>NC_039364.1:214889278-216130687 GCF_003573695.1 Papaver somniferum | reverse complement strand
AGGTAAGAGGAGCCGGAAATCACGTAGCCAAAGAGCACAAGAAGTTGATGAGCATGGCCAAAGTAGCCAACATCATGATGAACATCCCTCAGAGGTACAAGAAATTACTAGAGAAGATGCTGGTTCCCCAGAGGGCGCTCCTCCTAAGAAAAGCCGGAGAGTTAGCAGGTCAGGGAGGTAGTAAGGTGGTGGTCGAGGTCGAGATGGTCGACTTCAACTTATGCTAATTTTACTTTATGAATTGAACTTAAGTGTGTGTTGAAACAACTTATGTGTTTGTTTTTGAGTCTTTGTTTCGAATACTTTTATGTTTGGTAACTCCTGTGTTTGTTGCAAATACTATGTTATTTCATTAGGAAAATAACATTACATCTATCTCGTATTGCATAAGAGTTAACATGGGTATTCTTGAAGCTGATGCATCAAATGGTCGTCAACGTTGTATATTCTTTATGGTGAATGGAACTTAGTTTCCCCATTACGTATTGTCCATAACCCATCGAAACGTTCCAGTTGAAATTAAACGAGGAATGTTATAACTTTGAAGCATGACAGAAGTATAAACATTAACGGAATACTAACTTTTCCTTAAGAGGAGCTCTTGGATGGCGAAGTAGATCCCAACGGTCTGTTATTTTGAAATTCAAAATAAGGGTCGTTAGTTTTGTTTTTACACAAGATGACGACTCTGGAGATAAACAGAGTCGTCACTGTTTTACTAAAACTGATAACGACTCTTTATGAAAACATTACATTTTATTGTTCTTTCCGGTACGAGATTTAACTACCATTGCGGCTTCGATGTGATGAAACTGCTCTCCTCTCCATTTGGTATATTATTTTTGGGCCGCACGTCTATCGCCTTTATGCCTCACGAGAAACTCGTTGTACTTGTTGCACAATCTCATAACGTGAATTGTCCTATCACGAATGTGGGACGGTTCATAATCATAGCGTAGATGCACGTGAGAATTAAGGAAAGGACCGCAACCAACGTTTATCCAAAATTTCCATTCATCTTTTGCATCTTCGTCAAGATCTTTGACGCTGTAATAGTTTTTAACCCATTCGGTCTCTTCCTCGACTTGCTTGAATACTTCCCGGAGATGCGCTTCTTCTTTTCCCCGTTTTTCAGCCTCGCGCATCTCTAATTCTTCCTTTGTAGGATATGGCGTAACGACTCTTGGTTTTTTGCATCTTCTAAGTATGCTTTCAATTGATGAAGGAGTTTCCATTAAAAAAAAGCTTTCATGAGGTTGTTTTCAATTGATTTTGCACCTTGATATGTTCCTCTACTTATAGAATAATTTGTAACAGCTATTTTTTATGGGAAAACGTGTATAGAAAAAGAATCGTTGGGGGTTTTTGCAAACAGTCGTCATTGTATACACTATCAATATGACGATTGTTGTATAATCCACTACAGTCGTTTAGGTATCTGAAAATACCAATGACGACCCTATGTTGGGAAAACATCCAGGATACAACCTAATTTGGGCCATTAGAGTCGTTAGGGTATCTGAAAATACCAATGACGACCCTATGTTGGGAAAACATCCAGGAGACAACCTAATTTGGGCCATTAGAGTCGTTAGGGTATCTGAAAATACCAATGACGACCCTATGTTGGGAAAACATCCAGGAGACAACCTAATTTGGGGAATTAGAGTCGTTAGGGTATCTGAAAATACCAATGACGACCCTATGTTGGGAAAACATCCAGGAGACAACCTAATTTGGGCCATTAGAGTCGTTAGGGTATCTGAAAATACCAATGACGACCCTATGTTGGGAAAACATCCAGGAGACAACCTAATTTGGGCCATTAGAGTCGTTAGGGTATCTGAAAATACCAATGACGACCCTATGTTGGGAAAACATCCATAAGTTTAACTGATTCTTATGCCGCAAGATAAAACACATTGTATTCATTAGACATTCTTCAAAATACAAATATTAGGGTTCAGGATACAACCATTATCAAAAAGTATGCTTAAAAATGCATAGTTTTGAATGTACATCTTGTCTCACGATTCATCGCCCATGTCTACGTAAACCGGGGTTGGGCCCATAGCATTCCAAAGGTTCATTCCATACTCGTACTGATTTGTCCACTCCTTGGTGTAGTCTCCCCAATCACCATAGGCCACCCGTGGTAAAGGACATTCTTCGGAAATCTTCAAACCTATGTAATGGTTATTGTTGGCATGTGCCATTACAATTCTTCTTTTCTTTATCGCCGCGTCGCACCGAGTTCTTGAGGGTACGTACATACAAGACGCTCCGGGGAAGCCTTTGCTGAATACAATTACCACACAAGTGAATGTGTCCGCTAAGAGTTGACCACCAAAAGGCATTTGCATCCAAAACTTATAACCGGCCTTTTTCGACCCCGTCCTCCATTTCACGTTACAAACCAACTCCCTAAACTTCATTTCCCTCTCTTTTGGATCTCTTTCCATGAGCATTGTCAAATACAGTTGTTTGTCCTGAACAAGCTTTTCTGCCATTTTTTTCCTTGCATATTGGATTTGGGTGAGCTTAAGTTCGTCGGCCTCGTTGAAATGCCCTAATTGTTCCGTTGCAACATGGTAACCACAATTTCCATCGCCGTCAACGTCGTCGGTGGATATAAGGTGATCCAAGATGACGTGAGGAAGTTGATCGGTGTACTCTTTATACAAAGTATAAGTAACACGATGTGGTCTTCCTTGGGAATCTCTAGTGGTGCGGGGATTTCCCTTAATTCCGCTTATGGTCACCTAGGATGGGAAATCTATGAACAAGACCTGGTAAAAGCAATGTGCCAAATCCATCATCCTAGGATGGGCAAGAAAAATATGAGTCACTTTGTCGCCCGGACCGACCCTTGTTTGCATGGCCCATATCTCACCTATTCCATATCAAAACCCTAATTATCAACCTCCTCTTCTCCTTCTCATTTAATTACCATTTAAGAGCAAAAAAAAGAGAAACATCATGACTCCATTCACTAACGAAGAGAATTGTGCCATTACAAGAACTTGGAAAACAGTCACTAACCACTTTGAAAGTCTAGACAAAGACATTGATGAAACATCGGATGCTTGGTGGAACCGCATATTCATCGTTTTTGTGGCGTTGGACGGAAATTGCAATTCAAGGTCTTTGAAACAAGTCAAGGAACGCTTCCAGAAGATACAATTCGAGTGTGATGTTTTGAAAAGAGAACTTAAGGCTGTTAGGGAAGCCTTTCCGGATATGTTGAGTGTTGTAAGAGTAAGTATTTGAACAAGAGGTAAAACTTATAAAAAGCTTTGATCGATACTAACTAAGTATATTTGCCTTTTCAGTTGGGGAAGGCGTATCGCTATTATGAGGAGCTTCGTGGGGAAAAGTTTGAGCTCCACGATTGCAAATTTATCTTGGAAGGCACTAGATATAACTACGCCATATATGATTAAGTGTATAAGTGCACCTTTATTATCTATTGTATTTCATTTCCTTCAGTGCAACGCTATGTGAGATGTATGCCTTTTACGATTCAATGAAATCAAAAATTATGAGAATCTAGTGCAAGGGTCGTTATTTTATATAACTAATCAAACTAACGACTCTAAAAGAAATTAGTAATTGATAGCTAGGATCGTCATTACATATGACTACATGTATGACGACCCTAAAGTGTTACTTTTTACAGAGAGTTTTGGTTTTAGAGTCGTCAATGTGTAAACAAAACAACAAAACGACTCTAAGTGACCTAGTTAAAAAGGGTCGTCAATGTTTAGCATACTATCCTAACGATTTTTCATAACCTGGAAAAGTTGCAGGTTTGAGTCGTTATAGGTAGTGTCAATATACTGACGACCTTAGAGAGTCGTTTGGGTATACACCCCCCGACTATGACGACCCTTTCTCTGAGTTGTTCCATAGTGTGGATGATTCGACCACTTGGAGCACCATTCCGACAATTTGAAGAGTATAGGAAGTTTACCTGATTGTTTTGGCCTTGGGGTTCCTCATTTTGAGTGTTGGTTCCTTCATCTTGAGCAATGAGATCTTCATTCCAACCATTGTTCATGCCTTCCTCTATCAACATCTCCTCATCAAACATCCAACCCGTATCATTAGTTGAGACAATCTTACCATCAACATAATCATTGTTGTTATTTGAAGCTTCACCAATCTCATTCCCTCCACTTGAATCACCCATTTGTAAAAACCCTAGGTTTTCCTCTCAAAACTCCTCTTCTTCTCAACACATAAAACACATTTTCCATAATTTTTTTCCTAAAATCAGATTTAAATCTAAATACACTTACCACACTAATCAAACTAATTAATTCCTAATACTAATCATATAAGGACAGTTTTGCCATTTAGAAAATATTTTTTAAGGGGTGACCCAAATTAGGATTGGGTGACCTTTTTTGTCCCATAGTGCATGTCCCCCAATTGGAAGTTGTGGCCCCCAATTAAGCTAGGCTGTTTTAGCTTGGGCATTTATGTTGAAAAAAAATCTTGAAGTATGTAATCAATTCAATATTTTTAGAGATATGATAATGTTGACGAAGCCTAGTGAATGGTGAATGAAAAGAAAAAATTGTTTTACACCTCTAACCAACTACCAGATTAGACCTCTCATTCTTCCCCGGACTGAAGTATTAAGGTCATGTACCAGATAAAATCATGACTGTATAGAAATTCGTCTTCGTTTCATATCTAATACAAAATGCTTTTGCTATGCAAGTATTTTGACTGCACGGCTACCAAACAGTTTCAAATAAGAAGCAAATGATATAATAAATACAAAAAAAAAATCAATGTGAAGAATGTTGGGTAGCAACCTAGTTACAGTATACGCTTTCTCTAAGCAGTTTTGGTGCAACTTAAAAGTGGGTTAAACAAAGAAACTGATTGCATTTCAAACGTATCTTCCTATGGCAGCTGAAATACTAGCCCAGGTTTGGGAGGAAAATAAATATCTGCTAGAAATACACTAATATAGTTCAAAACGGGGAAGCCATAGAAAGGTTGGGTTAATAGTTACATACCACCTTTATCAGCAGTACCTAGAGTTACTCGAAAATGGAAGAACTTCTTCATCCTCCCTTATTAACTGACTCCTGTTGTTTTCCTTTTCTGCTATGTACTGTATTAGCCTTGCTTGCTGAAAGGCCATATATAAAGGTCTTTGACTTTTCTGTACGGAGATGAGAATATAGAAAGAATAAAATAGCCTAAAGTCCTTGAGATTGTAATATGGGATTGTTTAATCAAGAGCTGCTTTGTTTCGCCTTCCAGTAGCTGGTTTTGGCAAGCCATCAAATATTGGTCTATTGCTAGCTGCAGTTGTGGAAGTCCGTCTAGAAGTCGGCCAAACAAATGTTTCTTGCTCGTGCAAATTTGACGTGCTCGATGATTTGCGAACTGCAGCAGATCCGTTGACCACGGGGGTATCCCCAAATCCAACTGAAATAGGCGTCAACCAGCTTGAATCGATATCTGATGTTGGGGCAAGTCGGTTCGTTGATTTTGGCCGTAAAGCTAGACCTTTTCCTGCTGTTGCTGAAAACCCACTTCCGCCACTGTTATCTACCTTCAGTAGTGTTTCTGGGGTACGGGGATTACAATCCGTATCTGCTTTTTGACGCCGGCGAACAAATTTATCTGGATGACCTACTGGTACATCCTCGCCCAAGTTTGTGTTCTCTGCTAATATGGTATTAACTAAGCTCCTAGATTTCCGATGCAAGCTTGAAGGAGTTTTGGGTTGTGTTTCATCTTCCAAGTAATGAGCTTTGCCTGTTCTGTAAACTGACATTTCAGTTTCTACTAGTTTGTGATTTGGAGATTTGAGGCCATAATAGCCTTGTAAACTGCTCATGGCTGAAGAAATTCTTGGTTGATCTGGCTTCAGCTTGAGGGACTGTAAAGATTCCAAGATCTGTTCGTGAACCGTCCGGCGGGATGGAGAGTGATCGGTACTGCTATCACTGAAACAAGTTCAAATAGAAAAGAACGCCTTAGATCCTGTGTTTCTATCAACTAATATGGAAAGCCACATATCCAAATTAATTGTTATCGTGCTCTAAAGTTCGGCTACATCAGCAACAAGTTTCCAAGATCGAAATTGCAAAAGAAAATACAAACAAACGGAACCATGTTTTGAGGGGTCATCACACAATAGATCTACTACCAAATGTTGGATTTTGGCATTTTAAACCTTCTTTGATGTAATCAGAAGTGGCTTAATCCTTCAGTTAGAAACCAAACTCGTATTTGCAGATAAGATGAAATGTTCAACCAACTAATTAGACATCCAAACACAACAATCAATCAGCACAACAAAGAAAAAAATTTCGTCTCAAACCTTAGCTCTCTAATAATTTTTTATTCTCTATATTCAAAATTGCAAATCAAGCAAAGGAGAGAAGGTGAAAAACATCTCAACCACAACTGAATGAGCTTCCAATTTGTGCAGTTACAAGGCTGCCCCATGATGTTTTGTAACAACAATGAAGGAAAAAATAATCCAACATCCCAGATGCATGAAACAAATCACTGAGGTGATTATTGTGATTCCGAAGAAAAAGTAGATTGAATTGTGAGCACTGCAATACCTGTGAGTAGGAGAATCATTTGACAGACTAGAGGATGGAGGATGTCTTCCAGGTAATGGTATATGCAGTGATTTGAGACCGAACATCTGAAGATCGGTGACCAAACCATTCATCCGTTTAATGTCTGCCACCTAAAAAAATGATAACGCAACTGCCACAGTCAGTAAGAATTTCAGGAGTAGCATCATTTTTATAACAGAAGTAGCAGCTCCAATAATTCCTAATAGCAACAATAGAAGAGTTTCTTCTCCATTTTACTAATATCTGGGAGCGTAATCAACGAGTTATCTAAATGAACAGCACAAAGAAACAGAACAGGTACTCAACCACAGAAACCATGATACATAATCATCCGGAAAAAGAATAACAAGCAACACAACCTAGTCAAGGTGATCTTCTAAATCAAACGAAACCAATCAATTAGAATTATGTGATCACAATTGGAGGCTTACTGGATCTTTGAGCTACAAATCATCTAGAATCTATTCATCGTGTCACAATTTGGAAAGATGAGCATATGTTGCTCATTTTTGGATGGAAATTCAGGGAGTCAATTATGCCAACAACTCCAAAAAATGTATGGTACCAAAAAATTGAAATTTCTTCTACAAATACATTCTGAAACTCGGAGAAACTTATAAAACATTCGGAAACGAAAACATAAACTAAATCATCCCAAGCTCAATATGATCCTCCAATGTTACCAAGACAAGACAAGATAAACAATCCAATATACGTATATATGAATGTGATTGAAAATTCAAAGGAGATAATGAAATGAACAAAAATGAATACCTCAACACCATACTTGATCGCAACACCAGCAAGTGTATCCATTTTAGAAACCATATGTTCAATATAATTAGCATTACCATTACCACAATTAGAATTCAATCCCCCTGTTGAAGGAATCAACAAAAGACTAGATGGTGGTGATGATGATGACATTGATAGATTATTGTTATTAATATTGTAACTATCTTTATCAATGAAAGACGAATTTCGATCTATAAAATAATCTGAAACACATAAATGATGGTTTCCATTCCTCCTACTTCTATCAATCTGCATATCTTCCAACCACCTCCAAAAACAACAACCCTATATTCTTTCTGAATCCAATTCTTTTATTAATTCATCTCTTCTTCACATAGATCCGTTAATGCCGCATTAAAAAAATTGATTTCACGAGAAAAATGCTGTTAATCCAAGCAAAAACATAGTTTTTTCCCCCTCAATTCTAATTTTTTTCTTCTAATGTTTTTCAATCACGTGAAAACCCTAATCTGATGATTTCACAACAGAAGATAAACGATTCTTACGGATTTTCCGTTTTTCTATACAATTTTTTTTTTTGGGTTTGAATGTTTTTACATTTTCTCTCTCTCTTTCTGTTCAAAACCCCAGAGAAAAAATAAAATGAATTTAATGAGTTGATTATTTTTTTCACGCGGTTTTCTCTTAATAAGACACGTGTTGAATTTCGTTGGCTGTGAGTTTTGAGGAGGGAATAGAGTGAAATTCTGATCGTTAGATTTCTTAGAGTGATGAAAAGAGGATGATTGCTGTTATTGTACTCCTCAGGAGTAGACCTAATGAAAAGTCTACGTTTTAAAAGTACTAACTGTATTGGAGGGATTTACTCCGCCACTTGTTAGGTTGGGTCTATTTCTCAGTCATCCAAACAGATATCTAAGCGACCGACGAATGTACCCTCACTTTATCACTGAGTTAAATCGAACGATTCTTGGGCCGTTCAGACTAGATGTTCCTGAAAAATGATACTTTCACCTTTCGAGTTTGATCTAACAATAGTCAAAAATGAAAAACAAAAATATCATTTTTTTGAAACGGAGGTAGTAATATTTATAGTGATGTTGTTGATCTGTAGGGAGAATTTTTTGAGGAATCTTACTGCCTGATCATCCCAATATCTGACGAATTCAATTGTAAGAATTTTGCACGTAACGGCCGAAAACAATTTATCCATCGTAACAGCATTGCACGAGAGTGGTTTGATTACCATAATGCGCAAAAGATGGTGCAATACGTACTTTAGGATTCTTAAGAGCAACCACAGTGATGGAGGGGACTAAATACTAAAAGTCATACCAAAAGCTAAAAAAAAATGGGTATCGTGGAGGTGAACTACAACGGTGAAAGACTAAAATTTAGTGGGGCGAACGATATAATAACGCCTCAAATTGAACGTAAGTATAATGAGCGTACAACAGTGAGGCGAGGATATTATGAACGTATGTATGGGACGTGGGTATTGCATGCGTTTTTTCTGGCGTACTTTATAAGTGCGTCCCATTGAAACGTTCATTTTCACCTCCGCTCCGCTCTCATACGTTAATTATACTCACGCCTGGACTGAAACGTTCACTATACTAACGCCTATCCTCACACGCTCTTAATACTTACGCCCCACTATATGTTAATTTGGTCTGGGTCAACGACTACATTTAGTCTCAAACCCTAGTTTTCCAGACTATATATAGCTTTAGTCACTTCCACTGTGGCTGGTTTTTGGACCAAATTTGGGTATAGTCCCCGAATTTGGTCATGACTGTGGATGCTCTTAAGAGCTAGAAAGGAAAGATAATATAGCATGTGAGGGAATTGATATTAAAGATGGACATACATTTGTAATTAAGATATCACCTAGATAGAGATAGAGGTAGACACATGCGTCAAGGTACTGACTAGTGATGAAACAAAAACTACTAATTAACTTGGGAATTTGGTACGAGAACATAAGCAACTCAGTGAATCCAGCCAGGTACTGAAACGGAATTCATGACTGGTCGAAAAGATGTGGGTGGGCCGGGTAGTGATGATACAAAAAGCTAACTACCGACATATTCTAGTCTACTGACTCTAGTCTACTGAAAAAGAAATCCAGAACGCAACAATCTGACAGCCAAGGACGACGGTGCTGCTAACAACTCCCTCCGTTTCTAATAAAATATGCAGGTTTTCTTTTTTTTTTGTCAAAAAAAATAGACTTGTTTCCATTGTAAAATTAAATGTTATGATTTTACTACTATATTCATAAAAGACCACTTTTCTCTTTCCATTTTCTCTCCTAATATAAAAAGGGACTACTTCTCTTTCTTTTTTCTCTAACAACAAATAAATGGGACCAAAAAATAGATTAGAAAAAAACATGAAAAAATGACTTCAATAATTAATTTTTTTAATTTTTATGACAACCAAACAAGTCTATGTTTTAAAAACGGAGGGAGTAGTAATAATAATTGTGTTGAAATTCTTGGTTTGGTTTGATTCTCGTCTCGGCTCGAGTCTTCACCACCACCAATCAATCATTCCCTGTTAATAAACACAAAGGTTGGTGACAATCATTATATCTAACTCAAATCGTATAAAGTTATATAAGCCAGAATAAATGGCAAAAATATCACAAAGACATAAATAAAGTAACATTATATTGTAATCACGTCCAAGACATGTAGTTCTGGCATGGACCCGGACACCTCAAGTTTAATGCGAATATAATTGATTGAAATTTTATTTGCAGACAAAACTTTTTTCTCTGCGAGTAAAGAAAGTCAGGAAAAGAGAAAAAAGCAAGTACCATTTCCGCATGGAAGATTTTGTTAGAACCCAACTATGAGAAAGATTGTGGTTAAATTGTATTGTATGGAGTTTATTCAAAAAAACAAAATTCTAATCTTTCTTTCTCTAACATACACGTCTTGAGTTAATAGCCTTTTTGTATTCTTATCTATTAGAATAGAATATTGGAAAAGGAAGAGAGGCCATCATTACTCTTCGGCAATAAGCAAAGATGCATTTCTTAAACCTGTTTCGAGATATACTCAATTATTTTTTGAGACATACTAAATGATAATTTCATCTAGGATATTTTTAAGGATTTCTAAGCCATACTAAAATTACTAAGTTGTCCTTTAATTTAATTATTAGATTAAATTACTTAAATGCCCTTCAATTTAAATACCCTTTAACGAAATAGTTTTTTTAATCTTTCTCTAACATACACTTCTTGAGTTAATAGCCTTTTTGTATCTATTAGAATATTGGAAAAGGAAGAGAGATTATCATGAACAATTAATTGGGGGATAAAAAAAGGAATTGGGGGATATTGATTACTTCCCCCAACCCATGGTGTGTGCTAAGGGGTGATTTTTGGGTATGAAAATACTAAAATATCCTTTGATTAATTTAAAAATATTATGAAAAGACCATTATACCCTTCTCCTAAAACATTAAAATCAAAAACCAAATTCATATATCCCCCATTTCAGTACCGGCACTGACCTAGGATTAGGTTTTGAAAAAAAAAAATCATCGTTCTTCATCCGTTCTTCGTCGATTAATCGTCGATTCAAAAATTTCTTCGTCGATTACCTACCCGAATCATAAACAATGCCTCCACGAAAGAAAACGAATGCCCAATCGAACTCAAAATCGATTGCTCAACAAAAACAGGAACAAAGAATTGCTAAGATTGCTCAAGAGCAAGAAGAAGAACAAGCAGCGGATTCTGACAATCAACCTCTCGCAACCATGACTTCTATGAGAAGGTAAGTGATTTTAAACTACTTTATGAGTGTTTTAATCGATTTATAGCAATGGGTTTAGGTTAGAATCGCGAACCTAACTGAAACAGTTGAGTTTCAGTGATTACCGGCACTGAAATATGTATGACTACGGTGCCGGTTTTACCTTCCGGCATTCAATCTAGGATGGATGCAATGCCGGTTTCACTCCGCAGATTCACCAGAAACTGAATTTCAGATACCGACATAGAAATTGGGTCGAATTCCCTGCCGGTTCTTGGTACCGGCAGTCATTTATAACTATTCTTGTATGCCGGTAGTGGTCTAAAAACATACAGGAGAGTTTATGAGTTTGTCACCAGTACCGGTACAGACTTTTGGTTGCAATGTATGCCGGTTTATAGTACCGGCATTCTTTTGTAAAATTCGAGCATGCCGGTAGTGGACTTAAACCATACAGGAGAGTTTATGAATTTGTCACAAGTACCGGCATAGATATTTAGGTTGATTCGAATGACGACACCAGGTTACGGCATGGAATTGATTTATTTCGAGCATGACGGTAGTGGACTTAAAACATACAGGAGAATTACATATGATTACCGGCATTGTCGACAGTCATTGTTTAATGCCGGAACAGACAACCAACATGCTTTGTTTTAGTAAGTCAATGCCGGTGGAAAAACTGAAAGTGAGTTGTCTCACATTCATTTCGTGTGATTTTATGATATAGGTCAAAAGCCAAGGAGGCTAACAAAAGAAAAACTAAAGATGCTGTCACTAAGAGAAGAAGGAAGGACGGTCTTGATACTCCTCAATCTCTCCCTCCTCGAGGGAAAGATGAAGGTCGTAAAAAGCGTTTGGGGGCTGAGACAAGAGGGATAATTTGGGAGAGTGGTGGTGACCGTAGTCGAGCTGTAATCCGTGACCATGATGATCAAGATGAGAAAGATGAAGAAGAAAGTGAGGATGAAGATAATGTGGTTCCTCCAAGTCAATTAGCAAGCCAAAGCGAAGTTGGTGGGCCAAGTCAACAACCAACACAAGGCAATGGAAAGAAGGGCAATGGCAAAGTGAAAGTTAAAGGTTCCCACCTTCCTCATATTAATGACATGATACCCGACCTTGAACGTGGTAGAATTTGGGGTGAAGCTCCGGAACCGAAAACACTATTTGGATACAAGCACTCGTGGGCTCGTACTATCTATCAAACCTATGTAAGTATTTTTTATCTTGTGCATATGTATTGTTGTGTATTTATGTAAAATATCTTAATTGTATTATCTCCTAATTGTAGGATCATACGAAGGTTGTGTGTGTTTGTCGAAACCAAGCCGCGGATTGTTGGAAACTGTCCGATGAATGTGAAGAGGTCCAACAAATAGTAATGGAATCTGGTCTATATGCTTTGGTTGAAAATTATGTGAAGCATGATTCCGTGACTGTCAATTGCTTCGTCGAAAGGTATCATGGCGAAACCGATACCATGCACTTCCCTTTTGGGGAGATGACCTTCATCCCTGATGATGCTCAGAACATTCTAGGCTTGAATGTTACCGGCAAATCAATTGCAGAAGGAGTTGAGTCTCTGGACCTAGAATGGTCGAAGTTGCACACTCTGACTAACAAGATGTTGGGTTGGGACTACAAAACTTCTGTAGAGAGCTTTTATGAATCCAAGTCTGGTAGGACAAAGACAATCAAGTTGACGCTGCTTAAGAAGAAGTTTGAAAACACAAAGCAAAGAAGTTTGGAGGATGGATGGGAGCCTGAAGAAATTCGTTATACTGCCGTTGCATACCTGTTATACATATTGGGCACTAGGGTATTCCCTGACACTAATGGCAACAGGGTTAGTGCGAACTACCTTCAGTACTTGGATCCGTTGGAAGATGTTTGTGGGTATTCTTGGGGCACCGCGGTAATGGCACATTTGATGACGGAGATGAGAATGGCCTCTAAGGCTAAAACCAACCAATTTGTCGGGAATTTCACTGTACTGCAGGTAATTTTGTTTTTAAACTTATGTTATTATGTATATTGTTCACATGTACCCTTATCGTGAACTTAGAAACAAAACTTATTGCTTCACCTTGGAATAGGTGTGGTCTTATGAACACTTCCCAACCTTGTTCAAGGACTGAACCTCCTTGAAGATCAAAGACCTTACCGAACCCGATACGCCTATAGCTAAGAGATACGAGTTCAACAATACTCTGAAGCCCGGTAACATGGGTCGACTGATCGATATGAGATTGACTTTGGACGCGATGAGTACCAAAGATGTTGTGTTCGACCCTTACAAGGAGGTTAGAGGAAACCACCAAGTTTTGAGGTTTGGTAACGTTGCATTCTACCATGGGTCGTTGTTCCACCCAAAAGGATACGTTATGGCCAATCCTACATGTGTGATGCGCCAACTTGGATATAAGAAATTATCACATATCAAGACGAACTATTTTTAATGTTTTATTCTTGACCTTTCTCGGTGCTTTTCAACTCCTAATCGGTTGCATGTAGAGTATAATCCAAAACCGGATCCAACAGATTGTAGGGATAGGGAACCACGTCATTTGGTAGATATTAGTCAGTGGGATAAGTGGGATCTTGCGGAAAACAGTGATGAGCTTGATGTCGACTACATGGAAGATTACCTGCAATGGTCACATCCTTTTGTCGTCCGCCCGGATGACGTCCAAGTTCCACCCCGGAAACACCCTCCCGTTCCAACTCCCGCACAGGAACCACCTACGATCACCCAACTTAATAAGACCATTGGATTGCTAGTAAGTATTGTTAATTACTTAGTCTTTTAATGTACACATAATCTTATATTACCATATATATACTAATTATGTGTTGTATGTATGAAACTAGCGGCGTCGGCTTGGCAAGTTGAGGAAACAGTTATGTTGCAAGTACGATGAAGGAGCGGGGCTATCCAATGAAGAAGTGAAGGAAGTCGTGGAGAAGCTTGATAAAATTGAAGAAACCGACCCTAGTGCAATGGATTTGTTCGGTGAAATTAGGAAGAAACCGACACAAAAGAAGCAAAAGACCAACTGATTAACTATTTAGTTGTGTTTCTTTTTCTGGATGGTGGTTGTTACGTCTTGAACAATTACGAACTTGTTTTCGTTTGCACCTCATGGTTAACTCTTTAGTTGTTTGATTTGCTTTTAGTTTATGTTACCTGGATTAAGAACATTTAAGCAGAATCCAGTTGTTTGGTTTGTGTTGAACATGTTTAGGTTTCGAGTGATTGCTTTATGTTGAACATGTTTAGATTTCTAGTGAAATGTTATTTTTGTAAGATTTAGTTACTAAAGCTTCCGGCATGGAAAATCTTTGGTTCAACAACGCCGGTACAGGTTCCGGCATGCGAGAAAATTACAGTTCATTGTCGGTTTCTGGTACCGGCAAGGAAATGTTTCATAAAACCATACCGGAACTAGAAGATTAAAAATTTCATGTTCCTGTATAGAAATTGGAAGGTACCGGCATAGTCGTTTTTATACAAGCTATGCCGGTTTTATGATTTTTTCCCAAATTTTCATAGTCGACAGAAAACCGGCACTGTAATATTGGTTGCTTCTATGACGGCAGTCTGCTAGTTTTGAGTATAATTCCATTTCGAATGTTCTTTTATTTCATTCCTAAGAAGTCTATTACATTGGATTTGATACTTTAAATTAAAACATGCTAAAAAACATAGAATGGATTACATTTGGATAAAGATTAACTATTTCCATCCCTTTTCAACAATTGCGGAACCTTTGAGCGTTTCCCGAATCTGTTCGAAGACATCGTCCGGGATGGGGGTGTCAAGGATCATCTTCATTGGTTCTTCTTCTCTTTCAACATATTCATTTCCCTTCATATAACACCCATAACACCCATCGATAGGCTTGCATTGGCCCTTGTGGTTTTCTCTTGACTCTGCTAGTTCAATAGCTTTGTCAAACCATTGAAACTCATCGCACTTTGGGTGATTCAAACACCTTAGAAACATTCTTCCATTTTCAGCATCATCAGTTTTTGCAATCCAAAACCGGCGTGTCCCATCACAGCTTCTACACTTTAAATAAATAAAAGGACAGTCCATGGCTAGATGAGAAGGTGACTTGCAAATTTGACACTTGCAATGATGACTCTTTAAGAGAAGATTATATTAGTTATGTGTCATAGTAGTGAAGATTATATTGTTAGTAATGTTTATTCTACTTACTTTGCAAATAGAGCTAGATGATGAATCTCCCATCCCTGTGAAGCTTTAACCGTGCTTGCTTTCTTGAGAGAAGGATTTTTGTTATTTGGTGGGTGGTTTGTGTAGATTTTTCTCAAGGAATGGGGGGTATTATATACAAATAAATCACCAACGGTTTTATTTTTCAAAAAACTAGCCGTTTTTTTTTAATTTCACAAACACCGGCATAGTCGCTATTATAGATCCAAAGCCGGTTCTTTGTAACGGCATTGAATGTTGTTGTACAAACATGACGGTAATGGTTGCATATTTGTCCCAATCTCTGTGAAGAAATTCCCTTGTACCGGCATGGTTAGCTTATGGAAAAACTGTACCGGTACTTGGTGCCGGCAGCTTATGTCACAATTACCTCAATGCCGGGTTTGGTGATTTTCAAAAAAAATTGTCGTTGAGGTTTTTCTGTATATAAAGTGAGGTAATACTTGGGCCCAAAAGTCCAAAACTCGTGTGTTCTTATATATTTACTTGAGCCTCTTAACTTAGAAACCCTAAACCCTAGAATAATTATCTATAAATAGCTTAGTATAGTACCTAATCTCATATACAACAAATGGCATCGTTCGACTCGGAGGAAGATTTAGCAATCACCCAAGCATGGTACGTCGAAGCTCGTCCTTCAACTATAGATAACAGTACGCGGGATTCCATGTGGTTGAAGATTTTAACAAATTTATTCACGATTAAGGTAACCCGAAAGGAAGAACGGCCAAACAAATCGAGGAACGACATGACATCATCCTAAATGCGGTGGTTGAGTATCTAAAAATGAAACACCGGATCAATCACGCTACCCGCAATACATTGTCCCCTCAACAACTCGTAAATATCTTTATGCTTAATTCGACATAATCTACTCGTTTGCAAATTTTATGAAACAAACAAAGTTTGTGTGTTGTTTTTGTAGCATCAAGCCGTGAAAATGCGTTACTTACAAGAAAAGGGGGAAGCATTCATGTTTGAAGCCAACGTCAACGATATTGTAACCAAAGTCACGGAGTACCACCAGCTGGGTGAATCGGAGACGGATTCTTCTTAAGAAGATTGATAGTTTAGTGGTGTTTGCTTAGGTTTTTAGGGCATTTGGTTAGGTATTTCGTAACGTTTTGTGGGTAGATCTCTATGTAAACCCTCACGAGACTATAACTCGTCCACTAGGGTCGCCTAGGGGTTTAAAGGCTTGATGCACGTGCTAAGTGCATTCGTTGTTCCGTCGACAAGGATTATATTTCCGGCATTCTATGTTTACATAATTCCATGCCGGTACCAAGAACCGACATGGATTTTGTATATTTATTACATGACGGTATAAAGTGTCAAGCACTATATTGTTTCTGTGTATAATAAACCAGGTACCAGCATTGATGATATATACGAAACAACGCCGTCTCCAACTTCCGGCGCGTCGTTTATCCTTATTACTATGCTGGCAAATTCAAAATTCAAATTTTTGCAAGTACAACTTCATTGATTGAGTACAATAACGGCCATATTTGGGCACCATCCTATAAATACACTTTTTCTCCCTACAAAACAACACACACCTGGTTCCATATACTCTAAAAAGCTGATGTCATTATATAATATTTCTAACTCTACCAATACCTCAACATACAAAGCAATGGCATCCTTTGATTCAAATGAAGATTTTGCGATCACCAAAGCTTGGTACGCGGAAACTCGAGCTAGGAGTCAGTCCTCCGTAAGGGTGGATTCCGTGACCTTTTGGGGTAAGGTATACAACAAATATATGCAAGAGTTTGGGAATCCGAATAGAAGAAGTGTTCAATAGATTCATGATAGGCACCAAGTCATCGAAAGTGCGATACTTGCTTATTTAGAAATCCAAAAACCAATTTTCAATGATCCCCACTTTAACTTGTCCATTGACCAATTTGTAAGTATTGTTGTGGTTTATTTTACGTGATCCATGTTGTTTGATCTTCATACTAAACACCACTAACCAAGTAAGTTTGTGTTATGTTTTTGTAGCATGAAGTCATCAAAGCGCGCTACTTGGAGGAAAAGGGGGAAGCATTCGCATTCGATTCAAGCTACCAATTCATGGAATCCAAAATCCCGGAGTATGCCCCGGAGATGATGGAGGATGTATCGTCCTCGGACGAAGATTGATGGCTTTAGAATTTTGTGTGTGGGTTTTGTGGGTAGATCTCTATGTAAACCCTCACGAGACTATAACTCGTCCACTAGGATCGCCTAGGGGTTCAAAGGCTTGATGCACATGCTAAGTGCATTCGTTGTTCCAATTTAATGGGAATTTCACTGTAATTCAGGTATAGTGAACTACTTATTTTTTGATTGTTGTCATTAAATTTGTTAGTTTCCAATTATTTATTTTATTATACATTTCATTGGAACGATCTTTCATTGGCGTAGGTATGGGATTATGAACACTTCACAAAATTGTTCATACGGTATAAAGGATTGGAGGTTGTCCCTGATTATCCACAGAATAGGCCTCTAGGTCAGAAATACTTCTTCAACAATACCCCAAGGCCCAATAACAAGAAACGGTTATTAGCAATGAGATTGGCTTTGGATTCGATGGCTGTCCAAGATGTTGTGTTTGACCCATATAGGAATGCCAGAGGATTTCACTTCGAAAGGCGTGACAGTGTTTCATTTTACAACGGACCGTTATTTCATCCAAAAGGATTTGTTATGCACAACCCTCGACGTGTAATGCGCCAACTTGGGTACAAGTAGAAAGATCTCACGGATACATCTTATCAGAAATTCTCTCATGAATTTCCTAAATGCCAATCAAATGAGAACAATACTCTCGTAGTTTACGACCCAAAAGCTATTCTTGCGCATTGGAGTGAGAGGGAAGAACAAGGACTTTTGTTGGATAGGGATGATTGGGAATTGGATGAAAACGGTTACGAGAGTGAACCAACCTTCCTAAGAGGCCATCGGAAGTACTCGCATCCTTATGTTGTACGCCCGGATGTGGTAGAAGTTCCTCCACCACCAGCACGTCCCTCCACAACTCCGACAACTGTACCCGCACTTCTACAGCTCGTTACGTTGTTGGTACGTACGTCTTGTTCATTAGTAATCTTTTAATCTATATCTATGAAGTTATACAATTGTACATACTAAGTACATGTTTAATAATTCCTTAACAACGTAAGCGGATCGGAAATTTGTCAAAGTTCTTTAAGAAAAAGAACAAGGAAGGAGAGGTGTTGACCAAGAAAGAAATGTAGAACGTCGAGCAAAAGATCGATAAAATTGAAGATCCGGCGGCAAAAGACTTTTGGGGCGAAAGGAAGAAGAGGGCACACAAGAATCAAAGAACCGAGTGATCGTCTGTTTCTTCTGTAATATTAGTTTGGTTTGAACAATCTAGTGTTGGTTTATGTTTGTTTGCGAGTCTTGAACAATGTGTTTGTTTGTGTGTTTTCTAAACTCTTTGCTTGACTTGGTTTATGTTTGATTTGTTTTCGGTTTGGAACAACATAACTTTGGAGTTTGTTCTGGTATAGAATCTAGTATTGTTATTATATTTATTATGTTGATAAACTTGTGTCATATTACCTCTTTTACAGAGTTTGAATGTGGCAAGATCACATAAATTTCTAAGTTATCTGCAGTACCGGTATGCTCGAAAAGAGTAAAATCAATGCTGGTTTCCTAAATGAAAAAGAGTTCCGGCATTTAAATGTGTTTGTATACTATGCCGGTGGTATGAAATATCCTTGGCAAATATGTTTTTGACAGAAAACCGGCACCGTTATGATGTTAACTTCTATGCCGGCGAATTTACTGATTTTTCTGGATGTTTTTTCTGTATTTCCGGCATGGTTCCAAAACAACAATCTACGTCGGCACAAAAGTTCCGGTGTAATAATTATAAAACACAACTATGCCGGCATAGGCATCAGAATATGATTTAATGTTTACAATTCAAACTTTCCAGCAAAAAAAAGGTTGCGTATTAGTGAACCACATATACCGAAATTACTCATCATCGCTTCCACACGTATTAACTTTAATCTCCTCCTATTGAAGAGGTTTCTTTGATAAGGCCAACGCATCCCAAAATTGGTGATTATCCTCATACAATGCCATCCATCTCTTCCAGATATTGGGATCTAGATCCTTGTTTTTTACCATCCCACAAACAGGTGGAAAAGGACAATTGTCCTTGAGTTTTGGAATTACGAAATGATTACCGTTCACGAACGCCAAAACAACTCTTCTCTTCTTAAGGGATCCTTCGCATTTTTGCCACTTTAGGGTAAATGTTACTTCTACGGTGGGGGTAAAATAATAAACAACACATCTAAATGTATCCGCCACTAGATGCCCACAAAGCGACATTCTCATCCAATATTGAGAAGGAAGAAAGTTCATCTCTTGCTCGGGCCCTAATATTTGAGAAAGCATAACATCAAACCCCTCGCCTACACAAACCAATTGCTCATAAAAGCTCCTCTTGTTCACAAGTTGTTCGGCCATCCTCGTTCTAGCATATCGACATGGTGTCATACCTCTACTAATCGTCGTGTCAAAGATTCCTAATTGTTCTGTCACAACATGATAGCCACAATTTCCATCTCCATCAACGTCATCCGTATATACAATATACTCGCGAATAACCTCAGAAAGTTGGTCTATGTAAGACTGTATCTTGGTATGATAACTTCTAACTGTCCTACCTGTTTTGGGATCCTTATACATCTTCGTATTACCCTTTTCTAACTTGATTATATCCAAACCATCCTCTGCAATCTCTACACTTGCACTGTCTTCGATATGTGATAGGAGTCCGTACTTCCTTGGCCTACCCCTTCGCCTTGGAACTAAAACTACATCAACTTTGATATCACTTGGGTTTGTCACCAACTTTGCCTCGTCACCTTGTTGTTCTATGTCACTTGATGGTGATACCTTTGGAGGCATACCCCTTTTCCTTGGAACCTCCGCTAGATCGACTATGGGTATGGCTTCGGAATGCTCACCTTGTTGTTCTTTGTCACTTGATGTTGATACCTTTGGTGGCCTACCCCTTTTCCTTGGAACCTCTGCTATATCGACGATGGGTATGGCTTCGGAATGCTCACCTTGTTGTTCTTTGTCACTTGATGTTGATACCTTTGGTGGCCTACCCCTTTTTCTTGGAACCTCCGCTAGATCGACTATGGGTATGGATTCGGAATGCTCACCTTGTTGTTCTTTGTAACCTGATATTGATACCTTTGGCGGCCTACCCCTCTTCATTGGAACCTCCGATGAGTTGGCTTTTGGTGTGGATACGGAATCCTTCGTTTGTTGTTGACTTGATAGCGGTTCCTTCCTCGGCTTACCTCTTTTTTTTGGAACATGCGCTTCCACGAACCTTTGTTCCGAAATCTCACTTGCGGTTAGATCTCGTTTCTTACTTGTTGCGCGTTCTTCTTCACGTTGAGTCATTCCTTTCAATTCTACCCTTTGTTTTCTCCTTGACGTTTTAGTTTGGGGTCTACCTATTGGATCTCCATTTCCTGGCTCTTCGCTTTGTGTGATCCATGGACGAGTAATTAGCCTTAGTTGGCTCAACAAGACTTGTCGGCTTACCGAGGTGCCACGTGTGCAAGCTTCGTAGAATTCCTTTGCTTCGTTCGTATCCCATGGAGATTGCCCGGGATCTCCCAAAGGGGGAGGGTCGAAAGATAGTTGCTTCCAAAACGGATCAATAACCTCAATAGGTATCACTTCTTCATACTTCACAAGCATATGACGACACGGAAGCCCCAATGAGGACATGTCGGGACAAATACACACATCACCCGGTTTTCCGTAATTTTTCTCATATTTCATTTGTCTCATCAAATGTTTTATTGCCCAATGAGAGACGTTGAATTCTATTCCTTGAAGCAACTTACGATAACGAAGAAATTGAGTCATCATTTCCATTGAGCTTTTCTCAAAAGCCACCTTGATCCTATTGATATCAGCCTTAAAGTATTGCTCCATTGCCTCGGTGACCGTAACCACATTGCCTTGACCGGACTGGATGAGATCTTTAAATCTCCCATGAGCGGACTCCGCTGCACTAGTTGCTTCAGTCTTGAAGTGTCTATACCGGTTTGTCCATGCACGCACAAATTTTTCCTTGAACTTATCCAACCATTGAGTCCGACAATACCAGACGTCAGTCGGATAAACTTCGTTCCAATCGGCAATAAACTTCTCCAATCTCTTTTCGTAAATAACCTCGGTAAGAGACCAATAAACTTTCTCCCAATCTCTTAGAAATTCCAACCACTTTTTATGATTTTCCGCATGTTCTTTGTACACTCTCTCCTTTATCTTGCCTCTCTCATCTTCTTCTTCTTCGGGGGATAGTTTGTTCTTTCGAACATCTTCCTCTAGTTGAACAATCATTCTCTTCTTAATATCCGCCTTAGTGGGTTCAAACAAGGCACGGAAAGTTTTTATGATATTTTGACGTATATGATTTGTACATAGGAAATTTTGTGCGTCCGGGAAGACGTGGATATTGCTTTCATTAATGCATCATCTTGATCGGTTACGATCACCCTCGGAAGTTGATTTTCCCGAAAGAATAATTTCAATTGTCGTAATGCCCAATGATAGTTATAGTCCATCTCGTTTTCCATTAAACACCAAGCCAATGTGAATGTTACCTTGTCCGAGGTTTGCCCCATGATGTTGAACAACGACATATTGTATTTGTTTGTCTTGTAGGTACAATCTATCATAAGAACACCACAACATGTATTTACCAATTGTGAAAGCAAAGGATGCGAAATGAATATTTGAAGGGCTTCTCGTCCGGCCCTATTTTAATGATACGCGTGTAGTTGTAATCCCAATCCATCTTCTCAAATTCTTGCATAACGTACCTCCCTTCCCATTCCACCCTTCTAATAGTTGCTTGTGCGCTATAAATTGTACGTAGAGAAGACACGTTGGACTCATCCTTTTCCTTGAAGCCTCTGAGAATTTGTCTCGGTTTGATAAGTGCTTTGGTCAATCTCTTTACATCCTCGAACTCATAAGGTTTCATCTTCGCAACTAGGGAGTGACCAACAAAATCTTTCGGATCCCGGTGGTTATGACAGCCACATAAAACCTCACAGTCCCAATTGTTCATGTCATTTAAACGGAAAACAAGCTTAAACGGGCAATCATTTTTCCTCGTACGAGTCTTGTATACCCTATTAGTCTTCTTTGGATATACATAATCCTTTCTCTTGTGGCTATTCTTCTCCTTGTATTTCCCACTTCTCTCGCAAGCCATCTCAAAACGCCTCTTTGAACGTTCGGTATTCCTCACCAACACACACATGTTCTTAAGAGCCGTCTCTTTAGCCCAAGCGATTGCTTCGTTTCGATCTATTATTCCCTACATAAGATCAATTTCACATTCATTAGAAGGTTCATTACTAGCAATCCATTAGTAAAGTATTCTTTGGTCACATACCGGAGGTATTTTACAGTATTCCGACGTATCCCGATAAAGCATCTTTGCAATTGTTGGATCAATATATGTCACCACCTAAAGATCGAACGAAAATTAGTTCCAAACGAAATCAAAACACTATGCCGGAAACAAGTACCGGCACCGTCGACCAATGTTCCGGCATTGTCGAACATAGCCAAAACTGAAGACCAAATTTGAAACATATTCCAGCATACATTATTCATTAGACAGCAACGCCGGAAAACAAGGTGACGGCACTGTCATAATTTATTGTCCCAAGCCGGTACAAGCTACCGGCATTCCAATTAATTGATATGTAATGCCGGTATTTAGCTCTGGAAAACATTTATTCCTGTATGTTTTTTTGTAGGTGCCGGCATTGTAAATTTGAAACTCAACAACGCCGGTTCCACTGCCGGCATTCAAGAAATTGATGGTACCACGCCGGTAATTGGTTCCGGCATTGATGGTTATTAATTTTTCATGCCGGTTTTTGGGTTTACATGGAAATGTTTCCTGTATGTTTTTCATGCAGTTCGGCATGGTAACCTATCAATGAACCCATGCCGGTTTAATATTTCGTAGTATATTCCTTGGTAGGTAAAAAAGTTAACTGCGTACCGGCATAGTTTTTTGGTAGAATACTATGCCGGATCAATATTCAAATTTGGGGATATCGCTTTTCTAGCATGGTCGTAGTATGAATACCATGCCGGTAACGCGTCTGCCGGCATGGTATTCATACTACGACCATGCCGGCACCGAGGTTTTACAGTTGAAAAAATGGCGCGTTTAAAGAAAAAAATCGATTTTTCAACCTCCTAGCAACTTTACCTGTGTATTGGGGATGCTTGCAAGTTGTGCAAGTTTACTTTCTTGTGTAGCTTCTTCGAAAAACTCTCCATACTCGTCAAAATCATCATTCAAGGGTGTTGGCTTAACAAACAGTTGCAATTGAGAGTTGTTGTCGTTAGCTCCTTGTTGTACTAGAGCTAAAGATTCAGCGGCTGCAATTCTCTCCTCACAATCATCTTCCATTTTCACAAAAAAATTTCCACTCAAAAATATTTGTTCCCTCCTTCTACTCTCACCTCACTCACCCAAATTCAAATAAAACACACACTAATCATTTATCAAAAATCTTAAGATTTTACTAATTATTATTAATCATTAATCCTGATTAGTGAGGGGTAGATTAGGTAATACGTAAAATACTTAGATAAGGGATGACCCCGAATTGATATCTGGAACCAGTTTTTGTCCTTTTCTTATATCCCCCAATTCCTCTTTTTATCCCCCAATTAATGGTTCATTATCATTACTCTTTGGCAATAAGAAGGATGCATTTCTTTCTTATATGCAAATTAAAATAGATAAAGTTTCGAAAAAAAAAAAATAATAAAAATAATGAAAAAATAATGGAGTTTCATCTCTGAAACTCCATTTTAGAGGCCCATTAGAATGATCGACCTAAGATATCCCTAATTTGGGGCACACACGATAATTTTGGGGCATACAGACTTATGATGCCATCCAAGTCAAACTGCTAAGGGGTGTCCTAGTGATGCTAAAGTTACTGTAAATACCCTTATATAGTTCAAATTACATTACTACCCTTCCACTTAATTAAATTATAGTCCTAAAACTTTCTCACTAATTAACCCATCCCCTAATTAACTACCCTCCCACTAATTAACCGTTACCCACTAATTAACTCACTCGTTAATACTAAAACGGTTACTTAAACCAAAAAAAAATATTTAAAGTTTTAAAAACCAAAAACCCTTCTCTCTCCCTCTTCTTCTCGTCTTCTTCTCAAAAATTTCTGAAAATTTATTCGATTAACTTCTCTGTTAAACACATACATGGCACCTCGTGTTAAGCGATGCCCTAGAAATACGGTGCCGAATCCTGGTGTTGCTTCTGTAGCATGTCAATCTAGGGTTTTTGGAAAACATGGAGATGAAGTGGATAGTGGATCGATTGGTGTTGGAGAGGGAGAAATAGAAGCTGATTTTTTAAGATTGCACATAGAAAGGTATTTCCCACAAACCCATTGTTTATTTTTTGCGTATTTCGTTGATTTATGACATGTAATCGATGATTCATCGGTTTTTGTTAGTTTCAGGGTAGTGTTCGGCTGAAATGTCGCAGCCGAACTTTTTTTTTTACACAGACGAAGAAAAGTTCGGCTTAAAACTTGAATATCGTATGAGCCGAACCATTGAGTTCGGCACCAAAAAAAATTTACGATAATCAGTCGAACTTGAATGCCATTATTTAATAACCGATCTATTACTGTTGGTTTCCTTTCTTCTCAAAGTACTTCTCGCGTTATAGGTTTGTTGCAACGTAGTCTTGTTATTCTTATCATCCGCCTTCAACTTGCTAAGAATTTTAGAGGGTGCCATACGTGCTCGTGTCATTTTATCTACCTCCGCATATTCATGAGATTTTAGTCTTCCGGCTCTATAATGTCCATGAAGATCCTTTGAACGTGGGTGATTATGACGACAATCCATATCTTCATTCATTTTGAAAACTTTTTCATTTATGTTCCACTTTAAGACGATCTTGAAAGGACAATTTATCTTCCTTGTTTTAGTCTTATATTTTTTCCCAGTCTTCCCAACATATGGCTTACCTTTTTTCTTCTTGCTTACTTTCTTCCCACCCCTCTCACAAACCATCTCAACCCGCTCCTTTTTGCTTTGTCTACCTTTAACTAGGACGCAATTGATTTTCCAAGCATGTTCCTCAACCCATTTAACATATTCTTCTTTGGTTTTCCACGTCTACATATACACAAGTACAAAACTTAAGTTTTATTAGTGATTTTGCATACAACAAACTTGAAAATTAATAAAAACATAAACTACGTTACCTACCAAGTCAGTTTGGAAGTGATCTTTAGTATCTTCATGAATGACATCAACATGCGGTGGTTGATCCTCCATAGTTTCCATTTCAGGAATAATCTACAACAATATCGCACAGGTTTTGGGTCAGGTTCGGCTAACACGCAGTACTCTATGAAAGCCGATCTCACGGTTCGGCTAGTTCGTGTTCGATTTCCAAAGCCAAACCTATTCTCAAACATGGATTCGGACTATTGGGCACTAATATTATAAGCCGAACCATAACACTTGAAATTTATAAAAACAAAAATTATGGTTCGGCTGGATAACGTGTAAGCCGAACATTACACTGTAACTCGTATAATTTTTGTATACGGTTCGGCTTATGTTATCACATCGCATTAGAGTCGAACCATGAAAATTATTTGGCGCGAAAATAATTGAATGAAAGTTCGGCGTATATATTTCTCAATCGTAGAAACCGAACTGTTCTTATTTTTGATGGTTCGACATACACATTATCTGCTGAACCTTACTCTGTTGCGCCGAACTAGTTGCAAAAATCATAACTTTTGGTGAAATAAAGCTACAAAATGGAAATTAAACAACTTCTATAACCATACATGTGTATTATTAGCATTGGGTTCCTCATCCATGTACTCATCTTCGGGGTTTGCTCCATAAAGGAATCATCTTGAGCTTGAGAAAAAGGTTGAGTTTGGGTAAAATCATTTTCAAAATCCAACAAATAAGCCATGTCTGGATCTCCATCGTAATTGATATGTATTTTCATAGCTTACGTGATGAAGATTCATCTTCCTCACTCGAATTTGTATCACACATCTCTCAATAATCACAAAGATCACAAAGAAGAAAAAAAAAGTTTTTTTCCTCCTCTCCTTCTTCTTTCCTCCTTCTTCTTTTTCTAAAAAAATAACTCACTAATCTTTAAAAAGAAAATTATGATCCTAAATTAACACTAAACTAACTAATCAGATTAACATTAATTTAACACTAATCTCATAAAGGTATTTTGGCATATATGAAAATAGGTTGGATGAGGGATAGCCTAGAAATATTATTTCCAACCCCTTTTTGTCTTATTATGTATGCCTCCAAATTATCTTGTATGCCCCAAATTAGGGTTCTAAGATATCTACCAAGTTTCTGTAGCTGGTTGGAGTTAGGAATGCAAGAACTATTCTTGCAACTTTTGCTAGTAAGTTGTGCGACTTTTGCTAGTAAGTTGTGCTACTGCCTCCCTTTTGGGGATGGTTGCCACTTGGGAATGTATGAGTTCCACCCTCACCACTTTTCTAATCCAGTTTGTTTTAATCTAATAGATCTATAACATTAAAGTAATGATGGAGGATCCATGGACATTCTTAGATGGACACTATCATACATTCCTCTTATGAGACTTTACATTTCTCTGGTTGAGTTTATTTATTGATACGTTCCTCTTATGAGACTTTACATTCCTACCAAAAATGTGCAAGATTCGAGATATCAAACCTCACCATCTATCGATCCTAATTTCGACTGTTAACTTTTAGTGGCTGATATTCAAATGGGTGGATGGTGGTGTTATACGTCTCAAATCGTGCTCGTTTTTGGTAGGAATATAGAGTCTTATAAGAGGAAAGAATCATCAGAATATTAAATTTAAATTCATGGTCGTTTAGGTTTTGAGGAGAAAATGACACAAATCATGTATGATAGTATCCATCTAAGAGTATCCATGGATCCTCACTCTAATGTAATTTGCAAAATCAAACGAAAAAGGAGTTTAATCTTCACCTCCCTAACCTCGCTTGAGAGGTAGGGTCATGCTGGACCACCTTCTTTCCGAGCACTTGACTACTGAGATGAATTCACTAACTCTTTCCTAGTATTTGATTTCATAAATGGATGAGTTTAATTGTTTAATAAATTTATGATATTAATGTAATTTGTGAAATCAAAGAAAATAGGAAAAAGGAAACAAACAACAATCAAACACCTTAGGCTTATTGTAAAGAAACCGTAACATTAGTCTGGTGATTTTGACCAAAAGTCAAACTGATTTTAAATTAGATTTTCGGGCAAAATTATATTTTCAGTCAAAATGATATGAACGACAACGTGGTGGACCGGCAATGCTGCAACTCATTGCGACTGCCTACGTACCTTTCCTACTCTAAAGGGATAAAACACAAATCGTAGTTCATCCTCGAAGGGACAACAACTTAAGCCAACTCGTGTTGCAAGGATGTGGCCAAGCAATATGGCCTGGTATGTATAGGTCATTCCGTTAAAATGCACAAAGATATCGCATAATTTGGTCCATGACATGGCATAATGATGCCTTCGCATCATATGCCCCATTGACAAGGCTACACAACTATAAATGAGGCCTAAGCATCATCTATGCTCTTCCGGATAAGCTATGAAGCTTACTTGGTGCATAGTCTGCATATGCACCTTCAACCAAGTACCCCTCTCTATATATGTCTTAAGGACATTTTTACAACTTAAACCGGGGGACCACTTTTACATTCACCAAGTCGCATTTTTGAGGTGCTTGCTTCCCTATTCATGATCGTTGACATGTATTTCTGAATAACCGGCAATGATGGCTATGTTTCTGTTTTGACCTATAAGCCAACTTCAATATTGCGCTACGATTGTCCTGTTTTACGTAGGCCAGCCTGCTCTGGTATGTTGCACCACTATTGTGCAATATTGGTTCTAGGCCAATTCCAAAATTTACAGCCATGATAGTGTACTTGAAAAAGCGGGGGTCTAACAACACCACCCAATATTTTGCTTAGCAATTTGTATGGAGTAACTCCGAAACACTTTCTAGAGAATCAATTAGACAGTCAGACTCAATCTAGGTAAAAGTATCTCAAAGAGTTAATATCTCTCTCCTGTTTTGATTCACTCAAGCTAATAGAAATCAGCGAGTCTATAATCAAACATAAGGAACAACTTGGACGGTACCAAAGACCAATGTCCAAGGATCAATCAATATCAATCAACAACCAAAGGTCGGATTTCCAATTGATTGATTCAAACGCATAACCTGTATCATTTCAATTATATAAAAAAATATAATGGGGAAATAGAAATAACACAGACACCAGGATTTTGTTAACGAGGAAACCGCAAATGCAGAAAAATCTCGGGACCTAGTCCAGATTGAATACACACTGTATTAGGCCGCTACAGACACTAGCCTACTCCAAGTTAACATCAGACTGGACTATAGTTGAACCCCAGTCAGTCTCCCACTGATCCAAGGTACAGTTGTACTCCCTACGCCTCTGATCCCAGCAGGATACTGCGCACTTGATTCCCTTAGATGATCTCACCCACAACTAAGAGTTGCTACGAACCAAAATCGTAGGCTTTAACAATAAACAAATATGTCTCACACAGACAAGTCTATCAAAGGATCAATCTGTCTCCCACAGAAAAACCCTAAAAGTTTTTGTTGCGTCTTTTGATAATAATCAAGGTAAACAGGAACAAATTGATAATCCGGTCTTATATTCCCGAAGAATAACCTAGATTAATCAATCACCTCACAACAATCTTAATCGTATGGTAGCGAAACAAGATGTCATGGTCACAAACGATGAGACGAAGGTGTTTGTGATTACTTTTTATATCTTGCCTATCGGAGAACTCTCATGATCTCAAGCCAATCAATATGATTGTACTGTTACGATAGAAGATGCAAGATCAGATCAGACAACTACGATAAAAGTAGTATCGGTCTGGCTTCACAATCCCAATGAAGTCTTTAAGTCGTTAACCTGGTTTTAGAAGAAGAAAACCAAAGGTTAAAGGAGAATCGACTCTAGCACGCAAACTAGTATCACACGTAAGGTGTGGGGATTATTTTTGCACAATACTAGATGTCTCCTTTATATAGCCTTTCAAATCAGGGTTTTTCCTTAGTTACAAAGCAATCAATATTCACCGTTAGATAAAAACCTGATTTAGATTCAAGCTAATATTTCTCAACCGTTAGATCGAAAACTTAGCTTGTCATACACAAATGACTGCACGCTTCTAGGTTTGTTAACCGCACCCAAACGTGTACACTGTTGGTTCAACAATAGTCTACCCAAAGAGGTTGACCATATGAGCATTTCATACCAACCATGTTCTTCTTCACCATAACTAGTTCAATTGACTCAAATGAACTAGTTAAGAGAGTTGTTCAATTGCAAGGAAATCTTATGTAACTACACAAGACACAATTGAAGCAAAGATGATTTGATTCACTCGAATCGGTTCATGAACTTTAATAGCCACGGTTTGCAAATGCATTCCTTAGTATTTTAAGATTAAGTTCAGAAATGATCTTTAGATATATAACCTTCTCAAGTTCGCAGACTAGGTTCGCGGACTTAAGACACCGGATAGAGTTTACAAACTCCATCAGAAATTCTCGGGTTCGAGAACTATGCCGGTTCGCGGACTGGGTTCGCGGACTTGGCTCACGCAAGTAGTTTGTCAACTCCAGCAGAAATCCTCGGGTTTGAGAACTTCGGCAGTTCGCGAACTGAGTTCGTGGACTTGGCACTTGCCATACTTCCGGTTCTCTTAATCAACAAAGTTCGAAAACTTCGGTTCAAGGAATCCATTGGTTATGTAATCTAAACTCTCATTCCAATCATTGAATCTTTCTTAGAGGACGTTTGTAAATGGGGCAAAATGATTTGCTGGTTTTTACGGAATTAAGGAGACAACCGAACGGAGGAGACTCCTTGAACCGAGCGAAATGCTCAACCTCACACAGATGCACTGCAAGAAGGGAGTGCTTTGAATTCGAGAGATCTATCTATAGTACTCCGGCCTAAACCAAGGCAATGGCCGTTCCAAAGTAAATTCGGTCACAAGAGAGGATGGGTCGATCTGTAGGAGGGAAGCTGAGAAATGTGTGGAATCAATGGTAATCAAAGATTGTATGTGTGTTATGTATTCTGAATAAGATAAGTTCTGAATGATTGAATCTCTGTTGAGAGTGATTACTCATATGTTGAGTTGTTAGTCTCGTGTTGTCTGTTTGACGTGAGATTCTTGTTTTCAATCATGATTCAGAGACTTATTTATATTGCTGGAATTCTAGACACCATGATCCCATGAAGTGTGACAGTTGATGGAATCAAAGAGTGGGGAAATGGAAATCGTGTTTGAAACCAGTTGCTCATCGTGCGGAGACTTGGTCGATTTTCCATCCACTACTTTGTTAACTCCTTCAACTGATTGCACGACTTTCTCACATTCCATCGTGTGTATGAACGCACGTGCTGTAGACCGCCAGACCAAAACCCTATTTAATATTCCCCCATGTGACACGATTGACGTCTCATGGTGTAATTAGTCAGTTGTTGACTTCATGACTTCATGGGACGATAAGTCCATGTATTTTCTGAGTTGAACATGATTTTGCAAAATGTCCTGAGACTCATGAATTGAACGTGTCTGTTGAGACAGAGGTATAATTCTCATGTTGATAGTTAAGGCAAGCAAGTAGTGCTCATTCGATAAATTGTTGAATATTGAGGGTTGAACCAATACTCCTTGGTTTGAGCAAATATTGCTCATCTGAGCAAGTGTTGCTCGTCTGATGAATTATTGGTAGCGTGACCAAAATAAAACATTAATTAGAATACTGATAGTTGAACCGAGTATAATAAAATGATGATCATGAGATCGTCGCAACATTATTAGCGTTCGAATCTGGAATTATGATCCTTGGACTCAGAAACCCTAATTTGATCAATTGATGACCAATTTGATGGTTTATTGAAACTTCAACCATGGAATGAAGGAGGGACCGGCTACATGGGATCAGGGATCGACCATGTAGCGCCCGTATGCTCGAGTGAGCAAATACCAAGATCAGAGTTGGTGAAAGAATGATCAAATGCTGGTTCAATCATTCCTCATACAATGCTCGTCTGAGCCTTAGGTGATAAAACTTAATTAATTATGAAGAGGTGACGGACCGACCAAGGGGTTATGAAACCGGCCCTGGACGGTCACGGGATCGAATGACGATCACTCTATGAAAATTCCAAAATTATTTGGAGGAGTTTTGGACCTAATACGTGCAATTAGGTCAAATCATGAAAATACGTGGGACCGGCTCCTTGCAAGCCAAAGAGTCAACCTTGGTCGGTCAAGGTAACATGCTCACGTCGTCAAAAAGTTTGTGTCTCAGTCCTGAGAATTTTGATATTTTCTGGCGTGCGTTTGAGCAACCATTTGAGAAAATATGACAAAATCAGGGTTTTGCTGAAACTGGGGAAACTTCATGAAATGAAGGAAAATAATTATAAAATGAAGGAATCATGAGGCGTGGGACCGCTGAGGCCAAGGCATGGTAGGCCCTCCATTGACCACGGTCCCATGGTGCCTTTTCCTAATTTTATATTATTTTTCATGATTTTATGAAAATATCATGAAATCAAGGAGTTTGTTGAAATTAAGGAGTTTCCCTAAAGTGAAGGAGTTTCCATGGGATCAAGGAAACAAATAATATTAAAATTATAAACTAAGGGCGTGTGGGACCGGCTTTGAGCATAGTCGGCCGGCTGGGGCCCAATCCCGTGTGTTTCCCTAATTTTATGTAATTTTTGTGTATTATTTCCATGATTTGAAAGAATTTTCATAATTTGAGAGAAATACCATGAAATCAAGGAATTTCATGGGATCAAGGAAACTTAAAATAATAATAATAAAATAAAGGGACGTTTGGGACCGGCTAGGGCATGGCCGGCCGGCTGGGGCCCGGTCCCACGAGTTTCCCTAATTTTATATTATATTTTTCACGGTTTTATGAAAATGCCATGAGATTAAGGAGTTTTCATGAGATTAGGGAAATATTAATAAAATAATAAGGAACCATGAGGTGTGGGGCCGTCTGGGATCAAGGCATGGCTGGTTGGCCAATAAAAATGGCCCCACGACATTTTTCCCAATTTTATATTATTTCCTTGGTGCGAAGGAAACACCATGAAACTGAGGAGTTTCCTCAAAATGAAGGATATTTGTTCAAATGAAAGGATTTTCATAAGATCAAGGAAAATAACAAAAATATGATAAAATATAAAACTGGCATGGGACTGGCCACGACACGGCCGGCCAGTGGGCCCAGTTCCCCAGCACCTTGGTCAATATTTTATTATTTATTATTTTCTTTCCTATTTTGCATAGGTTCATCTTTTCGTCGTATTCTGAAATACTCGTTCGTGTGTTCAGGTGATTGTTAGTGCATCATCGTCGAGTACACTTGCACCTTCTGAGTCGGGGCTTACTCGAAGGTAACTCAGATGCCCGTACGTTGAATATTTATTACTAACCCATGGAATTCTGCTGGGAAGGACCATAGATTGAAGTAACGAAATACTACGAAAATATTTGAATATTTTCAGAAATTCAGTGGATGAATCCAAGAGTTAAGGAATAATTAATTGATGGCTCTATACTAGTACGATCGTCTAGGAGCATTAATTATTCTGAGCGACATGAGCTAGTTGAAGCGTCATATCCTTTATATAGTCAGGGAAAACTGTTGTTTGTATCCTGAAGACGTTATTGCTCTATACTAGTAGGCAAGCTGTCTAGGAGCCGTCCAATCTCGTGATTCTATATAGAATTAATTACTGAAGTGTTCAGTATTCATGAGATATGTCGTTGCCTAGCCGAGAGACTACATATGTGCATATACTCTGAGAGACAGTATTCTCAGTCAGAGATTCGATGAGAGACCTGTGTCTCGATACTCGCGTCTGATTGCTGGATCAGAAGTTCGTATAATTATGAGTTTATGATTTTATCCTTTGTCGAAAATCCACCATCTACAACGTTATATAGTTGTTACACTATTTCTCGTCAAAGCAATTTTCAAAGTGATTGAAACATTCCTGACTTTCGTTACTAGGTAAAGATAAACTTGGTCGAAGCAAAAAGATTACCAACACATATTTCGAGATATAGATAGGCGAGGTATACTCGGCTCGAAATACCAAATGTGTATGATCTAGTCTATATATATAGCATACGACTTTTGTCTCAAAGAATAGGAGATAGAATATATAGACTTTTGAGTGACAGATAAATGCAAGTCTCCACATACCTTTTTGTCGAGAAGTTCCAACGGTTCCTTGAGTAGATCTTCTACATGTATGATGAATCGCCATGAAGTCCTTGAGCTGGACTACACTTACTATCCTAGTCTGAGACTTAGCTACAAGAGACTAGAAATCAAGACTTATAGTTTTGATCACTAACATTGACAAACATGCTTGAGATAGCAACGCATGCGAGTTTGACCGAGCAGTGCTCTAACAATCTCCCCCTTTGTCAATTTTAGTGACAAAACTATCAATACATATGGAATACAAAAAAGATGATGAAACTTTAGTAGCTCCTATTCCACATGTCTAATCTTCAACATTCCTCGAAATCTTCATCACTTCCGAGTACTCCAATGATCCCAAAGGTTGTAAGTTTAGCATCACCGTTATTGAAGTTCCGTAGCTATAACAATGAGAAAGCATCGGTCTCGATCATTGTTATACATTGTCATAGTATTATTATACAGTGTCAAAGTCCAATTGTATCACAACTTCAACAATAATACTATGATGATATGTATCACTCCCCCTTAGTCAATACTCCATCTCACATGAAAACCACTCCCCCTTACACAATGATCCGAAAACCATATGTATTTGTAGTGTGAACTACATATTAATTCTCCCCCTTTTTGTCAATAAAATTGGCAAAGGTACAAGAACGGGATCATAATGAAATTTCCGTAAGAGACATTTCATGACTGAGAGAAAGAAATACACATCATCTTATTTAGATACAATCATATATCCGAAGCTAACAACATTCATCAAGGAGTTTAAAGATACAAGATAACCCCTCTAAAATTCCACAGCCGCACACCCCTCAAGATATGACCATTAAGCACAAGTTCAAAAGAACTCTCCCCCATTTGATGTCATTCCCAAGGGAACAACAACGAACGACCTTAATTTCAAGAGAAGCGAAGGATTTTATTGGACACCAAAACCATGAGAATGATTTTTATATCCAAAACTCGATCAAATTATTCATAAGTAAACCCATGAATAATTCAACCGGTATACATAATCAAATTAACCACAAAAGTGATAAATTTAATTCATTGTGCTCAACATAAGTAAACTTACGGAGCAACGACTAAGTTAATCATACAAGAGAGTGATTGGCTTAATCGTTCATGTACTCAACACAAGAGAATTTGTGGAGTAATAACTAAACAACCAAGAAGATGATTAATTTAGTTTTAAATGCTCAACATAACGTACCTTACGGAAAAACCAACAAAGCTAATCAAGAATAATCAACTTAGTTGTATCGTGCTCAACATAAGACACACCACGGAGTCTTACGGTAATACAAAAAGATGGATCGATGAAGATCTATACTGTGGAATACGCAAGGATTCATTCTTTTGCACAAGCATATACAATAGCAATAATCCTTGGATACAAAAGATTTTAACCTATCTTCCGTCAAGGGTTGACAATATAGGATTAACTTTTGTATATGTCAAAAGTCTATTCATTCTTAAACCAATAAACGAATACCGATCGTGAACGACTTTACTTTTGACAAAAATATGGGACAACATAGTTCACGGACGTAAACATGAAAATCCCATAACAAGTTGCAATATTGCAAAACATCATCCTCCAAATAGTTTTAGAATTTTAAATCAAAAAACCTAAAAAACAAGAAGATGAAAATAATATCTTCGTGTAGTCACAATCATCGCTATTCAAAGCACTAGTTATTCTTCCAACTAAACCAAAAAGAAGAATTACTAGGCATTGTAGATTTTCCTCAAGGAATCTACAGAAAACTCCTTCTCATTATTGAAAAATCCATTGATAATGGGATCGTTCAATTCTTCCAACTCTTTGGGAATAACCGTCAACATACTGAGTTCTCTTTTCAGTTTACGTACGGTGTTCGTTGTTAAAGACAACATCTGTTCATAGTGAATGAGCTCTTCCAAAGATGAAGCGATTTGAGATTTTAAGTCGCTTCTTTTGTTGATGAACTCTTTTACCAGGTTCCTGAAACTATCATCACACTGATAAAAGGATACAAACCAGTTTGAGGAAGGATTTTTACCATTGATTACAGTCTTCACTTTCTTCACCCTTGTGGATGAGATTCTTGTACACCGCCGTACGTTAGCTTCTTTAACTGCATTCCTGCTTGTGCTACCTCTAATCACAGGAGCCATGAAACAGTATTCCTTTGGAAAATCACAATGTTTACGAACTTCTCCAAACCCTAGACAAAGGTTCCTTTATTTTTAAAGAATCCTTATTTATATTTAATCAAGACTTACCAAAAAAAAAGAACTTCTTGAGTCAAAAGGACGCAACAAACCCCATCTTCTCAAGTTAAGAATGAGGATACGGACGTCTAAGATTAGTAGGAGACATTGTGAGCAAAAAGCTCCCCTTGTTTATCACGTTGTGAAATTTCAAGGTTTGTTACGTGAGTAGAGATTCTCCCCTTTTTGATTCTGGAAAAACCTGTTTTCAAGGGATTATGATTCAACAACACAGGGAATTCTACTGGAACTAACGGTTCGTCACACACAAAAGCTTTAGTTCGTGAGGATCCTTGATCAACAATGCTGGAATTATCAGAACCAATAACATTGATATTGAACTGACATGGTACAAGATCCCACACGGTTTGTCTGTGAAATTGATCCAACTCTTCATGCATTTCTTTTTCCCAAAAAGAAATATTCAGAGTTTTATCAAGATTTCCTGGTTCAATTTTTGGAGAATAACCACCAATATGAAGTCGTCCTTTTTTTCTGGATATAAGATCTCTTCTACTTTTAAAGTTGATAGATGATACACACAATGGAGAGTCGCCTATCACATGTAGAAAAAGGCTACAACTACTGTCACGGCACCATTGGACGGAAGATGTAGGACTAGAAACAAGATTACCCATACCATCAGTACTTTTCTGTTTAGAATTTTCTGATAGTTTTGTACATCTTTTTAGAGTAGCAAAAGATCGTTTAGTTTTCTTACAAGGATTACTCGCAATCTTCAGACTCTTCAAAATTGACGTACAAACTTGTTGAGGTTGATTTGACAAACAACAATATGGGATAGAACCTTGATGTTTGTCTGAGTGGTTCCTAGTCATATCAGTTTTCTTATCAACCGATCGTTGATTATTATCTGAATAGTGACTATTCTTTGGAGAGGAACAACTGGATTTTCTCAAATTCACTGAGAGACTCTTACTGGGTAGCAAATCCTTAAGAATTGCAATTTCTGCAACAAGACCAAAGTAGATCTGGATTTGTTCATCCAACTCTTTTTGAAGAGTGACCAGTTTATCAGACCTTTTTCTACGGTTGTTTTTAAAACCTGGTGAAGTGTCAATTGAGACTTTATGGTCCATATAGTCAGATCGCTACAAACACATACTTTTGAGGTCTTAAACGTGTTTGCCTGCTCTGATACCAACTGAAAAAGTGGGGGTCTAACAACACCACCCAATATTTCGCTTAGCAATCTGTATGAACTAACTCCGAAACACTTTCTAGAGAATCAACTAGACAGTCAGACTCAATCTAGGTAAAAGTATCTTAAGGAGTTAATATCTCTCTCTTGTTTTGATTCACTCAAGCTAATAGAAATCAGCGAGTCTATAATCAAACACAAGGAACAACTTGGACGGTACCAAAGACCAATGTCCAAGGATCAATCAATATCAATCAACAACCAAAGGTCGAATTTCCAATTGATTGATTCAAACACACAACCTGTATTATTTCAATTATATAAACAAATATAATGCGGAAATAGAAATAACACAAACACCAGGATTTTGTTAACGAGGAAACCGCAAATGCAGAAAAACCCCGGGACCTAGTCCAGATTGAATACACACTGTATTAAGCCGCTACAGACACTAGCCTACTCCAAGCTAACTTCGGACTGGACTATAGTTGTTACACTATTTCTCGTCAAAGTGATTGAAACATTCATGACTTTCGTCACTAGGTAAAGATAAACTTTATCAAAGCGAAAAGCTTACCAACACATAGATAGGCGAGGTGTAATCGGCTCGAAATACCTAATGTGTATGATCTAGTCTATATATATAGCATACGACTTTTGTCTCAAAGAGTAGGAGATAGAATAGATAGACTTTTGAGTGACAGATAAGTTCAAGTCTCCACATACCTTTTTTTCGAGAAGTTCCACCGGTTCCGTAAGTAGATCTTCTACTTGGATGATGAATCGCCATGAAGTCCTTGAGCTCAACTACACTTACTATCCTAGTACGAGACTTAGCTATAAGAGACTAGAAATCAAGACTTATAGTTTTGATCACTAACATTGACAAACATGCTTGAGATAGCAACGCATGCGAGTTTGACCGAGCAGTGCTCTAATAGTACTCGTCCAACCTACTCTGGACCGATGCATCATTATGATGCGATATTGGCCGTAGGACAATGACTTGCGTAATGTGCTATGTTAGCGCTATTTTTCTTAAGGCGATCCACCCAACCGTCCAAATGGACCATTTGGTGCCACATTGGTCTTTGGCCAATATAATTCGCGTAATGCACCATCAATGGTGCAATATTGGCCTTTGGTCAATATTCCCAAATACTGGGCCATTTTAGCGCGAATTGGCCTTTGGGCAGTATGCCTTCAGAATGCGCCATTGGCACTATATTGGTTCTAGGCCACTGTTCCTCTAAACGCAACAGAAGCTTGATATGAAGCTTCATCTCAGACCATGACGCATCTTTGATCATGAGAAATGCTAAAAACACTGGGTGTTACATGATTGTTTTGTGAGAAATAGGATCTATGAATTAATTTGAAAGATTATCACATAGGTGCCCCTCCTGTTTATAGACAATTCTAAGGAAAACCTTGATACAATTTGAAAAGGCGGGGGTATAACAACCACACCCAATAATTCGTTCGGCAATTTGTATGGACTAACTCCAATATTATTCTGAGAGCACCGGTAATTATGAAGCGAGCTTAACCAAGAAAGATATCAAAGAGTTATATCTCTTTTTCTGAAATCAATCAGCATATCAAACAGATAGAAATCTATGAGCCTGATTGATGTGAGAAATACATGGACGATACCAAAGACCAATGCCCAAGCGTCAATCAATCTATATCCAACAAACAAAGGTTGGATTTACCAATTGATTGAACTACGCACAACCTGTGATATTTCAATTATATAAACAAATATAATGCGGAAAACAAATCACATAGACACCAGGAATTTGGTTAACGAGGAAACCACAAATGCAGAAAAACCCCGGGACCTAGTCCAGATTTGAACACCACAATATATTAATCAATTACATAAACTAGCCTACTATAACTTAACTTCGGACTGCAATGTTGTTGATCCCTGATGTGACTCAATAATGTTGTAGTAAAAAGTTTCGTAAGACTTGTGAAAGCAAAATATTCTAGATTTAATTTTTAAACTAAAAATATAGCAAACTCAAATAAAGTGATATCAAGATATTAGGAACAACCAAGACACTGATTCCACTATTACACATGAATAAGTTATGGTAAATAATTCAAAACTCTAATTATCTTTTAAGTCTCTTATTTCTTAATTCACAAATAATCAGGCAAATTCTCAAAAATTAATTGTATCCCCTAAGCATAGATTATCTAAATAAAGCATAACATATCTAATTGAATCACAACTAATGAAGAAAATTTTACAAACAATTAAAAACTCTGCAAAAGCAGTGATTGAGTGAATTATAAATTATAAATTAGAGAAAATAAATAATTACCAATTATTCATGCGTAAATAGCTTCCTCATTGCCTTGGTTGTGAGAGAATTAGCCGCTCATCATGTTGGAAACACGCTCAAAAATCATTATTATTGCTCAAAGGTGGTGTACAAATGATGGAATTGAGAGAAAATATTAAAAATCGGATTTGTAACACTTATTTCTGTTACAAACCAGCTGTTACAGAGAACGATAAATGAGAACAGTCGTTGTCACTGTAGCTATACGACCCACGGCTAAGTGTCATTGTCACTGTTGGAAAACGACTGTCCTGGTAAGTCTGTTCTTCGTGTTCTTCATCTTTGCAGCAGCAGAAATGGAGTTTCTGCAATTTGATCTTCTCGACTCTCTGGTGCTCTGTAATTCTCCCAAACTATACTTAATCCCTCTCTGAGTTCCCAACACCCTATATATACTCAACAGGACGACCAAAATATCTCGCCATAACTTCATATAATCTTCCATTACTCAACATTATTCTTCACTGTCTGTTTAGGAAATTAATTTAGATATTTGATTTCTCCACGAGTTCTGAAGCTGCCAAATTACCATATTTATCTCCTTCACACTCAAGATGGTTTTTAGAGTCATCCTAGCATACGCAAACTCATTCCAACTCATGCAAATCCCGTGAATATCTCCATTCAATGACGTGCTCCCTGTTTTGCTTCTCGCGGAATATCCAGCCAATTTGGATCGAACCAAAGGCATTTACCAAGCCTGATAAGCCCAATCACGTCATCCCAAAGAATTTCAGCCATTGAATCTCTCTAAAACATCACCAAAATCTCGAACAAAATTTCTCAGCTTGCTGCCATGTCTTCCCGCCAAAACTGAAATTCAAATGATGAAGATGAGGCTGCCCCCCTATCCGTCTGTGGAGGATAAATAGCAGCTGTCCAGTTAGGGTGCCCCTTATAAACTGAGGTGCCCCTTATCAAGGCAGGGGAGTCCGAATAACACTTGTCCTCTGGGTGTCAAAATCAACTTTTCGAGCCAAATTTTCCAAAAATGTTTATTTCCCAAAACTGCCTACAAACACACAAAACACCATAATAAGGACGAAAACGAGTACTAACAATACGAAACATTGAGGAAAAATTAGACACATAAATGCGTCTATCAAATACCCTCAAACTTATTATTTGCTAGTCCTCGAGCAAAACTAATAAAAAAATGAAACCGAGTTAGTATCGGGTGGGTTTAACAGAGGTGTACCCACAAAAAACTTTTACTCCAGACCCTAGCTATCTAGGCAGAACCTTGGAAGGCACTAAAGAATCTCCTTGGTTAGCATACTTATTGACTACAGGAGGAAGTACCCTGATGCGAAATTCCAATTGTTGTACAAGAGTTTGCACCCACATACTAAAATTCATATAAAGTGACAGAGCTCTACTCAGATAGTTTCTGTACATCATAACCGGAGTCAACCAATCACATGGAAAGATTAATAAGATGGATAAAGAGAAAATATAGATGGTTTAAAGTGAACGGTGTTTCCCATATCTGTCTGAAGACCTCTGCCAAGATGGACCTATCCTAATGGACTGAGATATCGGTCTGACTAATATCAACACAACTGGCATATACAAGGGGACCAGTGGTCGATAAACCTAACTCTAGGTCAACACAACTGGCATATACAAGGGCACCAGTGGTCGACTTTATTGAATTTATTCTTGTTGGTCTGATGGTCTGGTCTTAATTTTTTTTTTTAATTTTTAATTTTTTTTTTTTGGTATCTCAATCACCCTACTTCACCCTAGCAAAGGTAACAACTTGAATCGTGTGCCCCACCAAATCACTTAAAAAATAAAAACAGAAGGATTAGGATTCAACCAGATATGGCGAAACTATCATGTTTTTTTTAATTCTAACACCTGAGCTCTGTGCTTTTATGAATAGACTCTTTAGATGTTTCCATCTAATCAGATTGGTTCCTCAACTCTTACAACCAAGATGTTTCCATCCACTTAGATAGGTTAGTGCTATCCTTAATAGGCATAAATTTCTAGGCTCTGGAGTTTATTTATTGCAGCAAAAAGTTAAAAAGTTTCTTCCCCGCCCCCAAACTTAAATATAACATTATCCTCAATGTTTCTAATGAAATAGCAATACCAAAAAGTAAAGTAACAAGAGGAATCAGTAAAGAGAGAAGTCGGAAAGATAGTACCTGGATATACAACATACAATTGCCTCGATGGTCAATCAAGGGTAAACAGGGTCCTCCAGAGGGACCTCCTCAGCATCACCTGTAGGAAAGGGATCTAAAAAGGGTTTCAATCTCTGACCGTTAAACGTTCGAAGAACTACTACCATCCGGTGTCTCAATTTCAACAGCTCCATGAGGAAAGACAGTGTGAACAATAAAAGGACCTGTCCACCGAGAACGTAACTTCCCAGGGAAAAGATGCAAGCGGGTATCTTACAGAAGAACTTTTTGACCTGGAGAAAATGACTTCCGTAAAATATTTATATCATGCACAAGTTTTATTTTGTTCTTATACTCCTTCGCACTATCGTAAGCATCTATACGAATCTCGTCCAACTCATTGAGCTGGAGTTTCCTATGGGCTCCTGCCTTGTCAAGTGAAAAATTTAGCTGCTTAACATCCCAATAAGCTCTATGTTCTAACTCAACAGGTAAATGACATGCCTTGCCATACACAAGCCGAGGCGACATTCCAATGGGGGTCTTAAACGCAGTACGGTAAGCCCATAAGGCATCAGTAAGCCTAGACGACCAGTCTTTCCGATTAGGATTAACTGTTTTCTCTAATATATGTTTTATCTCCCTATTGGAGACTTCTACCTGACCACTATTCTGTGGATGATACGGGGTAGGTACCTTATGTGTAATACCATATTTCTTCATCAAAATCCTAAAAATTCCATTACAAAAGTGCGACCCTCCATCACTAATTATAGCTCGCGGTGTACCAAAACGTGTAAGTATATTATTTTTCAAGAATTCAATCACAACCCTATGGTCATAGGTTTTACATGAAACCGCCTCAATCCACTTAGAGACATAGTCTACGGCGACAAGGATGTATAGGTTACCAAAAGAATTAGGAAACGGACCCATAAAGTCAATACCCCACACATCAAATACCTCAACAACTAAAATAGGGTTCAAGGGAATCATGTTCCTACGGGAAATGGTTCCTAAAATCTGGCAACGTTCACAAGTAACACAGTAACTATGGGAGTCTTTAAACAACGAAGGCCAATAGAATTCACACTGCAATATCTTAGCAGCAGTCTTCTTAGCACTAAAGTGACCCCCACAAGCATGATCATGACAAAAGGAAATAATATTGGATTAGTCACTCTCAGGTATACATCTCCTAATAATCTGGTTTGTACAATACTTAAACAAATAAGGATCATCCCAAAAGAAGTGCTTAACCTCGGCTAAAAACCTAGAATGATTTTGTTTACCCCAATGTTGGGGCATTCGACCAGTAACAAGATAATTCACTATATTCGCATACCAAGGTGCTTGGGTAACAAAGAAAAGTTGTTCATCAGGAAAACTATCCCTTATAGGAAGGGAATCATTAGGGGAATCAACAACTAGTCTAGACAAGTGGTATGCTACTACATTTTCTGCACCCTTTTTGTCTCTAATGTCCGGAGAAAACTCTTACAACAAAAGGATCCACCTAATCAATCTAGGTTTCGTATCCTTCTTAGACAAAAGATATTTCAAAGCAGCATGATCAGTATATATGACGATCTTAGAACCTAAGAGATAGGGTCTAAACTTGTCTAAGGCAAACACAATGGTTAACAGTTCCTTCTCGGTAGTGGTATAGTTCAACTGGGCATCATTCAGATTTTTGCTAGCATAGTAAATCACATGAAGTAATTTTTTTTCTCGCTGACCTAGCACAACACCAATAGCATAATCTGAAACATCACACATGATCTCAAAGGGTAAGTTCCAGTTGGGTTCCTGGACTATGGGGGCGGTAGTGAGTAAAGTCTTGATCTTCTCAAAAGCCTCTAAACAAGTATCATCAAAGACAAACTTAACATCTTTTGCAAGCAAATTGCAAAGAGGTCTAGAAATCAAGCTAAAATCCTTAATGAATCGACGATAAAAACCTGCATGCCCTAAGAATGACCTAATATCTCTTACGGTTTTTGGGACCTGTAAAGTCTTGATAAGGTCAACTTTGGCTTTATCTACCTCTATACCCTTAGAAGATACGATATGCCCTAAAACAATTCCTGACGAACCATGAAATGACATTTCTCCCAATTAAGCACTAGATTTTTTCCCTTACACCTAGTCAACACTAATGACAAATGATGCAAGCACTCATCGAAAGACGAACCAAACACTGAAAAATCATCCATAAAGACCTCTAAAATCTTTTCTACCATATCGGTAAATATGTTCATCATGCAACGCTGAGAAGTCGCAGGGGCGTTACATAGCCCGAAAGGCATGCGTCTATACGCAAAGGTACCAAAGGGACAGGTAAAAGTAGTTTTCTCCTGGTCTTCTGGGGAAATAACGATCTGATTATATCCAAAGTAGCCATCTAAAAAGCAGTAGTGACTATGTCCAGCTAATCTCTCTAGCATCTGTTCGATGAAGGGAAGGGGAAAGTGGTCCTTCCTAGTGACCTTGTTCAACTTCCTATAGTCAATACAAACACGCCAACCCGTGGTCACTCGGGTCGGGATTAACTCATTGTTATCATTCTGGACTACAGTAATACTGGATTTCTTGGGAACAACCTGAACGAGGATGACCCACTTACTGTCTCAAATGGGGTAGATAATGCCTGCATCTAACAGCTTAAGAACCTGGTTCGAACTACTTCTTTCATATTAGGGTTTAGTCGTTGCATCTCCCTAGAAGGTTTGGTATCTTCCTCTAAATAGATCTGATGCATACAAACAGTGGACTTATACCCTTAATGTCTGCTATGGTCCACCCTAAAGCTTCCTTGTTGTTTTGAAGGACGGTCACTAGCCTACTTTCCTGATCACTATCCAAGTCGGAAGCAACAATCACAGGTAAAGTCTCAGACGGGCCTAAAAACACATACTTCAGGGTATCTGGCAATGGTTTTAGGTCCAACTTAGGAGGCTCTTCTAACGAAGGAACTAGGGTAGACTTAGAAACTGGTAGTGGTTCGAACTTAGGTTTCCATCCGTTACTAGTGTCTAACAAAGGGGTTGAATCTAACAAAGCATTCACCTCATTAATCACATTATCATCATCGAAATCAATCCCAAAGTGAGCTAGGCATTTCTCTAACGGATCTTCTAACAAAGTGTTTGGTAATGACTCCTCGACTAATGTTCCTATCATGTTTACCTCTTCTATGCTCGAGTCATCTAGTTCAGAGGGTAGCTTACTATATGAAAGACGTTCAGCTCAATAGTCATATTACCAAAAGACAAATTCATAATACCAGTTCGACATTAATGATCGCATTGGATGTTGCTAAAAATGGGCGACCTAAAATCACTGGTATCTGGTTCTCTGGGTCAGGGACAGGTTGGGTATCTAGGATAACAAAATCCACTGGATAAATAAACTTGTCGACCTCAATAAGAACATCCTCGATCACACCACGAGGAATTTTAACGGACCTATCAGCTAACTGAAGTGTCATCTGGGTAGGTTTCATATCACCAAGTCCTAGCTTGAGGTACACATGGTATGGAAGTAATTCACACTGGCTCCTAAGTCAAGAAAGCTTTCTCAACACGGTATTTACCTATTGTGCAAGAAATGGTAGGGGACCCTGGGTCTTTATACTTAGGAGTAGTGGTATTCTGAATAATGGAACTCACGTGACTAGCTAGAAAGGCTTTCTTTGGACACTAAGCTTACGCTTTCGTGTACACAAGTCCTTAAGAAACTTGGCATAAGCGAGGGAATCTGCTTAATTGCATCCAATAATGGTAGGTTGATAGTTACCTCCTTAAAAACCTCCAATATATCATTAAAGTTGGACTCCCTCTTAGTTGGAACTAGAAGCTGGGGAAGGGGCTCTGGGAACAAAGCCGGGCTCAATATGACCCTCATTGGTCTCTTTAGAGACTCTATCAGTCTCCTCATTTTCTGGTTCAGAAGGGTGAACTACAGCATGTTCACTTCAGGCATGGACCTTATTGTCAACTTTCTCCCACTCCTAAGGGTTTAACAGAATTCACATGATCAGATGGTCTTTCACCTATTTCATTAATTCCTCTAGGGTTGGGTTGAGTCTGACTAGGAAACTTACCTCTTTCTCTTAAAGACTCATTTATCTGACTAACCTGGTTTTTCAACTCGGAAATAGCCTGAGAGTTAGCCTGACCTATTCTCTTATTTTCTTCTAAACCTTGAGCAACAGATTGCTGAAACTGCACAGTATTACGAGTTAACAAAGCAAGAGACTCTTCTAAACTCATAATCTTCTTATCCGAAGGGTTCTGAAACTGTGCCGGAGCTGAAGGATTCTTAGTATAGCCAAAACCTGGGGGAACCTGAGCATTACTAGACTGACCTTGATTCTGGCCCTTGGACCAAGAAAGGTTTGGATGGTTTCTCCAGCCAGGGTTATAGGTTTCTGAATATGGGTCAAACTTCTGTCGGTTATCAAACCTAGTGTTGTTATAAAGAGCATTGGCTTGCTCTTCAACAGCAAGGCCTTCCCAAAAAGGCTCATTTCTTCCACTACTACCACTAGAATGACCTAATTCTAAGGCTTCTAACCTTTTGGCTATAGCTGCTATTTTGGCATCTGACTCATAAGTTCCTTCTACCCTATTAACATTTCCTCTACTTAGAAGAATTGTTTTCTGGGGTTCCCTACTATTTTCCCATTGTTGGGTCTTATCGGCGATTTCATTCAAAAATGTCATCGCTTCATCAACAGTTTTATTCTCAAACCCACCTGTGCATAAGGACTCAACCATGGTTGTTGTTGAATAATCTAAACCCTCGTAGAGGATCTGAACTAACCTAACCTTCTCCAAACCATGATGAGGACATTGAGATATCAAGTCATTGAACCTTTCTAAGTACCTATATAAAGATTCTCCCTCTTGTTGGGCAAAATTACATATTTGTGTCCTAATAGACGATGTTTTATGCCTTGGGAAGAACTTATTTATAAAGGCAGAAGTAAGTTGGTCATAGGTTTCAATTGACTCAGCGTCCAAACTATACAGCCAAGATTTGGCTTTATCTTTTAAGGAAAATGGGAATAACCTAAGTTTCAATGCATCATCACTTAGGTTTTTAATTTTCAGAGTACTACAAACTTCCTCAAATTCCCTAACATGAAAATAGGGGTTCTCATTCTCCTTCCCTAAAAACATTGGGAGCATCTGTAAAGTCCCAAGTTTCAGTTCATAATTTGCCTCGGTTTCAGCTAACTTGATACAAGACGGACGAGAGGTCCTAGTTGGGTTTAGCAAATCTTTCAAAGTTGCCATTTCTGGCACTACCAAAGGACGAGGAGTACTTTCTTCACTAATTGTCAAGTTTTCAAAGCTGAAATTTCCAAAGACAGGGCTCTCAAAATAAGAGTCTTCGAGCTCCCCGCCTTCACAAGAAGAACTACTAGGTTTGTCACTAATCAAACGACCTAGAGTGTTTCTTTTCCAAGCCCGCTCTCTAATGACCTCAGGCATACACTAGAAAGACAAAAATACAAAGAAAAATCCTAAAAGGAAGGGAATATCTAAGCAAACACAAACAAGGCTGACTCCACCACAACAAACCTATGGATTTCTAGCAAACAAAAAGCATGATGGCTCCACTTAGATTGTTTCTAGACCAGCTTCTAATCCTTCGAAAGGGAATTCGTTACAATTTAAGCAAACTCCTCTGGAATCAATCCGAGTCAAAGTAAGTTGAATAGAGGCGAGGGAAGCTCAGTGGAGCTTTGATACCCAAGGCCTCACCAGTATTACAAGGCGGCGCAGTCACACATTCAACTCACATAAACGATCATGAATTTCGAAGTATGCTTAAAAGGGTAACCAATATTTTTCGAACGACTTTCCTACTAAGCTCGTTACCCTATAGGTCTCATTCTATTCCAAATTTTAAAGCTTAGGTTCGCGATAAATATCGTTTTCCTAAGGCGGGCAAGAAGAGAACGGTGATGAAATCCGAACCCTTATCTTGTATGGCCAGTCCTTTCCCTTTACTAGGAAATTAAAGCAGTCGTATTCAGTTCCTCGACATATATGCAAACGAAGGAATACAGTAACTCGCTAGCAGGGGATTCGCGAGTGTTTCGACAAGCTTACCTCCCGTTCCAGACGAGGGATGAACCGCTGAAGTCGACTCGGGCCACGACTCCTATGTCATGTGTGAACCTGAGGGGCCGAGGTGATATCGTAATCACCGTCCTTCTCTGCAAACAGTTTAATATTTAAACTACCCTTCATTAGGGTTTAAAAATAATGTCCCAAAGTTTACAGTCCAAAGTCCAAAAAAATAAAGTACAAGGGAAAAAGGAAAGTCTACAAAAAATAAATAAAAACAATTAAAAATGTCTCTCTTTTTTTTCTCTTTTTTTTTTATAAAATAAAAAAAAAGTTCTTCTTCTTTCGCTCCTTTCGCTTTGCCTTTTACTCCAAGTCTTTAAGTATTCACCAAAAGCTTTGGAAAAATTTTCTTTCGCTCCAAATTCTATAAGGAAAAGACAAAAACCCAAAAACGTAAAGAAGATAAAACAAATAAAAATCTAAAAACTCTATCCTAAAGACAAGTCCGCGTCGGCGGCGCCAAAAATTGATGTGACTCAATAATGTTGTAGTAAAAAGGTTCGTAAGACTTGTGAAAGCAAAAGATTCTAGATTTAATTTTTAAACTAAAAATATAGCAAACTCAAATAAAGTGATATCAAGATATTATGAACAACCAAGACACTGATTCCACTATTACACATGAATAAGTTATGATAAATAATTCAAAATTCTAATTATCTTTTAAGTCTCTTATTTCTTAATTCACAAATAATCAGGCAAATTCTCCAAAATTAATTGTATCCCCTAAGCATAGATTATCTAAACAAAGCATAACCTATCTAATTGAATCACAACTAATGAAGAAAATTTTGTAAACAATTAAAAACTCTGCAAAAGCAGTGATTGAGTGAATTATAAATTATAAATTAGAGAAAATAAATAATTACCAATTGTTCATGCGTAAATAGCTTCCTCATTGCCTTTGTTGTGAGAGAATTAGCCGCTCATCATGTTGGAAACACGCTCAAAAATCATTATTATTGCTCAAAGGGGGTGTACAAATGATGGAATGGAGAGAAAATATTAAAAATCGGGTTTGTAACACTTATTTCTGTTACAAACCAGCTGTTACAGAGAATGATAAATAAGAACAGTCGCTGTCACTGTAGCTATACGACCCACGGCTAAGTGTCGTTGTCACTGTTGGAAAAAGACTGTCCTGGTAAGTCTGTTCTTCGTGTTCTTCAGCTTTGCAGCAGCAGAAATGGAGTTTCTGCAATTTGATCTTCTCGACTCTCTGGTGCTCTGTAATTCTCCCAAACTATCCTTAATCCCTCTCTGAGTTCCCAGCACCCTATATATACTCAACAGGACCAAAATATCTCGCCATAACTTCATACAATCTTCCATTACTCGGCATTATTCTTCATTGTCTGTTTAGGAAATAATTTAGATATTTGATTTCTCCACGAGTTCTGAAGCTGCCAAATTACCATATTTATCTCCTTCACACTCAAGATGGTTGTTAGAGTCATCCTAGCATACGCAAACTCATTCCAACTCATGCAAATCCCGTGAATATATCCATTCAATGACGTGCTCCCTGTTTTGCTTCTCGCGGAATATCCAGACAATTTGGATCGAACCAAAGGCCTTTACCAAGCCTGATAAGCCCAATCACGTCATCCCAAAGAGTTTTAGCCATTGAATCTCTCTAAAATATCACCAAAATCTCGAACAAAATTTCTGAGCTTGCTGCCATGTCTTCCCGCCAAAACTGAAATTCAAATGATGAAGATGAGGCTGCCCCCTATCCGTCTGTGGAGTGTATATAGAAGCTGTTCAGTTAGGGTGCCCCTTATAAACTGAGGTGCCCCTTATCAAGGCAGGGGAGTCTGAATAACACGTGTCCTCCGGGTGTCAAAATCAACTTTTCGAGCCGAATTTTCCAAAAATGTTTATTTCCCAAAAATGCCTACAAACACACAAAACACCATAATAAGGACGAAAACGAGTACTAACAATACGAAACATTGAGGACAAATTAGACACATAAATGCGTCTATCAAGCCCTAACCAAGTCTCACACTGATTAAGGTAGGTCGCGTTCCTCACGCCTCTAGAACCACGCCGGAGTCTATGCATTTGATTCCCTTAGCTGATCTCACCTACAACTAAGAGTTGTTACAAATCTGTCTCCCACAAATAAGTTTATTCTGATAGATAAAATGTCTCCCACAGAAGTACCTATGAAGTTTTGTTCCGTCTTATGATAAATCAAGGTGAACAGGAACCAATTGATAATCCGATCTTATACTCCCGAAGAGCAGCCTAGAAATATCAATCACCTCACAATAACTTAACTATATAGTAGTAGAAGAAGTTACTATTGGAACCACAAAGTCTGAGATGAAGAAATTTGTGATTACTTTTTATATCTTACCCATCAGAGATAAATCTCGAGTAAATCTTAGAGAAGATAGTACTCAATACGATAGAACAAGTAAGATCGGAATAGGCAACTACGTACAGAGAATATAGTTGGATCTAGCTCACGAATCCCAAATGAAGTCTTCAACTCATTAACCTAATATGGTTTTGGAAAAACCTAGGTTAAAGGAGAATCGACTCTAGTCACAACTAGGACACAGGAAAGTGTCGGGATTAGGTTTTCCAGTTGCTAGAGTTCTTCCTTATATAGTATTTCAAATCAGGGTTTGCTTTCAATCAAAGCTAAGATAGCTTAGTAACAAAGCATTCAATATTCACCGTTAGATGAAATCCTGATTTAAGATTCAAGCTAAGTCTATTTAAAAATAAAGCAATTAATCTCCACCATTAGATGGTCTTAGCTTGTTACACACAAATGAAATATACCTTCATTTAGATGTGGGTAACGGTACCTAAACGTGTATATTGAGTTGGCTCAATAACAGTTAACCGAAGTTAGCCATATGAACACTTTTATCTTAACCACATTCATCTAACACCTCTAGATCAAATATGATGATCAATCAATCATGAAAGATAATCAAATGAATCTAATTGTTTTTCAAATAGAGTTGTTCAGTTTTTCACTATCTCATAGAAATATATATGAACCAATTGAAACAAAATTGGATTGATTCGTAATCGTACAAAGTACTTATATACAGGAATCAATTCATGAACATTAAGCCACGGTTTCCAAAGATTTCATTCCTTAATTCATAAATGTATTTGTTCATGAGTATGAAAAACATACTTAACCGATTTTAGAACTTAACCACTGTGTTCGCTAACCAGTTACGCAAACAACAGCTCTGGACCTTGGCCTTGTCAAACCGTTCGCATACTAGATACGCGACCAGCAATCCCGGACCCAACCCAGGTAGAACCGTTCGCATACTAGGTACGCAAACAAGGTTCCCGGACCTTAATAGTTAAAACCGTTCGCATATTGGGTACGCAAACACGGTTCTCAGACCTGAATCACTACAAAACAGTTTGCATACTTGGTATGCATACCGTGTTGTATCCAGACATGGTTAAATGTTCTAAACTCTCATTTCAATCATTTAAACATCCTTAGAAGACGACAATAGCTTTCTCACACAAACTATTAGCTTCAAGTAATTTTCAAGTGATCGAATGATCAATACGAAACTTTCCAAGTCGACATCAAATGATTGTCTCACACAAATCATGTAAGATGTTTTAAAGAAATTTCCACATGATCATCTTTTGACTTAATATTTAGTTTCCAACAAATAAATTGTTTTCATATGAACTTGTCAAGAATAATGATGAACATAGTTAAAGCAAAAAGCTTCCAACACATATTTCGAGAAATAGATAACCGAGTTAAACTCAGCTCGAAATATCAAATGTGTATATTATAAAAGTCTATATAGCTATACGACTTAGTCTCATTAGGAGATAGAATAGAATAGACTTCCCAGTGATAGATAAGTTTTGTTGATGAAGTTCCTCCAAGCTCTCCTCAGTAGATCTTCGTCTTCAATCGATGAATGACGTGAAGTCTAAATCTCAACTACACATGTTATCTTAATCAGAGACATACCAAGAAAATGGAGACAAGAATTCAAGGTTGGTATAGTAGGTCACTGTCTTAAGCTGGTAAACTAATAAATACATCTTAGGAAGTATTCCCATCATTCAAATGGGTTAATTAATCATCCCAAAAAGATAATTTAAAAGATTAATGCTTCTTAGAGCATTGCTCGGTTGACCACAACTTGCATTGGTATGTCAAGTATGGTTGTCAAGTTTATATGTCAAAGCGCACCTCTTGATTTACCTAGTAAAATCAACTTTGTTAGGTTACTAACCAATAGGTATTCGAGAACAATATGTTTGTTCAATAATGCATCGTTACAACTATTGCATTATTTTATGCTCTTCTTATTTGAAGCTATATATTCACATTATGTTACTCAGTAAGTACATTTGTATAAACCTGAGCTGAGCTGACCATATAAGACTTGTTATTGTTGCTTTGTTTACTTGTATTTGATATCTCTACCATGTATCTTATATGACTTCTTGTGTAGCCTCTGTTAAGCTGGGTGGTCTTGTTGAAAATCACATTCTTATTTTCTGGGTACCCATAGTTTATGTGTTGGGATCTCTATTTCTCTTCGTAAAGTGATATTGATGGTGGAGGTAGTATGTCGGTGAAGTGTTGTGTAATGTGAAAAAAAGAGATTTGTTACTCAATTTTAGATATAAATTCTAATACTAAAACTAGCAAACTCGATTGAAAAAGATAATATCAAGTTTAAAGAATAATCAGGCTAAAGATTCCGCCATTCAACAATTTTTATGTGATTCAATATTAATAATTATCATGGAATTCAAAATATTAATTGTTAATCGCAAGTATGGAACATCAAGAGCCCTAAGCTAAGCATGCAATATCAAGAGAAAACACAACTTGAAAAAGTGGGGGTACAACAACCACACTCAATATTTCGCTTAGCAATATGTATGGACAAACTCCAATATACTTTATAGAGAATCAACTAGACAGTCAGACTCAATCTAGATAAAAAGTATATCAAAGAGTTTATATCTCTATCTATTGATTTGATCTTTACTCAAGCAAATAGAAATATGCGAGTCTTGATCAAAGAGAGATAACTTGGATGGTACCAAAGACCAATATCCAAGTGTCAATCAATTTAAATCAACATCCAAAAGGTCGGATATTCTAATTGATTGAACAACGCACAACCTGTGATATTTCAAATATATAACAAAATATAATGCGGAAAAGAAATAACACAGACACCAGAATTTTGTTAAAGAGGAAACCACAAATGCAGAAAAACCCCGGGACCTAGTCCAGATTGAACACACACTATATTAAGCCGCTACAGACACTAGCCTACTCCAAACTAACTTCGGTCTGGACTGTAGTTGAACCCCAATCAATCTCACACTGATCCAACATACAATTATGCTCCTACGTCTCTGATCCCAGCATGATGCTACGTACTTGATTCCCTTAGATGATCTCACCCACAACTAAGAGTTGCTACGACCCAAAGTTGAATACTTTAATAAACAAATATGTATCACACAGAAAATTCTACGGTAATAGATAAATCCGTCTCCCACAAATATACCTACGAGTTTTGTTCCGTCTTTTGATAAATCAAGGTGAACATGAACCAATTGATAAACCGGACTTATATTCTCGAAGAACAACCTAGTATTATCAATCATCTCATAACAATCTTAATCGACACAGCGAAAAAAGATATTGTGGAATCACAAACGATGAGACGAAGTGTTTGTGATTACTTTTCTATCTTGCCTATCGGAGATATAAATCTCAAGCCAATTATTATAATTGTACTCGTAACGATAGAAGATGCAAGATCAGATCACACAACTACAAGAAAAGTAGTATCGGTCTGGCTTCATAATCCCAATGAAGTCTTTAAGTCGTTAACCCGGTTTAGAAGAAGAAACCAAAGGTTAAAGGAGAATCGAATCTAGCTATGCAACTAGTATCACATGTAAGGTGTGGGGATTAGGTTTCCTAGTTGCTATAGTTCTCCTTTATATAGTCTTTCAAATCAGGGTTTGCAATCAATGTTAGCTTGGTAACAAAGCATTCAATATTCACCATTAGATGAAAACCTGATTAGATTCAAGCTAATATTTCTCAACCGTTGGATCGAAAACTTAGCTTGTTACACATAAATGAAATGTCCAGTTTTGGGTTTATGTAGTCGTTCCCAAACATTAACATTTGTTGGTTCAACAATAGTTAACCAAATGGTTAGACATATGATCACTTTCATATCCACCATATTCTTCTTCACCATAACTAGTTCAAATGATTCAAATGAACTAGTTAGAGAGTTGTTCAATTGCTTAGATCTTATGTAACTACACAAGACACAATCGAAGAAAAAATGGTTTGATTCACTCGAATAGGTTCATGAAATTTATAGCCACGGTTTGCAAAAGCATTCCTTAGTTTATATAAACATGAGTTCAAGAACAACCGATTTTAGATATAACCTGCTCAAGTTCGTGGACTGGGTTCGCGGACTTAAGCTCACGGAAGGAGTTCACAAACTCCAGCAGAAATTCTCGGGTCGAGAACTTCCGCCAGTTCGCGGACTTGGCTCACGCCACATTCCGTTTCTCTTGATCAACAAAGTTCGCAAACTTTGGTTCAAGGAATAAGGACTTATACATATATGTGTTTCCACAACAATGTTTATATCCTACCAATGGTTATGTAATCTAAACTCTCATTTCAATCATTGAAACATTCTCAGAGGACGTTATATAGCCGTTATTCTCAGACCATTTTTCGTCAGAGCAATTTCCAAAGTGATTGAAACATAACATGACATTCGTCACTAGGTAAAGATGAATTTGGCTAAAACGAAATCTTACCAACACATATTTCTTGAAATAGATAGGCGAGTTACACTCGGCTCGAAATAGCAAATGTGTATAATGAAAGTCTATATATCAAAACGACTTTTGTCTCAAGAATAGGAGATAGAGTAGATAGACTTTTGAGTGACAGATAAGTTCAAGTCCCCACATACCTTTTAGTCTATGAAGATCCACCAATTCCTTGAGTAGTCCTTCGTCTTGTATGATGATTGCCATGGAGTCTTGAGATCAACTACACTTTCTATCCTAGTCCGATACCTTTAGCTATATAGGCTAGAAATCAAGACTTATAGTTTTGATCACTAGCATTGACAAACATGCTTGAGATAGCAACGCATGCGAGTTCGACCGAGCAATGCTCTAACACAACTAGTTAATGAAAATTATTATTTCAATTTTGATTCTATGCAAATAATCATGAAAAGGATTGCAGAAACTAATTAAATAGTTCTTACCACATAATTGTTAATCTTCATGCACCCAACAATACCAACTGTTGTTTCAAGACCTTGGTCAAAGGAACAATGATTGAGGTTAACCGTGGTGTTATAGCTGAGTTATTAAACTTTCCTTCACATCATTCTTTTGTTGTTCCTTAACCAGAAGGTCAAAGACCAAATAAGAATCAGTTGTTTGAACTGCTCCTAGGAAAGAAGTTCCATGGGTTGAAAGCAAACTCCCTGTGGATAAAATAAGCTTTCATTTGAAGATTTTTGGGAAGATGGTTGTGACTAACTTAATACCAAGTACTGTCGACAAAATTCTACGGAGCAGAACTCTGGCTGAGTTGGTTTACCATCTTGTTTCTGATGAAGAGGTTGATTTTTGTGGATTAATTGTTCGCAAAATGATTCACATGGTCTCATGAAAACCTGGTTTTCCATGCCTCATTAGCCGAATCTTTAGTCAATTTAATATTGTTCAGTTTGGAACTTGTATTGGTACTCCATCTCTTTTGAGCCAGACAGACATTAACAAAATGAAGAAACCTGCCAATCCTGAAGTTGATCGTCTTCTTCAAAGGAATGAGGGCCTAGAGAGACAGTTAGCTCGTGCTTTGATAGTTCATCCTGACTTAGCTGAACCAATATCTAAGATTGCTGAGGATTTTTATCGCGATCTGTATTAGTTTCTTTCTCTTCATTTTGTTCAAACTCTTTCTTATGTTATTTATGTTGAACTTCTTATGATGATCTTATTAAAACTGTTATTTTTAATGGTTGTAATGAATTTAATAGTATTTTAGCCTTGAATGATTTTATCTTTCAATTAAAAATGCTAAATGTTTTAAATCCATGAGAAGTTCAACTAAATATATGTCAAAAGTGAAGTCTTTCATATGTCATTATGCAAATATTGATAAAAGATTGAATGAACTTTTGAAAACAAAAGTTAAACCTATTATGTCATTATGCAAATATTGATAGAAGATAGGATGAACTTTTGTCTACAAAGATTAAGTCTATCACATATCTATATGCAAATATTGATGGAAAATAGAATGAATATGTGAATATTCCGCAGTATTGGTATTTCCCTGATCCACATCTTTGTGTAAATACTGTGTGGCTCCGTAAGTTTTCTTATGTGAGCATTTCCGATTAAATTAACCATGGTTTCTCTTGTGGTTAATTTAATTGAGTATTTTGGATACAAATTCATGTTTCATATATTTTGTCCAAAGAAACCCTTTTTTTCTTGTGAAAGTAAGGTCGCTCTTGTTGTTCTTTTGGGAATGACATTTTATGGGGGGAGAGTTCTTATTTGAACTTGTGCTTAATTGCCAAATCTTTGTGGGGAATGCGGCTGTGGAATATTGTAGGAGTTTTCTTGTATCTTTATTAACTCTTTGATGAATGCATTTAGTTTCGTCTATATGATTGCATCTAAACAAAGATGATATGTTCTCTTTTGGTCATGAAGTATCTCTATAGAAATTTCATTAGGATCCACTAGTTTCGTACCTTTGCCAATTTTTATTGACAAAAATTGGGAGAATTAATGTGTAGTTCACACTACAAATGCATATGGTTTACGGATCATTATGTAAGGGGAAGTGGTTTTCATGCGAGATGAAGTATTGGCTAAGGGGGAGTAATACATATCACCATAGTATTATTGTCAAAGTTGTGATACAATTGGACTTTGATACTGTATAATAATACTATGACACTGTATTGAGAACTTTTGTTTTCTCATTGTTATGGCTACGGATCTTCAACAACTATGATGTTGAGTTGAACACATTCAGAATCACTGGAGTACTTGGAAGTGACGAAGATTTCGAGTAATTTTGAAGAACCAAGGAAATCAAGCATTTGGAACGAGAGCTACAAAGTTTATTTATTTTGTATTCCATATGTATTGATAGTTTTGTCACTAAAATTGACAAAGTGGGAGATTGTTAAAGCACTGCTCGGTCGAACTCGTAAGCATTGCTATCTCAAGCTTGTTGTCAAGTTTAGTTGCCAAAACTATAAGCCTTGATTTCTAGTCTACTTATAGCTAAGTCTCGGATTAGAATAGAAAGTGTAATTCAGCATTAGACTTCACGACGTTCATCGATTGAAGACGAAGAACTACTAAGGGGAGCTTGTGGAACTTCATCAACAAAAGGTATGTGAATACTTGAACTCATCTATCACTCAAAAGTCTATCCACACTATCTCCTATTTGAGACAAAAGTCGTATAGCTATATAGACTTCAATTGTACACATTTGATATTTCGAGATAAGTTTAACTCGCTTACATATTTCTCGAAATATGTGTTGGTAAGCATTTGCTTTAACCAAGTTCATCTTATATTCTTGACGAAAGCCAAAATATGATCATGTGAAAATCGCCTGGTTACATCTTACATGATTTGTGTGAGATAGTCATTTGATGTAGACTCGGAATGTTTCGTATTTATCATTCAATCACTTGAAAATTGCTTTGAAGCTAATAGTTTGTGTGAGGCAGGTCTCTTGAAAGTATATTGGAGTTAGTCTGACTGTCTAACTGAAAGCTAATAATCTTGAAAGTATATAGTTTGAAGCTAATAGTCTGGCTGTCTAGTTGATTCTCTTGAAAGTGTATTGGAGGTAGTCCATACAGATTGCTAAGCGAAATATTGGGTGTGGTTGTTAGACCCCCGCTTTTTCAAAGATATTGTGGAACCACAAACGATGAGACGAAGATATTTGTGACTACTTTTTATCTTTCCTATCAGAGATTAAATCTCGAGCAAATCTTAAAGAAGATAGTACTCAACACGATAGAAAACAGCACGATCAGAACACACAACTACAAAGAAAATAATTGGGTCTGGCTTCAGAATCCCAACGAAGTCTTTAAGTTGTTAACCTATAATGATTTTAGAAAAACCTAGGTTAAAGCGAAATCGACTCTAGTCACAACTAGTATCACACATGAGGTGTGGAGATTAGGTTTCCCAGTTTCTAGAGTTCTCCTTTATATAGTTTCCAAATCAGGGTTTGCAATCAATGTTACCTTGGTAACAAAGCATTCAATATTCACCGTTAGATGAAAACCTGATTAGATTCAAGCTAATATCTTTCAACCGTTAGATCTAACTTATCTTGTTACACACAAATGAAAAGTGACATCATTTGAATATGGGTAACCGTACCTAAACGTGTACACCTTGTTGTCTCAACAATAGTTAACTGAAGTTGGCCATATGAACACTTTCATATCAACCTTGTTCATTTTAACACAACTAGTTCAAATGACTCAAATGAAACTAGTTCTAGAGTTGTTCAATTGTTTATATTCTCACAGAAGTATACAAGACACAATTGAAGCAAAATCGATTTTGATTCACTCGAATCGATTCGTGAAAATTATAGCCACGGTTTGCAAAAGATTGCATTCCTTATTATATAAATATATTAGTTCATGAACAAACCGATTTTAGAACCTAACCAACTCAAGTATGCAAAGGGGTACGCATACCTAAGTAGCCGTACTTAGTTTGGGTTCGCCGGTATGCGAACGGGTACGCATACCTTCCAAACTCAGTTGAATTTCTGGACATGAACTCATGCCAGTATGCATACGGGTATGCATACTATGGTTCCCGGACTTGGAATAACTTGCAACAGTTAGCATATAAGTACGCATACTGTGACATATCCAATCATTTATAACTGTTCTAAACTCCCATTTCAATCATTGAAACATTCTTAGAAGACGACAATAACTGTCTCACACAAACTATTATCTTCGAAGAAATTTTCAAGTGATCGATAGATCAATATGAAACATTCCGAGTCTACATCAAATGATTGTCTCACACAAATCATGTAAGATGTTGCCAGGCAATTTTCACATGATCATCTTTTGACTTTCGTCAAGAATATAAGATGAACTTGGTTAAAGCGAAATCTTACCTCGAAATATGTAAGCGAGTTAAACTCAGCTCGAAATATCAAATGTGTATAATCGAAGTCTATATAGCTACACGACTTTTGTCTCAAATAGGAGATAAAATAGATAGACTTTTGAGTGATATATGAGTTCAAGTCTCCACATACCTTTTTTTAATGAAGTTCCACAAGCTCCCCTTAGTAGTTCTTCGTCTTCAATCGATGAATGTCGTGAAGTCTAAAGCTCAACTACACTTTCTATCTGAAAAATCAGGGGTCTAACAACCTCACCCAATATTTCGATTAGCAATCTATATGTACTAACTCCAATATACTTTCTAGAAAATCAACTAGACAGTCAGACTCAATCTAGATAAAAGTATATCAAAGAGTTAATATCTCAATCTCTCGATTTGATCTTTACTCAAGCAAATGGAAATCTGCGAGTCTTTATCAAATATTAGAGAGATAAACTTGGATGGTACCAAAGACCAATATCCAAGTGTCAATTTAAATCAACAACCAAAGGTTGGATATTCTAATTGATTGATCTTAAGCACAACCTGTGATATTTCAATTATATAACAAAATATAATGCGAAATAGAAATAACATAGACACCAGAAATTTTGTTAACGAGGAAACCGCAAATGCAGAAAAACCCCGGGACCTAGTCCAGATTGAAAACCACACTGTATTAAGCCGCTACAGACACTATCCTACTACAAACTAACTTCGGTCTGGACTATAGTTGAACCCTAATCAATATCATACTGATTCAAGGTACAATTGCGCTCCTTATGTCTCTGATCCCAGCAGGATACTACGCACTTGATTCCCTTAGATAATCTCACCCACAACCAAGAGTTGCTATGACCCAAAGTCGAAGACTTTAATAAACAAATTTGTATCACACAGAAAATTCTACGATGATAGATAAATCTGTCTCCCACAGATAAACCTAAGAGTTTTGTTCCGTCTTTTGATAAAATCAAGGTGAACAGGAACCAATTGATAACCCGGACTTATATTCCCGAAGAACAGCCTAGAATTATCAATCACCTCACAATAATCTAAATCGTATGGTAGCGAAACTAGATATTGCGAAATCACAAACAATGAGACGAAGATGTTTGTGATTTCTTTTTATCTTTCCCTATCAGAGATATAATCTCAAGTAAATTATTCAATCTCGTACGATAGAAAATGGCAAGACCAGATCGCTCAACTACAAGAGAAGTAGTTTCGTCTGGCTTCACAATCCCAATGAAGTCTTTCAGTCATTAACCTACAGGGTTTCGAGAAGAAACCTAAGGTTAAAGGTGAATCGACTCTAACAAAACCAACTAGTATCACACAGGAGGTGTAGGGATTAGTTTTTCCAGTTGCTAGATGTCTCCTTTATATAGTTTTCAAATCAGGGTTTGCAATCCAAGTTACCTTGGTAACAAAGCATCCAATATTCACCGTTAGATGAAAAACCTGATTTAACCAAGCTAATATCTTTCAACCGTTAGATCGAAACTTAGCTTGTCACACACAAATAAAATGTATTTCATTTAGGTTTGAGTAACCGTACCTAAACGTGTACACTTAGTTGGTTCACAAATAGTTAACCAATGGTTAGCCATATGAGTACTTCCATATTAACCATATTCATCTTCTTCACATAACTAGTTCAAATGACTCAAGAAAACTAGTTGAAGAGTTGTTCAATTGCTTAGGTCTTTATGAATAGACACAATTGAAACAAAATTGGTTTTTATTCACTTGAATCAATTCATGAACAATATAGCTTGTAATTTGCATTCCTTATTGATTTATTGTTTAAGTTCATGATCTTCCGATTTGAGAAATATAACCAGCTTGGGTACGCGTACGGGTACGTGTACCATAGCTACCGAATTTGAGTTTAGAAACTCAGCAGAAATTTTTGGTTCGAAAACTTTTGTGGGTACGCATACGGGTATGCGTATCTAAGGTGATTGGTTTAACAGTTTGTGAACTTACAAACTCAGCAGAAATTTTCGGTTCGAAAACTTCCGCTGGTACGCGTACTAACCTGTCTCCTTCACCAATACCGTATGCACACATATGCACACACTTGGTTTCCGGCACATGGATTTATACACTAATGTGCGAACACACTATATATGATTATATCCATAGTTGGTTACGTAATCTCAACTCTGCATTTCAATCATTGAAACATTCTTCTATAATGTTATAACAGTCGTTATTCACAACTATCGTCATCAAAGCTATTTTCAAGATTGAAATTTCATCATGAATTTTATCACGGGTTAAGATGAAAAGTGGTTAAAGCGAAAGCTTACTAACACATATTTCGAGAAAAAGATAGGCGAGTAAACTCGGATCGAAATAGCAAATGTGTATGTATGAAAACTATCATACTTATACGACTTTGTATGAAGAGTAGGAGATAGAGTAGACTTTTGACTGATAGATAAGTTCAAGTCTCCACATACCTTTTAGTCGTATGAAGTTCCACTGGTTCCTTGAGTAGTTCTTCTTCTTCGTAAGATGATCTCCATGGAGTCGGGAACTCAACTACACTAAAGTATCCTAAACCGAGACTTAGCTATAAGTAGTCTAGAAATCAAGACATATAGTTTTGACAACTAAACTTGACAAACATGCTTGAGATAGCAACGCATGCGAGTTCGACCGAGCAATGCTCTAACATTATCATAATCCGAGACTTAGCTATAAATAGACTAGAAAACAAAACTTATAGTTTTGGCAACTGAACTTGACAAACAAGCTTGAGATAGCAACGCTTACGAGTTCGATCAAGCAGTGCTCTAACATTCGTGTTTACATGAATTACTTATTGAAAAATCATTTCTGAGATATGGTATCTTCATGTGTGATCTCTGCACCTATGGTTGTTGATTCAACAATGAAAAGTGTTGAGTATTCATTTCCTTAGGAAAAGGATTCACTTTTTAAGAGAAAAAAAAAAAGAACATGAAGACACCTAGAGCAAACTGCTCAAATCAACAGAGGTTTGCTAATACTTTTGAAGAGCTTAAGAAGATCAAGATGGAAGTGCAATGTCTCAAGGACATTATGCAGAAATCTCTCGAGATTCAAGAAGCATTTGTCAAACAACATCCGAGCAAGTTTGAAGGAGTTAACACTCTTATTCATAATATGATGATCAAGTCTAATGTATTAGAGTTTCATATATAACTTCGCATTCTATGTTTTCAATCAGAAACGACTTTAAAGATTACGATATAAAAATGGAAACAGGTCAAGTCATGTATTACTTACCTCAAGTGTAAGGATGGTGTCATCATTGATGTCGATACATCTTCAGAATCTTCAGGTCTTCAGAGTAATACTTGTATGTCTCAAAATTTCGAGACTTCCTAGTCTAACCTAACGAAGTTGAATCTAGTAATATAATCAAGCGACTTATGACAACCAACTTTGACATACCAAAATATGACATGCCAACGGTTTGTGGGTTCAACCGAGCAATGCTCTAACAATCTCCCCCTGCTTGTAAATTTTTGTGACAAAACTCTATTACATATGGAGAATACACGAATTAAAAGATACATATATTACATTACATAACGTTCTCTTAACTCATTCTTCATACGCTTGATTCCAAGCTTCAACGACTCATAACCTGTACATATTCAAAAGTAAATGCAGCTGTTGACGCATTTGAATAAAAAGTATTTTACCCCCCCTAAAGGAAAACTAAGTAGATATTTAATCGGAACCTATTTTTTATTTCCTCTCTTATAGTATAAAATACTATACAACAATATGATATGTTTCTCCCTCTTAGTCTATGCTTTACTCTTTCGTTAGATATATACTTTTCGGTACATATATCCTTTCTCAGTGATTGTAAATCACCCGTATAACCTATATATTTCTCCCCATTTTTGTCATAAAAATGTTAAAAACGTGAAAAAATATAAGAGCAAACCGAAAGGATCTTACAAGTTCATAAGAACTCATACAACCTATACGAGTTAAGCACGAAGGTGTAACATCCCATTTTAGATAAGCAATACTAGAACTGAAACTACCTAAGTAATTTGTTCTAGAACCTTATCAAGGAAATAATTGCCCAAAGCAATTTTTTCTTTGATTTGATAAGTCCGAAAAAGATAAGAATTAACTCGGTTGTTTATCAGAAGTAAAACAATTGAACCTCCTATTTTGCTAAGCAAAAACAAAAACCAAACTTGAGTTAGTTTTTCTTAACTAGAACCAATTGAAACTACAATTGTACCGTACCTTTTGTTAAGCAAAAGAAAAAATAGGCAATTAAATCAACTCTTCTTAACATGAAAATGATTAACAAACGTAAATAATTATGATCATTTGATAAAGCATCCCACAAGGTTAGATCCGAAACCTGTTTATATCAAAGAGTCACAACATCATAAGAGATATACATAATATGAGATAGGAAATATTAGGGTTTGTGAAAATTGAAACAATATCTCATAAACCAAAAGCAAAGAGACATGCATGTCTCAAATAACCGTATGTCCAATAACTGTATTTCCAAAAAAAATTATCCTTGTTTTTCTCAAGCCTAATTTTTCTCCAATTTCTTTCAATCTAATCTACATTTGCTCGGTTTTGGATTTGATTATTCAGACCTACTGAGAAAATTTAGATAATATTAATTAGTAGGTTTTTGTTTTCAATAAAAACTTATTGTGTTATGCAATATTAGGTTTTAGGTTTCTGTTTGTTGTTTTCTTTGATTATCCATGGCCACTTCAGGCCTTTTGTTGTTTTATTACGCTTATACAACGATTTATCGTAGCCTTTGGGCATTCCTGATGGAATATGATGATAAAATCAAATATATGGATTTTCTAAAACAGATTTTTTCTTCAAATTCCGTCTCAATAACCTCATGTTGGAAGAAATTTTGTTATGGTGATCTCTCATTCATTAAAGCAGTACCAGGCATCAATGAAGTTCTATGGAAGAAATTTCAGAGAATCTCAAGTATATTACCAAGGATTCAATTATTTGTGTGGGAGTTTATTCATGCAGGAAGAACTTATTTTGGGATACCAGACTATTAATTTTGATACAACTTATATGATGGTTGAGACAAAGTTATGTGAATGGAAAATTCAAGCGACAAAATATCTAATTCAGCAAGCCATCTTGGAGAATGATCAAGGGGTTCCTTGGAGATGAAGGAGTCAGTTAGTTTCTTCCATGTTATTTGGTTTCATGTAGATCACAAAAATTTCATTGTAGATTTGTTGTATCAATTTGCAATGTATAATGATCAATCAGAAGGGCGTGTCTATCTATCACCTCTTCTATGTAATTATCCAAACCTCAATCTGAATGAGGTTATCTAATAAATAATTTTAGGGGATTTCCACAACTCCTCTTTCCATCAAAAAAAGAGGGAAAGCAAAGAGACATGAAAGGATCACAAGATGCACAACTTATCAATCATAACATAAGATTTATAAAATAAAAGTTGATATTTGTCAATAGACCTTATACAAGAATTGAAATAGATGAACAATTGATAGTCTATTATAAAATTAAGCATAACATCCAAAACCAAAAGCCTTTTTGTCCAAGAACAAGTCCCGGGTCGGGCTAGAGACTATCTTGTGAAGAATCGTCTTGTAAAAGTGTGGCAAAAGTTTTTACACCGTCTTGCCCGCCTAAACACAACCCACCATAAGGCAGGACAATCCTTGGCACAATCATTGCCTTGTTCATTTTTGGCACAGAGGGTGAAGTAGTCGTTACTTCAGTGGGTTTACACATTCGCGACCATCAAAGTAGCATATCTTCTCACACCATGTCCCTGCCTACGGGGGGATTCACCCCTTTAAAATACTGTCACCTGCAGAGATACAGGGAGAGTCTCTATTTCACAATTTTGTCATCCCGATTTATAAGTTCACGGGTTGTACAATCCAAGGTATGGAAATAAAAATCGAGAGTGGGAGGGTCAGTTTACGTACCTCGTGTACATACCTCGTTTCCAAGGGTCGCTTGCTCTCCATGCACTTCAATCGGACGACAGCTCTTTCTGTAAGTTCCGCCGGCTGAAGTACCATTTGACCAACAACTTGATTCTACCTGGTCCTACAAAAGAGACAATTAAAAATATGGGGGTCAGTTTACTTACCTCGTGTACATGTCTCGGTCACATGGATCGCCGCTTTCTACGCATTCCTATCCAGCGCCAACTCTTTCTGTAGGTTCTTCTGGCTCAGGTCCAGTTTAATCAATTCATCCCACGTCAGTTTCGGTCGGCCTTTACGTTTCATCCTTCCTTCCGAGCACATGATGCGTCCTAAGCGAACCGGAGCATCGGGTGGTCTTCGCTGGAGATGCCCAAACCAACGAAGTCGATGTTGAATGAGTACATACTCGATTGGTGCTACCTCAAGTTTGTTGCGGATAAGTTCATTTCTGATTTCTTCGAGCCTCGTATGTTCACATGCCCACCTCAGCATCCGCATCTTAATATTTAGCAGCGTTCTAGTTGTTCACTGAGGTTTCTTCAGTGTTCAAGCTCTTGAAACATGTTTCGAGAGACTTGTCAGCAACCATCTCTTTTTTATCAAGTTTTTCAACTTGTTCCTTCATATGTGCAAGATCTGCAATAGTCTCTTCAATTCTGTCTTTTAGTCAATCTTGATTCCGAATCAATATAATTAGATTGGTTCTTAGTTCTTCGAAACTAGTGATGAACTCAACCATACTATCAATAGGGATCCTATTGGTTATCTTCGAATCTTTAAAATCAAAAGCAAGTAGACAAGATTCCTCTTGAGATCCTTTTGAACTATCAGAATTATAATCAGGCATGTTTTTCGAGACAATCTTCTTCTTTCTTACTTTATTGATCCCTTAGCAATTCTGAATTTTTTTTTTGTAAAAACCCTAAAAACCGAAAATCGGTATTACTATGAAATTACACAAAGTGGATTCACATCCATCCATTACTAGTCATACTTATCTGATATAAACACGAAATTTGTACCCTTATTTCATGTGCTTCCTGATCTTATTTAAACCAAACACAAAGCAGATGAGGGGGCACACTCACAATACAACTAGGTTGTATAGGAGTAAGTTTTATCAGGCTTACTACGAATATCAGATCCTTTGTTCATGTTTTCCTTTGAGGATTTCTTCCCAAAATCATTCCCCCTTTTAGTTTGATCTTTCCTTGAGATGATACAAGTAGGATCACAAGCCATAGATAAACTGATATAAGAGATATCTGGGATTTTAAAATCTCTTTTTGTTCTATCTATGATATCTTCGTAAGATTTTCTCATTCTAAGGATTTTATTGTGACAGCCCTCAGTTCTTTTATAAGAAAACACAAGATTGATTGAAACCTGTTTCTGATTGATTTTCTTACTGACAATAATTTTCCCTTTCCCTTTCTTCTTGATACTCCTCACGGGTGATAACCCTTCATGTGGATCATAAAATTTACGAATTGAATATGGAGGAACCTTTTTCCAGAAGTGATTTTCAACTCCTTTTTCACAGTCCTTCGAGTCGATAGAATTAGTATGAGATGTAGATACTTTGTCTACTGCAGAATGATCTTTCGGATCTCTAAGACAAGATACTTCTTTTAATACTTTTACAGCAGTATTTTGAAGTAGCACCAGTTTCTTGTTTAGAAATCGGATGATCAGTAGCAGTAGGTAGAGGAATGCCAAGACACGAATTCTATAAGAAATCTACCGATCCTCAAGGCTCCAACTCCATGTTGTAAAGAAAATTACACTCACCATATTAGTTGTATTAATAGTTGATATTATAGACACTAAAAAAATACCGATATTAAAATATATTACGAACTCTAAATAGTGTAAGGCACATGGAGTATTTCCCGTCAAAAATTGCGCAATCAAAAACATATATTGATATATTTTTATTCAGAAACCATATACTTGAGTTAAGAATCAAGCGGCCAACAATTGCTCTTCTAAGCTCCGACTCCCTATAGTTAAATGGATAGTCTCGTAATCGATTGCAATTAAGTGGATGTATCTACTTAGATTGAATACCTACAAACCTGTGTAAATCCAATTATAAAGATACCCGAAATTTTGTTAACGAGGAAACCGCAATAACATAAAAACCCCGGGACCTCGTCCAGATTAAACACCACACTGTATTAAGCCGCTACAAACACTAGCCTACTATTATACTTCAAACTAGAATATAGTTGAGACCGAATCTTCCCTCCAAGAAATTCAGTTACAGTCGCGCTCCTTACGTATCTTGAACCTTACAAGTTTCTACACACTTGATTCCCTTAGATTACGTCCTTTACATCCTACGAGTTTCTTCAGTCGAAGTGAAATTTTTTGATACCAATCTTCCTCTAACATACAAGCCTATTTAATTTCCGTTTAGATCAAAGATCAAGGTGCGAAAATCTGTTTGCAATAGCAAGCTAGAAAACCTCACAAATCTGAAACTTACGACTCCCAAAGATCAACCTAGATTATTAACCACCTTTCAAGAATAATCGTCGAAAGATCAACTAAGATTAGTCTTTAGGTATCTATCTCGAGGAATCACAAAGTCTGAGACGAAGAGAACTTTGTGATTACTATCTATCTTGCCTGAAAGAGATTACGAAGACCTCGATAGCAGAAAGCAAGATCAGGATACACGAACTATCAAGATAAAAATAGTCGGACCTGGCTTCACGAATACCCAAGCGAAGTCTTTTTAGTCGTAGACCTAAAAGGTCAATAGAGGCGACTCTAGAATCAACTAGGACACAAAGTGTGAGGGATTGATATTCCCAGTTGGTAGAGATGCTCTATTTATAGTTTTCAAATACCAGGGTTAGCTTAGAATTCAATCTAATATAACTTGAGAATCAATCAAACAAATTAGGTCTTCAAACTACATTAGAATACTATACACATAGGTTCGGTTATTGAACCGTGTATAATGACTATTCGGTTTGGCAAGTTAGCCAAAGAACTAAAATCTACTTGATGTTCATTTAAACACCTAAGAAATTAATCATGATTCAAACACATAAGTGTTTGATAAATCAATAAAGTCTTAGAAGTGTCTACGAGAGTTCTATCAATGCTAAACATATTAAAATAATAAGCCTTTGAGCATCTGCTAAATATTATTGGGACAGTTGGTACAACGGTTTGCCAACCGCAAGGATTGTTCACGATTCATGCTGTTATGGTTCGTGAAACAGGTTCGTCAACCCTACTAGAATACCGAACTCAGTTGACCTCGGTTCATGAACCGGGTTCGCCAACCTACCATGAGTAGAAATATCAGTAAGTTCATATTTCTCTCTTATGATGTTTGAAACATTCCCAAGTGATATGATCATTTGTATGGGAAATTTTCAATTGATCCACAAATTAATTCATAGAACTAATATTTTAAGGACCTTTGAACATCTAATTACTAAATCATATTTCGAGATTTTTCACAAGACAAGCTTGACTCAAAACATCTTCTTTGTTAATCTATTATAAGTCATACAACATAGTCTCAATAGATTGAATGATGGTATATTGAGTAAAATAGAATGGTTCGGCCTTCAAATACCTGATACATAAGTTCTCCAAATGTCTTCGCCGATCTTCATTCTTCAAGGGTGATCTCTGATACTCGACTACAATTCTAACTATCCGAAACTTGACTTAGTAGACAAGAAATCAAGATATAGTTTCGATCACCTAACATTGACAACAAGCTTGAGATGGCGAAACTTGTAGGTTGAACCAAGGAAGTAATGCTCTAACAATTATAATTGCGGAAAGTAAAAGTACATACACTCAAGATTTTGTTAACGATGAAACCGCAAATGCAGAAAAACCTCGGGATCTAGTCCAGTTTTGAATACTCTTATAATAAGCCGCTATACAGAGACACTACCAACTTCGTATAGTAAAGACCAAGTAAAATACCTAGTTTCCTCAGTACCTTGCGCCTACAACCAATCTGGATAACACACGTGAATCCTAAGATAATTAGGTTTATGACTGACTTCGTTTTGGGGAGTCGTGAAGCCAGGTCCGACTATCTTTACCTTGATAGTTCGTGTACCCCAATCTTTATTTTTTATTATCGAAGTTTTTGTAATCTCTTTCAGTCAAGATAGATAGCAATCGCAAAGTTCTCTTCGTCTCAGACTTTGTAATTCCTCAAGATAGATATATGGAAATTGATCCTAAGTGATCTTTTGAAAAATTTTCTTGAGAGGTGGTTAAGAATCTAGGCTGCTCTTTGGGAGTCGTAAGTTCCAGATTTGTGAGGTTTTCTAGCTTTGTCTATTGCAAACAGATTTCTACACCTTGATCTTTGATCTAAGAGGAATCAAATAGGTTTATCCGTTAGGATGAAGCGACTCTTAGGATGTAAATGACGTCAGTTAAGAGAATCAATTGGGTAGACCATTGCGAGGTTCAAGAGACATAAGGAGCGCGACTGTAACTGAATCGCTTGGAGGGTGGATTCAGTCTCAATTACATTCCAGTCTAAAGTATGATAGTATGCTAGTGTCCGTAGAGTCTTAATATAGTTCGATGTTCAAATCTGGATGAGGTCCCCAGGTTTTTCCACAGTTGCAGTTTCCTCGTTAACTAAACTTCTAGTGTCTTGTGTTTTTCCTTTTCCGCATTATATTGTTTATCTTTATGTTAGATTTACGCAAGTTAAGTATTCGGTCTTAGTAGATAGATAACAAGTTTAATTAACTGGAAGAATTCCTGGATTATTTGGATTTGACTAGGTTGATCTTAGATATTGATTTTTGAGATCTTCCAAGTATTCTTCTTAACAATCAAGTTCGCGGACTCCTTGTCTATATACATACTGATTGAGAAGTGGTAGAGATATAAACTTCGTATACATATTCAAGGATCATTCAGTTGGTTTACTTGTAAGTGTATTAGGTTTTTCCATACAAGTAGTCGAACGAAAAAGTTGGTGGTGTACTTGGTACTCATGCGTTTTCAGTTTGTGTTACCAAAAGTCAGTCTGAACTCCAAGAACTATAGAGGTTTGCAAACCCGGTTTTGTGTACCCTTTACTATTGAGTTTGGGAATTATATAGGTTCACAAACCCGGTTTTCAAACCACTATCTAATGACTTCGTTAGTTTCTAAGGTACACAAACCCGGTTTACAAACCCCTTGGGTCTGTCGGTCACGAATCGTCAAGGTTAGCAAACCCTCCAGGTCTGTCGCCCACGAACTGCCAAAGTTTGCAAATCCAGTTTGTGAAACCTTTGGTTCTGATTCGTGAACCAACAGAGGTTTGCAAACCTACCCAGTTTAGTATTAGCAAAATTCATGAACTATTCTACATGTATTTTCGACTTTTCTAAGGCTCTTACAGACACTTCTACATTTATATTCACTAGATCACTTTATGTGTGTGGATCATTGATTAGTCTTCAGCGTTATTGAACACCGCTATATGCTTGTAACTTTAAAGGCTACTTAGATGCTATGAACCATCATTGTACACGGTTCCAGAAGGCTGGACCATAATGCATATTCTTTTGTGCAATTTCAAGGAAGAATTCTCACATGTTTACATGAACTCTTAATAAAAATTTCATCTAAGCCAAGAACGTGTTTGCTAAAATTCCAAACAACCATAGCTTGAATTCAAAGCTACCCGGAGCCTTGAAAATCTATAAATAGAGTGACTCTTGCAACGGGATTTCTTAATCCCTGGAACTCTTGTATCCTAGTTGCTAAGATAGCGTCGTCCTCTAAATCCTAGGTTTCCTATGAGAAACATAATTAGGTTACGATTTTAAATACTTCATTTTGGAATTTCTGAAGCCCGGTCAGACTATGTTTTACCTGATAGTTCTTGAATTCAGACCTTGTTCTTATTGATCTTTGAGGTTTTCGTAATCTTGGATCATGAACGAGATATATAGAAATCACAAAGTTCTCTTTGTCTTAAGTTTTGTGATTCCTCAAGATAGATATTTTAAATTCTACTTTAATTTGTTTGGATTTTTCTTGAGAGGTGGTTAGTCATCTAGGCCTGTCATCTAACTGAGAGTATGTGTTCCAGATTCGTGAGGTTTGCTGGACTTTGTCTACCGCAAACAGATTTCCAAGCCTAGATTGAAACATATCAAAACAGATATCAAATAAGCTTCTCTGTTAAAGGCATATCGGTATTAAAAGTCTTCGCTAAGGCTGAAGCAACTCTTAGGCTGTAAATGACGTCAACTAAGGAATCAAGTGCATAGAATCTTAGGTGGCTGGATCTGACTCGCATATTCTCTTATGTGGCTTGGGCCGATATTGGACTTTTTTGTTAGGGATGGTGATCAGATCAACAATGGGATTGGTCCAGCTAGCTAGGTATGCTCAGGGAAGTGTCACCTAGTTATGTCATATATAAAAAAATAAAGAAAAAGAACTTTTGTCCTGGAGGAAAAAACCCTTCCAAAATAGACTCTAGGTCTGCTCTAGGGAGTGTAACCAGTTGTATCGTATTAAATATATTTTTTTCTTGTAATTTTAGGTCAAAATATCCTTCCTGCAATAGATTATGTGCTTGTCTAGGAAAGTTTGATCCAGTTTTGTCGTAGCAAGACAGAAAAACCCTATAATTTTAGCTTGAAAACCTCTTTCCAAAATAGATTTGAAAACACTATTGAAACCAAAAGTAAATAAATAAATAAAATTGAAATAATGGTGAAAAAATAATGAAAATACAAGGTATTGATATCGAAAACAAAAGTAAATAACATTTAAATAATGGTAAAAAAATAAATGAAAACAAAAGTAACACGGGAATAATTGTGAAAAACAAAAAAGTAACACCGGCATAATGTTGAAAAAAACAAATGGGGATGCGGGGTATCGATCCCCGTACCTCTCGCATGCTAGAGCCTAGTTAGTAAATTCGCGAATTTTTCCGTATCACGAATTTTACCGTCTTATTCGCGTACGTTTGCAACTCTGAACTCAAGTCGCGTATTATGTGGCAATCCCGGATTATTCGCGAATCGTTCACGAATTTTACGTATCCCGAATCCCGAATGATACGTCCGCTTAATTCGCCATAAATTTCTTTAGCTTTTACGTTTTCAAAGGCCCCACTTTTTGGGCTTTACTGCCTCCCGAGTATACACCACCCAATATTAGACGTTGTTTTAATTTTTATGAAAGAAAAATGACTGAAGAGATTTGAATGTGAAGGTGAGAGAGATCTCAGACTTACTAACCAAGCATCTAAACCACTATACCACGTCCTCTTGGATGACTAATGTTGTATATATTATTAATATCATCATATTAAGTTTATTTTTTCTTTAAATATCTCACACATATGTATAAAAATTGGTCTATGACCTTATAAATACAAATTATTTAGTATATATAGATACCGAATTTTCAGAACCGAACTCATATTTATAAATCGAATTGTACACGTATGTATGCCGTTCCGAATTACTGACGAATCACGTCTCGTTGACCGAATTTTGGACTGATTCTGGGTTTTACAAAACCGTATAATACTCGTACGTTTGTCGTTCCGTACGTTTGCCGAATCCCGAATTGCTAACTAGGTGTTAGAGCATGCTACCATCTAAGCTACATCCCCTGCTCGTGTGTTGTGTTGTAGGATACTTATATATAAGGTATTTTCAGAAAAAGGACTTTTAGACTGTCACTCCAGATATACCGTTAGTTATCCATTCAGATTTTGAGAAGCTCCAAAACGCCCGCGAAGCAGTTTACACTCTGGAGAGAGATAAGAGATAGAGAAAAAGTACAGAGAAGAAAACGAGTTCACTTGTAGTATAATTTCAACAGCAATGGTGACTCTACAATTATCTGATTATTCAAATCCAATTATTCTTCTCAAACCTTCTTCTTCTTTGAAGAATTATTCAAGATTTTCTCAACAAACTCGATTCTTTCCCACTATTGCTAAAGCTAATTCATCTTCATCATCATCATCATCAAATTCACAACAACAACAAAAAATTCATTGTTTAAATAGAAGACAATTAATAACTGAAACAGCTTTACTTTCTGTTTCTTTATCTTCTCTGATTGGATTTGAACAACCAGCTAAATCTGAAGAACCCCCTCTTTCTGAATGGGAAAGAGTTTACCTTCCTATTGATCCTGGTGTTGTTCTTCTCGATATCGCCTTCGTTCCCGATGACCGCAATCATGGTATGTTAGAGAAATGGGTTTTTTAGTTTGTTTCTTAGTCTAATTCAGCTGTTTTTCATATTGAATTTACTGATTTTGTTATTGTGTTTGGTAGGTTTTTTGTTGGGGACAAGACAGACTATATTGGAGACTAAAGATGGAGGGAATACTTGGCTTCCACGTTCAATTGCTTCTGCTGAAGATGAAGATTTTAATTACAGATTTAATTCAATTAGTTTCAGAGGTAAAGAAGGATGGATTGTTGGAAAGCCTTCCATTTTGCTATATACTGATGATGCTGGCGAAAACTGGAAGCGAATTCCTTTAAGTTCTCAACTTCCTGGAGATATTGTAAGTTGAATTTAATATTTTATTTATAATGCAGATTGCAAGAATAGTTTGTCACATTTTATTACTCTCAAAAGAATAGTTTGTCACACTTGCCACTGTCATGTTACTTGGTGTATGAAGTTCAAGCATCAGTAGATTTCAATTTTTGAAGCTAAACTTGATGATTATGCCACGAGTATGTAGGTTTATATAAAGGCGACAGATGATACGAGCGCTGAAATGGTTACTGATGAAGGTGCTATCTATGTTACATCAAACAAAGGGTACAATTGGAAGGCTGCCGTTCAAGAGACCGTCTCGGCCACTCTTAACAGGTGACTTTTTTTCGGAATAATGCCGTGAGTTTTGGTGTGTGCTTAATAGTAGTTACATTACATTTTAGAACTATGAGAATGTCATAATTAACTCATGCCATATGCCCACAAAAGCTGAAAGCTACTTTTGTTGGTGTTTTTGCAGAACAGTTTCCAGCGGAATTAGTGGTGCAAGTTACTACACCGGAACTTTTAATACAGTGAACCGCTCTCCTGATGGAAACTATGTTGCTGTATCAAGCCGTGGTAACTTCTACCTTACTTGGGAGCCTGGGCAGGTCAGCCTCTTTGAAACTGTTGAAGTTTTTTCTAGTTTTGTTATGAATGATTGGAACTGGTATTGATGACTTTAACCTAAAGAAACGAAACAAAAATAGTAACTCTTATATATCTGAATTACCTATTTCCTCGACTTGCATGGGTTAATTTTGCAAGGTCCAAATGAACTATGGAATTGTTGAACATTCTTTGTACTCCAAACCATCCTATAACTAACTGGCTTTAAAAGGCCTTCCTATAGTTTACTAGGAACGCCTCTAATTGTCAGTTCATCTTCTCACCATTCTACTGCTTAGAAGTTGTTTTTATTTCCTTAACTGGATTGTAGTTTGATTGTGAAAGAAACCATTCATGTTGGTATGTTGCCATATTACCAATGAAAACCGTCCAGTTTTTTTTTCCTTTACAGCAACTAACTACTCCTGTTTATTCATGGTGCAGCCATACTGGCAGCCACATAATAGAGCAGTTGCAAGGAGGATTCAGAACATGGGATGGAGAGCTGATGGTGGTCTTTGGCTTCTGGCACGTGGTGGGGGACTTTATCTCAGCAAAGGCACAGGGGTAAAAACATCCTTTCTGGTCGACTGAATTTATACCTCGTATTTTTAGATTCATGTATTGTAGATTCTTTTGCAATCTTGTCATATCTGAATTCTGAAACCAATCTTTCAAACCATTTACCTTTGGATTCTCTATAACACCATGAGTAAAAGTGCTGGGCACTTTGCATAAGTGTTGAGTTTTTCAATCCCCGTTATACGAGCATGCAAAGTTCAGGCACAACTTTCCCGTCTTGCAAGTGTCACCCATTGGGGGACAAGGTCAACTGAAGCGCATTAAATGTTTCTCTTCTTGCTTTGTTTTCTCTTTCTTGTTTCATTCTATATGATTTCTTTATTAGTCTATCATCATCACAATTTTGATGGGGTTGTTCCATTTAACAGATAACGGAGGATTTTGAAGAAGTTCAAGTACAGAGTCGAGGTTTTGGTATTCTTGATGTTGGGTTTCGCTCAAAGGTAAACCCTGCCTTCTTTGCTGACATCAACACAACGCTAAAACATTTAAAACTCTAATCACAGAAAACAAAGATTCCACACCTAAATGTGGTCATGAAATTAGGGTCACAGAAACTACATGACCCATGCAGCAACAGCATCATCAATCGTGTTATCCAGATACACGGTTAATGTGCAGCTCTTGTGCATGGAGCAAGTTTCCGAAAATTAACCGATCAAAGATTTAGCTACCAACGAATGCCTTTTAGCACTTAGTAATCTATGTTATTTGATGGTGTCAGGATGAGGCTTGGGCAGCCGGTGGTAGTGGAGTTCTTCTAAGGACCAACAACGGTGGCAAAACATGGGTCCGAGATAAGGCAGCAGATAATATTGCAGCAAATCTCTACTCAGTGAAGTAAGTTGCATCCTTAGCATGGGGTGGATCTAACTTTTACAAAAACACCTCTATCTGTGCATAGAAAGAATACTTACATATGTCGTTGCAGGTTTATCAATGATAACCAGGGGTTTGTCCTAGGAAATGATGGCGTCTTGCTTCGGTATCTAGGATGACCGGCCTTTAAGTACGCCTGTAATTCCTCTCTTCCCTATACATAATACCTTCTTTGTTGTATCGTCATGAACACCAAGATAATGTCATGTGTACCGTGTTCCTACACACTCCTTGAGAAGAATGTGGGTCCAGTTATTCAATGGCTTGACCAATTGAGATTACATTATGATATTTCTGTTGAAATTCATTTTGCAAACTTACGATTTTTCTGTTGGCACAGGTTTGGCAATCATGTTTAGTTTTGTGATGCAACTGCTGTCTAATAGAGTTATCCCCTACATACAGGAGAATGCAACTGAAAAACTTTACAAAGACTACTTCTATCTGAGACATGTAATCAAGTATGAGCCCTTTCTTGTATTAAAAAACTTTGAAGTCTCAAAACTTGAATTTGTGTTGTGCAACTATATGTAATTTTTTTTTTTGGTATCTACTCCCAACATCATAAAATTCTTTACCTAAATGCAATACTATTCACATAATTGAATTTACATTGGGCTAACTCCTCAGATCTGTACTACGGTATAGAGTACAATTAGGGTTCTGCTCTGATCAAATCCATTTACTCCTCCCTCCTCTCTTGACGCATATACTGTGAGAGGCACTGTGAAAACCAGAAGGCACAGGTGTATCATCAGGTATGATTAGCATACTCCAATGCAGAACCCCACTATATCTAGTTGATTCCTAGAAGACTAATAGTCTGATCAATTGGATGAGAAGCTTTAAAGGGCTCTCAGGGCCTGAAAATTTTCAGAGTTTTCGACACTTGGAGTCGACAGAAAGGGCATCTAGAAACAGCAGATGAACATCTTCGACATAGAACATGACCACAAGGAACTATAGTTATATCGACCTCTGTGCTCAAACACACCCGACACATCCATGCTGATTTTGCTGTTTCAGCTTCTTTAGCAGCGCTGTCAGCCTTTTCCTGCAAAATTTGTTCCACCCTCAGAAAACTTATGTTGATGAAAAAAGGGATAAAAGACCCTGAAACAACGAATTTATTGAACTCGATTTCACGAAAGGTCTTTCGAAGAATCCTTGGAACAACAGGGTATCTTGGTATGGAAAAAGTAAATTGGCTTCTCTAGTATGGCCTAAGATGTGTATGTTCTCCACAGCTCTCTGGAAATTCTCTTTTATTAAGAAAAGCTTTTAGATTTAAAAGCCATATTTTTTTGAAATCTAAAACATGATGAATATATCCACATTTAGCAAAAGTTACTATCTGAAAATCATTCTCCAATTACTTGAGAATAAGAATCAAACCTGCTCGAGAAGAAGTGCAGCTTGAGACTCTTTGAGTTGTTCTTGTAGAGTTAAGGATTTTTGGAGAAGGGACTGCTTCTCAGCATTCATGTTGATTCCAGCTGCAGAGAGCATTTCATTGACTGCCTGCACTAGTTCTGCTGGAGAAACTCGTCCATAATTGTGATCCGTAGCTGGCTGCTGAGAAGGAAGAGAAATAGCTCAGTAATGAAACTCCTGATCTTTCTTTACTCTATACTTTTTGAGGTAATTGAAGCAAGATCAACACGCCAAAAGTAGACGTCATCCGGTCAAAAGGTACATACCTTAGAGGAACTTGTATTGCTAGTTCCAGCACCGTGCACCTCAGCCTGATTCAGGTTCTCATTTTCCATTTTATGGTCGTCCAGCAATGTTGAAGATGAAACTTCATTTGCCATTGATATGCTTTTGAAAGAGAAAATATGAGAAGAGAGAAGAAGTTGGGTTTCCCCTGGAGCTGTTTCTACCTTAAACCTGTAAAGTGCTTGACCTGCTGATGGCCTGACATCCTCTGGAACCCTACCATACTTCAATTTGTCTCCATCCTTTCCTGTCCTCCACGCCACTACCTCTCCACTATAGAAAGGTCTCAGTGGATGGAATTGCACCTGACGAGCATCCTGCGGCACTAAATCTCTACCAACCAATAGACTACTTTTATCCCCAAGCTCATTCTCTCTTCTATCAGATCCAAGTTTAAGTGCATCTACAATTGCTTGCTCTGAGCCAACTGGAGTGGAAAATAATGATCCAATGGGTAAAGGGTTTACTGAGCCAATTATTTGACTCACGGCAATTGCAATAACATCAAACACAGAAATATAATAAGGAGGTTCAGCAACTAAAGCACGAGTTTTTGATTGGTCAACATAGTTAAAAGAACGATGTCTCAATCCGTCCTCCCATTGAGGAATAATGAATTCCTTATTCACGCGTGTGACATCCAAAGATCTTGGAAGTAACATATAACGAGTATAGAGGAACCTAACAAATTGCAATTTCTCTGCAACAGATTCCAGTAATCTTTGTATTTGCTCCAAATCCAGGGCCTCAGATGCAGGAGTGAAACCGGCGGTGCTATTTACAATTTTCCACACCGCTGACTGAAAAGACCTGCTTGAGAGCTTCTCCTTAATTGTTGTTAATGAAACTGATCCAATTTGATCCAAAAACTCTAATTCTTGAGTTTCATCCAGCTCCTGCAATAAAATTAGAGAATCAAGTTCTGACCAAGATATCCAGAATGAGAGAGAGAGAGAGAGAGAGAGAGAGAGAGAGAGAGAGAGAGACCTCCACGACTACGTCAGATAGCCTTTGAATGCCCAACCCTGTACATATTCTTTCAGGAAGATCTGGGTGAACGAACCTTATCCTGGAAATATCTATGCTCCTGATGAACCGAGATCCAAAAGAATCAATATAAACACAAGATCTTGCTACAACAAGTCGACAGCCATCATCTGGTACTACTGCTTCAGATATGTAGCTGGACTCATCTCCCTTCTCTGCCCGGACTATTGCATCACAGACAAACTGCAAAACCTCCATCACAGCTCGGAGTTCATTTGGATTTAGACGCTGGTACCCACACGCTTTCTGGATATTCAATAGGAGATCCCTTGCACAAGTAAGAGAGAAAGCTTCCTGAATCCCAAGGTCTTTAAGAACCTTCATGAATGGCAGATAGAGACTAGGAAGTTCAAACGCAAACGGTGAGAGGTTTATTGCCAAACGCGCGAAAAGACAGTTTGCGGTAACCAAACGTGTGCCGTTTGCAACTGGTACAAATGCCAATTCCTTCAACGCCAATATATCTGTCAAACACAGTGAAGGAGTTCAAAAGGTAAGAATAAATCAATTTTTTTACAAAAATAACCTCCAAAGCAAAAGAAGTCTCTTCCATGTTCTGAGAAGTGTCAAATGCTGCGGTGACACAACAAAGTTTGCAAATGAGCATGGGAATTTATTAAAGAGAGTGCAATGTTAAGGAGATACTTCAAGTAGACGGCCAATCCGCAACAAGAAAGAAGTTTACTAGAGCAAATAAACGGATTATATGAGGAACTGACCTGAAGCAGAGAGGGAACTCCAAATTTTGTCTAGATACCTCAAGATCTCAAGAGAAGCTTCCTCCACAGTCATCATCCCTGAAACTGTTGGCCAATGAGCAAGAGTATCCTCCCCGCCATTCTTCCCAACAATCTAGGCATGTGGACTAAATTAGTAAATTATTTGAGTATCGTTGGAGAGCAAAATGAACATGCGAAGGCCAAAATGTTTTACCTCCAAATGCCTTAACACTGTCGTAAAGGCTGGTGGGCTCCTTAAATGAAGTGCTCCCCAAGCGTACTCAGGTGGAACAACATTCTGACTGGCTAGAATGGGAGCACTACTCCATCCAAGAGGCCAATCCTTCAGTAGAATAGCTTCATTATAAGAACAAAGTACTCTCTTTCCACCTTTCTTACCACCAATAGAAGGGAACCCTCTCTCTGAAGGTATAAATGCAATTTGACTAAGTTGCTTGCAGAAGTTATTGTTATACAATACAGCGAAGTTCAGAAATATATTTTGGACAACTGATACAGCTAAAGACCATATTTCCACAGAAATTTCATTCTTGGAACTGGAAAGATCAGCCTCAAAATTATCAGGCTCTTCTAAAGCTCTCATGCAATTATCTCCAAGATGCTCAACTTTTCTCGCACATTCAAGTATTACATCTGCTTCTGTGGATGTCCTAAGACCAGTTTTCCTTAAAATCTGAAGCCATCCATCTGAAGTGAACCTCTCGCCGGGAAATCTATTTCTGTCCTCGGCGAATACCGACATCAATAGAGAATCACTAGGATCCAGCAGATTTTGGGGCTTAAATAGTTCTTCACAGGTCCCACTTGCATTTCTTACAAGCTTAGTCTCTTTCAGCACACTGACTACATTTGAATCTAGCTCAAGATCCTGCCAATTGGTATATAGATAAATCAAGATATCCTCCTGCTCTTCTTGAGCTTTTTCCTCAAAACCAGGCAATGCAAACTTCACAAGCACTTCTTGATCATGTAATTCAGGGACCCCTAGGGCATGAAATAGACTTCTACTTGAATCAGTTGAACTACACAAGCAACGGTCATCAGATGGCTTAAAGAAGGAGCTCGGAGTAATAATACACTGGCCCTGATCATGCAATCGAGTATATGAACCCAGAACAGTTCTATAAATAGGGAGAGCCCTTAGCAAATCAATCTCTTCCCTAGTATATGTTGACCCACTGGATGAAGCAGAATCCATGGCAAAAAGGTTAAACAAATTGTCGCGATCTGTAGCCACAGAGAAAGCCGGTTCAACGAAATACTCAGAACGTTTAGAAGCAAGTAGCTTGGTAACAACCACTTTTCCTAGAGAATGTCCCGGACTGGGGAAACAATTACATGGAGGAGCACACTCTAGGAACGATGTGTCATATACAGGTACGTTGCACTGGTTGAGCAACGATGACAACCAGGGAAATCTTGAGTTGGTTAGTTCGAATGCAGATATGTAGGATTGGATTAACCTAGTTCCAGAAGTATCATCACCCGTCAACCCTGCTTCCTCGGTTCCTCCTGTATATGGTGCTGACACATCATTTACTGATGTTGGATCCGTAACTAGTGGTGGTATAAAAATCAAATGATTCTCCCGAACACGGCATAACACTGGCCTACCAAGAAATGCAGGGATAAGGGGCCAATCAGAGAAAAGTGAAAGGTCTGGTGATGAGCCATTAAAACTTTTCCAAAAGAGTCGTATCCATTCAGGAGAAGGACCCCCTGCACCATCTGAATTTGTACCGCTCTCCCATGAAAACCATGGAGCCTTACTTGAATTCATCACATGGTTTACCCAGTTTTCAACAAAAAGCGACTTCATGTTATTCGCCAACAACCGATGGGAGAAACTCTGCAATTTCAAGAACATTTGGATGTTCTCATTGAAAAAAATCTCAGAGATAACCGATCTTCTTAAGCATTCTGGGTGGATAAATTTTGCTTGTAACGGGAGCATTAGTGTTTGCTGCTCCTTACTCCCGACCCAAAGTTCAACAATCCCTAGCTTTGCGAAATTGCTTGTTGCAGTTGGACAAAGTAAGCCTTTTATCTCAGCAGCTATAGGTGCATACCTTGGATCAGGATTTCTACTGCTACCACTACCAGAAATGGTGTTCCTTTGAACTAAAGGCCCTCCAGCTCTACCAATATCTTCAACCACTCCCCGGCCAAAATCAAATAGTGCCCTACCAAAAGTAGTCACTATCTCCAACGGGTCGCCACCTGGATTCTCCACACTCTGGGTGGATACCCTACTAGACCCTTGCAGGCTTGAATTTGATAGAGTAGTAGAACTGTTACCCTCAAGGACGGCCATCCTAGTATGAGAGTTCTGAGTATCTTGACCACTTGAAGCATCAAGGTTAAGTTCGATATCAGATAAACAATACTCAAGCACATCTATGTACGTCTCAACTGATGGGAGAGAAAAAGATGTTGAAGAGGCCTTAAGGAGACTCCGTACCATCTTAGGTCTGATTTCTCTCACTGTAACTCCTACAGCTTGAATTTCACTCACCAATTCCCATGGCACCAAAAAAACAGGATAGTGTTCCTTGATATAATTAAAAACGGAAGACGGCGGCGAATTATCACCCGTTTCATTCCCATGTTGAGCAAGAAACATACCTTCTTCAGCCTTTACCAATTGACCAGAGTATAGTTGCCAGACAGGAAGGTCAACGAGACGGGTATAGAAAGGCCTTATCACTTGTTTGATTAAACATTCCCAATCTGTTTCCACCACATCCAATGGATTTGGATTACTTGAAAAGACAGCGGATTGGTTACTTGGACAAGAGCTCTGTTTGGACCTTGGCCAGAATGCATAAATTCGATCCCCGTAAGCTTGCATAACTGAGCTAACTGCACGTACTGCACCTGGGTCGAGAGTAGAATTTGAAGGTTCCCTTCTTAATCTTTGCATTTCCAACACCATTTCAACATATGAATCACGAACACAACTCATCAACTCTCTGTTCCAAGCTTCTATCAACTGATTTCCAGCATCAAGTTGTGGTCCTAGTGAGGCCTTAACTGTTTGGTACTTGAATAAATAACGACCTCCATTATGACGCACGAGGAAACATCCAAGAGCCGTGACAGGTATGTTAAGATCTTTAGAGAGAGGAAGAGGAGACAAAATGCAGCTGGAAGAATGCGCATCAGCTGGCCGTCCATTTCTTGATATGTGGGCTGCAACTCCAGCAACGGGTGTCAAGTTGTAAGCCAGATATCGCCTGCAAAGTTGTGGCTCATCAAGTGGTTAGCCAAATTGACTAAACTAAACAACTTAGTCATGAATTTGTGAAGACTGAAAAAGAAAAATGACCTAGAAAATAGATATACAAGTCCCATTAATGTAATTGTTTTATTAGGTATCAAGTAAAATCTTGGATAAGAAACGTTTAAAGAGGGACTTTCAAGAAGTGTGAACCATCCAATTGAATCACAACCTGAATAATATCATACGAACGTTGTTGCCTTTTGGTAGATACAAACACCACCCTACTGTACAGTCTAAAAGTAACTTGTACAACCATGGAGCTTGAGAAAGATGCACTTTGTCGGCAGTCAAAATAGGTTATACAACATCAAAGCAAGACAGAAGTATTACCCACTACGCATAAGACTGGCAGAAAATAGAGCATTAAATAATAAAGTGAAAGAATTAAACCTAATATCGTGTAAGGTAAGTTATACGGTACAGTATTCAAAACCCAACATAGAGCATGATAACGTGCATATAGGTTTGCCATCGTTTTGCCTAACCCTAAAAAGAGAACCTATACCTTATTGCATATAAATAAGCAATCAAACCACCCGGTACCCACCTATACCTTATTGCAAATTAATTATCATGAGACGTACCTATCAAGGGCCATATTTCTGGTCTGTCCGGAACCCAGGCTTAGGACAACGATCCATTTGTCAACAACTTTGGTTTCTCCTTCGAGCAGGTGGACATCTATAGTGTGTACTTTGATTGATGTGTTTGAGCTGCTAAACAACCTCGATATTTGAAATTTTCTCCACTTCTTTTCCGAGAAAGGATTTCTAACAGTCGCTAACATAGGATCAATACAAACAGAGTAATCCTGTACTGGTTGCAAACTTCCCTCCTCCCAAGTTGATAGAGTCACCTGAAATGATTGATTTCACATATAGAAAACAAAATCAGTGTTAAAATGTTTAAAAATCACTTAGAAAAATTTGTTAACAAATATTCACGACCCAAAGCTAGTTAAAGATTGTAAATCAGATCGGAGAGGTTAATCATCTGACTTTCTCGAGCCTTTTCTAATTACATATTGTTGATTGGAAGCAATTTTATGTGCATTAAGTAATAGAGGGGATGCCTAATCAGAGAGGTAACAGAGAATGAATTCCCATTAGTTCAAAAAAAAAAGAGGGATATATATTGCATATATGTATACCGGCATAGTACTGCGACTTGAGTGTCTTGTGTTTGTGATAGAGATGTCACTAAGTATTTGATCTAGCAATTTTCTCCGTACGAAAATGATTTGTCTTCTTCCTCCTAATATCTAGTTTGTGACATGCACTATACAAACAAGTGCACCAATATAGCTCCCTAAAAAAGTTCAAAATGAACCAGCATTACCTTTTTTTCTGATCTATAGAACACAGATACTAGGTCAACCAGCCTCAGAAAGTGAGATTTGGTTGCATCAAGCAATACTACTAGGGGGGGAATCCCAAGTAAGATTATGTCAGCAATTTCTAAGTGTGGAAATGGAGTGTGGATAGAAAAGAGTGTAGGACATTGGATGAGGCACGAGAGAGGAACGGACAACACTAAATTCTCTGATAGACTCAACTAGCCGAACCAAGGGCTGATGACCAGCGTAAAAGTTTGAACATCTATTCCCAAAATGCAAGACAGGAAATCCGATTGGACTACTGTTCAAGTTATGTAAGTCAAAGCGACAAGGTAGAAAGTAAGTGCAATGGTCAGACCAAGGAGTAAGCACCAATTCAGACTATTTCTACCTGGAATACAGACTTCAAGAACAGAAGACTGGTAGATGCCTGCGCTACAAATCTATCAAAAATTTGTTTTACTCTCTTTGACCCATCCTCTAGTCCATCTTTCATGCAATCAGATGATAGAGGCATGCGGATAATTGTAGAATCTGAAGATGACCACGGCATATTTTGATCAATAAGCATTGGATTGAATTGATCACGGAACCGCTCGGTCAAGCCAGTACCTGAAATGGACAGGCTAAATATTTTAGTCTAGATATAATATAAAATATTTTTGAAATGTGACTCTTTCCATGCAAGGCTTATTAAGTGAGCTAAGCATATGGTTGAGAACTACCGTTAAGTGTGCAAAAGCAAGAAAAATACGCAGAAACAAGAATTAAATTACCTCTCAAAGAGAACATTTTGGCAGAGGGGCCATTACTTGATGGAGCAGTGAGAGCCTTGCCATGAGGGTCAAACATGTAAAAGTGCCCACTGGAAACAACTGCGGGAAGATCACATATGAAATAACAGCTGAGAAGCCCTAAACCATAATTTAGTGTATTGCCCCACAACCGCCATGGAGGAAGGAGTTGGAGACTGCTGACTTCTTCCTGGTTCAAGGTGGCCCCATCTAGGACAGCAACAACAGCAGGCCCCTGAAATTCACCTGAACCATTTACACGATTCAAAGAAGCATGTTTTGGATGGAGCCAAAAAAAAGGGAATAGAACATAAAGGGTAATCCCGTACAAGTCATGATGCGCAAAAAAATATGTACCAGTTGTGGGACATCGAAAATAAACCATATAAACAATCAAACAACGAAAATTGATTACCTAGATTGTGCTGGAGCAAAGACTGACGAGAGTGTTCTCTCTTATCAAATATGAGGTGCAGCTTCCTTGCTTTGCAGCAGTCCGCTAACTCGAGCAAATCAAACAACAAAAAATCATTGTTTCCATATAACGACAGAAGTCCACTTATTCTCGGGTAATCCATGCACGGCAGATCCTTTATCATTTCCTCATCAACTAATGAAAGGCAGCGAAGTGACTGGACCCCTAATCTGCTTGCCAGGTCATTGCTAATACTTGGATGTAGAAAATGTTTCGAGGCAAGATTACTATTCTTCTCCATCCATGGTGCATCATTATACACAAGATCCATTGCAGACATTAGAACTCCAAATGAATCTGGAAGTAATAATGGACTACTAGAAGTTTCCAACAAGGGTTTATCTGCATAACAGTCTGCAACTGCTTCCAAGACACAATGAACAAAACTCAATTGCTCAGATGACAGTGGTAACCCCTTGAGGTCACGCTGTAAACGGTGTAAAACGTTCACGTAGTCCGCAGCATCAAAAGTTGATCTGACACCTAATGCTGACAGCAACTCTCTGAACTCTGACAACTCAGACGGGACAGCATACAAGTAAGGGTGGAATTTAACAGGTGAGTCATATGCAAGTGCCTCTGGAGATATGAAATTGTCCCCAATCCAAACACAGGTAACCCCATTGACTGCAGATTTTAAAATTGTGAAGTCATCAGTACCAACAAATTCCTGCAATTTAGAGTAAAGTTTAGGCATTTGGATCTGCAGCACAGCATCAAGTTCAGGTTCGTGTACACCTAGCAGCTTGAGTTGGTTATAGGAGTTGGATAGCTCAACCAATTGGGTGGATAGAACACCAACATTAGGACGATCCAGCCAGCCAAGTTTTTGCATCAGGTATTTCGAGCAGCATTCACCATCTAGTATCCGCATCATAGATGACATCAACCACATTTGTGACTTCGGTCTCACGTCGACTGGAGCTGCTATCTGATGCTTGGATCTAAACCAGGGAAGACCTTTCTGGGGTGGATCAACATAGACGGGGCACCACGAGATAATTTTCATTTCGGACCAAAAGTTTTCATCTGGAATTTCGTGGATGATTGCACCCAATTGAACCTCAAGATCCTGTCTGCAGCAGTTCTTTTTAGAAGCAATTGTCAAGTAGTCATTTTCGACAACGTCATCATGTACATTATTGTCATCGAAGAATGCGGAGTTGCTGACTCTGTCACAGTTGCATTCTCCTTCCTCCTCTCTGGAGCGATAACATCCCATCATATCTAGGCAAGAAAGTAACCTCCTACCCCAATTAAATGCCTCCAAATCCCCTGAATCATACAACATTGAAACTGACCTAGCACTATCAAGCAAACCACCAAGTCCCAATGTCGTATTAAGGCCCAGATCAATCAGAGTCTCAAGAGTCTCAGTATCTAAGAACTTATCGGAAGGAAAGAAAGCTTCTTTATGAAGCACCTTCTGTAGCTCTGGAACACGAGGATCATATAACCTGCAACGAATAATATCAAGAGTAAAGACGAAATATATTTAGTCAAAAAACACAAATATATCTGTACAATTTATGCTTCAGGTGGAAACAGATTTGGGAATGGAAAATAACAGAATCAGAGGAATGCGAACCTTACAGACATTCAAAAAGCTATACAGAAGGATGCAACACAAAACTTTTCATTTAAATCATTGTGCTGCCACTTGTGCAGAAGTGTAAAGAATATACAAAAAGCCAATTTTCAGGGAACTCTGGCCTTACAGAATACTCCCTAATTCATTAACTTTTTCATTCATCAAATGCTCCCTAATTCATTAACTTTTTCATTCATCAAACGATATTGATAATAAGCCTCAAGACAAGAGGGGTAACCATTTCTTACAAAATGAGACCACTAACATAGAAAGTGGTGGTGTACATGAAGGGCAAGTCAATAGAAATCACATCAAATAACACGATCTTATAAACGAATATGTTGGGCAAATGGCCAATAATATTACATAATTCCATGATGATCTTTAACAACACCTCCTACTCCTAGACTATATACTCTACCATCCGACACTAGTTTTTCATTTTCTACGAGGTTGACGTTGGAGGACTTTGCACCAGAAACATCTCTGGTGAAAATGAACCACCGCCGCTACATATCAAGGCATTCTCTTCCTACTCCGCTTATGAGTATGCAGGGGAAATGTTTTTAGAACATACATAGCAAATCCTAAGACTGAGAGATAGAAGTTAGGTAACCACTGTACTTGGAATACCTTGAATGGAGATTGTAAACTATAATGCAGGCTGGAAAACCATTGAAACAAACCCTTACGCAAAATTTACAATTTGCAATATGCAACCCTAAACATGAATTTGACAGGGACAGCATGAAGAGAGAGGAAAAGGAAAGGTCAATAGGACCTCCGCCATTAGTTGGATAATTTAAGGAACAAAGTAGTAAGATATAGAGCAAGAGTCTGATACCGTCACAGCATAAGCAAATAGTAGATGTTATAAGTTTTACGAGAGTACGAAGGATCTCTATGACTACTTTTACGAAGTATATTAAACAGAAACGTATTGATGAGGAAATCAATTAAAGTAGCATACCTAGAAGGATGTTGCCAGGACCCGTTGGCAGCTAAAACGAAAGGAGTTTGCAAAAGCACTGTTCTGATCGAAGGATCCTCCTTAATCAGAAGCTTCACATCATGTAATATGGCAGAAAGAGCTACTGGTTGTGTAACGAATTCTGACATCCGGTTAAGAACATAATCCTTGTAAAATTCAGCCCTTGCAGGTTCTCTAACTTCAAGGTAGCTTTCAAGAATAGTTTTATCCTTTTCAGATTCCATGCGAACGAATGCTTCAGTTAATAGCTCTTCATGCACACCTTCGGGTTTGATCCACTTGGTAGGATTACTCAAAGCAACAAGTTTTCTACTTTTGTACGACTCAAACATAGGGAGCCGTTTTAGCAAATAAATGTGCTTCTGATTCATTTGGCCGCCAGAGAACCATTTGGTCTGGAGAATGAAACTACGAAGTTCGTGCAATTCTCCTTCTGACGCATCACTGAACAATCTTCCGATATCATGCGACTCACCAGATACTGCAAGTAAAGCATTTAATACACCACTTGCAGTTGGACCTTGCACAAAATCCTTCAATTGGGGATGATCTATTGGAAAGTCCGATCTCAAGAAGAAACAACCTAGTTTCTGCAACAATGAAGACATGTTTTCACTCCACCCATCTTCTTCGATCACATTTGAATTTCTGACAAGTTGCAATAGGCAATTGTTCCCCACTGGAAGTATAGGCCACTTGGAGAACATTGAAAGGTCATCACAAGATGAAGTAAAATAGCTCCATAACAACCTCATCCATTCTATGCTTGGTTGACCTTGGTGGCCTGGAGTCCAAGATACTTGTTTAGAATTCTGCCACTCAGGTGGCATTATCCTGGGAAATAGCTCTTCAAGGGATTTACACGACAACAAGGAGATATTTGAATCCCCATTTCGACCAATGTCACATAGCTTCTTCTGTACTCCTTCAGAAATACTGCTATCAACAAGAAGATGTGGAACTAAGTCCCTGAGAAGACCGTACTCATTTTCACAAGTTGTTACAAAAATTCTTTCACCTTCCCCCTTCCTGCTGAATGTTGTAAACAAACCATTTGCAAGAGGAACCAAGGGCAAACCAAGCAAAGTATCACTCTGGACGGGTACATTAATATCATATAAGCAATATTCAAGTGTCAAGATCATTGCGCTCCTGTTCTTAAACCCACGCTTTCTTCTAGTCAACAATGTCCTTAGCAACTGAGGTGTAAGGAAATGCAATGATGGGTAAGCCTCCTTAAACTTATCTACAACTGTCTTGGAAACACGAACGAGAGGCAACCCTGCATCAGATAATGCTTCCAATAGCTCCTCTGCTTTGGAGAAAGAAAAATCAGGAAAAATTGCTTGCTTTGTGGAGATCCACTGGCCACCTCTAGCTTCTGTGTGTAAAACACGTAGACCAAGATCACACACGGACATGTAGAGTTTCCGAACCATGGATGCCCATGGCTCTACCATGCTCGCTACTGGCCAAAGTGAAGAGAACAAATCACATAAGCCTATCTCCGACCCTACCTTTTCGAGCAACCGACCATAAGCAGGAGCAACAACATCTTCAAGGAGGTATTTATTCCAGTCTGAACGCACTTTTCCACCCCCTGCCATGTCATTTCCAAACCAAATATCCCTCCTGTTCGATGATAACTCAAAATAGGCATTAACATGTATTGGAAGACCGGTATTAATTGGTAGAGGCAAAAAGCAAAAGGCTCGACCATCGAAATTCCTTCTATACTGCGATAAGTCTTGTGAAACTTGAAGTGAACCATCCTGAATAGTGCCATCTTCTGTCCCAACATTAGAGCTATTCATCCTTTATGCCACTCAAATTCACAGTATGCAAGTAAGCTGCTACACAAGCCCACGGGATAAAATTGTGAGAATTGTTTCCTAGAGGAGTAACTTTTTTCGCATTTCCACCTCCTAAACATTCACTCATCACCCAGAAATGTGATTTATCACCAGAAGTATCTCGTTCAGTCACCACAATCTTCTGAATGTTCCATGGTAAATCTGATTCAGGGGTTTTACTCAATTTGTTAAGAAACTGATTCCTATCCAGTCCATTATGCTTTCCATGGATGAAGCCAAGCAAACTATGCTGTGGATGGGAATCGACTTCGGGCCCAGTAATGTGATTTCTCTCTACACGATGAAGAAGCTGCATGTCATGACCAGCCCCCTCTTTCACAAAAATAGAGATGGTTTCACATTACGAAGAAAGAGAAGGGTCTCGGAGACAACTTCAGAGAAAGAAGAGAAAAGTGATAGAACATCTTCGGGTGCATATTTTTCTCTTTTTATTAAACTCCGTGAAGCAGCATTTTCGCTTCTGAGAGGAAAGCGGAAGAGAGTGCCAGGAAATGGCTGCTGCAAGTCACAGCCAAAGTGTAAGAAAGGAGAAAATTGATCTGGAAACTGTTCTAAGATTCTTCTCCCAGCGAATTTGATTCGTAATCCAGGGTGGGATGGAGAGATCCCAGGAAGATGAGAGGCATGAGGATCAAACATCACAATATTTTCTCCAGAAACAAAGCCTGGAATATCTGTGAAGTGATAAACACAATTGAATCCAAGACCAAACCTTCCAATTGCAAAAGGCTTCTCAAGTTTGCTATCTTGGCCGATTCTCGAGATGGCATAAAGATCTTTTGCACTAAAAATAGACGAGTTGAAACAATAGAGTGCTGGCCCTTGCCACTCTCCCATCTCTGGAGACAGAACAGATGATGTCCCATATTGAGTTTTATCCAAGAGAAATGCCACCTCAGATGCTCCTGCATCCTCCGCATTCTGAACCAGCTCAAAGAGAATCCCTGGGCCATCCGCATACATTTCAACTATATGCTTGAGCCTTGTCGTCAAAGCTTCATGCTGACCAAAAGCTTCAGCTGCCCCTGATAAGCTTAAATTCATCGAGTCAGCACTCTCAGCAAGCAATAGTCTACGAAGGGAGCATACGCCGAGCTTTTCTGCAACATCATTTGATATTTCCCGTGCACAAATTTGTGAACATCTCTATTTGTACTAAGACCAACACTGGATGCATTTGTGTATCCACTTTCAGCATTTTCAGAGCTTAGCAACCATGGAGCATCATTATAAACAAGACTGGTTGCAGGATAAAGTTGGGATGAAATATCGGGCAGATATACTTGAACTTGCTGATCCTGAAATTGAACTTCCGCAAGATGCTGCACAACTAATAACGCTGCTCTAACTTCATCCGAGTTCAAGGAGTTGAGCCTCTTCGTGTAGCCATTCTGAAAAGAATGTTAGCATAATCAGTGGGCTTCAAGAATTCCCGTATTCCAAGTTCTAAAAATAATGCCTTGAATACAGCTAAATCAACAGGAATTACACGTATGTAAGGTGCCAGATGAAGAGGTCCATTCAGGACAACTTCATCCGAGATTGCAAACCCATCTCCAACCCAAATCCAACGACATCCTTCCAGAATAGCTTTTACAATTTCTCATCTGAACCGATCATAGCCGACAATATAGAATATATCCTTGGCATAGCCAAAGCAAGTTCCTGGCGGAGCACCTGATCTGTTACAAGTTCATTATTCTTCCCAAGCTCAAGTAGTTGGGCAGCGATGACGCTACCACCAGGTGGAGAAGACCAACCTAAGCTACATGCTAAAGTTGTTGATGAGCATTCACCATCAAGTATACGCATGCTTGCAGAAACAAGCCACAAATCTGAACGTAACCTGACAAGCTTTGGGGGAGCAACCATGGATGAAGCCGAAGGCCAGGGTAAACTCTGATAAGGAGAAGAGACCAAAACAGGGCACCAGCAGATCATTTTAAGATCATTCCAAAATTTATTTAGATCAGGTTCTGAGTTGCGAGACTTGAATACCATCGCAGCTCGTGACAATGTTCTATTCATCATTCTTTGGGCATCACTTTGCGGATTTAACAACCATTTTGATGCATGCACTTCAAGGTATGAGAGAAGCACCTTGCCTCTTGCATTTGCCTTTCGTTGATCAGTGTCCCTAAACAACTCAATTTGACGTGCACTTTCTATGACTGTCTCAGGAGACACAGATGTCCTAAGGCCCAAACCTTGCAGCATGTCAAGAATAACAGACTCTTCAAATACACCCACCGGAAAACTGTCGGAATCTTCTAGAAGAGAGTATAATTCCTCATTACGAGGATCATATAGCAGGTGTGGACACTTTAAAGCACCGCTTAGAGTTGGAATGAATTCCAATTTTCTCAATATTTCCCTGAAAGATGCGTCTTCCACACACAATTGCGGTAGATCTCTAAGAACAGAAAGCATGGTACTGTCACGAACCTCTGGCAGCAATTCATTGATTCTATTGAGTACCTTAGTTTTGTAAAAATCAGTCTTCCCCATTCGAGCAACTCCATAATGTCTTAATAAAATTTCATCTTCAATATCGCATGAGCTCTGAATGAACTCACCTCCCAACAGATATGAAGGAACATCCTTAGGTGGCAAGTACTTTTGAGGATTTACCAAGTCAGAAAACTGATCAGCTTCAGAAGAACGTCCACCATAAACTTTAAAATAGGTAACCTTTTGCAGTAACTATATGAGAATCAGTTATTGAATCTCTGACATACCATTTTCGGTCGAGAAGAAACAGACAAGCTCATTCTTCTCATTATCTCCAACGTTTTCGAAGGACGGTTGAAGGAGACTTTGTTCCATCGAAATAACATCAAAAATTGCATCCAAAACACCTGCTCCATTGGCGTCATACACATAAAGAGATAACTCCTGGTGCTGAACACCATAATCAGGGTTTAAAATCTTGCAGCCAATTTTAACAAGGAGAGCTCCTATTGTATCAGACAACTTCGCTGCATCAATCAGTTTTGATTGTCTAGAAGCTCGATAAAGGTGCCCCGAAGTGGATGGCAAGATGGGCCAATCACCAAATATAGATAAATTATCACACTTTTCACGTAGATACTGCCAAAAACTCACAAACCATGACGCTGCTGGATGATTCGAACAAGACTCCGGTTCCCACCGAACTCGGCTTTTATACTGCCAATCGGCAGGAACAAATCGAGGGAGTAACTGAAGCAATAAATGAATATTAAAGAAACAAATATTGGCATTTGAACACTTAGCAATAGCTGAAAGTCTGCTCAGTATGTGGGAAGGAATATTTTGATCAATTAATCTATCAGGAATTTTCTGAAGCAGCATATATTCCAATTCATTGCAGATGAAATAAGAAATCCGGTGGGAGCTTTCAGAAAATGATCCAAACTCACCACTTGCCAGAGGTAGCAATGGCAGGCCGCTTGCGTGCCTAACAACATCAGCATCAATCAAATCTTGAAGACAATAGTCCAACAAAACCAACTTGGTTAATCTGCTTGAGGAAATCAATATTCCGCAGGCCTTAATAAAATGACGTACTGTTTCAGGAGTAACTACTCTTTGCCGGAAACCTGAACTATATCTCAAAAGTATGTCAATCAGGGGATTGTGTAAATGAACAATTGGCATTCCTAACAGTAACAGGGCTTCACCAAGTTCCTTTGATTTAGTAAACTCCTCGTCATGAAGAAAAGCTTCAGTTGGCGATACCCACTTTCCACCATCAAGATCTGAGTATAATACTGGACTATTACCTATAATCTTATAAACCTCCTCCACCAAAAGTTTCCAGGGCTCTTCAAAAGAACCACAAGGCCATAGAGAATAGTAAAACTTGGTTGAACCGAGTAAATCCCGTGCACCAAGCAGTAAATTTTTGTAGGCAGGAGCCACAACATCTTCCAGTAGAAGCCTGTTCCAGTCGGAACGAAGCTTTCCACCTCGGTCCATGTCGGCTCCGTACCATATACTTCTTCGGTTAGAGGAAACCTCAAAGTAACCATTCACTTGCACAGACAATCCAGTTCTTACAGGAAGTGGAAGAAAGCAGAATGCCCGTCCATGCTTAAGAAAATCAGCCTGTTAAACCATATTAAATCAAAACCCATTAATAGAGTTTACTGATGCGACCATGGAAGTCGAGATACCTGGAGCTACTGGTTCATTATCTTAAAAGAGAAACCACAGGAATACAAAATAGAGATCAAGTGCATAGTGATGCAGTAAGGACACATGAATCAAGGTAAAACGATATGAGGCAAGATATTTTCAGACCACTACACAATACGTACAATCAAAGTTATTCTTAATATTTTTAGGGCGAGGTTAGAATATTGGAAAACGAGTCTTTACAGGTCTATGCTCTGTAAGCCTTCAGCTAGTATGCTATTGAATGGTTTCAAAATGTGACATCTCTGGATTAGTTCCTGTTACTATATTTTTTATTAATAATTAAGTGTTTTTTCTAGTGGTTTCAAGTGCCAAATTGAAATAGGGTCGCTTCCTGTATTAACTGAAGTAGATTCATGTGTACAGATAAGTTTAACTCTGGTTTTATATGTATGTATGCGAAAATTAATTCAGAACATTGAAGTCGAGTTGAGTTAACTTTTTAGAATGTACAGTTTACAACATTGGGATTCAACAAAGAGTCAGATATCTCAAGAGAAAAACTGGAAATCCTAATAAATTTAATTAGACAATGAGAAGGTACAACACGGCTGAAGGTCACAGTGATCCCATGGTTTCTCAAATGCACTAAATGCATTATGTAAAACCTCGGGATGGGTGAGGACCATGCGATAGAGAGGGAGGATCACATTCACTATCAAAACCTCATGAATGATGAGGACATCCCCAAAATTTCCTCTTTCTCTTTTTTGGTGAATTCTTAATATCAGTATCTCTTTTCTTGTTACTTCTTGCAATTGTTTCTCTTGTTTCATATGAAATTAAAGTTAAGATATTATCATTTTGTCAAACGTGGAGGGGATACCAATCATAAACTAATAGATCAGTTGATAAAACCTGATTTAAGTTACCAGATAGAGACCCCTAAGCTTTTCTCTTTTTTGATATATATCACAATCCTTCATGTAATTACTGTTGCCAAACTGGGAATTCAAAGTTTACTGAGAATTATGATAATGCATAAGCAATGTATCATGCAAGGTCAAATATTTTAAAATATGACTGTGTAATTCATTAATAAGCACTTTCCACTCTAAAAGCAGTAGTTAATGTGAGACAGAAAATTCATATGACATATTGACTGTTACCTCAGACAACGAATCTGATATACATGCTGCAACTGAAGCCCAAGGCAGTAAATGAACATCATATTCTTTGGCAGCAGAAGTAGCAAAAGTACCAATTCTACTCGATGTCGACGCCATTGTCTGCACGATGAAAAATGTGTGTATCCTCTTCTCAACATTGGACCCCGCAATTGCCTCACTCAAGAAATCAACAGTATATGAATCCATTTCATTTTTTGCAGGATCAAGGGAGTTAGAAATCCTAAGTAACGCCTGGCGGTGCCAAATTGTATCATCATTTTGTGACCTGACAGCACAAGAATAAAGCTTCCGTGGCTCGGGTACCCCATCCTCCCATACATACATTTCAACAGAAAGTACGCTTTTAAGAAAGAGCAAAGTAAAAACTCCTTCCTCATAAAGTTGAACAAACATGGAAGAAATGTCATCTTCCGAATATGCTTGCCTAGAGAGCTTACTAGAAGCTGCCTGATCTGCATTCCTCAAAGGGAAACGAAATAGAGTGCCAGGAAAATGTTTTTTCATGTCACATCCAAAGGCACAATATGGAAAGAACTGGTCCTCATAAAGTGATATGGCTGAAGAACTAACATAGTCTATACGTTTTCCAGGATTCGCAGCTGAAACATTTGGAAGATAAACACCTTGCGGATCAAATAACACAACATACTTACCACTCGCGAAAGAGGGCAAATCTGTTAGATGGTATACCGAATTGAACCCAACCCTACATATAAAAGACACTGATCAACAATAAAGCATAACACTCAAGAAATCAAAAAGACATCAATGTCACTAAATTGAACTGAAAAACATGCATCACTGTAATGAGACAATAACAACAGCAAAATATAGAGTGTTGCAGTTAAAAAAATTACCCAAAACGACCAGTTTTCCAAGCTTGTTGTTGTTTCTTACTATCACCAATTCTTGAAATACTAACAAAATCATCTTCAGTGAATTCAGCATTATTGAAAGCTAATAAAGCTGAACCTTGCCACTCAGCTAATTTAGGAGACAATAACGAGTCAACTCGATGAACACGACGATCCAGACATAAACATACTTTTGTAGCACCAGCATCATCAGCGTTTTGAATCAGTTCTTTTAAAACTGTTGTTCCTTCTGGATAATTTATTAATACTTCACGAATTCTTCTTGTTAGATCAACTTTTTGACCGAAATCTTCTAATAAAATTGATGATGATGATGGAGTCTCTCCTAATAAGGAATCCATTAGAGAACAGGGGATAGAAACCCTAATAACATGAAAATTTGAGCATCGTTAATCCGAGAGCGAACCCCACTGAATCGAAAGAATTTTTGTTTTTCAGGATGATTTTCTATCAACCGACTCTTTTATACCAAAATCCATATCCAATTTTTACTCTTTGCGATGAAAAATAAAACGTTGAAATATTGGTCAATGTCAAAATAATTCAAGGAACTGATTATTTCCGCCCAATTTTTTCCTAGCTTTTCCACAAATAGGGGTGTAAATTTTGCTTGGCGGCGGAAGGTCCTCTATGCCTGCCCGGGTCTGAGAGAGTCCATAGGAGTCCATTATGGGATGGCTCAGCATTGCCCGTTAAATTGATATGGTGGGCATTAGTAATGAGTCAAAATCTAGCAACTCCACATTGCAAATCACACAGTAATTTGTCAGCCTCTTTGTTTCCCTCCTTTAAGATTAATCCATCATCTCCACTTTTATGATGGAAACAAGACATGAACGGTTATTTCTTGATTTAGGCTCGTCTTGTATAATTTTGATATCCCGAATCTATAAAGTACTTATACATTATATTGTTTTCCATCCAAAAATAATTGTTCAAAATTTCACAAGGCACTCCCTGCAAAGATGTAGCGTTCAAGTACAAGTTTAAATTGAACTCTCGCCCATTAATGTCATTCCCGGAAAGAACAATATAAGCGACATTTTTCATAAAGAGAAGGATTTTTCTTATAAATTCGCAAGGAGATGTAAGATAAGAATCGATCATCAAAATTTTCCTCATAAGATCATGTTTCTAATCAAGTACCAAAATAAATGGTGATTTAGAACTATCTCATGATAATCTGACAATACAAAAAATAATCATAAAGATCAAGTATCGCGATCATCTTCACTAAGATACAAACTTGCATTAATAAGATTTGATTTAATCTTAGAAGGAAGGAATAATTTTTTGTACAAATCAGGTTAGGTAAACTTGAATCATACTCATGGTATATGGATCATTAGCCGCATTCGTTAGTCTGTTACAGGTACTTCACCTTTGATTCATTATCTCTTAACTAATGGTGAATAATATACCTTTAATTTGTATGATTATCATGTCTTGGGAGTTCTACCCAGAAATCGTAATCTAAATTCAAATATCAACATCATAATTGGATAGATTATCCCAAATGTAAATCCTTTTTAGCTTGTTATGTATTTATTCTCATGGATTTTGTTTTCTCGTCTCTTGCTTCAGAGTCGGATAGGCAAGGAGAACTCTACGAAAAGCATAAGAAGTGTTGATACCCACATCAAGGCATTACATTTTTGACCCACTGTTAGCGATGTGGTAGCACCTTGATTCAAATATAATTATATTGCCTCTTTTCAATTTATAGGTGCATATAAGACAATTACGACATCTACTTTGGAGATTTACAGTCATTACCATTCTCACAATAAGATCATGTAACCTATTGGCATAGATTCATCTTTACGGAGCAATGGCTCAACACAACTAAGAGATGTAAATTATTGTCTTCAGAAACATTGGTTATTTAACCTCAAGTATATGTTTAGACAATTAATCATGATGATACTAGGATTTCCACCGAGTCACTTAGCGAAACATAAGAGCACAAAAAAAATGTTTTTTGGTAGTAACAGATCATGACATCAAGTATAAAATCATAAAACTTGATCAAAACACATCTTTTAAAAGAATCACATAATGAATCCCATGGCTTGACCAGATATTCAATATTTTACCCATCATAATATGTGCGCCCTAATTCTTGTGCTTTCCACGTCATTTTTCAGACTAGTGAATTCTTGGCAACGATGCACCTTTAACACAATCAAGTTGTGTTGGGGTAAACATCGTTTTGTTCACCACAATCGATTAAAACAACTTCTCTTAAGAGCTCGAAAACTTTTTTGAAACTTTCAACAAGTTTTCCATAACTCATCAATATGTTGATATTTGTCGTGCTCTTTTCTAAGAGATCCTTCTTCTTGATACTTATTGCTCTATCGACATTCTTTGGTACCTATCTATATGTTAACAAGTCGAGTCTTATGTTGGTTGATGAGTGCCAAATAATGTATATATTTATCCCTTTTTGTTGGCATTTAACTCATCTTTTGTGCAGTAATTCTACATTTTATCCCATATTCTGTATTTTCATTGTTTTCAAGAATAAATATTTTTCTTAATTAATTTTGCATTTTTAGGTAATAAATAAAGTCTGGATGACTTGCGGAGCGGAAAAGAGCTGAAGAGTAGTGAAAAGCCGGAAGAAATTACGCAAGGAAGCCGCAAAGAATGGTGCGCACAAGTCCAAAAAGCTAGGAATGGGCTCAAGAAGGAAGAATTGTTCTTGAAGAAGATATGGGCTTGGCATACCCAAGGCCCAAAACCCTTACCCAAACCCATTTTCTATATCCATACCCGCCTCCATTCTCAGCCGTTAGATCGGATCCAACTCATCATCCTACGGTCGCTCATTCATAGAGCATCAAAATCTGAAGTCTCTATCAAACACCACAACGCTTAAATTCCAAGCCTTCAGATTAAATTGTAGTTGAATCCAACGGTCGCTTCTTTTTCTGCGCATCAAATCTCGATACTTCCGCTTAACACTACAGTACCTAACATCATCTAACACCGTTGACTTCGTTGTGTTTCAAAATCCAACGGTTGCGTCGATTCATCTCTCATCTCACCGTTAGATCTACCAACCATCTTCGCATCCCGCAGCTCAGAGTCACAGAACATCAAAATTTGATGAAGCCGCTCAACACCCGAGTACCCAATACCTATACCCCATCGCCAAACAGCCCCTTCTTCCCATTCTATCGACCTCCTCCTTCTTCTCCATCCCTCGGCAGAACCACCACCACCTTCTCCACCTGCTCTGACTCCATCACCAACTCCTCTACCACCACCACACCTCCACCATCATCACCCCTACCTTCCTACAACTATTACCCATCTTTATAGCCCCATAATTCGTCAATTTCTCCCCTGCCGAAACCCTAGGTGAATGGTTGACGAATTAGTGAAGCTAGAAAGAGAAATTGAAGGCATGAGAAGGAGCAGAGAAGGGAGAAGAAGCATGGGTTGAAGACGGACTCGTCTTATCACGTTTGGTAAGCTCGAAAATCAAAACCCTAGTCTACTGTCAATTTGGGGATTTTTTGTGTAGAACCCTAATTGTGCTTGTAACTATAAATAGATACTGTGGGTGTGATGTAAAAAACTTATGCTGGACTAGCCAGTGTCCAGGACTGTGAAGTTCTGTTAATGTTCAATTTCAGTTTCAAATCAATTTTAGTTAATTTTCAATTTCTGTTTTATTTCATGTTTAATTCCATGTTCATTTAGTTTATGTTCTTATAATTTCTGTTTGTTTCTAATTTCAATTTAGTTTTGTGTTTAATGTTAGTTCACTGTGATGTTTAGTTTCTTCAATTTTCCTAGTGCATGTTCCTGTTGATGTTTGTGTTCCATGTAATGTTAATGTACCTGTCATGTGATACATGTTTTGTGGAATGTTAGGCTAGAAGCCTTAGAGCATTGTGTTGATTGAGCATTGGGGAGAAACTAGTGCTCACTAGTGACTGTGAGCAAACTAGTTCTCTTCCCACTCTAGTAGTATGCCTAGGCTCACCTTCACCATTTCACCTTCTCCACACTCCTTCCCTTGGCAACAGCCTTGGTTTACTTCAATACCATTGCTTCACATCATCTTCACTGTCACCTTTCTCTTACCACTTTCTTTTGTAACTTACTTTGCTTCGTTGGCACTTTGCCACTGTTAACAATCACCATTTCACTGCCATTGTATATGCTTCCATTGTTTCATTGTCTTTACCACTGTCACTTTACTGTGTTTTGTCTCACTGTTTTCTTATTCACTTCATCTGTTTTCTTTCTCTGTTTCTTTTCTGTTTTCATTTCACTGTAAATAGCATTGCATTGTAAATAGCATTGTCTTCTCTAGCTTCCTTTGCCTCATTAGAGCCATTGTCTTGGCTTGTTGGCTTACTGCCCTGCCTTGGCCATTGTCTCTTAATTGCATTCTGTTTTGCAAAGGACCAGCTCATTGTAAGGCCAAAGGCCCAGTCCACTGTTGAGTCAACCAAAGCCCACTTCATTACCAAGCTCAGTTCATCTCATTTCCAAGGAAAGGCCAAGTTCAGGTGTAAACCAAAAGCCTAGCTTAACCTGAGGCCCATCCAACTGAGCCCAAGGCTCAGTTCACTTCAAGAATATTGAGCCCAGACCACTTGAGTACAAAGGATCAGTTCACTTCATTGGTACTCAAAACTCATTGGTACCAAAGCCCATAGCCCATTGTTATCACCTTAACTCAAAAGCCCAATAGCAATTTAGAACCCAAAATAGCTAGAAAACTCCAAAACACACCCAGTCTCTGTGGATCGACCCGTACTTGCACGAGCTACAACTGACGACCGTGCACTTGTGGTATTACTGTAGGCCCGCGTTTTATTACGCTTCAAATTTTATACATCTCCGGGCCCACCAAGTTTTTGGCGCCGCTGCCGGGGATTGGTGCTGTGTTTTTCTTGTTGTTTTATTAGCTATTTTTGCATTTCACTGCATAGCATTTGCATCTGCATCTGCTTCACTTCATTTGCTGTTGGACCTGCTGTTCTGAACCTGTTTTTCCTCTGCTGGGACGCCACCAAGGAAAAGAACCAAAGCCCAACTGGGTTTTTGCAACAATATCAGAGCAGCTGGGCTGTGCTTAAAAGGTAACCCATTTAAGAGAACCCGAATTGTGGGCTTCCAATTTTTAATTGTGGGCTTGTAATATTAAAGCCAATTTTTGGGCTTCTCTTATTTTCTGTTGGGTTTGTAATAATTTATTTGTGGGCTTGTTTGTTTACATTGATTATGGGCTTGTGTATTTAATTTTTGTGGGCTTGTTTAAATTGGACTTGTATCTTGTATTCTGGGTTTAAACCCAGCTGAGCTTGTAACCGATCACGCTAGGTTAACTCGTTAGTGGGCCGAGTACCCAAATTCTAGGCCGAGATTTTGGACTCAGTTTCACCAAACGTTTTCAAACCAGCTGAGCCAAAGCATACACAAAACCAACAGTGGGCTTGCTCCCATTCAAAAACCAAATTTTATTTTCTTTTTTTTCAAAAAAAATAAAAAAATAAAAAAATAAACAAATTTTATTTTCTTTTAAAATAAATAAATAAATAAATAAATATTTTCTCTCCCATTCAAAAAACCAAAAATTTCTCCCATAAAAACCAAAGTTTTCCAAATGTTTCCCTAAAAACCAAAATTTTTCTTTTCCCCATCAAAACCAAATGTCTCCCGACAAAACCAAATTTTTCCCAAAAAGTCCAATCCCATTAAAAACCAAATTTTCTTGTAGATAATGTGTTAGTTAAATTTCCTTTTGTATATATTTTGTGCTCATCCATTGTGACTCCGAATACGTTGGAGTTTTGCCTTGGATAACGGAGTTTTAATTCTGCTTTCGCCGAAATCGGGTATTCTCTCTCCTTTTACTCTACTCAGCATGTCCCTTTCCATATGTTGCATTTTAATTCTTTCCATATTTTTAAACATTGAGGACAATGTTTAGTTTATTGGTCATATAAAACACCAACACATAGAAAAGGGTGTGTAGGAATCGGTCCATGACTTGACATCTAATTTATGAGCAAATGATCTCTTTTTCTTCACATCGTCTGTTTCATTCTTTGGGGAATAGCGAAAGAAGTGATTTCATGCAAGTCAGTTTTTCTCCAATTGGGAGCATCGGATATTATCTTCTTATTAACATAAACATATCTTGTTTCATATCCTTTACAACTGACCTGGTGATGAGTGCCAAATATTGCATATTTCTACACCTTTTTATTGGCAATTAACTCATCTTTTACACTTTAAAATCATATATTATCCCAAATTCTGTATTTTCATTTTTTTCAAGAATAAATACTTTTACTAATTAATTTGTATTTTTAGGTACTAAAGAAAGGTTGGTTGAATTGAGAAGCCAAAAGAAGCGGAGAATTGGTGACAACGGAAGAAAGACAACAAAAGCTCCCACTAGAAGGCAGTGAAGAATATTGTTTGCACCTCATCCGCAAGTGAAGAATGTTGCTTTCACGTCTCAAAACTAGAAGTGGGCTTGAGATATTAGCCTAGAAGAAGATCTTACAAGAGATAAAACTCAAGATCTAAGACCCAAACCCGTTTCATCCTGAGCCGTCAGATTCGATATAACTGTTAAGCATCCAACGGCGTCTCCAACCGATGCATCAAATCTTGATAGGCCTGCCTAACACCCTAGCCTTCTGTTCCTCTCCTAATCGAGCAGAAGCCAAACATTCCCTTCACTTCATTTTCTTCTTCCATGTAGACTCTGCAAATCCATCAGAGCGACTATTTCACCTTTATCAGTCAATTCCATCCCTGACCATCTCTGAGTTCAGCCACCCTCTCAACCTCCTTAAATCAATCTCCTAGTTTCTATCTCTCTCCATCTTATCTTCTACCTTATCAAAAATAGTAACCTTAGAAGTTATGATTGAGAGAGATAAGACTAGGGTTTCTTCACAGCTGTAGAACATCAAATCAAGGATCTGTAAAGTTGAATTGCATAAGGGTTTTGTTGGAAAACACGTTTTGGGTGAATGGGTATTCTCTAATTATCAAATTAAAGAGGGATTGAGTGAAATTGTTTATAAATAAGGAGGATATTGTCGAGAGAAATTCATGCACAGATTAGACGGTGCACCAAGCTGTAATTTATATTTGTTTTCAGTATTATTATCATGTTCTAATTCAATAACTAGGGTTTAGATGAAACCATTAATCTAGTGCTAAGTTTGATTGATGTTCTGATATTGTTCTTGTTGTGCTTTATTGTTTAGGATAGATATAATCTGAGCTCTTCATCATTTTACTTTCACAGTGTATGTCATGCATCCATTGTAGTTAGAATACTTCTATGTTGAATGTGCTGCAACTCACGCTTCTTTGATTGTTATTGATCTTTTGACCAGTTGTGCCTTAATCAAACAGTTAGTGCTAAGGAGAGATACCTTAGTTGTGATTATAATATCCTTCTTAGGAATGGTTTAATCATTTAAGTGATGAAATTGATATGTGATTAGTTGTGTTAGAGCAATGCTCGGTCGAAATCGCATGCGTTGCTATCTCAAGCATGTTTGTCAATGTTAGTGATCAAAACTATAAGTCTTGATTTCTAGCCTATTTATAGATGTCTCGGACTAGGACATAGATTGTGTAGTTGAGCTTAGTTTTCACGACGTTCATCATTTGAAGACGAAAAACTACTAGGGGGGCTTGTGGAACTTCATCGGCAAAAGGTATGTGGAGGCTTAAACTCGTCTATCACTTGGAAAATCTATTTCTACTCTATCTCCTATATTGAGACATAAGTCGTATTACGATATAGTTTTCTATATACACATTTGAGATTTCGAGTTGAGTTTAACTCACTTACATATTTATTGAAATATGTGTTGGCAAGCTTTCGCTTCAACCAAGTTCATCTTATATCATGTGAAAATTATCGAGTAACATCTTACATGGTTTGTGTGATATAATCATTTGGTGTTGTCTTGGAATGTTTCGTGATGATTATTTCAATAACTTGAAAATTGCTTTGATGTTAATAGTGTGTGAAAACGGTTATTGTCATCCTTTAAGAAAGTTTCAATGATTGAAATAAGAGTTTAGAACACTTAACCATTATTGGATATGTCATGTTGTGCACTCTTGCACATATGTAATCCATGTCCGAGAATCATAGTATGCGCACCCGTTTGCGTACCTGTTGGTTTGAGAAATCCAGGAACCTAAGTATGCGTACCCGTTTGTGTACTGACGTACAAGTTCATGTCCGAGAATTTCTGCTGGGATTTGAAGTTCGCGTACCCGTTTGCGTACTGGCGTAACTCAATCTTAGTCCAGGTATTTCAAGTATGCGTACCCGTTTGCATACTTGAATGTTAGAGTTCTAATATCGGTTTTAAACATGAACATATACATTTATATAATAAGGAATGCAATCTTTGCAAACCGTGACTATAATGTTCATGATTGATTCGAGTGAATCAAACCGATTTTGCTTCAATTGTTTTCTTATATAATTCTATGAGAATATAGCAATTAAACAACTCTTTAACTAGTTTTATTTGAGTCATTTGAACTAGTTATGGTTAAGATGAATAAGGTTGATATGAGAGTAATCATATGGATAACCTCGGTTAACTATTTGTGAACCAACATGGTGTAAACGTTTAGGTACGGTTACATAAACCTAAATGAGGGTACATTTCATTTGTGTGTAACAAGCTAAGTTCGATCTAACAGTTGAAAGATATTAGCTTGGTTGAATCAGGTTTTTCATCTAACGGTGAATATTGAATGCTTTGTTACCAAGGTAACTTGGATTGCAACCCTGATTTGAAAACTATATAAAGGAGAACTCTAGCAACTGGGAAACCTAATCCGCACACCTCATGTGTGTTACTAGTTTCTAACTAGAGTCGATTCTCCTTTAACCTTAGGTTTCTATTGAGACCCTGTAGGTTAACGACTTCAAGGACTTCATTGGGATTGTGAAGCCAGGCCCAACTATTTTCTTTGTAGTTGTGTGTTCTGATCTTGCCTGATTCTATCGTATTGAGTACAATTGAAATAATTGACTCGAGATTAATTTCTCCGATAGGCAAGATAAAAGTAATCACAAACATCTTCGTCTTATCGTTTGTGATTCCACAATATCTTGTTTCGCTAGTCAATTAAGATTATTGTGAGGTGATTGATAACACTAGGCTATTATTTGGGAATATAAGTCTGGTTTATCAATTGGTTCCTGTTCACCTTGATTTATCAAAAGACGGAATAAAAACTCTTGGGTATTTCTGTGGGAGACATATTTATTCAATCTATAGACTTTTCTGTGTGAGACAGATTTGTGTATCAAGTTTTCGACTTTGGGTCGTAGCAACTCTTGGTTGTGGGTGAGATCAACTAAGGGAATCAAGTGCGTAATATCCTGTTGGGATCAGAGATATAAGGAACGCAACTGTACCTTGAATCATGTGAGATTGATTAGGTTTCAGCTACAATCCAGTCCGAAGTTAATTGGTAGTATGCTAGAGTCTGTAGCGGCTTAATACAGTGTGGTGTTCAATCTGGACTAGGTCCCGGGGTTTTTCTGCATTTGCGGTTTCCTCGTTAACAAAATTCTGGTGTCTGTGTTATTTCTTTTCCGCATTATATTTTGCTATATAATTGAAATATCACAGATTGTGCGTTAAGATCAATCAATTAGAATATCCAACCTTTGGTTGTTGATTTACATTGATTGACACTTGAACATTGGTCTTTATTACCATTCAAGTAACTCCTCTTATATTCAATCGGGCTCGCATATTTCTATTTGTTGATTGGGGATTGAACTAAGAGTTAGATGATCGTTGTCGTAGGCGTCAAAAATAATTACACTTTCTTACTACTCAAAATATATAATGAAGCAATGTCAAGAAAGGATCGTTCCCACAGAGAGGTCTTAGGTTGTCAATATGTTTCGGTTTCTTATGGTAACACTTGGGGGGTTTTCTGATTTTTAAAACTAAACAAAACTAAAAGCAAACAAAGCAATAAAGCAAGCAATTCATAAATATGTGAAAGTATTGGTCAAGGATTTCGTTTCCATTCACTAACATGTTCTTGTCTTAATAACTAGAATTTATATTTAATCTCTCATTATCAAAAGCCCTGAGATACCTAGTCGAAATAATATCCCGCAATTTCCCCTTATCATCACACATACATGTAAAACGATGCAAGTATGAATTCTATCAAAAGAATAACCTAACGCCTTGCGCTAATCAAGTTCAATTCCCATGGAGCATTAAGATTCATGAAATTAGGCTAATCAATGCAATTGAAATACATTGCGCAAACAATTCGAACAAAGGTCATGGTTCTCATATGATTACAAGGATATATCACTATAACTATAACCATATTTATGCTACTTGTGTCCAAGGATATCGCTCGATGATAAACCCTAAACTAGCAATAGATGAGATTACAACTTCTACCAATTTGCAACTTGACAAAACAAAAAATCCATCATGTTTTAATACGTCAATCATACAACTATATTCTCAGAAAATCACGAGCGATAAATATGAGACAAAACTAATATATTGAACAAGAAACATGCTTTGTAAAATCCAACTAACCCATAACCAATAATAAGATTAACTACTCATTTTAATGGAGTTCGTAACAAGAATATAGAGAAATGTTTTCATGTTGTAAACCCTAGAACAAAAGTAGTAGCCTCCCTGTAATCCATAGACAATACAGTGCAATCACCACATCCAATAATAGTCTTATCTGTAGCACATCCATTCCCGCAACAGACTTCTTCAGGTCCATTTCCTCATCAGTACAAATCCACAGCTCAAACTGCGACTGCATTCGTTTAAGATCACCAGTGCAGCACCCAACTGAGCTGTAAGCTCTAGCATTTCCACTTCAGGCAGCAACATGCCATTGTCTCACAACCCAGCTGAACTTCCCTTTACTTTATTACAGCTTCAATATCATTTCCTCCATCTTGTAATCATTCTCACTGGCAAACACCATACAGACAACACCTCCAAATTCAGATTCGAGCAATTTCAATTCAGCATCAACATTTCCTTGAGTCTTGCACTGCACCATCCACCACCATCTGCATCTTCTTCTACATACCAACACCCTGAATCCATCTCAGATCCATCCATGTTTAACCCTTGTTTTTCACCTCTGTGACATCAAATCTCATCATCAATTTCTGCTCAAATTCATCACAGAACCAAAACCGTTTGCATCGATCTACAATTTCATCCACCAACAATCCCTTAATTCGTGACCAACCCATTATTCTCTTCAATTGACAGAACCCAATCTTCATTTCATCTCAGGAACTTCATTTCTCAATTTCAGTTTCAAACACCCATCTTTATTTGTTCTTCACAGTATCAATGTCCATCGATTTAACAACATCATCTCATAATTTCTTCATCATCTCTCAATTTCTCTATCAACTTCTCGATTGCAATCTTTAGCAGCAACTGCTGTTTTTCTTCTCAATTTCAGGTCTGCTAATGATTTGGGGGAAAGAAGAGAAAATGATTTCTCAAAGTTAGGTTTAGGGTATAGTAGTTGGGTCCAGACCTGGGCGTTAATATGGTCCGCCCATTGACACCCCCAGCTAGCTACATAGGTGCCATGAGTATCTAACCGGGTGTCTTTAACACTTAAATGAGTTTCCCCTTATCCTTAGCTGAGCTGTCTTTAATTACTCTCCAAAAGAGAGTCGCCCCATAACCTTGACTCGGCTCCCAATATTGTTGGCGTGTGAAATGACCATTTTGCGCTTATTGCTCAATTTAGGATGATTTCTTCTTCTTTTCCTCCGTATGACTCCAGAGTACCTAATAACTCAAAAACAAACGTAAAATATACAATTCACAAGAAAACATAGCAAAGAAAGCATAAATACTAGATATAAAATTAGGTGTTCTAGACACCTACCAAATTTCCCCACACTTAGACTTTGCTAGTCCTCGAGCAAATTAAATAAAACAAATTCTAAAACATATATACAACTCCGTGTCGTCGAGGCTATGGTCACACTTAGCACGTATAACAAGCCTTTAAACCCCTAGGTGTCCCTAGTGGACGAGTTATAGTCTCGTGAGGGCTTACTAGAGATATACCCACAAAACCTACTTTTCCAACTTACTAGTTCTCCGAAATGATAGCATCCAACGCGCTAAGAAGACATAGAAATTCTGCACACTAGTCATAAGAAGTTAGACACATAAATGAACACAATCTCATCCTTAAAAGTTGAGAGAGAAATAACCATCCCTTATCGAAAGAAATCCGGGTTCGAAGTGATCAAAAGTCTCGACTCTGCCTCACAAGAAAGGGTTTTATGAACTTGCTCTCAATAATAAATAGCTCTTTATGGGTCACACATGTGTCCAGGTAGGAATGAAGAGAGAATCCTGCGACACGTTGAATGGTAGGAAGGCAAAACCCTCCGAATTGTTTTGAAAACATCTTTTAATCATTTTGAAAACCCTTTTTTTCTGACGATCTCTAAAAAAAGGAAATCAACCACTTAACGAAGGTGAGAATATGCTTACTTACCTCGTTATCCGTTCGACGTGCAGCTAGCACCACTCTCGCAACATCCATAGAAACGTCTTCGGTCTTCAATCGGTGTCTTCATCTTCATCTTCGGTCTTCAACTCTTGAGGATAACTCTTGAACTTCGTAGAATCTTGAAAATGTAACTCTTTTCCTCTAAATCCTTGTTGCTTGAAACTTCATTATAGATATTCCTTCTTTCCATTAGCTTTATTGAAAGAATAAAACTAAAAACAAACCAAAATATATAACACATTTTTCTTGTCTCTTGTCTCTTTTTCTTTTTCATTTTTTTTTTCTTGTTTCTTTTTTTTTTCTTTTTTTTTTTACCTTTTTTTTCAATTTGTTTCATTTTTTTTTTGCTTTTTATGAGACAAGAGAAATAAACACACACTGAAAATAAACATTAAATAAGTACTAATGGCCATGGTGTAAGTACTTTACCGCTTGATTCTTCACAACTTGTATGTCTCGATATCATAAACTTCTTGAATTATAGTCATCTTGATAATCTTCGCTCTTGTACGATAGTCTTCAACTTGTAAAATTCTGCTCCTTGTCTTGTTGCTTTACTTGAATCTGAAATCTGCTCATTTATGTACTGTTGCTTGTAAACCTTGAACGTCTTCAACTTTCCTTCGAATTTGTGATGCTCCTCTTGTTGTTGATGATGGTGTATCTATGGACCTGTTGGTGTAGAGAGAGATAAAGTGGATGATGCTAACTGCGAACAAGATTACAAGTGGTATGTAAGTTAGCAATTCGGTGTCACCATCATGATTGATAAAATAGCACCCAAGAGATCAAAATAGTGCTTCTATTGGTGGGAGGTTGGGTAGCTCACCATTCTACCCGCAATTAACGTACGGTGACACACATTCTAAAAACACATATTTAGACAGGTACAAAGAATTGAAGGTCGGTGCCTCACATTATGTAACATGGGTAGTCTCCACTATAGGGGACTACAACTCTAATACCAAATTCATTTTGCACCTCATTTGCCACTGGTATGGTTAAATCCAACTTTAACTCTCATACAAGTAAGAAACCCGATCACATTCTCTGTCATCTCCAAGTTCAGTCACTCTTATGAGAATCTCGATGTAATCTTAGCGACATGTATACTATGTGACTCTAAACTAACTACAAGTTGGAGTTTTTATTCACTAATTTACAAAAAAAAAAAAGTTGAAAAATTTACAATGCAAATGCTTAACCACTCCCCCACACTTAAACTTTATATTGTCCTCAATGTAAATTGAATCGTCCAAAGAAAATCAAGGTGGGAAATCATATAACGATATGCGACAAGAAATCAAAAAAATAAATAAAAACAAGACAAGAAAAAAACACTAAAAGATAAGAAATACAAAACCAGTGGGTTGCCTCCCATGAAGCGCTTGGTTTAAAGTCGTCAGCCCGACATGCAAGTTGAATTCCCCATACACCAATAATCTGAAAAGTTGGGGATCCTCCCATAGAACCTGTTTTGCAAACACTAGCTTCGCACAAATATTAGTAACATAAAACAGAAACGAAGTTATTAACCGATAAAAGCTTCCCCCACACTTATTCTTGTCCACACTTGGAACTGTATAAAGAATATAGAAGTCGGGTACTTCCACGGTTTCTTGTTCCAAAACCTGCATAGTATGAGAATCTAATGTTTCTAATGGTGGATACCGAGAAACAAAGTCATTTAATAATGTTTCTGAAGCACATACATTCAAACCAATAAGAGGTAAAGGAGAAGAATCAATATGCAAAGGGTTAGATAAACCTCACACAATCTCTTGTAGCACGAAATCCTCTTCATCCTTGAAAAAATCAAGTGAACTATTCACCTCTTGTATATCATGGTCCTCTATTAAACCTTGCAACCATTCTTTGTCCGTTTCTGCCTTAACCAAAGTCTCGACATAAACATCATCATTACACTCCTTTGCAAGCTCAATTGGGTCTTCCACAATATTGGTCACAGCGGTCTCATTCTCAACACACTCCTCTTTGTAAGACTCAAACCTTGTTACAAAGTTGTGTAAAACACTAGTTTCATCATCCTCATGTACCTTTTGAATAGGTGCTTGATCATTATAAAGATCAAGATTTGAGTCTACTATACTAATGTCATCAAATATCTCCAAAGGTTGGTCCTTTTCAACACAATCATCTTCGCCTTGATTGCAAAAATACTCCATTGTACACTCCTCGGGGATGTCACCATAAATTGGTTCAAGCGATGTACTTTCATAGTCATCATCACTATCATAGTTACCATAAGATTGACTACCACTTCCCAAAGATTGGTCTTTCGCAAAATTTTGCATGTCCTCTTTGTATTCTTCAATGCCTTGTCTTAAAACGGAAACACATTTTTGAAGCTCTTGGAGTGATCCATCCAAATTTTGAAAATAGTGTTCCATTTGTTGGAAAAGCTCGTTCGACAAGAAAAAAGTAGAATCACTTACTTCAGTATTGTTAGGCCAATTATCTTCCCTTTGAATGGGTGAATGATCATAACTACGATCAGAAATTGGGCCACACATACTATGAGCATATTCGGTCGACGAAATTGGTTCCACGCTTGGTTTTCTACTATTAACTTCATTCCCACCATAAATTTTTGCATCTCATCTACCAAACTAGAAGAAATATGAATAGGAGCACAACTATTCTCCCCTCCTTGTGGTTGCTCACTTACATACCTACCATAAAAAGGTTGATATGTATGAGAATAACTCAAAGGGTACGTAGAGTATTGACCATAACCAAAAGATTGGTTTTGATTGTACTCCCCATAAGGGTGATAGTTGTCATAATGTTGTTGAGGTTGATAACCGTACCCATCTTTCCAATATGCTCCGTCCATAGTAATTGGTACCTGAAAAAAGAGTTCTCAAAACAAGGTTAAAAACCAGAAAATAAAAACAAAAACGAAATTAAAAAAAAACAAGACTAAATACAAAAATAAGAAACCAAAAATAAATGACAACCGCGGCCTCCCCGGCAGCGGCGCCAAAATTTGATCGCTGTCGTAGGCGTCAAAAATAATTACACTTTCTTACTACTCAAAATATATAATGAAGCAAGGGCAAGAAAGGATCGTTCCTACAGAGAGGTCTTAGGTTGTCAATATGTTTCGGTTTCTTATGGTAACACTTGGGGGGTTTTCTGATTTTTATAACTAAACAAAACTAAAAGAAAACAAAGCAATAAAGCAAGCAATTCAGAAATATGTGAAAGTATTGGTCAAGGATTTCGTTTTCATTCACTAACATGTTCTTGTCTTAATAACTAGAATTGATATTTAATCTCTCATTATCAAAAGCCCTAAGATACCTAGTCGAAATAATATCCCGCAATTTCCCCTTTTCATCACACATACATGTAAAACGATGCAAGTATGAATTCTATCAAAAGAATAACCTAACGCCTTGCGCTAATCAAGTTCAATTCCCAAGGAGCATTAAGATTCATGAAATTAGGCTAATCAATGCAATTGAAATACATTGCGCAAACAATTCGAACAAAGGTCATGATTCTCATATGATTACAAGGATATATACTATAACTATAACCATATTTATGCTACTTGTGTCCAAGGATATCGCTCGATGATAAAACCTAAACTAGCAATAGATGAGATTACAAGTTCTACCAATTTGCAACTTGACAAAACAAACAATCCATCATGTTTTAATACGTCAATCATACAACTATATTCTCAGAAAATCACGAACGATAAATATGAGACAAAACTAATATATTGAACAAGAAACATACTTTGTAAAATCCAACTAACCCATAACCAATAATAAGATTAACTACTCATGTTAATGGAGTTCATAACAAGAATATAGAGAAATGTTTTCATGTTGTAAACCCTAGAACAAAAGTAGTAGCCTCCCTGTAATCCATAGAAAATACAGTGCAATCCCACATCCAATACTAGTCTCATCTGTAGCACATCCATTCCCCCAACAGACTTCTTCAGGTCCATTTCCTCATCAGTACAAATCCACAGCTCAAAATGCGACTGCATTCCTTTAAGATCACCAGTGCATCACCCAACTGAGATGTAAGCTCTAGCATTTCCACTTCAGGCAGCAACATGCCATTGTCTCAAAACCCAACTGAACTTCCCTTTACTTTATTACAGCTTCAATATCATTTCCTCCATCTTGTAATCATTCTCACTGGCAAACACCACATAGACAACACCTCCAAATTCAGATTCGAGCAATTTCAATTCACCATCAACATTTCCTTGAGTCTTGCACTGCACCAGCCACCACCATCTGCATCTTCTTCTACATACCAACACCCTGAATCCATCTCGGATCCATCCGTGTTTAACCCTTGTTTCTCACCTATGTTACATCAAATCCCATCATCAATTTCTGCTCAAATTCATCACAGAACCAAAACCGTTTTCATCGATCTACAATTTCATCCACCAACAATCCCTTAATTCGTGACCAACCCATTATTATCTTCAATTGACAGAACCCAATCTTCATTTCATCTCAGGAACTTCATTTCTCAATTTTAGTTTCAAACACCCATCTTCATCTGTTCTTCACAGTATCAATTTCCATCGATTTAACAACATCATCTCATAATTTCTTCATCATCTCTCAATTTCTCTATCAGCTTCTCGATTGCAATCTTTAGCAGCAACTGCTGTTTTTCTTCTCAATTTCAGGTCTTCTAATGATTTGGGGGAAAGAAGAGAAAATGATTTCTCAAAGTTAGGTTTAGGGTATAGTAGTTGGGTCCGGACCTGGGCGTTAATATGGGCCACCCATTTACACCCCCAGCTAGCTACATAGGTGCCATGAGTATCTAACCGGGTGTATTTAACACTTAAATGGGTTTCCCCTTATCCTTAGCTGAGCTGTCTTTAATTACTCTCCAAAAGAGAGTCGCCCCATAACCTTGACTCGGCTCCCAATATTGTTGGCGTGTGAAATGACCATTTTGCGCTTATTGCTCAATTTAGGATGATTTCTTCTTCTTTTCCTCCGTATGACTCCAGAGTACCTAATAACTCAAAAACAAACGTAAAATATACAATTCACAAGAAAACATAGAAAAAAAATCATAAATACTAGATATAAAATTAGATGTTCTAGACACCTATCATTAGAGATATTAAAATCTTTGATATACTTTAATCTATATTGAGTCTGACTGTCTAGTTGATTCTCTAGAAAGTGTATTGGAGTAAGTCCTCTCATATTTCCAAACGAATTGTTGGCTGTAGTTGTTAGACCCCCCGCATTTTCAATTGGTATCAGAGCAGGAAGACACTGTAAACCTAATAAGTTTGTGTTTGACTGATCCTTAAAAGTTTGCCCTTATGGGAAATTTCTTTGGAAAACTTGCTCTTGGCATCTGTAACGCACGCCAGAACTCCTTAAAGATTGTTCAGAGATTATTATACATCAAACCTATGGTTTCTTATAATAATCCCATTACATCCAAGACTTTGGAAAACTTAGATGATGTGAAACAATCTAAAGGAAAAATTAAAAAGAAAGGAAAGTTGAGAAAACGTTCCTTATGCTCAAAGATATGGAATCTCACTAGATTAACTCTTAATCTTTTTGAGGAATCCTATCATGATGGATCAATTGACAAAGATCTATTTAGAGCATTTGAAAGCGTTTTTAGATTCTTAGAAAAACTTAATTTTGTTCAGATTAAGAATCGCACCGTGGTAAAATTTCGGTACATGTAAAATCATACAATCATGGTGTACGAACTAAACACGCTGTCAACATAAGTAGGTCCAATAAAACGGGTTCTCGTGTTGTTGACACATGTTCAAGTTATCGGAAAAATCTTCTTTCTGGTCATATGAAAAGGAAGTTAGAAAGCTCTAGTAACCCCGATTATCATCATTATATCACTGATATTGCTCAGAAATATCAATCATAAATGGTGCATGAGGATCTCTCTGCACATCTTTCCCCTTGGTAACAAACCTAGCACTACCCCATTTGTATCTTGAGATGGGGCAAGAAATGATTTGATTTGTATATAGTTGGGTTAATATGTTATTCTGTCCTTCTAGGATATTCGAATAAGCTTTCTACTGCACCGTCTTTTCACACAATTGTATTTTCACGGTTGCACAACCTTGGTGTGTGAACATCAAAGAAAATCCTACATTCCTTTTGTGGGTCGCGGTTCAGAAACGGGTCTAAGCCCATTAGTGGGAATATAAAGAAGGAGTACGCGTACCTTCTTCTTCCTCCCATCTTTTCCGTGTACGTGAACTTTCTAGGGTTCATGAAATTCCTCCATTAAATCATCTTTGGAGAAAAATAAGGAAAAGGGTGTTCAAGATTCGTTCCAAGTAAGTGATTTCCTCTTGTTTTCCTTTCCAATTTCTAGATCTCATGATGAACTTCAAGGTTTCAAAAGGAACTCCAAAAAATTTGTGTTCTTCATCTTCTAGCAAGAATTTTCATATAGATCAAGATTCTCTTACGATTAGATTTGTTAATGATTCTTGTGCTAGAGTTTTTGAAAGGATTTCATCTAATGGATTTATTCTAGAAAAGAAAATTGGATTTTTCTAGTGGACATAAAGAGGATTTAATTTGCTTTGAAAAATCAAGCTTGAAAATATTTTTGATGGTCTTGGTGAAGGTTTTGACACTCTTACTAGAATCTTCTATGCTAACATCTTTGATGTTAATCATGACGACATGGAATTCAAGACCATGGTTAATAGACAAAGGATTCATGTAACTAGAGAGTTAATTTCAAGAATTACTAATATTCTCATTGGGAATTTTCGCCTTCCCAGACCTAGTCATGAACGTCCTTCTTATGAAACCATCTCTATTGGTCTTTGTGGTAAGATTGTTGCTTGGAATGAAGGGAAACTTCCCACTAATAATTTTAGTCTTGCTTTGATGTCCCTTGGTAAACTTGGAATATCTAATCTTTATCCCTCCAAGATTGAGAATTCTCGTTGGAGTCGTGAATTTGCGGAATTGGTCTATTTTCTTGTGTTGGATTCTCAAAGTCTTGACATTTGTGGGTTTATCATATATCAAATGTTGTCAATGACGTCTACCAACAAGAAACTTGGATTTCCTTGCTTGATTGGGCGAATTTGTCACGCCTTTGCCATAGATCCGATTGGGAACTCTATTGGTGCTCCTAAGCTAGTCCGCCCTTGCACCTTCAGTCGCATGAAGGAGAATGCTTGCAAGAGACAAAGAAGCAACACACTTGATGGCTCATGTGATTCCACCTCCATGAATCTTCTTCATCAAATTCATAAAGATGTTTGTAATATTAGTGCCAAAGTAAGGTGTGTTAAAGAGTAATTACTTGTAATTTCTACCAATTTTCCTGATATCAAGGACGACATGGACAGGATTCAAGCCACTCTTATGGTTTCCGATGATGAAGATGTTGACTAGTTTCTCCATGTCTTACCACTTGTGAATGACATTTAATTTATTTGTCTAGCTAACCTCGGTTAACTATTTGTGAACCAACATGGTGTACACTGAAAAGCGGGGGTCTAACAACCACACCCAATATTTCGATTAGCAATCTATATGGACTAACTCCAATATACTTTCTAGAGAATCAACTAGACAGTCAGACTCAATCTAGAGAAAAGTATATCGAGGAGTTAATATCTCTCTCTTGATTTGATTTTACTCAAGCAAATAGAAATCTGCGAGTCTTTATCAAATACAAGGATAATAAACTTGGATGGTACCAAAGACCAATATCCAAGGATCAATCAATTTCCAATCAACAACCAAAGGTTGGATTTCATAATTGATCGATACAAACGCACAACCTGTGATATTTCAATTATATAACAAAATATAATGCGGAATAGAAATAATACGGACACCGAAAATTTTGTTAACGAGGAAACCACAAATGAAGAAAACCCCGGGACCTAGTCCATATTGAACACCACACTGTATTAAGCCGCTACAGACACTAGCCTACTACAAACTAACTTCGGTCTGGACTGTAGTTTAACCCTAATCAATATCACACTGATTCAAGGTACAATTGTGCTCCTTACGTCTATGATCCTAGCAGGATACTACGCACTTGATTCCCTTAACTGATCTCACCCACAACCAAGAGTTTCTACGACCCAAAGTCGAAGACTTTAATAAACAAATCTGTATCACACAGAAAAGTCTACGATGATAGATAAATCTGTCTCCCACAGATAAACCTAAAAGTTTTGTTCCGTCTTTTGATAAAATCAAGGTGAACAGGAACCAATCGATAACCCGGACTTATATTCCCGAAGAACAGCCTAGAATTATCAATCACCTCACAATAATCTAAATCGTATGGTAGCGAAACTAGATATTGCGGAATCACAAACGATGAGACGAAGATGTTTGTGATTTCTTTTTATCCTGCCCTATCGGAGATATAATCTCAAGCCAATCTTACAATTGAACTCGTACGATAGAAAATGACAAGATCAGATCGCTCAACTACAAGAAAAGTAGTTTCGTCTGGCTTCACAATCCCAATGAAGAAACCTACGGTTAAAGGAGAATTGACTCTAGCAAACCAACTAGTATCACACAGGAGGTGTGGGGATTAGTTTTTCCAATTGCTAGACGTTTCCCTTATATAGTTTTCAAATCAGGATTTGCAATCCAAGTTACCTTGGTAACAAAGTTGTTAGAGCATAGCTCAGTCGACCTCGCATGCGTTGCTGTATCAAGAATGTTTGTCAATGTTAGTGATCAAAACTATGAGTCTTGATTTCTAATCTACATAGCTAAGTCTCGGACTAGGATAGAAAAATGTAGTTGAGCTCAAGGACTTCATGGCGATTCATCATACAACGACGAAGATCTACTCAAGGAACCGTGGAACTTCATCAACAAAAAGGTATGTGGAGACTTGAACTTATCTATTACGCAAAAGTCTATCTATTCTATCTCCTACTTCTTATGAGACAAAAGTCGTATGCTATATAGACTGGATCATACACATTTGATATTTCGATTCGAGTATATCTCACCTATCTATATCTCGAAATCATGTGTTGGTAAAGCGTTTCGCTTTGATCGGGTTTATCTTCACCTAGTGACGAAAGTCATAATGTTTCAATTACTTTGAAAATCGCTTTGACGAGAAATAATGTAACAACTATATAACGTCCTCTAAGAATGTTTCGATGGTTGAAATGAAAGTTTAGGTCTATATACCCAATGATGGATATAAGCATTGTGTGGTAGCACATATGTGCATAAGTCCAATTCCTTAATCCGAAGTTTGCGAACTTTGTTGATTGAGAGAAACCGAAGGAATTGGCTTTGCCAATCCGCGAACTCAGTTTGCGAACTCAGTCCGCGAACTGACGGAAGTTCTCTTACTGAGAATTTCTGCTGGGATTTCCAAAAACTCGTTTGTGTGTTTAGTCCGCGAACTGGCGGAAGTCTCTTTGCCGAGATTTTCTGCTGAGTTTGGAAAACTCTGCCAGATGCCTTAAGTCCGCGAACTTGTTTGCGAACTTGAGTGGGTTATGATCTAAAGATGTGCTCTGAACATGAAACTTAAATTACTAAGGAATGCAGTATGCAAACCGTGGCTATAAAGTTCATAAGCCGGTTCAATCGAATCGAATCATCTTTGTTTGAATTGTGTCTTGTGTAGTTACATAAGATTTCATAGCAATTGAACAACTCTCTAACTAGTTCATTTGAGTCAATTGAACTAGTTATGGTGAAGAAGAACAAGGTTAATGTGAAATGCTCATATGGTTAACCTTTTGGGTTACTATGTTGAACCAACATACACGTACACGTTTGGGCACGATTTTCACAAACCCAGTAAACATATATCTCAAGTGTGTGTGACAAGCTAAGTTTTCGATCTAACGGTTGAGAAATATTAGCTTGAATCTAAATCAGGTTTTCATCTAACGGTGAATATTGATTGCTTTGTACCTAAGGCAAAAACCTAATTTGAAGACTATATAAAGGAGACATCTAGCATTGGGCAAAACTAATACCCACACGTCTGTGTGATACTAGTGGGCTCGCTAGAGTCGATTCTCCTCTAACCTTTGGTTTTATTCTCTAAAACCAGGTTAACGACTTAAAGACTTCATTGGGATTGTGAAGCCAGACTGATACTACTTTTATCGTAGTTGTGTGATCTGATCTTGCATCTTCTATCATATGAGTACAATCTTATTGATTGGCTTGAGATCGTGAGAGTTCTCCGATAGGCAAGATAAAGAAGTCACAAACATCTTCGTCTCACTGTTTATGATTCCTCGACATCCTCTTGTTTATACAAGTAAGACTGTTGAGAGGTGATTGATTAATCTAGGCTGTTCTTCGGGAATATAAGACCGGATTATCAATTGGTTCCTATTCACCTTGATTTCATATCATAAGACAGAACAAAAACCTAGGGTTCTTCTGTGGGAGACAGATTTATCCTTTGATAGACTTTTCTGTGTGAGACAGATTTGTTTACTATCAAGTCTGCGATTTTGGGTTGCAGCAACTCTTAGTTGTGGGTGAGATCATCTAAGGGAATCAAGTGTGCAGTGTCCTGCTGGTATCAGAGGAGTAGGGAGTATAACTGTACCTTGAATTAGTGGGAGACTGATTGGGGTTCAACTATAGTCCAGTCCGAAGTTAGCTTGGAGTAGTCTAGTGTCTGTAGCGGCTTAATACAGTCTGTATTCAATCTGGACTAGGTCCCGGGGTTTTTCTGCATTTTCGGTTTCCTCGTTAACAAAACTTCTAGTGTCTATGTTATTTCTTTTCTGCATTATATTTTGTATATAATTGAAATAATACAGGTTGTGCGTTAAAGATCATCAATTGGAAATCCGACCTTTGGTTGTTGATTGATATTGATTGATCCTTGGACATTGGTCTTTGGTACCATCCAAGTTATCTCTGTTTGATAAAGACTCGCAGATTTCTATTTGCTTGAGTAAAGATCAAATCGAGAGATTGAGATATGAACTCTTTGATATATCTTTTTATTGATTGAGTCTAATTGTCTAGTTGATTCTTATAAAAAGTATATTGGAGTTTGTCCATATAGATTGCGAAGCGAAATATTGGGTGGTGTTGTTAGACCCCCGCTTTTTCAATTGGTATCAGAGCAGACAAACACGTTCAAGACCTTACAAGTCTGTGTTTGTAGCGATCTGACTCTATGGACAGTAATGATATCTCAATAAATGCACCACCAGATCCAGGGATTACAGAATTCTCTTCCATGACTGATTTAATAAAATCTGTATAAGAAATTCTATTTAAACCTCCACAAGGTTTAAAACCCTTTAAAGTGTTTTCAGGACTTGAAAAGAAGCTTGAGAGCTTATCTCTTGATGTTGAGTTAGACCTCCAGAAAGAGCAAGAATCTCTTGAAAGCTAAATCAAGTTATGATGAATAATATTCATGTTGAGGTTGATATTGACTTACTAATCAGTGACAGCAATGCTCCTCCTCTGCGTAATCCAATTAGTTGTGATAAACTAAACGAATTACAAGAGGAGTTTAAATCTCAGTTATCTGAGTGTATCACCTCAAAGCATGAATTGATTCGTTTCTCAATTCCTGATACTTCCTATCAAGATTATAGTATTGTCTTCTTTTATGAAGAATCTATGACGTCTCTTTTTATTAAAATAGTTTCCCTTCGCAGTACTAAAAACTATCTGCATAAACTGTTTTTTATAAGTTGGAAAACAAGAAATCGGAAACACAAATCTTTTTAGGTTCTCTTGAAGTTCTTTGATAGACTTATAAAAACAGTTCCTTGGGTGTTTCTCAACACTACAATATTTAAGAGTTGTTGGAAAGAAACTCTTTTTAGGTACCATGGTGAGCAAGACATTATTTACCTCAACACAACTTGTTTGTGTTGAAAGTGCATCCTCACCAAGAAAATGCCCTGCTATGTATACGGTGAGGGAAGCACAACAACTGGGGCGCACAAATTATATTCGGTAAGGCTGTAGAATTCAATTGGAATTTTCTAAAAAGGTGTGTCTATAAACTTGAGCAAGTTTTATGTTTTTATTACTTGTTTGAGTACTTATAATGATCCATGTACCTTGATTATCGTTCATTTCTACCTAACTTGATATGTGTTTAAGGTTCTTAAATGTTTAGGTTTGAAAACATTAGTTCGGGATGTTTGAACTTCATGGTACACATACCAAGTATGCATAACATCATTTAAAACCAAAATCCGGATTTAAGTTCGCAAACCCCGTCTGCAGACTGCTCCAGGATACAAAAGTTCGTTTGCAAACCCGTATGCATACTTGACGTCGGTATTCGGTAAACTTGTTTTGGCCGTATCTTCTTCGTCCGAACTCGGAATAACCTCATTCTTTTTGCATTCTCTTCCTCTATGAATTCTATTCAAAATGGAGATGAGAAACATTGAATCTGGATGAGTTAAGATTGGTATTTGTCCTGTCTCTTGTTTTTGAGTGTTTTGCTCCGTTTCGTTGCACTCGTTCCACTTCTCTTGGACTTGGGAACTTGGATTCTTGGAGTACTACTGTTCTAAGCTAATTCTTAGCTTTTACAAGAATGTTGTTGGTGAATCACAAAGAAGGAAGTTCAAGAATGGGAAGTAGTACGCATTGCTATGGAATTCTTGAGTGTTCACATTCATCCTTTGTAAACTATGGTGCATGGTCGTTAATGACTTTGTATGTTCTTCTTTGTTTATAAAATCTTTTTATACGCCTTTGGTAGCTATTATTGGTGTAAATCCATGCGAAAAAGATTGATTCTACCCTATAAGGACAAATCATCTTGTATGTGCATTACGAGTTTGTCTTGTTGCCTAGGAAACTTCTTATGATAATTTATTCTTATTTTTGAAAAGGATTACTAGAGTTTGGAATAACCATTATTGTGATTACACATAGCTATTTCCAACGTTTTCATCTTCATGTTTTTAGATTTTTTGGTTTAAAATTCTAAAAATATTTGGACGATGATGTTATTGCAGTATTAATCTGTTTGATTTTGAAGTATTGCAATATTTTTATGGGATATGTATTGTTTGCGTCCGTGAACTTGAAGGTCTCATATGTTGTCAAAAGTAAAGTCGTCCATAAATTGGTATTCGTATTAATGAAAGGACGAATGGACTTTTGACAAATACAAAAGTGATGCCTATGCAGTCATTTATTTGATGGAAATAAGGTAAAATCTTTTGTGTGACAAGGATAAAGTCTATTATGTCATTATGCAAATAGTGATGGAAAGATAGAATAGATCCTTGTATGAATTACACGGTATTGATCTTCATTGATCCATTCTTTTTGTATTACCGTGAGGCTCCGTAATGTGTCTTATGTCGAGCACGATACAACTAAGTTGATTATTTTGTGATTAGCTTTGTTGGTTGTTCCGTAAGGTACTTTATGTCGAGCATCTTTGAACTAAATGAATCATCTTGGTTGGTTATTTAGTTATTTGCTCAGAAAGTCTTCTTTTGTCGAGCAAAACAATTGACAATTAAATTGATTACTTATGTGATTAGTTTGGTTGTGTTTTCCAATTAGATTAATTATAGGTTCTCTTGTAATTAGTCTAGTTGAGTATTCATATATTCCACAAGTCCTTGTGTTGAGTATATGAACGGCTATACTAATCATGTTTTATTGGTTAATGTAGTCGTATATTCCGTAAGGTTTTCCTTATGTTGAGTATGTGAACGATTAAGTTAGTCATCTCCGTATGATTACCTTAATCGTAGCTTCGTAAGCTTACTTATGTTGTGTCCAATCAATTAAATTGATCACTTTTATGGTTTGATTTAGTTGCGTATTCCAATTAAATTAATCACGGGTTTACTTGTGATTAATTTGATTGAGTTTTGGATATAAAAAATCATTCCTATGGTTTTTGGTGTCAAACTAAAAATCATTCTTTTCTTTCGAAATTAAGGTCGCTCTTGTTTTTCATTCGGGAATGACATCAAATGGGGGAGAGTTCTTTTGAACTTGTGCTTGATGGTGATATTTTACGGGGTATGCGGCTGTGGAATTTTATAGGGGTTATCTTGTATCTTAAAAATCCTTGATGAATGCATTTAGCTTCGGCTTTATGATTGCATCTAAATTAAGTTGCTATGTATTTTTTCTTTTAGTCTATGAAACGTTTTTTCTCGGAAAATTTATTAGGATCCCTTTCTTGTACCTTTGCCAATTTTATTGACAAAAAGGAGGAGAATTAATGTGTAGTTTTACTACATATACATATGGTTTTCGGATCATTGTGTAAGGGGGAGTGGTTTCCATGTGAGATGGAGTATTGACTAAGGGGGAGTGATACATATCACCGTAGTATTATTGTTAAAGTCGTGATGCAATTGGACTTTGATGTTACATAATAATACTATGTCACTGTATAATGATGATCGAGAATCTTGATATCTCTCATTGTTATAGCTATGGATCTTCAACAACGGTGATGCTAAACTTACAACCTTTGGGATCATTGGAGTACCTGGAAGGACGAAGATTTCAGGGAACGTTGAAGATTAGACTATGGAATAGGAGCCACTAAAGTTTATATTTTTTGTATTCCATATGTATTAATAGTTTTGTCACTAAAATTGACAAAAGGGAGATTGTTAGAGCATAGCTCGGTCGACCTCGCATGCGCTGCTATATCAAGCATGTTTGTCAATGTTAGTGATCAAAACTATGAGTCTTGATTTCTAGTCTACATAGCTAAGTCTCGGACTAGGATAGAAAAGTGTAGTTGAGCTCAAGGACTTCATGGCGATTCATCATACAACGACGAAGATCTACTCAAGGAACCGTGGAACTTCATCAACAAAAAGGTATGTGGAGACTTGAACTTATCTATCACTCAAAAGTCTATCTATTGTATCTCCTACTTCTAATGAGACAAAAGTCGTATGTTATATAGACTAGATCATACACATTTGATATTTCGAGCCGAGTATATCTCACCTATCTATATCTCGAAATCATATGTTGGTAAAGCGTTTCGCTTTCATCGGGTTTATCTTCACCTAGTGACGAAAGTCATAATGTTTCAATCACTTTGAAAATCGCTTTGACGAGAAATAATGTAACAACTATATAACGTCCTATAAGAATGTTTCAATGGTTGGAATGAGAGTTTAGGTCAATATAACCAATGATGTATATAAGCATTGTGTGGTAACACATATGTGCATAAGTCCAATTCCTTAATCCGAAGTTTGCGAACTTTGTTGATTGAGAGAAACCGGAAGAATTGGCTTTGCCAAGTCCGCGAACTCAGTCCGCGAACTGACGGAAGTTCTCTTACCGAGAATTTCTGCTAGGATTTCCAAAAACTCGTTTGTGTGTTTAGTCCGCGAACTCAGTCCTCGAACTGGAGGAAGTCTTTTTGCCGAGATTTTCTGCTGAGTTTGGATACTCTGTCGGTTGCCTTAAATCCGTGAACTTGTTTGCGAACTTGAGTGGGTTATGATCTAAAGATGTGCTCTGAACATGAAACTTAAATTACTAAGGAATGCAGTATGCAAACCGTGGCTATAAAGTTCATGAGACGGTTCAATCGAATCGAATCATCTTTGTTTCAATTGTGTCTTGTGTAGTTACATAAGATCTCATAGCAATTGAAAAACTCTTTAACTAGTTCATTTGAGTCAATTGAACTAGTTATGGTGAAGAAGAACAAGGTTAATATAAAATGCTCATATGGTTAACCTTTTGGGTTACTATGTTGAACCAACATACACGTACACGTTTGGGCACGATTTTCACAAACCCAGTAAACGTATATCTCAAGTGTGTGTGACAAGCTAAGTTTTCGATCTAACGGTTGAGAAATATTAACTTGAATCTAAATCAGGTTTTCATCTAACGGTGAATATTTATTGCTTTGTACCTAAGGCAAAACCCTGATTTGAAGACTATATAAAGGAGACATCTAGCATTGGGCAAAACTAATACCCACACGTCTGTGTGATACTAGTGCGCTCGCTAGAGTCGATTCTACTCTAACCTTTGGTTTTCTTCTCTAAAACCAGGTTAACGACTTAAAGACTTCATTGGGATTGTGAAGCCAGACCGATACTACTTTTATCGTAGTTGTGTGATATGATCTTGCATCTTCTATCGTACGAGTACAATCTTATTGATTGGATTGAGATCGTGAGAGTTCTCCGATAGGCAAGATAAAGAAGTCACAAACATCTTCGTCTCACTTTTATTGATTCCTCGACGTCCTCTTGTTTATACAAGTAAGACTGTTGAGAGGTGATTGATTAATCTAGGCTGTTCTTCGGGAATATAAGACCGGATTATCAATTGGTTCCTGTTCACCTTGATTTCATATCATAAGACGGAATAAAAACCTAGGGTTCTTCTGTGGGAGACAGATTTATCCTTTGATAGACTTTTCTGTGTGAGACAGATTTGTTTATCATCAAGTCTGCGATTTTGGGTTGCAGCAACTCTTAGTTGTGGGTGAGATCATCTAAGGGAATCAAGTGCGCAGTGTCCTGCTGGGATAAGAGGCGTAGGGAGTATAATTGTACCTTGAATTAGTGGGAGACTGATTGGAGTTCAACTATAGTCCAGTCCGAAGTTAGCTTGGAGTAGGCTAGTGTCTGTAGCGGCTTAATACAGTGTGTATTCAATCTGGACTAGGTCCCGGGGTTTTTATGCATTTTCGGTTTCCTCGTTAACAAAACTTCTGGTGTCTGTGTTATTTCTTTTCCGCATTATATTTTTTATATAATTGAAATAATACAGGTTGTGCATTAAAGATCATCAATTGGAAATCCGACCTTTGGTTGTTGATTGATATTGATTGATCCTTGGACATTGGTCTTTGGTACCGTCCAAGTTATCTCTCTTTGATAAGACTCGCAGATTTCTATTTACTTGAGTAAAGATCAAATCGAGAGATTGAGATATAAACTCTTTGATATATCTTTTTATTGATTGAGTCTAATTGTCTAGTTGATTCTTATAAAAAGTATATTGGAGTTTGTCCATACAGATTGCTAAGCAAAATATTGGGTGGTGTTGTTAGACCCCAGTTTTTTCAAAAGCATTCAATATTCACCGTTAGATGAAAAACCTGATTTATCCAACCTAATATCTTTCAACCGTTAGATCGAAACTTAGCTTGTCACACACAAATGAAATGTATTCATTTAGGTTTGAGTGACCGTACCTAAATGTGTACACTTAGTTGGTTCACAAATAGTTAACCAATGGTTAGCCATATGAGCGCTTTCATATTAAACGTATTCATCTTTCACATAACTAGTTCAAATGACTCATAAGATCCTAGTTCAAGAGTTTTTAAATTGCTTAGATCTTTATACATAGACACAATTGAAACAAGATCGGTTTGATTCATTTGAATCAATTCATGAAAAATATAGCCACGGTTTGCAAAGATTGCATTCCTTATTAATTTATTGATTAAGTTCATGAAACTACCGATTTGAGAAATAACCAGCTTGGGTACGCGTACGGGTATGCGTACCTTAGCTACCGGATTTGAGTTGTCTTTTGGTTTCCAAACTCAACAGAACTTTTTGGGTAGAAAAGTTCCGCCAATACGTGTACGGGTACGCGTACCTAAGGTGACTGGTTCATGAGTTCGTAAACTCCAAACTCAGCAAAATTTTCCGGGAGGAAAAGTTCCGCCAGTACCCGTATGGGTACGCGTACCTAACCCGTCTCCTTCACCAATACCGTATGCACACATATGCACACACTTGGTTTCCGGTACATGGATTTATACACTAATGTGCGAACACACTATATATGCTTATATCCATAGTTGGTTACATAATTTCAACTCTACATTTCAATTATTGAAACATTCTTCTATAATGTTATAATAGTTGTTAGACGTAAAGAATCGATTATCGTCATCAAAGTTATTTTCAAGATTGAAACTTCATCATGACTTTCATCACGGGTAAAGATGAAAATGGTTAAAGCAAAAGCTTACCAACACTTATTTCGAGAAAAAGATAGGCGAGTAAACTCGGCTCGAAATAGCAAATGTGTATGTATGAAAACTATCATACTTATACGACTTTTGTCTCAAGAGTAGGAGATAGAGTATATAGACTTTTGAGTGACAAATGAGTTCAAGTATCTACATACCTTTTGGTCGGATGAAGTCCCACTGGTTCCTTGAGTAGTTCTTCGTCTTCGTAAGATAATCGCCATGGAGTCTGGAGCTCAACTATTCCTAACTATCCTAGACCGAGACTTAGTCATAAGTATACTAGAAATCAAGACATATAGTTTTGATCACTAACATTGAAAAACATGCTTGAGATAGCAATGCATGCGAGTTCGACCGAGCAATAATCTAACATACACGTTTAGGTACGGTTACATAAACCTAAATGAGGGTACATTTCATTTGTGTCTTACAAGCTAAGTTCGATCTAACGGTTGAAGGATACTAGCTTGGTTGAATCCGGTTTTTCATCTAATGGTGAATATTGAATGCTTTGTTACCAAGGTAACTTGGATTGCAAACCCTGATTTGAAAACTATATAAAGGAGAACTCTAGCAACTAGGAAACCTAATCCCCACACCTCATGTGTGTTACTAGTTGCATAACTAGAGTCGATTCTCTTTTAACCTTAGGTTTCTATCGAGACCCTGTAGTTTAACGACTTCAAAGACTTCATTGGGATTGTGAGGCCAGACCCAACAATTTTCTTTGTAGTTGTGTATTTTGATCTTGCACGATTCTATCGTATTGAGTACAATTGAAATAATTGACTCGAGATTAATTTCTCCGATAGGCAAGATAAAAGTAATCACAAACATCTTCGTCTCATCGTTTGTGATTTCACAATATCTTGTTTCGCTAGTCGATTAAGATTATTGTGAGGTGATTGATAATACTTGGTTGTTCTTCGGGAATATAAGTCCGGTTTATCAATTGGTTCATGTTCACCTTGATTTATCAAAAGACGGAACAAAAACTCTTGAGTATTTCTTTGGGAGACAGATTTATTCAATCTATAAACTTTTCTGTGTGAGACAAATTTGTTTATCAAGTCTTCGACTTTGGGTCGTAGCAACTCTTGGTTATGGGTGAGATCAACTAAGGGAATCAAGTGCGTAGTATCCTGCTGGGATCAGAGACGTAAGGAATGCAACTGTACCTTGAATCAGTGTGAGATTGATTAGGGTTCAACTACAGTCCAGTACGAAGTTAATTGGTAGTAGGCTAGAGTCTGTAGCGGCTTAATACAGTGTGGTGTTCAATTTGGACTAGGTCTCGGGGTTTTTCTGCATTTGCGGTTTGCTCGTTAACAAAATTCTGGTGTCTGTGTTATTTCTTTCCGCATTATATTTTGTTATATAATTGAAATATCACATGTTGTGCGTTAAGATCAATCAATTAGAATATCCAACCTTTGGTTGTTGATTTACATTGATTGACACTTGAACATTGGTCTTTGGTACCGTTCAAGTAACTCCTCTCATATTCAATCGGGCTCGCAGATTTCTATTTGCTGATTGCGGATTGAATTAAGAGTTAGAGATATTAAACTCTTTGATATATTAAACTCTAGATTGAGTCCGACTGTCTAGTTGATTCTATAGAAAGTGTATTGGAGTAGGTCCTCTCATATTGCCAAACGAATTCTTGGGTGTGGTTGTTAGACCCCGCATTTTCAAGTTGTACTATAAGAAGACAGCTAATACTAGGGATTAGTTAGTTGCCTTAGCTGACATTACACTTGAGACTACCCTGGATAAACGACAGACTAGCATCTTGACCGGTGTCCATTAGGGAAAAGAATATTATTGAGACTGAATTGACTTACTGTAGGTTAATAGGTGGATTCGACTATCCTGGCACCCTTTAATTCATATTCTTGCCTTACATTCCGTTTCATTGCTTTAGTCTCTACCATCATATAGCCGTATCGGCAAAAAAAAAAAAAACCTTTTTGGTTACTCTTTGTACTAAGTCAGTTGTAGTAAGACCATAGCTTCAACTCTGCATCCAATTTTTCCATGTGGATCGACATGTGCTTGCCCTGTGTTACATTAGGACACTGTGCACTTGCAGTTATAATTGTACGTATTGTTTACAAGCCTATCAAATTTTTGGCGCCGCTGCCGGGGACTCGGTAGCGGTGTAGATGAGGTTTCTTCGTTACTTGACTGATTTTTAGCTTAGCCTTGTATATATGTGTCTGGAATTTTTGTTTTCAGTCATTGCTAGTGTAACTTAGTTGTTAACCATCTATCTATATAAACTACATTTTAGTCTTGCATTGTTAGTCGTATTGTTTTTAGTTAATTCATTATATTTTCACTGCATCTTAGTTCCTTACTACCAGTTATAGTTCTTAGTTTCTCCATTACATCCCTGCATCTGTATATTTTACTCTCCAGAAAATTGCATGCATCATTGTCTTATAATTTTAGCTGAGTCATGTATTTTGTTTAGCATATAGGTCTTCTGTTTGTAGTTGCTACCATATGTAGCTTTGCTATAGTCATGTAGTTAGGTTATAAATCTGTAGGTAGTAATTTGTAGCTTTTAGTCAGTCAGTTGCATTCTGTAGCTTTCAGAGTGCTTTAATTTATTAGCTTCATGTCATTTCTCTTATTAGTTAAAGCTACTTTCATTAAATCTCATCTGTATTTAGTGTATTCTATCATCTGCATTTTAGCCTGTAAATATTAGTTAGCTACATCTCATAATAATCTGCATTCTGTTGTTAGTATTAGCTGTAGTTTTCATTTTTCTACATCGTCAATCTGCTAGTTTTCAGTTTGGTTTTGTATATATGTATTTATATTTTGTAGTTTTTCTGCTGTTGTTATTAAAACTTAGTTGATTAAATCCATTTGTTCATACGCTTTTCATTGTAGCAGTAGTTGTAGCTTGTCAGATTTCAATCATCGTTTCGTAAATTCATATTACTGTAAGTTCCTGAGTCAGTTCTATCTATAATTACTCACATCATGTAGCTTAGTTTGTACATTTGTCATATTTCATTGTTTCATAGTTTAAATCATATTTGTACATATCTTCAGTAAGTTTAGTCATATAAGATTGTGATGATTAGCTCTTCTTTGTCACTTTGTTAATACCCGTTGTTTCCTGTCACATGTACTTAAACCTGAAACTACAAAGCCTGAGTTGTATCTCAGGATGCATAGTGAGATTCACCTTGAAATTGCTGAGCCTTTGGTTGTTCTAGCCAATCCTGCAGAGATGACTTGTTCCTAGTTCAGTTGTATCGTACCTGATGTTGCGCTATTTCGAATATAATCTGTAGTTGTAGGTCAATCATCTGTAGAAATAATTTTAGCACCAAGTGTGGTACTTCCAGTAGCTCGCAGTTTACAATTTGTCAGCACCCCGTATCAGTGCAAGCATTCTCGCATCCCATCCGTTGTCCATAAGTGCACTACGTGTTGATCTCATCTTGCACTCCCCCTTTATGTCTCCCTGCAACATATCATTTCACGATCAATTGCAGTAACAGTTTCATATTTGTTGGTATTTACTTTTATGGGTACTGAAAAAAAATTTTGAGCCACCAGGTGCCTACGAAACTGAAGCATAAGCCAAGGAAAAGAAAAGAGGAAAAAGGAGCAGCACCATCTGTGGTAGTGCCTAAACCCAGTTTTCTACTGGTGGTATTGTATTCCCAAACTCGAAGTTTGTCTTAAATATCTGTTGTGACTGTTGAAATAAGTTGCCTGTTGTAGTATCACCCAGCCCATGCAGCATCTTGAGTTTGCACATACAAATCTATGGAGCTCGAATAACATATTTACTTGTTGAATTTGTTATTTTACTGGGCATATCTTAATCTCGACAGAACCTGTGTTTGTGCGCATTCATCCCTAAAGTTGACTATCGTTTTCATAAGCACTAATTCTCTGAATTATGCAATTGCATCTTGACTGATCAGTGCAGCATTTTTGAATCTGTGTGCATAATTTCAAAAACTAGCTTTTGATTCCCATAAACATGATTCTGTGATAGTTGAATACCATCGTTGCTCGCTGAAATCGTTGTTTCACTGTGTTTCTCTTGATCTCTGAAAAATACTGTGGCGGCATACATATCCGAATCTATTTATCGTAAGCTTCATCTTTGGCCTGGCTTGGGAAATTGTTAATTTTGGGTGTTATAACATAGTGTTTGGCTTGTCTCCTAGGCTGCGATAGTGACCAAACTGCTAGCTAGTCCTCATCCACACTGCCTTCCTGAATTCCCAATTTTTGGACTGATCCTTAGTAACTGCAACAAGCCTAGTGTTAGTAATTCATACACTTTGTGGAACATCTGATCTAGCCTTAAGCAGCTTCATCTGTTATCTGAGGAATTGATCTCGGGATTTTGGACCGGTGTTAGGGATGAGAAAGCATCGCAGAAATCAATCAGAGAACTTGCTTACGAGCATGCTTCACATTATGAGACTCCCATAAACCATGATGTTAATAATTATATGGATTATTACGGACTTCTTCAGAGTCCTGAGCTTGAATATACAGACCCTAGTTATTATTCGCATATGTATCATTCTCCACAGGGAGAAAATGAACATCACATCTAATTCATCTAGGCAAGTTGAAGTTTTTGTTTGTGCATTTTGTAACAGCAAACAACATGTAATCGAGCACTGACCTAAAATGCATGCTTTTAGGCAGTCTAGAGAAGGCCATGGAAATCCAAGGTATAAAATGCCCACAGATTATGGTGTTGGTAGTCATTGGGACTATTATCAACCTTTCGAAGGTTGTGATCCACACTTTTTAGACCCTAACGACCATGCACACATGTACCAATCAACACTATGGGAAGTAGAACAATTTTGTACTTCCCCGACCTCTTGTAGGCAATATGTGGAGGAAAACCTCATACTCATCGAACCAAATAATGCTAGGTTTGAATTGAATTTATTGCATGATAAACCATATAACAACGCTTCTGAATTTCCTTTTTGTAGTGACCCTCATGCTCAACCCTGTACTGATTATCCATATGAAATGAGGATACCCACCGTTAAAGACTCTCTTTCCATTGACCAACTTAATACATTCCTAAAAATGAATGTGATTTGTTTACAAAATGAAGGAAGGGAGGAATTTCAGGGTGAAATGATTGTTAGCCCTAAAATAAAATTTTAAAATAGTGTCTATGTTCCTACTAAGGCTACTGATATTGAACATGAACCTAATCTAGAGGTAAATGACTGGACTAGAGACACTATGGTCATGAATAGGGCATTGCATTTCTGTTATGATGATGATGATGATGATGTTATGTTAGAAGAACATGTTTATGCTGAAAATATTGTGGAACCTTTGGGTTCAGAGACATTAGGCTTCTCTTCATCGACCTTCATGAATGATGTTTCTTCTAGTATTCCATATGCATATACATGTGATATTTATACTGATTTGGAGCCTGTGCAGTTATTCTCTGAAGATGAGCATGACTTAGGAAAGGTTGAATTATCTGTTGACACTAATGATCTAATACCTGAGAATAACTTTGATGTGTCTAATTCCCTTCTTAGGTCACAATATGATGTTCCATCTGATTTTTCTAATACCTGAGACTAAGTTTTTGGATGATGATGTTTATGAATTGAGGTTTGATAATTTGTTCTATGAACGTGAGCATGATTTACCGGTTTCTGACTTAGGGAGAGTTTGTGATGGTACTAATGATCTTACACATGACAACAACTTAAATGTGCCTACTTCCCTGCCCATATCAAAGACTGATACTCTTCCCCCCCAACCTAGATTCTGCCTGTAAAGAGACTGTAAAACCAACTTTTCTGAGAATACCTAATCTAGGACTGGAACTGTGTGCCTCCCAAGTCCTCTTGGACTACTTTTCAGCTAAGTATAATATCTTTAAGGAGCCACAATTGGAATGTGTATCTCTTCCCTACCCTGACAAAGTTCACTTTAAACTAGACCTTGTGCATGACGAACCCCTAAAATTGCAGGATTTTGTGCACAAAAGCGTATCTGTTGAAAAATTCAGGTTTGGGGGTAGCTCATTTATATCATCAGTATTACTTGCATTCTCATGTTATGTTTGTGTACGACTGTCGATATTTCTGAATTCCGTCTTTTGGGTTGATCCTCAACTCTTTAGATTGTTGGTGTATGGTGAATTCTCCCTGTATACAATCCAATAGGTGATGTAGTTTCTTCAGTCAGTTGAGTCTTCTTTTATCTTGCATATATTGTGTTAATCCAATATGATCTCATCTGAAAATGTTGGATTCTATCCTTGAATAATGAAGATCCAATCTTGCTTTCATACCGGTAATCTCTTCCCTTTTCTCTACTCGGTATGGTTCTCATGGTATGTTGTTGTAATTCTGCCCTTATGTTGAAACATTGAGGACAATGTTAGATTTAGGTTTGGGGAGTGTTTTGCATATAGAGTTTTTAGTATTTTGCATATAGAGTTTTTAGTCTTTGCACTTTAAAAAAATTTAGTCTAAAAATATCTGCATAAAACCTCCAACTTATAGAGATTTTAGAGTCACTAGCATGCTTCAAGCTATGTTTACATAGAGAGTCTGACCGAAATAAATGAAATTGGAAGAACTAGAGAACACAATCGGGTTTCTTAGTTGTTAGAGCATTAAAGTTGGATTTAACCATGCCGGTGGGCGAATTAGGTGCAGCAAAGATATTTGGTACTAGAGTTGTGATCAACTTTAGTGAAGACTACCTATTTTTACATCAAGCGAGGCACCGACCTTCATTTTTTTGTGACTATCTAAAAAGTCATGTTAGAGTGTGTGTCAGCGTACGTAAATTCTGGGTAGGAATGGTGAGCTACCAAACTTCGCATCAATTTCAGCACTATTTTTGATCTCTTGAGTGCCAATTTCGTCAATCATGAGGATAACGTCTAAAGATGAAAACTCCTTCTTGTAGTTTGATTTGCAGTTAGCACCATTCTTTCTCCCGACAACATCAACAGATCCATATAAATACATCATCATCAACGAGCAGAGCAACGTCAGATTCTATGAAGAAAAATTGAAATAGTCTGAGGTCCACATGCAACAATTCAAGGAAAAGTAAAAGAAAGTCATATTCAAAGTGAAGATACAGTGCAAAGAGCAGAATTCTATATACAAGTTGAAGACCTATTTTACAAGAGCAAAGAAAAGAGAAGAAAATGAGAATTAATTAAGCTTATGAATCAAGCCAATACAAGTTGTGCAGAATTAAGTGACAAAGTCCCTCATCCATGGCTTTAATAGTTTCAATATTTATTTTGTTACTTTCAGTTCATGCTAATTAATATATATATCCATTATTGTAGTTTGTTTTTAGTTTTGTTTAATAAACACCGTGGTAAAGAAGAAAAATAAGAGGAAAATTCATGCAACAAGGAAATTGAAGAGAAAAATTAGAAATTGTCAAAGTTCAGAAGTTCATCATCAACATTTTAAGATTGAAGATGAAGACGTTTATATGGATGATGTGAGAGTGGTGTTGATTTCCGGAAGGTAAGTGAGTACTCCCATCCTTGCTAATGATTGATTTCCTTTCTTAGAGATCATCATAAAAAAATTCTTATACCCACAATTTTGTGGAGTCTCCAGAAATTAATTATTTCGGAAGGTTCTACTTTCCACCATTCAACGTGTGCGGGATTTCTTTCTTTATTCCTGCCTGCACACGTGAGAGACTAAAAACGCTGTCTTTTTGAGTGCAAATTTCAAAAAACCCTATTGATGAGGCAGAATTCGAGGCTTGTGATCACTCTCGAACCCGAATTCTTTCGTATGGTATGGTTATTTCTCGTTCAACTCTTAAGGATGAGAATGCGTTCTTTGGTAGATCTAACTTCTTATTACTAGCATGCAGAAACTTTATGTCCTCATAGCTCCTTGGATGCTTAGGACTCTGATACGCTCTGAAGTTGGAGAAGGTTTTGTGGGTACACCTCTGGTAAACCCTCACGAGACTATAACTCGTCCACTAGGGACACCTAGGGGTTTAAAGGCTTAATGCATTCGAGAGACCAGCGACAGTGGTATAGTTAGTGAAAATGCGGGGGTACAACAACCTCACCCAATATTTCGATTAGAAATCTGTATGGACTAACTCTAATATACTTTTAAGAGAATCAACTAGACAGTCAGACTCAATCTTAATGAAAAGTATATCAAGGAGTTAATATCTCTATCTCTCGATTTGATCTTTACTCAAGCAATCTGCGAGTCTTTATCAAATACTATAGATATAAACTTGGATGGTACCAAAGACCAATTTCCAAGGATCAATCAATTTCCAATCAACAACCAAAGTTTGGATTTCACAATTGATCGATAGAACGCACAACCTATGATATTTCAATTATAGAACAAAATATAATGCGGAATAGAAATAACACAGACACCAGAAGTTTTGTTAACGAGGAAACCACAAATGCAGAAAAACCCCGGGACCTAGTCCAGATTGAACACCACACTGTATTAAGCCGCTACAGACACTAGCCTACTACAAACTAACTTCGGTCTGGATTGTAGTTGAACCCTAATCAATCTCACACTGATTCAAGGTACAGTTGCGCTCCTTACGTCTCTGATCCCAGCAGGATACTACACACTTGATTCCCTTAGTTGATCTCACCCACAACTAAGAGTTGCTATGACCCAAAGTCGAAGACTTTAATAAACAAATATGTATCACACAGAAAAGTCTATATGACTGAATAAATCTGTCTTTAACAGAAATACCCAAGAGTTTTTGTTCCGTCTTTTGATAAATCAAGGTGAACAGGAACTAATTGATAACCCGGACTTATATTCCCGAAGAACAGCCTAGTATTATCAATCACCTCACAATAATCAAAATTGTATGGTAGCGAAACTAGATATTGTGGAATCACAAACAATGAGACGAAGATGTTTGTGATTTCTTTTTATCTTGCCCTACCGGAGATATAATCTCAAGTCAATTATTCAATTGAACTCGTACGATAGAAAATGGCAAGATCAGATCGCTCAATTACAAGAGAAGTAGTTTCGCCTGGCTTCACAATCCCAATGAAGTCTTTCAGTCGTTAACCTATAGGGTCTCGAGAAGAAACCTAAGGTTAAAGGAGAATCGACTCTAACAAAACCAACTAGTATCACACATGAGGTGTGGGGATTAGTTTTTCCAATTTCTAGATGTCTCCTTTATATAGTTTTCAGATCAGGGTTTGCAATCCAAGTTACCTTGGTAACAAAGCATTCAATATTCACCGTTAGATGAAATACCTGATTCAATCTAGCTAATATCTTTCAACTGTTAGATCGAAACTTAGCTTGTCACACACAAATGAAATGTATTTCATTTAGGTTTGAGTAACCGTACCTAATCGTGTACACTTAGTTGGTTCACAAATAGTTAACCAATGGTTAGCGATATGAGCACTTTTATATTAACCGTATTCATCTTTCTCATAACTAGTTCAAATGACTCATAAGAACTAGTTGAAGAGTTGTTCGATTGCTTGGTTTTTTATTCATAGACACAATTGAAACAAAATCGGTTTGATCCATTTGAATCAATTCATGAACAATATACCCACGGTTTGCAAAGATTGCATTCCTTATAATTTATTGTTTTAAGTTCATGAACTACCGATTTGACAAATAACCATCTTGGGTACGCGTACGGGTATGCGTACCTTAGCTACCGGATTTGAGTTTACAAACTCAGCATAAATTTTTGGTTCGAAAACTGTCGTGGGTACGCGTGCGGGTATGTGTACCTAAGGTGACTGGTTTACTAGTTTGCAAACTACAAACTCAGCAGAAATTTTCGGTTGAAAACTTCCATTGGTACGCGTACGGGTACGCGTACCCAACCTGTCCCTTCACCAATACCGTATGCACACATATGCACACACTTAGTTTCCAGAATATGTATTCATACACTAATGTGCGAACACACTATATATGCTTATATCCATAGTTGGTAATCTCAACTCTACATTTAAATCATTGAAACATTCTTCTATAATGTTATAACAATTGTTATTCACGACTATCTTCATCAAAGCTATTTTCAAGATTGAAACGTCATCATGACTTTCGTCACGGTTAAAGATGAATGTGGTTAAAGCAAAAGATTACCAACACTTATTTCGAGTAAAATATAGGCGAGTAAACTCGGCTCGAAATAGCAAATATGTATTTATGAAAACTATCATACTTATACGACTTTGTCTCAAGAGTATGAGATAGAGTAGACTTTTGAGTCATAGATAAGTTCAAGTCTCCACATACCTTTTTAGTTGGATGAAGTTCCACCGGTTCCTCGAGTAGTTCTTCGTCTTCGTAAGATGATCGCCATGGAGTCTGGAGCTCAACTACACTTAACTATCCTAGACCGAGACTTAGTCATAAGTAAACTAGAAATCAAGACATATAGTTTTGATCACTAATATTGACAAACATGCTTGAGATAGCAACGCATGCGAGTTCGACCGAGCAATGCTCTAACAATCCCCCCCTTTGTCAATTTTAGTGACAAAACTATCAATACATATAGATTACAAAATAGATAAAACTTTGTAGCTTCTCGTCCACATGCTTGATCTCCTTGGTGCTTCAACATTACTCGAAAAATTCATCTTTTCCAAGTACTCCCATGATTCCATAGATGTTTAGTTCAACATCATAGTTGTTGAAGTTCCGTAGCCATAACAATGAGAAAAAAAAGCACTCGATCATTGTTATACAGTGTCATGGTATTATCACACAGCATCAAAGTTCGTATATCACAACTCCGACAATAACACTATGGTGATATGTATCACTCCCCCTTAGTCAATACTTCGTTTCTACACGAAAACCACTCCCCTTACATAATGATCCGAAAACCATATGTATTTGTACTGTGAATTACATATTAATTCTCCCCCTTTTTGTCAATAAAATTGGCAAAGGTACGAAAACGGGATCCTAATGAAATTTTCATGGAGACACTTCAAGACCAAAGAAAAGTACATATCAACTTTGTTTTGATGCAATCATAAAGCCGAAGCTAAATGCATTCATCACGGAGTTTATAAAGATACAAGATAACTCCTCAAATATTCCACAGCCGCACTCCCCACAAAGATATGGAAATTAAGCGCAAGTTCAAAAGAACTCTCCCCCATTTGATGTCATTCCCGAAAGAACAACAAGAGTGACATTACTTTTACAAGAAAAGAAGGATTTCTTTGGACACCAAAAACCATAAGGACATGATTTTGTATCCAAAAATTCTCAATCAAAGTAATCACAAGAGAACCCATGATTAATTTAATCGGAACACAACTAAATTAATCACAAACGAATCCATGATTTGTTTAGTTGGAAATGCTCATATAAGAGAACTTATGGACCGCACAGTATATACATAAGATATGGATCAGGGAAGATCAATACTGCGGAATATACAAGGATTCATTCTATTTCCCATCACTATTTGCACAATGACATATAATAGACATAATCCTCGTAAAACAAAAGATTTTAACCTATCTTCCATCAATAAATGACATAATAGGCTTAACTTTTGTTTGTCAAAAGTTCATCGATCTTGTATCAATACATGCATATCGACATATAAATGAGATAACTTTTGACAACGTATGGGACAATAATAGTTCACCGACGCAAACACACATATCCCATAACATATTGCAATTTATAAAACCATAAAGATTAATACTGCAAAAATCATCTTCTAAAACAACTTTAGAATTTAAATAAATAAATCTAAAAACATGAAGATGAAAAACGTTGGACATAGCTATATGTACTCACAATAATGTCTATTCCAAACCCTAGTTATCCTTCTTAAACAAAAACAAGAATAAAATTCTCTTAAGAATTTTTGCTAGACATTAAGATCTTTGAAAAATTCCTTGTCGTCCCCGACCTCCTTGTCGTCAACAGCCATTGGAACATATGGTTCATGGAGAAAGGAGTCAATACCGATAAACCTTCTTGGATGATGATGTCGAACCAGGGCCTTCTGAATTTCCAATGATATTAAAACACAAGCCTTTATTTGATGAATCTCTTTTCTTCCCAGCTTCAACTCTTCAAGAACATCAGAAAACTTTTGAGAGTTTTAAGGAACAACTCTTGGTTTCCTCACATTCCTTCTTTTTCTTTTTAAAGTTGGAGACAATTGAGATTTCTCCTTTTCATTAGTGATTGATGGATTAACAATCATATTGATATCTTTCCCTCATAAGACATGGTGCTTGGAGTTTCCATGAGAGCACGGTTTTGTGAGAGGAATTCACAATCAAAACTCAACAAGCAGTCTCAAGATGTAAAGAGTATCAGAGAAGGAAAAAGGAATGTAGGGTTTCAAAACCTTTAAAAAGGTTTGTACACGTCCAACTCACAGCCCTATAAAGAGTAGAATTGTCGATAATAACCCTCTTCTTTTGGCAAACAGGTCCTTTCCAATATCAACAGTGATATGAAGGAATTCCAATAACCAAACAACACAAAGCTAGAAAAAGAACAAAACTAAAACAAATTTTATTTTTAAAGCCTAAGGTGTGCAAGATCTTGTCTCTTTTGAACATGCACATGAGACAAGATGCACATGACAACACAATCAAGTTGTGTTGTGGTGAACAACAATTTGTCCACCATGACCCTTTTGGTTGGAATTCATGGAGCCCTGCCTTTCCGTATGTTTATACCATTTTTTCTTCTCTAATGGCCTATATATATCTTTGGAAACTAATCTCTTCAAGGAAGATAAGATCTTACATACCCCAGCTGTTTTCTCCGCGAGTTTAAGCTTGGTGGCTAAACGATCTGCTCTTCGTTGAAGCTTGTTGACATATCTCATCTTGTATTTGTATTTGAAACACTTTGAAAACTCATGACCCTTGAGAGAACAATAGGATCATGTCAACGTATGAGATGGTTTAGGTGCCCGAGATGTGCAGGCTGTTAGGCACATTGTTGATCCTGAAACATTAAACATATAGTTTCCAACAGAGGGGTCAAATGATTCTTCCATCTTGATTGAGTTCTCTTCTAAAAGATTATCAAGATTGATGTATGTATTGCTACAATTATCAAAATCAATATTTTCACATAGAAGAGCAACACTTGATTTTATGTCTTCATCAGAATCATAATTGTCAGACATTTCATCAAGTGTAGCAGCAAGACCTTTGTTCCCAGTGTATTTTCTACGATTTGGGCACTCGTTTGCAAAATGACCAAATCCGTTACACTTAAAGCACTGAGGCATATCCTCATCATCAGTTTCATCTGTGTCCCTGTTTTTAGGAGGAACACGATTATGAGGTTTGACTGATGCTTTAAGCTTATCTCTGGAGAACCGTTTACTTCTCTTCAACAGAAGATCTCTAAACTGTCTTGTGATCATCGATACCGAATTGTCAAGATCTTCATCTGATGAATCCGTCTCAGAGTGATCATCTTCAGAGATATACACATTTTTACTTTTATCAAGTAATTTTGTGTCTTATAGTGCTTTGAACGCCACATCCTTGGATTTGGATGAGTGTTCATGATCAATGATCTTAAGCTTCCCAACCAGCGTATTTCTGGAGAGATTATCAAGGTTATTTCCCTCAACGATGGCATGCTTCTTAGAATCGTATCTAGATGGCAGCGATCTGAGAATTTTCAACACAATGTCCTTTTCAGGAATAGTCTTACCGAATGCAAAAGATGCATTAACAATTTCAGACACTTTTGTGATTAAACTCATCAAAAGAATCTTCATCTGCCATACGAAGGTTTTCCCAATCGGAATTAAGGTTTTGAAGCCTAGCTTCCTTTTTACTGGTATTACCTTCGAATACGGTTTCTAAGATATCCCACGCATCTTTAGACCTAGTGCAATTTAAAACATGGTGCTGAAGATTTAGGGTAATGGCATGTATGATGACATTCAAACCGTCGGAGTTTTGCTTTGAAACAAGTATCTCAGCAGCATCGTATTTGCCAATATTCTTTGGAATAGTAGCGTTACCTATTGCCACAACGGGAGCATCATAGCCATTAACAACATATACCCATGATTGAAAATCACGTGCTTGAAGAAAAGCTCGCATAACAATTTTCCACCATAAGTAATTAGAGCCATCGAAGACTGGTGGTACATTAATAGAAATAACACCTCTGTCCATATAGTTAGACCGCTACAAACACAGACTTTTGAGGTCTTGAACGTGTTTGCCTGCTCTGATACCAATTGAAAATGCGGGGGTACAACAACCTCACCGAATATTTCGATTAGCAATCTGTATGGACTAACTCTAATATACTTTTAAGAGAATCAACTAGACAGTCAGACTCAATCTTAATGAAAAGTATATAAAGGAGTTAATATCTCTAACTCTCGATTTGATCTTTACTCAAGCAATCTGCGAGTCTTTATCAAATACTAGAGATATAAACTTGGATGGTACCAAAGACCAATTTCCAAGGATCAATCAATTTCCAATCAACAACCAAAGGTTGGATTTCACAATTGATCGATACAATGCACAACCTGTGATATTTCAATTATATAACAAAATATAATGCGGAATAGAAATAACACAGACACCAGAAGTTTTGTTAACGAGGAAACCGCAAATGCATAAAAACCCTGGGACCTAGTCAAGATTGAACACCACACTGTATTAAGCCGCTGCAGACACTAGCCTACTACAAACTATCTTCGGTCTGGACTGTAGTTGAACCCTAATTAATCTCACACTGATTCAAGGTACAGTTGCGCTCCTTACGTCTCTGATCTCAGCAGGATACTACACACTTGATTCCCTTAGCTGATGTCACCCACAACTAAGAGTTGGTATGACCCAAAGTCGAAGAATTTAATAAAAAAATCTGTATCACACATAAAAGTCTATATGATTGAATAAATCTGTCTCCCACAGAATTACCCAAGAGTTTTTGTTCCGTATTTTGATAAATCAAGGTGAACGAGAACTAATTGATAAACCAGACTTATATTCCCGAAGAAAAATGATGGGCACCTAATATTGCATACATTCTTATCATTTTGTAGGTGTTTATGGCATTTTGTAGCATTAATTGCTTGTATTTATGTGAAATTATGTATCTTGTAGTTCTTGCTCGTTGAATTGTATGGTGATTGTCCTTATTTATTTTTTTGTTTTGTAATGAGAGGGGAATGAAAAGTATGAAGTAAATATGGGTTATGAACAGAGTGAAGTTGTTATTGCTCGTCGAGCAAGATACCAAACCATCATAAGCAGACAAGTGCAGTGAAAGAAGGCAGGCAGGGTGTTGGCAGAGTTATGAAGCTAATGGCATTGCTACTGGATAAGAAGTTCAGGAAGAAATCTTTAATCTTGAATGAATTTTATGGGCCGAAATACAAACTCAAATACATGGAAATGAACTCAAGCCCAAGGTCCTTTCTTGCACAGCAAAATGAGGTATTCATGCTTCACACCACAGTACATCATCACCTTTCTCAACCCAAACCCACACACGAGAAATAACTTTCTTTCTCTGTGCTCTTCTTTCCCAGAAATTCACTCGGCTTATCCTTATCTCACAACTTTCTTAGCTTGTCAAATCTATCACCACCTCTGTCCCATTATTTTTCAATCTATCAAACCCATACCTCTATCACCACCTTTTCCCTGTCAGATTACAAGCTTAATCCCTATATTTTTGTACTCATTTCAACCTAGCCCTAGACTGTGGAGTGCAAGATTAGGTCGGCTGATTTTTTTTCAAAAGTGACAGGATAACAAGTTGAGGTCTGAATTTGTTGACCCTTGCAAACTTCAACAAAGGCAGCAGGAAATTGTAGAGTGAACACAAGCAACTGGCATCATCAAATTAGGGCTAAATCTGACTTCTTTGCAACTCCGAAAACATCAATCAATTGGTGAAGATAAGTGCAGTGGTTGTACATGAATGAGGAGTATTACATAGTGGTGAGTTTCGAGAACAAAATCCCCAAATTTTATATTGTTTCCGTTGAGAATAGGGACTGAAAAAGGGGGGGGAGAAATCTATGTATAAAAGGAGAGGTTGTGTTGTGTAAGGGGGTATGCAGTGAGTGAGGAAGAGGGGTCTGAAAACACTCTAATTAGCTCTCTTTTGTTCTAAGTGTTCTTAAGAAATCAGGGATAAATACCAGAGTTCAATTGCTTCAATGGTTTTATCTATATTTGAATTTAATTTGTCCCATGTCTTCAATATGTGTTAATTACTTAGCTAGGGTTGAGATGAAACCCTTAAACCATTGCTAGTCACTCGTATCTATGATGTTGTTCTTCTTGTGTTCTATTGAATAAGATAGGTTCAATATTTGTGCTGCGCTATATAACTATCACCTTGTATGTCTTGCATCCTAGGTCTTTAGAACAATCATATAATGTTGCATCAACTCATGTTGAATTGATTTCATTAATCTGTGATCATTTGTTCCGTAACAAGACATCTGATCCTACCAGTTAATACCTTAGTTGATATTGAATCTTCTGTATTGAGATCCCTTCGATGAAGCGAAAGACTCGTATCTCCATCGCTGATTCATTATAAGGGAAAAGAATAACTTCATTGCTGAGTGTCTAGTATAGTTTGAGTGGTGAAATCGACTGCCCTAGTACCACCCCATCAACTGTCTCAAAACCTTTTATTTTGTTGTTGCATTTTGCATTTAAATCTTTCACTAGATAAACAGTTTCGTCGTTTCGACAATCATTCGGTTTAAGTTAGTAGCGCAGAACTTAGACATTCATTCACACCAACCAAGTCCCTGAGAGAACGATCCGTGCTTACTATTTTCTAAATTATAGACACCGTATACTTGCGGTTAGTATAATTGTAGGTTTCTAAATCCTACCAAACAACCTAGTATTATCAATCACCTCATAATAATCTAAATCGTACGGTAGCGAAACTAGATATTGTGGAATCACAAATGATGAGACGAAGATGTTTGTGATTTCTTTTTATCTTGCCCTATCGGAGATATAATCTCAATTCAATTATTCAATTGAACTCGTATGATAGAAAATGGCAAGATCAGATCGCTCAACTACAAGAGAAGCAGTTTCGTCTGGCTTCACAATCCCAATGAAGTCTTTCAGTCGTTAACCTACAGGGTCTCGAGATGAAACCTAAGGTTAAAGGAGAACTGACTCTACCAAAACCAATTAGTATCACACATGAGGTATGGGGATTAGTTTTTCCAATTTCTAGATGTATCCTTTATATAGTTTTCAAATCAGGGTTTGCAATCCAAGTTACCTTGGTAACAAAGCATTCAATATTCACCGTTAGATGAAAAACCTAATTCAACCAAGCTAATATCTTTCAACCGTTAAATCGAAACTTAGCTTGTCACACACAAATGAAATGTATTTCATTTAGGTTTGAGTTACCGTACCTAAACGTATACACTTAATTGGTTCACAAATTGTTAACCAATGGTTAGCCATATGAGCACTTTCATAATAACCGTATTCATCTTTCTCATAGCTAGTTCAAATGACTCATAAGAACTAGTTGAAGAGTTGTTCAATTGCTTAGGTCTTTATTCATAGACACAATTGAAACAAAATCGGTTTGATCCATTTGAATCAATTCATGAAAAATATACCCACGGTTTGCAAAGATTGCATTCATTATAATTTATTGTTTTAAGTTCATGAACTACCGATTTGAGAAATAACCAGCTTGGGTACGCGTACGGGTATGCGTACCTTAGCTACCGGATTTGAGTTTACAAACTCAGCAGAAATTTTCGGTTCGAAAACTTCGGTGGGTATGCGTACCTAAGGTGAATGGTTTACTATTTTGCAAACTACAAACTCATCAAAAAATTTCGGTTGAAAACTTCCGCTGGTACGCGTACCCAACCTGTCTCCTTCACCAATACCGTATGCACACATATGCACACATTTGGTTTCCGGCACATGGATTTATACACTAATGTGCGAACACACTATATATGCTTATATCCATAGTTGGTAATCTCAACTCTAAATTTCAATCATTGAAACATTCTTCTATAATGTTATAACAATCGTTATTCACGACTATCGTCATCAAAGCTATTTTCAAGATTGAAACGTCATCATGACTTTCTTCACGGGTAAAGATGAATGTGGTTAAAGCAAAAGCTTACCAACACATATTTCGAGAAAAATATAGGCGAGTAAACTCGGCTCGAAATAGCAAATGTGTATGTATGAAAACTATCATACTTATACGACTTTGTCTCAAGAGTAAAAGATAGAGTAGAATTTTGAGTGATGGATAAGTTCAAGTCTCCACATACCTTTTTAGTCGGATGAAGTTCCACCGATTCCTTGAGTAGTTCTTCGTCTTCGTAAGATGATCGCTATGGAGTCTGGAGCTCAACTACACTTAACTATCGTAGACCGAGACTTAGTAATAAGTAAACTAGAAATCAAGACATATAGTTTTGATCACTAATATTAACAAACATTCTTGAGATAGCAACGCATGCGAGTTCGACCGAGCAACGCTCTAACAATTAGGATTTCTTAATTTCCGTTTCACTTGAGGACAAGTAAAATTCAGGTTTGGGGGTATTTGATGAGTGCCAAATATTGCATATTTTTGCACCTTTTTATTGGCAATTAACTCATCTTTTGCGCTTTAAAATCATATATTATCCCGAATTCTGTATTTTCATTGTTTTCAAGAATAAATACTTTTACTAAATAATTTTGTGTTTTTAGGTACTAAATAAAGCTTGGATGATTTGAGGGGCCAAAAGAAGCAGAAAATTGGTGACAACGGAAGAGAGACAACAAAAGCTCCCGCTAGAAGGTAGTGAAGAATATTGTTTGCAACTCATCCGCAAGTGAAGAATGTTGCTTTCACGTCTCAAAACTAGAAGTGGGCTTGAGATATTAGCCTAGAAGAAGATCTTCCAAGAGATAAAACCCAAGATCTAAGACCCAAACTCGTTTCATCCAGAGCCGTCAGATTCGATATAACTGTTAAGCATCCAACGACATCTCCAACCGATGCATCAAATCTTGATACGCCTTCCTAACACCCTAGCCTTCTATTCCTCTCCTAATCGAGAAGAAGCCAAACATTCCCTTCACTTCGTTTTATTCTTCCCTGCAGACTCTGCAAATCCATCAGAGCGACTATTTCACCCCCATCAGTCAATTCCATCCCCGACCATCTCTGAGTTCAGCCACCCTCTCAGCCTCCTTCAATCAATCTCCTAGTTTCTATCTCTCTCCATCTTTTCTTCTCCCTTATCAAAAATAGTAACCCTAGAAGATATGATTGAGAGAGATAAGACTAGGGTTTCTTCACAGCTGTAGAACATCAAATCAAGGAGCTATAAAGTTGAATTGCAGAAGGGGTTTGCCGAAAAACACGTTTTGGGTGAGTGGGTATTCTCCAATTATCAAATTAATGAGGAATTGAATGAAATTGTGTATAAATAGGTAGGATATTGTAGAGAGAAATTCATGCCAGGATTAGCCGGTGCACCAAGCTGTAGTTTATATTTGTTTTCACTATTATTATCATGTTCTAATTCAATAACTAGGGTTTAGATGAAACCATTAATCTAGTGCTAAGTTTGATTCATGTTATGATATTGTTCTTGTTGTGCTTTATTGTTTAGGATAGATATAATCTGAGCTCTTCATCGTTTTACTTTCACAGTGTATGTCATGCATCCATTGTAGTTAGAATGCTTATATGTTGAATGTGCTGCAACTCACGCTTCTTTGATTGTTATTGATCTTTTGACTAGTTGTGCCTTAATCAGCAGTTAGTGCTTAGGAGAGATACCTTACTTGCGATTATAATATCCTTCTTAGGAATGGTTTAATTATCTAAGTGATGAAGTTGGTCTGTGATTAGTTGTATTGTAAGAAGACAACTAATACTAGGGATTAGTTAGTTGCCTTAGATGACATTACACTTGAGAAAAGACTAGCATCTCGACCGGTATCCATTAGGGACAAGAACATTATTGAGACTGAATTGACTTAGTGTAGGTTAATATGTGGATTTGACTGTCTTGGTGCCCTTTAATTCACATTCTTGCCTTACATTTTGTTTCATTGATTTAGTCTCTACCACCATCTAGCCGTATCGGCAAACAAAACCCCCTTTTGGTTACTCCTTGTTATAAGTCATTTGTAGCAAGGCCATAACTTCAACTCTACACCCACCTTGTCCCTGTGGATCGACCTATGCTTGCGTTGTGTTACATTAGGACACTGTGCACTTGCAGTTATCATTGTAGGTACTGTTTATAAGCCTACCACTTGGTTTTCCATAATAAATTAATTTTTAGTATAATGAAAAAAGTGATTCAAAAAGCGGGAGCCTAACAACCACACCCAATATTTTGTTTAGCAATCTGTATGGACAAACTCCAATATAATTCCAAGAGAATCAACTAGACAGTCAGACTTAATCAATGGAAATATATCCAAAAATTATATCTCTATTTCTCAATTCAATCCGCAATCAAACAATTAGGAATTTGCGAGCCCAATTGAATATAAGAAATAACTTGGACGGTATCAAAAACCAATATCCAAGTGTCAATCAATTTAATCAACAACCAAAGGTTAGATTCACAATTGATTGAACTTACGCACAACCTGTGATATTTCAATTATATAAACAAATATAACGCAAAAAAGAAATAACACAGACACCAGAAGTTTTGTTAACGAGGAAACTGCAAATGCAGAAAAACCTCGGGACCTAGTCCAGATTTGAACACCACACTGTATTAAGCCGCTACAGACACCAGCCTGCTCCAAGTTAACTTCAGACTGGAATGTAGTTGAGCCCTAACCAATCTCACACTGATCAAGGCAGTCGCGTTCCTTACGCCTCTAGAACCACGCCAGAATATGCACACTTGATTCCCTTAGCTGATCTCACCCACAACTAAGAGTTTCTACGACCCAAAGTCGAAGACTTGATAAACCAATTTGTCTCACAAAAAAAAGTCTATTGAATAGATAAATTTGTCTCCCACAGGTATACCTATGAGTTTTTTTTCTGTCTTTTGATAAATCAAGGTGAACATGAACCAATTGATACACCAGACTTATATTCCCGAAGAACAACCTAGCAATATCAATCACCTCACAATAATCCTAATCGTATGGTAGCGAAACAAGATATTGTGGAATCACAAACTATGAGACGAAGATGTTTGTGACTGCTTTTTATCTTGCCTATCGGAGATTAAATCTTGATCCAATCTTAAAGAAGATAGTACTCAATCACGATAGAAAACAGCAAGATCGGAACACGCAACTACAAAGAAAATCGTTGGGTCTGGCTTCACAATCCCAATGAAGTCTTCAAGTCGTTAACCTACTGGGTTTTGGAAAAACCTAAAGTTAAAGGAGAATCGACTCTAGTCACAACTAATATCACACAGTAGGTGTGGGGATTAGGTTTCCCAGTTGCTAGAGTTCTCCCTTACATAGTCTTGAAATCAGGGTTTGCAATCAATGTTACCTTGGTAACAAAGCATTCAATATTCACCGTTAGATGAAAACCTGATTAGACTCAAGCTAATATCTTTCAACCGTTAGATCGAACTTAGCTTGTTACACACAAATGAAAAGTGACTTCATTTAGATATGAGTAACCGTACCTAAACGTATACACCTTGTTGGCTCAATAATTGTTAACCGAAGTTAGCTATATGAACACTTTCATATCAACCATATTCATCTTAACCATAACTAGTTCAAATGACTCAAATGAAACTAGTTTTAGAGTTGTTCAATTGTTTATATTCTCATAGAAGTATACAAGACACAATTGAAGCAAAATCAATTTTGATTCACTCGAATCATTCCACGAAAATTATAACCACGATTTGCAAAAGATTGCATTCCTTATTATATAAATGTATTAGTTCATGAAAAAACTGATTTTAGAACATAACCTACTGAAGTATGCAAACAGGTACGCATACCAAAGTAGTCGGACTTGGACTGTGTTCGCCAGTATGCAAACAGGTACGCATACTGTCGTTCACATCCGAACTCAGTTGAATATAGTGCGTGTACGGGTACGCATACCAAGGTTCCCGGACTTCAACTGACTTCGCATGTACGCATACGGGTATGCATACTATAGCTCCCGGACTTCACCTGACCAACCAGTACGCATACCGGTATGCATACTAGATTGCCGGTCTTGGACTACACATATGCAAGTATGCATACTGTGTTTATATCCAGTCATGGTTAATCATTCTAATTCCCATTTCAATCATTGAAACATTCTTAGAAGACGAAAATAGCTGTCTCACACAAACCATTAGATTCAAAGCAATTTTTAAGTGATCGAATGATCAATATGAAACATTCCGAGTCTACATCAAATGACAGTCTCACACAAATCATGTAAGATGATACAAGGCGATTTTCACATGATCATATTTTGACTTTCGTCAATAATATAAGATGAACTTGGTTAAAGCGAAATCTTACCAACTATGTAAGCGAGTTAAACTCAGCTCGAAATATCAGATGTGTATAATTGAAGTCTATATAGCTATACGACTTTTGTCTCAAATAGTAGATAGAGTAGATAGACTTTTGAGTGATAGATGAGTTCAAGTCTCCACATACCTTTTGTTGATGAAGTTCCACAAGCTCCCCTTAGTAGTTCTTCGTCTTCAATCGATGAACGCCATGAAGTCTAAAGCTCAACTACACTTTCTATCATAATACGAGACTTAGCTATAAGTAGATAAGAAATCAAGACTTATAGTTTTGACAACTAAACTTGACAAACAAGCTTGAGATAGCAACGCTTGCGAGTTCGACCGAGCAGTGCTTTAACAATAATGCTTATTGTTACTTGGATGTGTACGTGCTTGCTTTGGATCTTGATAGAATTTTCTCTTTCCATCATTAGCTGGTGGTGGAGATACTTCAATTTTCTCGTCAGTGGGAGCCTTTGGTGACAAGAATCTTTTGGCCTTGATACTTTTATCTCTTTGCAAATACTGGGACCGTCTATTCCTTCATAGCACAGTCTTCATATACCACGATGATTTTTACATGCTCCTAATGTCGAGGTTAATTTTTCTGAGCTATTATTGAGTTTAATTTCTTTCAAACTCATATTTTCTTCTTCAAACCATTTGATCTTTTCAATAGCAACCACTAGAGCATCCTCAAGGCATTTTTTTCTCGAGGGATAGATAGACACTTTTTTTATCTTCAGTTGCAGCAAGTTTTTCTTCCAACTTATAGAAATATCGACGAAGATTATCATATTCGAATTCCTGTGAACTTAGGTTTTCCTCATGATTACTTAACATTGATCGGATATTGCTAAAACTAGTGTAAAGACCTTGATAAATTCTTCTCAATTTTGTTGTTTTCTCGAGAGGGGGAGAGTAAGAAATGGAATGAGATCAGAAGTCGTCATATTTTTTTTTGACAAAGGAGTCAAAATCTTAATGAAACCTAAAACTTCCTCATGCACATCTTTATTAAGATCCAAATCACTTTCATTATAAAGTTCATCCAACTGTTTTTCTAGAATACTTTATACATCGTCAACAAGACTTTGACTAGAAGATTCATTCAAAAAGTTTTTATGAGGATTTCCAAACCTTTGATATATCTTGATCATAATTCCCAACTTTAGGCCATGGATGTCTTATCCAAGGCCTTGGATAGGTACGGACTTGTATAAGATTTAGGCTAATACAGTTCGCCAACCATAAAAAATTAGTTTCTCATGGTTACGACTATTAATTAAAAGGGTAGTTGTCAAGGATTTTCTTTAACTTTAAATCACCACATTTTCGAGTTGTAAAGAGTTATTTTAACCCTTGTAAGGTACTACACATGGTAGTGACAACTGAGTTTTGAAGTTTTGAGCTACTTAACTTTGTAGTTACTAGATCGTTGGTCCAGTCATGAAGCTACTAAATTGTGTAGTTGATGAGCAGAGTTGCTTACAAACTCTGTTATCGTTGTGTGGTTGCTCACAAAAATATGTTTCTGAATCACTATACCTACCAAGATCCCGTCGAGGTCAGAAAAGACCTTAGGGAACACAAGGATCAATACCTTATCTGAAAATATATTAAATTTAGATTTCGATGCCATTCTAGATTGTGGATAAATGGATTAAAAAGTATCACTAGGTCATTAGTTATTTGAAATGCACTAACTATTTACACATTAGAATAATCATTACATTGTTTTTAGATTAACACGTGTTATGAAGCTAACTATTGAATCTATGGGGAGCAATAAAGTAAATGTTAAAGTTAATACTTGTCAACCTCTTTTATACAATAACAAACGATCGAGATATACTAGAAAAACACGAATCTAAGATTATGGAATACCATAACTATATTGTTTGTGAAGGTTGTGAAATCAGGTAGTAATTACTTCTCAACTGATTCACTTGATAGAGAATTCAGAATTGGGTTGCATTTGTTACCCTAAATATTAGAGTCAACACCTTGGATAAAAGTCGAAACTATTCTTATACTTACAATTATGCTACAACGAAATTTTTGTTTTTGTTTTCAAATGGCTGAATTGTAATCTTTTTGTTTTGGTTAGATCTGAAAGTAATAGTTGCTTAAATAAAAAAACTGCAAGTAAATACCAGTGGATTGGCTTATACATCTATGTGTGAATGCTTAAATTATAGTAAGATTTTGCTTAAACTAAAATTCTTATAGTAGCTCAAGAGAAGATGCATAAGAATATGGAATGAGAGTTAATGGGAGTGAAAATGATGTAAATTTCAAGAGATTTATAGGTAACATTTTGCGCATGTTTTTTCTTTAAGATTTTGTTGATATTGCGATCAACTTAATCTGTAACGTCCTAAAGATCGCCTGATGCCACATTTCTTATTCCTACAAAAAAATAAATAAATATAGAGGCAGTATTTCATGGTATGTATTGCATATGTACGTCAAACTTATTCTTCTAAAATTTATTCTTATAATTCTTTGATGAATGTTCATTCATTTTGTATAACATGTATACATCTGAAAGGAAACCAACATCAATAACTTTAAAAATTTAAGAATGGTGTTAAAATAGATCTTATGCTGCATTCTTTATGTTTTTTTTTTGTTATCTATTTGTGTGGATTCTCTATAAACATTTAAGAATGGTATTACTTTTGATTTATTATTGAGCGCGAGTACTACTTCAATTATCAATTTCAATAAGAAACTAATGAAACTATATTTGTTATTCCAACTGGTTCATAATACTTTAAAAACATTCAAGTGTTATTGGTATAAATATAGGACAACTACATAACATAGATCCAGTTTTGTTGTTAATCAAATAGGGGCCACTTGGCTATAAGTATATTATATCAATGCTCGATTGAACCCACTTGCATTGGTATGTCAAGTTAGTTGTCAAATTTGGATGACAAAATGCATTCTTGATTTAGTTTACTAAAGTCAGTTTTGGACATGATTAGGTTTGAGAAGTAGAGTATTGAATCAAAGATATCCTTGAAGAATGGAGATTGAAGAATAGGCGAAGACATATTGGAGAGCTTCATTAAAGTTTAGTAACAAACTCTTGATTCTCTTGTTTAATACATCTCTCTATCTATTGAAACAAGTGCTCACTCTATGGAGCAGTTTCCATGATAGTATATATATATTATATACACACTCAAGGATATTTGAGCCCATGAATTTTATGAGATTGCCCTTTATCACTAAAAATGTACTTGTGTTGTAATGAATGAGAATATGAATGCAACGATCCAAAAATCACATAATTCCGAGTTATAACATAGAAATTATGAGAGATTTATTAAAGCAACACTTATAAGTGTGGCTAAAGTTGATTCCGTGAATAGAAAATTTTACACGAACTTTTGGCAACAGTTTGCGAACCTAAACCGTGAATAATGACTAAAAGCCTATTTTGGTCAAGTATTTGGATGTTTCCTTACCTAGACAAGGTAGCTTTATTTCTAAGCAACCCAGCCTTGATCATTCACCATAAATAAGGGTTTCATGTTACCACCCAACTCATCCCTTGGAAAATTATGTTTGGTTGCATAAGGTTGTTTTTCGTATCTTTGTTCTTCACGAACAAGAGTGAGGTTTCAAAAGATTTTACTTGGGGATCGTAAAGCACCGGGAAAGCTATCTTCTTTAATAGTTACGGAACCTGTTCCTAGGTATTTTTCATAAGCCCTAGATTTGATAGAGCAACATAGCCCTAGTATTTTCTAGATGATCTTGTAAGGAAGAATCAATAAGGGTTACGGTTCCGTAACCTAATTGTTGAGGAGCATCTTTTGAGGATAATTGGTGTTCTGCCAGAAAATTTTCAAGGGTATCTTCTAAATATAATTGGTTCTTCTAGAAGATTTGAGAGAAGAATTCCTAAAGAGAATTGGTATTCTGCTAGGAGTTCTACAGGTGCGCGAATACAAATGAAGCAGGTATTATATCTAGTCCGGATTGATAGCAGGTAATTGGTGTAATAGCTTATAATCACATGTTGTAAGATTGTAGTTTTCCTCGTTAACAAAAATCTCTGGTGTCTGTGTTATTTCTTTTCCGCATTATGTTGTTTTATATTTATAATTGAAATATCACATGTTGTACGTATCTAAACCTAGATAGTATTAACTAAATTGTCCGGAACCTACAAGACTAGTTCTTATTAAATTCGTATAGGTTTAAGAAGTGGAGTATTGAATCAAAGTTATCCTTGATGAATGGAGATTGAAGAATACACAAAGAAATATTCACTATAAATAAGGGTTTCATGTAACCACCCAAGTCATCCCTTGGAAAATTCAGTTGCATAAGGTTGTTTTCCATATCTTTGTTCTTCATGAACAAGAGTGAGGTTTCAAAAGACTTTACTTTTGGAGCACGAAGAAAGATATCTTCTTTGATAGTTATAGAACCTATTCCTATGTGTTTTTCATAAACCCTAGATTTGATAGAGCAAGATAACCCTGGTATTTTCTAGGTGATCTTGTAAGGAAGATTCATCTAGGGTTATGGTTCTGTAACCTAATTGTTAAGGAGTATCTTCTGAGGAGAATTGATGTTATGCCAGAAGATTTTCAAGAGTATATTCTAAAGAAAATTGGTGTTCTACTAGAAGATTTAAGAGAAGCTTTCCTAAAGAGAATTGGTGTTCTGCTAGGAGTTCTACACATGCGCGAATACAAATGAAGCAGGTAGTACATCTAGTCCGAATAGGTAATAGGTAATCGGTGTAACAGCTGTTAGAGCATTGCTCGGTCAAACTCACAAGTATTGCTATATCAATATTGTTGTCAAATTTAGTTGATAAAAAATATATCTTGATTTTTAGTTTATAATTAGTCAAGTCTCGGATTAGGATAGAAGTGTGTTTTTGAGAACCGTACGTCACTACGTTCTACCATTTGAATGCGAAGATCAAACAAAGATTTTGGAGAACTTCTTCAACAAAAGGTAAGTGAAGACAAAACCACCTATTTCTCAATTTATATTTATCGTGAGATGTTGTCGCATGACTAATTATACTATCTAAGCATATCAAAAATTTCGAGTCAAGTTTATCTTGGTAATATCATTCTCGAAATATATATGACTAAGCTTAATGGACATTTATTCATACTTGATGAATTTCGGTTAAAAACAATTTATTGTTCATAATTTAAATCATGATTCAAGATTATCATTCGAAAATAGCCTGAAACAGTGATATGTGTCATTGATGTTATTTGGGAATGTTTTGAATTGATTTAGAGAGAAATATAGAACTACTATAAATCTGGATACAAGACAGTATGCATACCAGTTTCACATACTGGAACAATTTTTATAAGTCAGTAACTGCAATACATGTACACAGTACACGTACCAGCGTAGCTATAGTTCGACAGTAATTTTTTGGTACGCATACCCAATATCCATACCATAAAAAAGTCTGTTACTCGTGAACCAGGAATGGTACGCTGCACACCGTAAAGGAACTGTTGTTTTGAAACCAGAGTGGTATGCGTACCCAGTACACAAACCGGAAAAGTTCTGTGAGTTCCTGAACTTGTTTTTGTTTTAGGGGTACACATACCCGATCCATGTACCATGACAAAAATATTCACGAACAAGGTAGAGTACACACGTGCTTTCCCTGTCGAATATTTTCAGATGCACAAAAATTATTTCAGTGAGATAATTGACATTTGAATAAATCTCTAAAAACACTATATAGACATGACTTATCACATTATAACCTATGGTTGTGACTCAAGCTTAAAGTCTTAAGTGTTATATATAATGATTAAGATTATAATTCAATCGGCTAGTTTCAGCTAACCATCCATGAACTATGTCTTTATACACGGTTTGATTATGGTTCATCCTAATCAGAGCGTATATCTTGGTATGTTAATCACATTTCAAAGATTCATATAACTATGTATATTGTTTGCTTGGTTCCAAAGCTTTCTTAGCTTAAACCTAAAGCAACCCATACTTTAAAAGTCTATATAAGGGAGAACCTCAAGCAACTGGGATTTTTGAATCCCCGACATTATCTTTCTGTGTCCTAGTTGTAAACTAGAGTCATCCTCTCCCTCAAACCCTTCTAGAGATTAACGACTAAAAAGACTTAACTTAGGGATTCGTGAAGCCAGGTCCAACTATCTTTAACTTTATTGTTCGAGTATCCTGATCTTGTTTTGATTGTTGAGCTGCTCACTCAAACAAGATATATAGAAATCACAAGTTTTCTTCGTCTCAGACTTTGTGATTCCGCAGTTTTAATACTTATGAGGTGAATAAGAATCTAGGATGCTCTTCGGGAGTCATAACACCGGATTTTGAGACTATCTAGACTTTGTCTATTGATATTGATTTCCAATCTCACATTGATCTACGATCAAAAAGGAAATCACATATAGGCTTATCCGTGGGGAGGCAGATTGGTTTAAAGTCTTCAATTGAGTTGAAAAAACTCTTAGGCCGTGAAGGACGTCAGCTAAGGGAATCAATTGCGCGGAGTCCTTCTGGGATTCAAGAGGCGTAAGGAGCACGAGTGTAGTTGAATTGTTGTGAGGGTTAAATTCGGTCTCAACTACAATCCAGTCTGAAGTTATATATAGTAGGCTAGAGTCTATAGCGGCTTAATACAGTATGGTGTTCAATCTGGACTAGGTCCCGGGGTTTTTCTGCATTTGCGGTTTCCTCGTTAACAAAACTTCTCGTGTATCTGTTATTTCTTTTCCGCATTATATTTTTTATCTTTATGATTGAAAAATCACAGGTTGTATGTATATCCATCTTAAAAAGCGGGGGTCTGACAACCACACCCAATATTTCGATTAGCAATCTGTATGGAATAACTCCAATATACTTTTAAGAGAATCAACTAGACAGTCAGACTCAATCTTAATAAAAGTATATCAAAGAGTTATATCTCTCTTTCTTGATTCAATACTTACTCAAGCAAATAGATTTCTGCGAGTCTAATTGAATACAAGAGAAATCACTTGAACGGTACCAAAGACCAATGTTCAAGTATCAATCAATTTCAATCAACAACCAAAGGTTGGATTTCCCAATTGATTTATTTAACGCACATCATGTGATATTTCAATTATATAACAAAATATAATGCGAAAAAGAAATAACACAAACACCAGAAGTTTTGTTAACGAGGAAACCGCAAATGCAGAAAAACCCCGGGACCTATTCCAGATTGAACACACACTGTATTAATCTGCTACAGACACTAGCCTACTACAAACTAACTTCGGTCTGGACTATAGTTGAACCCCAATCAATCTCACACTGATCCAAGGTACAGTTTCGCTCCTTACGTCTCTGATCCCAGCAGTATACTACGCACTTGATTCCCTTAGCTGATCTCACCCACAACTAAGAGTTACTACGACCCAAAGTCGAAGACTTTAATAAACAAATCTGTATCACACAGAAAAGTCTACGGTAATAGATAAATATGTATCCCACAGAAATACCTACGAGTTTTTGTTCCGTCTTTTGATAAATCAAGGTGAACATAAACCGATTGATAAACCAGACTTATATTCCTGAAGAACAGCTTAGTATTATCAATCACCTCACAATAATCTAAATCGTATGATGGCGAAACTAGATATTGTGAAATCACAAACGATGAGACGAAGATTTTTGTGACTACTTTTATATCTTGCCTATCGGAGAAATTAATCTCAAGTCAATTCTTACGATTGTGCTTAGTACGATAGAAACAACAAGATCAGATCACACAACTACGAGAAAGTAGTATCGGTCTGGCTTCACATTCCCAATGAAGTCTTCAAGTCGTTAACCTACAGGGTCTCGGTAGAAACCTAAGGTTAAATGAGAATCGACTCTTGCTAATACAACTAGTATCACACAGGAGGTATGGGGATTAGGTTTCCCAGTTGCTAGAGTTCTCCCTTATATAGTCTTTCAAATCAGGGTTTGCAATCAATGTTAGCTTAGTAACAAAGCATTCATTATTCACCGTTAGATGAAAACTTGATTAGAGTCAAGCTAATATCTTTCAACCGTTAGATCGAAACTTAGCTTGTTACACACAAATGAAATGCACGTTTATCTAGGGACACCTCAATTACTAAGGGGCACCCAGTTGCTATTTACACCCCAGAACACCCCAAGTGTTCAAGGCACCCGACAGTTGGTTAAGGGACATCTTCTTCTTCATTTGAAATCTAGAATTTGGCGGGAGATTTTGACAGCACCAAAACAGATTAAGGTTCGGATTTTGGAGCTGCTCTAGGGAGACTTAACCAGAGATATTGATGGGCTGGATGTGTGACGGATAGACAGGGTTGGTATGGTTTTTATAATCGATCAAACTGGATTGGATCGTTGGTTTATCGATAAACAGGGAGAAGAACAAAATTCATCGACGAACTTTCTATTTTGGTTTTGGACGAGATTTACTCGAGTTCTCATGTGCAGTTGGATTGGTATTGAGTGCTTATGCTTAAACATGGAAGATGGTTGATTCGATCACGATAAAAATGGAAGATATCTTCGCGGAAAAGGAATGGGCTTTGTTTTGGATAAACACGAGCTAGATCGTGTGTTGGAGAGATATTTTTGGTCCTCATCGACTTAGGAGGACAGATAGGTTCTACTAAACCTATATCAAGTAACGGAAGCCATAAAAACTAAGAAAAGAAGAATTCTCGACAAAACAAGGCAATGAAATAGAGTACGGGATTATGTGTCTATATTTGGGAAGTTCGTGATGAATTAAGGAAGGATATCCTCTCTGCAGGATTAGACTATATCTTGGAGTTGGTTAGGAAAGTTTTGGAGTAATTCAGCGCGTAAAGAAGATGGCAGGGAGACATTATCGGGACTTGAAGTGAAAGAAAAGAAAAGAATAAACCAAAGATTTTCTCAAAGATTTAAGGAGCTGTTGTGCATAAATACATTGGGTCGACTCCGAGAGAGGTTTACAGAGAGTTGGCGAGGTAATAGAGAGCTAAAAACTAAGAAATCAAGCTCTGGAGCAATTCTGCTGCTGCTTCCATTGAAGAAGAAGAACGAAGAACAATAGGCTGCTACCAACAGTCGCAGATACTGTCGCTGTAGAACGACAGAACCAGGGTATCGTTTACAGCTTCAGTTGCAATTAGCCCTTTAGCCGCTGTGCCTTGTACTTGCTGAACATCTTTAGCAACCAAAAATCATTGTAAGCAAACTTTATTATTTTTAATACAATGATTAATCAATTTTCTTCCATTTTTCTTCATATGGGTAGCTAAATTAGTTTGTAGGGTTGAGGAGGAAACTATCTTTTGATGTGTAATTTTTAGTATTTAGTTTTATTTAATTTTTTATTACTCTCTAATAAGTTTTAATTGATTAGAATTTTTCTCTTCTTTTTTATGCTTCAGAATAACTGTTTCGGGTAGTTTCAAGCTGCCAATTTTTTATAAGCGAAGGAAAAATAGGCTTTAGAATAGCGACGAAAGTCATAAAAAAAGAGTTTCAACGAAATATTCTCCGAGGCATGAGATTGGGTTCGAAATTGCCTTGAGTAGTTTTGAGATTAAATTAGAGAAATTAATTATTGAATTTACAAACATCAAAAGTAGTGGAATCCGACACCCTAGTTCCCCCTCTCTTTGGCCAATACAATTAGTTTTTATTTAGTATTTTCTTAATTAATCTAGAACCAAATCTCTAAAAAAGTCCGAGAATCGAATCCATTTCTTAGCACACTTCAAAACTACATCATTTGTGTAGCCGTACCCAAACATGTACATCTAGTTAGTTCAACAGTAGTTAACCAAATGGTTAGCCATATGAGCACTTTCATATCAACCATATTCTTCTTTGTCACAACTAGTTCAAATGACTCAAATGAACTAGTTAGAGAGTTGTTCAATTGCTTAGATCTTTATAATAGACACAATTGAAACAAAAATGATTTGATTCACTCGAATCGATTCATGAACTTTATAGCCACGGTTTGCAAACTTGCATTCCTTAGTTTATATAAGTTTAAATTCACGAATAATCGTTTTTAGAAAATAACCAACTTAAGTACGCGGACTGGTACACGGACTTAAGTACCCGGAATAAGTTTGCAAATAGTTCACAAACTCCAGCAGATTTTCTCGGGAAGAGAACCTCCGACAGTACTCGGACTGGGTTCGCGGACTCTGTTCCGGTTTTCCTGATCAACAAAGTACGCATACTTTGGTTCAAGAATAAGGACTTACACATATATGAGTTATCACACAATGCTTATATCCAATCATGGTTATATAATCTAAACTCTCATTTCAATCATTGAAACATTCTTAGAGGACGTTATATAGTTGTTGTTCACAAACCATTTTTCGTCCATTTTCAAGTGATTGAAACTTAACATGACTTTCGTCACTAGTAAAGATGAGCTTGGCCAAAGCGAAAGCTTACCAACACATATTTCGAGAAATAGATAAGCGAGATAAACTCGGATCAAAATAGCAAATGTGTATAATCAAAGTCTATATAGCAAAACGACTTTTGTCTCAAGATAGGAGATAGAGTAGATAGACTTTTGAGTGATAGATAAGTTCAAGTCTCCACATACCTTTTAGTCGATGAAGTTCCACCATTCCCTTGAGTAGTTCTTCGTCTTTGTATGATGATCGCCATGGAGTCTTGAGCTAAACTACACTTTCGATCTTATTCCGAGACTTAGCTAATAGTAGACTAGAAATCAATACTTATAGTTTTGATCACTAACATTGAAAAACATGCTTGAGATAGCAAGGCATGCAAGTTCGACCGAGATGTGCTATAAAAATCTCCCCCTTTGTCAATTTTAGTGACAAAACTATCAATACATATGGAATACAAAAATAGATAAACAAACTTTTGTAGCTTCTCTTCCACATGACTTATCTTCTTGGTTCTTCAACATTACTCGAAATCTTCGTCACTTCCAAGTACTCCAATGATCCCAAAGGTTGTAAGTTTAGTATCACCGTTGTTGAAAATTCGTAGTCATAACAATGAGAAAACAAGAATTCTCAATCATTGTTATATAGTGTCATAGTATCATTATATAGCATCAAAGTTCAATTGTATCACAACTTCGACAATAATACTATGGTGATATGTATCACTCCCCCTTAGTCAATATTCCATCTCACATGGAAACCACTCCCCCTTAGTCAATATTCCATCTCACATGGAAACCACTCCCCCTTACATAATGATCCGAAAACCATATGTATTTGTAGTGTAAACTACACATTAATTCTCCCATTTTTTGTTAATAAAATTGGCAAAGGTACGAAAACTAGTAGGATCCTAATGAAATTTCCATAGAGACATTTAATGACCAAAACCAAGCACATATCAACTTTTTAGATGCCATCATATAGCCGAAGCTAAATGCATTCATCAAGGAGTTTATAAAGATACAAGATAACCCCTATAATATTCCACAGCCGCACTCCCCACAAATATTTGGCAATTAAGCACAAGTTCAATCAAGAACTCTCCCCCATAAAATGTCATTCCCGGAAGAACAACAAGAGCGACCTTACTTTCACAAGAAAAAAAGGATCTCTATTGGACATAACTGAAAAAGCGGGGGTCTAACAACACCACCCAATATTTCGCTTAGCAATCTATATGGACTAACTCCGAAATACTTTGCTAGAGAATCAACTAGACAGTCAGACTCAATCTAGATAAGAGTATCTCAAGGAGTTAATATCTCTCTCTCTTGATTTGATTTTTACTCAAGCTAAAAACAATAGCGAGTCTTTATCAAATACAAGGAATACTTGGACGGTACCAAAGACCAATGTCCAAGGATCAATCAATATCAATCAACAACCAAAGGTTGGATTTCCAATTAATGATCACGAACACACAACCTGTATTATTTCAATTATATAACAAATATAATGCGGAAAAGAAATAACACAAACACCAGAAATTTTGTTAATGAGGAAACCGCAAATGCAGAAAAACCCCGGGACCTAGTCAAGATTGAATACACACTGTATTAAGCCGCTACAGGCACTAGCCTACTCCAAGCTAACTTCAGACTGGACTATAGTTGAACCCCTATCAATCTCCCACTAATACAAGGTACATTTGTACTCCTACGCCTCTGATCCCAGCAGGATACTGCACACTTGATTCCCTTAGCTTATCTCACCCACAACCAAGAGTTTCTGCAACCCAAAATCACGGACTTGATAATAAACAGACCCGTCTCACACAGAAAATTCTATCAAAGGATAAATCTGTCTCCCACAGATAAACCCTAGGTTTTGTTTCGTCTTAAGATATAAAATCAAGGTGAACAGGAACCAATTGATAATCCAGTCTTATATTTCTGAAGAACAACCTAGATTAATCAATCACCTCTCTACAATCCTTCCTGACTACACAAGCGGATTGTCGAGGAATCACAAACAGTGAGACGAAGATGTTTGTGACTTCTTTATCTTCCCTATCGGAGAACTCTCACGATCTCAAGCCAATCAATCGATTGTACTCATACGATAGAAGATGCAAGATTAGATCACACAACTACGATAAAAGTAGTATCGGTCTGGCTTCACAATCCCAATGAAGTCTTTAAATCGTTAGCCTGATTTTAGAGAAGAAAATCAAAGGTTAATGAAGGTCGACTCTAGCGAGCGCACTAGTAGCACACAGACGTGTGGGGATTAGATTTGCTCAATGCTAGATGTCTCCTTTATATAGCCTTCAAATCAGGGTTTTTCCTTAGGTACAAAGCAATCCTTATTCACCGTTAGATTAAAACCTGATTTAGATTCAAGCTAATATTTCTCAACCGTTAGATCGAAAACTTAGATTGTCACACACACTTGGGTAAACGTTTACTGGGTTCGTGAAAACCATGCCCAAACGTGTACGTTCATGTTGGTTCAACATAGTAACCCAAAAGGTCAACCATATGAGCATTTCATGTTAACCTTGTTCTTCTTCACCATAACTAGTTCAATTGACTCAAATGAACTAGTTAGAGAGTTGTTCAATTTCTACGAGATCTTATGTAACTACACAAGACACAATTGAAACAAAGATGATTCGATTCGATTGAATCGGCTCATGAACATTATAGCCACGGTTTGCATAAAGCATTCCTTAGTAATTTAATGTTTCTTGTTCAGAGCACATATTTAGATCATAACCTCTTAAGTTCACAAACAAGTTCACGGACTTAAGTTAATCGGTTGAGTTTTCCAAAATCAGCAGAAATTCTCGGTTCGAGAACTTCCGCCAGTTCGCGAACTGGGTTCGCGGACTAAGCACACAAACGAGTTTTGGAAAATCCAACATAAATTCTTGGTCGAGAACTTCCGCCAGTTCGCGGAATGAGTCTGCGTACTGGGTTCGCGGACTTGGAAAGCCAATTCCACAATCCTCTCGATTTCTCTTGATCAACAAAGTTCGAAAACTTCGGTTCAAGGAATACATGGTTATGCAATCTAAACTCTCATTTCAATCATTGAGACATTCTCAGAGGACGTTATGTAGCCGTTATTCACAGATCGATTCACATAAGAGAAATTCTCAAAGTGATTGAAACTTTCATGACTTTCATCACTAGGTGAAGATAAACCTGATTAAAGCGAAACGCTTTACCAACACACGATTTCGAGATAAAAGATAAGCAATGAATGCTCAGCTCGAAATGTTAAGTGTGTATGATCTAGTTTATATAACATACGAATTTTGTCTCATAAGAACTAGGAGATAGAATAGATAGACTTTTGAGTGATAGATAAGTTCAAGTCTCCACATACCTTTTTGTTGATGAAGTTCCACGGTTCCTTGTATAGATCTTCGTCGTTGTATGATGAATCGCCATGAAGTCCTTGAGCTTAACTACACTTTTCCTATCTTAGTCCGAGACTTGGCTATGTAGGCTAGAAATCAAGACTCATAGTTTTGATCACTAACATTGACAAACATGCTTGAGATAGCAACGCATGCGAGGTTGACCGAGCTATTCTCTAACAATCTCCCTTTTTGTCAATTTTAGTGACAAAACTATTAATACATATGGAACACAAAAAATATAAACTTTGGTGGCTCCTATTCCATAGTCTAATCTTCAACGTTCCCTCAAATCTTCGTCCTTCCAAGTACTCCAATGATCCCAAAGGTTGTAAGTTTAGCATCACCGTTGTTGAAGATCCGTAGCTATAACAATGAGAGAAATCGAGATTATCGATCATTATTATACAGTGTCATATTACTATTATAACATCAAAGTCCAATTGTATCACGACTTCAACAATAATACTATGGTGATATGTATCACTCCCCCTTAGTCAATACTCCATCTCCTTACACAATGATCCGAAAACCATACGTATTTGTAGTGTGAACTATAATATTTCTCCCCCTTTTTGTCAATAAAATTGGCAATGGTACAAGAACGAGATCATAATAAAATTTCAACAAGAGACATTTCATAGACTAAAAGAAAAAAAATACATATCAACTTAATTTAGATGCAATCATAAAGCCGAAGATAAATGCATTCATCAAGGAGTTTTAAGATACAAGATAACCCCTATAAAATTCCACAACCGCACTCCCCGCAAGATATTACCATTAAGCACAAGTTCAAAAGAACTCTCCCCCATTTGATGTCATTCCCGAAAGAACAACAAGAGCGACCTTAATTTCGAAAGAAAAGAAGGATTTTTTATTGGATACCAAAAACCATGAGAATGATTTTCTATATCCAAAACTCAACCAAATTAACCACAAGTAAACCCACTATTAATTTAATTGGAATACGCAATTAAATCAAACCACAAAAGTGATCAATTCAATTGAAGGTGCTCAACATAAGTAAACTTACGGAGCTACGACTAAGGTAATCATACAGAGACGACTAACTTAATCGTTCACATACTCAACATAAGGAAAACCTTATGGAATATGCGACTATATTAACCGATAGAACATGATTAGTATAGCCGTTCATATACTCAACACAAGAATTTGTGGAATATATGAAAACTCAACTAGACTAATTACAAGAGAACCTATAATTAATCCAATTGGAATACCAATAACCAAACTAATCACCGATGTAATCAATTCAATTATTTTGGGCTCAACATAAGAGAACTTATGGAACCCCGACTAAGTTCATCATAGAAAATGATAACCTTAACCGTACATGTACTCAACATAACAAAGAAAACTTATGGAGTACAAACTAAATAACCAAACTAGTTGATCAATTTAGTTCCTAATGCTCAACATATAGCATCTTATGGAACAACCAACAAGTCAATAAGAAAAATCGACTTAGTTGTATCGTGCTCAACATAAGACACACAATGGAGCCTTCACGGTAGAACATGAAGATCAATATCGTGGATAACATACAAGGATCTATTCTATTTTCCATCATAACTATATAATAGACTTTATCCCTGTCAAACAAAAGATTTTATCCTATTTTCCATCAAATACATGACTGTATAGGCATAACTTTTGTAATTGTCAAAAGTCCATTCGTCCTTTCATCAATACGAATACTATTCATGAACGAATTTACTTTTGACCGCAATATGGGACCTTCAAGTTCAGGGACGCAAACAATACATATCCCATAAAAATATTGCAATATATCAAACCATTAAAATACTGCAATAACATCATCCTCCAAATATTTTTAGAATTTAATACCAATAAACCTAAAAAATAACATAAGAAGATGATAACAGAAATAGCTATGTGTAGTCACAATCATCGCTATTCAAAGCACTAGTTATTCTTCCAACTAATCCAAAAGGAAGACATACTAGGCAACAAAAATCTCTTTTAAAACTTCTTCAGAGAACTCTTTCTTGTTATTGAAGAATCCATTGACAATGGGATCATTCAACTCCTCCAAATCTTTTGAAAACACTGTCAGCTTACTAAGTTCTTTTTCCAGCTTTCGTACATTGTTTGTAGATTGAGACAATATCCATGCATAGTGAATTATATCATCTAAGGATGCAGAGATCCGAGATTTTAAGCTGTATCTTTTGCTGATGAATTCTTTTACCAGGTTCCTGAAGTTTTCATTACTTTGATAAGACGACAAGAACCAGTTTGAGGAAGGATTTTACCATTAATTATAACCTTCACTTTCTTCAACTTTGTGGAGGGGATCCCAGTACACCGACGTACTTTCGCTGTCAGAGTTGCATTCCTGCTTGTGCTGCATCTAGTAACAGGTGCCATGGTACATAAGATTTTGAGATACACCGTTCGTGAATGACTGAAACCCTGGACAAACAAAAACTTTGTATTTTAGAGATTTATATAGATAAAAAAACAAAAAAAAACCAAAAATACACTTCTTGAGCCAAAAGACGTAAATCCCCATTTTCTCAAGAAAAACATGGGAACGAACGTCTAGGGTTAGGAGGACATGATGGGATCCAAAAGCTCCCCTTGTTTATCCCACAATGACTTTCTAAGGTAAGGCACATGTGCAGAGATTCTTGTTCTTTTGTTCCCTGAAGCACTTGTCACGTAGGACCTGTGACAATTATAAGTTGGCCGAAACGCTAAAAATCATTCCATAGGAACAATCGTTTCCTTAAACTCAGGATCTTCAATACGTGAGTGTCCTCGAGAAATGAGCCTGAGATTATTTCTGAAGGTGTTTAAACAATCTTCCTCATTCCTGGATACCCACTTAGTACCTTCATTATAGACATTGGACTTGCGTGATATAAGGTTCCACACAACTTGTCTATGAAGTTGATCTAACTCATCATTCAGTGATTTTTTCCAAGAGAAGTTGCTCAGAGTTACATCAATGTTTCCTGGTTCTGAATGAGACGAGTAGAAACCAATTGAAAGATGTCCTTATGTCTTGGTTGTAGAGTCTTTTTCACGTTTGAAGATGATAAAAGATAAAACAAGGAGGAATCACCTAACACATGTAGAAAAGGCCCACAACGACTGTCACTACACCATCGAAGATAGGAAGTAGGACAAGAAGTAAGACTTCCTATACCATCGGTACTTTTCTGTACAGAATTTCCTGATAGTGTTGTACGTCCCTTTTGAGTAACATAAGGTTGCACAGTATTCTTACAAGGATTACTTGCAGCCTTCAGACTCTTTAAAGACGACGTCCAGGGTCGTCGAGGATGATCGGATGAGCATCCATAAACACCATCCCCTTGGCATTTGTCTGAATGGTTCCTAGTCACATCAGTTTTCTCAATAATTGATCGTTGAGCATTATCTGAAAGATGACAATTCTTTAGAAAGGAACAACTGGATTCTCTCAGAATCGACGAGAGATTTTTACTGGAGATCAAATCCTTAAGAGTTGCAATTTCTGCAACAAGACCAGAATAGATCTGGATTTGTTCTTCCAATCTCTTTTGAAGATTAACCAGTTTATCAGACCTTTTCTTACGGTTATTTTTTAAACCTGGTGAAGCGTCAATTGAGACATTACGGTCCATATAGTCAGATCACCACAAACACATACTTTTGAGGTCTTAAACGTGTTTTCCTGCTCTGATACCAATTGAAAAAGCGGGGGTCTAAAAACACCACCCAATATTTTGCTTAGCAATATGTATGGACTAACTCCGAAATACTTTGCTAGAGAATCAACTAGACAGTCAGACTCAATCTAGATATAAGTATCTCAAGGAGTTATTATCTCTCTCTTGATTTGATTTTTACTTAAGCTAAAAACAATAGCGAGTCTTTATCAAATACAAGGAATACTTGGACGGTACCAAAGACCAATGTCCAAAGATCAATCAATATCAATCAACAACCAAAGGTTGGATTTCCAATTGATGATCACGAACGCACAACCTGTATTATTTCAATTATATAACAAATATAATGCGGAACAGACACCAGAAATTTTGTTAACGAGGAAACCGCAAATGCATAAAAACCCCGGGACCTAGTCCAGATTGAATAAACACTGTATTAATCCGCTACAGACACTAGCCTACTCCAAGCTAACTTCGGACTGGACTATAGTTGAACCCCTATCAATCTCCCACTGATACAAGGTACAGTTGTATTCCCACGCCTCTGATCCCAGCAGGATACTGCGCACTTGATTCCCTTAGCTGATCTCACCCACAACCAAGAGTTGTTGTAACCCAAAATCACAGACTTGATAGTAAACAGATCTGTCTCACACAGAAAGTCTATCAAAGGATAAATCTGTCTCCCACAGATAACCCTAGGTTTTGTTCCGTCTTAAGATATAAAATCAAGGTGAACATGAACCAATTGATAATCCGGTCTTATATTCCCGAAGAACAGCCTAGATTAATCAATCGCCTCTCTACAATCCTTCCTGACTACACAAGAGGATTGTCGAGGAATCACAAACAGTGAGACGAAGATGTTTGTGACTTCTTTATCTTCTCTATCGGAGAACTCTCACGATCTCAAGCCAATCAATCGATTGTACTCGTACGATAGAAGATGCAAGATCAGATCACACAACTACAATAAAAGTAGTATCGGTCTGGATTCACAATCCCAATGAAGTCTTTAAGTCGTTAACCTGATTTTAGAGAAGAAAATCAAAGGTTAATGGAGATCGACTCTAGCGAGCGCACTAGTAGCACACAGACGTGTGGGGATTAGATTTACTCAATGCTAGATGTCTCCTTTATATAGCCTTCAAATCAGGGTTTTGCCTTAGGTACAAAGCAATCCTTATTCACCGTTAGATGAAAACCTGATTTAGATTCAAGCTAATATTTCTCAACCATTAGATCGAAAACTTAGCTTGTCACACACACTTGGGTAAACGTTTACTGGGTTCGTGAAAACCATGCCCAAACGTGTACGTTCATGTTGGTTCAACATAGTAACCCAAAAGGTCAACCATATGAACATTTCATATTAACCTTGTTGTCCCTCACCATAACTAGTTCAATTGACTCAAATGAACTAGTTAGAGAGTTGTTCAATTGCTATGAGATCTTATGCAACTAGACAAGACACAATTGAAACAAAGATGATTCGATTCAATTCGATTGAATCGGCTCATGAACATTATATCCACGGTTTGAATAAAGCATTCCTTAGTAATTTAATGTTTCTTGTTCAGAGCACATCTTTAGATCATAACCTCTTAAGTTCACAAACAAGTTCGCGGACTTAAGTTAATCGGTTAGGTTTTCCAAACTCAGCAGCAATTCTCGGTTCGAGAACTTCCGCCAGTTCCCGGACTGGGTTCGCAGACTGAGTTCGCGGACTAAGCACACAAACGAGTTTTGGAAAATCCAGCAGAAATTCTCGGTCGAGAACTTCTGACAGTTCGCGGACTGAGTCTGCGGACTGGGTTTGCGGACTTGGCAAGCCAATTCCACAATCCTCCCGATTTCTCTTGATCAACAAAGTTCGAAAACTTCGGTTCAAGGAATACATGGTTATGTAATCTAAACTCTCATTTCAATTATTGAGACATTCTCAGAGGACGCTATGTAGTCGTTATTCACAGACCGATTCACGTCAGAGCAATTCTCAAAGTGATTGAAACTTTCATGACTTTCGTCACTAGGTGAAGATAAACCTGATTAAAGCGAAACGCTTTACCAACACACGATTTCGAGATAAAAGATAAGCAATGAATGCTCAGCTCGAAATGTCAAGTGTGTATGATCTAGTCTATATAGCATACGACTTTTGTCTCATAAGAAGTAGGATATAGAATAGATAGACTTTTGAGTGATAGATAAGTTCAAGTCTCCACATACCTTTTTGTTGATGAAGTTCCACGGTTCCTTGTATAGATCTTCGTCGTTGTATGATAAATCGCCATGAAGTCCTTGAGCTTAACTACACTTTTCCTATCCTAGTCTGAGACTTAGCTATGTAGGATAGAAATCAATACTCATAGTTTTGATCACTAACATTGACAAACATGCTTGAGATAGCAACGCATGCGAGGTTGACCGAGCTATGCTCTAACAATAACAAATCACATACGAATATGAATTTGAATCCAAAAATACTCAATTAAATTAACCACAAGAAAACCCATGATTAATTCAATCAACAACTAAATTACCGCAAGAGTGTGATCAATTCAATTGGTCATGCTCGACATAAGAGAACTTACGGAGCCGCACAATATATACATAAAATATGGATCAGGAAAGATCAATACTGCGGAATAGATAAGGATTCATTCTATTTCCCATCACTATTTGCACAATGACATACAATAGACATAATCCTTGTAAACAAAAGTTCATCCTATCTTCCATCAATATTTGCATAATGACATAATAGGCTTAAAACTTTTGTAATGTCAAAAGCTCATTCATTCTTTTATCAATACATGCATATCGACATATGAATGACTTAACTTTTGACAAAGTATGCGACAATCATAGTTCACAGATGCAAACACACATATCCCATAACAAGTTTGCAATATATAAAACCATAAAGATTAATACTGCAAAAATCATCTTCCAAATAATTTTTTAGAATTTAAACAAATAAATCTAAAAAATTAAAGATGAAAACGTTGGACATAGATATTTGTAATCACAATATGGCTATTCCAAACACTAGTTATTCTTCCTAAAACCACAAGAATAAAATTCTCATAAGAATATTTACTAGACATCACAGTTCATTGAGAACCTCATACCTTTCAATGAATCCGTCAAAGAAGGTATCACTGATTTCCTTTACTCTCTTGACCGTTGACACACCATGTTCGTGAGTTAGAACGCTAACTTTTCGATCAACAACCCGAGAAATCTATCTAGCCTTGACACAGTCCATGATGAGCTTCTTTTGATTCCGTATCAGAATATTCTGATTAGCAAGAATTTTGGCCTGACCATCTAAGAGTTGATTTATTTGCAGTTGAATATTCGCAAACTCGACCTTTGAATCGTTCTAAAAACGAGTTAAATCCTTGACAGAATCATCAATCCAGGAGTTGTGATCCTTTCTTTCAAGCATCTTCTTTAGAACCAACTCTTGAATTGACTCACGTCCTTGAGTATCTTTCTCCATATCAAGATGTACTATCTCTTGAGATTTTGCAGAGTTCTCCATATATTTTTGATAGGGATGGAATAACACAATAAAGAGAGTATATATGTGTTTGTAAACAGGAGAAGGAAACTGAAAAGCGGGAGTCTAACAACACCACCCAATATTTCGCTTAGCAATCTATATGGACAAACTCCAATATACTTTTTTATGAGAATCAACTAGACAGTTAGACTCAATCAATAAAAATATATATCAAACAGTTTATATCTCAATCTCTCGATTTGATCTTTACTCAAGCAAATGGAAATTTGCGAGTCTATATCAAAGAGAGATAACTTGGACGATACCAAAGACCAATGTCCAAGGATCAATCAATATCAATCAACAACCAAAGTTTGGATTTCCAATTGATGATATTTAACGCACAACCTGTATTATTTCAATTATATAAAATATAATGCGGAAAAGAAATAACACAAACACCAGAAGTTTTGTTAGCGAGGAAACCGCAAATGCAGAAAAACCCCGGGACCTAGTCCAGATTGAACACACACTGTATTAAGCCGCTACAGACACTAGCCTACTCCAAGCTAACTTTGGACTGGACTATAGTTGAACCCCAATCAGTCTCCCACCGATCCAAGGTACAATTGTACTCCTACGCCTCTGATCCTAGAAGGATAATGCGCACTTGATTCCCTTAGCTGATCTCACCCACAACCAAGAGTTGCTGCAACCCAAAATCGCAGACTTGATAATAAACAAATTTGTCTCACACAGAAAAGTCTATCAAAAGGATAAATCTGCCTCCCACAGAAAAACCCTATGTTTTGTTCCGTCTTAAGATATAAAATCAAGGTGAACAGGAACCAATTGATAATATGGTCTTATATTCCCGAAGAACATCCTAGATTAATCAATCACCTCTCAACAATCCTTCTTGACTACACAAGCGGTTTGTCGAGGAATCACAAACAGTGAGACGAAGATGTTTGTGACTTCTTTATCTTGCCTATCGGAGAAATCTCACGATCTCAAGCCAATCAAAGATTGTACTCATACGATAGAAGATGCAAGATTAGATCACACAACTACGATAAAAGTAGTATCGGTCTGGTTAACCATATGAGCATTTTATATTAACCTTGTTCTTCTTCACCATAACTAGTTCAATTGACTCAAATGAACTAGTTAAAGAGTTTTTCAATTGCTATGAGATCTTATGTAACTACACAAGACACAATTGAAACAAAGATGATTCGATTCGATTGAATCGACTCATGAACTTTATAGCACGGTTTGCACAAGGCATTCCTTAGTAATTTGAGTTTCATGTTCAGAGCACGTCTTTAGATTATAACCACTTAAGATCACAAACAAGTTCGCAGACTTAAGGCAACCAGCAGAGTTTTCCAAAATCAGCAGAAAATCTCGGCAAGGAGACTTCCGCCAGTCCGCGGACTAAATACGCAAGCGAGTTTTTGGAAAATCCCAGCAGAAATTCTCGGTAAGAGAACTTCCGTCAGTTCGCGGATTGGGTTCGCGGACTTGGCAAAGCCAATTCCTCTGGTTTCTCTCAATCAACAAAGTTCGAAAACTTCGGATTAAGGAATACATGGTTATGTAATCTAAACTCTCATTCCAATCATTGAGACATTCTCAGAGGACGTTATATAGCCGTTATTCACAGACCGTTTCACGTCAGAGCAATTCTCAAAGTAATTGAAACTTTTCATGACTTTCGTCACTAGGTGAAGATAAACTTGATCAAAGCGAAACGCTTTACCAACACACGATTTCGATAAAAAGATAAGTAGTGAATACTCAACTCGAAATGTCAAATGTGTATGATCCAGTCTATATAGCATACGCCTTTTTGTCTCATAGGAAGTAGGAGATAGAATAGATAGACTTTTGAGTCATAGATAGGTTCAAGTCTCCACATACCTTTTTGCTAATGAAGTTCCACGGTTCCTTGTATAGATCTTCGTAGTTGTATGATGAATCGCCATGAAGTCCTTGAGCTCAACTACACTTTTCTATCCTAGTCTGAGACTTAGCTATGTAGACTAGAAATCAAGACTCATAGTTTTGATCACTAAAATTGACAAACATGCTTGATATAGCAACGCATGCGAGGTCGACTGAGCTATGCTCTAACAGAAACTCTTGTTTTGAAAACCCTATGAACTCACAGGAGTAGGACACGGATATTCACGGACCGTTCACAAGAGAGGAATGGGTTTGAACTAAATTCGGTAAGAGGAAAAACACAATATTTGTCAAATATTGCTCAAATCTTAGAATTAGAGCCTGAGTCATAATACAACTTTCATAACTCTGATTGATTGATAACAGAAAATGACATAAAGAAATGTACAACAAATCTTGAGACTCCCATAGTCATCATCCTTGTACCTCTCAAGATAGATTCAAGGATGAGATTACCTAAAGTTAGGTAAAGGAGTGAGAAGTGATATCACTACCAAACATGGGAATAGGATTGTACAGGTTCTTTGACCGTTTTGCTTGTATAGTCCCCTTTTCCATTGATTATAACGTAATCCAGACGGATTAGTCATAAATCCTTTCAAAAATCCATCTGAAGGATTTTTCTGAGGACTGAGTCTAGGACCTCTAGAAATAGGTTCCAAAAAAGGGAATTTGGAGGATTTCCATTTTCTTGATCTAGACTTACCAGACTTGTTCTTATGAACACATGGAAAGTCTTCATTAGTGGCACATGATTTTATACCGTAATGAGGAGCACGCAACCTGTGGTGATTTTTTGAGGAGAGATCATAAGATTTCTGGTTTTCTGTCGGCAAGAGATTCACTATAGATGTCCTTAGACGATTTACTCCATTGACAGTAGAAATAAGCAAATTATGGAGATTAGAAATTTGTTTCCTCCTAGAAAAACAATGAATAACATAGTGATTCTTTTTCCCACAGAATGAACAACATCGTGAAATTGAGACATGATTGTCTTGATCCAAACCTTCATCCTTCACATGCACATTTTGCAAGTGATTCTCAGTAGGTGCTTCCTTGAAGGAATTTTTCTTTACACGAGGTAAAACCTTGTGAGTATTAGGATAAGGTGTAGAGGATGACTTAATCATCAAAACAGAGTTTTCATTTTTCAAGGCGTTACACTGCTCTTGGGAAAGTTGCAGAGATGCAACAAGTTTCTCTTTTTCAACACAATAGTTATTTATGTCTGATGAATGCGTCTCGATCAAACGTTTTTCTCTAATTGAATCTTTCTTGACAATATCCTCAAGAATACTAATCTTTTCACACTACAGAGAAGTTTCTTGAAGAAGTTTTTCGATATTGTTAGAGAAGGACTCGATGATATTATAGAGTTCACGTTCTCGACCAAGAGACTTTTCAAATCCATCAATGAGCTAAGCATGATTCTGAAAATCAATAGTCTCAGTTGAATTTTTTGAGATTCTGGTGAGCCCCTTTTCAGCTTTTGCGATAGTGTCAACTGTCTCTTTAGAGGAACAAATATCAACATTTGATAGATCCTTTTTTCTACCCCGGGATTCGGAAGAATCAGCTAAGGAGTAATCCTTTGAGGTGACCTCAAGACATTTGACATAGTTAAAAGCTTTGGAAGGTATTTTGGTATGCGCATATGCCAGAGGTGAGATTTTATCCACAAACTCAGATTGCTACAAACACAGACTGATAAGGTCTTTAGACGTGTTTGCCTGCTCTGATACCAATTGAAAATACGAGGGTCTAACAACCACACCCAATATTTCGATTAGCAATCTGTATGGACTAACTCCAATATACTTTTAAGAGAATCAACTAGACAGTCAGAATCAATCTTAATAAAAGTATATCAAAGAGTTATACCTCTCTTTCTTGATTCAATACTTACTCAAGCAAATAGAAACCTGGGAGTCTAATTGAATACAATAGAAATCACTTGAACGGTACCAAAGACCAATGTTCAAGTATCAATCAATTTCGATCAACAACCAAAGAGTTGGATTTCCCAATTAATTGATTTAGCGCACAACCTGTGATACTTCAATTATATAACAAAATATAATGCGGAAAAGAAATAACACAAACACTTGAAGTTTTGTTAACGAGAAAACCGCAAATGCAGAAAAACCCCGGGACCTAGTCCAGATTGAACACACACTGTATTAAGCCGCTACAGACACTATCCTACTACAAACTAACTTCGGTTTGGACTGTAGTTGAACCCCAATCAATCTCACACTGATCCAAGGTACAGTTGCGCTCCTTACATCTCTGATCCCAGCAGGATACTACGCAATTGATTCCCTTAGCTGATCTCACTCACAAACGATGAGACGAAGAAGTTTGTGACTACTTTTATATCTTGCCTATCGGAGAAATAAATCTCAAGTCAATCCTTACGATTGTACTTAGTACGATAGAAACAACAAGATCAAATCACATAACTACGAGAAAGTACTATCGGTCTGGCTTCACAATCCCAATGAAGTCTTCAAGTCGTTAACCTACAGGGTCTCGGTAGAAACCTAAGGTTAAAGGAGAATCGACTCTATCTAATACAACTAGTATCACACGGGAGGTTTGGGGATTAGGTTTCCCAGTTGCTAGAGTTCTAACTTATATAGTCTTTCAAATCAGGGTTTGCAATCAATGTTAGCTTAGTAACAAAGCATTCAATATTCACCGTTAGATAAAAACCTGATTAGATTCAAGCTAATATATTTCAACCGCTAGATCGAAACTTAGCTTATTACACACAAATGAAATGCACGCTTATCTAGGTTTATGTAACCGTACCCAAACATGTACATCTAGTTGGTTCAACAATAATTAACCAAATGGTTAGCCATATGAGCACTTTCATATCAAATGACTCAAATGAACTAGTTAGAGAGTTGTTCAATTGCTTAGATCTTTATAATAGACACAATTGAAACAAAAACGATTTGATTCACTCGAATCAATTCATGAACTTTATATCCATGGTTTGCAAACTTGCATTCCTTAGTTTATATAAGTTTAAGTTCACGGATAATCGTTTTTAGAAAATAACCAACTTAAGTACGCGGACTGATACACGGACTTAAGTACCCGGAATAAGTTTGTAAATAGTTCACAAACTCCAGCAGATTTTCTAGGGAAGAGAACCTCCGACAGTACGCAGGCTGGGTACGCGGACTGGGTTCGCGGACTCTGTTCTGGTTTTCCTGATCAACAAAGTATGCATACTTTGGTTCAAGGAATAAGGACTTATACATGTATGACTTATCACACAATGCTTATATCCAACAATGGTTATATAATATAAACTCTCATTTAAATCATTGAAACATTCTTAGAGGACTATATAGTTGTTGTTCACAAACCATTTTTCGTCAAAGCCATTTTCAAGTGATTGAAACTTAACATGTCTTTCGTCACTAGTAAAGATTAACTTGGCCAAAGCGAAAGCTTACCAACACATATTTCGAGAAATAGATAAGCGAGATAAACTCGGCTCGAAATAGCAAATGTGTATAATCAAAGTCTATATAGCAAAACGACTTTTGTCTCAAGATAGGAGATCGAGTAGATAAACTTTTGAGTGATAGATAAGTTCAAGTCTCCACATACCTTTTAGTCGATGAAGTTCCACCAGTTCCTTGAGTAGTTCTTTGTCTTTGTATGATGATCGCCATGGAGTCTTGAGCTCAACTACACTTTTTATCCTAGTCCGAGACTTAGCTAATAGTAGACTAGAAATCAAGACTTATAGTTTTGATCACTAACATTGACAAACATGCTTGATATAGCAACGCATGAGAGTTAGACCGAGCAGTGCTCTAACACCATCATGTAGATACATCTATCCCAGTTTGTTGGATAAGACTTAATTGATTCTTGGATATTGATATTTGGAATCTTCCAAGTACTCTCACACGTAAATCAGGTTCACGGACTAGTCTCTGTAAACTTTCGGATTGTGGAAGAAAAAGATATAACTCTGAATATTATTCCTTGATTGAGATTCATTAAGTTAAACTCTCAAAATTGTATTAATTAGGTTTGTTCATACAGTTTTCCTAAGAAAAAGTTGGTGGTGTATTTTGGTACCCCCGCGTTTTCAACAGCTAATAATCAGTGTGTGTTTAATATGGACTAAGTTCCGGGATTATTTTTACAATATTGTAATTTTCCTCGTTAACAAAATATCTGGTATTTGTGCTATTTCTTTTCCGCATTATATTGGTTTATCTTTATAATTGAAATATCACAGGTCGTAAGTATTTAAACCTAGATAATATTAACTCAATTGTACGGAACCTACAAGACTAGTTCTTGTTAAATTCGTATAGGTTTAAGAAGAAGAGTGTTGAATCAAAGTTATCCTTGAAGAATGGAGATTGAAGAATACACAAAGAAATATTGGAGAACTTCATTAAAATTTAGTAATAAACTCTTAATTCTCTTCTTTACTCTACCTCTCTATATAGTGAAACAAGTGCTCACTCTATGGAACAATTCCTATGACAGTAAATATATTTATATATACAATCAAGGATTTTTGAGCCCATGATTTTTGTAAGATTGACCTTTATCACTAGAAAGGTCCTTATGTTCTAGTGAATGTGAATACGAATGCAAAGAGCCAAGAATCACCCAATTCCGTATTATAACGAAAACATTATGAATGATTTATTAAAATAACACTTATAAGTATGGCTAAGGTTGATTTCGTGAATAGGAAATTCTACGCGAACTTTTGGCAACAGTTCGCGAGCGTAAACCGTGAATACGTGACTAAAAGCCTATTTTGATCAAGACAAGGTAGCTTTATTTCTAAGCAACCTAACCTTTATCATTCACTATAAATATGGGTTTCATGTAACCACCCAACTCATCCCTTAGAAAATTGTGTTCGGTTACATAAGGTTATTTTCCATATTTTTGTTCTTCAACAACAAAAGTGAGGTTTCAAATGACTTTACTTGGGGATATTAAAGCACGGGGAAAGTTATCTTCTTTGATAGTTACGTAACCTGTTCCTAGGTGTTTTCCATAAACCCTAGATTTGATAGAGTAAGATAACCCTAGTATTTTATAGGTGATCTTTTAAGGAAGATTCAGTTAGGGTTACGGTTCCGTAACCTAATTTTTGAGGAGTATCTTCTGAAGAGAATTTGTGTTCTTCCAGAAGATTTTTAAGAAAATTGGTGTTCTTTTAAAAGATTTAAGAGAAGCATTACTAAAGAGAATTGGTGTTCTGCTAGGAGTTCTACAGGTGCGTGAATACAACTTAAGCAGGTATTACATCTAGTCCAAATATGTAGTAGGTAATTGGTGTAACAACTTATAATCAGTGTACGTTCAATCTGGACTAGGTCCCAGGATTTATCTACAAGATTGTAGTTTTCTTCGTTAACAGAAATCCCCGGAGTCTGTGTTATAAGATATGCAATAAATATATATTTTCTGTTTTGACAAACTCCAATTGTAATTCAGCCAATATACTGAAATCACTCATAGTTGACAACTAATATTAGTGTTTGTACCCAAAATTACTTTTGGGCACGAAAAACGATTGAATCGATGATTTGAAGTAGCTAGGGTTAGGAAACAAATTGAAGAACAAATAAATGAGACACAAATTTAACGTGGTTCGGCAAGATGTGCCTACGTCCACGGATGAATCCCCTTGAGGAGTGATGTTTTATTGATATCAGAATTATAATGGATTTTTTCTCTCTTCGCTCGCCTCCCTTCCCCTCTATCAGGCGTCCCTATTTATACAGTTGAACACCTAATTTCGAGATAAACTTAAATGGCATTAACTTTCCCTGCATGCCTCTTGACATTAATCTTGCATGAATCTGCCCAGCATGCCTCCTGGTATTAATCTTGCATGAAACTGCCATGCATGCCTCCCTGTATTAACTTTGCATGAAACTGCCCTGCATGCCTCCCTGTATTAACTCTGCATGAAACTGCCCTGCATGCCTCCCTTGTTAATTCGTTCTGCTGGCAGACTGGATTGACTGGCTGATATGCAGAATGGGCTGGCAGTATGGATGGAGGATTCCTCCTGTGGACAGTGCTGAGCAACCTACCCGGGGGAGATGGCCCGGGACTTGCCCGGAGGACATGGCCGGGGGACATGCCCGGGAAATGGTTGACATCATCGCTGGCAACATGACTGGAAATTGGCTAGAGGCGCGACTTGCAACTTGACTTCGACAGTTGACCGATGGTTGACTTTGACCATTGACCGGGCGTTGACTTCATGGATCACTGGATTAACTGGTAGCTAGTTCAGTCGGTATGATGGTGGCAGGCTTGGATGAGGGCCAAAAGGTGATTTAAGTAGCAATTTGGCGCATTATGTGGCATTTTTACTCATGGTACAAACATCGCCCCCTCTTAACCTCCAACTATTTGGGGGTTAAGAAAATTTCGTTTTCCTTGTTCAATGACAAAACTCGTCCCCAAGTGTGGATTATTGTTGCTGAGGTGATTGGCAACCTTCCCTTGTTTTTTGCGGAAATTATAATCAAGATGCCCCAATGAGGCTGTTGTGACTGGAAGATCGACGGGAAACAGTTGAGTATGAACCATTGTTGTATGCAAAAACTAGACTTAAGGCTGATTTTGTCTGCAACGGAAGCGTGATACTGGAGCGGAGTGGTGTTGAAAGTGAGCTGCAACTGTTGATGTAAAAACTGAACTGTGGTAGTTGCGTAGAACTAGACTAGTAACAGTTGTTTGGAAAAGATGAGCTATATTTGAAGTCACTCAGCTAGAATCTGTGTGAGCTATTGTTGTAAACGAAACTTGAATTTGCAGACTGTCAGTAATTCCGACCAAACTGGGTAGTAGTAGTTGTTGGTATTAAGCTGCTGTTAATTACGGACTGAGCTGCGGTAGTTGCGAGCGGAAGGGTGTGATCCTTCAATAGTTGGGATGGTAACATACTTTGTGTGATGTTGGACCTCCAACGGTCTTGGTTGTGCTACTGGATATGACATCAATCTTTATATGTCGTCAATAGTTATATGAATCAGAATAGAAGCAGCGATGTAGACTAGATCGCAATAGTTAATGCGGAACTGGATTGCAATGATTACGGTAAACTGGACTGTGACGGCCACAAACAACTGTCCTCTGCAGTAATGGGCAAAACTGGGCTGCAACAGCTTTGAGCAAAGCTGGTCTGCAGCAACTGCAGTCAGCTGGACTGCAGGAGCTGCGAACAGAGCTGAACTGCAACAGCTTCAATCAGCTGGACTGCAACAGCAACGAGGAAAGCTGCACTGTAGCAGCTGCGATCAGTTGAACTACAGGAGCTGCGAATATAGCTGGACTGCAGCAACTTCGATCAGCTGGACTGCAGCAGCGACGAGCAAAGTTGCACTGCAGCAGCTGTGATCAGCTGGACTGCAGGTGCTGCGAACATAGCTGGACTGCAGTAGCTTCGATCAGCTGAACTGCAGCAACTGCGATCAGCTGGACTGCAGGAGCTGCGATCAGCCGGAATGCAGGAGCTGCAAACATAGATGGACTGCAGTAGCTTCGATCAGCAGCTAGACTGCAGCAACTGCTAAGGACCTGGACTAAAACAGTTCGATAAACCTGAGTGTAACAGTTACAAATAAAACCAGACTGCATTAGTTGCGTCCAACTGAGTACAGAATTGATGAGCAAAACTAGATTGCATCAGTTGCGTCCAACTGAGTGCAGCAGTTTCTTAGGAACTGGACTACATTAGTTCGATCAACTTAACTATAGCAGTTTAACGTTACTGATTGCAATAACTGCGTCGAAATATTAGGGTGTATACTGGCCCCCTCTTAATCCTGTAACTCGTTGTAGTATTAAGAAATTTAGGTTTCCCTTTGTTCCGATTTTCAACAGCTGAATTTTGCATCACATTTAGGTGCTACGTAACTCGCCCCCAAGTGTGCGGAGTGTTACGCGACTAGCTCCAAAGATATACTTTAGAACATGAGGTGTTACATATCTCGCCCCCAAATGATGGTCATCCACGTTGCATTGATATGCAACTCACCCCCAGAAGATAGTGATTTGCATGCTGCTCAATGCTCGCACAAGGGTGAACTTCCTTGCTGCATCTTGCTCGCACATGGAATGAGGTTGAAAGTTTTTCTGCTATCTGGAATTCGCGCAGGGGGCCAATCCCACTAGATATTCCAGATTCGCGCAGAATTGAGATGTGTGTATCTCCTCATGCCTTGGCATGTGAAAACGCTCGCCACATTATAGGTGTCCCAATGAACGAAAGTATGCATGATTATATGAAATGATGCAAAAATATTTAATTTGTATTCGTACCTTATGAGAAGTGGTATTGCGACTCTGTGTATATGTGGAAGTTAGGATGTCCACTGGTTATGATGATGTTATGATGTTGTGTGAGATACGACTTCATGCTGGGGATGCAGATGTTATCCTGGTGTTTGGAAGGTGACTTCATAATGACGACGGCTTGAAAAACTTGCCTCGATAACAACGGCTTTTTCTGGTGCTGCTGGCTCAGTGTCCCGGCTTGGCTCGACTTTGGCACTAGAATGCACTGCCAGACTGGACTGCACCAGGTTAATAAAAACTGGACCTCTGCAGTTACATTGAAACCGAACTGCAGCTTTTATTTGCGAAACTGGACCACAACAGTTTGATCAACTGGACTGTACCAGTTGTGATCAACTGGACTGCAACAGTTGCTGTGAAACTGGACTACAACAGTTCGATCAGCTGGAATGTAGAAGTTAAGATGGAAACTGGGCTGCAATAGTTGCGATCAACTGGTCTGCAGTTTTTGCTGAGAAATTGGACCACATCAGTTCGATTAACTGGATTGTAGAAGTTGTTGGCAAACCGGACTGCAACAGTTTCAGTCAACTGGACTGCAGCTGTTGTGGAGAAGTCGACATATCAATTTCTCGAAAATAGATATAAAAGCTTTAACGACAAGGATATTAAACATGTTGTGGAAAACAAGTCAACGCAACCGGTTTAACGAGCATGAAACTTGTCGATGTTGTTGAAAACATCTACACAACAAGATTGGCGAACGATTGAACTCGAACCCGTTATGGATTTGAATCAACACAACAATCTTGACGATCATTGAAATCGTACAACACTACGAACTTTGAAATGGAACATGTTATGGATAGAAAATCGACACAACAACGTTTGCGAACTTTGAGAATCATATGGAGCTTTCACTAGATATTGATCTATGACCGTGTTCGATGGCGCCGCTTGGAACCTCAAAAATAAAACTTTTCAAACTCATTATTTTTCACCCCAATGTTTTAGGGAAATGAAAGACGATTCCAACGGGCTAAAAATCGCCAAATTCGGACGTCATACGAAGGAGATATCAAAGAAACAAAATCGAGCACCAAGCCCAAGATATAGTTGCAGTTGGCTAAGCCCACGAAGTGGGGTAGAAATATCCTCAAGCAAAAGGATATGGGGCTGATAAATCCACCGAGTCATTGGCTCGGCTCGGATGGCGGCTCAGTTTGTTTGAGTTGGCTCGGCTTGACTCGCTGGGTGTAAATAACTTCCAATATGATCACGTGGGGTGGAAAAATCTAGGAAGCCATTGGCTTGGCTCGGCGGTGACTGATTTGACCGAGTCAACTCGGCTTGGTTCACTGGGGCATAAACATCCTCCTATGCGATCATTTCTGGGCGAAAATAACCAGGACAATGGAAGCAACTTAACCCGTGAAGCACGGAAACATCACCATTGATGTCGGACGGAGATTGGTCCGGCCGACAGGCATGCCGCCGGGCAATGTTGCCGGCAGTTTCCGTCGCCGGGGAGGTGACATCATGCATGAATATACTGCCACGTCACATGTTGACTAGATCCAATTGCTGACGTGGGCATGATGACACATCAACATCCAGTTGACATGGCACCTCACCTTGCTGACGTGGCAGACAAACTCCGCTGACGTGGCATACTGACCGAACATGATGCTGACGTGGCGATGCCGACTGGAACACCTTACTGACATGGAAGCTACTGACTGAACCCTTTGCTGACGTGGCGGATGCTGACTGGACTCTTTGCTGACGCGTCGTCTTATGTGGCAACTGACTGGCGATGACGTGTCAGCTGATCTAACGATCACGTGGCAAATGACTGGGTAGGGAACCTTTGATGTCTGTAACAATAATTTAATGAGGGTGAACGAAACCTCTCACGTGGGTGGCTATAACTTAAAATGGGTGAACGAAGTGTCTGACATAGGTGAACAACACTTTATGTGGTTGAACGAATCACCTGACGTGGGTGAACAGATCTTAATGTGGGTGGCCAACTTAATGTGGGTGAATGAAACCCTGATGTGGGTGACAGGTCCGCCGGCTCGACCCGCCGACTTTGTCCGCCGTCTCTATCCGTCGTTTTTTTTAAGCCTTTCGTAACGCTTTTCTCGAACCGTGGTCTTTCCTTTTGAACCTTTTGTAACAGTTCGTCAATTGTTGTCTTTTCTTCTAGCTTTTTGCAACAGTTTCGAACAACTGTTATCTTTTCTGCGAGCCTTTTGCGACAATATTTCTAGACTGTTATCTTTTCTTCGATCCTCTTGTAACAGTTTTGCTTATGACCTTTTACAGATCCTTTCCCTAGGGTTCGCAAGCGCCTATAGAAGTAGGCAATTAGACAACCCTGCGATCAACTGGACTGCAGTAAGTGCAATCAAAACTGGACTGCAGCAGTAATTGTTGAGGGCATCCAAACTATAAGTTTCTGGATGCTTTTCGAGATTTTTTTTTTGGGTTTTCGTCTTCCGTCTCTGTCGTACGTGCATCTGGTGCAGGTAGCTGATGGAAGCAATTAGAGATGGGTAGGTTGACAACCGATAATCATGATGGTGGTGATGGTGACGATATTTGAACTCGGACATGTTGCCGCTACACTATCTGGGATGCAATTTCTTTGAAATCTGGAGTTGTCATTGTTGCGGATCGAACATCCTACAAAAGTTTCGATGGTGCTTTCACTCCATCTTTTGTCGCGGACCGAATGTCCTGGCAACAGTTTCATCAGACTTTGTAGTGATGCAGTTTCAGTGGTTTTAGAAGGTAATAGCGTCATCAAATCTCGAACTGCGAATCTTGACTGCAGTAGTTACGATCAACTGGACTGCAGTAACTGTGATTATCTGGTCTGCAGTAGCTGCGATTAGCTGGACTGCAGCAGTTTCGATCAAACTGGACTGCAACAGTGGTTTTTGACGGCGTTCAAACTGCTTTCTCACGAACACGATCCTGAAGCTTTTTGTACTACTTTTCTCAACGGGAAAACACGATTTCTTTTCTCGTAGTCCCCTTAGTCGGCGCCAATGTTTGTACCCAAAATTACTTTTGGGCACGAAACACGATTGAATCGATGATTTGAAGTATCTAGGGTTAGGAAACGAATTGAAGAACAAATAAATTAGACACAAATTTAACGTGGTTCGACAAGATGTGCCTACGTCCACCGATGAATCCCCTTGGGGAGTTTTTTTTTGTTGATATCAGAATTACAATGGATTTTTTCTCTCTTCGCTCGCCTCCCTTCCCCTCCATCAGGCGTCCCTATTTATACAGTTGAACACCCATTTTGAGATAAACTTAAATGGCATTAACTTTCCCTGCATGCCTCCTGCATGAAACTGCCATGCATGCCTCCTAGTATTAATCCTGCATGAAACTGCCCTGCGTGCCTCCCTGTATTAAGCCTGCATGAAACTGCCCTGCATGCCTCCCTGTATTAACTCTTCATGAAACTTCCCTGCATGCCTCCCTGTATTAATTTGCTCTGCTGGCAGACTGGATCGACTAGTTGATATGCATAATGGGCTGGCAGTATGGATGGAGGATTCCGCCTGTGGACAGTGCTGAGCAACCTGCCCGGGGACTTGCCTGGGGGACATGGCCGGGGGACATTCCAGGGAACTGGTTGACATCATCGCTGGAAACATGACTGGAAATTGGCTAGAGGAGCGACTTGCAACTTGACTCCGGCAGTTGACCGGAGGTTGACTTTGACCATTGACCGGGCGTTGACTTCATGGATCACTGGATTAGCTGGTAGCTACTTCAGTCGGTAGGATGGTGGCAGGCTTGGATGAGGGCAAAAAGATGATTTAAGTAGCAATTTGTCCCATTATGTGGCATTTTTTACTCATGGTACAAACAATTAGCTAGCATACATACACATACTTTATTAATATTGTGACTAGAGATATGAAAAGGTGTTTATGTAAGATTACACAAGGTATTTCTGTAGTATGTTAATACGAAAGATTGTGGTGTACTTGAAATGACCAAGGTACCAAGCACACCACAATCTTTTCGATATCAACATGTTTAAGGCATATCTTGTTTGGTCTGATATAAACAAAAAATTTCAAGTAAATGACGAGGGTACCAAGTACATAATTATATTGACTTATTTATAAAAAAGTAAACGCACTAGGAGTCCTCTTTTTGACAGTTCATGTCTATATTAAATCACACAAGGTATGTCTTGAATAGGTTGATATCAAAAAGATTGTGGTATACTTGGTACCCTCGTTATTTCAAGTACACCAAAATCTTTTCGTATTAACATACTACAGAAACACCTTGAGTAATCTTACAAAAAACAATAACTGGCAAAATATCTGTAATACAAAATAAAGGGGTTTTTTGAGCCTTAGACGGTCGGATAACATTTTCAGAGACAAATATTACATTCGACCATCCCAGTCTCATCGCAACCAAAGACATCCGACAGATGTAAGATGATAGACACATTTTTGTGTATTAATTGTCCTCAATGTCTGTATCGTTAGAACCCGACTTTTGTACTAATATTGTGTTTTTATATATTTTTGGAAAAATTGGCTCGAAAAAGTGTTAAAGGCACCCCGAAGGACATTTGCTAAACGGACCACATTTTTGGCTAACGAGCACTCCTCTGCTAAGGGACATACTACTGCTAAGGGCACCCCTACTCTGGATAAGGGGGTCTCCTTCTTCTTCCCGAGAAACTGAAAATGGCGAGAAAAGTTTCGTTCAAATTTTCAGTTTCACCGAGATTTCCTGGCTTGGTTTTGGGTTAGATTTCATCGGGTTTCTTCTTAAATTCACTTCGTCCGGCCCGATGAAACCTTTGCACGCTTCCATTACCTCACATTGGATTGGGCATGTTTCATCCAAACAGGGTTGGTAAAGAGTTTTATTTCGAAAACAAAGGGGAGAATACGTGGAACATGTAGTTGGAGAAAGACACGGGATATTCCGTGATGATTGGGAGTTGGCGTATGTTTGGAAGGGATTTGACTCAATATTTGTTGTGTTGGCAATGTGTTTGGTGGGAGTAAACACCAGTTGACAGCAACAATTGCGTGAATAAGAGAAAAGGGAAAGATATTTCCCGTATCTGCATGGAAATAAAACCGTATATGTTTGATTGATTGCTAGAGATTATGGGAGGAATGACGAGAGATTCTTAGACTTGTTGTGTATATAAATGCAGTTGGGGATTTAAGAAGGGGATGGAGAGATTGTGAGAATAACAGAGTGCTTAGAATCGAGTTGCAGACAATCACCATTGCTGCAGTGAAGAAGAAAAGGAAGAACACAAAACATCACATATAAACAGTCGCATAAACCGTTACCTATACTTTCAAATTCATTATCTTTGTAACAATTTATGTAACAATTATTTTGGACTCGCAACAGTCTGAGTGTTTCTCTGCAACACTGGGTTTTGTAACGATTATATCTGTTACAAACGCACTGCTTTGTACCTTTTCTCCTTGCAAACACCTTTTTGAGCAATGAAATCAATTTTTGAGCGTGTTTCCAACATGAGAAGCTAAACCCAATTCCTGGAGCGATGAAGGAAGCCTTTGTTTCGGTAAAAGTGATACATTTCTATTATAAATTAATTATTATAATTTTATTATGATTTTTGCATTGAACTAAAATTTGGTTATATGATTTTGATTAGTTAGTTGTTTTTTCTCTTAATAGAGCATGCTTGCTTCAGGGTTTTGATGTTCTATGCTTGCGATTAACATCTATTATTTTGAGATTCTACATGTCTAGGCAATACTTTTAGAATCAAATTGAACGTTGAATTGCATAATTATTATTTTATTAAATCAATAATACCGGCCAATGGTGGAATCCTAGCCCCAGTCTTTCCACAATTTTCAAATCACCTTTTTATTTGAGTTTGTTATTTTTATTTATAAGAATTAAGTCTAAAAAAATATGCTTTCACAAGTCTCAACGAACCATATTACTTACCACTTCTACAACCACTGTAAAAAATTCCATCATAAGAGTCATAACCTCTTTTTATTATGACTTTGTATTGTTTTCTCTCATAATTAGATCATAAATAAAACTAAATATGGGAAAAAATAGAAACAAAGATCATTAACTTTAGTTATCTCATTATCTGATTTTTTCCATTGTATTCTCAATCTAAAAATATTTAAATATTTAAATAAATATAAATATTGACTAACCTATGGTGAATTTCCTCAGGACATGTCAAAAGTAAGGTATTTATGTAATTTGACATCACCTCATAACTCAAATGTCTTAAAACTAATATTAGGTCTTCAACATATACAAGTCCCAAATTAATAACAATGATATTTATTTGAGTACTTCGTTTATTTTTCTTTTTTAAATGTGGTTTTTTTTTTCCAAAAAAAATACTCTATATATTTAGGGAAAATCATGTAAATATAAAATATAAAACATTTTAAAATTTTAAAGTAATTTATTTTTTTAAAAATCTTATAAAGGATCTTAGTTTAACAAATTTTCTTTTATCTAAACTTTGATCGTGTAGGAGTTGTTAATAGAAGAAAGATGGTCGTGGTATGAGTACTCCAGCGCAATACAGTTCGTTTCAGTAAGTACGCATGACATATCAAAATATGACATGAGTATTCATAATATGCATTACCTAACGTAAGGGAAAATAATCGCTTATTACATGGCTAGTTACATGTAGATATATATATCTTAAGCGTGCTAATTAATCATGTTGTCCTTGTTTTTAGGTAGTGTTATTACCTCTTACAAACTTTTATACTCCCGTTACATTTAACTTTTAGTACATTGCATTTTGTATTCCACCAATGTAAATAAGTAACCCGATCCAACATAAAGTCTCTAGTATTGACAAAATATATTCACCTATTGCATTCAAACAAGCTGTAAACACTAGGATGAAATATTCATAGTTTTCATAATTGTCTTATGACATTTCCTCAAAGAGACATAAGATTTTTTTCATGCTTTTTATATTTATTTTAATAAAACTACTACCAATTTATTAGAATCGTGTTATACGTTATATTGGTTAAGTTTTAACCGATGTCATTACGACACGAGTTATTTCTAGTTACTTCAACAAGATGTAACTTGGTATATAGTTTAAATTCATGACCAAACCAATATATGGGATCACACCAAGTTTGATTAACGTATAAGTGTATTTAATTTAATTATAAAGAGAATAATACAATGCGGAAGTAAAGTAAATCAAACAACACACAATATTTTGTTAACGAGGAAAAACCCGGAACCTAGTCAAGCTTTGAATACTCTCACAATTAATCCATTGTACAAATTGACTACCTAAACTTTGCATGGTTGAGGCCAGATAAACTACTCATAGTTACTTAGTTCCTTAAGTATCTCTGCGCCTACAACCAATCCGGTCTATGCATGTGAATCCAAGATAGAGCACACTATATCAAGTTGCTTCACATGTTGTGAAGACTTCTGCTTTTCAACTCCTTTGGATCGTAACCCAAAAAAATACAAGACTAACATGTTCGGGTAACCTTTTTACTGTATATCTCCCAAACCCGACAATGGTCAAGATAAAGTTGAATATAAAAGATCTTCTGTTTATTCAATTTAAACCCCTTCGGCCAAATATCAACCCAAGATAAAGATTATAAAATAATCTATCTCAGTGAACAAGCTCTATCCAAGCAACTCTATAAGGAAAAGAAACTAGACAGTTTTTTTTCGATCTTTCAATGAATCTGATATCTATTGAAATAAAATTCTTGTTTGGATCCCAGAGAATCAAGTGTGTACAAAGTATCACAAAGATCACAATAACAAAAAGAAAAAGTCTTCTAGTCTTTAATCTTCATAGTCTCACATGCACAAATAACTTGATTCCTAATAATTATCGATACACATAGAACACAGTCTTTTAATGTTGACCAATCACTAGTTTTGTCGACAGATCTTGAATCACTAGATCTGTAACAGTCAATCCTTAAAAAAAAAGTTGAGTGTCTTTATGTCCAAATAGAAGGACCATGGAACAATCAAGTTTGATCTATCAAGGATAACTATAACGTTAGTCAATCAAATCAATAATTGACTACAATAACAATATGATTTAGTTTCCCACCAATGATACTACTAAAATCTTCTTGATCCTAAGGATGAATTTAGATGAAGGCAACACAAAATATTTTACCTAATTATATTACTCTTCTCTATCAAGAGTTACTTCTCACACAAACGGGTAAGCAGTGTGTCAATGAAGGAGTTTCTAAGAATAAAATCTTCATTGTTTATAATATTATGACCAAGGCTTGTTTGGACAAATAGGAATTACCTAATCCTAAAATCCTTAAGATCTGAAATAAATGTGTATTTTTGGTTTCGACAAATTCTAACTGTAATCCATACAATAAACCGAAATCACTCATAGTTGACAACTAATATTATCTAGTATATATACATACATATACTTTATTAATATTGTGACTAGAGATATGAAAATCTCTAGGATATGATAAGCATATATATTCGATATCTAAAAAATAGACAAAAAATTTCTGTATCGAGATCTTGCGTTGAATATTAAAGGAAAATACTTGAACTTTGATTAATAAGAGTTTAGCACATGTTCACTATGTCAATATTATGTGAAAATTCCAAGTTCAATCCATGTACACCATGATGTTTGTACAAACCCGAAGATTACCACACATATCGAAAATGTAAACTCCGATTAAACTTCAAACAAGATAAATCTTGCACCTAGGATCAGTCTTACAATTGGGATCGGTCTTATGAAACTGAATTTCGCAAGTTTACTTCCTTATATTATATTTATGATATTCATTCATATATAATCCAAAGGATTGAATTCATTGCGAAAGTTAAATACACTAAACAATAAAAAGTTAAGAATTAGTATTAGAATTCACGAAGTTCATAAATAAACTATAATTCGTAACTCAATATACTCAATTTGTAATAAACAACTAATATATATTTCCTTGATACTTTGATCATAGTATAATGATTAATTCATCGATACTAGAGACAAGTAAACAAACTTTACTTCGTATATTATGTTTTTAATAAATACTGGCTTGAAAGAAAAAATATCGAAATGGAACAAGTCAAGTTTTTTGTTACTAACTTCGAATCGAAGGATGATATATTCGTTAATGCCGATGTATTTGCAGGTTCTTCATGAGTAATAAGACTGAGTCTCAATATTTCTATGTTCCTAGTCCAACCTAACGAAGTTGACTCTAGTAACGTAGTTTCAAGTTTTAGATCTAAAATATGACAACCAAACTTGACATACCAACGCTTTTTGGGTTGAAAGAGCATGCTACAATAAATGTTTTTAGACTCGTATAGCGCTGTATGATCCTAAGAATTTTACACAAAATATCCTTCTCTAAAATAGTTTTTCATAACGATTTGAGACATTCACAAATATTTTCATTATTAAACTAAAAGAGTATCTGCATCATTAAACTCATTTACCAAAAAGAGTTCGATTTGTATTTAGAATATCTCCAACCAATTTATAAAAAATCACGATTTTGGTTTTAACATATGTCACTTTCTTGATGCATGACTCCGTTCACCCGATAAATCAAATTAACTTACAATACTCTATAAAAGAATTAAATATAGAATTTATACATATGGATAATATAAAATGTTATTATTTTCCTTTGTCCAGATATATACTTGGCACCGATTCATGCTAAACAAAACTCGTAATTGAATTAATAGTTACATTATTTATAAGATTTTGTAGCATAAGCATTCAACTACTGATACTATGAAGTGGCATATTGTTATTGAGTTACCACTAGGCCTGTCAATGGATAACTGAACATTCGACATCCTTTTAATTCCTATCTAAAATTTAGGATATTAAATAAAGTTTCGGATATCAGATATGGATACAAATACCTTATCGGATAATTTCTCCTTATAGGATACGCATACAAAAGTACTAATATTGATGCAGGTGATCATGTTATAGCACGCGCGCTAGATTATTTGGAAGTTAAGGACTCGAGTGTCGTAATTTAGCTCGAGAGGAGTCCATCATTTAGGGCTTCAATTAGCCGTTTTAGGAAAGTTTTTGTTTTCTTAGTAACTTCTTCGTCAGAAGTCCGTTTGCATCGCCATTTGTGACATAGAGTTTCATTTAGAGAGTACTTTAATTATTTTAAATGATCAAAAATTTTCCAAAATAGCAAACTAGTTTGAGTCGGTTTTGGGTTATTTTCATCATTTCTTGTTGCACAAGTTAGAGCTTTTTCCCAAGGCTATTTAAGAGTCTGCAAAGTTATTATTCTAGACAATTGATTTGATTAATAAAATTATTTTTATTGAACTTGTTCAAGTTTAATTCTGATATTTATTAATAGTCGGGCAACCGAGGTCTAAATAATTATCTCTGTTCATAGTCGTTATCCTAGGAATAATTCGAGGTCTGAAAAAATTATCCATTTTCTTTCTTTTCAATAATAATATCTGCTGCACTAAATATCTTATAGGATAATTATGTGATATTCGATATCTGATAATGTAAATATATGTATATAAAATTATTATAGGTTAAATTTACCTAGTTCTTTTTACATGTATTGATGATTTTGCTCGAAAGAAATGAAGAAATGAGAAATTCATCAAAATTAATTTGGTGTTACAATTTTGGAATCAGGAGAAGAAGAAGTGACCAAACAGACACAATCAATTTTTTTCTTCTTATATATAGTTTTTAGATAATAATCGGATCACCGTATACCCGTTAATTTTAATGGATTTGGATACAAAAATGAATTTCTATCATTCGTAAGATAATTATCGGATACATATATCCAGTAAAATTAAAAAATTCATATACGAGACAACCGTTACTGATATGAAAATTAACTGCAATCCTACATGAATATCAATAATGTCGTAGAATAATGACGTATTATTTGTTTGATATTCACATCGGCTCACTTTCAATATTAGCTCATCCACTAGTTTTTAGTTTTCTGACGTAATCGGGTTTTGCTAATTGAAGTGATTAAATCAGTAAATATTTATAAATGATTGAAACAAACCGAATCTCTTAATTTGTCATATTATATACTCAAGGTCAAACCTATCGATTTATATATTCAATTTAGCAGCTTTCGGCAGTTTTTCAGTTTTTACTAGATCAAAATTATTTAATAAAATCTTATGATTTGTCATATTCTAGATACTCAGTTTAGCATGTTAACTCACATTATCAGGAAAAAATAGTCAAATTGGTGGCGCCAACAACTTATTCAATGTCTGATTAACTTTTTTCTTTTTTCTTTATTTGAAAGTTGTAAATATCTTATATTAAATTAGAAAATGTTGTTTTTTCAACAATTGATAAAGTCATGAAGTAAATTGTTAGTTATGTATATGTATAGATTTAAAAGTTAGCCTCACCGATGAAAAAAATCATGTTCTTTTTTGGGTTCAAAAACCCATATTTACGAACGAAGTTGAGTCTTTTTTACCTTTCCTCCAGGTTTTATCGTTATTATACAGTTTTTTATTTATTTAGAAATTAGTTAATTAATAGATTGTATTTCATCAGAAAATAACAATAGTTATTATTCTTTGAAATTAGAATCCATTCAAAGGAGATATCTTTTATGAATTATATTCCCCAAAACATACAAAGAACATCACTCATACCCGCCCCGTTGCCCACATGGATTGGGGCGGGCGGGTATGGGGGAATACCCATATAGGACGGGTTTCCCATGGGTTACCCGTAGCACTGAGTTAATACATAAATTTGTTTATAATCAAAACTTAAATATGATTCAAATAAAAATAATGACGTAAGAATAATGCATTCTAAAATTTTTGATTCAAAAATTCATCTTAAAGTGAACAAAAGAATCTCTAAATGACTTATTAGTTTTTCTACTTTTTCCTTTCTCATTCTACCTTCATCCACGTTAACTATTTCATTATCTGCTTCATTATCTCCATTTTAACTTTTAGATAATGTTGTCGATCACAACAAAGGAGCGAAAGTGATGAACGTACAAGAAGGATTAAGAATATAATAAATGAAAGAAAGTTCGACTAAGTGGTGGAAGTATAAAAATTCGATACAAATTCTTACATAAAAACCTAAACCCCTATAATATGAAAGATACGGGGCGGGGACCTTTAATCCCGTCCCCGCCCCATAAGCTTTGGACTATAACATGGAATTTTCCGCCTTAATTTAGGTTTCGGGTATTACCCATACCTGACCCATCCCTATTAATGCTGGTAAAACCCTACCCAAATGGGGCGGGTACCCACGGGGATGGGTTTGGGTGGGACAAACGGCCATCCCTATACATTTATTACTATTAGTCAGCGTTGTATTCATCCATTAAAATCATTTATGATAATAAGAATGATTTAAGTGTAATATTTATTGATACAACATGTGGTAATAAATTTAATTACTCTCTTCTCTAACCTTAAACCGAAGGGGTAATTGATTATAATTTTTTCGTGGTTGTAGTAATGAGGTTCAAACTCTCGGACTTGTGAAGGTGAAGGATTTTTAGATTTATAAAAATTATATACACAAAAATATTAACAATGGTGCAAGAGGTACTGGGGTTTAGGATTCCACCGAATTCATTTCTTAAGGTTCAAATAATGATTCTTTTAACAATTATAGCTCAGTAAATATATAAAATATATTGACTCTTATTTTGCCAAGATAAATTCTCCAAATATTAGATGTAAATGTTACGCATGAGGCATCAAATCATCTAAGCTAATCATTCCGCATCAAATCAAATGACAACTAATTTTTTCAAATCATAATTTCAATTAAAATTAGTGCAAAAGTCATGAGAAGAATTAAATATAATTACCCAAGTGTGAAATAAGGCTTCCTCCATCACCCCAGTGTTGGGGTTTAGCTCCTCATATTAATCATAATCTCAAAATATATTATTATTGCTCCAAAGTTGATTACAAATGAGTAAACAATGCCACAGAGAAATCGCAACAGCAGTTCCTGTTGCGAAGACGATGTTGGACTGTTACAGAGAAACAAATGGTGACGGAAAATAATGTTCTGTGGCTGAATATGCTGTTGCGAAGATGAAGAAACTGTTGCGATTTGGATGAAGAAACCGTGGCCGATTCCTTGTTCTTCAGAGCAGCAGCAGTTTCTCTGTCAATTTTTCTCTCAATTCCTATGGATTCTACACTCCTCCAATCGACCCCAAACTCTCGACAAGACTTTTACTCGACCCAAGGAGTCCTTTTATACCCAACAGGCGCGTTTAATCTCTCCATAACTCGAGATAATCTTCATTATTGCCGCTGTCCAAAAATAGGGAATAATTGCCAAAAATAGAAGATTCTTACGTACTATTGCTTCCTGCACACTCCCAATTGCCTTATACACGCCTCAGAACTCGTCAAATGCTAGTATAACTCCTCCATGCACGCTATAACTCCAGTTTTGCTTGCTTACAGTGCGTGTTGCTCTGTTTTGGTTTGGTGAATCATCACGCGTTTTCCAGCCAATTCTGATCAAACCCACTGCCAAAAATGTCTTCCTTAGGATATATCACATCTTCCTACCAAGTTTGAGTCATTGAATCGCACCACAACACCTTCATTTTGTCGATTGAAATTCTGCCAGTTGACGAACTAATTTTCCCGCCAAAATCGAAATTCAAATGAAGAAGAGGTGTCCTGGGGGTGCCCTTAGTAATTAGGTTACCCCTTATCCAAAAGCGAGAGTCCGAATAACACTTGTCCTCCGGGTGCCAAAATCAACTTTTCGAGCCAAATTTTCCAAAAATGTTTATTTCCTGAAAATACATAAAAACACAATATTAGTACAAAAATAGAGTTCCAACAATACGGACATTGAGGACAAATTAGACACAAAAAATGTGTCTATCAAATACCCCCAAACTTATTATTTGCTAGTCCTCGAGCAAAAATTATTCTTGAAAAAGTGACCGAGTTAATCTCGGATGGGTTTATCAGAGGTGTACCCACAAAAACCAATACTCCAGTCCCTAGCTATCTACGCAGAACCTTGGAAAGCACTAAAGAACCTCCTTGGTTGGCATACAATTATTGACTCTAAGAGGAAGAACCCTGATGCGAAATTCCAATTGTTGTACACGAGTTTGCACTCAAGCATACTAAAATTCATATAAGTGACAGATCTCTATTAAGATAGTTTCACGATGGACATCATACTCGGAGTCAGACTAATCACATGAAAAGATTAAGAAGATGGAAAAAGAAAAATGTAGATGGTTGAAAAGTGAACGGTGTTTCCCATATCTGTCTGAAGGCCTCTGCCAAGGTGAACCTAACCTAAATGACTGAGATACCGGTCTGACTAATATTAACACACTGGCATATACAAGGGAACCAGTGGTCAATAACTTAAATCTAGATCAACAAACTGGCAAATACAAGGGAACCAGCAGTTGACTACACATAACAATAACCATTTTTTTTTTTAACTTAACGGCATGAATAGATCTTTTGGATCCAAGCGCATGCTTCTTGTCAGCAGATTACACGATAGTTCCCACGGGTCCTGCATTCCACGCTTGCTTAGGCGACGGAAACAGGGAGAACACACGCATATTGCTATCCAAGTGTTAATACTTATTCCGATTGGTCTAACTGGTCCGGTTTTTTTTTTTTTTTTTTTTTTTTTTTGAAAAAGGTAACTCAGTCACTCTATTTCACCCTAGCAAAGGTAACAACTTGAATCGTGTGCCCCACCAAATCACTTGAAACAAAAGAAAACTAAAAATAGAAAGTGAAAAGGACTCGACAAGATATGGCGAAACTATCATGTTATTTCTAACACCTGAGCTCTGTGCTTTTATGAATAGACTCTATAGATGTTTCCATCTAGTCAGATTGGTTCCTCAACTCCTAAAACAAAAATGTTTCCATCCACTTAGATTGGTTAGTGCTATCCTTAATACGCATAAATTTCTAGGCTCTGGAGTTTATTTATTGCAACTAAAAAGTTTCTCCCATACCCCCAAACTTAAATCTAACATTGTCCTCAATGTTCTAAAGATGAAACTAAAAGCATGAACAAGGAGAAATTGTTACCACTTGAAGCAAAAGAGATAAGGAAGGATATTACCATGTCGCAAGAATATTGGGTTACCTCCCAAGAAGTGCTAAGTTTAAAGTCTTCAGCCAGACGTAGGAAAGGTTTAGTCAACTCGAACCGTATAAAGTAGCCGGAATAACTGTGGGTCTTTAAAACCAAAAAGAGCTGACAAAAGGAAACTGCAGTGAACCAACGAAATGAACAACACTAGCATGCCCTTACCTAGTTTCCTGATAACTATCGCTAATGTGGTTCAGGTTCAGGCTCTATGAAAGGGTCTAAATAGAATATTTTCATTGGCTGCGTTTCTTCATAGGTTGGATCCAAATTATTAGGTCCTAGAGTCTGGAAAAACTCAAATAAGAACTTGGAATCACAAAGTAATAACCTAAATAATTGCGGATCCTCTAAGTCAATCAGATATGACTTACAAAATTGACCACAGTGAGAATAATGGTCATTCTTAAGCAAATGTATCGATTCTAATTTCCTAAGGCATTTAGGTTTAGTCTCACAACTTAATATTCGACACATTTGAATATAAACGTTCCCACAGTTGGAAGAAAACTATTTGGTGGGAAAACAAAATCAATCTTGGTATTATTGCCTGGGTTAACCACATCAACCAGAGGATGGGTTTCTAACATTTGAGACTCTTGTTGGATATCATTAGGTTCTGGAAAACGATTATGAAGATAATCTTGTAAGATGGTTGAGGCATTGATGTCAAGTCCCAAGTGAGGGACCTTACTAAGAGTTAAAGCACATGGAGAATGATACTCACCCCCAAACTTAGAGTTTTCGGCGTCTCTAGATAGACTGGTCATAACCTCCCTAATTTCTAGGTCGGCAATTGATTTTTCTAAGTCAGGTTCATCCTCGCTAATCTCTACGAGTTCATCTAAGACTATTGTTTCTAAATCGTTTGACTCGATCTCAAGATAAACTGGTTCCTCTAAACCATCATCGGTTTCGTAAACAGGACATACTACATCGTCTGAAACGGGGTATCTCTAGTCAAATCCTCGTCCTTTTGAATAGGTGAATAATTTTTAAAATTATTAGGATCTGAACCAGAAATAATATAATCATTATAAGGCTCAACTGGGGTAACAAATTCCTGATCACTATTCCCACATATTTCAGATTCTTCATCATCACTATCCTCATCATCATGATACAATTTTTGAAATTCAAGAATTCTCAATCTTTGTTCCAAACTACATGGTCTATGTTTATAATATTTCTCATAGATCGTTAGAGGTGATTCCTCAATAAAAGTTGGAGTATCCATATATCGCTGCCCACGCATATATTCACCAAGAGTCATTTCCGAAGACGTCTCTTGATAACGAGAATTTCTAGACATATATTCTCGCAACGTCATCGCAGGTGGCGTCTCCTCAAAAGGATTCATCACCGAAGAAATATAAACTACAGAGGGATTCTATACAATCACAAACAAGGCCGACTCGACTCCACCAAAGCAAACCTAAAGATTTCTAGCAAACAAAAAGCATGATGGCTCCACTTAGATTGTTTCTAGACCAGCTTCTATCTTTCGAAAGGGAATTCGTTGCAATTTGAGCAAACCCCTCTGGAATCAATCCGAGTCAAAGTAAGTTTAATTGAGGCGAGGGAAGCTCAGTGGAGCTTTGATACCCAAGGCCTCACCGCTATCACAAGGCGGCGCAGTCACACATTCAACCCACAGAAACCATCATGAACTTTGGAGTATGCTTAAAGAGCAACCAATATTTTTCGAACGAGTTTCCTATTAAGCTCGTTACCCTATCAGTCTCATTCTATTCCAAATTTTAAGCTTGGGTTCGCGTTAGGTTTCGTTTTCCTAAGGCGGGCAAGAAGGGAACGGTGATGAAATCCGAACCCTTATCTTGTTTAGGCCAGGCCTTGCCCTTTACTAGGAAAATAAAGACAGTCCGGTTCGTCCTCAAACAATTATCACCTTAAGGCAGACAGTAACCCACTTGCAGGAGATTCACGGGTGTTTCGATTGGACTTACCTCCCGTACCAGACGGGCGATGAACCGTTGTCGTCGACTCGGGCCACGACTCCTATGCCGTGTGCGAACCCGAGGGGCCGAGACGATATAGTAATCGTCGTCCTTCCCTGCACACAGTTTATATAATAATTTTTTTTTTTTTTATAATAATACCCTTCCGTAGGGTAAAAAAAAGAATAAAGTCCAATTGTCCAGAATAAAGTCCAAAGTCCAAAATAAATAATAAATTTTTTTTTACAGTTTTCCTCACACACTCTAAAAAAAACAAATTTAAAAATTAAATCCTAAAATTGTCCTTTTTTCTTCTCTTTTCGCTTTTCGCTTTAAGCTTTTTCCTTTCCAAGTCCTTAGTGCTCCATTTCGAACCTGTAAATCAAAGACAAAAAGACAAAGTAAAAAGGAACAAAAAATAAAGAAAATAAACATAAAATAAACATAAAAATTCTTCCTAAGCACAAATCCCCGTCGGCGGCGCCATTTTGATTAAAAAATTTTCGTGGTTGTAGTAATGAGGTTCAAACTCTCGGACTTGTGAAGGTGAAGGATTTTTAGATTTATAAAAATTATATACACAAAAATATTAACAATGGTGCAAGAGGTACTGGGGTTTAGGATTCCACCGAATTCATTTCTTAAGGTTCAAATAATGATTCTTTTAACAATTATAGCTCAGTAAATATATAAAATATATTGACTCTTATTTTGCCAAGATAAATTCTCCAAATATTAGATGTAAATGTTACGCATGAGGCATCAAATCATCTAAGCTAATCATTCCGCATCAAATCAAATGACAACTAATTTTTTCAAATCATAATTTCAATTAAAATTAGTGCAAAAGTCATGAGAAGAATTAAATATAATTACCCAAGTGTGAAATAAGGCTTCCTCCATCACCCCAGTGTTGGGGTTTAGCTCCTCATATTAATCATAATCTCAAAATATATTATTATTGCTCCAAAGTTGATTACAAATGAGTAAACAATGCCACAGAGAAATCGCAACAGCAGTTCCTGTTGCGAAGACGATGTTGGACTGTTACAGAGAAACAAATGGTGACGGAAAATAATGTTCTGTGGCTGAATATGCTGTTGCGAAGATGAAGAAACTGTTGCGATTTGGATGAAGAAACCGTGGCCGATTCCTTGTTCTTCAGAGCAGCAGCAGTTTCTCTGTCAATTTTTCTCTCAATTCCTATGGATTCTACACTCCTCCAATCGACCCCAAACTATCGACAAGACTTCTACTCGACCCAAGGAGTCCTTTTATACCCAACAGGCGCGTTTAATCTCTCCATAACTCGAGATAATCTTCATTATTGCCGCTGTCCAAAAATAGGGAATAATTGCCAAAAATAGAAGATTCTTACGTACTATTGCTTCCTGCACACTCCCAATTGCCTTATACACGCCTCAGAACTCGTCCAATGCTAGTATAACTCCTCCATGCACGCTATAACTCCAGTTTTGCTTGCTTACAGTGCGTGTTGCTCTGTTTTGGTTTGGTGAATCATCACGCGTTTTCCAGCCAATTCTGATCAAACCCACTGCCCAAAATGTCTTCCTTAGGATATATCACATCTTCCTACCAAGTTTGAGTCATTGAATCGCACCACAACACCTTCATTTTGTCGATTGAAATTCTGCCAGTTGACGAACTAATTTTCCCGCCAAAATCGAAATTCAAATGAAGAAGAGGGTGTCCTGGGGGTGCCCTTAGTAATTAGGTTACCCCTTATCCAAAAGCGAGAGTCCGAATAACACTTGTCCTCCGGGTGCCAAAATCAACTTTTCGAGCCAAATTTTCCAAAAATGTTTATTTCCTGAAAATACATAAAAACACAATATTAGTACAAAAATAGAGTTCCAACAATACGGACATTGAGGACAAATTAGACACAAAAAATGTGTCTATCAGTAATGTGTTCCTTTATGTCGAGACATCTTCAGATTTTTCATGAGTAACAATAGCGAGTCTCGACATATCTGTGTTTCTAGTCCAATCTAACGAAGTTGACTCGAATAATTAAATCAAGCAGCTTCGAGCTTAGAAACTAAAATTTGATAAACAAACTTGACATATCAACGTTTGGTGGGTTCAACAGAACATGCTCTAACGAATGTATTAAGACTTGTATATTGGCGGAATAAACCTAAGAATTTTGTATAAAATATCCATCTCCAAAATAGTTTTTCATAATGATTTCAGACATTCACAATTTCAGAGATTTTGAAGTAGAATTCATCAAGGGTATCTTCATTGCTTATACAAAGGTTTTATCAGTCGCTAACAAGAGTTTGTAGCCTAACATCTTTCTTGAAATCATTATCTTAGAATTGGTCTTTAAATTATCCCAAGCCTCTTTAGACCTCTTATACTATATAAGTACCAGTGTGCTAAAAAAATCTTTGTAATGACCCGACCCTCCACCGATACTATCCCCACTTAGCCACTGCAGTTATCCGACAGTGTGAGGTTTTTAACGGGTACTGCTGTGGTCATCCAGCAACAGCTTTCTAGGAGATCGCCCATCCCTGGATTACTCCTACTCGAGCATGCTTAACTGCAGATTTTTTTTTACCAACTTCGGAGACAATTGTGCTGAAAAAACCTGGGTATTAGGGAAGGACAAACCATTACCTACATTCCACTCAGCGAACCCTACCTGCTGAATCAAAGGATTGCAATACTATCACCTTAAATTGGGTCCTTCCTCGGCTCCGGAATATATTCAAGCCCAGATCTTTGAGGTTCCCTACCACTCATGAGACCAGTACTTGACATATCCCGTCCAACGTACTCTCCCACCCTCAATAGGTGACGCGTCATCGGCTATGATACGATTTATAATGACCCGACCCTCCACCGATACTTTCCCACTTAGCCACTGCGGTTATCCGGTAGTGTGAGGTTTTCAACTGATACCGCTGCGGTCATCCAGCAACAGCTTTCGAGGAAGTCATCCATCCCTGGATTTCTCCCCTATGAGTACGCTTAACTGTAGAGTTTTCTGCCAACTCTGGAGCTAATTATGCTGAAAAGTCCACGTGTTAGGAAATGATTCACCATTACCAATTTTCCTTTCAGCGAACCCTACCTACCTCATCGAGATATTACAATATCTGCATTTTTAAACTCATCTACCAAACAAAAGTCGTTTTGTATTTTGAATATCCCGAACCAATTCATAAGAAATCACGATTTTGGTTTTGTATTCCGTTCACCCGACAAATCAAATTAATTTACAATACACTTCAAAAGAATTAAATTATAGAATTTACGTATATGAATAATATAAACTGTCATTATTATTGTTTGTCCAGATCATCCACTTGACACCAATTCATGTTGAATAAAACCTATAATTGAATTAATAGTCACATGTATGTACAAGATTTTGTAATATATATTCAACTGCTGATACTATGAAGTGGCATATGAAGATGCATTATTTTCAGATCGAATTATCAAGCTTACAAAATATGTACCTACACAATTTTATGATTTGATTACTGGTTTCATTCTTATCTCCAGACTCGATCTGTTTTTGATCTTCGTTTGTAAATGATTTACCTTTAGTTCAATCGGCGATTATTGAGTTATCTCTAGGACGGTGATCACAACTTAGTAGGAGAAAGAATCAGAGAAAGATAACTCTTATTGGTTTAGTTAGACTGAATCATACATCATAGTTTGCAAAGTGTGCCTCCGAGGTATTATATACAAATAGTTTAGCGTGTGAATCACGCTAAACACGTTAATACAGAGAAACCACTTATGCCTGGTTGAGGTAACGTCATGATCCAGTCAGACTTTACTTAGTTAGTCGGTTTGACCTGTGATCTTCAGATCGATCTTGATAGCCTTAGTCTTGTCTTCATTTATTTTTCTAGAAGTCGTGTCGTCCACGTGTCGTAATATTATGTGTTTTGTCTCGTCCTCTATTAAGTCTTTATCTTCAGATCATGCTCGATGTGAGGACTTATTGCTCGATCACAACGTGAGAACCTTCTTAGCTATGAACTCCATGACGCTCCAGCTGGCAGGTACTAGTAGATGATATATTTTGTCTCTACAATATATTATTATTGAGTTACTACTAGTCATGTCAATGGATAACTGGATATTCGATATTTATTCAATCCCGATCGATATTGTTCAAATTTCAGATATCAGATACAGATACAAATATCTTATTGGATACATATATGGGAATATTAATATATTATAGGATAACTAGGGCTTGGCACGGGCATGATTTTTATTTGATATGTATTTTCCGATGTTTGGATATTGATTTAATATTTATTATTTGTCGTGTTACCCTCCTTATTAAAAGTAAAATAAAAATTGATTGATATTTACGGTCTTCAGTGTACAAATCCTTTCTCATGTACTCATACTGTATATGATTTATTTCTAGTATGTTTAATTTGAAATTTTCACATCTTCCCAAATATGTTAGAGTTGTATCCTTAAGCCACCAATTTATCATAATTAATGTTCACACTCTCTTTCCTAAAAAAAAAAGTTATAGTGTTTTATAGTTTACAAAGGTATTTTATGAGTCATTTGAAATGATACTGCACTTCTGAATTTCCCTTACTTTAGTGACCATGCAAAACCAAAACATTGGACTATGTTAGTTATTAAAAAATTATGTCATCTGAGTTCATTCGTCCTGGATAGTTGGGTCTCTTTAAAAATGTCCAGGTCTTTGTTGACTTTTTCCACTCGAAGAATAGTCCAAAAAGATTAAAACCCAGTATGGACTCAAGAATAAATATCACATTTTATGTTCTTACGAATTCAATAACACAATAAGATCTCTAATACCTCAAAACTTTTAGGGTACATTATTTATATGTCCTTACTTTTGAATCCCAATAAATATATCCTTATACAACAATAAATATGTCCCTACTTTTTAATAACCTTATCCATTTAAAATTAGATTACCTTAATACCCTTACCCATATAATAATTTTCTTTATTTCAAAATGGAACAAATTTCTTCCTCTACCACTTCATCACCACCACCAACATTCAAGTATCATCCCACCACCACGTACCAACCGCCACCACCACTAATATTCCACCAACACTCCTTCACCACCACCATTACACCACCAGTCCTCCACCACCACTAGTCCGCCGCCGCTGCCACCAGCGCCACCGCCACCGTCACTGGCTCAAATATTTTTGTATCAACAACAGTAATTGATCCAAATAAAAATAGAACCAACAGTAGAAGTTGATCCAATTTAGTGGATCAACAATGGTAGTTGATCCAAAAGAAAAAAGGATCAACAATAGAAGTTGATAGTGGATCAACAATGGTAGTTGATCCAGAAAAAAAAGGATCAATAGTAGAAGTTGATCCAATTTAGGGGATCAAAAATGGTAGTTGGTCCCCTAAATTGGATCAACAATGAAAGTTGATCCATGTAAATGGAGTAAACTTGGAGTGAGTCGAACACGCATCATCTGACATGGAGTCAGTCATGCTACCATTGCACCCCAAGTTCAACATTGAAAGAAATTTACATGATTTAAACTACAAAGCTTGATTTAAATTACAAGCATGATTATACTTATCCAAGAAAATATTGTCAACAATAGGAGTTGAAAGGATCAACAACAATAGTTGATCCCATAAAAAATTGGGTCAACAACAGGAGTTGATCCCATAGATGGATCAACAACCATAGTTGATCCAATAAAAAATTGGGTCAACAACAGGAGTTGATCCTATAAAATGGATCAACAACAACAATTGATCCCATAAAAACATATAAACAACAACAATTGATCATTACATGTAGCTTCATAAACTCCAACAACTTCAAGACCAGCTTCAAAACCAATCTCGACAACTACAACAACCGGAACCATCATTCTACTACTATTTTCATGACTAATTTCTCATTCGAACCTCTCCGCCATTACCGCCACCAACAAATCACACATATCCACCACCACCACCAAAACAACCAGAACCAAAATCCAACACCAATTTCATCATTCCAACCAAAACCACCTCCATCTACATCATCAATTTATTAGTTCTAGACTATTCTCATCTACGTCACAATCACTTACAATACCACCAGTACTGAAATAAACTTAGATTAAAATACATACCTCATCCGCCGTCGCTGCTACACCACCACCATAAATCGTAATCAAAGCCAGATTTTAATCTATAATTGCAACCTAAAAATCATACTTATCTTTCAATTCATTTTTCGTTGATTAATCTTCATTTTTCAGTTGTTGTTGATGATTTTCATCGACTTTTCTCCATCAATTAAATTTTTTTTCTTGAACTGATGTCGTCGATGGATCTGGTTGAAGAATAAGGGCAAGCAAAACATGATAGAACACAAAATCAAACCCAGGAAGTGACGGAGGTGGAGGTGTAGATTTTGGTGGTGGAGATTTTGGTGGTGCTGATTCTGGTGGTGGTGGAAGTGATGGTGGGAGCGATTTCATTGATTTGATTTTTTTCTGTCGTAAGAAGTGATGAAGAAGAGGATAGTGAGAAGGGATAAATACGGTAAGGATAAAATTATGTTTTTAATGAAAATTTTCAATTATGCCACTAGGGACATTTATAAAGTCTATTAGAGATATTTGTGAAGGCCCATCAAAAAGGAAGGACAATAGTTCAATTTCCACAAACTTCTACACATTCTACGATATTGACCTTCCAAATGTGTGGTTATTAGATGCATAAAAATGATGAAGTCATGGTTAGCTAGTCAGTCATGGTTAACCACTTAACCTAATAACAATAGGTTCAGTTATCCATCATTTAATAAAAATGATGCTAAAACATTTATTAAGGAATATTTTTGTGTGAAATGCCTTTCGGATTCTCTTGGATGTAATAATTCTTACATCCAAATTTTGTTAGCTCTTAAATTTTGTTGACTATAATATTATGACTCATCAATCGGCATTATTTTGTGTTTGTTACCTAAAAATTTAAAATCATGTAAGTGTGCCCAAGAAAACCTCTTAGTAAGGTAGGAAAACAGTCTCGATGAAAAAGTTATAGCGGTAAATTTGTGTACGTTATCAATATCTTCTTTGCACTATCTTATAGTAGTAAACATGTGCTCAGAAGAAATATATGTTCTATTTATAATAGTATTGTTTTAAAAGTTCTTTTAAAACCATGATATCGTTGTCATTGATCTACAAAAGAGTAAAATTCTAAAAATCCATGACAACAAAGTTGAGATAAAATATTTAGCAGTGCGATCAAAGTTTGAGAATATAACAAATAAAGCGTAACTCATTCAAGGATAAAAATTAGTAATAGGGTAGAGACTAAGAATAAGAAGGTTAACTTGTGATTTGTGTGGCGAAATGAAATTAAATAGAAAGAAAAATTATGTGCCATAGATTATATCAGGGTGGTTGTTTGACCAAGTTATGTAACTTAGCAGGTGAATATATAACTAAACTATTAAAGCATCTAACTTATATAAAGTCGAATAGGAATATTGGATTTTTTCTAAAGAATTTTTTGGATGCAACGACTTAAATTAACATCATACATTTGACACCATGAGGAAACAAACACAGTATCACTAACAAATTAGTTATCCGAAGATGATGAATCCCTTATCCGATTGGTAGGACAAAATAATAAAGCATTTGAAAGTGTTATTGTACTCGTTGTTTCTTTCCCTACGTTGAACGCCTTTAGGAACGCGGGAACATTAACAGAGCACGAATGAAATGGATGATTTGCAAAACATACAACACATTATAATTCATATAAAGAACAAAATACGTAGGTGGTTAACCTTAATATAAGTTGCTTATTTGGTATAGGATATATGATTTATGATTCTCAATACTCATCTCCACCAGCATCAAGGAACTCAATTTGTTTGTAGTAATATGAAAATGAAGATGAAAAAATCAATAAGGAGAAAATAACTAGAATCACAAATGCAAAAGAGTTTGCGAAAAAAGAATAAGAATAACGATCAGACTTAAAAAAAAAATTTCAATGGGTTCCAATTTTTCAAAGTTTAACTTAAAAAATAAATAAAAATAAATAAAAATAACCATGGAAATAATATTTGGGGAAGTGAACTTCATGAAAATAACATAATTCATTGAAGAATTGAGAAAATCCCATCGCCTCCCAATTGTGCTTGTCGAAAGCCCGGTGGAATATCTAAAATAAATCATACTATATTCGATGAAATAACCATAATTTTATTTCTTAGTCGTTTGTTCTGATTGAGATTCAAAGCCATATCAAAATAAGAAGAGTAAATAAAAGATGACCTATGAGCAAACAATAAAGTGATAATGATTTAAGACTATGCAACTGACTCGATCTGGAGAAACAGAAAAAGATTAATCAAATACTCCCTTCGTTCCTAATTAATAGGCTTGTTTTGTTTTTAGAGAAAATTAAGGAAATTAAGAGAACTAATCATTGAAAGTGGTCCTCATGACACTTGTCAATAAAAGAAGTGAAGTGAAATGGTCCCCATGAAACTTGTCAGAAAAAGAAGTAAAGTGAAATGGTCCACATGACACTTGTCATCAAAAGAAGTTAAGAGAAAAGTGGTCCCAGAAAACTAAAGTAACATTTGACTTTCCCAATTAGGAAACCAACCTATTTTTTTTTTGAAACATCTATTTATAGAAACCAGCCTATTATTTAGGAATGGAGGGAGTACATGTTATTATGGTTGAAGGACATGAGTGCATCTTATTTTTCACCGGCCACCGTTGTTCACCAATAGTTACCACCACCACTCTTGCTACCGAAACAACTTCCACCACCACTGTCCTTAATGCCATAACGTTTTTGCCATCTCCACTGCTCACCGACTCCACCATGACCACCAATCCTTTTTTTTTTTAAAACAAACAGAAGCTTTATTAAAAATCAGAGAAAAAAATTACAAGACCAAAACAAGGCCCATTACGAAAGATAAAGAAAGGAAGAAGTACACTAAGCTAAACCTGTGAAGACAAAAATTAATCAAACCTAAAATAAGGTTGATCAGGGTATTCCATATGAGTAAGAGAGGCAAGTCTAACATTGTATCTCTGAATTTGGACCTTAGGCAGATATACTAAGCTAAACCACGACCACCAATCCACTTACATAATTGTTAGCAAATCTAAGCATTAGCCAATAAAAATATATTTATATAATAATTTATGGAATAATTTATTCATTATAATTTTTAATATGACATTTATTATTACATAATAAAATATTTATTGTAAAAAGTAATGAGACATTAGTGATATGATAAGTAAGTTTTGTCCGTTAGATGCATTTTTAATCTCAATCACAACAATCACTTGTGAGAAACAACCACTAATAGTTTCATTAATGAAATTATGTATTTATTAAATTAATCAAGGGAAACGAATTTTTAATAAACCTTTCATCATAATGAGATACCAATTTAATGGGCGTAAGTATACTTTTGGTGGGAGCATCCGTAGCCGTTGATTTATCCTTTATGAGAGTAAATCTTAACCACCACTACATAGGCAAAGTTATACAAACTGTGCTATGTATTCTAGATTGTCCGATATCCGATAACATAAATATATACAAATAAAATTATTATTATAGGTTAAATTTGCATAATTTTTTACATGTGTTGATGATTTTGCTCAAAAGAAATGAAGAAATCACAAATTCATCAAAGTTAACTTGGTGCTACAATTCGGAATCACGAGAACAAGAAGTGATTAATCACACAAATCCAAATTAAATGTTTTTTTTCTTATATAGTATTTAAATCGGGTATACGTTAATTTTAACGGATTCAGATACGCGAATGAATTTCTATTATCCATCGGATAGTTATCTGATACAATTATCTAGTGAAACTAATAGATTGAGATACTGGACAACCCTTATTTATTCTGTTAAGTACCCTTGACAGCCCTGCTTACCATTGACCATAAAAATTCTTTGAAATAAATTTTGTTTTATAAACTGATATGAAAATTATCTATAACCTACGTGCACATTAGGAATGACGTATTACCCATTTGTATTCACATCAACTTACTTTCATCATTGATAGGTGTTGTAAACATCTTAATTATTATCTATTGTTTATGCTTCATTTGCGAGTTTTCATATAAATTATGCATCTTATGATTGTTTTTGAGTTTATTAGGTGCAATGGAGTCATTATGAGCAAAAAGAGGAGAAATCGTTCATTTGGAGTGAAAAGACAAAAGAATCAATTCACATGCGATATTTGGAGCAGACTAATATTGCGCAAGAAGGAGCGAAGAATGAACTGTCAGTTTCCCATAACTGACAGTTGAGTTGATTAGAAATTCGAATAACCGACAGGCCATGTATGGACTGGGTGGCCCTTATCGACTGCACTTGAGTGGCTATATCCATTTTCCTACAAACAAAACTCTAAGATCGAGAATTGGTGGTTGTCTTCATTACAGTTTTCCTGAAATTCACAGAAGAGAACAATGGCTGATGCTGAGGATGAATTCGATTGAAGAATGGAGACTTTAATCAAATCTAGGATGTGCTTGTTCGGTTTAGAGAAATCTCTGAGGCTAAAGTTTACTTTGCGGAGAAGAGTAGGTCGAAGAAATGAAGTTGATGTTGCTGAATTAATGGATGAGTGGGAGAATAAAGGTGGTGATTGAAGTTGCAGAGATGGGTTTTAATGGATTCAAGTCTACAACAGGTGTGAATGATTATCAAGGATTTGTGATCGATGTGAGTTAGGGTTTGCTGCAGAATCTGAAATTGGAGGATGGGTTTTGCTCATTAGAAGAATCAACAGCTGTAGATGGTGAAATCGATGGAGTTCAAGATGGAGGAAATGAGCTGCAGCTGATGGTTCGAATTGGAGTTGAGGAATGATGAAATGATGGGTTTGTGGTGAATTGACACAGGTGAACATGAGAAGCAGATGAGGAGTTTCAGGTTATGCTTTGTGCTGAGAAAGGAGGAAGTTGGTTTCTGTGATTGGCAGCTAGAATTCGAAATGGTTCGAGTTTGTGGCTAAAAGGTCAAGCCAACGTTGTTACTGCTAATGAGATGAAATAATGAGATGCAGGTTGTGAAATGTTGTGTGTGTTGAATGTTTGAGCAGAAGGGAAGGCTGGCAGCTTGGCTGTGTTGCAGAAGTGCAGGTTATGCTGAGTAAGTGCAGCTCAAGATGGGGACTGGCTCAAGTGTGTTGCTGTATATTATGGCCTGAACTGAATTGCAGGTGGAACTAGTATAATGCTATGTGCTGCTGGTGGTATTGAGGTTCAGGTGGGATTTGAACTGAGTTGTTGGTGGATTTGAGGGAACGTAAAGCTGTTGCTCTAGGCTACCAGGGTTAGGTGATGCAATGGTGCAGGTTGTGATAGAATGAAGCAGATGAGATTGATAATGAGATGAAGCTAAGTGTTGTTATTGCAGTGATAAATAGCTCAGGTACGGACTGGTTGAAGATAACACAGGATTAAGCAGGTGCAGTAGCTGAGTTATATAGAGAATAAGATGGTGAATGTGCAGCTGATCATGGCAATGTTGGACTGAACTGAGCATGGAAGTGCAAAAGTTGGGTTTGATTTGAAGTTGCAGTTGGTTTGTTCTGAGAAGGGATGGCTCAAGTCTCTGGTCATGAGCTGTATTGCAGGTAAAGAAACTGGTGGAGTTTTGGGTTCAGTTTGCAGTGAAGGCAGGAAAAAATGGTGCTAAGCTCCTAGGCAAGAAACAAAATGAGAAACTGTTGCCGTGGATAGATGAATGTCAGAATTAACTGTTGTCGGCATTCTGCTACAGACATGGAAAAATGGGTTATGCTGGGAATGAACTGTTGAGAATTGTAGAACGAGTCGCAACTGGAATTGTAAGACTCAGGAATTGAATGTGGCTGTTCAAGGCGGAGATGCTGGCTCTGGTAATTAACGATGAGAATGAGTTCTGGTGGTTTATAGAAGATTGAACTTATGTTTGCAGTTGAATTGAAATTAAAGTGAATGGATGTTTGAAATGTTGTGAGTTTTGAATGATACAGATGATACAGGTAGGTAAGGAGATGAGTTATTCTGTGTCTTGTGGTGTGGATTGAGGGCGAGAATTCATTGTCAGTTCTCTGGAACTGACAGTTACAGGAAAGCAATTAAATGAGCTAATGGGCTTGTGGGCTGTATAGGTGGACAGTTCTGGGCTTCTGCATTTGACCGAGATTTATAAGTTGGAAAACAAGAGGAAGTTTATATAAGAGCCGAGACCTTATCTCTTCGGAAGGGAATCTTTACTTCTACTTCATTTTTCTAGGGTTTAGAAACATGATAGGTTTTCTCTTCCTTCTTGTTATGAACTCCATTCACATGTTTAGATAATTTAATTTTGGTTAAGGAATAAGTTGGAATTCCAACCATGGTTTTTATGCAATGAATTAGTTTTGTCTCCATACTTTATTGATTATGATTCACTATAGATATTGTTATAATATTTGAATGCTTGTTTAGTCGAGTCGCGAATCGATTAAGTTTGTTTTCATATCTATTGCTAGATTAGGGTTATTATACGTATAGTGATAATTCCTGATTGCAAGTAGTATAATTGTGAGTATTGCTTATAGTGATGCATCCTAGTAGTCACAAGTGGATCATAACCATTGTTAAATCGGATTAGTTCTTTTACACGTTCGATTACTTTGATTAGTCTTATTCCGTAGAACTCAATGCTTTTAGGGAGTTAAACCTAATTGTGCTTTTACACTTTAGGTTGCTTTCTAGGAAGAATTCACATATGCATCTTTTAATGTGGTTGTGATGAAATCAGGGATTAGCGGGATATACTTGCGATCAAGATATCTTAGGACTTTTAATAAAGTTGAGATTAAATATCAATTCTAGTTATTGTTGAAAAGCATGTTTGTGGATGAAAACGATATCCTTGACCAATCCTTTCACATATTTGAACTGTGTGCTTTATTTCTTTGTTTTGCTTTTATTTTACTTTAACATATAAAAATTAGAAAACCCCCCAATTATTATTATAGGAAACCGAAACATATTGAAAACCTAAGTCCTCTCTGTGGGAACGATCCTTTCTTGCCCTTGCTATATTTTATATTTTGACTCTTCCTTTTGAATAGGTTCTCTTTCCCATGACTATTCCCTTTGAATGGGTGAATGATCATAACTACGATCTAGAGTCGGGTAAGAAAAAGTGTTGCAGAAATTGGTTTGTGCGATGTTCAGTCCATTTATAGCATTTATACATCTCGGATAAAGAAAATTGGAAGTAGAATTGTCCCACCTATGTTCTTGACTTACATACCCACTATAAGGTTGTTGTTGGTATGTATGAAAATCACCATAAGCTCTTGGATATTGATCATAACCAACAAATTGGTTTCGATTATATCCCATAGATGGTGGGCAATCGTCATAGTATTGAGGAGGTTGAAAACCGTATCCATTGCTCCAGTATGCTCCTTCCATGTGACAATAAGTACCTGAAACAAGAGTTCTCAAAACTATGTCAAAACCAGAAAATAATAAAAACTAAAAACAAAACTAAAAATAAGAAACCAAAAACAAGTGACAACAGCTTCCTCCCCGGCAGCGACGCCAAAATTTGATCGCTGTCGTATGCGTCAAAAATAATTACACTTTCTTACTACTCAAAATATATTATATAGCAAGGGGAAGAAAGGATCGTTCCCACAGAGAGGACTAGGTTGTCAATATTTTTTGGTATTTTAAGCAAACAAAAGGGGGGATATTATGATTTTGATATACTAAAATAAAATAAAAGCAAAACAAAGAAATAAAGCACACAATTCAAATATGTGAAAATATTGGTCAAGGATATCGTTTTCATCCACAAACATGCTTTTCAACAATAACTAGAATTGATATTTAATCTCAACTTTATTAAAAGTCCTAAGATATCTTGATCGCAAGTATATCTCGCTAATTCCCTGATTTCATCACAACCACATTAAAAGATGCATATGTGAATTCTTCCTAGAAAGCAAGCTAAAGTGTAAAGGCACAATTAAGTTTAACTCCCTAAAAGCATTGAGTTTTACGGAATAAGACTAATCAAAACAATCGAACGTGTAAAAACACTAATCCGATTTAACCAAGGTTATGATCCACTTGTGACTATTAGGATGCATCACTACAAGCAATACCCACAATTATGCTACTTGCAATCAGGAATTATCACTTTTACGTATAATTACCCTAATCTGGCAATAGAGATGAAAACTAATTCAACCGATTCGCGACTCGAATAAACATGTATTCAAATCATGTAACAATATTAATAGTGAATCATAAGCAACAAAGTATGGAGACAAAACTAATTCATTGCATAAAAATCATGTTTGGAATTCAAACTTATTCCTTAACCAAAAGAAAACTAGCTCATGTTCATGGAGTTCATCCAAAGAAGAAATAAATCTATCATGTTTTAAACCCTAGAAAAAAAATAGAAGATGAGATGATAAAGATTGAATGAGAAGAATTTTCTCTTTTATAGGTGTCCAAGTAATAAAAATCACGTGCACACAAACTCCTCCAATCTGTTGCCAAAACTTAACCAAGTCTGGCCGTGAGGTTGAGCCCACAAGTGAAGGCCAGGCAAAACAAATCCATCAGCTCACCTGAATCGGCGGGTTAACTCGCCTGAACCAGAACCCAACCGAGTTATGGCTGTTTTTGTGTAGTTTCTGCACAATCCTAGCATACATCCACGGCTTATTCTAATTTTAACTGTAATTTCTCCGCCGGTTCATCTCTACCTACAGTTCATTTCCATCACCAACATCTTATCCATCCATGAAATGAACAACAACCCTTGTAGACTTCGTCTGCAAAAACAACACATTCTGCGACATATCAATTCCATCTGCATCACTCCATCTCAAGCTCAGTTTCACTTCCAACAGCCCTGCAGTTCTTACATTCCTTCAAGATAAGCCTAACAAACATCTATCATTTCAGGTTTTGATTTGAGAGACCACTGCAACACCATTCCATTGTCCGCCTCATAACTCTCGATCCACAACAATCATTGGCAGCATCAACCAATTCCAGTCCCATTGTTTCTGCAATTGCATAACTGCAATAACACCATCACTGCCTAGCCATTCTACCAGTCTCAGTACTACCAACTCCATTTCCTGCAAAGTTCCTAGCATGCATCTAAGTTTATTCTGTAGCTCCAATTACCACCAGCACATAGCCTTAAGTTTGTAAACCACAGTCCCGTTTCCATCGACTCAAGCTCAATTTAAACTCTCACCATGACAGCATTACCACTATCTGCATATCCCTGTCTTGCTTTCTATTCTTCATTGCATCAGTTGTAACTTTAACAGCTCCATTAACATCTATTTTTTTACTCATAATTCCAGCTGCAAAGTAACAACACCACTATCTTGTCGCAACTTAATAACCTGATATCCCTGCACCAATTCCGATAGCAGCTACTCATTTTGAACCTGACTGCAACCCATCTGGATTCAACAACAACACCTCTTTCTTGTGCTCTTTATCCTCTACTGAAATCACACCACTAGTACTCCATAGTATCTCCAATTCCTTATCTGCACCACCAGTTGTATCTCCTCTTCTTCCCTAACTTCCTTGTCGTCCACAACTCCTTGCAACAACCATAATCACCAACTGAGCTCAAGCTTTGAGAAGAAACCACTATGAAGCCATCTTCTACGACATTGATTTCTATTAAGCTTCATATGCTCAAGCTTTAAGCACCAGCACCATCTTCCATTTAACTGCATTACCATTTCGACCATCTGCAGCAATATTATAAAACCAATCTTCTTTGTTCTTCTCAACTGCAACCTCAGCCACCCATTATCATCTCTGCAATTCAAATCAATCCTAGAATTCATCTAATTAAGTAGTTTACAAACCACAAGCCCTTCTGTTCAGCTTCAGATTCTTGATGTTAGAGCATAGCTCGGTCAACCTCGCATACGTTGCTATCTCAAGCATGTTTGTCAATGTTAGTGATCAAAACTATGAGTCTTGATTTCTAGCCTACATAGCTAAGTCTCGGACTAGGATAAAAAAGTGTAGTTGAGCTCAAGGACTTCATGACGATTCATCATACAACGACGAAGATTTATACAAGGAACCGTGGAACTTCATCAACAAAAAGGTATGTGGAGACTTGAACTTATCTATCACTCAAAAGTCTGTCTCTTTTATCTCCTACTTCTTATGAGACAAAAGTCGTATGCTATATAGACTAGTTCATACACATTTGACATTTCGAGCTGAGCATTCATTGCTTATCTTTTTCTCGAAATCGTGTGTTGGTAAAGCGTTTCGCTTTGATCAAGTTTATCTTCACCTAGTGACGAAAGTCATGAAAATTTTAAATCACTTTGAGAATTGCTCTGACGTGAATCGGTCTGTGAATAACGGCTACATAGCGTCCTCTGAGAATGTCTCAATGACTGAAATGAGAGTTTAGATTACATAACCATGTATTCCTTGAACCGAAGTTTTCGAACTTTGTTGATCAAGAGAAATCGTGAGGATTGTGGAATTGGCTTGCCAAGTCCGCGAACCCAGTCCGCAGACTCAGTCCGCGAACTGTCGGAAGTTCTCGACCGAGAATTTATGCTGGATTTTCCAAAACTCGTTTGTGTGCTAAGTCCGCGAACTGGCGGAAGTTCTCTTTCCGAGAATTTCCGCTGAGTTTGGAAAACTCAACCGATTAACTTAAGTCCGCGAACTTGTTTGTGAACTTAAGAGGTTATGATCTAAAGATGTGCTCTGAACATGAAACTTAAATTACTAAGGAATGCTTTATGCAAACCGTGGCTATAAAGTTCATGAGTCGATTCAATCGAATCGAATCATCTTTGTTTCAATTGTGTCTTGTGTAGTTACATAAGATCTCATAGCAATTGAACAACTCTTTAACTAGTTCATTTGAGTCACTTGAACTAGTTATAGTGAAGAAGAATATGAAATGCTCGTATGGTTAACCTTTTGGGTTACTTATTGAACCAACACACACGTACACGTTTGGGCATGGTTTTCACAAACCCAGTAAACGTCTACCCAAGTGTGTGTGACAAGCTAAGTTTTCGATCTATCGGTTGAGAAATATTAGCTTGAATCTAAATGAGGTTTTCATCTAACGGTGAATATGGATTTCTTTGTAACTAAGGCAAAACCCTGATTTGAAGGCTATATAAAGGAGAAATCTAGCTTTGATCAAAACTAATCCCCACACGTCTGTGTGATACTAGTGCGCTCGCTAGAGTCGATTCTCCTTTAACCTTTGGTTTTCTTCTCTAAAACCAGGTTAACGACTTAAAGAGTTCATTGGGATTGTGAAGCCAGACAGATACTACTTTTATCGTAGTTGTGTGATCTGATCTTGCATCTTCTATCGTACGAGTACAATCGATTGATTGTCTTGAGATCGTGAGAGTTCTCCGATAGGCAAGATAAAGAAGTCACAAACATCTTCGTCTCACTGTTTGTGATTCCTTGACAAACCGCCTGTGTAGTCAGGAAGGATTGTAGAGACGTGATTGATTAATTTAGGCTGTTCTTCGGGAATATAAGACCGGATTATCAATTGGTTCCTGTTCACCTTGATTTTATATCTTAAGACGGAACAAAACCTAGGGTTTATCTGTGGGAGACAGATTTATCCTTTGATAGACTTTTCTGTGTGAGACAGATTTATTTATTATCAAGTCTGCGATTTTGGGTTGCAGCAACTCTTGGTTGTGGGTGAGATCAACTAAGGGAATCAAGTGCGCAATATTCTGCTGGGATAAGAGGCGTATGAGTACAACTGTACCTTGGATCGGTGGGAGACTGATTGGGGTTTAACTATAGTCCAGTCCGAAGTTAGCTTGGAGTAGGCTAGTGTCTGTAGCGGCTTAATACAATGTGTATTCAATCTGGACTAGGTCCCGGGGTTTTTCTGCATTTGCGGTTTCCTCGTTAACAAAATTTCTGGTGTCTGTGTTATTTCTTTTCCGCATTATATTTTATATAATTGAAATAATACAGGTTATGCGTTCGTGATCATTAATTGGAAATCCAACCTTTGGTTGTTGATTGATATTGATTGATCCTTGGACATTGGTCTTTGGTACCGTCCAAGTTATTTCTTGTATTTTATAAAGACTCGCTATTGTTTTTCGCTTGAGTAAAAATCAAATCAAGAGAGAGATATTAACTCCTTGAGATACTTTTATCTAGATTGAGTCTGACTGTCTAGTTGATTCTCTAGCAAAGTATTTCGGAGTTAGTCCATACAGATTGCTAAGCGAAATATTAGGTGGTGTTGTTGGACCCCCGCTTTTTCATTTGAGTTATATCGACTTCTTGTCATCTTTGCTCAAATTCCATCTCTTGTTTTGCTGCCAATTGCCAACTGAAACAAACCCCAAATTAGGTGACAACAACTTGTCCAATTCCTTGAACATACCCTTGGACTCCAAATCCTCACCACTTCTTCCACCAACTGAATCACAACTTCTCAGAAATCATCATCTACATCTCAGTAACAAGTCTTCTCAAATTCATCCCAGATTCGACAACCCATTCTCTAATCTCATCACATCAACATCAGAATTCAGAAATCCTAAATTTCACTCACCTCCGTTCTTCACTGTGTCTGATTTCGATCTACCGAAAACCCATATTTGTTCATCGATTTGTAACACCACAAAAACATCAATTCCTTCCTTTCATCCCCATGAAAATCAGCAGAACAAATTCCTTCTCCCATGTCTCTGAGTTATAGGTGCCGCCATAGATTCAGAAATAAAAGCTAACGAGGAGGAGAAATGTTTCCTCTCTCAATGATGTAGGAAACGACAGGGGATACAGCCACTCAGGTAAGGCAGATAAGGGGTGACCAAGGTGACTTTAGGCACCACTCATCAGATAAGGGCCATGGTTGTTTGGCCCCCTTGCTTCTCTAGTCTAAGCTTTAGTGGCAGTCTCCTATTGTTGGTTTGGCTCAGCTTCGTTCCCAATAACAGTTGCCTGTGATTGACCTTTTTGCTCTTTACGTTTCAAACGAAGGTTTTCTCCTTCTTTTGCTCATAATGACTCCATTGTACCTGATAAACTCAAAAGCAATCATAAGATACATAATTTACACGAAACTTGCAAAGAAAGCATAAACACTAGATATAAATCTAGGTGCTTTGGACTCCTATCAAATTCCCCCATACTTAGACTTTGCTAGTCCTCGAGCAAATAAAAAAAAACAAATTCTAGTACATACAACTTTGTGTCGTCGAGGCTACGGTCACACTTAGCATGTATAACAAGCTTTTAAACCCCTAGGTGTCCCTAGTGGACGAGTTATAGTCTCGTGAGGGTTTACTATAGATATACCCACAAAACCTACTTTTCCAACTTACTAGTTCTCCGAAATGACAGCATCCAACACGCTAAGAAGACATGGAGATTCTTCACACTAGTCATAAGAAGTTAGACACATAAATGAACACAATCTCATCCTTAAAAGTTGAGAGAGAAATAACCATCCCTTATCGAAAGAAATTCGGGTTCGGAGTGATCGAAAGTCTCGACTCTGCCTCACAAGAAAGGGTTTTATAAAGTTGCTCTCAATAATAAACAACTTTTTATGGGTCACACATGTGTCCAGGTAGGGATAAAGAGAGAATCCTGCGACACCTTGAATGGTAGGAAGGCAAAAACCCTCCGAATTGTTTTGAAAACCCACATCTTTTATTCATTTTGAAAACCCTTTTTTTCTAACGATCTCTATGAAAGGAAATCAACCACTTAACGAAGGCGGGAATATGCTTACTTACCTCGTTATCCGTTCGACGTGCAGCTAGCACCACTCTCACAGCATCCATAGAAACGTCCTCGGTCTTCAATCCTTGTCTTCATCTTCGTCTTAGGTCTTCAACTAGTGATGATAACTCTTGAACTTCGTAGAATCTTGACAATGTGATTATTTCCTCTAATTCCTTGTTGCTTGAAACTTCATTATGAGTATTTCTTCTTCCATTGGCTTTATTGAAAGAATACAAAACTAAAAATGAACTAAACAAACCAAAATATGATACAACAAATTTTTCTTGTCTCTCTTCTTTCTTTTTTTTCTTTTTTTCTTTTTTTTTTCTTTTTTCTATGAGACAAGAAAAATAAAGCAAATACAAAATGAAACAAAACAAAATAAAAATAATAGAACTAATAATGAACCTAAAGAAAATTTCTCTTGTCTTTTCTTTTTTTCAAATTTTTTTCTTTTTCTTTTTCATTTTTCTTTTCATTTTTTTTAACAAGGGACCTAGCATAATGATGACCATGTCCCAAGGGTTTTTTTTTTGACAAGAGAAAATAAATACAAAATAAGATTAAAAAAAATGCAAGTACAAAGGCCATGGTATAAGTAGTTTAACACTCAATTCTTCACAACTTGTATGTCTCGATATCATAAACTTCTTGAATTCTCATCTTGATAATCTTCACTCTTGTACAATAGTCTTCAACTTGTAAAAAGTCTGCTCCTTGTCTTGTTGCTTTACTTGAATATGAAATTTGCTCATTTCTGTATCGTTGCTTGTAAACCTTGAACGTCTTCAACTTTCCTTCGAATTTGTGATGCTCCTCTTGTTGATGATGATGGTGTTTCTATGGACCTGTTGGTGTAGAGAGAGATAAAGTGGATGGTGCTAACTGCGAACAAGATTACAAGTGGTATGTAAGTTAGCAATTCGATGTCACCATCATGATTGACAAAATAGAACCAAGAGATCAAAGTAGTGCTTCTATTGGTGGGAGGTTGGGTAGCTCACCATTCTACCCGTAGTTTAAGTACGGTAACACACACTCTAAAAGCACAAATTTAGAGAGGTACAAAAAAATGAAGGTCGGTGCCTCACATGATGTAACATGGGTAGTGGAGACCACTACTCTAAAACCGAATTCAGTCTACACCTCATTTGTCACTGGCATGGTTAAATCCAACTTTAACTCTCATACAAGTAAGAAACCCGATCATGTTCTCTGTCATCTCTAAGTTCAGTCACTCTTATGAGAATCTCGATGTAATCTTAGCGACATGTATACTATGTGACTCTAAACTAACTACAAGTTGGAGTTTTTTATTCACTATTTTACACAAAAGTTGAAAATTTCATGAAAATTTTACAATGCAAAAGCTTAACCACTCCCCCACACTTAAATTTTACATTGTCCTCAATGTAAATTGAATCATCCAAAGTAAGTCAAGGTGGGAAATCCTACATGATAATGTGACAAGAAATCAGAAAAAATAAATGCAAGACAAGAAAAAGCTAAAAACAAAACAAGAATATAAAAATAAGACAAGAAATACTCATCATATGGGTTTCTTCCCATTCAACGCTTGGTTTAAAGTCGTCAGCCCGACTTGCACGACGAATTCCCCATACACCAATAATCTGAAAAGTTGGTGATCCTTTCATGTAACCTGTTTTGCAAATAGTAACTTCACACAAACATTAGTATAATAAAGCAAAAGTGAAGCTATAGCCCAATATAAGTTTCCCCCACACTTATTCTTGTCCACACTTGGAAGTGTATAAAGAACATAAAATTCAGGAACTTCTATGGTTTCTTCTTTGCAAACTTGCATAGTATGAGAATCAAATGTTTCTAATGGCGGAAATCGAGAAACAAAGTCATTCAACAATATTCTCGAAGCACATACATTCAAACCAATAAGAGGTAAAGGAGAATAAACAATATGCAAAGGGTTAGACAAACCTTGCACAATCTCTTGTATCACATAATCCTCTTCATCCTTGAAAAACTCAAGTGAATTACTCACCTCTTTTATATCATGGTCCTCTATCAAACCTTGCAACCATTCTTTGTCCGTTTCTGTCTTAACCAAAGTCTCGACATAAACATCATAATTACAATATTTTGCAAGCTCAATTGGGTCTTCCACAATATTGGTCAAATCGGTCACATTCTCAACACACTCGTCATCATTAGGCTCAAACCTTGTTGCAAGGAAGTTCTGTAAAACACTAGTTTCATCATACTCATGTACCTTTTGAATAGGTGTTTGATCATTATAAAGATCAAGAGTTGAGTCAACTACACTAATGTCATCAAATATCTCCAAAGATTGATCCTTTTCAACACAATCATCTTCATTTTCAGACTCACCATAATAAGAATCGTCGCCAGTTTCCCAACCTTTATCACGACGTCGTTTAAGTTCCATATGAATGGTCTTACTAATTTCTGCGACAAGCTCTTCCGAGGTTCCCTCATCTTCCAACTTTTATAATTTCTGTGCAAGTTTTCTAACATTCACTTGCTTACCACCATTGGCTACAATAGATTCTCTTTCCCATGACTCTTCCCTTTGAATGGGTGAATGATCATAACTACGATCTAGAGTCGGGTAAGAAAAAGTGTTGCAGAAATTGGTTTGTGTGATGTTCAGTCCATTTATAGCATTCATACATCTCGGATAAAGCAAATTGGAAGTAGAATTGTCCCACATAGGTGCTTGACTTACATACCCACTATAAGGTTGTTGTTGGTATGTATGAAAATCACCATAAGCTCTTGGATATTGATCATAACCAATAAATTGGTTTCGATTGTATCCCATAGATGGTGGGAAATCGTCATAGTATTGAGGAGGTTGAAAACCGTATCCATTGCTCCAGTATGCTCCTTCCATGTGACAATAAGTACCTGAAACAAGAGTTCTCAAAGCTACGTCAAAACCAGAAAATAATAACAACTAAAAACAAAACTAAAAATAAGAAACCAAAGACAAGTGACAACCGCTGCCTCCCCGGCAGCGGCGCCAAAATTTGATCGCTGTCGTAGGCGTCAAAAATAATTACACTTTCTTACTACTCAAAGTATATAATATAGCAAGGACAAGAAAGGATCGTTCCCACAGAGATGACTAGATTGTCAATATGTTTTGGTATTTTAAGCAAACAAAAGGGGGGATATTATGATTTTGATATACTAAAATAAAATAAAAGCAAAACAAAGAAATAAAGCATACAATTCAAATATGTGAAAGTATTGGTCAAGGATATGGTTTTCATCCACAAACATGCTTTTCAACAATAACTAGAATTGATATTTAATCTCAACTTTATTAAAAGTCCTAAGATATCTTGATCGCAAGTATATCTCGCTAATTCCTTGATTTCATCACAACCACATTAAAAGATGCATATGTGAATTCTTCCTAGAAAGCAACCTAAAGTGTAAAAGCACAGTTAAGTTTAACTCCCTAAAAGCATTGATTTCTACGGAATAAGACTAATCAAAGCAATCGAACGTGTAAAAGCACTAATCCGACTTAACCAAGGTTATGATCCACTTGTGACTATTAGGATGCATCACTACAAGCAATACCCACAATTATGCTACTTGCAATCAGGAATTATCACTTTTACGTATAATAACCCTAATCTAGCAATAGAGATGAAAACTAATTCAACCGATTCGCGACTCGACTAAACATGTATTCAAATCATATAACAATATTAATAGTGAATCATAAGCAACAAAGTATGGAGACAAAACTAATTCATTGCATAAAAATCATGTTTGGAATTCAAACTTATTCCTTAACCAAAAGAAAACTAGCTCATGTTCATGGAGTTCATCCAAATAAGAAATAAATCTATCATGTTATAAACCCTAGAACAAAAGTAGAAGATGCGATGATAAAGATTGAATGAGAAAAATTTTCTCTTTTATAGGTGTCCAAGTAATAAAAATCCCGTGCACACAAACTCCTCCAATCTGTTGCCAAAACTTAACCAAGTCTGGCCGTGAGGTTGAGCCCACAAGTGAAGGCCAGGCAAAACAAATCCATCAGCTCACCTGAATCGGCGGGTTAACTCGCCTGAACCGGAACCCAACCGAGTTATGGCTGTTTTTGTTTAGTTTCTGTACAATCCTAGCATACATCCACGACTTATTCTAATTTTAACTGTAATTTCTCCGCCAGTTCATCTCTACCTGCAGTTCAGTTCCATCACCAACATCTTCTCCATCCATGAAATGAAAAACAACCCTTGTAATCTTCGTCTGCAAAAACAACACATTCTGCGACATATCAATTCCATCTGCATCACTCCATCTCAAGCTCAATTTCACTTCCAACAGCCCTGCAGTTCTTACATTCCTTCAAGATAAGCCTAACAAACATCTATCATTTCAGGTTTTGATTTGAGAGACCACTGCAACACCATTCCATTGTCTTCCTCATAACTCTCGATCCACAACAATCATTGACAGCATCAACCAATTCCAGTCCCATTGTTTCTGCAATTGCATAACTGCAACAACACCATCACTGCCTAGCCATTCTACCAGTCTCAGTACTACCAACTCCATTTCCTGCAAAGTTCCTAGCATGCATCTAAGTTTATTCTGTAGCTCCAATTACCACCAGTACACAGCCCCAGTTTTGTAAACCACAGTCCCGTTTCCATCGACTCAAGCTCAGCTTAAACTCTCACCAGGACAGCGTTACCATTATCTGCATCTCCCTGTCTTGCTTTCTATTCTTCACTGCATCAGTTGTAACTTCAACATCTCCATTAACATCTACTTGTTTACTCATAATTCCAGCTGCAAAGTAACAACACCACTATCTTGTCGCAACTTCATAACCTGCAATATCCCTGCACCAGTTCCGATAGCAGCTACTCATTTTGAACCTGACTGCAACCCATCTGGCTTCAACATCAACACCTCTTGCTTTTGCTGTTTCTCCTCTACTGAAATCACACCACCAGTACTCCATAGTATCTCCAATTCCTTATCTGCACCACCAGTTGTAGCTCCTCTTCTTCCCTGACTTCCGTGCCGTCCACAACTCCTTGCAACAACCATATTCACCAATTGAGCTCAAGCTTTGAGCAGAAACCACTATGAACCCATCTTCTACGACATTGATTTCTATTAAGCTTCATCTGCTCAAGCTTTAAGCACCAGCACCATCTTCCATTTAACTGCATTACCATTTCGACCATCAGCAGCAATATTATAAAACCAATCTTATTTGTTTTTCTCAACTATAACCTCAGCCACCCATTGAAATTCAAATCAATCCTAGCATTCATCTAATTAAGCAGTTTACAAACCACAAGATCTTATGTTCAGCTTCAGATTCTTGAGTTATATCTACTTCTTTTCATCTTTGCTCAAATTCCATCTCTTGTTCTGTTGCCAATTGCCAACTGAAACAAACCCCAAATTAGGTGACAACAACTTGTCCAATTCCTTGAACATACCCTTGGACTCCAAATCCTCACCACTTTTTCCACCAACTGAATCACAATTCTCAGAAATCATCATCTCCATCTCAGTAACAAGTCTTCTCAAATTCATCCCAGATTCGACAACGCATTCTCTAATCTCATCACATCAACATCAGAATTCAGAAATCCTAAATTTCACTCACCTCCGTTCTTCACTGTGTCTGATTTCGATCTCCCGAAAACCCATCTTTGTTCATCAATTTGTAACACCACGGAAACATCAATTCCTTCCTTTCATCCCCATGAAAATCAGCAGAACAAATTCCTTCTCCCATGTCTCTGAGTTTTAGGTGCCGCCATAGATTCAGAAATAAAAGCTAACGAGGAGGAGAAATGCTTCCTCTCTCAATTTTAGGGCTGTTGTAGGAAATGACAGGGGATACATCCACTTAGATAAGGCAGATAAGGGGTGACCAAGGTGACTTTATGCACCACTCATCAGATAAAGGCCATGGTTGTTTGGCCCCCTTGCTTCTAGGGATGTCAATGGATGCTAACGTAATGAAAATAGGCTCTGTCGCTGTCGTTGCCATTAAAAGTTAGCGGATATCCGTTATCCGTTAATTTCCGTCGGAAATAGGAAATTCAAAAACTTTACCGTTATGTTGGACTTACCGGATAACGGATATTTTTCCGCTACCATCCGGTATGTCACAGGACAACCACAAAACAAGCTAAAACAAAAGAACAAATACACATAACAACTTCTAAATCCAAGAAAACAGGTTCTAAATCCATGCCACAAAAAAAAAAGACATACAGATGTTTATGCCACACAAGAAAACAAGTTCAGAATCTTCAGATGTTCTAGCAAAAGAAAAAACCATGTTTTTTGCAAAAAAAAAAGACATCTCCATCTCCATTTGCTTCAACAGTTGCAAATGCATTCCTCCTCCATCTCCAGATTCTCCACTGCCAGGTGCAAACTGCATCTGCCAATGCATTCCACCTTACTCCTGAACTTCTGCATTTTGACAGTAAAATCAAAAGTGTTAGACATTTTAAGCTGGCAATGTCATTGTCAGTGCAATAAGCCAATAAATTGCAAATAAAAGATTAAGATGTACCAGTAACACAACTATCACTGTCACTGAGAGTGAGAGTGAGATCTGGCAGCCAATCACCCAAACAAAGCAATGCTTCAACAAGGTCTGGAGCTAATGAACTCCTGTGAGATGTGAGAACCCTGCCACCAATACTAAACATAGATTCTGAAGCTACACTTGTCACTGGAACTGCCAATACATCTCTTGAAATCCTTGAGAGAGTTGGGTACTTTGGAGCATGATTCTTCCACCAACTTAAGATATCAAACCTCATTTCTTCAGTGGTTGTGCCTTTAGGAAGAACTGGTTCTGCTAAGTAAGTCTCCAATTCTGACTTCTGAACCTCAAAGACATTGTTTTCCATAATAAAATCATCATAACCAAATTCATATGATGATGTTGTAGCTGCAGAGATCTCCATTCCAGCTGAACTCATTCCACTATCATAATAATCTGGAACTGTGGTGTTTGTTTCATAAGCACAGTAAAGAGCATTGAGTGCAAGCTCAAATTTGTTATAGTGACACCATATACTCTCTTCATAACAAACTCCACCCATCTAGCTTTGTACCTAGGATCTAAAACAACTCCAATTCCCATCAAAGTGTTACTTTCTTTCCAGTAGCTATCAAATTTCATCCTCATATTCTTGGCCATGTCTCTGATATACTCATGCTCACTTGATTCCCAGATCTTAATGCATCTATTAACTTCTTGCACTCCATTATAATAAAAATTTGCCGTGGGATACCTAATCCCAGCAAATTTGGTTGAAATGACATCAAACAATTCCAAACATTCACATATATTTATTCCTTGTTGCCAATCCTTAGAACATGGTAGTATCTTGAAGTCATTATCCAATTCAGCTAGCCTAACAAAAGCTTGTCTCAAAAAAATTGCATCCTTTAGCATCTTAAAGGTGGAGTTCCACCTGGTATCCACATCTAAACCCACATACCTTGAAGCAGGAAGCTTAACTTGGGAAATTGCACATTCAAATCTCTCTTTTCTAGCCTGACTTGACTTGACATATTTTACACACTCTCTAACTGCGTCTATAAATGGAGCAGCTACTCTCATTCCCCACCCAACAATCAAGTGAAATATATGATTACAACACCTCATTTGGAACATAACCCCATTTAGAACTAAACAGTCTTTGCTATCAAGCCATTTCTTCAGATGTTTCATCATAACATTGTTGGAGCTAGCATTGTCAGCAGCTACAACAAAAAGCTTATTGTCTATGTTCCATTCTAGACACACTGATTTCACTACAGATGCTAGAACCTCTCCAGAGTGTGGTGATGGCACTAAAGTATATGCTAGTGTTTTCTTAATCAGTTTCCACTCCTCATCTATGTAATGCAGTGTCACACAACATTAAACCATCCTTTGTATGCTTACATGACCACATATCTGTTGTTAAACTACATTTAGATGTAATATTCTCAAATTGTTCTTGTAATTCCAGTTTGAACTCAGTTGCTAGTGTCATGATGTCTTCCCTAACTGTATTCCTAGTGTAAAGCTTAGCAGCAGGATTCAGAGACTTAACAAACTCTCTAAAATAAGGATGCTCAATTATAGTGATTGGGTAACCATGTTTAGCAATCATTTTGGCAACTAGTCTCCTAGTAACAACATGATCAAACTTCCAATTTTCTAACTTGGTTTGAGCATTACCTGTTTTGACAGAAGTAATCTTCCTTTGTCCTTTCTTATTCTCAGGCTTTTCTTTGCAGATTCTCGCATGGTAATGCAAGCGGCTGGTTCCTTGGTTACTGGGAGCAGGTATTCTCTTGTGACAATGTTTGCATTCAGCTATCAGTATCCCAACCTCCTTCCCTTTTACAACATTTTTTCTAATTTTCCTGTCAAAATCAACCCATACATCATACCTTACTGAGCGCAGTTTTTTCTTCTCTTCAGCTATAACTGGGTCTTCATCTACTTCTACATCTTGTTCTTCTTCTTCTCTAGGACGAATTGTATGTGTAACAGAAGCAGGTGTTGAATTAATTCCAGAACCTTGAACTTGGTTGGATGCAGCAGCAGCAGGTAAATGTGATACAACTGAAAATGAGAGATTCTATGAAGACCCAACATGGTTTGATGCTCCTCTTTCGCTTTGGGACATGATTACTTTCACAAATCTGAAATTGTGAACCCTAATTTCAGAAACCCTAAATTGAAAATTGAGTTTTGAAGATTGAAATTAAACTCAAAAGAAATTGAAGAAGAGATCCCTAGTTTCTAATCAGTAATCACCCTCAGAAGATGATGATTTCTAAGGCAGGGAAGACGATGATTGATTCAACAACCCTAGTTTTGTCTCTTTTTCTCTCTGAGTCTCTGTTGTGCCGATAAAACTGAAGTGAAGAATGAGATAAACCAAACGTAATAACCCTAGGTATAAGAATTTACATGTGCAGTACGCATGTTTCCGGATAACATAACTAAACCTAACGGAAATATATGATTCCACTACCGTTACGTTAAGAAGGAATTATCCGTTAGCTTATCGGTATCGGATATCCGTTTACCGCTATGTCGGATGGTAGCAGTAACGGCTAACGAATTGTCGGTATCGGATGTCGGCTAATCGGTATCCATTGACAGGCCTACTTGCTTCTCTAGTCTAAGCTTTAGTGGCGGTCTCCTATTGTTGGTTTGGATCAGATTCGCTCCCAATAACAGTTGCCTGTGATTGACCTTTTTGCTCATTACGTTTCAAACGGATGTTTTCTCCTTCTTTTGCTCATAATGACTCAATTGCACCTGATAAACTCAAAAGCAATCATAAGATACATAATTTACACGAAACTCGCAAAGAAAGCATAAACACTAGATATAAATCTAGGTGCTTTGGACACCTATCAATCATATTAGACCATCCACTGGTTTTTAGTTTTCTGACATAACCGCGTTTTGCTAATCGAAATAATTGTGCCAGTAAATATTTATAAATGATTGAAACGAACTAGATCTATTAATTTTTCGTATTGTGTACCCTTAGCTAAGCCTGCTGATTTATGTATTTAATTTACCAGGACCGCCAGTTTTTATCAGATCAAAATTATTTAATAAAATCTTATAATTTGTCGTATCTTATATACTCGGTTAAACATGTTAACTCACATTATCAAATTGGCGGGGCCGACAACTTTTCAATATTCGATTAAGTTTTTTCTTTATCTGAAAATCATAAATATCTTACATAATATTATGAATTGTTGTTCTTTTCAACCATGAAAAAGATAGTGAAGTAAATTATTAGCTGTGTATGCGTAGGTTGAAAAGTTAACCTCATCGACGAAAAAAAGTCATAGTCTGGTTTGCTATCAAAAACTCTTTTTTACAAAACAAAGTTGAAGTTTTTACCCTCCACTCAATTTTTACTGTTACTGTACGATTTTGTTTATTTGGAAATTAGTCAATGTAATAGATTGTATCTCATCAGAAAATGACAACTGTTATTACTCTCTAAAATTAGAAAAGTTCATTTAAAGAAGAGATCTTTTATAAATTCACTATGAATATTCCCAAAAACATACAAAAAACATTGGTAATATCACTTCAGAGATTGATTTTATTCCTCAAAAACCACATTTATTACTATTAGTCAGCGTTGTATTCATCCGTTAAAATCATTTATGATTTCAGTGTAATATTGACTGACACTACATGTGATAATAAATTTTATATAAATCTAAAATAATTACCATAAGACAAGTAATTAATTTTTTTTAGTTTTTTTTTATATTTTTTATGAGATTTTAGTGTTTCTTTTTTAGGAAATCTTTCAAAATTATACTGAGAATTAAAAACAAAATCTAATCCAAGAAAACAAATCCATGGGTAAGCACTTGCTTCACTCTACAATTGTGGTTTTATCAAAAAAAAATTTACTGCTCCAAATATTTGGCACATGGGTTTCACTACCTAATGTGATTTCTCTCATATACATTTTTTTTACTGAATATGGTCCCATTCAGTACTAGTTAGTGCAAGGACCAAATAGTCACAACAGTGGGAAAAGCTAAGATGTTAACATACAAAATGGACAATTATAAACACTTCGTGCATCATATATCAACATGAATATCAGTACATTAACAACCGGAAATTAATAAGTATATACAACTTATGTTTGAGTGAAAAAATCATTATGCTGCTGCAATATGAATATCATCCAGGACTTTTAGTTCAACCCAGGAAGAATGATAAACAAATTTTTTTTAACTTCATCCAGTAGGAGGTGAAAAAACAAATCCAAAAGAATGCGGTCAATCAGATAAATAATCAAATATATACAAGCAAAACATTGAACTATGATACACTTCCAGGGTTTTTCACGATCAGGTCAGATGGCATTTAACCTAGACGAAAATTTGAGAATATTTTCATCAAAAGTTTGAGTTTTAAACATCATCTAATCTCCGAGGGTGATGAAGTTGTTCGGGTGCTTGCTCATTTGCTTCTTGCATTCGTGATGAGCATCATCTTTCTTAACGAGATTGATAGTAGCATGACTTCTGTTCGTCCTATTCTCAAGAGGCTCATCATGGTGATAAGGCTCACTGTGGTGTTTTACCAAGGTAAGAGGCTCTACATGGTAACGAGGATCGACATAGTGGTGAGGCTTAGCATGGTCTTCCCATGAGTCGGGATGTCGATCTGAAATCTCGTAAAATCCTGTTAAGCGTCTTGAAGCCTTTCGGGTTGCCTGGGACTTAGCGTCCTTTTGATGCAAGAGAGACACTAATAGAGAATCACCGTCTTGGATGTTTCTGTGATAGACATGGAACCGCCTTGCAGCTAAGAATGATGCCTCCCAGAATTTTTATTCGTTGTGGAAACATTTTGTGAGTCTACTCAAAGTTCAAATATGGGTTTCTGAGTACGTTTGTGTTATGGTTGGTGGTTGAAAAATCAAATTCATCCATGATGGAAACCATGGTCGTAACCTGTAACTACGAATGAGTGATCAACCGTCCCACCGTAATCACCAAAATGTATATGTCAAAAATATGCGAGGGTTAGTCAGGTAATCTGAATTTTTCGACTGTGAGGATGGGAGTCTGATGATGAACAGTCCCTGCCTAAACCAAGATGATGGTCGTTCAAATACTGCTTCAGTCGCATATGGGAGGTATGGTTGGTCTAGGGAAGGTATCCGAAAGAGATACGATTAGAGTTTCTCATTTGTAGACGAAATTCTAAGAGAGAGACAGTTGAAGAGAACTTTTTGTTGTTCTAGCTATTCTGTTATGTTTAGAATGACCAATCGTAGGTCTATTTATATCTCTGCATTACCCTAATATCTAGTCGGTAGGATAACGATAAGGAGAGAGGATCATCACTTTCTCATAAATCCCAGGAATAACTAAGGGTAGACAACCTGTCTAGTCCATCCTAAGCTGACTCCTCACACCCGACTATTCTCTTTTTATGTGGTCAGGATAATAACCACATGTTGTCGTAGACCTCCAAACCAAAACTCTAAGGTTATCTCCCCATTTATGACGCGACCAGATTTGTATGTGATGTGTTAGCATACTTACAAGTTTTCATAACTTTGCATGTGTTTTTGCATGGAGGTCATCTAGACTAATGTGAAGAGATCCAAAATACTTGTTATATCTGTGTGTGTCATGTGGAGAGCACAAGATTGGATGAAGTCTTCCGTGATCTAATCGTGAATGTTGACTTCGGCTGAGGCGTGTTGATCTGTCTCTATGAAGAGGCTTAGGAAAAGTCGATGCAAAAGTGGCGTTACGACTTGGAGGCGGTCAAATGTTGATTTGATCCGTTTGGATTGGGCTGAGGCGATCCATTTGACCTCGGCTAAGAATATCCCTTTGACGCCAGCTGAGGCGTGTTGAGTCGGCTCTATGAAAAGGCTAAGGCAAGGTTATTCCAAAAGTGGCGCTATGACCTGTAGGCGATCAAACATTGACTTGATCCGGTTAACCTCGGCTGAGGCGCGTGGTCGAATGCGGACCTATAGGAAAGCAATATCTTTAACCTTTAAGTGGTGAAGTCCTTTCTTTTTAGAGCGAATGAAGCTCTTCGCCTCGGAGAAATGAAGGTTTTTCGCCCCGGAGTGGCGGAAGTTTTTCAGGCCTAACTAGTTTCTTCAGCTTTGAGCTAGCTTCTCTTTATTCAAGAGTTGGACTCCGTCTTGAACCCTTTCTTGGCCGGAGTTTTGGACTTCATAGTGACTAAATTGCGTTTGAGTTCACATGCTCCTCCACATGGCCTAGTAGGCGACCGTATTCATGGGCATGAATATCTCGATTGGGTTGGACATTTTGGAAAAGTGACGATTTTTCCTTGACTACAAAAATCACGATTTTACCCTGGGTCATAAAATGACCAATTTACCCTCGGTCCAAAAATCACCATCTACACTAGTGAAACTAACTGATTAAGATACTGGACAACCCTTATTCATTCTGTTAAGTACCGTTAATAGACCTACTTACCACTGACCATTTGAAATAAATTTTGTTTTACATAATTAATATGAAAATTATCTATAATCAACATGCACATTAGAAATGTCGTAGAATAAAACTTAATGACGTATTATTCATTTGTATTTACATCGACTTACTTTCATCACATATTTACACAGACTTACTTACATCATTATATTAGCTCAGCCACTGGTCTTTAATTTTATGACATAACCGCGTTGTGCTAATCAAAATAACTGCGTTAGTATTTTATAAATGATTGAAACGAACCGAATCTTTTAATTTTTCGTATTGTATAACCTTAGTTAAGCCCGCTGATTTGTGTCATCAATTTAGCAGCGCCGTCAGTTTTTATCAGATCAAAATTATTTAATAAAATCTTATAATTTCTAGTAATTTATATACTCGGTTAAATATGTTCACTCACGTTATTAAATTGGCGGCGCCGACAATTTTTTCAATATTCGATTAAGTTTTCTCTTTATTTGAAAATTGTAAATATCTTACATTATATTACGAAATATTGCTCTTTTCAACCATGAACAAAGTCGTGAATTAAATTTTTAGCTATGTAACCTCATCGATGAAAAAAAGTCATGGTCTGGTTTGGTATCAATTTTTTTTTTACAAAACAAAATTGAAATTCTTACCCTCCACTCAATTTTTATTGCTACTATACGATTTTGTTTATTTGGAAATTAGTTAATGTAATATAGGTGGTATATCTTCAGAAATACCAATAGTTATTACTCTCTAAAATTAAAAAAGTTCATTTAAATAAGAGATCTTTTATTAATTCACCATGAATATTCCCAAAAACATACAAAAAACAAACAAACATAGGTAACATCGCTTCAGAGATTAGATTTATTCCTCCATAACCACATTTATTACATTTAGTCAATGTTGTATTCATCCGCTAAAATCATTTATGATATTAAAGATGATTTTAGTGTAATATTAATTCAAACAACATGTGGTAATAAGTTTTATAAAACCCTAAAACAATTCTCGAAAGACAATTAATTCAAATCTTAAGTTTTTGTTTTGGAAAATAATCTTTAAAAATTACTATTATTAATGAGAATTACAACCAAAATCCAGTTCAAGAGAACAAATCCATGGATAAGAACTTGCTTCACCCTCCAATTTTGGCTTTGTAACTGTTTTTTTACTGCTCCATGCGTTTTTTTTTTGCTAGGCCGAAGCCGAATCGAAGCCCCTACCCAAATTCAGCCAGTTGGATTTGCCAAACTGCCAGACCCAACCCCGCCAAACGCTTTATACAACTAATTTAAATATAAACATTTACGGTGGGGATTGAACCCCTGACTTCCTTCTTACTGGAGTTGATGAGATACCACTGAGTTATGCCCTTGGAACCATTAACACGACGCTCTAACCAACTGAGTTAATGGGCCAAGTTTTTTGCTCCAAGCATTTGACACGTGGGTTTCACTACCTAATGGCATCTCCGCCGAACACATTTTTTTGCGGAATATGGTCTCACCTGGTACTAGTTAGTGTAACCGTAAGTTCCAAAAGGACCAAATAGTTACAACACTGAGAAAATCTAAGATGTTAACATACAACATGGACTATTATAGACACTCTGTCATCAGAATATCAGTACATTAGCGGTCGGAAATGAATAAACTAAGTGTGGGTCCCACGGAGGAATACAAGCAAATATCCGATCATATGTGAAAAGTAGGTGGAAATGAACAAGTGAAAATGGAAAGACTATCCTTTAAGACTCTTGTATTTATAAACACTATTTACTCAAATTTTTTCTCGTCATATTTTCGTCAAACCATTAGGGGGAATTCAGAGAAGTCTCTATCTGTATGTGTCTGTGATAGACGTGGAACCGCCTTGCAGCTGAGAATGATGTCTCCCGGACTTCTTCTTTTTTTTGGAAACATTCTGCGAGTCGGCGAAAAGACTTTTCTTTAGACATAAAGTTCAAATTTGGGTTTCTGAGTACGTTTATGGTATGGTTGGTGGTTGAAGAATCAACTTCCTCCACGATGAAAACCATGATTGTAATCTGTAATTATGACTGAGTGATCAACCATCCCGCAGTGATCACAAAAATGTATATGGCGAAAAATATACGAGGGTTAGTCGAGTAATCTGACTTGTTCGATCGTGAGGACATGAGGCTAATGACGAGCAGTCCTTGCCTAAACCAAGATGATGGTCGTTCAAAGACTGTTTCAATCGCATATGGGAGGTAGGGTTGGTCTAGGGAGAGAATCATAAAGAGATCAGATTTGATTTTCTGAGTTGCAGATGAAGAAACTCTAAGAGATATACAGTTACAGAGAACTTTTGGTTGTTCTAGTTATTCTGTTCTGTTTATAATTACCAATGGTATGTCTATTAATATCTCTACAAACCCCTAATCTCTAGTTGGTGGGATAACGATAAGGAGAGAGGATCATCACTTTCTCATAGATCCTAGGAATAACTAAGGATAAATAACATGTCTAGTCTATCCTAACTAAGATGAATCCTCACACCTGACTATTCTCTCTCTGTGTGGGCAGGCTGATACCCACATGTTGTCGTAGATCACCAAACCAGAACCCTAAGTTTATCCCCCCATTTGTGGCGTGACCAGCCTTCGTATGTGATGTATCGTTTGACGTGTTAGCATACTTACAAATTGTCATAACTTTGCATGTGTTTGCACATGGAGGCCATCTAGAGTCATGTGAAGAGATCCAGAAGGCTTGTTATAGTCGTGTTTATCATGTAGAGAGCACAAAATTGGTTGAGGTCTATCGTGACCTAATCGTGAATGTTGACCGTGGCTGAGGCATGTTGAGCCGGCTCTATGAAGAGGCTTAGGGCAAGGTCGGGCCAAAAAGGGAGCTATGACCTGGAGGCGGTCGAACGTTGACCTGAGAAGTTTGGTCTCGACTAAGACGAGTTGTTTGACCTCGGGTGAGGCGCGCGGTCGAACGCGGACCTGTAGGAGAACGATACCTTTTACCTTTGAGTAGTGAAGTCCTTTAATTTTAGAGCGATGCAGGATTTTCGCCTTAGAGCGGCGGAAACTCTTCGTCTCGGAACGGCGGAAGCTCTTCGAGACTAACTAGGTTTCCTCAGCTTTAAGAGAAATTCTTTTTCTTCAGGAGTTAAAATCCTTTTTGAGCCCTTCTTGGATTGAGTTTTGGGCTTCATACTGACAAAATTGCGTTTGAGTTTAAATGCTCCTCCGTAAGGACTGGTAATCGACCGTATTCAGGGGCCTCAATACCTTAACTGGGTTGGACATTTCGGCAGAGTGATGATTTCGCCTCAGACTACCAAAATTATGATTTTACCCCTGCTCGTAAAATGAACATTTTATCCCCGCTCCAAAAATCACCATCTACACCAATGAAACTAACAGATAAAGATACTGGACAACTCGTATTCATTCTGTTAAGTACCATTGATAGCCCTACTTACCATTGACAATTTGATTTTTTTTAACATAACTGATATGAGAATTATCTATAACCAACATGCACATTAGCAATGTCGTAGAATAAAACTTGATGACGTATTATTCGTTTTCATTTATATCGGCTTACTTTCATCATGTATTTACGTCGGCTTACTTTCATCATATATTTACGTCGGCTTACTTACATCATTATATTAACTCAGGCACTGGTCTTTAACTTTCTGACATAACCGCGCTTTGCTAATCGAAATAATTGTATCAGTAAATATGTATGAATGATTGAAACGAACCGAATCTCTTATTTTGTCGTACTATATACCCCCAGTTAAGCCTGATGATTTGTGTATTCAATTTAACAGCGCCGCCGGTTTTTCATTTTTTATCGGATCAAAATTATTTAATAAAATATTATAATTTGTCGTATTTTATATGCTCGGTTAAACATGTTAACACACATTATCAAATTGGCGGCGCCGACAACTTTTTCAGTATTTGATTAAGTTTTTTCTTCATTTGAAAATTGTAAATATCTTACATTATATCATGAAATTTTGTTCTTTTCTACCATAAACAAAGTAATGAAGCAAATTGTTAGTTATGTGTATGCGTAAGTTGAAAAGCTAACCTCATTGATGAAAAAAAGTTTTTGGTCTGATGTAGTATCAAAAACTCTTTCTTACAAAACAAAGTTGAAATTTTTACCGTCCACTCAATTTTTATTATTACTGTATGATTTTGTTTATTTGGGAATTAGTTAATGTAATAGGTTGTATCTCATCAGAAAATGACAATAGTTATTACTCTCTAAAATTAGAAAAGGTCATTTAAAGAAAAGATCTCCTGAATTCACCATGGATATTCCCAAAAACATACATAAAAAAAACACACATAGTTGATATCGCTTGAGAGATTAATTTTATCTTTCTGTCTACATTTATTACTATTAGTCAGCGTTCTATTCATCCGTTTAAATCATTTATGATATTAAAAATGATTTTAGTGTAATACTGACTCAGACAACATGTAATAATAAATTTTACAAAACCCTAAAAACAATACCACAAGACAACCAATTCAAATCTCAAGTGTTTGTTTAGGAAACTAATCTTTCAAAATTATTATTAGTAATGAGAATTAAAAACAAAATCTAATCCTAGAAAACGAATCCATGAATAAGCACTTGCTTCACTCTCCAATTTTGGCTCTGTAAAAAAAGCTTAACATGCTCAACACATTTGCCACGTGGGTTTCACTACCTAATGGCATCTCTCCCGTACACCTTTCTTTGCTGAACATGGTCCACTTGGTACTAGTAAGTGCAACCGTAAGTTCCAAATGGACCAAATAGTCACAAGATTGAGAAAAGCTAAAATGTTAACATACAACATGTACTATTACAATCACTCCGTGCATCTTCCATCAACATGAACGTCAGTACATTAACGGCCGGAGATCAATAATCTCAGGCCAAAAAGCGGGACCCACAAAGGAATACAGACAAACATCCGATCATATGTGAAAAGTAGGTGGAAGTGAAACAAGTGAAAATGACAAGACTATCCTGGGAGACTATTGTATTTATAGACAGTATTTACTCAATTGTTTTCGTCTTATTTTCATCAAACCATTTAGGGGGAGAATTCAGAGCAGTCTCACACTCTCTCTCGTTTGTTTCAGAGGATATTCTCTCTCACTCTCACTGTTTCTCATCTAAATTTGGTTCTAAACAAGGGAGATTCTTGTTTTGTTCAACTTAAACTGATATAGAACAAGTGGGGCTGTGGGGGAGGAAGAATTTTGAAGGATTGGTGTTTCTTAAAATAGCTAACAATCGCAGGTATAATGAACTTCTTCTTTTTTACTATTCATTTTTTATGCTTTTGTTTTACTGTGTCTATCTGTCTGTCAGTATGTCTGGGTGTCTGAATTGAATTGTTTGTTTCTTTTTATTATCGCCATTGCTTTGATTGTACAAGTTTTAGTGTTTTGTGAGAAAATTATGTGTTTTAGAAGAGTTTGAGTTATGGGTTTTTTCATTTCTTTGTTGTTTGTTTGATTCAAGTGGGGAATGTTGTTTAAAGGGTCTGTTTATTTTGATGAATTTAGTTGAGGTTCTTTGAGGCTTTAGTTTGACTGACTGAAGTTCTTTTTTAGGAAGATGTAAAAGTTTAAGGTTTACTCAGTATGTACTTACTTGAAAGTTCTTATTGGTGTGTTGAGAATTACTTCAAGGATGTACTTGTGCAAACATTTGTGGATCCTTTCCTACATTGCTTGTTTGGTTAAAAGTATATGAGGGCGTTTTTTTGTTTTTGTTTTGGTGTTTTCATGTGAGATTTCTATCACTAATCAGAGGTTTTAGTTACTCATTTCTTTGTTTCTTGTATGTTTTTGTTGTTGTGATTGAGAGAAACTTGGGTTTCTTTTTGTATTTTCAATGGTCATGGTCAGTTACATGCTAGATTTGGTTTTTCCTTGTGCTACGATTTTGACTCCTTTTTTGTTGATATCAGAAAGATCAGAAAGATATATAAGCAGATTAAATAGGTCTTGTCTTGTTTCAATCTTTGACTACTATGTCATGTTTAGATAAGGGAGGGTTTGAAAGGATTTTTATCTTCTTAAAGTTAAATCATATATATTTGAAGTTATTATACCTTCTGAACTTTAAGAAAATGGGTTCCTCCTGTACATGAGTTTGAAATAGAAGCATGATTATGCTTTCATGCACTCGAGTCTGTTAATGTGATCTAAATTTGAGTTTGTAGTAGATGAGGTTTGTTGCTGGTTGAATTGCAGTATTGGGCAATTTGGACCTTATTCTTTGAGCACATTTGCTCAAGGTATATAATGTTTAAAGAACCGTACTGTTTGTACGTAGTTATAAGATTGCATGATGGATGTTTCTTTCCAATTTCATGATATGGTTAGGTTGCCCATGTTTTCCTTTGCTTTATCTTTCACCTATTTTCAAATGTTCCCCAAGGATGCTCAAATTGATTGACCTTATCTGTTTACTTGTTCGAGAAAATATAAAACATTTCTGTAAAGTATGTTTCTATGGTCTCATGTTGTGTGTATAGCAGCTAGGGTTTGCTTTCTTCCTAGTTTAATAACGATTCTTAAATTAGAGCCACGTGTTTTTACTTTAATGCAGTCTCTTGTTATTTTCTTCGGTGTAGTACCTTAACGGTAATAACCGCTCAGGGCTATTTGTTTTCTACATTTGTCAACTCTAGTTGTCGTTATATCCCATGACATGCTACTCACTTATCGCCTAATCACGTTTCCAGTCACGTGCTTATTTTTTACATTTAAAATATAATCTAGGTTGATATATTTTACTGTCCAAGCCAGCTGACTCCCCTTACTAGCTCGTGCTCAGGTTGAAGCATATGTATAAGTAACATGACTAGGCATGCTAGGCTCATTTTGCTTTCTGTTTCTATTATGGGAAAGTAGGTCGGTGTTAATCTTTGTATGTTCGAGTGTAGTTAAGGAGATTAGGATCACTTGAGGACCTGTTAGAAAGACGCAGTATTTGCTATTTGACAGCCCTATACTTCCTGATAGGTGACAAGGTTCAATCGTTTTGTCGGTATGTTTTGGGTAGGTTCGAAACAAAGAAGACATTCCTAAACATTATATGAGACATCCTAAAGAGTTTCTTAGAACATACGTTGATGAACTGGAAATTGTATTCCTGGAACTACCAAACAAGAAACCGAACTTTCTGTTGGCATGCATTATTTGTCGTTATGAGGTCAACGTTCCACATATTATAGGAAGGCATGCATTGTACTAAGTAACAATGATAGCCATAGCAAGGATGGGACATCACTCAGTTGGATTGTCCTGTGATCATCTTATGCTACGACAATTATCACTCTCTGTACTTGACTTTCGTGTTTTGTTTCTTAACAGCATGCACCTTACGTAAATGATTTCCAAAACAATGTTGTCTTGTATTTTTAAAAACTGATAGCACCTGCATCATACAACACAATAGTTCTCAACTGGTTTCATGCATGAGTTAAGCATACAACAATTGCTCGCATGTATAACTAGTTTCTGATTGTGCTAATAATCCTTGGTGGTCTTTCCTTTGAAATTGCATGCTGTAGTAATTATGTGGATACCTGACTATATGAATTTTTTCTTAGAGCTGATTAGGTATTTGTCTGTCAACTTCCTGATGCTTTCGAAAGTTTACTTTGTTATCTAAGTATTAGTTGCTTATCCATACCTAATATTTTCTTTTTCTTGTGTACTGATATGGACAGGCATATCAAGGCATGCAGCGTGCTCTTGGGAGGAGCACGCAAAGCAGGAGGAACGGGGTCTTACAAGGTGGAAATAGTTCTTTCTTGGGGAGGGCACCAGAGCCGGAGATCATCTTGAGCTCCTTGAAGGTTACACACCTGTTTGTATCAACTTGTTGACTTATATAAGACTTTTGCTAGGCCTAACCACTCGTTTGTGGACCATTTACTGTTTGTGAGTTTTGCTGGGTAATGAACACCCTTTTATTTTTCCAGGATAAAGCTGAAGCAGCTTTCCTTGTGATGCTTGATCCTCAAAGGTAGCATATTTTGGTGCACTTGTGTCTTTCTTTATTTTATTCTTCCATTTATTTCTCTATTTCTCTAGTTTGGATATCAGTCAACTAGGCAATTCTGATACGATTGTTCTAGCGTCTTATCATCACTGCGTAGTTCATTAGGTGATGCGAATAACAACCATGATAGACAGGATGAATGAAAATATAAATATCATCTGAAAATCTTTTTTCTTTGTCAGATACAATCTTTTGTTGATGGCAAAAAGATGAACCCAGAAGGCTTATATGTGGTATCTGTAACCTAGGTATACTTATTACTTAGAAGTCTCATAGTTCCTATCTTTAGTGCAGATACTCACTTTATAAGGAGATCATATTCACCAAAAACCAACCTGTAAGTCAACTTCAGCCTTGCTCCATGTCATTCTGCCATTTCACGCTTAACGACTTTAGATGCTAAAAAATATAAGCCGAGGGCCTTTATCGGAGGATCCATATACATTTACGAGTGACTCTAGGCCTATAGAAGTATGTAAGAAAATGTTTCAAAATTTCTCACCAAAAATAAATGGATTAATGAGCCATAAATATTTTTCCTTTTGGTGAGAAAGATTTTCTCTCTATCTTTGAAAATCAAAATAGTACTACTAATCTGTAGCACATGCTAGAATTTCCATTTAGGAAATATTTTTAACCAAAATTACTATATGTGATTCAATTATGTCAGTAATTTTCATTTGGGTTACAACACTAATATTCCATAACCATATTTACTGGCGGATAATTATGAACCATGGCTAACGAGTCAACTTTGTGCACTCATAGGTTATAATCTTACAACACCAGTTGCTTGGGGTTTAAGCGTCGACCACAGGATTTATCTAGTAAGACACTCTATATTCGGCAGTATAACTAGGATAATGTGTTTATGTCACATGGGGGTGACATTAATTTTTACTGGAGTATCAGACAATGGGGTTGGCTTTTGGTGGAGAAGATCCTCAAAGCTGGAATTAACTATGCAAGGGAGACACAGTAGTTTTGGTGGCATAATTGTTGCTCCTCTTTGATAGATCTCACAATTTTCAGTACCAGTTAATTGTTATTGTAGGAACATGCCTAATTTAGTTACATGATTCTTTGGGTATCGTTGATGCAAGTGGCTATAGGCACTTCAGATGCAGCCTGATGCAAATGATATACAAAAAATTTCCCTCATACCACTTTCTAGACTTTGGCGCTGGATTTTAGATTTCCCTCATACCACTTTCTAGACTGGATGCCAAAAAATTTGTTTGTGATATTCTACTCTTCCTGCATCTCATGTGAAATCTATCTACTCCTTCAACTTCTACTGATTAAGCAATTTCATGGCTATAGCTAATCTCTGCTCCTATTCATTCAGCAGGTTTATTATTTGTCCCGGATTTTTAGCTGAGAGGGGCGAAAATGGTCGCATACTGCTTCCGTTTCTTCTATGGCAGGATCATGCTGATCTAATTTCTTCTCAATCTGCTTCATCATCTTCGCCAAGTGCCCCTACTCTTTCAAAAAGACAAAGGAAGAAAATGGCCAAGGCTATCCATCAACAAAATTCCTTCCTTCCGAGGGATTTATCGGAATGGCTCCCTCAGGGGCCTGTCGCATCAAATGATCAAGACAAAAATTCCAGAAAGAAATTGAAGAAGAAGAGTAAGAAAACGAAAAAGACCTCAGCAGGTACCAAGTCGGAAACTTCATCTTCCAAAGAGGTCAGTGGAAGTTCTGCCTCTGCAACCTGTGGCGATACAGACTTGGCCAATGAGGGACCTTATACAGAGTGCGAGTTGCCTGAGATTACTCAAGCGGAATACGATACCGAGGGAAACAGTATCTCCAGAGCTAAACAGCCTGAAACTCCAAATACTGTCGTATCTCATAGTGATGGGGTTGTTGCAGCATCATCTCCAGTACCTTCTTCTGTATCAGAGGACTTTCATTCTGTTGATTCTAGAATAAGCGCTACAAATGAGATGGAAAATAGATACTCTATCCTCTCCTCCTTTGACGAGGAAACTGCATACACCCATGAGAGCACTGATAGTTCTTCTGAAGTCTTCTTTGATGCACGCAGTGCTCCTTTTACAGAACCTTTTTACGATGAGTGGAACAGTTATGAAAGTACCAATGTTGGTGATGATATTGAAGTCCAATCATCTGTTAGGGAAGATTCTATTATAAATCCATCGGAGACATCTGAATACAGTAAGTATGGCTATTTGGATCGTCCTGGAAGTAGAGGCCTTTCATCTGGTACTTCATCACATGAGGGTGTTGATGGAAAAGATAGACACTTGTCTGGGAATTCAAGTGTTCAAAATTTGGGTGAAGCAATGAAGAGTTCCTCCTTTGGTCCAATAAGAAAGAAAAGTCATTACATATGGCGGGAGGATCAAGAAGATGATGTTTGTGAAGGTATTTCTAATTCAAGTGATTCTTCTTTGTTGCAGTTGCATGAGTTTCCTACAGTCGCAGAATGTGGTAATAAAGGCAATAAGCGCTCTGGCTGGCGCAGAAGCTCTGACTTGCCTTCAGTTCTACCAATAAAAAGTGAACAGAAAGACAAAAACTTGTCTGAGTTTTCTATCAGTGCTCGAATACTCAGTCTAGAAGGGAATGTTTCTAGTGGACCAATTGGAAAGGAAAACCATTTGGTAAGGCAGAAGAAGGTTCGAAAGGATGATGTTGTTGAAGGTGTTTCTGAGTCAAGTGCTTCTTCTGGATTGCAGTTTGATTCTTCACTAAAAGAAGCTCCACTTTCGAACAGGGTTTCAAATGTTCTGGGTTCAGAGGAGGTAGTTAAGTCAAAAGATGACAGTAAACCAAAAGCAACAGACATGCCTTATAAGGAAGCGTTGCAACACCCCGTACAGGTGAAGCAGAAAGTTCAACGTCCTTTAAGAAGAGCACGGCTTGAAGATTTCACAGGACGGAGTCAGACTAGAACGATAGATCCCAATGCTTTTTTGGTCAGACAAGAACGATTGCAGAGGACTGGGAACATGGAACCATTGACGATTTCAGAGCTGGCGAAATGGAAGGACGAAAGGAAGGACCTTGAAAATGTGACAGAGACAGCATCTCATGCCATTGACGGCAAGGCCTCTAAACCTGTTGGGAACTTTGAAAGCTCTAAAGATGAAAGGAGTGAGCTGGATGTGTGTGCTACAGTTTCCCCACAGGTCGACTACAATGACTGTGAACGTTTTGTGGACTCAGAAATTGATAAAGACGAAAGGCAAAATGTGACAAAGACAGCATCTCATGCCATCGACTCCAAACCTGTTGCAAACTTAGAAAGCTCTAAAGATGAAACGAATGGGCTGGATGTGTGTGCTACAGTTTCCCCACAGGGTGACTATAATGCCTGTGATCGTGTTGTGGACTCAGAAATTGATAAGGACGAAAGGAAGGTGCTTCAATATGTGACAAAGACAGCATCTCATGCCATTGACCGCAAGGACTCCAAACCTGTTTCAAACTTAGAAAGCTCTAAAGATGAAAGGAGTGGGCTGGATGTGTGTACTACAGTTTCCCCACAGGGTGACTATATTGCCTGTGATCGTGTTGTGGACTCAAATACCTCTGAAGAAGTGCTTCAAGCTGTGTGCACTACAGTTTCTGATACGAATGGTAAAACTTCATCATCTTCAACACCTGAAATTGCAGACCAGACCTATTCGCTGTTGGGGCTTTCCGAGAGATGCAGTCCTATTCCTGTCTCAGATGCCACCATCAACATACAGCAGATAGAAGATTCTTGTCCAGAATCTGGAAATCAAGGCCATATTTCTGGATCTGGATCCATCTCGAAGAAGTGGTTACCTGTTCCGCGACAAGATGCTTCTGGGGAAACAGGTAAAAGAACATATGAGAATTCATTGGCATCGGTTGATAAATCAGTATCTGGGGGATTGACTCTGCAGAAACATGGTGGAAAAAAATTGAATCCCGATGCTCATGTTTTTGTTCCATTACAAAGTAATAATGTGAGAAATGTTGGAAAGAGTTTTGCAATCCCAACTGGCAGAGATAGAATCCCAATCCTAAAAAATCCACCTCTCACAGATCGAGTCCAGAATCTCCAGATAGAGAAGTTGAGAACACTTGCAACAGATGAGTCAGACAAGATAGTACAAGCCGTAGGGGATGCTTATAGAACGGAAATGAGATCAATAGGTGTTGATCTGGCAACTAGCAAGCCACTAGCTGAGTTTGAAACGTTTCTTCACTCCGCTTCACCAGTTCTTGGTCCAACTCGCACTCCTCATGATTGCACATCTTGCTCTAGAGATCATTTCATTGGCACTTCCCTTTGCAAGCATGAAATACCAGATGCATCTCTTGGAAGAATTTGGCAGTGGTACGAGGAACATTCGAGCTTTGGATTGAAAATAAAAAAGGAGGATTGTCCCAAGTTCAGTGCCTATTATGTTCCCTCCTTATCGGCAGTTCAGCTATTTGGAAATTGTAGAAGTACTTCCGATTGCAGCAGAGGATCTTCTAGAGCTAAGGCACTGAAAGCAGTAGGAGAGTCCAAATATGATGCAGATCTTGTAAAATCCTCAGGCCTCTTGCCTCAGCCAAGTGGAAATGCATCGGCAGCAGATTTTAGTTCACCATGCAGTTCATCTTCTATGTATGGAGAGGATGAGTTCATTGATCGTTCACTTGGTATGACACCACTTGAGTCAGAGCTCCTGTTTGAGTACTATGAACCCGAGCAGCCATTTCATAGGCGACCACTATTTGACAAGTAAGCATACCTGCTTCTTTCTTTTATTGTTATTGTCACTATTATCAGCATTATTGTTGATGACTCCGAGGCTAAGTTCTAGACTTTGTCACTCTACCTAACTTAACCCAGAAGTTAATGGGAGAATGATGGTCCGTCAGTTCCGCATGTTCTTCATTTCTTCTAAATTAGTGATCCTTGCTTCAGGATCACTGTTCATAGTCATTGCATGGTTACTATTCAAGAACACTGGCCAATTAGTTTATCTTTTGTCAATAGTTTGTGAAAGTACAGTTTTATTTGTATAAGGCGTTCTATCTTTTATTCATGGTACAATTTTTTTGGGGTTCTAAATAATCAGGATAAAAGAACTGGTTAGAGGTGGTGGAATTCAGAAATGCCAAACATATGGAGATCCAAAGAAGCTAGAATCTAGCAATCTGAAAAATCTGCACCCTTCCTCTTGGTAAGTGGAGTATTATTTTGTGAACCCCAGAAGTTTTTGCCTTAGATATTTCGAAATTGTTTCTTAGCTCAGTGAACATTTTCTTACTAAGTTGATCTATTGCCTCATGATACTTGAGTGATATCTACCTCAAATAAATCTCTAATTTTGGTTCTGTTTCAGGTACTCCGTTGCCTGGTATCCCATTTATAGAATACCCCAAGATGACTTGAAAGGAGCGTTTCTAACGTTTCATTCACTAGGGCATTTTGTCAGAAGGTGTACTCCATCAGACGATCGTGGTGGTAGTACAACTAGTATAGTATCACCAGTTGTGGGTCTTCAAAGCTATAACACACAGGTACTCCTTTTTGTACTCGTACTTGTTTAATTGTGCAAGGTTTCTCCTTAGCCTAATCCACAGCAACAAGAAGAGGTCCTTCTTCAGCTTGCCAGCATCTAAGGATCTTGAGGCAATTGATTTGGCCTTTACACTCACCTATTTTTCGACACGATCTACTCTTTTTATCTTTTCATTTTTTACGTGATGCTGTCAGTGTTTGTAAAATGTTGAAGCCCTCATGCCATATATTTCTTGCTGACTTGTCTGAATCATTAATTACCGAGAGAATGATCTCTCATTTTTGTGCCACTAGGCCCAGTATACCGTGATAAGATTATCTTTTGTTTGTATTAGTGACCTTTTAGGATTGTTGGATCTCATTCTTTTGCTTCTTGTGAGATGTCTTGAGTTTGATCTTGTGCACCGATAATTTTCTCCGCCTTCATGTAGTTTTCTTGTTAAATAAGTTTTAGCATCGTGTATTCACGACTGAGCTGATTTACTCATTTTACATATGCTATACATTACAGAAGGAATCCTGGTTCAAACTCAAGACACCTTTGATGACTCAGACACAAGAAGAAATCTCTAACCATGCTGAAATTCTGGAAGAACGTTTGAGAAGTCTACAAAAAACAGCATATGCTATGGCAAGAGCTGTTGTTAACAAAGTAGATGGGAATATAATTACAGAACATGGAGATCTCAAATTCTTTGCTACTCGAGGAGGGTTTAAATAGAGATTCCAGCAGCATTCTTCAGGTTCACTCACTCAAAAATTGCCTGATTTTTTTTGCGTCGATTACCAATAACAAAATATAGTTCAAATTTTATAAACAAAATACTCCAAAGCATCTTAACCAACAGAGAGAGCAGAAGTAATAATTAGGAAAGGAAAAAAGAAATGTCTTTTGTTGTCAGTTTGTACAACATCTTTTTCCTTCTTTTGTATAGGACTTGGTTGAAAAATTGTATCATAAGTTAAATTTTCTTTTGAGGGCTTGAAAATGAATGCTGCTGTTGGTGCTCTATCTAGCCCTGGCTAATTATTTTTCTTTTGATTAATAGAAAAAGAAAAAGAAAACTATTTGTTCTCAGAATTCTTAACTTATTATTTTACTATGGGTTACTTTATATATTTATGGAATGATTTGCACAATACACTTCCATGTCAGATTTCATTTTTCAATGCCTTTCATGGGCAAATTTGGGGTGCTTTCCCTGTTCACGCAGCAGTAGCACTTCTCATCCTACTTTGCTGGAGTCTTGGACTTGCGCATTCGTGTTTGCTAGACAGTTCATGCTGCATTGCTGCAATAAGTATGGGAAAATGCAACGAAGCAGCTACTGGTAGTGTATTTATTGATATATTTCTCATTTTTCTTCAATCGTGCAATCTTTTTAGATGTTTAAGGTTCTCTAGTTTTTCAGTAAATCGTATATCTATCTTCATTAGCTAGATATATAGTCGACTGGGGACGACGTGCAACCCATCAAAACTGCACTAATATTGTATTATTGTTAGTCTTTTAAATTTGTTCGCACCCAACCATGGGGTTGCTCGTGACAAACATGATTGTAATTTGTCTATAACGGCAACTTAAATTTGACAAACATGATTAAAATTGGAATTTATATTTCTGACGGTGGGTGATACATGATAATGTTGGGGGCCCCTAGAGTTGGTCTCCCAATAGCATTTTGGGGTTACCTCTTATCCCAAATTTTCGAAATGGCTAAACTACTCCCAAACCGTTAGTGTTAATTGAGTTGATTAGTTAAGTTAGATTAGTTGTTAATTAATTAAGTTAGATAAATCAATTTTAGGGGGAAAATTTAGATAATAAAAAAATTGTATTTTGGTGTTGGATAGAGAGGAAGAAAGTGAGTTTAGGGGGAAAATTTAGGTTATTTGAAATGAGTGATTGTAGTAGAGGAAATGATGTAGGTGAAGATTCAAACAACATACATGATTGTGTTGATGGTGAGATTGTCTAATCTAATCCTATGGATTGGATGTTTGATGAAGTGATTTTAAAAGAGGAAGCTTTGATAATTGTTGCAATGAAGATCCTTTTGCTCAAAATGAAGGAACCAATACTCAAAATGAAGAACCCAAAATTCTAAACAATCAGGTAAACTTCATATACTCTTGTAATTATATGAATGGTGCTCAGTGGTCAATTCATGGTCACTATGCAGCAGCTTAGTATGAGTGTCGTTGGGTCGGGAGTATAATAAACTGACGACCCTTATGAGTCATCAGTTATTTGGCACAAAAAAAAAAACGACTCAAATCTTCAGTTATGAAAAATCGTCAATCAAGTTTGAAAAAACTGACGACTCCAATCCGCAATTATGAAAAATCGTTAGAAAAAAAGAAGAAGCTAAAACGACCGTTAGAAATAATTGACGACTCTGATTATTCATTGACGATTCTCAAAGTAAAATTGACGATTCAATTGCTTTCTACTGACGACCCTTACATTTTTGTTGACTCAGAGGAGTTGTATATGAAAGGTACAGAGTCGTTAATTTCATAAATTGGTCGTCAACATAGGATCGTTAACACATTATTAATTAATTGACGACCCTTTCATTTTTTTCAAACAGAGAGGTGGTTTGGCATAAACGATGATTAAAAAGGGTCGTCGAAAGAATTGTTTTCATCACTTACACCTAATGGTTAACGACTTATCATGAATGAAACATCCATTTTACAGTACCAAACCCTTGTGTAGCCTTGACAGTTCGAACCAAGGTTGTCTTCATTGTAGTCTCCATCGACGTCGCTTCCCTGACTACTTTCGAATCAATCCAACACGTACATATTCAAATCACCAGCTCTAACCAACAACTCCACCTTCCAACAGTTCTGGTAACCCCCATTCCATTTCTTTTACCACCTAAATATCTCTCTGCTTAACAAAGAAATGAGACTTTCTTCTCTGCATAAAGAACATGAAATGTTGATGATGCTCTAACTTATTACTAGGACATGCAGTAGTGGAGTAGGCCACGTCCTTCGTTTTCTTTTAACTCTTCTCCTGTTTGTATCACAGCACCAAGTCCCATTCTTCTTTTAATTTATTTAGCCAACATGGACCCATACTGTAAACCCAATTCCATTTTACAGTACAGCATTACTATATACTGACGACCCTTTCGTATTAGATGAAAGTCGTTGGAAAAAAAGAAGAAGCTAAAACGACTCTTAGAAATAATTGACGATTCTGATTATTTATTGACGATTCTCAAAATAAAATTGACGATTCAATTGCTTTTTATTGACGACCCTTACATTTTTGTTGACAGAGGAGTTGTATATGAAGGGTACAGAGTCGTTAATTTCATAAATTGGTCGTCAACATAGGATCGTTAACACATTATTTATTAATTGACGACCCTTTCATTTTTTTCAAACAGAGAGGTGGTTTGGCATAAACGATGATTAAAAAGGGTCGTCGAAAAAATTGTTTTCACCTACACCTAATGATTAACGACTTATCATGAATGAAACATGCAGTTCAAGGTTAACGATTTTTCATAAATTATTGGTAGGGTCGTTTTCACCTCCACCCTAATGGTTAACGATTTTTCATAAATTCCACATGCAGATCAAAAATCGTTAAGCAATAAAACTTCGATGTTAACGACCTTTTTTCTGAAACTGCAAGTATAAATAGGATGGAAAAAAAATCCACAGTCGTTAATGGACAAAATGGGGACGAGAGGGAGGGGAGGAGAAGAAGAAGAGTTTTGGGTTGGAATGAAAATTGGGGGCCTATCTTAAGTGTTAATAGGATTTTAGGGTTAGTTTTTAGAGAAGGGTAAAATGGTATTTTCACCATCATTTTGGAAGCCCCCTAACTTTTCTGGTGTGGGTATAAATTTGGTGAGGCCCCCAATTATTTTCCGGGGCCCCCAATTAATCCTTGTTTTTAATACAAACACAACCAACTGAAAATTTTACCTCTCCTTAGGAAAAGAAGGTTATTATATTGGGGCGTCACATTCCAATAAAGGGGCTTCATTTGGATTTTTAATGTCCAAAAAAGTGGTTATGAGACATCCTAACACATATACAAAATGTCTAGATTACCCTTTAACTAAAATAAAAACATAAAAACCGTAGGTGATTTCACGTCCAGGTTTGGATTAATTCCAACCGTAGAATTTTATTTTCATGTAGTTTTACGTCCAGGTTTGGATTAGTTCCAACCGTAGAATCTCATTTTACATCTAGGTTTCTTTTAATTCCAATCGTAGAATCCGATTTTACGTCCAATTTTCTTTTAATTCCAACCGTATAAGTGATTTTACGTCCAGGTTTAAATTATTTCCGACCGTAGAAGTGATTTTACGTCCTGGTTTGGATTAATTCCAACCGTAGAATTTTATTTGCATGTAGTTTTACGTCCAGGTTTGAATTAGTTCCAACCGTAGAAGCTCATTTTACGTCCAGGTTCCTTTTAATTCCAACCGTAGAATATGATTTTATGTCTAATTTTCTTTTAATTCCAACCGTATAAGTGATTTTACGTCCAGGTTTGGATTATTTCCAACCCTAGAAGTGATTTTACGTCCAGGTTTGGATTATTTCCAACTGTAGAAGTTTATATTACGGCCAGTTTTTCTTCCCACAAAAACTTTGTCCCAGAATCACCAAGTATACAAAAAAATTCATTAATTTAATTTTTATCTAATTAAATTAAATTAAAATTAACTAAATAAGGGTTGTTTAGTCATTACAAAATTATTTTAGATAAGGGGTTTTTGATATTACTTATGGGTGATCCGTTTTTGTCCTATTAGGTGACGCCTCTCTAATGGAATGTGACGCCCCAATAATAGCCTTCTAGGAAAAGGGGCGAGTCCTATGAGTTGCTCAAATGCACAAAGACTATGGGCAAATGTTGTGAGCAGTTAAAGCAAGTCTTATGGGAGAATCCAACATATTCTTTCTAAGTTTGGGAAAAGTGTGGAATGTCAAGTCTAATGGATTCCAAGTTGATGTCATCCACATTTTTTGCCAAGCCATGTTTCATGGTTTTGTGGAATGGTGGGTGGAATCCAAAGAAAACGTTGTTCTAAATAGGGTGTTAAAAGACGAAAACGCTATTCAGAATAGCTTTTTCAGCATAAATCAAATGCAGAAAAGCCACTCTTAATTTCAACCATGCGTTTCTATGATTCCATCATAAGACTTGAGCTTTTATGAACGATTCCAAATGATGAGGTGGCATGGAAGATGAAATTCTTCCGACGCGTTGGACGCTGACACGACGCGTGTCCGACGCACCTACGTGCGCGTCCCACACGCGTCAGGTTTGGACGCACTGATGAGTTGCATTTGACGCGTTTTTTTTTTCATTTTCATTTAAATTTATTCTTTTATTTTTACTATTATTAACTAAATGAAGAAAGAGAAACATTTAGACTAATCATTAAATCGATTCATCCGATAAGAATACTAATAACAAGCTTAAGGTAATGTAATTGAGACATTAATTGATTATATTATAGACCCATACACAATGATTTTTCGTCCGAAAACAACGATCACCAACATTTATTCTACATATCGAGATACAAAAGTAAAGTCTTGGAAAAAGATTGTCCTGCTATTACAACATATGTAACAGAGGAGAAACGTTAAAGAATATGGAAATGAAGAGATAACTAGGTAGATGTGGATTGAGTGTTAGTAGAAGATGAAGCAAAACAATTCCACGGTGAATGAAAGTGAAGAAGAGGAGGCGAGAATAAGAAGTCAGAGAGAAAAAATGGGATAGTTAAGTCGTTATTAGGATTTTGTATTTGGAAATGACATTATGTAACTACCCTTGGTTGGGCACGTGTTGTTCTAAGAATACATTTTGACTGTGGCATGTGTTTAATAGTGATTGCTTGCGTGTATAAACAAACAATCTCTTCTTTTGAATTTTATATATAAAAACAACATAATGTGGCATCATTGTCTAATTTTCAAGATCGAAACACTTGATTTTATTGTATAAATACATGATTGTATATATAAATAATATATAAGTAAAATATGTATATACGTGTCTGTGTCCTAGTTTTTTTGAGAATTTTGTCGTGTCGGCGTCCGCATCGTCCACGCATCCGCTTCTGTGCAACCCAGTCCTTGGCGGTCGAAGATGTGGGACGAGGTTAATTTATATTTTTTTTTTCTTGATCGGTCACTAAAAAAACAAATTCATGAAAATTCTTGATTGGTCAGTAGAAAAAAAATCATGAAAAGAAAAGGTATTTGAGGGAGTACCTCAACGCAATAAATACAACCAAGAAAAAAAAAGACCATCCAAAGAAGAGAAAATACAAAAGGCCAAATGAAAGTAATAAAAATAACATACACTAATCATCTCATATCATATTCAAAGCGGTTGATAGAAATTTGATTTCCATAAGGCTATTATCATGTTATCCGTTAAACCCCACATTTTAATGTTTGAATCTTCTTAATTAATTATACTTTCTAAATTTCTACTTTTGTGATCGAAGATTCTAAAATTCCTTTCTTTCTATGCACCACGATATTGCAACGGTTAGATTGTTTCATATACGATCAAGCCGTTCGTCACCCCAAACGTGATTCCAAGCTTTTTATAGTTATGGAAATATTACTAAGGTAATCCAAATGAAGTTGCATTCTTTCGACAAAATAATCTCAAATTATCTTTGTTCGCCAACAATCATAAAATAAATAAGAACTTGTTTCATCTTATTCTTCACAAAAACGGCACACCATATGTACATTCATACCCCTTCTAAAGCTTGTCCGTCGACATCAAATTTCATGATATAGAAGTCATATAATATTTTTTTACTATACATGGATAATGACTCTAAATAATCAGCACCGAAAACCGCCATTATATTTGGTGGTTTGGTGTTTTGATTATCCCTACCTTATTAAAAATAATATTATTTGGGAAGGTAATATTGTCGGATTCACAAAGATAGTCAACACCACACTTAACCATATAAGCATCAAACGTATTATTTCTATCCGCCATGCACATTCTAGAGTCTAAGACCCCTTATTGGATATTCACCAATTCTACCAATGAGTTTATGGAAGCAAGCTCTCTCATTATATCTTGAATATATATAATTTGAGACATGAACTTCCATTCGATATCGTTATTCGAAATCTCATAAACCTAGCCACCACTCGCTCTTTTATTTTTTAATCTTCAAATGCCCATGGAAATCTATTGCATAAGACGCACGCTATCTCCAATCCAATTATCTTCCCGAAATCTAATATAATTGCCTGCATTGATCTTAAATCTCACATGTACTCAAGTTCATTATAAATATTGTGCCACACACTACGCACGTTTATCCCTTTCACTTAAAGAGTTTCCCAACCGGTTGATGATTCTTCTAAATTTTCCATTGTTACGTGTCTCCAAAAAGCATCTATTTTCGTTCCAAATCTCCACCACCACTCTTTCAAAAGTGCCGAGTTCATATATTTAGACTTCTGAATTCCAATATCACCACTTTCTTTAGATTTTACGACTATAGACCACCCGACAACATGAATTTTTCCTTGTTAGAATCATCGCCCCCAAGAAATTATCTTACTATCTTGTCAATCTCATTTTTAATGGAGCATGGTGCAACAAATATTAATAAATAATAAATGGGAAACTAGCAATACACTTTTAATGAGATTCAACTTACCTCCTCATGATATCGTCCTCCCATTCAATAATCTTCTCTCAATTTTGTGAGCCACTAACTTTATCACCCAATGGAATACCCGATGGTACGTATGATCTCTTTACCTTAGTGACTATTATTATAGAGGTGGAATTCAGAATAATGATAGACGGATAACTAGAAAACAAAAAATTCCCGAAACCAAATTAGAAGAAATTATCTTCTCTAAATTATAAACAAGAAAACTATTACAATTCTCTCTTTGTTACGCTCACAATCTCTCTAAACAGTGAATAACCTTAAATGTTTGCTAAGGTTGTTTTGACAACAATATATGTGTTTGTCTACAAGCTTTCTCTAGGTCTGTGTTTTAACTTTAAGCCAAACCTCCCTATATATATCCTTTCGTCGTACTTAGCCGACAAGAAAACCCAAACCTTTTAGGAATATATTTCCGAATCTAAGAATACTTCCCAATTAAGTAATCTTCCCTAAACTAGGAATTCTGCCTACATAGAGACTCCTTCCTAAAACAGGATTATATTCTCAACTTAGCTCGAGGTTTACTAAGTTCCCTAAAGGAGTATAGATACACATGTATCAACCGAGATAAATACTTGGAAAAGTTGATTTTTTAGACCCCAACATATTAGCAAATTTTAATGTCTTAAACGAGATCTTCTCCAAACAAGCAACTTTTTGCAAAGTTAATTTTCAAGCCCGGGGTTAACTTTAAAAAAAAACAAAGAGTAAATATCAAAGAGAATCTACTTATTCACACTTCGCATCGAGAAAAATAATGGTGTCATCGGAAAATTGGAGATGGTTAACTCTAGTCCCCCCGTTCATTACCGAGAAACCCGAAATTTTACCAACTTCCTGAGCCTTTCTCAAACATATGACTCAAAACCTCTCCGAAATGGTAAAAGGAAAAGGAGAAAAGGGATCACCTTCACGAGTACCCTTATCACTATCAGAAACCGATGATTGGTACTATTTACAAGAACCAAAATTTTTGAATAAGATAAATAATTATGTATCCAAGCACGCCAAACGCATTTAATGACTCAAATTCAATGGCTATATGTTGAACGGATATATCATCCAATGAGTCAAATTCAATATATATATATATATATATGTAATTTCATTACAACTCATACTTTATCTAATCTCATACAATTTTTTTCTAACTCAAAACTATTTCTTAATGTTTTTTATAAAAAAATGGCAACATCTCAAGTCGGTACCCAAGTTAGAGCATTACTCTGTCAAACTCACAAGTTTCGCTATCTCAGGCTTGTCATCAATGTTAGTTGCATAAAACTATATCTTGATTTCTAGTCTACTAAATCAAATCTCGGATCAATTATAAAAGTTCGTAGTTGAGTATCAGACATCACTGAATAGCCCTCGAAAACTGAAGATCGACGAAGACATTTGGAGAACATTATCAACACAAGAGGTATGTGTAGACTAAACATTCTATTTACTCACATGCATTACCATTATATCCATACGAGACTATGTCGTATGACCTCTAGCAGATTTAATATTGTAAAGAATAAATTTCGAGTCAAGCTTGTCTTGTAAAATATATCGAAATATGGTTTAAGCAATGGATGTTCATTGGTCCTTAGCAATCTTAGTTCGAAACAATTTATTGTTCAAGAACTATTTTTGTGTTATATGGATCATTTGAAAATTATCCAATCATTGATATTTATATCCATGGTAAATTGGAAGGTTTCAACATCAAAAAAGAGTTTATCAAGACTACTTTAATTTGGACTCATGGTAGATTGGCGAACCACTTATCAAACCATGGATATCTAATGTTCGAAATATAGGAAGGTTGGCCAACCTAGTTCGCAAACAGTAAGGTTCTGAATAGGACAATTCACGAATCGTGGTGATCTGAATTTGTGAAATAGCCAACAGTTCACTAACCCACGAACCGTAGACGTCTGATTTCAGGAATAGTACGACAATTCACGAACCCGGTTCATGAACCATAGCGTCCTGAATTCACGAACTGGCTAACGGTTCACGAACCATTTGATCAATAGTCCCAATAAGTATTAGCAGATGCTCAGAGACTAATTTTTACAAATATGTTTAGCACTGCTATGACTCTCATAAACACCTGTATGACATCTTTGATCACTCAAACACCTTGTGTATGTGCATTATGATTTTAGTCTTAAGTGTTTAAATGAGAAAAATATTGCTTACTAGTGAATTGTAATTGTACACGGTTCCGATACCAGGACCACTATGTGTATTCTTCTATGTGATTTGACAAACTTCTCACATGCTTACTTGAAACCCTAACTAGAGTTTCATTTAAATAGAGAATGTGTTTGCTTGAATCTCAAGTTATCTTAGCTTGAATTCTAATCAAACCTCAGTCTTCAAAATCTATAAATAGAGAGACTCATTCAACTGGGAAATATAATCTATTATAATTTGTATCCTAGTTGATTGCTAGAGTCGTCCTCTATTGGCCTAGGTTTCAACCGAGAAATATAATTAGGTTTACGACTGAAATACTTCACTTAGGGATTCGTGAAGCCAGGTATGACTATCTTTACCTTGATAGTTCATGTATCCTGATCTTGTTTTATATATTATCGAGGTTTTATTAATCTCTTTCAGGAGTGAGATATATATAAATCGCAAAGTTCTATCCGTCTTATACTTTGTGATTCCTCAAGATAGGTATTTGAAAACTATTCTTAATTGATTAGTTCACAATTGTTCCTGAGAGGTGGTTAAAAATCCAGGCTTCTCCGCTAACCGAGTGTAAGTGTTTCAGATTTGTGAGGTTTGCTAGCTTTGTCTATTGTGAACATATTTATAATCTTTGATCTATTCGATCTAAAGGCAAATCAAATAGGCTTGTCTATTAGAGGCATTTTGGTATCAAAGTATTCACTTGGGATGAAGGAACACTTAGGTTACAAAATATTCAGTTAAGGGAATCAATTGTGTGGGGCCTTGCGAGGTTAAATAGACATAAAGAGCACGACTGCAGATGAATTGCTTGGAGGGTGAATTCAGTCTCTGTTAGAGCAATGCTCGGTTTAACCCACGAGTTTTTTAATCTCAATCTTGTTATCAACGTTAGTTGATCAAAATTATACCTTGATTTCTAGTGTACTAAGTCAAGTCTCAGACTATTTATACTTAATATTTGAAGTTCTATCAAAGTATTAAGAAATAAATTACGGAACAAGAAGAGACACACAAAGTCCTCAGGTAAGTCCTCTGATTCAAATGTTGATCCTTAGGTTCATGTCAAAAGACTTCACTTGAATAAGAATTATTCAAAGAACTTCTATATTCTTGAAAAGCCTCTTAACCCCTACCTAGTGGAAGGAATTGCTCTCTGCAATAATCTTTTGGTTGGTTCTCATCTTCCCTTGGGTAAGAACTAAAACCTGAAGTGCGTAGAATTGTATCCTTTATAACAATCAAAAATCTCTCAAATTGTTGAGATACACTCCTGGAGAAATTTCCTTTACTAATAAGTCATTATGACTTATCGTGAAAACGGTTTACTTAACAATTTTTTTGGTAACAATCTTATTTACACCACAAAATGAGTATCTTGACTTGGTGTAACCACATCATGATGGTAAGTCCAAAAATATAATGACTTAATATGGGTATCAATATGCCTTGTATACTCTCTCTAGTACTCTCCAAGCCTATATTACTCCTAAGCAAGAGACAAGAACATGATCCATGAGAATCACTACGAAATTGGTGAAAGGCAATATTGTTAGAGAAATGCTCGGTTAAACCCACAAGTTTTGCTATCTCAAGTTTGTTGTCAATGTTGGATGATCAAAACTATATCTTGATTTCTAGTCTACTAAATCAAGTCTCAGACTAGGTTACAATTTGGTAGTAGAGTATCAGACATTACCCTTGAAGACTGAAGATCGACAAAGACATTTGAATAACTTCATTAATCATGTATGTGAAGACTAAACAATTCTATTATACTCACCATCTTACCGTTTTATCTTACGAGACTATGTCATATGACTTATAGTAGATTTACAAAGAAGAAATTTCGAGTCAAGCTTGTCTTGTTAAAAATGTCAAAATATGATTCAAGCATAGATGTTCAAAGGTCCTCAACAATATTAGTTCAAAACAATTTGTTATTCAAGAATTAATTTGTAGATCAATGAAAATTCCCCATGCAAATTATTTTATCATTTGAGAATGTTTCAAACATCAAAAGAGAAAAATTTAGAACTTCTGATATTTCGGTTCAAGGTAGGTTGTGAACCACTTCACAAACTATATATATATCTCAGTCTCAAAAATATAGGGAAGGTTGGCGAACCATTTCGCAAACCGCAAGTTCAGTGAGACGATTCACGAACCGTGGTGAACTGAATTTTTAATGTTGATATAAAAGGCTTACAATTGGCGAACTCGGTTCGCGAACCGATTCCATATAAGTTCTTGAGCCGAGTAGGGTTGGTGAACCCGGTTAACGCACCGTAGCACCTGACTCGTACACTAGCCTTACGGTTCATGAACCGTTTTGCCAACAGTCCCCGTAGAATTTAGCAGATGCTTAAAAACTTATTTTTTAAATTTGTTTAGCATTGATATGACTCTCTTAAACACCTCTAAGACATCATTGATCACTAAAGCACTTGTTTATGTGCATCATGATTAAAATCTTAAGTGTTTAAATGAACATCAAATTGCTTATTGTTCATAAGGCATATTTACCAAAAAGAACAGTCATTATACACAGTTTCGTAACTGGACCACTGTGTATATTCTTCAATGCATTTTTAAGATAATTTCTCGCATGCTTACTTGAAATTCTAGTTAGAGTTTCATCTAAACAAATAAAGTGTTTACTTGATTCTCAAGTTATGTTAGCTTGAATTCTAAGAAACCCTCAGTCTTGAAAAATTAGAGATGCTCTTTCAACTTGGAAATTCAATCCCTCACACTTTTTTGTCTTAGTTTATAGCTAGAGTCGTCCTCTATTGACCTAAGTTTTCTCTATGAAACGTTATTAGGTTTACAACTAAAAGACCTCGCTTTGGGGATTCGTGAATCTAGGTCCGACAATATTTTACCTTGATAGTTTGTGTATCCTAATCCTGCTTTACTTTTATCAAGGTTCTCGTAATCTCTTTCATGCAAGATAGATAATAATCGCAAAGTTCTCTTCGTCTCAGACTTTGTGATTCTTCAAGATAGATATCTGAAAACTATTTTTAATTGATAAGTTGAAGATTGTTCTTGAGAGGTGGTAAAGAATCCAGGCTTCTCATCTAAGTGAATGTAAGTGTTCCGGATTTGTGAGGTTTGCTAGCTTTGTCTATTGCAAATATATTTCCAAGACATGATCTTTGATCTAAATGGAAATTAAATAGGATTATCTGTTAGAGGCACCTTGGTATCAAAATTTCGCGTACTGAAAAAATCAGTTTGTGTATTGAACTTCTTTGGGAAATCAAAGTCTTAGAAGTTCTGACTTTGTATATCAAAAGTTTGCATACTGAACTACTATCTCCTGGATATTTTTAGATCCTCAAGTACACGAACTTATTTGTTCAGTACGCGAACTAGTTGATTTTAAGTAGTTTCACTTAAGTGCATGAACTGATTTGTACAATACACGAACTTTTGATACCAATCCGTCTCTAACAAATAAGTATATTTGATTTCCCTTTAGATCAAGGCTTGGAAATCAGTTTGCAATAGACAAAGATAGCAAACCTCGCAATGCGGAACACTTACACTCTTTTATATGTGAAGCCTGAATATTTTCCCACTTCTCAAGAAAAACCTTCAACTTATCACTTAAGAACAGTTTTCAGATATCTATCTTGACGAATCACAAAGTCTGCGATGAAAAGAACTTTTTGATTTCTATTTATCGTTCATAAAATGATATTATAATAATCTCGATAAAAGAAAAGAAAGATCAGAATACACGAACTATCAAGGTAAAGATAGTCGGACCTGGATTCACGAATCCCCAAAGAGAAGTATTTTAGTCGTAAACATAATTATATTTCTCAGAGGAAACCTAGGTTCATAGAGGACGACTCTAGCTATCAACTAGGACACAAAGTGTCAGCGATTGAATTTCCCAGTTGAAAAAACATCTATATCTATAGTTTTTCAAGACTGAGGGTTGCTTAGAATTCAAGCTAAGATAACTTGAGAATCAAGCAAACACTTTCTTTACTTAGATGAAACTCTAATCAAGGTTTCAAGTAAGCATGTGAGAAATTGTTTTGAAAATATAATAGAATAATATTGTTAGAGCATTGCTCAGTCGAACTCACAAGTATTTCTATCTCAAGCTTGTTGTCAAATTTATTTGTCAAAACTATAGCTTGATTTCTAGTCTACAATTAGTTAAGTCTTGGATTAGGATAGAATATGTAGTTGACAAACGGACATCACGCCATTCATCAGTGCGTTCTACCGTTTGAAGGTGAAGATCAACCGAAGCTTTTGGTGAACTTCTTCAACAAAAGGTAAGTGAAGATTGAACCACCTATTTCTCAAGTTATATTCACCTTTCTATCTATGAGACATTGTCGCATATCTAATTAGACTATCATAAGCATATCAAGAATTTCGAGTCAAGTTTATCTTGTAATTAGTCCTCGAAATATATGACTAATATTAATGAACATTTCATACCTGACGAATTTCTGTTAAGAAGAATTTATTGTTCGCAATCAAAATCACATTCGAAATAGCCTGAAATAGTGATATATGTCGTTGATGCTATTTGGGAATGTTTCGAAATGATTTAGAGAGAAATATAGAGCTACTGTAAATTCGGATATTAGACAGTATACATATCAGTCTTATAAGCTGGGAAAACTGTTACAAGTCTGAATCCGTAATACATGTACTCAGTACACGTAACGGAGTAGCTATATGTCGACAAATAGATTTTGGTACGCATACCCGTATGCACACCATAAAAAGTTTGTGAACTCGTGAACCCGGATCGGTACGCAAACTAGTGCGCGTACTATAAAAGAACTGTTGGTCCTGGAACCGGTGTGGTATCCATACCGGTACACGTACCAGAAAATTTCTGTGAACTCTGGAATTGGTTATTGTCTTAAGGTATCCATACCAGTACACCCACGTACCGTAAAAGTTCTGTGAACTCCGGAACTCGGCCATGTTATAAGTTATACATACCGGTACACGTACTTTGACTTAACTGTTCACAAACATGTTAATTATATGTACCTTGTACATCTACTTACCATGTCGATTAAATTCATATGCACATAAATTATTTCTCCGAGAAAATTAGCATTTGAATAATCTCTAAAAACACCATATACATAATTGGTCACATAATTGTTACTCGAGTTAAGTTTTAAGTGTTTATGAAAATACTCAGGCTTATAGTTCAGTTGGCTAGTTTCGACTAACCATTCATGAGCGTGGTCTTTGTACACGGTTCGGTTATGGTTCATCCTAACCAGAGTGTATATATTGTTATGTAAATTAGATTCAAATATTCATCTAACGATGGATATTGTTTGCTTGGTTCCAAAGATATCTTAGCTTAAACCTAAAGCAACCTATGCTTTGAATGTCTATAAAAGGGGACCTCAAGTAATTGGGATCTTTGAATCCCGACACTACTTTTTGGTGTGTCCTAGTTGTAACTAGAGTCGTCCTCTCCAAAAAACCCTTTTAGGATTTAGCGACTACAAATACTTCATAGGGATTCGTGAAGCCAGGTCCAACTATTATTTATTTGATAGTTCGAGTACCCTGATCTTGTTCGATTATTGAGCTGCTCACTTGAACAAGATAGATAGAAATCATCAAAGTTCTCTCCATCTCAGACTTTGATTGATACCACAAGTTTGATACTTGTGAGGTGAATAATAATCTAGGTTGCACTTCGGGTTGCATAAGTTTGGATTTTGAGTTTAGCTAGAGTTTGTCTATTGCTACCGATTTCCGATTACCTTGATATACGATCAAAAAGGAAACCACACATACAGGCTTATCTGTGGGAGGAAGATTGGTTTAAATTCTACAATTGAGTTCAAGCAACTCTTAGGATGTAAAAGAGGTCAGTTAAGGAAATCAATTGCGCAGAGTCCTGCTGGGATTCAAGAGGCGTAAGGAGCGCGACTGTAACTGAATTGCTGGGAAGGTTTAATTCAGTCTCAACTACATTCCAGTCTAAAGTTAATTGGTAGTATGCTAGTGTTTGTAGCGGCTTAATACAATTTGGTGTTCAATCTGGACTAGGTCCCAGGGTTTTCTGCATTTGTGGTTTCCTCGTTAACAAAATTTCTGGTGTCTGTGTTATTTCTTTATCCGCGTTATATTGTTTATCTTTATAATTGAAATATCATAGGTTGTGCGTTAATCAATCTATGTGGATACATCCATCATTGTTTGTTGGATACGACTTGATTTATTACTTGGGAAAATGATCTTTGGAATCACCAAAGTACTCTCACACGCAAATCAGGTTCACGGACTTGTCTTTGTAAACTTTATGACTGTGAAAGAGAGAGGTATTACTCTGAATATTATTCTTTGATTGAGATTCATTAATTTGAACTCTCGGAATTATATTTAAGATTGTCCATATAGGTTGCCTAAGAAAAAGTTGGTGGTATATTTTGGTACCCCCGCTTTTTCAATTGGTATCAGAGCAGGCAAACACGTTTAAGACCTAACAAGACTCTTTTTGAAGCAATCTGACTATATGGATAAGAGTAACATATCACCTGTTCAGAATAACCAGTTGAGTTTGATCAAAGTTTGGATCCAACACATGAGGAAACTGTCACATCTAGATCAATATCTAAATTCCTCTGGATGTATAAACTGTTGATAACTGGGAAACATGCCTAGAAGAACAGATTGATGAACTTTCAAATGAAGGTGACTCAGATATTGATAGAGACGATGATGAGAAAATCTTAGAGTATGTTAAGTTATTGAAACCGGCTGAAAAGTTGACGACTTCTTGTGTCACGCCTTTTCTGACCCATCTCTGTCGAGAAAACAAGAAATTAAAAAGGATTTACTCAGGTATTTATGGTTGGAATTCCCTTAACGATTCGATCCTCAAAGATTATAAGAATGACCTAGGTAAAAAAAATACTTAAATTTGATAATCTTAGTAGATATTTCTATAAGTTGGAAGGAAAACTTGCAGCAACTGAAGCAAGGATTAACTCACAGAAAACAGGTTTTAATGACAGAGAAAGCGCTTCTCTAGCTCGAGAAAAACGCCCTGAGGATGATTTAGCTGCTGCTCTTGATAAAATCAAGATGTTGGAAGAGGACTTGAAAAAGTTCAATACTAGCTCAAGCAAATTAACCACTATGCTAGGAGCAAGTAAAAATCATGATACACGATGATTGGGCTATAAGGGAATGGGTGATCCAAGTATTAGCAAAAAGGTAAAAAAATTCAAGGCCAGTAATTCTTCTCAACCAAAGGTTTCCGCTAATGGAAAAAGTGAAATACCTATACCGGCAGTTAAGGTTCGAAAGAGAAAATTATATCAACCTCCAAAGCCAGCACACACGAATCCAGATAATAACATTCTTTAGTTGAGAAATCTTGGAGAGAATAATGGGAAGAAGGTTTCGGTTGTTCCTAAATGCACTCAGAAGTGGATACCAAATTAAGAAAGTCAATAATGTATTGAGTGTAAAAAGGAATGATCTCCCAGAAAATTTCATGATTATGGAAAAGGCAAAATCCATGATTTTGGAAGTTAAGAATTTCTTTGGGAAAATGGATTTAGATGTGAATGGGTCTAAAAGTGATCCCATTCATGATAATCCAAAAGCTTTAACACGAGAATTGGTGGAGGAAGAAACGAAACAAGCCAAAAACTATAGATGGTGAAAAATCCATAGATACGGAAAAGTTTGTTTCAATCACCTGCAGTAAGCAAGACATTGTTCACCCCAACACAATTTGAATATGTTGAAAGTGCATCCTCATCAAGAATTCCCTATTATGAATACGGTGAGGGAAGCAACAGAATTAGGGCACACATATTTTGCTGGGTAAGATATTAAACATTTGGTAAAGCCGTATGATTCACGATTGGATTCTTCCAAAAAGGTATGTTTATAAACTTGAGCAAGTTTTATGATTTCATTATTATTATATGCTTGATGCCATGATCTATTGATATAAAAACCTTTTTGTTTTTGTACTCTTATTTTTTCGCCATTAGCTGGGAGTTAATAGTTCGTAGGTGAATTATTAATCATAGACAAACCAATGTGGCTAATGATCCATGTACCTTGTGTATTGTCCATGATTACCTAACTTGATTTGTGTTTAAAATTCTTAAATGTTCAGGTTTGAAGAAACAAAAAATGCCGATGACTTGACGTTTTTAGTGAATTGCAAAGAGAAATTTTGAGTTCGAGCTTATCTTGTTTAAAATCTCGAAATACAAGCAATTGTTGTTCATATTCTTGAAAAATATAGTGAAGAACAATTTATTGTTCATAAACTAAGTTTTTATGTCAATATTAATCATTTGAGAATATCCCAAGCAATAATATTCATCATGGATGTCATTTGGGAATGTTTCAAATCGATTAAAGAGAGTCTATAAGTTTACTACTAAAATATGGAACATGGACGGTGCACGTACCCAGTACGCATGGCAATGTAACTTTAGAGTTCCGGATACAGTGGTACATGTACCCAGTACGCATACAAAAATGCCCTGACCTTGAGGGACATGTTCCGTGGCAGTCTGAATTCACGTATAGGGTTGGTACACATACCTAGTATGCATACCGTCCCTGCAGAAATTTTTCGGATGCATTCAAACTACTTTTAAAATATGTTTGGCATTAGAAAAACACTCTCAAACACTTTTAAGACAACTTTGATCATTAAATCACTTGTGATTATGTTTCATAGGTCAAAGTCTTTAGTGTTATTGAACACGTTATTGCTTGAATGTTCACGACCTTCTTGGTTTATATGTGAACATATGATGCACGATTCTTAATGAGTTATATATATATATATATATATATATATATATGTTTGTGTGTGTTTGTATGTGTGTGTGTGTGTGTGTGTGCATCTTATTCTTTGTCAAGGAAATCTTTTTATACGCTTTTGGTAGCCATTCTTGGTGTAAATCCCGACAGAAAAGATTGATTCCTTCCTCTAGGAGCAAACCAACTTATATGTTTTTTACAAGTTTATATCCTAGAGAAGATGATCGCAATACTTGATCCTCATGGATATTCTTGTGTATTGCTCAAAGTCTTATGTGATATATGTTTCCTTTACTTTTTGTAAATTGAACTGATATCTCATATATGCTCAGAAGTTAAATCTATTATATTTTTATAAATTAAAAATAGAACAAACTCTATTGAGAATTTTCTCGCAGTATCGATCTACTTGTGATCACACTTTTGTGTTCTTACTACATGATACACTCCGTAAGATTTTCTTATGTTGAGCCATGTTGATTAAATTTATCTCTTTGTTTGTAACTGGCGTTGAGATTAAATTTAAGTCGATATTCAGGATACAAATCCATGTGATTTGTTAATGTCCAATAAAATCCTTCTTCTTCATAAAGTAAGGTCACTCGAGTTGTTCTATTTGGAATAACATCAAATGAGGGAGAGTTCTCAAAATAACTGGTGTTTAATTGATATATCTTTGTGGGGTATGCGGCTGCAAAATTTACATGGCATGCTTGTATTTTAAATCTCCTAGATGAGCGATAAGTATTTTCTTACTATGTGATATCATCTAAATAAAGTTGATATGAGGAGTATTAACTATGTTATTATGTATTATCCTTAACTCTCTTTAAATCCTGAAATATCTTTTGGTTGAATTCATTACGATCCCATGATTTTTGTATCTTTTCCAATTTTCATTAACAAAAGGGGTATAATTAATTAATAGTTTCGCACTGCATGATCATTAGGTAAGGGGGAGTGAATCAATAATCTATAGGTTTCACATATTATGCAAAAGATGTAAGTATGGATTAAGGGAGAGAAATATATCATCGTAGTATTACTTCAAAGTTGTGATAATATTGATCTTTGGAGAAGATAATAATATTATGTTTGTTTGAATCCCGATACTACGTTTTGGTGTGTACTAGTTATAACTAGAGTCGTCCTTTCCAGAAACCCTTTTAGGGTTTAGCGACTACAAAGAATTCATAGGGATTTGTGAAGCCAGGTCCAGCTATTGTTTATCTGATAGCTTGAGTATCCTGATCTTGTTCGATTGTTGAGCTTATCACTTGAACAAGATAGATAGAAATCATTAAAGTTCTCTTCATCTCAGACTTTGATTGACACCACAAGTTTGATACTTGTGAGGTGAATAATAATCTAGGTTGCACTTCGGGTTGCATGAGTCCGGATTTTGAATTTAGCTGGACTTTTTCTATTGCTATCGATTTTCAATCACCTTGATCTACAATCAAAAAGGAAATCACACATATAGGCTTATCTGTGGGAGGAAGATTAAAGTCTTCGATTGAGTTGAAGAAACTCGTAGGCTGTAAAGGACGTCAGCTAAGGGAATCAATTACGCGGAGTCCTGCTGGGATTCAAGAGGCGTAAGGAGCGCGACTGTAACTGAATTTCTATGAGGGTTTAATTCGGTATCAACTATATTCCAGTTCGAAGTTAATTGGTAGTAGGCTAGTGTCGGTATTTTCTTAATACGGTTTGGTGTTCAATCTGGACTAGGTCCGAGGTTTTTCTGCATTTGCGGTTTCCTCGTTAACAAAATTTCTGGTGTCTGTGTTATTTCTTTTTCCGCATTTTATTGTTTATCTTTATAATTGAAATATACAGGTTGTGTGTTGATCATCTAAGTAGATACATCCATCCTTGTTTGTTGGATACGACTTGATTGATTACTTAGGAAATTGATCTTTGGAATCACCCAAGTACTCTCACACGCAAATCAGGTTCACGGACTTGTCTTTGTAAACTTTCTGATTGTGAGAGAGAGATATAACTCTGAACATTATTCTTTGATTGAGATTCGTTCAGTTGAACTCTCAGAATTATATTTAAATTTGTCCATACAGGTTGCTTAAGAAAAAGTTGGTGGTGTATTTTGGTACCCCTCGCATTTTCAAGTATACACTATGGATCTGTTACGGAACCGAGTATAATGACAGTTCTGTTTGGAAAATATGCCTTTTGCATTATAAGCAAATTGAGGTCCATATAAACACTTAAGAGTTTAAACCTGATGCACACACATAAGTTTTTTAGTGATCAACGAAGTCTTAGAAGCGTATAAGAGAGTCATAACAATACTAAACATATTTAAAAAATAAGTCTTTGAGCACTCATATTGATAAGCACATATTTCACATATATTTGGTGTCAATTCCATGCTAGTATTTGTTGGTTTTCTTGCAAATTACTGTATATTACGCTTGTTTTCTCTTATTTGTGTTTTATTAGGTGAATCATCCAAAAGAAGTGAATTGGCACTTGATTGTGCAATAAAAGAAGCTAGCTACAAGTGGAGAAGGGCCAAATACCAAATGGAACCTATTCAAGTACAAGATTTCTACTTTTCATCTTGAAGAGGACGAAAAGAAGAAGTCAATGGCGAAAGGACGGAGTCATTCTGAGTTCGTATGAAGAAGTTATGAGCAAAATAAGAATCTGAAAGAAAAGGGCAAGATGGTCATTTTAGTAGCAAATGCAATTGCCACCCCATCGTTCGTTAAGGGGAATCCACTCTGCTAAGGGGCAACCATAATACAAAGGAACTGCTAAATACAGTCACATTTTACGAAGGGGGCTTCTTACATTCAAATATTGATAAGGGGACCCGGGCAAATAACTATGGGCTGCCATATTCATCACCGCTTTCAACTCACAGGAAAACGTGAATTCCTGCATTACCATGCAGTTGAGCTCAAGCCTGAAATAGAAAGAGAAATGGGTTCGCTGTCATGATCGAGGGGTTCTGTTCGTGGTTAATGGTAATAGAGATTGCCGGAGGAAGAGTGTTGTTGCTTCTAATCATGGCAATGGGGACTGATCATCGTGATGCCATTGATGGTAGCGGTAGAGTTGATCCGTGGTGGTACATAGGGTTCCTTGTGGTATCGAATGGCAGTGGTGTTGGCTGGTTGGAACTGATCGTGATGATCACAAGGTCTGTGCTCGGTAACAGAGATGACAGAGCTGAGCTGCAGTGATGCTGCCATTGAAGAGCTGTGGTTTACAAAAGAAGATGAGAAGGCAGTGTGTGGTGATGCTTGGGAGTCTCGTGATGATTCATGGCTGCTGTGACTCGGGATGAAAGAATGACGGTGGAGTGTAATGAGTTGATGGAGCTGTGATTTATCAACAAAGAAAGAGTAGGGATACCGAAGGCTTATGGAGATGGTGATTATCTCGCTGATACGAGTTTGGAGGAAACAAGAATGATGAAGAGAAGAAAGGGTGCAAATTACGTGGAGTTGTGGGTCTGTCTTGTGATCGTTGCAGCTGAGCCAAGTGCAACTGGCCAACTGCCAGGAAACTAGTTGGGTTTGTTGTTTCATCCGCGAAAACAGAGGTGGGAAGATAAGCCGCTATCTTCAATTTAGTGATGATGGATAGATATAATACTGGAGATTCAAGAGGTTATGGCGGTTAGGAAGCTTGGGTAGTTATCTGAAGTAAAGAACTTGCGAGAGAATTCAGCTAGAGAAAGTATTTTGATAAGTTTTAGAAGCTAGAAAACAGCCACCGACTAGTGCTTTTGCCGTCGATTTTCAAGATGAACGGTTGTGGATTAATATGAGTTTAGGGCTTAAGTCGGTTAAGAAGAGTGATATGTTTATCAGATCGAATTTACAGGGAGAAAAAGCTATAAATAGAGGGTCGAATAACTCTCAGAAAGCATCTCCTCACCCTAGTTTTCACGCCCATACCTGTTCGCAGAAAGTTCCCAGAGAAACACAGAAGCTTTAGGAGTCCAACTTATGCAGCAGTAGCTGGATGTCTCTTGCAACATGTTTGCAGTAGCTGAAGATCCAACAACTATAGCGGCACCAGCTAAAACCTTTTTGCGACTACTGTAGTTTGATTTCTTATCTTTTCTCTACTTTGATTGCTAAAAATTATGAGTAGCTAATTCTTTTAATTGGTTAGGGATGTAACCTAAAATCACAACTATGTTAATCTATTAATGCATTAAGTTTTTCATTCACCCTCTTGTTTATCGTTCAAGTTTTACTAAGCATAATAGTTATATGATTTTGTTCATGTAATATGAGTAGTTGTTTTGCATATTTAAGTCGCGAATTAAATATCATAATAACTTATCTATCACTAATTAGAAGTCTTAGGTAATTTTATCAAGATTCTAATAATTAGTAGTAATTTGTGATCACTAGCGGTGTGAATCGTGAAGGAAGTCACAAGTAAAACTTGGCCTAGGTTGAATATATCACGATTGTGTTTGTATTGCCTATGAATAACTCGTCTCATAGATTTTAAAGCTTTCCTCAAGTTGAATCTTCTAGCGATAAGCATTAGGTTATTTGTTGGAAAAGAATTCATATAATTGTGATTGCATTATTTGTTGATTTGTGGAGATGTAACGAAGTATATACACCGATTGGGGATACTTTAGGGTTATTGGTGAATGAGTGTGTGAATGATGCTTGATTGATAAACATATGTGGTGATGGACGACGAATTCCTTAACCAGCTTTTCCCTCTGATATTTTCTTAAACACTTTCAACTTTTTTTTTTAATTTAAATTATTTTTAAAACAACAAAATCCGACCGATTTACTTAAGTTTTCAAATACGAATAACAACCCATATCTCCATGTGGAACGAATCTGTTCTTATAACTATACTATTATTTATAATTGTGAAGTGAAAGAACTTAAATTATTTTTGCGTCGGCTGACAACCGACCACATATCCACGAGTCAGGATGCTACGGTTAGTGAAACGGGTTCGCAAACCCTACTCGTCTCGAAAACTCATATGCACACTTTTCGTGAATTGGGTTCGCCAACCATACTCGGTTTATGTACTCATATGGACACAGTTCGTGAACTGGATTCTCCAACCTTAAGCCTTTTATACCAGCACAAAAAACTCAGTTCACCACGATTCGTGAACTGTCACTAACCGAACTTGTGGTTTGCAAATTGTTTTTCCAACCTTCCCTGTATTTTTGAAACTCAGTCTATGGTCTGCAAACTGGTTTGCCAACCTACCCAGAGCAAAAATATCAGAAGTTCTGAATTTCTCTCTTATGACGTTTGAAACATTCTTTAATGATAAAATCAATTGTATGAGCGAGTTTCAATTGATTCTCGAACGATAAACTGTTTTGAACTAATTATTAAGGACCTTTGAACATTATGCTTGAATCATATTACGAGATATTTAACATGACAAGCTTGACTCGAAATTTCTTCTTTGTAAATCTACTAGAGTCATACGACATGGTCTCAAATGATAGAATGGTAAGATAGTGAGTAAAATAGAATGGTTCAGTCTTCACATACCTCATAAAATAAGTTCTCCAAATGTCTTCGTCGATCTTCGGTCTTCGAGGGTGATGTATGATACTCAATTACCAAATTATAACCTAGTCTGAAACTTGACTTAGTAGACTAGAAATAAAGATATATTTTTGATCATCTAAATTGACAACAACATTGATCTCACAATGTCAATATTAATGCAAAAGTAATCAACAACACATGGATTCAAGAAATAAATAACCTTCGCCTCAATCTCCATAATGATTCTTGATTTATTGAATGTTCAATGCTCTAGAATTCTTCGTTCTTCAAGTTCTTTTATGATTCTGCAGGTGTTCGTTTAGCATCTTGTTTTTGAAAATCCGTATTCTGATGACAACCTATGATACTCAAGTTAGAGCGTTTAGAATAACAATCAATTTACTCAATGGTTTATATGCTAATACGCATTTTTACCTACTTCAAAGTCCATTGCACCAAAACTTTAAAACAATACTACGGTGATATGTTCTCTCCCTTAATTTTTACTTGTCTCCTTTTTCTAGATTTGAAGCTTACCTTCAACAAATAATTCACACCCTCTTAGATAATGTTTCATGGAACCATATGTCTTAATAGATTACTACTAAATGATTATCCCCATTTTTGTCATAAATTGATAAAGTTTCGAATAAGAATATATAGTAATAAACTACGCCTTAAGAGATTATCAAGACTAAAGATAACATACCATATTTTTCAGATGATTCCACTAGGTTTCGCAATTTGGCATCTTCACCAAGGAAAGGTTTTTTGTATGTATTGTTTTCTCCTAAAATTCCATAGCCCCACTTCCTACAAATATGTAACAGTTAAGCACAAGTTCAAAATCGAATTCTCCCCATTAAATGTCATTCCTTTGAGAATAACATGAGCGACCTTTTTCTATACAAGAAAAGGAAGTTTTTTAGACGTTAACAAATTTACATTTCTCATGAGAATAACATGAACCTTTCCTTATACAAAAAAAATTTGTATCCAATATTTTTCTCACTTCTCGCTAGTTGCGAACAAATAAGTTTTTTTTCTTTAAATAATAGTCTTAGATTTTAAAGAAATTAATAGTCATTATTCTTTAGAGAAAAATAATCATCAACAAAAATTTGTTATTCTTAGCTATTATGAGTGGATAGTAAAGAGTGAAATTTTTGTAATATGATTCGCATAGGATTTTATTATATTATAGGTATGTACAAAAGTAGAATTTAAAATCTCGACATTATTCCCTTCTAGTTACGAACGAGAAAAATAAAACGACGTTTAAGAACTACCTTATGGAAACCCTGTAATACATTCAAAATAATCATGAAAATTATTCCTCTTTTAGCCGATCGCGAACAAAAAAGAATAAAGAGGTATCTTAAGAGAAATCATGAGAATACGTTCTAATCACACATCTATGACAATACAAAGAACAATCTCATGAATAATAAGCAATACATAAAGAATATTCAACAAAGATCAAATATTGCAAATATCATCATCAAAATAGAATTCAGATAAATAAACTTCATTTGATAGATGATAAATCTGATGTAGTAATGTAAGAAAAACATTATACACTACTTCAAAATACTATTTTTTCCTCCTTAAACAATAAGAATAAATCCTTACAAGAATTAATGCATCAAGTTGTTCCGAAGAGTTTGAGCAAGGAATTCCTTCTCACTGTTGAAGAATTCGTTGATAACAGAATCAATAAATTCTTCTGCATCGACAGAGATACTTGTCAGATCATATAATTTAGCTTTGAAATTTATAACGCATTCTTCCATTAGTTATATACCTTATCATTAATTACCTCCTTCAATGTACGATTAATACGAAACTTGAGAGAATTTTTGAAAAGAAAAATTAGATTCAAATAAACAACAACCACCACCAAGCCTTTAGTCCAAAACAAATTAGGGTATGTTATAAATAAAACTCATATCGAAGTCATAAATTCCAGAAGTATAACAAAAAAAATATATATACTAATAGGTCTGGATATTAATTGTACTGTTTTTTTTTTTTGATCGGTCAGTAAGAAAATTCATTGAAAAAATTGGCACTTAAGAGGGGTACCTCAACCCAATGATTACAACCGAACAAAAAAGGGGAACCGAAAGGGGATTCGGCTACCCAAGTAAAAAACCAATAAAAATTACGGAGACTGGTAAAGCAAATCCCATAAAGAAATCACCATATCTGTTGTAAGCCCTAACATCTTTGTGTTCGATTCGGCCCAAAAAAATGCTTGTAAATTGATATCTCTAATGAGGCTTTCCAAAGTTTTCTTTTTCTTATCAAATATTCTTGCATTTCGCTCTTTACATATGCACCACCATATAGCAATCGAGATGTTATTCTATATTCGGCTAAGCCTTTCATCTCCCCAATTAAACTTCAAAGTCTTTATCGATGTAGTGACACTAGGGTCATAAGTCCATAGGAAATGACACCCTTCAACAAAATAATCCACACTAGGGTCATAAGTCCATAGGAAATGACACCCTTCAACAAAATAATCCCATATTCTCCGGATTCTTCAACATTCATAGAACAAGTGCAAGCTAGATTCATCATCTTCCTTACAAAAACGACAAGGACTAGAGATATTCATCCACTTTCTTAAAAGTTTATTCGCCGTCATTAAACTATCCTGAGAAAGAAGCCAAAGAAATAAATTGATCTTGTATGGGTACTCACGGCTCCAAACAATGTTGGTTGGATAAATTCAGCTCACCTTGATTCCCAACTTCTTCAATTTCATCCTTAACCGTAGTATATTGACCATGATCACTTCCAACCCATATTCGGGTATCCGTAACACCTTCTTGAATAGATATAGAAGAAAGAAGGTTTGATATAGATAAAACTTCACTTGAGATATTTTATGAGTATCTTTGTGTAGACATAAATTTCCGTCTTAGACCACCTTCCCTAACTTCATACATATTATCCACGACACACTCTTTGGTATTTGAAGCTTCGAAATCCAAAGGAAACATATCACACAATTTAGTATCACCAATCCAAACATCTTCGCAAAATCTAGTTTTGTTTCCCTCGCCAAGTTTGAATCTTATATTTTATTGAAATCTTCAAGCTCTTTGTAAATATTAAACCACAAACTACCGTCTTTTGATCCTTTGGGTTGGAGAGTTTTTCAGCCGATCAAATCACCACCACCATTTTTTTAGCAAAGCCCGATTCACTTGCTTAGTCCTTGTAACACCTAGACCACCTTTCTCTTTTGGTTTTGAGACCATTATCCACTTGACATTATGAACTCTTTTCTTGGTTTAGAGAACCATTGTCCACTAACAGTACTCATAGCCTTTAGCCTTTTAGGGGCTAAAGTCCTAAGCTTTACGTCCTTGATTCCTAAGTCATGTTTCTGGTAGGCGGATCGTTGATTTCCACGCATTTATGTCTAAGGATGGCTCTTTGGCCACAATCCATTCTATTTAAGTCTCTTTTTGTTGCTTCTTCTCATTCGTTATTTCGTAATCTACAGGGCATGATAGCTATCAGCTTTGGTCGATGTTTTCCTCTCTTCGTGTTTACCACACTGGTTATGGTCCCAGCGTGCACTGATTGTTTTTGGGGGCCTCCGTTGGAGAAGTCCGAACCATCTCAGTTGAATAAATTTCTCCTGGATCAGCGCCACTCCAAGTCTTGTGTTGTCTTTTGCGATTTTATGAGAATTTAGAATATTCTTTTGAGATTCTAGGGAATTCAAATTCAAAACAAAACGAAGAAAAAAGAAATCAGTTTTTTTAATAAAAGAATTTGTATTTTTCTTAATACCCAAATCTGGGATCAATAAGTATCCAGATTCCAAAAAAAATTACCATTTCAGTTCCAATAATTTTAGAACACCGGTTTCATAATTTCATTTCCCAATTTCTGTGGCACCCGAGCAAAACCAAAATGGTTGACGCCCATAAATATCACTGATCAGATTGAAACGTGGGTCAAATTCTCAGTGTTCACTTCACCGATGGTATTTTGTGTCCAAAAGGCTATGGCAATTCTATCTAGGCTTACAATATCAACAACAGACAATCGAACTTTGGTTAATGATGTTTGTCTGGCTACGTGTGGTGTGGGTCTTGGTGTGGAGTTTTATCAGACTAGATCTTCTTAATGATTAAGCCTTATTTGTTGACCCAAAATTAACAAGTTAATTTAAAAATAAGTCAACCAATGAGAAAATACATGTATCACAACATACGTGCACAGCTCTACTACAACGTGAACACTACTAAAAACCAAAGTGCACACTTGTTCCGAGTTAGGAAATTCATTTTTCACATTAGCAAAGTCTCTATAAAAAGGCAATGACATCAAATTCTTCAGTACAAACATTTTTGATCCAAGTTGATTATCTATAGTCCGATCCAAATCGTATAAGGCTTGTTGTAATCATGAAAATCATCAACATACTACTTTTGGTGCTAAGTACATCTCTAACACTTGTGTCTGCTAATTATAATTATGGAGATGCATTGGATAAAAGTTTACTGTTTTTCGAAGCGCAGCGATCCGGTAAACTTCCTGCGAACCAACGTGTAAAATGGCGAGGCGACTCCGGTCTTAGAGATGGATTTCAACAAGGGGTGAACTTGGTAGGAGGATATTATGATGCTGGTGATCATGTTAAGTTTGGGTTACCCATGGCATTCGCTGTCACAATGATGGCATGGGGAGTTATTGATTTTGTAGATGAAATCAAATCTAGTAATCAATTAGGACACACTTTGGAAGCCATCAAATGGGGTACTGATTACTTTCTTAAAGCTCATACACAAGCTAATGTTCTTTGGGGTCAGGTAAATAAATTCTTTGGCAAACCAAATTTTACATTTATTTTTCTACCATAGAGCTCATGCATATGGGTTCGTGTAAAAGTATTCATGAAAATTATGGTGAAAATATAAATTCAGGTTGGAGATGGTAATTCTGATCATTATTGTTGGGAACGAGCTGAAGATATGTCAACTTCGCGAACTGCTTACAAGATTGATGCGGGACATCCCGGGTCAGACTTGGCAGGAGAGACTGCAGCTGCTTTTGCTGCGGCTTCTATAGCTTTCAAGCATTACGATTCTGCATATTCTAGTCTACTCTTGCATCATGCAAAACAAGTAAGACGTCCTTTGATTATCGCTTAGGCAATTCCTATTGAACAGTATCTGGTGTAGTAGAAGACCAAATTAACTCTTTTTTTTCCTTGTTATTTGTTCAAATGTATTTTGCAGCTTTTCACATTTGCTGATCGGTTTCGTGGTCGATACGATAATTCAATTCAAAATGCCAAAAACTTCTATGCTTCTGCATCTGGTTATTCGGTACGGCATTAGATTTGCATCCTTTTTTTCCTAATTTTTGTGGTTCTTAAGTATTTGACTTTTCTAAATTTGATCATTTTGGTATGAATAGGATGAACTTTTATGGGCTGCTACTTGGCTTTACCAAGCCACAGGGGAAGACTATTATTTGGCATATGTTGTGAATAATGGCGCCTTTTTGGGAGGAACTGGTTGGGCTGTTGGTGAATTCTCATGGGATAACAAATATGCCGGTGTGCAAATTCTCCTCACTAAGGTATATTCCTACAATTTTTGATATTTTGCTAAGATAAAACATTTGTATTGGTTTATATTCTTAATTGGATTTAATTGTGGCTAAGAATACTGAAAAATGAACTGCAGGTTCTCTTAGAAGGAAAGGGTGGAAAATACACTTCCACTTTACAGCAATATCAAGCTAAAGCGCAGTATTTTGCTTGTTCCTGCGTGCAAAAGAACAGTGGCTACAACGTGCCTCTGACTCCTGGTATGTTGTTGTCCATAGTAATGTTGATGTTGAGTAAATTAGCGATAAGCCGAAAAGATATTCATGTTGGATTCTCTCTTCTCCTTGTCGGTTTAATAGGTGGATTGTTATACATACGGCAATGGAACAACTTGCAGTACGTCTCATCCGCTTCATTTCTTCTCGTCGCCTATTCCGACTATCTCTCAGCCCATAACACTGCCCTCAAGTGCCCTGATGGTCAAATTCAACCTGAAGCTGTTCTCCAGTTCGCCAGATCACAGGTTATAAACTGGATAAAAACTAGCACTTCATTTTAACAATATGAAAGTTCCAAGTGACTGAATATGTTGAACCTGTTTGTTGAAATCCTTTCAGGCTGATTACATTCTAGGGAAGAATCCAAAATCAATGAGTTATTTAGTCGGGTATGGATCCAACTACCCACGGTATGTTCACCACAGAGGAGCTTCAATTCCATCTATGTCAGTTCATCGTTCTACTGTGGGATGCGCTGGTGGTTACGAGGACTGGTACCATCGCAATTCTGCAGACCCTAATGTTATTTATGGAGCACTTGTTGGAGGTCCAGATAAGTATGATCAATACACCAACGAACGTGACGACTATGAACAATCTGAACCTACCATTTCCGGCACTGCTCCTCTTATTGGTCTCTTCGCCAAATTGCAAGGACATGGTAGACCAGGTATACACCTCAAACTTGAAACAGATCCCATACCTTTATTTTGTTTAAATTGCTACTAATTCCCTTGATCACATCCTAATGAAACGATATTAACCAAATTTCTTGCATCATGGACCTTACAGCCCCCTCATATCAAATTACAGCCCCCTCGTATCAAAAACCAGTACCTGTTACACCTAGTTATGGTCAAGGGTCAACTTATCAGAAAGCAACTCCTGCAGTCAGACATCCATATGCATCACCCCAACAAACATCAAGTGAGTATCAATTTTGCTGTTCTTTTTGTGGTTTCGCGGTATCCTTTTTCATGAAACACGGTAATAACAATCTTATGTTGTTTCATGTTTGCAGATGTACCAGTAGTGTTCACTCATTCAATAACCGGCTCATGGAGAGTAGGAACAAACGCGTTCTACCGTCACAAAGTGGTGATCAGGAACACATCTAAGAAGCACATAGCATATCTGAAAATGGGTATTGAAAACCTATCAGGAGAACTCTGGGGACTTACAAAAACATATCAGAAAAACATTTATGAGCTCCCAGCATGGCTCAAGGGGTTGAAACCTGGTTCTCAACATAGTTTCGTGTATATTCAAGGGGGCCCTCAAGCTAAAGTTAGGATTTTGAATTACCGTTAAAAACATGTGGCGACTGCTTAATTTACTTTTTCTTTTCCTCGTCCCTTCTTGTTTTTGTTACGGTGAGAGTTGAGAGGGAATAGGATTTGAGTCTCTGATACAGTGTGGATTCTAGTGTTTCATATTAACCGGTCCAAATGTAAGATTATAAACCAAGGCCTAAATGAAAGAGCCTTTTTGAATTTCATAGTTACTGCACAAATCTCTTCTCCTAAATCTACTTGGTGTTTTACTAAAATGTCTGCGTAAACTTCAAAATCAGCTATACTAAGCTAACAGCGCGTTCGTAAAACTAATCAGGAACCCATTGGTCCATCTAGAATAGGCGAGTTTTAAGGGAATTGGATTCCCCCGGAATTCAATTCCGGAAATTTTAAGCCTGTTCGTTTCAGGGAATTGGGCACATTCCCTCGGAAACCGAACGCGCTGTAAAAGCGAAGACATGAATCTATACCGTGAAGAGTAGAAGAGGAGGATGAAAACACCAGGAAAAAAGAAACACATGTCTTGCGGCTCCCAGACATACCTAGAGGAGAAGTTTAAAACCAGGTACCAGTGCAAGAAAATAGGAACACGTGCAAGATATGAGAAGAGACAATGGTGTTGATTACTAGATATTGATCAATACAACTCTTGCTGAAAATCACACATTATGCAATCCCATTCATACTTTTTTACTACTTAGAGAATTAAGTTCAAACTACTAAAGTCTAACATACAGAAACCATCAGATTTCCCCTATAGAAACTCCAATCCAACAATAAAACAGTAAAAACAAAAATATAATAAGATTATATGGTCATAGTTTTATGAACGAGAACAGGAGGCATCCCAAATCCAAAACTCCTCACTGTTTCTCCCCCTTCAGCTTTTAATCATCAAAGGTGGTTTTCTTTCCTGCATTTAAAAAAGAGATGTTACATTAGAACGGGAAAAATGAAAGATATTGAACTGCATTATTTTCGGAGACAAACAAACCTGAGTAGGGAGTTGATCCGCGTCCTCCTCTAGCACCACCACCAAAACCTCCTCTACCACCACCACGTCCACCCCTTCCTCCACTAAATCCACCAGATCTACCCCCGTCTCTACCACCTCTTCCTCCACTAAATCGTCCTCCTCTGCCACCAAAACTTCCTCTACTGCCACGACCACCAGAGGCACCATCACGGTCTCTTGGTCTGGCTTCTTCAACCGTCAAGGCGGAATTGCCAAATTCAGCTCCATTCATCTCAAGAGCCTTGTTGAAAGCTTGGGCATCAGAAAATTCGATGTAGGCAATCCTGAGAAATACAACAGGCAGCATTATTATGACAAGTAACCTTTAAGAAATAATGTTCAAAAAGCGCAGCAACTAAATGCAAACAAGCAATAATTTCATAGGTGTAAACACAAGTTAGAAAATTTACTAACCCCTTGGCAGCACCAGTGTCGTAATCTTTAGGAATAGACACCCTTGAGATATTCCCACAAGTACCAAAATGCTGTTCCAGGTTGCTCTGAATCTGTTTGTAGGGGAAATCAAAATAATTACTAAACAATTACAAAACTGGCATAGAAAAAAACTAACGTGGATACACAAACTGATTATACCTGGTCAATTCCATCAGATGTATCAAAACCTCTAATGTATATGGTCTGTCCCTCCGGTTTCTGATATCCACTGGAAATTTGACAACCACCCACCAAATTATTAGCAAAGGCATTCACCCCCAAAAGAACTAGAAATCCAGAAGTCATTGTTTAGAATATTTAAAGTAAGTTGCAGTACCCACTCTGAGGGGTAAAAGCACCCCTATCACCCCTGTCACCTCTTTCACGAGCAAAATCAAGCTTGACATGACGTCCACATAATTCCTTACCATTCAACTTCACTGCCTGCAAGAGTAAATTGTCAATTAGAAAAATTCTAAAGAACAAAAGGGTTTTTAACAGGTCATGGGAGCATAAGCTGGGAAAGTTACCTTCTGTGCACCTTCTTCTGTTTCAAACTCAACATGGCCGAATCCTTTGAACCTTCCGTCCTCGTCTGAGGAGAAACGGATATCAGCAATTGGCCCACATTGTTTAAAGAACTCAACCCTACACAAAGACAGGAGAGGTGTTGAGACGATGACATTTATCAAAGGTCAGAAAATCAAAGGTCAGAAAGATTGAAATTTCTCATTAACAAAATATACTCACACATCAGGTTTATCAATAGAAAATGCGAGATTCCCAGCAAAAAGTGTCTTTGATCCTCCTCCAGTGCTTTGAGCCTTAGGAGTTGCAGGGGTCTTAGGCAACAATATGAAACAGGCAAATGAGTGATTGAAGAATGAGTTTGAAAAAAACACTATGATGAGAAAATTATAATTTCCACGAGCAAAAGAAAAGATCATTACTGCTTTAGCTGGTGTTGCTTCAGCCTCTTCCATTTCTTCATCAGAGTCTTTGCTGGCCTGCAAGTTTACCAAGTAATCAATCAGCACATGGACAGAATGTAATCCAGTGTGCATTAACACTTTAAACTCACAATTCAGTCAAGGAAATCACCTCTTTCTTAGGGGTCTTTGCAGACTTTTCATCTTCACTCTCATCGCTTGAGTCCTCAGATTCAGAACTGTTGTCTTTAGCAGCAGGTGCCTGGTATATAGTAGAATCAATGGTGGAATGAATAAACATCAAACCTAAGAGTAGAATCATATTGTAAATTGTTTATCACAGCTTCTTTTATGAGAGATACCTTTTTCACAGCAGCAGGTTTAGCAGGTTCTTCATCAGAACTTTCATCAGAGCTATCATCAGAGCTACTTTCCTTCTTGGCAGCAGGTTTCGCAGCAGGCTTTGCAGCAGGTTTAGCTTCCTGTAGGAATGAGCAGTGGAAATAGAATTCAGGAAAATATCATGGGACACAAGACAGAAATGATGATACACATCCCAATACGCTGTCGAACTTGGACCAGCAGTATGTCAAGAAGTCAATTTGAAACAGTTTATTTTAAGAAACCAAAAACATTAGCCATGTACCCAATGCATGTTAAGAGGAGTAATCCAAACTATCTAAACTGTCAAACCGTTGGGACCAACAACAACAAAAAATCTTCTCAACAACAACAACAAAAACTTCTTAAGCAAATAAAAATCATAGGCAACATAGAACAACAACAACACAGAACAACAACACCTCTGCAGTATTCAACATGCTCTGGCTATTTTTACCTCTTCATCTGATGAATCATCTGAACTGTCATCACTAGATTCTTCCTTCTTTGCTGCTGCTGCAGGAGCAGCAGGTTTCTTTGCAACTGGCTGTTGCATCAGGGGATTTTTTATCAATAAATCAACAAACCCCATAAAACCAATATGAAAAATCAAACAAAACAAACCTCATCCTCGGAATCGCTCTCATCAGAGCTATCATCACTGGACTCTTCTTTCTTTTTGGCTGTTGCAGGTGCAGGAGCTTTCTTTGCTGGGACTACCTTGGCAGGAGGTTCCTACAATAGAAAGAAACGCAAGTGAGTAAAACAGGTGGGGCATTAAAGCACAATAAAAGAGTAAAGTTGAACAAAACAAAATCAACAAGTGTCATACAAATAAAACTAAACAACTCCTCAAAATCAAATCATTCGAAAGAAAATTACAGTAGTTAGAAAATGGACGTTTCATTGATAAGAACAACAGCATATCCTGCTCTTCAGATAATTATGGTTTCACACAAAAAGTGAAATTATAAATTACACGTGGCTAAAGAAAACTCACATCTTCGGAGCTTGAATCATCAGAATCATCATCACTACTTGATTCCTCTTTCTTCTTAACATTTCCGTTCTTAACGGGAGCAGCTGCAGCCTTTTTAGTTGGAACAGCAGCCTTGGGTTTAACTTCCTAAAATACCCAACTTTCATTACACATAAAATCTTTTAAATGCAAAAGAAACCAACAAAAAAAAGATCTAAGTACTCACTTCCTCAGAATCAGAATCACTCTCAGAATCTGATTCAGAGCTGCTAGATTCAGGTTTTGCTTTCTTAGCTGGTACTTGTTTTGTAACAGGAACCACAGGTTCCTGAAATAACAAATTGAAATATGAAATAACATGTAAGACAAACAGAAAATAAAAACTAAACATACACTACAACATCAAAATAAAGAAGTCATAATGAAAAACCCAATTTTCCATAGTTGGGTTTCTCAAATATATATTAGATATAAAATCTCTACAAGAGATTGACCTATAACAGAGACTTTTCTGATAAAATTACTTCATGGGTTTAAATAACAGTGAAGTGCTTGAAAATAAAAACAAATCTTACATCATCAGAAGATGATTCTTCTTCACTGCTGCTAGATTCCTCTTTCTTCTTCTTAGGAACCACCTTCTCAACAACCTTTTGCTTCTTAAGGTTCACCTTCTTCTCGATTTCAGTCTCAGCATCTCTTTTGCTACCTATAAAAACCCAACCAAAAAAATTGATGTTAGTGAAACCACCAACCAAAATCATAAACAGAGAAAATAAACAAAGAAAACCATAAGAACATGATAAAAAACAAACCTTTCTTTCCTGATTTAGCAACGGCAACCTAAAATCAACAAACAAACAGAAATTTTTTTTATCAAAACCAGTAGAAGAAAAAACACCAACACTAGATACATCAACAGAAGAAGAGGAACAAGAGAGGCACATACATCTTTACCAGCCATTACGACTAAGGATCTATGAACAGAGAAGAGAAAAGAGGTGGAAAAAAAAAAGTGAAGGCTGCGAAAAACCCTAAAACTGCTAGGGTTTAAGGTGAAAGAGAGAGACTGAGAAGTGATTGCAGCAACTTGTTTTATATACGGCGATGAGTGAGTCTTTTAGGGTTGAGATTTTTGAGATATTTTGGGGGAAGAAACGGCGACACATGTGTTGTTTTATTTTGTACGTGTTTTGATCCACGCCGTTTATTGGTAAGATCTGAGAGTGGAGACTATGGGACTAAACGGCCCGTCTCAGTTAGGTTAAAAACTTGAAAGGAGGAGTCTCGCTATGGCTTAGGATTTTGGACCACCATCATTTGACCGTGGACAAGAGACATAAACATGCTTCAAAAAAAAAAAAAAACAAAGACATAAACAAGTGCTTACCAGTGGGCTAGCAATAAAAACATGATCGCTAAAAACGGTACCAGTTTAAACAAGGCCGATTAATCCGTAGAAAACAGAGAGATTTTGGTCGTTGGATCTCTGGATTGGCACTCGTCTTTAGCAACCATGAATAAAAATGAAAAAATTGACTAAATTATTAGTGTAGTTGATTAAATATCGCTACCATTTGATTTACAAACAACCTAGCTCGTAAAACCGTGGAAAACATTTTTAAGGTCGTTTCAAAATTGCAAAATCAAGTCTTTTTTATCATACATCTCATTTCATGTAATGAATTTCTTTTATTTATTTATTTATTTTGTAGATTTTGGACCGTTCTAAGGACAATTAATAATTTTGGAAAACTTAAAAGTTTTACGTATCCCTTACCTTCCTCTAATGCTTTGTAAGATTCTCACTCGAACCTTATAGATAAAGAAAATGAATCTTGAGGAATCATATTTTAGCAACGAGGGGTGTTGTGGCACCATAAGACCCGATTTTAGCGTCGTGACATTCCATGGTATCATGGAGATGTTATTTTGGCGCCATCGCGCGGAGATGGGTGTGAACATGTGATTTTGGCATCGTGGTCTGCCATGGCGACGTGAAAATGCCATTTTGGCGACGGGACAGGCCATGGTACCGTGGAAATGCCACTTTGGGCGGGGGCATATCATGGCATAGTGGGCATGCCATGTTGTCCCTTGGGGGTGCCATGGTGCCATACAGATGACCATGGCACTGTGTCATGGTCAAGCTAGCAAGGATGGGGCTATTCCATCGTGGCCATGGCTAACATTGGAGATGTCATGACATCGTGCCTGTTGCCAAGCTAGTAGAGGAAAGGCCATGACACTGAGCCATAGCTAAGCTTGGAGATGCCACGGCATCGCGGTCGGGGCCAGACTAATAGGTTGTGGCTAAGGTAGTGTTTGCATTGTTGAATTAGCATCATGTTTGCCCAGGATGGTACCTTGGTGTTGCTTTGGTTACAAAGCCAATAGCAAATCAATGTTGCTCATACAAGGATTTAAACATGAAGCGCATATAACATGTACGAGGAATCCAGACGTGGAAGTTTGTTACTTAAAGATAACATTCAATATGACTCTTGTCATTAAGGAATGCCCCAGCATCGTGGAGAGAGGCTTCAGGTTAGATGGAGGCTTTATCAATATGTATACCGAATAAGTTCAAGGAATTCACTCATGAAGTTCTGCGCTCCTCTTAAGACATCTTCAATATTACTCAATAAGACTATAAATATTCATACTGGAATGAATGTAGATTCCATACACATGCGACTACAATATAAATATTGGAATGCTCTGTAAATATATTAAATACTAAGAGTTCAAATGGGTGAATCCTTAACACATATATATTTTTATAGACAAGTCATAGAGGTCAGTATGGAACTCTCACGACTATTGACGGATACTATGTGTCTCTGATACAGTTCGTACACGAATTTACAAGTTCTGCCCTTGTCAAAAAACCACATCAAGAAAAGGAACTCGCTTGAAAGATTTATTTGACGAGAAAGGTAAGTTTTATTCACAAAGAGAACAAAACAAATAATGAATTTCCTCTTAGAAATTAAATATGGTTGCCAAACCTAATACTAACAGATTTAGTTGGATAGCTATGTATACAAATGATAGCGAGTAGGACGACTATCATCGTTATTGGTATTGGAGGATATGGTGGTGGAAGATACTTCTTCTCCCCCATCAGATGGTCTCAATATGTTTTCCATGGTGTTAGGAAAAGAAAATACTAAACCAAAATAAAAAAAATTACTTGAAAGCTACTAAAAGAATTTTCAAATGAATGCTGACACATTCTTGTCGAGCAAAACCCTAATCGTGCTTTATATACGTCTTCAACTCTTGTATTTTTGATATACTTTGTCTAACTCCTTTCTTGTTTGTAGGTTCAGGTTACGAATAATATTCAAGAAAAACATGTTGATAATAAAGTGGATGACCTTATCTTTTCCGGTGGATCAAGTGTGCAATAATCCCCAACTATCAGTAACTTCGGTGTTGGAGAATTCGAAAGAGGTGAGGCAGAGCGCATTGCCGATTATCATATTGTTGGTATTGACTTTGTTAGCCATATTTCACTTTTGACTTCGGATGAGATACTCATGGCGGATTTGGTGACATGAGGAGAATAACTCCGAACGGTCTTGCTTATGATGATCTTATAAATCTGGAAATTTGATAACCACAGGTGATGAGAATCTTCGTTTCAATGTGAGGCGATCGCGAGAGTGGCTGGATTTTGTTAGAGTTGTCTGGAACAAGCTAAACTCCGGTCCTTGTTTTCTGAAGTAGGCCCTTGATATTGGAAGAGATACTGTAGTGAAATGGAGGCAAGGATGAAGGCCTTACAGAATTTTCCAAAAATGTAAAGGTCGCTGATGCTAGATGATTTCCTTAAACGTTGGTAGTTGCCTTCTTTAGACCTTTCTCGTACATATCTGGTGAAGCAAGGGGTCCCTCATGAACTCAAACTTGATATGAACACTAGATTAATCCATTGTGCATGCTTATAGGTGAAAACTCTAAGTAAAATTCGTAATAAGAAGTCCTCCCTTGCGCGACTTTCACTCCGGAGACTGTAGAAACTTCGTTTGACATCCGATTTCAGTGGTTGACACCAACTATCGAACAAAAAAGACTCAAATTTCATATACTGGTGAAAATTTTATATTTCAAGATTGTTTGATTAATTGTAAGTATATGTGCAGTTAAACTTAACAATCTAGGGATTTTCAGGAGCACTTCATTCTAGTGTTTCGATCATATATCTTGGGTCATATTTTTGAGCATCATATATACGAAGTTTATTCCTCAAGGGAGCCTTGTCCAATTCTTTACCCATTTGAAACAGTTTTTCGAGTTGGAGCGCTGAAGTTTGAGGCGGTTTGAGTTAAAGAAGATACAGACTCGCTTCGAACCAATACAAACCCTCGTTTTATCGCGCGTATGTATGGAGTAGAGGGAAACCTTAACTGTTTCTTCCACTTGGATGTTTTGAGTGACGAAACTACTCAGGTTTGAATCTTCATATCTTTAGTCAGGATCTGGGACATAGTTGCAATTGTTAAATACAGAGAAGATGCTGACGCAGGAGAATTCTACGATACTGAAGAGAGATGAGAGATTCATTGAGTCACAAATAAGTGCCCCTCACCAATGTAAAAATTGATCTCTAGTCTTCATACCCCAAGTAATAACATGTTGTAAATTGGGTGTGAGGAACTTCGTACGCTTGGAAGTTTTAGAAATACCCTCGGAACATTCGAGACTAAATCTTCAGGCAGGAAAATGACACTCTACGGGTTGGAGACGTCTTCACAGAGTCATATCGGGGTCTTGGTTGCATGCTTCTTTGTGGACTGGTTGCATGTGTCTTCGTGGACAAGATAAAGTTGTTGTTCCGCCTCCGTTAGGTGTCTTAACAGAGACTCATTTGAACTTTTGTAGCAAAATTATCCGTCAATATTTATTCTTATTCTGGGAGAATGGTCAGCCGGAGTTGAGAGTAGTATATGCATTTTAGTACCAGCACGGTAATGGATACACTCAAGTCCAACTTCATAGTCGATTTTTGTTTGCCTTATTGCTGGGAAAGTTCTTTGGGAATCCGCTAGGTAATTCTTCACGTGGAGGAGTCTTGTTTTGACCTGAGGAAGTTGAAAGTGATCGTCATATCTTGTCATTCGCTCACCACGTTTGACTTTGACTCCTTGGATAGCCTATCGAGCCTATCTTTTTGAGAGATGAGGCTTTGACCGAGGGAACTACAATCAGGCTTCTAGATGAGTAATGTGACATGGAGCTACGGTCTTGGATCCTTCCCTGTTTACTTCAATGACAACAACTGGTTATGGTTGTACGTCGATTAGTGGAGTCTTTATCTAAACGGTTGACCTCACGAGTATCACTACAGATTTCTTTTCCCTTGATAGTTTTGGTGCGAAGATATTTTCCTTCTTGGTGAACTGATATTTCATCGAAAAATAAAATTGTATAGTCGTTTGTGCAGTTCAGCTGAAGGCTCATCGAGACTTGGTCGCACAATTGCTAGGGCTAGTTCCTCATCTTTCTGACAGAACGGATGTTGAGATAGCATATCGACGGGAGACTTTGCATCTTTGGAAAAGTATGAGGTTTGGACGAGCGTCGTTTTGGAAGCTAGCCTCGTCTTATACTTTGTCGCGGTATGATCATGATCCTCTGAAGCATGAAAAGCGACAAGTTGTATCTTGGATGGCTGTTTATGACCGTATCTGGCTCTGCAACACTTTTGACTAAGTCATGAATTTTTTGGAGCCTTTCTAAGCGTTTGCTAACTTTTTCCTTTAGACGATGAAAATACAAATCCAATAAAAAAACGAGGTTAATTTGATACATAATGAAAGAGTTATAAATAAAATAGTGAAGTGAAGTAAACTTCCCGAGTCCCCTGTGATCAGGTTGAGGGCCCTTGACCTAAATAAATTTTGAACCAAATATTCATCGGAATCTTCAAGTTTAGATCATCATCTAGTCTTTCAGGTCCTTGAGAGTGATAAGGTCGGTTGGATGGTTGTTCCTATGCTCTGTCGCGTTCTTAACGAGCTTCATCTTCTCCGTGGATGTCGATATGGGATCGAATGGATCCCATCCGTGCTGTTCTCAGCAGTTTTAGTACTCATTCTTTAAGAAACTTGTACCCAATCTAGATTTGTTGGATTTATCCCTACTGGTAACTATAAAGGTGTTTTCAAATAAGTCTGGATGTCGATCTGAGATTTTGTAAGATTTTATTAAGTCCCTAGGAGCTTGCCTTGGTCCTTACCCAACGTTTTTAAGGATTAGTACTAGATAAATAACGTTGCAAATGTAAGATTATTTTGGGGTAAAAACTGATTCTGTTGGTTTTGGTAAATTTGGGTGTGCCACCGAGAAACGAATCTAAACCCTAAACAAATGTACTGCACGAGAGTACTTTAGATTTGAGAGATCAATCTGTACAATTCTGGCCTAAACCAAGAAATGGTCGTTCCGAACTTGCTTCGGTCACAAAGTGAAGGAGAAGGGTTGATCTTAGGGAGGGAAGCGAAGAAGGTGTTGAGATCAAAAATCTTGAGTTTTGAAGGTGTGGTTGTTTTATGACTTGTATCAAAATATGAAACTGGCATGCGGAATGCAAGCTATCAGTTCTTGGTGTTTTTCTGGATACTTGTATTGATAACACTTACAGTTGTTTTCGAAATAGGTTGAAAACCTATTTATACAAGTCATGATTGAGCACACCTTGATCTCGTAAGAAGTGGAGACAATTAAATAGTGGAGAAGTGGGGTTGTGTAAAAAGAGGTGACCTTTACGTTTCCATCATGAGGGAAAACTGGTCAGCCTTACGCCTACTACTCTCTTACCATTATTAACCGTCCGCCCTTTCCTGAAACTTTCTCGTAATGGGCGCATTGCACGCCGCACGCTGTAAACCGTCAGACCAATACCCTGATGAACATCCCCCAGTTTGTGACATGTTTGATGTCTCGAGTATTTTCGTGGAAAATATGCAGCAGGTTGCTGAGTGGGTCTTGTGTTCAAGACCTAGCTATTATGACCAATCGCGCAAGCTGGGTGGCGGATAGTCATATGTGACGGGCCAAGTCATGAGACTTGCTGCCAAGAATAGCATGTGATGCTGTTAGAGCATTGCTCGGTCGAACTCGCATGCGTTGCTATTTCAAGCATGTTTGTCAATATTAGTGATCAAAACTATAAGTCTTGATTTCTAGTCTACTATAGCTAAGTCCTGGACTATGATAGAAAGTGTAGTTGAGCTCGAGAACTCCATGGCGATCATCATACAAGACGAAGGACTACTTAAGGAACTGGTGGATCTTCATCGACTAAAAGGTATGTGGAGACTTGAACTTATCTATCACTCAAAAGTCTATCTACTTTATCTCCTATTTTGAGACAAAAGTCGTTTTGCTATATAGACTTTGATTATACACATTTGCTATTTCGAGCCAAGTTTATCTCGCCTGTCTATTTCTCGAAATATGTGTTGGTAAGCTTTTGTATTGGCCAAGTTCGTCTTTACCTAGTGACGAAAGTCATGACACGTTTCAATCACCTTGAAAATTGCTTACTTTGACGAAATGTCCTCTAAGAATGTTTCAATGGTTGAAATGAGAGTTTAGATCAAATAACCAATGATGGATATAAGTATTGTGTGGCAACACATATATGTATAAGTCCTTTTTCCTTGAACCGAAGTTTGCGAACTTTGTTGATCAAGAGAACCGAAAAAAGAGCTGTGAAATCAGTCCGCGAATTCAGTCCGCGAACCCAGTCCGTGAACTGACGGAAGTTCTCGACCGAGAAAATCTGTTGTAGTTTGAGAACTCCTTCCAGGAACTTAAGTCCGCGAACTAAGTCTGTGAACTTAAGCTAGTTATATCTAAAGACGATTGTTTGTGAACTTATTTATATTAACTAAGGAATGCTAAATGCAAACCGTGGCTATATAGTTCATGAACCGATTCGAGTGAATCAAATCGTTTTTGCTTCTATTGTGTCTTGTGTAGTTACATAAGATTTCCTTGCAACTGAACAACTCTATAACTAGTTCATTTGAGTCATTTGAACTAGTTATGGTGAAGAAGAACATGGTTGATATGAAAGTGCTCATATGGCTAACCATTGGTTAACTATTGTTGAACCAACAAATGTCCATGTTTAGGTACGGTTACATAAACCCAAAATAGTACATTTCATTTGTATATAACAAGCTAAGTTTTCGATCTAACGGTTGAAAGATATTAGCTTGAATCCAATCAGGTTTTCATCTAACGGTGAATATTGAATGCTTTGTTACCAAGCTAACATTGATTGCAAACCCTGATTTGAAAGACTATATAAGGGAGAACTCTAGCAATTGGGAAACCTAATCCCCACACCTCCTGTGTGATACTAGTTGTATTAGCTAGAGTCGATTCTCCTTTAACCTTAGGCTTCTTCTTGAAAACCAGGTTAACGACTTAAGGACTTCATTGGGATTGCGAAGCCAGACCGATACTACTTTCTTGTAGTTGTGTGATCTGATCTTGCTGATTCTATCGTTTTGAGTACAATCGTAACGATTGGCTTGAGATTTATATCTCCGATAGGCAAGATATAAAAGTAGTCACAAACATCTTCGTCTCATCGTTTGTGATTCCACAATATCTTATTTCGCCGCGTCGATTAAGATTATTGTGAGGTGATTGATAATACTAGGCTGTTCTTCGGGAATATAAGTCCGGTTTCTCAATTGGTTCATGTTCACCTTGATTTATCGAAAGACGGAACAAAACTCGTAGGTATTTCTGTGGGAGACAGATTTATCTATTATGTAGACTTTTCTGTGTGATACAGATTTGTTTATTAAAGTCTTCGACTTTGGGTCGTAGCAACTCTTAATTGTGGGTGAGATCAGCTAAGGGAATCAAGTGCGTAGTATCCTGCTGGGATCAGATACGTAAGGAGCGCAACTGTACCTTGAATCAGTGTGAGATTGATTGGGGTTCAACTACAGTCCAGACCGAAGTTAGTTAGTAGTAGGCTAGTGTCTGCAGCGGTTTGATACAGTGTGGTGTTCAATATGGACTAGGTCCCGGGTTTTTTCTGCATTTGCGGTTTCCTCGTTAACAAAATTTTTGGTGTCTGTGTTATTTCTATTCCGCATTATATTTTCTTATATAATTGAAATATCACAGGTTGTGCATTGTATCGATCAATTATGAAATCCAACCTTGGTTGTTGATTGGAAATTGATTGATCCTTGGATATTGGTCTTTGGTACCATACAAGCTTATTATCCTTGTATTTGATAAAGACTCGCAAATTCTTATTTGCTTGAGTAAAGATCAAATCAAGTGAGAGAGATATTAACTCCTCAATATACTTTTCTCTAGATTGAGTCTGACTGTCTAGTTGATTCTCTAGAAAGTATATTGGAGTTTGTCCATACAGATTTCTAAGCGAAATATTGGGTGTGGTTGTTGTACCCCCGCTTTTTCAGATGCTATTAGGTTAAATAACTAAGTTATTTGTGAAGTCGATACTCGTAAGATATCGTATTGTCTTCGATGTATGTAGAGTATCGCTTTTAAGAAAGCAGATCAAAATAATTGATGCGTGTGAAGCATCGTTGTATAAATCTCGCTTAAATCAGTCGCGAAGCTTAATGTCTTAAAAGTAGCATGACCGACCATTTTCAAGAAGCTTCCAGGAGCTATTCACGCGTGCCAAAGGCAGGTCGGTCGGTCCTTATAGGAGAGTGATAGTTGGTGACTATGGTGACATCTTATTGGTCGCCTATGACTTAATCTAGGCCGGTCAATTCGGCTTGCGAAGTTGGACGGCCGAAATGATTTGCGGCAGTTAATGGCTGCTTTAAAATCCATGTAAGCGGCTCGACCAACCCCTTTTGCACGATCGTTTGGGAGCCATATGGGGAGCCGTGGCTTGGCCGATCGCGGCTTATGGAAGGGAGTGGCCGTTGATCATGGCCACATCTTGTTGGCTACCTAAAATAGGAGTTAGGCCGACCAATTCATTTGGCGAAGTTGGGCGTCCAAGATTATTTGCGGCAGTTAATGGCTGTCGTTGATTTAATTTAGGTTTTAAAAAGCCGTGTGGCCAACCTATTTTAGGGCCAACATTTTTGGTGTTGGCGCCGTGTTGGGAGCCATTCGTCTGGCCAGCACAATAGCTGGGCCGCTGGTGAGCGTATTTGCACCTTGCCCATTGATTGAGATTGAACCTAAGCCGGTCAATTCGGCTGGCGAAGTTGGGCGGCCAAGATCTTTTTGTGGCAGCAATATGTTGCTGCTAACATAAACTAGGGTTTTATAACTCGCGCGGCCAACCTACTTTGGGTAAACGTTTGGTGGCTACGCTTGCGAGTTGGAAGGATTTCGATCGGCCAATGCATTAGTGGGCCCGCCGGTGTGCATGGTGGCGCTTGTCCGGTCACGTCAGGAGGCGGCCAAGCTTGGTAAACCAACCGGCAAAAATGTGCAGTTGTGATCGTTTTTGAGACTGACATGGGAAGCCTAGATTAGATTCCTTAAGGAATTGGGCGCATCAACCAACCAACTTCCAAATTTATTTAAGTGTGCGTGTGCGAGTTTAAAGCGATATGATTGGTCGACAGGAAAGGGGGCCGACAAGCAATTTATGGGGCGTGGCCGGCCAGCCATGGGCAGTGCCTGCTAGGGCGAACTGGCCGGCCAAGTGGCGTGGTCGCACCTCCTTTTGTTGTTGCTTCTACTTTCCGTCACTCCTCTTTTACTTCTTGTTTTCTGATTTTTGGTAGGACTTTGCTCCTACTAGTCCGTGGCGGATCAATTTTGAAAATGCGGGGGTCTAACCACCACACCCAACAATTCGTTTGGCAATCTGAGAGGACCTACTCCAATATACTTTCTAGAGAATCAACTAGACAGTCAGACTCAATCTAGAGTATAGTATATAAAGAGTTTAATATATCTGTTTCACAATGTAATTAGCAAATCAAACAGATAGAAATTCGCGAGCCTGATTATTATGTGAAACAACTTGAACGGTACCAAAGACCAATGTTCAAGTGTCAATCAATTTAAATCAACAACGAAAGGTTGTATATTCTAATTGATTGATCTTAACGCACAACCTGTGATATTTCTATTATATAAAAAAATATAATGCGGAAAAGAAATAACACAGACACCAGAATTTTGTTAACGAGGAAAACCACATATGCAAAAAAAACCCCGGGACGTAGTCCAGTTTGAACACCACACTGTATTAAGCCGCTACAGACTCTAGCCTACTACCAATTAACTTCGTACTGAACTGTAATTGAACCCTAATCAATCTCACATTGATTCAAGGTACAGTTGTGTTCCTTACGTCTGTGATCCCAGCAGGATACTACGCACTTGATTCCCTTAGATGATCTCACCCACAACTAAGAGTTGCTACGACCCAAAGTCGAAGACTTGATAAACAAATCTGTCTCACACAAAAAAGTCTATAGATTGAATAAATCTGTCTCCCACAAAAATTCCCAAGAGTTTTTGTTCCGTCTTTTGATAAATCAAGGTGAACAGGAACCAATTGATAAACCAGACTTATATTCTGGAAGAACAACCTAGTATTATCAATCACCTCACAATAATCTTAATCGACTAGCGAAACAAGATATTGTGGAATCACAAACGATGAGACGAAGATGTTTGTGATTACTTTTATCTTGCCTATCGGAGAAATCAATCTCGAGTCAATTATTTCAATTGTACTCAATATTAGGCCTGTCAATGGAAGAATATCCGTCGGATATTTAGAAATCCGATATCCGACATGTTAAGTACTACCGGATATTCGATATCCGATAATATCCTACAGGATATCAAAATCAGATATCGATTCCGATAGGCTAAGCTGTCGGATATCCGATAAATATCCAATAGTATCCGGTTATAACAAAAAAGCTTAAAAACCCTTGTAAAACATTTTCATAATTGACACTTATGGGATATTTATCCGACAATATCCGATAATATCCGATACTAAACTCGAAATTAGGATAAATTACAAATAAGTTCCTATACTATCGGATATTAACATTTCGGATGAGGTCTAATCCGTTTCCGATATGTTAAGGAAGAAATATCCGATAAAATATCCGATCTGATATCCGATATCCGATAAAACGGATAAAATCCTATAGGATCTCGAATACTCGGAAACGGATACCGGATATCAGACAAATATTGACAGGCCTACTCAATATGATAGAATCGGGCAAGATCAGAACATGCAACTACAAAGAAAATAGTTGGATCTGGCTTCACAATCCCAGTGAAGTCTTTGAAGTCGTTAACCTACAGGGTCTCGAAGAAACCTAAGGTTAAAGGAGAACTGACTCTAGTTTATGCAACTAGTAACACGCAGGAAGTGTGGGGGATTAGGTTTCCCAGTTGCTAGAGTTCTCCTTTATATAGTTTTCAAATCAGGGTTTGCAATCCAAGTTACCTTGGTAACAAAGCATTCAATATTCACCGTTAGATGAAAAACCTGATTCAACAAAGCTAATATCTTTCAACCGTTAGATCGAACTTAACTTGTTACACACAAATGAAATGTACCCTCGTTTAGGTTTATGTAACCGTACCCAAACTTGTACACCATGTTGGTTCAACAATAGTTAACCGAAGTTATCCATATGATTACTTAACCATAACTAGTTCAAATGACTCAAATGAAACTAGTTAAAGAGTCATTCAATTGCTATATTCTCATAGAAGTATACAAGAACACAATTGAAGCAAAATCAGTTTGATTAACTCGAATCCATACATGAAAATTATAGCCAGGGTTTGCAAAGATTGCATTCCTTATTTTATAAATGTTTAAGTTCATGTACACAACTGATATTAGAAAGTAACCAACTCAAGTATGCAAACGGGTACGCATACTTAAGTAGCCGGACCGAGTTTGGCTACGCCAGTACGCGTACGGGTGCGCATACCAATTTACATTCCAAACTCCAGCAGAAATTCACGGACGTGAGACTTCCGCCAGTATGCGTACGGGTACTCATACTTGCCCAGACATCCAACAACCGCCAGTACGCTTACGGGTACGCATACTTCAAGTTCCCGATTTTGGACTTACACACAAATGTGATAACACACTATGTTTATATCCAAACATGGTTAGATGATTCTAAACTCTTTATTTCAATCGTTGAAACTTTCTTAGCGGATGACAATAGCCGTTTTCACACACTACTGACGTCAAAGCAATTTTCAAGATATTGAAATAATCATAACGAAACATTTCAAGACTACACCAAATGATTGTATCACACAAACCATGTATGATGTTACTTGGAAATTTTCACATGATATAAGATGAACTTGGTCGAAGCGAAAGCTTGCCAACACATATTTCGAGAAATATGTAAACGAGATAAACTCAGCTCGAAATATCAAATGTGTATATAGAAAACTATATCGTAATACGACTTATGTCTCAATATAGGAGATAAAATAGAAATAGACTTTCCAAGTGATAGATGAGTTTCAGTCTCCATATACCAAGTTCCCCTTAGTAGTTTTTCGTCTTTAAATGATGAACGCCATGAAGTCTAAGCTCAACTACGCAATATATGTCCTAGTCCAAGACATCTATAAATAGGCTAGAAATCAAGACTTATATTTTTGATCACTAACATTGACAAACATGCTTGAGATAGCAACGCATGCGAGTTCGACCGAGCAGTGCTCTAACAAATTTCCTAGCTTACCTATGTTTGGTCTCTACCAATAGGGTTCGAGATATTGCGCAGGGCGTAAGAAACCTAATTTTTGCAAATTAATTAGGTTAAAATTCGAATATTGCGAGCTGTCGCAAAATTGGTCACATTTGGTAAATTCTATGTATTGACACAAAAATCTTAATTTTATTCTCAAAGAGCATTTAACGCGTCCTCTGATTGAGTACTTTCATGCATACCTTAATCTTGATACTTCGGGAAATTCATGCTACTCAGCTGCGAGTGAACATTAATTGTCATGTCATACCAATATTAAGGGTTCAGCCGGGAACATAGCATAGAAAAGTACTTAATAAGCCATACATTAATGAATAATGCAGGCGAGAGATAAAATCTACAGAATATTTGGGGTTGTTGCTACACGCACCATTCTGGGTAGATTTCATATAAATATACTGAATTTCTCAATAAATAAGTAAGGAGGCCTGAGCACTCATCATTCTTAAACGACTCATCTTCCTTGCAGAACGACGACATATTAAATACAGGGTTTCACAATTTTATCCCTGAACTAAAAACCACCATCAACGAAGATATGGTCTAATCTTTCGCAATGATACAAGTTAAGCTATCACAACTCGATCTGGGACCTTCATTCCAGCTAATTCATAGGCAGAAACTCTAAATTTTCTTTAAAAGGGCAAAATGGGCAAAGGAAAATTATATTGTCTCGATTGAAACATATTGTCAGAAAATTATAAACTTTGCCAAAAGAAAAAAAAAAATCAATGGAAAAATCAAGTCATTTTTGAATGAAGCTTTAAGGATTATGGGATCCTGTGTTGACCTTTTAGATTGTTGTTTAATCGTAAGGTAATCAAGCAACTGACATGCTAGCAAAGGAGGCAAGGAAACAAAGTATTCTTAAGCAACTATGGATGCAATGCCAAACAATTTTTCTCTGCAATGTTTTAGATAGAAAGAATTTAATTTTGAATGTTATGTATTATCCAACATCCGGGAACAAAGTCTGTTGGGTGTTGCCATATTTCAGTTCACATAATTGAAAGAGGGACAACCAACAAAACTGAAAGCCTCTTGTAACTGTTCATTTTGGTTTATAAGATTATAATATATATATTTTTAAAAATCTCAAATTATTAACATATGTAGCCTTTTTCAAAACCTATTTTCAACCAAATTTCTAAAACTATACTAAGATATGGTTTATACAGAATCAATGGTGACTACTAGAACACTTATACACTAAGTATTTTATGGGGGAAAGACGTGACACAAACACGTTTATTGAAATATTTGAATTTTGATAAAAAAATTTCACTTAGACAATATAATTTTGGTTCAAACTTCCCACACTCGTTACAATGATACATTCTTCTTTGGGTATTTAATTCTCGCACAATTTTCTGGTCCTCGTAAATAATCCAAAAAGAGTTGTCAGATCTCGTTAAGAGATAAACTCGATCTAAGACCAGGAGAGATAAGTCAAGATTTCGTTCTTATTTTTTTAAATAAAATAAAATCAACCTAGTATTAAAGATGTAAGCTTCTTCGATCTTCCCGGGTTTTCTTGAAACAATCGATTTCTTAACAAATTCTATCTTTTTTTTAAATTTATAATGTTCTTTCAATTTTGAGTTAAATTTAATTAAAAAGATTTTTTTTTAAAACCAAAATTTTTATTAAGAAAAGAAAGTAAAAAACAGGAGGGGATATGAAGCCAGACTCCTAAAGAGAAAAACATAAAAGAAAAAGAAAAATGCAGAACAAAGGATTGGAAAAACGAAAACTTACATTAACAAGCTCATATAAAGCGCTCTTACGAAAGTGAAGCCCGTCCTCACGACTAAAGTACCCTTACTTCAATATGTTAGACCATTGCTCGGTCGAACTCACAAGTATTGCTATCTCAAGCTTGTTTTCAAATTTAGTTGTCAAAACTATATCTTGATTTATAGTCTATAATTAGTTAAGTCTCGGATTAGGATAGAAGTGTAGTTGAGAATCGGACATCACTGCAGTCATCATTGCATTTTACCGTTTGAAGGGCGAAGATCAACCGAAGCTTTTGGAGAACTTCCTCAACAAAAGGTAAGTGAAGACTGAACCGCCTATTTCTCAAGTTATATTCATCTTTATATCTATGAGACGTTGTCGCATAACTAATCAGACTATCGTAAGCATATCAATAATTTCGTGTCAAGTTTATCTTGGTAATTAGTTCTCGAAATATATATGACTAATCTTAATGAACATTTGTTCATACTTGATGAATTTCGGTTAAGGACAATTTATTGTTCGTAATATAAATCATGATTCAAGATTATCACTCGAAAATAGCCTGTAACAATGATACGTGTCATTGATGTTATTTGGAAATGTTCCAAATTGATCTAGAGAGAAATATAAAACTACTGAAAATCTGGATACAGGATAGTATGCATACCAGTTTCACTAACAAGGAAAATTGTTATAGGTCTGAAGTCGTAGTATATGTACTTTGTACACGTAATGGTGTAGCTATAGTTCGACAACGACTTAGTGGCACACCCGATATCCATACCACAAAAAATATGTGAACTCGTGAACCCTGAATGGTACGCAAACCAGTACACATACCGAAAAAGAACTAATGGTTCTGTAGCCGGTGTGGTATCTGTTTTGGGGTAAAAACTATTTCTGCCGGTTTTGGTAAATTTGGATGTGTTGATGAGAAACGAATTTATACCTAAACAAATGCACTGCACGGGAGTACTATAGATTCGAGAGATCAATCTGTACAATCCTGTCCTAAACCAAGAAATGGTCGTTCCAATTTTGCTTCGGTCACAAAGTGAAGGAGAAGGGTTGGTCTTAGGGAGGGAAGAGAAGAAGGTGTTGAGGCCAGAATGGTTAATTCTGAAGGTGTGGCTATTTTATGACTTGTATCAGAAATTTGGAACTGGCTTGCAGAATGTAAGCTATCAGTTCTTTGGTGTTTTTTCCGGATACTTGTGTTGTTGTTAACCAAAACTCTTGTTGTTCGGTCGAAATAGGTAGAAACCTCTTTATACAAGTCATAATTGAAATGCACCCTGATCTCATAGGAAGTGGGAGTGGTTGAGTGATGGAGAAGTGGGGTAATGTGTAAGTGCCAGAAACCATGCCCCCACTGTGGATAAAATGGTTTGCTCACACCCACTATTTCTTGCCGCCACTAACTGCCTTGATTTCCTAACACTTTCTTATAATGGGTGTGTTGCACGCCGTACGTTGTAAACCACCAGACCAATACCCTGATGAGCATCCCCCAGTTTGTGACATGTTTGATGTCTCGAGTATGTGCAACAGATCGATGAGTGGGTCTTGTATGCAAGACCTAATTGTTCTGATCAATCGTGCGCCAGCTGGGTGGCCGATGATCATGTTCTGGCAAGTCAAGTCATGGGACTTGCTGTAGGAAAATGGCGTGTGAACCTGAGACTTTCCATAGGCCGGTCAATTTTGTGGCGAATTTGGACGGCTGAGATTGTAATTCATGAGAGAGGGTGGTCATTGATTATGGCCACATTCCGTTGACACCTGATAGTAGCATAGTGGCGCCATTGGCACATTCTAGTGGCATAGCGGCATATTTAGCGCATGCCAGTGGCACAACGACATGGTTGGCATATGCCAGTGGCATATCGGCGCAAATTGCGCCTGGCGTAGCCGTGGCCGCTATATTTTGGCATATTGGTGTTAGGCCCAAATATGGCTTGGCAACCGTAGTTTCAGTTGCCATATCAATCTTAATTCCCTAGGTAGCATCACTTGGCTTGGTTGGCGTAGCAACCTTACCTAAATTAGGGTTTGGCATACCGAAACCCTAATTAACGCGTGTGGCATGTGGCCGCGGCACAGTGACGTTTTTTGTGCAAACGGTTCCATGGCCGCGTCAAAGGAGCTATGGAAGGGCCATAACGTGGGGACGGCCACAGGAGCAAGGATAGCTATGAGTGGCCATAGCATGGCGTCACTTTTAGGGTTTCCTGGGTCCCGCATGGCTTGTGGCATGTTGTGGGACCAAAGTGGCGTAATTTGAGCCACGACCAAAATTAGGGTATCAACTAATGCCACGAAAGAAAAATCGAGTACTAGTGTGGATACCCTGACTGGAATCTGTTATGGTGTTGGCGACGATTAAAAAGTGAGTTAGCACGTAAGCGCGCTATTTGTGGCGGAATGACACGTTTGGCATGCTGCTGTGGCATGTTGGCACGTTTGGCATGATGTTGTGGCATGTTGGCACGTTTGGCATGCCAATTGCATGTTCGCGCGGTTTGGCACGTTTCGCATGCCATTAGCATGTTGGCGCGGTTTGGCAAGCTAATTGGCATTGCGACCATCTGGTGTAATTTGCCTCTTTTAATACTGTGACAGGTTTAGAGCAACCTGATTGGTTAATAGAAAAGGGGCCAACCAAACATAGGGTGTGGCCACATCTTCTAGTGCGCGTGGCGGGTTTAAAGCGACCTGATTGGCCGATAAGAAAGAGGGCCGGCAAGTATGGGCCCGACCACAACTCATGTGCATGTGGCGGATTTAAAGCGACCTGATTGGTCGATGGGAAAGAGGAGAGCCGGTCAGGAAGCATGGGGGCGTGGCCATCTGCAAGTGGCGTCGGTTGGCCTATGGCACGACCACACCTCCCTTTGTTGCTGCTCCTATTTTCCGCAGCTCCTTTTATTCCTTGTTTTCTGATTTGGGGTAGGACTTTGTGTTAGATCATTGCTCGGTCGAACTCGCATGTGTTGCTATCTCAAGCATGTTTGTCAATGTCAGTGATCAAAACTATAAGTCTTGATTTCTAGTCTATTATAGCTAAGTCTCGGAGTAGGATAGAAAGTGTAGTTGAGCTCAAGGACTTCATGGCGATTCATCATACAAGTAGGAGAACTACTCAAGGAACCGTTGGAACTTCTCGACAAAAAGGTATGTGAAGACTTGAAATTATCTGTCACTCAAAAGTCTATCTACTCTATCTCCTACTTCTTGAGACAAAAAGTCGTATGCTATATATATATACTTAGATTATACACATTTGGTATTTCGAGCCGAGTATACCTCGCCTATCTATATCTCGAAATATGTGTTGGTAAGCTTTTCGCTTCGACCAAGTTTATCTTTACCTAGTGAAGAAATTCATGATATGTTTCAATCATCTTGAAAATTTCTTTGACGAGAAATGGTGTAACAATTATCTAACGTCCTCTAAGAATGTTTTAATGATTTAAATGAGAGTTTAGATTACATAACCAATGATGGACATAAGCATTGTTGTGGAAACACATTTATGTATAAGTCCTATTCCTTGAACCAAAGTTTGCGAACTTTGTTGATCAAGAGAAACCGGAAGAATGGCTTGTTGCCAAGTCCGCGAACTCAGTCCGTGAACTGCCGAACTTCTCATCCCGAGAAATTCTGCTGGAGTTGACAAACTAGTTGCGTGAGTACCAGTCCGCGAACCCAGTCCGCGAACTGGCGGAAGGTCTCTTGCCGAGATTTTCTGTTGGAGTTGTAAACTCTGCCAGTTGCTTAAGTCCGAGAACCTAGTGTGCGAACTTAAGAAGGTTATATATCTGAAGATGATTTCTGAACTTAAACTTTAAAAAGACTAAGGAATGCAGTTTGCAAACCGTGGCTATAAAAGTTCATGAACCGATTCAAGTGAATCAAATCATCTTTGCTTCAATTGTGTCTCGTGTAGTTACATAAGATTTTCTCGCAATTGAACAACTCTCTAACTAGTTCATTTGAGTCATTTGAACTAGTTATGGTGAAGAATAACATGGTTGATATGAAATGCTCATATGGCTAACCTTTTGGTTACCTATTGTTGAACCAACAATGTACACGTTTGGGTACGATTAAAAAACCTAGAAGCGTACAGTTCATTTATGTATAACAAGCTAAGTTTTCGACCTAACGGTTGAGAAATATTAGCTTGAATCTAAATCAGGTTTTCATCTAACGGTGAATATCGATTGCTTTGTAACTAAGTGTTGATGGTGGATTTTCATTTAAGGCTAAAATTGTAAAAGCCAAAATTATGCGATGACATCCTGCAAAGAATAAAGCCACTGATAAGTGATGAATACTTCTCCACTTTACTAATTCACCTGGAATGGAGCATATGGCAACAATCCCAGTATTCTGTGAATTTATAGCATTATCAATTAATGCATGACCAACCTTGTATTTCCTGTGTTGTTCCTGCTGAACTCTCATTATTGGTGCGGCATGACGACTGAGTGCTGCTCTCAGCAGAGTAACACGAATCTCCAAGTGTCACTAATGAGGCATGCACGAATTACCCTTACAGGCTACAACTCTCGGTGTGTTATACTAGCCCGATTGAGCATACATCTCTCGGTGTGTTATACTAGCCCGATCGAGCATCTGGATTGTCCATCTCAGTCTCAAAAATAATCACGAACACGCAAGTTGGCCGCATGATTTAACCAGCCTAGACGATCCTCAGCAGGAGAAGGCTACCACCTTAATGACCACCAGTGGGCCCGCTTATGACCTGGTTGGTCGAAAACCTACCATGCCTCCCAAACTACCACCGAACACCAGCCTGAAGTTGGGCGTCCAGGCTGGTATGGAGCGGCTTGGAGGAGTCGTACGAACAAAGGCCGCCTACGGTAGTCTCAAATTCATCACGTCCATCCAACTTCATCGGCATAGTTGGACGGCGTAGATCGTCCCATGGACAGTTGGACAAGCGTTGTCCTGTACACCGGTGGGCCCCCTTCACGCCTGCATAATCGATCCTCCCCTGACCTAGGCACATAATCACGTACAGTTGCCCGAAGTTCAGCCGGCGTGAGGTTCAAAGGGTCGCATGAAATTCCACTAAAGGTCTTAAATTGATCACGACCATCCAACTTCACCAGCATGATTGGATGGCTTAGATCAGACCTATAACCACCAGACATGTATTGGCGTGCTCACTACTGGCCCAATGTGGGTCCCACACGATCGACCTCTCCAGATAAGGAGTGTAGGGTGCAATTTCGGTCGACCAAACTAGCATGCACGCAACCGGCCGGAAACCCTAATTAGGGTTTGCGACATGCATATGTCGCAAATTGATCGCGAGCGTCCGTGTTCGCCAGCTTGTATGAAGGGTCCAGGAATAGTCTAAGCAGGTCCGGAGAGTATCAACATGATCAATGTGGATCCATCTATCTCCATGTCCGACCGACCAAGACAAACCATGGCTAGGTGTCTCGATTCGTGCACCCAAACTAGGCATGGTCGCGCGGTTTTATTTTGCAAACTGATCTCGACCACTCAACTTTACCAGAAAAATTGAGTGGCTTAGATCGCATATCCATGGGACATCGATGTACGGACGTGTACACCGGCATGCCGTCTACACGCATGACCAATCAGTCTTGGCAAAAACGCGTCCCATGGTTGGATTCGACCAAGCTAAAGGTTGGTGTTTGAGCACCTCCTAAACCCTAATCCAACGGTCGCAGATGTGGGTCGCAAGTCATCTCGTCCGTCCAACTTCGCCAGCTTGGACGGACAGCCTAAGACAGGAGTTAGGCGACCAGTGAGGCATCACCACGATCACCGTCCACCACTCTTCCACATAGAGTGATCGGCCAAGTCAGGGCTTACCTGTACATCCTCCAAACGATCACTCGAAGATGGTCAGACGTGATGCTATTTTAAGACGCTTAATTGTGACTTACTCCGTTAAGCCTTAAAATAGCGATGCTTCACACGTGCTGAATATATTCGATGCATTACATGCATAGAATACACACGATATTTCATAAATATAGACTTCCTAAATAACTTAGTTATTTAATCTAGCATCACATGCTACCTTTTGTGGGTCCCACGATCCACACACTCGAGACATTAATCATGTCACAAACCGGGGGATACTTACTGGGGTATTGGTCTGGCGGTTTACAGCGTGCATCATAAGAACGTTTCAGGAAGTCATGGAGGGTTAGTGATGATGGGACAAGTGGTCTTTACCTGATCGTGTGATAGTTACCACGACTCCACTACTCCATCACTCCACTTCCTCCACTTCCCATGAGAAACGTGGGTTAGGCACAATGACTTGTATAAATAGGTTCTCCTCCCTATTTCCAAACAAGACAACGAGACAGAAGCCAAGTGTTGATACAATCGTATTCCAACACCAGAACTGATAGCTTTTATTCTGCAAGCCAGTTCAGCTTTCTGATACAAGTCATACATAGCCAACACCTTCACAACCTTCTTCGCTTTCCTCCCTAAGATCAACGCCATCTCCTTCACTTTGTGACCGAAGCAAGTCTGGAACGACCATTTCTTGGTTTAGGCCAGAGTTGTGCAGATTGATTTCTCGAATCACAAATACTCCCGTGCAGTGCATTTGTTTAGGATTTAGATTCATTTCTCATCCACACACCCCAAATTACCAAAACCGGCAGAAATAGTTTTCACCCATAAACACTAAGGCAAAACCTGATTTGAAGGCTATATAAAGGAGACATATAGCATTGTGCAAAACTAATCCCCACACGTCTGTGTGATACTAGTGCGCTCGCTAGAGTCGATTCTCCTTTAACCTTTGGTTTTTTTCTCTAAAACCAGGTTAACGACTTAAAGACTTCATTGGGATTGTGAAGCCAGACCGATACTACTTTTATCCTAGTTGTGTGATCTGATCTTGCATCTTCTATCGTAAGAGTACAATCTATTGATTGGCTTGATATCGTGAGAGTTCTCCGATAGGCAAGATAAAGAAGTCACAAACACCTTCGTCTCACTGTTTGTGATTCCTCGACAAACCGCTGTGTATTCAAGAAGGATTTTAGAGAGGTGATTGATTAATCTAGGCTGTTCTTCGGGAATATAAGACCGGATTATCAATTGGTTCATGTTCACCTTGATTTCATATCTTAAGACGGAACAAAACCTAGTGTTTATCTGTGGGAGACAGATTTATCCTTTGATATACTTTTCTGTGTGAGACATATATTATCAAGTCTGCGATTTTGGGTTGCAGCAACTCTTGGTTGTGGGTGAGATCAGCTAAGGGAATCAAGTGCACAATATCCTGCTGGGATCAGAGGAGTAGGAGTACAACTGTACCTTGGATCGGTGGGATACTGATTAGGGTTCAACTATAGTCCAGTCCGAAGTTATCTTGTAGTAGGCTAGTGTCTGTAGCGGCTTAATACAGTGTGTATTCAATTTGGACTAGGTCCCGGAGTTTTTCTGCATTTGCGGTTTCCTCGTTAACAAAACTTCTGGTGTCTGTGTTATTTCTTTTCCGCATTATATTTTATATAATTGAAATAATATAGGTTGTGCGTTCGTGATCATCAATTGGAAATCCAACCTTTGGTTGTTGATTGATATTGATTGATCCTTGGACATTGGTCTTTGGTACCGTCCAAGTTATTCCTTGCATTTGATAAAGACTCGTTATTGATTTTAGCTTGAGTAAAAATCAAATCAAGAGAGAGATATTAACTCCTTCAGATACTTCTATCTAGATTGAGTCTGACTGTCTAGTTGATTCTCTTGCAAAGTATTTCGGAGTTAGTCCATACAGATTGCTAAGTGAAATACTGGGTGGTGTTGTTAGACCCCCGCTTTTTCAGAAAGTTTATAAAAGGGGAACCTCAAACAACTAGGACCTTTGAATACCGACACTATCTTTGTGTGTCCTTGTTGTAAATTAGAGTCGTCCTCTTCATAAAACCCTTTTAGGGTTTAGCGACTAAAAAGACTTCATCGGGACTCGTGAAGCCAGGTCCAGCTATCTTTTATCTTGATAGTTCGAGTATCTTGATCTTGATTGATTGTTTATCTTGCTCCATCAATCAAGATAGATAGAAATCATCAAAGTTCTCTTCGTCTCAGACTTTGTCGATTTCACAAGTTTAATACTTGTGGGGTGAATAATAATATAGGGTGCTCATCGGGAAGCATAAGTCCGAATTTTGAGGTTAGCTAGACTTTGTCTATTGCTATCGACTTCAAGTCTCACATTAATCTACAATCAAAAAGGAAATCACACATATAGGCTTATCTGTGGGAGGAAGATTGGTTTAAAGTCTTCATTTGAGTTGAAGAAACTCTTAGGCTGTAAAGGACGTCAGCTAAGAGAATCAATTGCGCGGAGTCCTGTTGGGATTCAAGAGGCGAAAGGAGCGCGACTATAACTGAGTTGATGTGAGGGTTTAATTCGGTCTCAACTACATTCCAGTCCGAAGTTAATTGGTAGTAGGCTAGTGTATGTAGCGGCTTAATACAATTTGATGTTCAATCTGGACTAGGTCCCGGGGTTTTTCTGCATTTGCAGTTTCTTCGTGAACATTTTTTTTGGTGTATGTGTTATTTCTTTTTCCGCATTATATTGTTTATCTTTATAATTAAAATATTACAGATTGTACGTTAATCAATCAAAGTAGATACATACATCCTTGTTTGTTGGATACGACTTGATTGATTCTTGGATATTGATTTTTGAGATCGTCCAAGAACTCTCACACGTATATCAGGCTCACGGATTTGGTTCTGTCAACTTTCTGATTGTGCGAGAAAGAGATATAACTCTGAATATTATTCCTCGATTGAGATTCATTAAGTTGAACATTAGGAATTGTATTTAGGTTTTTTCTTTACGGGTTGCCTAAGAAAGATTTGGTGGGTTACTATGTTGAACCAACACACACGTACACGTTTGGGCATGGTTTTCACGAACCCAGTAAATGTCTACCCAAGTGTGTGTGACAAGCTAAGTTTTCGATCTAACTGTTGAGAAATATTAGCTTGAATCCAAATAAGGTTTTCATCTAACGGTGAATAAGGATTGCTTTGTAACTAAGGAAAAACCCTGATTTGAAGGCTATATAAACCCTGATTTGAAGGCCGTCACTCTGCAAAGAGATAAAGCAATGTAAAAGTGATGAGTGTTCAACCTCTTCACCGGCACATTTATTGAGCAACTCAATATATTCACATGAAAATTACCCAGAATGGTGCATGTAACGATAATCCCAGATATTCTGTAAATTTTGGCGCCTTACCTGTATTATTCAGTTAATATAAGTTTCTTTGAATGCTTCCTGTGTTGTGTTCCCCGGCTGAACCATTAATATTGGTATGGCATGACAATTTGTGTTCACTCGCAGCAGAGTAGTACGAATTTCCAAGTATCAAGGTTAAGGTCCTTGCATAAAAGTATTCAATCGGAAAGCATACTGCTCTCTGGAAATAAACTTAAAAAACTCTGTGTCAACACATAAAAATCAATCAATTTTGTGATAATTCACAAGATTCAGATATTACCCTGACTAATTTGAAAAAATTAGGATTTTCCGCCCTGCGCAGTATATTAGACCTTGCCTGTCGAAATTAAGCCTAGGCGAACTAGGTAATTAATCCGCCATGGATTAGTATGTGCAAAATCCTACCTAAAATCAGAAAAAAAGGAATAAAAGGAGCCGCGGAATAGGAGCAGCAACAAAGGGAGGTATGGTCATGCCATAGGCTAGCCGGCGCCATTTGCAATGGCCACACCCCATGTTGCTCGACCGACCCCTATTTCCCGTCGACCAATTAGGTCGTCTTAAACTCGCCACACGCACATGAGTTGTGGCTGGGCCCATACTTGTCGTCCCTATTTCTTATCGACCAATCAGGCCGCTTTAAATCCGCCACACGCACACCAGAAGTGTGGCCACGCCCATGCTTGGCCGACCCCTCTTTTTAATCGACCAATCAGGTCGTTCTAAACCTGTCATAATATTAAAAGAGGCAAAATTGCGCCAGATGGTCACAATGCCAAATTGGCTTTCCAAAAGCAGCGCCAAACATGCCAAACATGCCATTCCGCTCCGGCATGCTAGCAACATGCCAAACATGCCATGCCGCTGTAATACGCTAATTGGCATGCCAAACATGCCAAACGTGCCACTTTGCCGCAGTAGCATGCCGAACATGCCAAACGTTCCACTTTGCCTCAGTAGCATGTTGATCGTGTCAACATGCCGTAAATAGCGCGCCAACGTGCTAACCCACTTTTTGCTCGTGGCCAAACGCCATAACATAGCATTAGTCGAAACCCTAAATTCCAGTCGTGGCCCAATTACGCCACATTGTCCCTACAACATGCCACAATCCATGTGGAACCCGACAAAACCTAAAAATGGCGCCATTCTATAGCCACCCGTGGCCATCCTTGCGCCTGTGGTTATTCCCATATTATGGCCTGCCATAATTACTTCAATGTGGCCATGGCACCGATTGCATAAAGCGCCACCGTGCCACGGCCATGCTGCACGTGCTAATTAGGGTTTCGATATGCCAAACCCTAATTTAGCTAAAGTTGCCACGCCAACTAGGTCAACTAATTCTCCTAAGGCCTTAAATTTGATATAGTAACATGGCCAATGTTGTCGGAGCCATATTTGGGTCTAACACCAATATGTCAAAATAGTTGTCATGGCTACGCCATGCGTCACTGTGCCACGGCTATGCCAGGCGCCACTATGCCACTAGCATGTCGATATATGCCACTACACCATCGGCATGTGCCAATGACGCCATTGTGCTACCATCAGGCGCCAACATAATGTGGACATAATCAATGACCACCCTTTCTAATGAGTTATGATCTCAGCCATCCAAATTCGCCACATAATTGACAGGCCTGTGGCAAGTTTTGGGCGATCAACTAAGACAAGCCAAATAGCATCACGTGTTATTCTCTTGTGGCAAGTCTCCTGACTTTGACTTGCCGCAACCTACTACATGTTTTCCATGAAAACACTCGAGACATCAAACATGTTACAAACTGGGGGATGCTCATCAGGGTATTGGTCTGGCGGTTTACAACATGCGGCGTGCAACACGCCCATTATAAGAAAGTGTCAGAAAGCAGGGCAGTTAGTGGCGGCAAGAAGTAGCGGGTGTAAACTAACCAGTTTCATCCATAGTGGGAACGTGGTTTCTGACAGTAACACATAACCCCACTTCTCCATCACTCAATCACTCCCAATTTCTACGAGATCAGGGTGCGTTCAATATGACTTGTATAAATAGGTTTTACCTATTTTTCGACCAAACAACAAGTTTTGGTTAGAACAACACAGTATCCAGAAAAACACCAAAGAACTGATAGCTTTCATTCCACAAGCCAGTTCCAAATTCTGATACAAGTCATAAAATAGCCACACCTTCAGAATTAACCATTCCGGTCTCAACACCTTCTTCGCTTCCCTCCCTAAGACCAACCATTCTCCTTCACTTTGTGACCGAACCAAGACTGGAACGGCCATTTCTTGGTTTTAGGCCAGGATTGTACAGATTGATCTCTCGAATCTAAAGTACTCCCGTACAGTGCATTTGTTTTAGGTTTAGATTTGTTTCTCATCCACACACCCAAATTTACTAAAACCAGCAGAAACAGTTTTTACTCACAAACAGAAACCCACTTGAGAGTTACAAGGACTGCACTCATATCAATTTATGATATAAATGATGAGGATTTCTCAAGTCTTATGTTGTTAAGTTTCATCTCTTTCTACAAAAGTAACATATGACATTTTAAGCCGAGCTTGGCTCCTTAATATCTTATTGATCTTTTGTTATTTCCCATGGGAAGTAAGTGTTAATAATTCATGTGCTCTAAAGATGTATCCATTCGGTAATCATTATTTATCGAGCTAAGAATACATTATTGACACTTGAAGAGATCAACTACTATTTATGAAAGTTTTATTGTGATGAATACTCATTAAAATCTCTTAGTACACGAACCCGGTCCATGAATGTTTGCATACCAATTCACGTACTCTGCTAAGGTTTAAAGAGAAATTCGTCTACAAAAGAATAAAGGATTCCTATTTGTTTAAGAAAACTCCTGTGTCGACCTAACAAATAGTTGAGTCATATTCTTCTAAAAAGATGGAAATCTCAAAAAGACCTCATGAAACCATTGATCTTGATGATGAAGAAAGAACTGTGTTTCAAGGATCTTTATTGAACAGGATGGCTGAGAGAAAAGAACAAAATTCCTGGGTTGTGGAGTCCATCAAGGATCTGACTCATTCTTAGAATGACTCAAAGGTTGAGATTGCAAATCTACAATACCAATAAATCATCTTATTGATGGTCAAACCAAAATCCTTGAAAAGAAAAAAGTCATGATACATAACCAGAAGAAGCTGATTTCTGAATGCACAAAAGCTTGACAACTTGCTCGCATCATCAATTAGAATGTTGGTGTCTTAACTCACGAGCATGGGCTCTCAACAGTCAAGCTGATCAAGGACATCAGTGATACGTTCTATGATGGAGTTTTGGAAAGGTGTGAAGAAATAAATGAGTTATTTAACTTATTTTCTAGGAAACTTCTTGTAAGAATTTATTCTTGCTTTTGAGAAGGATAACTAGGGTTCGGTACAGCATAAATTGTGATTACACAAGCTATTTCCAACGATTTTTCATCTTGCATGTTCTTAGATTTATTTATTTAAATTCTATAATTTTTGGAATATGAACTTGCAGTATGTAATCATTATTGGTTTAGTATATTGCAAAGTCTTATGAGACACATGTGTCCTTTGTTTTTTGTAAATTGAACTGATATCTCATATATGCTCATAAGTTAAATCTATTATGTTTTTCATAAACTAAAAATAGAACAAACTCTTTGAGAATTTTCTCGTAGTATCGATATACTAGTGATCACACTTTTATTACTGCACTATACACTCCGTAAGATTTTCTTATGTCCGTAACTTGCATTGAGATTAATTTAAGTCGATGTTTAGGATACAAATCCATGTGATTTGTTAATGTCTGACAAAAAAAAAAGTTAATGTCCGACAAAATCCTTCTTTTTTCATTAAAGTAAGGTCACTCATGTGTTTTCTCTTGGGAATGCCATCATATGGGGGAGAGTTCTTAAATGAACTTGTGCTTAATTGATATATATATTTGTGAGGTGTGTGGTTGTGGAATTTACAGAGGATGCTTGTATCTTAAATCTCCTAGATGAGCGCTAAGTATTTCATACTATGTGATATCATCTAAATAAAGTTGATATGTAATCCTCTATAAATCCTGAAGTAACTTTACGATCCCATGATTTTCGTAATTTTGCCAATTTTTATTGACAAAAAGGGGGAGAATCAATTAGTAGTTTCAAACTACATACATATGGTTTACGGATCATTATGTAAGGGATAGTGAATCAATATATCTGTAGGTTTCACCTATTATGCAAAAGATGTAAGTATTGATTAAGGGGGAGAAACATATCACCGTAGTATTACTTCAAAGTTGTAATACAATTGAACTTTTGAGAAGATAATAATACTATGTTTATGTATAACTTTCAAAGTTGTTATCGCAAAGGATACAGATCTTCAACAACAACGATGCCGAGTTGAGCACGTTCAGAATCATTGCGACTTGAAGTAACGAAGAATTTAAAGAGTTGATGAAACCAAGGAGATCAAGCATGATGGATTCAAGGAGTTTTTGAAGCTTTATTTTTTAACCCTATGTATTGATATTTTTTCACTAAAATTGAAAAAGGGGGAGATTGTTAAACCATTGCTCGGTCGAACTCAAAAGTATTGCTATCTCAAGCTTATTGTAAAATTTAGCTGTCAAAACTATATCTTGATTTCTAGTCTACAATTAGTTAAGTCTCGGATTAGGATAGAAGTGTAGTTGAGAAACGGACATCACGGCAGTCATCATTGCGTCCTACTGTTTGAAGGAGAAGATCAACCGAACCGTTTGGAGAACTTCTTCAACAAAAGGGAAGTGGACAATGAACCACCTATTTCTCAAGTTATATTCATCTTTATATTTATGAGACGCTGTCGCATAACTAATATGACTACCGTAAGCATATCAAGAATTTCTAGTCAAGTTTATCTTGGTAATTAGTTCTCGAAATATATATGACTAAGCTTAATGAACATTTGTTCACACTTGATGAATTTCGGTTAAGGACAATTTATTGTTTGTAATCTAAACCATGATTCAAGATTATCATTCTAAAATAGCCTAGAATAGTGATATGTGTCATTGATGTTATTTGAGAATGTTTCGAAATACAGAACTATGGAAAATATGGATACTGGACACTATGCATATCAGTTTCACAAACTGGGAAAATTATTATAGGTCCGGAGTCGTAGTATAGTTCGGCAGCGACTTAGTGGTATGCATACCCGGTATCCATACCACAAAAAGTCTGTGAACCCGTGAACCCAGATCGGTCCGCAAACCAGCACGCATACCAAAAAAAAACTGTTGGTTCTGTAACCGGTGTGGTATCCATACCCGGTACACAAACCGAAAAAGTTCTGCATGTTCCATAACTCCAATTTTTCTTAAGGGTGCACATACCCGGTACATGTACCATGACAAATATATTCACGAACAAGGCTGAGTATACGTACTTTCCCTGTCGAATATTTTCAGATGCATAAAAAATTATTTCTGTGAAATAATTAGCATTTGAATAAATCTCTAAGAACACTATATAGACATGATTGATCACATTACAACTTATAATTGTGATTCAAACCTAAAGTCTTGAGTGTTTATGAAAATGTTTAAGCTTATGGTTCAATCGGCTAGTTTCGGTTAAACTTTTATGACCAATGTCTTTATACACGGTTCGATTACGGTCCATCCTAACCAGAGTGTATAACTTTTTATATAAATCAGCGTCAAAGATTTATCTAACGGTGGATATTGTTTGCTTGGTTCCAAAGCTATCTTAGATTAAACCTAAAGCAACCTATGCTTTGAAAGTCTATAAAAGGGGAACCTCAAATAACTAGGATCTTTGAATCCCGACACTATCTTTGTGTGTCGTAGTTGTAAACTAAAGTTGTCCTCTTCTTAAAACCCTTTTAGAGTTTGTCGACTAAAAAGACTTCATACAGATTCGTGAAGCCAGGTCCAGCTATCTTTTATCTTGATAGTCCGAGTATCCTGATCTTGATTGATTGTTGAGTTTGCTCCATCAATCAAGATAGATAAAAATCATTAAAGTTCTCTTCGTCTCAGACTTTGTTGATTCCACAAGTTTAATACTTGTGAGATGAATAATAATCTAGGCTGCTCTTCGGGAAGCATAACTCCGGATTTTGAGGTTAGTCAGACTTTGTCTATTGCTATCGATTTCCAATCTCACCTTGATCTAGGATCAAAAAGAAAATCACACATGTAGGCTTACCTGTGCGAGGCAGATTGGTTTAAAGTCTTCAACTGAGTTGAACCAACTCTTAGGTTGTAAAGAACGTCAGCTAAGAGAATCAATTGAGCGGAGTCCTGCTGGGATTCAAGAGGCGAAGGAGCGCGACCGTAACTGAATTTTTGTGAGGTTTTAATTCAGTCTCAACTACATTTCAGTCCGAAGTTAATTGGTAGTAGGCTAGTGTATGTAGTGGCTTAATACATTTTGGTGTTCAATGTGGACTAGGTCCCAGTGTTTTTCTGCATTTGCGGTTTTCTCGTTAACAAAATTTATGGTGTCTGTGTTATTTATTTTTCCGCATTATATTGCTTATATTTATAATTGAAATATCACAGGTTGTACGTTAATCAATCAAAATAGATGTATTCATCCATGTTTGTTGGATAAGACCTGATTGATTATTGGATATTGATTTTTGAGATCGTCCAAGAACCCTCACACGTATATCAGGTTCATGGATTTGGTTCTGTCAACTTCTGATTGTGAGAGAAAGAGATATAACTCTGAATATTATTACTCGACTGAGATTCATTAAGTTGAACTCTTGGAATTATATTTAGGTTTTGTCCATACAGGTTGCCTAAGAAAAAGTTGGTGGTATATTTTGGTACCCCCGCGTTTTCTCAATAAACCTATTCCACGTCTTCAAGGATATTTGCGAGTTTACATGGTTTTATATTTCCATGAAGAATCAAGAGAAGACAAGCTTTCGTCGTAACTTATGGTAAAAACGTACAAGCACGCGGCAGACGCATTTTGGCTCAAGGGGATCAAATTCATGACCTTTGACAAGACAAGTAAGGTCCATTAGGTCATAACACTTTAAGAGGTTGTTTCCTAAAAGTCTCAACATCAAGAGATCAAACACAACAAGGACTCCTTTCGAAAACAGACATCCACGCATTTCAGCGCGAAGACTTGAAAATTTATGACAATCTATAAGGAATTTTGGGGTGCTTCCTGAAGCAAATATATCTTCCCAACAACATACTAAAAGGGCACCTCAGACGGACATACGAGCTAGGAGATGTTTCCCCGATACCAAAGTAATTGCAATCTGAAAATACTCGTGAAATTTTATATGGGATTTCTGAAATCAAAAGTATACACGGATTTGATCGACCAAACGAACTCGGAATCGAGTCATTATTTTTTAGTTACAAATACTATCATTTTTTCTTTCAAAGTTGGGGTCGGGGACTCAAGTCAGAGTCCTATGAAGAATTCACAGTAATTCTCTCTAAGTGTCTTAAATATGAAATTTTCTTACAAACTCCTAACCGAAGAAAATTCTTGACAAATACGACTATTTATATTCATTCAATGGTCGAAGAAGTATGTATCAGAGATGATTAAGGAGTAAATTTCAAGACTTACCGAGGATGCCTCAATGAAGAACGAAGGGTGGGTATCTACATCAGCAAACTCAAGATCATCAGTACTTCTGCTAACTTTTATATCATCAGTTTGAAGATTAATATCTACCGTTTTCAAAGACGATTAGAGCTATCACCTAAGAAAATAAAGATGTTATCATTCAACAACATTTATTCCATGATCAAAACTCAGGTATCAAGAACTAATTTCAAGCATCAAGTATAATCAACGGGTTTCCAGCAATGCCAATTATATTTGAAACAGAAAGAGGAATTCTGCTCAAATAAGGAATTCTATACAAGTGGAACTTGTGGAAGAAGGGTAGACGGGATTCCATACATAGAACATGCCAAATAGAGGTTAAAAAAATTAGATCTCTTTTCAATTCTATCTCAAAAAGAAAGCCCTGGAGCAAAAGGAAAGGGAATTAGAGCTAAAAGAGGAAAATAAAGGAATTTGGCTCAAATAAGGAAACCTAGGATTTTATTCCTTCCAAAACTCCTCCAAGTCATGGCCAAGTCCCTCCCACATGCATAGATGCTCTCCTAGGCCAGTGGGACGTCACTTATTCTCTCAAAATTTATCGGAAGCACCAAAGTTGAAGAGAATCAGGGTTTTCACGAAAACATCCCTAAATTCAAGAATTTGACAAAGATAGGGATTTCTCCAAAAAAGAAAGGAGCCCAGTATATCTCTCTCTCACATGACCGGATCTCATGGATGCCTCTTCACCTTTTTCTCTCATGACCCTTCAACAAAAATGAGCTCATAAGGATTTTGACCAAAATACCCTTATTTCACAATTTTGAGTACTATTCAAAGAAGGAGAACCTAACACATTGCGGACTGGTGAATCTCTCATATAATCATCCCCACGACCTCGTACACATGAATATTAAGTTCTTAAGTGTTCAAAGAAGAACATGATTGAAACAGAATTCAGAAAGGCATAAGATCTGAGAAAATAAAAGGGAATTTCAGGACCAGACACATGCCTCTCCCCCTCTCTCAAGCCGTGACCATACCTAGGAAATATCATGGCCTCTCTCATGCAAAAAAAAATTAAAAATCAAGCTCATAGTGGTTTATGACAAAAATACCTTTAGTTTCAAAGATATGTATTTCTCTAATAAAGAGCTGTCTAATTGGTATAAGGAATTAAACAAGCCCTCATCACACAAGGTGCCGACCCCACAAGTGTTAGAGCACTGCTCGGTCGAACTCGCATGCGTTGCTATCTCAAGCATGTTTGTCAATGTTAGTGATCATGTTAGAGCACTGCTCGATCAAACTCGCATGCGTTGCTATCTCAAGCATGTTTGTCACTTTTAGTGATCAAAACTATAAGTCTTGATTTCTAGTCTCTTATAGCTAAGTCTCGGACTAGGATAGTAAGTGTACTTGAGCTTAAGGACTTCATGGTGATTCATCATACAAGTAGAAGGACTACTCAAGGAACCAGTGGAACTTCTCGACAAAAAGGTATGTGGAGACTTGAACTTATATGTCACTCAAAAGTCTATTTATTCTATCTCCTACTCTTTGAGACAAAAGTCGTATGCTATATATATAGACTAGATCATACACATTTGTTATTTCGAGCCGAGTATACCTCGCCTATATATATCACGAAATATGTGTTGGTAAGCTTTTCGCTTCGACTAAGTTTATCTTTACCTAGTGACGAAAGTCATGAATGTTTCAATCACTATGGAAATTGCTTTGACGAGAAATGGTGTAACAACTATATAACTTCCTCTAAGAATGTTTCAATTATTGGAATGAGAGTTTAGATTACATAACCAATGTATTCCTTGAACCGAAGTTCTCGAACTTTGTTGATCAAGAGAACCGGAAGTGTGGCAAGTGCCAAGTCCGCGAACTGCCGAAGTTCTCAAACCTGAGAATTTCTGCTGGAGTTGACAAACTACTTGCGTGAGCCAAGTCCGCGAACCCAGTCCGCGAACTGGCGAAGTTCTCAAGCCCGAGAATTTCTGCTGGAGTTTGTAAACTCTTTCCGGTGTCTTAAGTCCGCTAACCTAGTCTGCGAACTTGAGAAGGTTATATATCTAAAAATGATCTCTGAACTTAATTTTAAAAGACTAAGGAATGCTTTTGCAAACCGTGGCTATTAAAGTTCATGAACCGGTTCTTGTGAATCAAATCATCTTTGCTTCAATTGTGTCTTGTGTAGTAACATAATATTTCCTTGCAATTGAACAACTCTCTTAACTAGTTCATTTGATTCATTTGAACTAGTTATGGTGAAGAAGAACATGGTTGGTATGAAATGCTCTTATGGTTAACCTTTTTGGTAAACTATTTTTAAACCAACAATGTACACGTTTGGGTGCAGTTTACAAACCTAGAAGCGTACAGTCATTTGTGTATGACAAGCTAAGTTTTCGATCTAACGGTTGAGAAATATTAGCTTGAATCTAAATAAGGTTTTCATCTAACGGTGGATATTGATTGCTTTGTAACTAAGGCAAAATCCTGATTTGAAAGACATCTACCAACTCTGCAAAACTAATGCCCACATCTTACCTGTGATGCTAGTTTGCGTACTAGAGTCGGTTCTCCTTTAACCTTTGGTTTTCTTCTTCTAAAACCAGGTTAACGACTTAAAGACTTCATTGGGATTGTGAAGCCAGACCGATCCTACTTTTATCGTAGTTGTGTGATCTGATCTTGCATCTTCTATCGTAATAGTACAATGATATTGATTGTCTAGAGATTGTTTGATTTCTCCGATAGGCAAGACATAAAAAGTAATCACAAACACCTTCGTCTCATTATTTGTGATTCCACGACATCTTGTTTCGCTACCATACGATTAAGATTGTTGTGAGCTGATTGATTAATCTAGGCTGTTCTTCGGGAATATAAGACCGGATTATCAATTGGTTCCTGTTCACCTTGATTATTATCAAAAGGCGGAACAAAAACTTTAGGGTTTTTCTGTAGGAGACAGATTGATCCTTTGATAAACTTGTCTGTGTGAGACAGATTTATTTATTGTTAAAGCCTGCGATTTTGGGTCATAGCAACTCTTAGTTGTGGGTGAGATCAGCTAAGGGAATCAAGTGCGCAGTATCCTGCTGGGATCAGAGGCATAGGGAGTACAACTGTACCTTGGATCAGAGGGAGACTGATTGGGGTTCAACTATAGTCCAGTCCGAAGTTAGCTTGGAGTAGGATAGTGTCTGTAGCGGCTTAATACAGTGTGTATTCAATATGGACTAGGTCCTGGGGTTTTTCTGCATTTGCGGTTTTCTCGTTAACAAAATTTCTGGTGTCTGTGTTATTTCAATTTCCGCATTATATTGTTTTATCTTTATCATTAAAATAATACAGGTTGTGCGTTAGATCAATCAATTGGAGAATCCGACCTAACGGTTGTTGATTGATATTGATTAACACTTGGATATTGGTCTTTGGTACCATCCAAGTTATTCCTTGTATTTGATTAGTACTCGCAGTTTCTGTTTGAGGAAATCAAATCAAAAGAGAGATATAAACTCGTTGATATACTTTTAATTGATTGAGTCTTGTTGATTCTCTTAAAAGTATATGTGAGTTGGTCCATACAGATTTCTAAGCGAAATATTGGGTGGTGTTGTTAGACCCCCGTTTTTTCAATTGGTATCAGAGCTGGAAAACACGTTAAAGACCGTATAAGTCTGTGTTTGTAGCGATCTGATTATGGATGAGTCTATCTCTAATAACATACTAGTTTAGAAATTACCAGATGATTCTAAAAGCTTGGATTCACCTGAGAGAACAGTCACATCAAAGTTAATATCTAAACATTCTCTTGATGTAAAAACTATTGATTGGGAAACTCTCATAGAAGAACAGTTGGATGAACTTTATGATGAAGGTGATTCAGATATTGATAGACATGTTGATGAGGAAGTCTCAGAGTATGTTAAGTTTTTGGATTCGTGGAATATGAAGAAGATTACAACTTCTCATGTCTTATGTCTTCTAACTCCTCTCTGTCGAGAAAACAAGAAATTGAGCAGATGTTATGCATGTGTTTATTTTTCGAATCGTTCTTGCGAATCGATCCTCGAGGATTCTGAGGAAAACCTACGTATGAAGTCACTTGAATGTGATATCTTTATCAAAAGTACTTTTTGGTGAAAGAGAAACTTGCAGAATCTGAAGCAAGGTTTAATCTCAGCAAATAAGTTTTGATGACAGAAAAAGCGCTTATCTCGCTCGAGAAAAACGCCTTGAGGCGATTTAGCTGCTGCTCTTGATAAAGTCAAGATGTTGGAAGATGACTTGAAAAAGTTCAATACTAGTTCAAGCAAATTAACCACTATGCTAGGAGTAAGTAAAAATCATCGTGATACACGAGGATTGGCTATAAGGGAATAGATGCTCCAAGTATTAGCAAAGAGGTAAAATTTGTCAAGGCTAGTGATTCTTCTCAACAAAAGGTTTCCACGATTGGAAAAAGTGAAATACCTTCACCGACAGTTAAGGTTCAAAAGAGCAAAGTATATCAACCTCCAAAACCAGCACACATGAATCCGGGTAAGAACGTTCCTTATATTTGTCATTATTTTGGAAACAAAGGTCACCTGGAAAGGAGATGTCTTTTTCGTATAAGGAATGAAAAACTTCATGATATTCTTGTTTGGGTGTCAAAAGAAGTTATTAAACCGTGATCATATGTTAAGGCTAACACTCTTGACATCACGGGTTGTAAACGTCCAACCTTTAGGTAAAGGAAAAAGTGTTGTGATAATCCTAGATTTGCCTATAAACGTCATACGAAGCCTTTTCACAATTGTAATGATTATTGAAAGAATAACTTTGTAAAGACGAAGACAAGATCCGATGCTCCCAATTGGAGAAAGACTAACTTGCAAAAGAATAGTCAATCCAATTCTCTTTTGAGAAATCTTGAAGAGAGTAATGGGAAGAAGGTTCTGGTTGTTCCTAAGCGCACTCAGAAGTGGGTACCAAAGAAAGCCAATGATGCTTTGAGTGTGAAAAGGAATGATCTTCAAGAAAATTCCATGACTATGGAGAAGGAAATATCCATGATGTTGGAACTTAACAAGTTTTTTGGAAAAATGGAATTGGATGTGAAAGGCTCTAAAAGTGATCCCTTTCATGATAATCCAAAGGTCAATTGTGGTGAACAAGACATTGTTCACCCCAACACAACTTGATTGTGTTGTAAGTGCATCCTCGCCAAGAAATGCCCTGCTATGTATACGGTGAGGGAAGCACCAAAATTTGGGCGCACAGATTATGTTCGGTAAGGCTGTAGAATCCAATTGGATTCATTTAAAAAGGTATGTCTATAAACTTGAGCAAGATTTGTGCTTTTATTTGTTTAGAGAACTTATAATGATTCACGCACCTTTCTTATCGTTCTTTTCTACCTAACTTGATCTGTGTTTAAGGTTCTTAAACGTTTAGGTTTGAAAATAGTAGTTCGGGATGTTTGGACTTCATGGTACACCTACCAGGTATGCATAAAAACTTTTAAAATCAAAATCCAGGGGTTAAGTTCGCAGACTTGAAAATTCGTTTGCAAACCCGTATGCATACTTGACGTTGATATTCGGTAAACATGTTTTGGACGTAACTTCTTCGTCCGAACTCGGAATGACCTCATTATTTTTTCATTCTCTTCCTATTTGATTTCTCTTCAAAATGAAGATGAGAATTTCTAAATTTGGGTGAGGTAAGATTGGTATTTGTCCTGTCTCTTGTTTTTGAGTGTTTTGCTCTGTTTCGTTGCACTTGTTCCACTTCTCTTGGACTTGGGCACTTGTATTCTTGGAGTACTACTCTTATAAGCTCATTGTAGCTTTTACAAGAATGTCGTTGGTGAGTCACAAAGAAAGAAGTTCAAGAACAGGCAATAGTATGCATTGCTATGGAATTCTTGAATGTTCACAATCATCCTATGTGAACTATGGTGCATGGTCGTTATTGACTTTGTATGTTCTTATTTGTTAAGAAAATCTTTTTATACGCCTTTGGTAGCTATTCTTGGTATAAATCCGGGCGAAAAAGATTTATTCTATCCTCTAAGGACAAATCATCTTGTATGTGCATTACGAGTTTGTCTTGTTGCCTAGGAAACTTCTTATGAGAATTTATTCTTATTTTTGAGAAGGATTACTAGAGTTTGGAATAGCCGTTATTGTGATTTCACATTGCTATGTCCAACGGTTTCATCTTCATTTTTTAGATTTATTGGTTTAAATTTTAAAAATATTTGGAGGATGATGTTTTTGCAGTATTAATCTTTATGATTTGTTATATTGCAACTTGTTATGGGATATGTATGTTTGCGTCCGTGAACTTGAAGGTCCCATACTTTGTCAAAATTAAAGTCGTTCGTGTTCGGTATTCACGTACTGGTAAAAGGATGAATGGACTTTTGACAAATACAAAAGTTAAGCCTATATTGTCAATTATGTTGATGGAAGATAGGTTAAAATCTTTTGTTTTCAAGGATTATGTCTATTATTGTTGTTATGCAAATAATGATTGAAGATAGAATGAATCCTTGTGTATTCCGCAGTATTGATCATCCCTGATCCATATTCGTATGTATTACTGTGAGGCTCTGTAATGTGTCTTATGTTGAGCACGATACAACCAAGTTGATTATTTTTTATTAGCTTTGCTGGTTGTTCCGTAAGGTACTTTATGTTGAGCATTTAGAACTAAATTAATCATCTTGTTGGTTATTTAGTTATTACTCCACAAGTTTCTCTTGTGTTGAGTATATGAACGATTAAGCCAATCACTCTGTTGTATGGTTAACTTAGTCGTTGCTCCGTAAGTTTAGTTATGTTGAGCACCATGAATTAAATTGATCACTTTTGTGTTTAATTTGATTATGTATTCCGATTAAATTAATCATGGGATTACTTATGATTAATTTGATTGAGTTTTGGATATAAAAATCATTCTCATGGTTTTGGTGTCCAATAAAAATCATTCTTTTCTCTTGAAATTAAGGTCGCTCGTTGTTGTTCTTTCGGGAATGACATCAAATGGGGGAGAGTTCTTTTGAACTTGTGCTTAATGGTCATATCTTGAGGGGTGTGCGGATGTGGAATTTTAGAGGGGTTATCTTGTATCTTTAAACTCCTTGATGAATGTTGTTAGCTTCGGCTATATGATTGCATCTAAATAAGATGATGTGTGTTTCTTTCTCTCAATCATGAAATGTCTCTTACGGAAATTTCATTATGAACCCGTTCTTGTACCTTTGCCAATTTTATTGGCAAAAAGGGGGAGAATTAATATGTAGTTCACACTACAAATACATATGGTTTTCGGATCATTGTGTAAGGGGAAGTGGTTTTCATGTGAGATGGAGTATTGACTAAGGGGGAGTGGTACATATCACCATAGTATTATTGATGAAGTTGTGATACAATTGAGCTTTGACACTGTGTAATAATACTATGACACTGTATAACAATGATCGAGACCGATGCTTTCTCATTGTTATAACTGCGGATCTTCAACAACGATGGTGCCAAACTTACAACCTTTGGGATCATTGGAGTACTTGGAAGTGACGAAGATTTCGAGGAATGTTGAAGATTAGACATGTGGAATAGGAGCTACTAAAGTTTCATTATCTTTTTTGTATTCCATATGTATTGATAGTTTTGTCACTAAAATTGACAAAGGGGGAGATTGTTAGAGCACTGCTCGGTCAACTCGCATGCGTTGCTATCTCAAGCATGTTTGTCAATGTTAGTGATCAAAATTATAAGTCTTGATTTCTAGTCTCTTATAGCTAAGTCTCGGACTAGGATAGTAAGTGTAGTTGATCTCAAGGACTTCATGGCGATTCATCATACAAGTAGAAGGACTACTCAAAACCGGTGGAACTTCTCGACAAAAAGGTATGTGGAGACTTGAACTTATCTGTCACTCAAAATTCTATCTATTTTATCTCTTACTCTTTGAGACAAAAGTCGTATGCTAGATATATAGACTAGATCATACACATTTGGTATTTCGAGCCGAGTATACCTCGCCTATATATATCTCGAAATATGTGTTGGTAAGCTTTTCGCTTCGACCAAGTTTATCTTTACCTAGTGACGAAAGTCATGAATGTTTCAATCACTTTGGAAATTGCTTTGACGAGAAATGGTGTAACAACTATATAACGTCCTCTAAGAATGTTTCAATGATTGGAATGAGAGTTTAGATTACATAACCAATGTATTCCTTGAACCTAAGTTCTCGAACTTTGTTGATCAAGAGAACCTGAAGTGTGGCAAGTGCCAAGTCCGCGAACTCAGTCCGGGAACTGCCGAAGTTCTCAAACCCGAGAATTTCTGCTGGAGTTGACAAACTACTTGCGTGACCCAAGTCCGCGAACCCAGTCCGCGAAGTTCTCAAACCCGAGAATTTCTGCCGGAGTTTGTAAACTTTGTACGGTGTCTTAAGTCCGCGAACCTAGTCTGTGAACTTGAGAAGGTTATATATCTAAAGATGATCTCTGAACTTAATCTTAAAAGACTAAGGAATGCTTTTGCAAACCGTGGCTATTAAAGTTCATGAACCAATTCTTGTGAATCAAATCATCTTTGCTTCAATTGTGTCTTGTGTAGTTACATAAGATTTCCTTGCAATTGAACAACTCTCTTAACTAGTTCATTTGAGTCATTTGAACTAGTTATGGTGAAGAGGAACATGGTTGGTATGAAATGCTCTTATGGTTAACCTTTTTGGTAAACTATTGTTGAACCAACAATGTACACGTTTGGGTGCGGTTTACAAACCTAGAAGCATACAGTCATTTGTGTATGACAAGATAAGTTTTCGATCTAACGGTTGAGAAATATTAGCTTGAATCTAAATCAGGTTTTCATCTAACGGTGGATATTGATTGCTTTGTAACTAAGGCAAAACCCTGATTTGAAAGACTATAAGGGGACATCTAGCAACTCTGCAAAACTAATCCCCACACCTTACGTGTGATACTAGTTTGCGTACTAGAGTCGGTTCTCCTTTAACCTTTGGTTTTCTTCTTCTAAAACCAGGTTAACGACATAAAGACTTCATTGGGATTATGAAGACAGACCGATACTACTTTTATCATAGTTGTGTGACCTGATCTTGCATCTTCTATCGCAATAGTACAATCATATTGATTGGCTAGAGATTGTTTGATTTCTCCGATAGGCAAGATATAAAAAGTAATCACAAACACCTTCGTCTCATTATATGTGATTCCACGGCATCTTGTTTCGCTACCATACGATTAAGATTGTTGTGAGGTGATTGATTAATCTAGGCTGTTATTCGGGAACATAAGACCAGATTATCAATTGGTTCCTGTTCACCTTGATTATTATCAAAAGGCGGAACAAAAACTTTATGGTTTTTCTGTAGGAGACAGATTGATCCTTTGATAGAGTTGTCTGTGTGAGACAGATTTGTTTATTGTTAAAGCCTGCGATTTTGGTTCATAGCAACTATTAGTTGTGGGTGAGATCAGCTAAGGGAATCAAGTGCGTAGTATCCTGCTGGGATCAGAGGCGTAGGGAGTACAACTGTACCTTGGATCAGTGGGAGACTGATTGGGGTTCAACTATAGTCCAGTCTGAAGTTAGCTTGGAGTAGGCTAGTGTCTGTAGCGGCTTAATACAGTGTGTATTCAATCTGGGCTAGGTCACGGGGTTTTTCTGCATTTGCGGTTTCCTCGTTAACAAAATTTCTGGTGTCTGTGTTATTTCAATTTCCGCATTATATTGTTTTATCTTTATAATTGAAATAATACAGGTTGTGCGTTCCGACCTAATGGTTGTTGATTGATATTGATTAACACTTGGATATTGGTCTTTGGTACCATCCAAGTTATTCCTTGTATTTGATTAGTACTCGCAGTTTCTGTTTGAGGAAATCAAATGAAGAGAGATATATAAACTCGTTAATATACTTTTAATTGATCGAGTCTTGTTGATTCTCTTAAAAGTATATTCGAGTTGGTCCATACAGATTGCTAAGCGAAATATTGGGTGGTGTTGTTAGACCCCCGCTTTTTCAATTGGTATCAGAGCTGGAAAACACGTTAAAGACCTTATAAGTTTGTGTTTGTAGCGATCTGATTATGGACGAGTCTATCTCTAATAACGTACCAGTTCAGAAACTACCAGATGATTCTAAAAGCTTGGATTCACCTGAGAGAACTGTCACATCTAAGTCAATATCTAAACATTCTCTTGATGTAAAAACTGTTGATTGGGAAACTCTCATAGAAAAACAGTTGGATGAACTTTCTGATGAAGGTTTCAGATATTGATAGAGATGTTGATGAGGAAGTCTCAGAGTATGTTAAGTTTTCGGATTCGTGGAATATGAAGAAGATTACAACTTCTCATGTCTTATCTCTTCTGACTCCTCTCTGTCGAGAAAACAAGAAATTGAGAAGATGTTACGCAGGTGTTTATTTTTCGAATCGTTCTTGCGAATCGATCCTCAAGGATTCTGAGGAAAACCTACGTATGAAGTCACTTGAATGTGATAATCTTTATCAAAAGTACTTTTTGGTGGAAGAGAAACTTGCAGAATCTGAAGCAAGGTTTAACTCTCAGCAAACAAGTTTTGATGACAGGGAAAGCGCTTATTTCGCTCGAGAAAAACGTCTTGAGGCTGATTTAGCTGCTGCTCTTGATAAAATCAAGATGTTAGAAGATGACTTGAAAAAGTTCAATACTAGTTCAAGCAAATTAACCACTATGCTAGGAGCAAGTAAAAATCATCGTGATACACGAGGATTGGGCTATAAGGGAATATATGCTCCAAGTATTAGCAAAGAGGTAAAATTTTTCAAGGCTAGTGATTCTTCTCAACAAAAGGTTTCCACTGATGGCAAAAGTGAAATACCTTCACCGGCATTCCGTCGTTGGTGAAGGCCAATTCCAACATCGAAATCAAGGATGACTTTTCAAATGACCAACCCAAAGGACGCAAGTACAAATTTACCGGTTGTCATGAGAAGCCTATGCCTCAAAAGCTGATTAACATGCGAGTTGCATTAGACAACATGACTGCGGACGAGATAATCTTCGGTCCATATCGGGTAGAGAAAAGACCACATACTTGTAAGGTTGGATTAAGTGGAATTTTTCAACGGTCCCTTGTTTTTACCCTATGGTTTTTCAATGTACGATCCTTCTCGTATAATATATGTGACAACTTAGTTATGTTCAAGAAGAACCCAATCCCGGTGATGAACCATTCTTTAAAGTGGAAAGGGAGGAGTGTAGCACGTCCCAAAGAACTATTGAGGTAGTTTACTCTCCAAAGACAGAGACTTCTCACTGGGACGAGAGGCGTTATCGTAGAGTTGATTTGAGCCTTTTGGAAATTATGGCCGACGGTTATGAAGCTCATGAAAGTTACATGGTGTGGTGCTCTCACGTTGCTCATCCTCGTATAAATCGGGAATAAATTTTTCAATCGGCTCTCGGAAGAAGAAGAACACCATGAAAGACCCAACACCGAGTTTTAAGAATTTTATAAGTACCGTGTCTCTCTTATTGTTTTGAGATTCATGTAGATTACTGAATAAATTTATCGATCGTTTATTGTTTAACTAAAAATAAAAGGAAAATTTAAAGACCCTTGTGAAGATAATGTGTTGCACGAGAGATAAAGGAGATCTTTTGTCGGTTGAAGAACAAGCTAAGCACATTGACTTTGTTAGCAATGTTGATAATGAAGATGCCACCGAAATATTCCATCGAGCAAGTCTTGAACTGAAGAGGCCCCGTAGTCGTGGAGGTCCCTGGGAAGCCACTAAAGTGATGTTGTTAAACGAGGTCGGGGTCGAGGTCGTGATGGTGGTCGTAGTCGTGGTAGTGAATGAAAAGATGTTGTGTTGTACTTTTTAGATAATTATATTAAGGTTCTTTATGTTTGGACGACATATCTTTATGTTTGATTGTAAACAAAACATCTATTTTGTTTTATTTCTAGTTGTTGTATGTGGTTTGCTTAGTTAAATTACGTTAACACTTTTGTTATTTCAATAGCAAAGTGGTTTAGGTGCAGATTGACGACCATGACAATATAATTTGTATAGCTACCTGTGTCGTCACCGTATTAAGAATACGAACCTGACGATCCTGGATTAGTCATCATGTTATGAAAACTTAGATCTTGATGACCAAAGTTTCTTAAAGGTTCAAAAGAGCAAAGTATATCAACCTCCAAAACCAACACACATGAATCCGGGTAAGAACGTTCCTTATATTTGTCATTATTGTGGAAACAAAGGTCACCTGGAAAGGAGATGTCGTTTTCGTATAAGGAATGAAAAACTTCATGATATTCTTGTTTGGGTGTCAAAAGAAGTTATTAAACCGGGATCATATGTTAAGGATAACACTCTTGACATTACGGGTTTTAAACGCCCAACCTTTAGGCAAAGGAATAAGTGTTGTGATAATCCTAGATTTTCCTATAAACGTCATACGAAGTCTTTTCACAATTGTAATTATTATCGAAAGAATAACTTTGTAAAGACGAAGACAAGATCCGATGCTCCCAATTGGAGAAAGACTAACTTGCAAAAGAATAGTCAATCCAATTGTCTTCTGAGAAATCTTGAAGAGAGTAATGGGAAGAAGGTTCTGATTGTTCCTAAACGCACTCAGAAGTGGGTACCAAAGAAAGTCAATGATGCTTTGAGTGTGAAAAGGAATGATCTTCCAGAAAATTCCATGACTATGGAGAAGGCAGTATCCATGATGTTGGAACTTAACAAGTTTTTTGGAAAAATGGAATTGGATGTGAAAGGCTCTAAAAGTGATCCATTTCATGATAATCCAAAGGTCAATTGTGGTGAACAATATATTGTTCACCCCAACACAACTTGATTGTGTTGTAAGTGCATCCTAACCAAGAAATGCCATGCTATGTATACGGTGACGGAAGCACGAAAATTGGGGCGCACAGATTATGTTCGGTAAGGCTGTAGAATTCACTTGGATTCATTTAAAAAGGTATGTCTATAAACTTGAGCAAGATTTTTGCTTTTATTTGTTTATAGAACTTATAATTATTCACGTACCTTTCTTATCGTTCTTTTCTACCTAACTTGATCTGTGTTTAAGGTTCTTAAACGTTTAGGTTTTAAAATAGTAGTTCGGGATGCTTGGACTTCATGGTACACCTACCAGGTATGCATAAAATCTTTTAAAATCAAAATCCATGGTTTAAGTTCGCAGACTTGAAAATTCGTTTGCAAACCCGTATGCATACTTGACGTCGATATTCGGTAAACTTGTTTTGGCCGTAACGTCTTTGTCCGAACTCGGAATGACCTCATTCTTTTTGCATTCTCTTCCTATTTGATTTCTCTTCAAAATGGAGATGAGAATTTCTGAATTTGGGTGAGGTAAGATTGGTATTTGTCCTGTCTCTTGTTTTTGAGTGTTTAGCTCTGTTTCGTTGCACTTGTTCCACTTCTCTTGGACTTGGGCACTTGTATTCTTGGAGTACTACTCTTCTAAGCTCATTGTAGCTTATGCAAGAATGTTGTTGGTGAATCACAAAGAAGGAAGTTCAAGAACAGGCAGTAGCATGCATTGCTATGAAATTCTTGAATGTTCACAATCATCCTATGTGAACTATGGTGCATGGTCTTTATTGACTTTGTATGTTCTTCTTTGTTAAGAAAATCTTTTTATACGCCTTTGGTAGATATTCTTGGTATAAATTCGGGCGAAAAATATTGATTCTACCCTCTAAGGACAAATCATCTTGTATGTGCATTACGAGTTTGTCTTGTTGCCTGAGAAACTTCTTATGAGAATTTATTCTTATTTTTGAGAAGGATTACTAGAGTTTGGAATATCCTTTATTGTGATTTCACATTGCTATGTCCAACGGTTTCATCTTCATGTTTTTATATTTATTGGTTTAAATTTTAAAAATATTTGGAGGATGATGTTTTTGCAGTATTAATCTTTATGATTTGTTATATTGCAACTTGTTATGGGATATGTATGTTTGAGTCCGTGAACTTGAAGGTCCCATACTTTGTCAAAAGTAAAGTCGTTCGTGTTCGGTATTCACGTACTGGTAAAAGGATGAATGGACTTTTGACAAATACAAAAGTTAAGCCTATATTGTCAATTATGTTGATGGAAGATAGGTTAAAATCTTTTGTTTTCAAGGATTATGTCTATTATTGTTGTTATGCAAATAATGATTGAAGATAGAATGAATCATTGTGTATTCCGCAGTATTGATCATCCCTGATCCATATTCGTATGTATTACTGTGAGGCTCTGTAACGTGTCTTATGTTGAGCACGATACAACCATGTTGATTATTTTTGATTAGCTTTGTTGGTTGTTCCGTAAGGTACTTTATGTTGATCATTTAGAACTAAATTAATCATCTTGTTGGTTATTTAGTCATTGCTCCACAAGTTTCTCTTGTGTTGAGTATATGAACGATTAAGCCAATCACTCTCTTGTATGGTTAACTTAGTCGTTGCTCCGTAAGTTTACTTTTGTTGAGCACAATGAATTAAATTGATCACTTTTGTGTTTAATTTGATTATGTATTCCGATTGAATTAATCATGGGTTTACTTATGATTAATTTGATTGAGTTTTGGATATAAAAATCATTCTCATGGTTTTGGTGTCCAATAAAAATCCTTCTTTTCTCTTGAAATTAAGGTCGCTCGTTGTTGTTCTTTCGGGAATGACATCAAATGGGGGGAGTTCTTTTGAACTTGTGCTTAATGGTCATATCTTGAGGGGTGTGCGACTGTGGAATTTTAGAGGGGTTATCTTGTATCTTTAAACTCCTTGATGAATGTTGTTAGCTTCGGCTATATGATTGCATCTAAATAAGATGATGTGTGTTTCTTTCTCTCAGTCATGAAATGTTTCTTACGGAAATTTCATTATGAACCCGTACTTGTACCTTTGCCAATTTTATTGACAAAAAGGGGGAGAATTAATATGTAGTTCACACTACAAATACATATGGTTTTCGGATCATTGTGTAAGGAGGAGTGGTTTTCATGTGAGATGGAGTATTGACTAAGGAGGAGTGATACATATCACCATAGTATTATTGTTGAAGTTGTGATACAATTGAGCTTTGACACTGTGTAATAATACTATGACACTGTGATTTGAAAGACTATATAAGGGGACATCTAGTAACTCTGCAAAATTAATCCCCACACCTTATGTGTGATACTAGTTTGCGTACTAGAGTCGGTTCTCCTTTAACCTTTGGTTTTCTTCTTCTAAAACCAGGTTAACGACTTAAAGACTTCATTGGGATTGTGAAGCCAGACCGATACTACTTTTATCGTAGTTGTGTGATCTGATCTTGCATCTTCTATCGTAATAGTACAATCATATTGATTGGCTAGATATTGTTTGATTTCTCCGATAAGCAAGATATAAAAAGTAATCACAAACACCTTCGTCTCATTGTTTGTGATTCCACGAAATCTTGTTTCGCTACCTTACGATTAAGATTGTTGTGAGGTGATTTATTAATCTAGGTTGTTCTTCGGGAATATAAGACCGTATTATCAATTGGTTCATGTTGACCTTGATTATTATCAAAAGACGGAAAAAAAACTTTAGGGTTTTCTGTGGGAGACAGATTGATCCTTTGATAGACTTGTCTGTGTGAGACAGATTTGTTTATTGTTAAAGCCTGCGATTTTGGGTCGTAACAACTCTTATTTGTGGGTAACATCAGCTAAGGGAATCAAGTGCGCAGTATCCTGCTGAGATCAGAGGCGTAGGGAGTACAACTGTACCTTGGATCACTGGGAGACTGATTGGGGTTCAACTATAGTCCAATCCGAAGTTAGCTTGGAGTAGGCTAGTGTCTGTAGCGGCTTAATACAGTGTGTATTCAATCTGGACTAGGTCCCGGGGTTTTTATGCATTTGCGGTTTCCTCGTTAACAAAATTTCTGGTGTCTGTGTTATTTCAATTTCCGCATTATATTGTTTTATCTTTATAATTGAAATAATACATGTTGTGCGTTAGATCAATCAATTGGAGAATCCGACCTAACGGTTGTTGATTGATATTGATTGACACTTGGATATTGGTCTTTGGTACCATCCAAGTTATTCCTTGTATTTGATTAGTACTCGCAGTTTCTGTTTGAGGAAATCAAATCAAGAGAGAGATATAAACTCGTTGATATACTTTTAATTGATTGAGTCTTGTTGATTCTCTTAAAAGTATGTTCGAGTTGATCCATACAGATTGCTAAGCGAAATATTGGGTGTTGTTGTTAGACCCCCGCTTTTTCAGATCAAAACTATGAGTCTTACTTTCTAGCCTATTTATAGATGTCTCGGACTAGGACATAGATTGTGTAGTTGAGCTTAGACTTCACGACGTTCATCATTTGAAGACGAAGAACTACTAAGGGGAGCTTGTGGAACTTCATCAGAAAAAGGTATGTGGAGACTGAAACTCATCTATCACTTGGAAAGTCTATTTCTACTCTATATCCTATATTGAGACATAATTCTATTACGATATAGTTTTCTATATACACATTTGAGATTTCGAGCTGAGTTTATCTCGCTTACATATTTCTCAAAATATGTGTTGGAAAGCTTTCGCTTCGACCAAGTTCATCTTATATCATGAGAAAATTGTCGAGTAACATCTCATATGGTTTGTGTGATACAATCATTTGGTGTAGTCTTGGAATGTATCGTTATTATTATCTCAATATCTTGAAAATTGCTTTGATGCTAATAGTGTGTGAAAACGGCTATTGTGATCCTCTAAGAAAGTTTCAATGATTGAAATAAAGAGTTTAGAATCATGTAACCATGTTTGGATATAAACATAGTGTGTTATCACATTTGTGTATAAGTCCAAAATCGGGTATCTGAAGTATGCGTACCCGTACGCGTAATGGCGGTTGTTGGATGTCTGGGCAAGTATGCGTACCCATACGCCTACTGGCGGAAGTCTCACGTCTGTGAATTTCTTCTGGAGTTTGGAATGTAAATTGGTATGCACACCCGTACGCGTACTGGCGTAACCAAACTCGGTCCGGCTACTTAAGTATGTGTACCCGTTTGCATACTTGAGTCGGTTACTTTCTAAAATCGGTTGTGTACATGAACTTAAACATTTATAAAATAAGGAATGCAATCTTTGCAAACCTTGGCTATAATGTTCATGTATTGATTCGAGTGAATCGAACCGATTTTGCTTCAATTGTGTTCTTATATACTGCTATACGAATATAGCAATTGAACGACTCTTTAACTAGTTTCATTTGAGTCATTTGAACTAGTTATGGTTAAGATGAATAAGGTTGACATGAGAGTAATCATATGGCTAACTTCGGTTAACTATTGTTGAGCCAACATGGTGTACACGTTTGGGTACGGTTACATAAACCTAAATGAGGGTACATTTCATTTGTGTGTAACAAGCTAAGTTCGATCTAACGGTTGAAATATATTAGCTTGGTTGAATCAGGTTTTTCATCTAACGGTGAATATTGAATGCTTTGTTACCAAGGTAACTTGGATTGCAAACCCTGATTTGAAAAATTATATAAAGGAGAACTCTAGCAACTGGGAAACCTAATCCCCACACCTCCTGTGTGTTACTAGTTGCATAAAATAAAGTCGATTCTCCTTTAAACTTAGGTTTCTTCGAGACCCTATAGGTTAACGACTTCAAAGACTTCATTGGGATTGTGAAGCCAAACCCAACTAGTTTCTTTGTAGTTGCGTGTTCTGACCTTGCCTAGTTCTATCGTTTGAGTATTATCTTCTCTAAGATTTGCTCGAGATTTAATCTCCGATAGGCAAGATAAAAAGTAATCACAAACACCTTCGTCTCATCGTTTGTGATTCCACAATATCTAGTTTCGCCATCATACGATTTAGAATTATGAGGTGATTGATAATACTAGGCTATTCTTCGGGAATATAAGTCTGGTTTATAAATTGGTTCCTGTTCACCTTGATTTATCAAAAGACGGAACAAAAAACTCTTGGGTATTTCTGTGGGAGACAGATTTATTCAATCTATAGACTTTTTTGTATGATACAGATTTGTTTATCAAGTCTTCGATTTTGGGTCGTAGCAACTCTTGGTTGTGGGTGAGATCGGCTAAGGGAATCAAGTGTGTATTATCCTGCTGGGATAAGAGACGTAAGGAACACATATGTACCTTGAATCAGTGTGAGATTGATTAGGGTTCAACTACAGTTCAGTCTGAAGTTCGTTGGTAGTAGGCTAATGTCTGTAGCGGCTTAATACAGTGTGGTGTTCAAACTGGACTAGGTCCCGGGGTTTTTCTGCATTTGCGGTTTTCTTCGTTAACAAAATTCTGGTGTCTGTGTTATTTCTTTTCCGCCTTATATTTTGTTATATAATTGAAATATCACAGGTTATGCGTTAGGATCAATCAATTAGATAATCCAACTTTTGGTTGTTGATTTAAATTGATTGACACTTGAACATTGGTCTTTGGTACCGTTCAAGTTACTCCTCTTATATTTAGTCGGGCTCGCAGATTTCTATTTGCTGATTGCAGATTGAATTAATGGTTAGAGATATTAAACTCTTTGATATACTTTGCTCTAGATTGAGTCTGACTGTCTAGTTGATTCTTTAGAAAGTATATTGAAGTAAGCCTCTCATATTGCCAAACGAGTTGTTGGGTGTGTGGCAGGCCTTGAAAGGGTGTATAAATTATGCGCAATGAAAACGGGGGCCTACAGTAATACCGCAAGTGCACGGTCGTCAGTTGTAGCTCGTGCAAGTACGGGTCGATCCACAGAGATTGGGAGTGTTTTGTAGTGTTCTAGCTATTTTAGGTTCTAGTTGCTATTGGGCTATGAAGCCTTTTGGCTTAAATTGGGCTTTGAGCACTAATGGGTTTGATAACAATAGAATGAACTGAGCTTGGGCTCAGTTAGTCTCTGAATTAGGCTTTTGGGTTAAGCCTGAATTGGATTGGGCCTTAATAATGAATTTGGGCTTTGGTCTTAAACTTAGGCTTGGGCTCAGTTGTACAAACAATAGACAGTGGGCTTAGAACTGAGAACTAGGCCTTGAACTGGACTGATGGGCTTTTGCTTGGCTGCAGGATTGGCAGCAACAACAGCAGCAGCAGCAACAGCAGCAGCAGCAACAACAGCAGAGGCAACACAGAGAAGGCACCAGCAGCAGCACAAGGCAAAGATGGAAGCAGCAGCACTGCAAGTGCACAGTGCAGTGCAGGGCAGATGGGTTTGCAGCAAAGGAGCTGCAGCAGACAACAACAATAGCAGAAGGGAAGGCAGCAGCAGCTGCAGCTGCACAAGCAGTGCACAGCAGCACAAGGGAGCACACAGCAGGGGAAAGCAAATAGCAGCAAAGGCCTAAGCCACAGAAAACAGTGCAAGCAAAGATGAACAAAAGCAACAGAAAACAACACAAGATGAACCAAGGCCTAAGCCAAGGGCAGGGATGATAATGAAACTAACATGGAGCAAAACTAAGGCAAGAATATAGGCAAACAAATAGAATGGGAAGAAAACTAGCTTGCTATGAGCACTAGTTTCTCTCAATGCTCAATCAAAGTGCAACCTAAGCATACACAAGGAATGGCAAGAAAATCAGCTTGCTTTAAGCACTGATTTCTTCCATTGCACAATCAGCACAAAGCTTCTAAGATATCTAGCCTAGCATTCCATCACTTGTGACAGCAAATTACACATAACAGTAGACATGTAACTGACAGTGAGCAACAACAAATGTTAACAGGAGACAAACAATTAACAGGACATGAAAGGACATTGCACAAACATTATGAACATAACCAACTGAAATTAACAATGAACACACACAAACATCTAACACATTAACAGGAGACAAACAATTAACAGGAGACAACATAAGCATAACATGAACTGAAATTAACAGGACATGAAAGTCCTGGATGCAGGCTAATCCAAGCATAACTATTACAACACACACATAAGGCTATTTATAGTCACAGACCCAAATTTCTCAAAATTATAAAATTAGGGTTTATAGAAAAATCCCCAAATTCCAACAGTGAAATTAGCTCACCTAATCGTCAAATTGACGTCGACCCATCCTTTCTCTGACTCTCCTGTATCACTCCATGCCTTCAATTTCACTCTAGCTCAACCTAATTTACCAATTTTGCACGCCTAGGGTTTCTGATAGAGAACGTGCAAAAATTGAGAAAATAGGTGGCTAAGGAGAAGGGAACAGATGGTATTGGTTGTTGGGTGATGGGGTGATGATGGTGGAGGAGTGGTGGTGGCAGTGGAGTTGGTGGTGATGATGGTGGTGCGGCAGTTGCAGGGTGATGGCTCTGCAGAGGGGGTGGTGGAGGAGATGGCTCGACTGTTTGGGAGAAGGGGGGTGTTTGGGTAGGTGGTATAGGTTCGGTTGCTAGAGTGTGAGGCGGCTTCATCAAATTTGATGTTCTGCGACGCTGAGTCATTGGATGCGAAGCTGGTAGGTAGATCGGACGGTGATGCGGAGGCAAGCGATGATCGACCGTTGGATTATATGATACAACAAAATGAACGGTACTTGATGGGGTTAGGTACTGTAGTGTAAGGCGGAGATATCAAACGTTGATGAACAGCAAGGGAGCGACCGTTGGATTCAACTACCATCTAATCTGAAGGCTTGGAATTTCAGCGCTGTGGTGCTCGGCATAGACTTCAGATTTTGATGCTCTATGAAGGAGCGACCGTCGGATGCTTCTGAGAAATGATCTGATGGCTGAGAACGGAGGCGCTTTTGTGTGTAGAAAATGAGGTTGTGCGCACCATTCTTCGCGGCTTCCTTGCGTAATTTCTCCCGGCTTTTCACTACTTTTCTGCTCTTTTCGCTCCGCGACTCATCCGAACTTTATTTATTACCTAAAAATGCAAAATTAATTAATAAAAATTTATTCTTGAAAACAATGAAAATACAGAATATGGGATAAAATGTAGAATTAATGCACAAAAGATGAGTTAAAATGCCAACAAAAAGGGATAAATATATACAATATTTGGCACTCATCAAATACCCCCAAACCTGAATTTTACTTGTCCTCAAGTAAAACAAAACTAAGGAAATCCTAACTATACCACTGTCGCTGGTCTCTCGAATGCATTTAGCGTATGCACTAAGCCTTTTAAACCACTAAGTGTCCCTAGTGGACGAGTTGAAGTCTCGTGAAGGTTTACCAGAGGTGTGCCTACAAAACCTAAGGACAAAATATAGCTCAGATTCCATCAAACGTGACATGTGCAAAACAGTTAAGCTCACAGCAAAATGGAGATGTCAATCTAGCTATCGAAGGCACAATCCTAGCACTGATAACAAATAAAGACATGTGATAAGAGTGTAAAGTGTATCTACACATGTGTAAAGAAAGATCTGAAGTCATGACTACTAATCACCAAGAGATAGTTTCTCAGGCTAAGAACTGAGGTCGAAATCTAGCTAGCTGTCCGGACTTTACGAGAATTGTGAATGAGTTGGAGGTATTTCACAATTCTCGCGTTGTACATCAATGGCATACACCCTCCTTGCTTATTACAACGAAACAACAAAAGATGACTATTTACATGACTCTTATTTACATTGACTATTCTCTCTTTTATTTTTGGAACAAGAGAGGGAATTGATAAATACTTGATTTTTTTGGTATTTTTCTGATTTTTTTTTTTTTTCTGAATATATACATCGATTTTTTTTTTTTTTTTTTTTTTTTTTTTTTTTTTTTTTTTTTAACAAGGAAACACTTTTGATACATATACAAAAGGAAACAAAAAAATTACATGACACTTTGCAAGAGGTAGCCCTTTTTGATGCACCCAGTTAAATTCGATGGTTGTTTTTCTTAATGTAACCTCCACTTCTATCCCAACCAACCAAAGAACAAGCTAGTCAAGTTTCGTTCAGTATTCTAAAGTGATTGGCAATCGTAACTTCCTATCCAACACCTTGAAGATCGAGGCCATACATGTATTGGTAGATCGTGCGCGTGCAAATTTCTTATCACTATGTGAATTGTGCTAGAATCAGGGTGCCTAAATATCTAGACTAAGACTCCTAAAAAATACATATTTGCACAAGAGTCAACATTTCAAGGTAAATGAGCTCCATTTTTTATGATTTTTCATTTTTTAATTTTTTAATTTTGATTTTTTAATTTTTTTTTTTTTGGAATTTTTCAATTTTTTCAAAAAGAAGAAGGAGTTCGTTTTCAATTATAGCATATTATCATGGTATCTACTCTATACCCCCAAACCTAAACTAAACATTGTCCTCAATGTTTCAAAATATGGAAAGAATTAAAATGCAACATATGGAAAGGGACATGCTGAGTAGAGTAAAAGGAGAGAGAATACCCGATTTCGGCGAAAGCAGAATTAAAACTCCGTTATTCAAGGCAAAAATCCAACATATTTCAGCCGAGATCATATTGGATTAGCAAAATATATACAAAAGGAACAAAAGGGTTTTTAAAATTTTATCTACTGGATTATATACAAAAATTCACCATACACTAACAATCTAAAGAGTTGAGGATCAACCCAAAAGACAAAGTGTAGAGACAAAGAAAGTTTTAAAACACTAAAATTGGACTTAAATGGGAATGAGAGTGAAAAACCGAATGAATCAACCCTAAACCTAAATTTTTCAACAGGTTTACTTTTAAGCACAAAATCTAACAATTTTAGGGGTTCAGGATTCAAAAGGTCTAACTCATAATGGACTGTTTTCGGGATGGGCAAACATGCAATTTCCAACTGTGGCTTTTTAAAAGTGTTATATTTTGAAGCAAAATAGTCCAAGAGGACTTGGGAAGCACACAGTTCCAATCCTAGATTAGGCATTTTCAGAAAAATTGGTTTTACAATATTGGTACAAACCAAATCTAGGTTGGGTGGAAGACCATCAGATTGTGACTTAGGTAGAAGAATAGGCATATCATTATCAATCAAATCAAAGTCTTCTAACTCATCTACACATGTCACATCATGCTCATAATCATCAATCAATTGGCAAGATTACAATCAGAATCATCAACATCATCAACAGATTTATTCTCGTGTATCGGCACATCAGGGGAAACATCACATGGAATACTAGAAGAAATATCATGCATTAAGGTCGGGGCAGAGAAGCCTAATGTATTTGAACCCAAAGGTTCCATAACATTTTCAGTATAGACATGTTCTTCTAACATAACATCATAATCATCATCATCATCATGATAGGCATTTTGCAATCTAGGATAATTTTCAATCCTAAGGTCGGAGCTATTACAAGAATAAAACTCTAATTCATGAGGGTGATTCATAACATGTGGTGTTGTTCCTGTTTCCCTAACGGATTCCCATTGATGGGTTTTTTCTGCAATCTCGGCTAAAAAATTCCATGCATCATCCACAGATTTATCAATAAACTCACCATTACACATAGATTCAACCATGGTTCGAGATTTAAAGTCTAGTCCCTCATAGAGGATGACGACAAGTCTCCACTTCTCAATTCCATGGTGCGGACATTCACTCAACAAATCATTAAAACGTTCAAAATAGTGAAAAACAGTTTCCTCATCCAATTGGACAAAACAATTGATACTTTGACGAATAGCGATGGTCCTATGGTGTGGAAAAATTTTTTGGAAAAATTGATTAGTGAGTTGTTCCCAAGTGGTGATTGATTGTGGTCTCAAACCGTAAAACCATGTTTTGGCCCTTTCCTTTAAAGAAAATGTAAACAAACGCAATTTCAGAGAGTCTTCGGACAAATGATCAGGTTGCATAGTCCGACAAATTTGTTCAAACTCCCTCACATGAGTATAGGGGTTCTCAGAATCGAACCCTCGAAATATAGGAAGTATTTGTATCATGCTTGCATTTATTTTAAAAGGGTTATTGGTTTGAGGTAAGACAATACATGATAATGGAATTTGTATTGATGGATACATGTATTCATGGAGAGCACGAGGTTGGCCCATTTTGAAATGACACAAAGCCCACTATTTGGTTTTAAATGGGAAAATTTTGGTTTTGATGGGATATAAAAGAAAAAGAAAATTTGGTTTAAAAAAATGGGAGTAAAATGAAATTTTTGGTTTTAAAATTTGGGAGCGAAAGAAATTTTTAGATAATTTTTTTTTTTTTTTTTTTTTTTTTTTTTTTTTTTTTTTGAAGGAAAATAAAATTAAGAAAATAAAATTTGGTTTTTGAAATGGGAGCAAGCCCACAGTTTGTCCTCTAATGAAATGCAGCTGCGGCCTACGAAAATCCAAGTTTTAATTTTGAAAGTTTAATTTGGCCCAGTTGGTTAAGGCCCGACGTTTGTTTTAAAACTTTGGTTTCGAGGTCCACTTTTGAGTGGAAGCAAGTCCACAATCAGTTATAAGCTCAGATGGGTTTAAACCTAGAGTCCGAAATACAAGTCCAATGGAAGAATTTAAACAAGCCCACACAAAATAAATACAAGCCCACAAATTAAACAAACAAGCCCACAAATAAATTATTACAAACCCAAAATAGAAAAATAAAAAGCCCAAAAAATTGGGTTAATTATTACAAGCCCACAATTAAAAAATTGGAAGCCCACAGGTTGGGTTCTCTCAATGAATGGGTTTAGGCTTACCTTTTTAGCACAGCCCAGCTGCTCTGATATTGTTGCAAAAACCCAGTTGGGTTTTGGTTCTTTTCCTTAGTGGCGTCCCAGCAGAGGAAAAACAGGTTCAGAATCAGCAGGTCCAACAGCAAATGAAATGAAGCAGATGCAGATGCAAATGCTATGCAGTGAAATGCAAAAATAGCTAAGAAAAACACAGATAGAACACAGCACCAATCCCCGGCAACGGCGCCAAAAACTTGTTGGGCCCGGAAAGGTGTGTAAATTATGCGCAATGAAAACGGGGGCCTACAGTAATACCGCAAGTGCACGGTCGTCAGTTGTAGCTCGTGCAAGTACGGGTCGATCCACAGAGATTGGGAGTGTTTTGTAGTGTTCTAGCTATTTTAGGTTCTAGTTGCTATTGGGCTATGAAGCCTTTTGGCTTAAATTGGGCTTTGAGCACTAATGGGTTTGATAACAATAGAATGAACTGAGCTTGGGCTCAGTTAGTCTCTGAATTAGGCTTTTGGGTTAAGCCTGAATTGGATTGGGCCTTAATAATGAATTTGGGCTTTGGTCTTAAACTTAGGCTTGGGCTCAGTTGTACAAACAATAGACAGTGGGCTTAGAACTGAGAACTAGGCCTTGAACTGGACTGATGGGCTTTTGCTTGGCTGCAGGATTGGCAGCAACAACAGCAGCAGCAGCAACAGCAGCAGCAGCAACAACAGCAGAGGCAACACAGAGAAGGCACCAGCAGCAGCACAAGGCAAAGATGGAAGCAGCAGCACTGCAAGTGCACAGTGCAGTGCAGGGCAGATGGGTTTGCAGCAAAGGAGCTGCAGCAGACAACAGCAATAGCAGAAGGGAAGGCAGCAGCAGCTGCAGCTGCACAAGCAGTGCACAGCAGCACAAGGGAGCACACAGCAGGGGAAAGCAAATAGCAGCAAAGGCCTAAGCCACAGAAAACAGTGCAAGCAAAGATGAACAAAAGCAACAGAAAACACACAAGATGAACCAAGGCCTAAGCCAAGGGCAGGGATGATAATGAAACTAACATGGAGCAAAACTAAGGCAAGAATATAGGCAAACAAATAGAATGGGAAGAAAACTAGCTTGCTATGAGCACTAGTTTCTCTCAATGCTCAATCAAAGTGCAACCTAAGCATACACAAGGAATGGCAAGAAAATCAGCTTGCTTTAAGCACTGATTTCTTCCATTGCACAATCAGCACAAAGCTTCTAAGATATCTAGCCTAGCATTCCATCACTTGTGACAGCAAATTACACATAACAGTAGACATGTAACTGACAGTGAGCAACAACAAATGTTAACAGGAGACAAACAATTAACAGGACATGAAAAGGACATTGCACAAACATTATGAACATAACCAACTGAAATTAACAATGAACACACACAAACATCTAACACATTAACAGGAGACAAACAATTAACAGGAGACAACATAAGCATAACATGAACTGAAATTAACAGGACATGAAAGTCCTGGATGCAGGCTAATCCAAGCATAACTATTACAACACACACATAAGGCTATTTATAGTCACAGACCCAAATTTCTCAAAATTATAAAATTAGGGTTTATAGAAAAATCCCCAAATTCCAACAGTGAAATTAGCTCACCTAATCGTCAAATTGACGTCGACCCATCCTTTCTCTGACTCTCCTGTATCACTCCATGCCTTCAATTTCACTCTAGCTCAACCTAATTTACCAATTTTGCACGCCTAGGGTTTCTGATAGAGAACGTGCAAAAATTGAGAAAATAGGTGGCTAAGGAGAAGGGAACAGATGGTATTGGTTGTTGGGTGATGGGGTGATGATGGTGGAGGAGTGGTGGTGGCAGTGGAGTTGGTGGTGATGATGGTGGTGCGGCAGTTGCAGGGTGATGGCTCTGCAGAGGGGGGTGGTGGAGGAGATGGCTCGACTATTTGGGAGAAGGGGGGTGTTTGGGTAGGTGGTATAGGTTCGGTTGCTAGAGTGTGAGTCGGCTTCATCAAATTTGATGTTCTGCGACGCTGAGTCATTGGATGCGAAGCTGGTAGGTAGATCGGACGGTGATGCGGAGGCAAGCGATGATCGACCGTTGGATTATATGATACAACAAAATGAACGGTACTTGATGGGGTTAGGTACTGTAGTGTAAGGCGGAGATATCAAACGTTGATGAACAGAAAGGGAGCGACCGTTGGATTCAACTACCATCTAATCTGAAGGCTTGGAATTTCAGCGCTGTGGTGCTCGGCATAGACTTCAGATTTTGATGCTCTATGAAGGAGCGACCGTCGGATGCTTCTGAGAAATGATCTGATGGCTGAGAACGGAGGCGCTTTTGTGTGTAGAAAATGAGGTTGTGCGCACCATTCTTCGCGGCTTCCTTGCGTAATTTCTCCCGGCTTTTCACTACTTTTCTGCTCTTTTCGCTCCGCGACTCATCCGAACTTTATTTATTACCTAAAAATACAAAATTAATTAATAAAAATATTTATTCTTGAAAACACTGAAAATACAGAATATGGGATAATATGTAGAATTAATGCACAAAAGATGAGTTAAAATGCCAACAAAAAGGGATAAATATATACAATATTTGGCACTCATCAGTGTGGTTGTTAGACCCCCGCATTTTCAACAAGATAGATGCACACCTTCCAAGCCTCGTAAAGCGTCTCCAGAGTGTTTGTAGGAGTCAGACACAAACAAAAGAGAAATTAGGGTTTAGGTGCAATACAAGCCTGAACTCATAATCTGCAGGTGATAAGCGCTCCCAAACTCAAAAGGAAATGCTTGTCTTTTCTCATGGCTCTTCACCGACATCACGGCCATCCATGAAGCCGTTCAAAACTCTCTCTTCCACACATATTCGCTTGTACAAACTCGGAAGTTCAAGGATGCACAAAGAGAGGAAATTAGGGTTTTGGCCAAGTAAATCCTAATTAACAATTTCATTAGATCAAGGTGGAAATTTTATCCCATCAAGTCTCCATTATCATCATTAACGCCTCCCAACCCAAACGTTAGGAAGGATTCCAAGTCCATAGTCGATTTCAACTTCGGAGTCAGAACAAGCGAAAACTAAGCATCGATTCGGGACTATACAAGTCTAAAAGAACAAGTGGATCGTAACTTGGCATCTGAACGAATATTTACCATCTATATACTCATCATAAAACAATTAAGGTTCTACTATGAGTAGGGGACTTAATGTGGATGGTGAAATTTGGATAAGGGGAAAAAGTTTCATTTTCAAGACCATGAGACAAAACTCATCTCTCATGGGAGAGATTAAGTCCTTGGCCCTCAAGGCACCCACATCCACAATTTCTAATATACGTCCCCGCGAGACAGTGCTGATCGTGATGTCGTGGTTCCTAGCGCACATCCTCGACGAGATACTGCTGGTTACGTAGATTTTGTAGAGCGTAAAACATCCCCGACAGACTTATGAACTAGAACAACCACAATTCCAGCATGTCTCGCGAGGCATGGCTAGTTGTGATACCATGATTCCTAGTATACATTCTCGATGAGATACTGCTGGTCATTTAGGCTCTATAGATGCATAAAAACATCCCCAAACGTACTTATGACCTAGAGCCGAGAGATATATGTCTCCTGTAAGCACAGATCACCCTATTTGAGATCAAGGACTGATTCCTAATACATCATCGCGAGATACACTGGTCATGTCTACTCTATGCTATGACTCGACTTACTGAGGCTTCCGAATAATTCCTAGGACATCCCCACGAGATACGTTATTTATTCTACCTCTGGGCCCTTTCGACAGACTCATAGAACATACTTTCGAGATACACTGGCTATGTCGGCCCCACAATATAGACACAATTGATTCCTAACACATCTCTATAAGATACGCTGGTCAAAGACAAGTGACCCGAAGTCTCGTAGAGATATTATTAAACGTGTAAGCTTTTCTTTCTCCCTCGAACATGTCCCAGATGACTTTGGAGAGACTCAATCGCGTCATCCAAATCCCAAACGGCCTCGGTCACATCATCCAAGTCCCAGAACGCCTCAGTCGCGTCTTCCAAATCCCAGACGGCCTCAGTCGCGTCGTCCAAGTCTCAGATGACTTCATTCGCGTCATCCAAGTCTCAGACAGCCTCAGTCGCGTCCGCTAAATCTCAGACAGCCGCAATTGCATCATCCCAGCCTTAGATAGACTTATCCGAGCTAAGCCAGCTCATCTGAAGAGTCTTATACACGCGTAAGACTCAGACACAAGCCTCACCTAAGGCTTAAGCCTATTTCTCGGCGTATTAAAAACGCTCACGACTACTAAATTAGGCCTGAACTGTACATATTTATCCAAAAACGTGAATAAACTCCCTTGAGTTCCACATGCTCAACAAGGGGACCCACAAACAATAATACGGTCTCCACGTGATATATGTGACCGACCACGGAGAGATGGAGACCAACCTCAGCTTCTCTCACACTCTACACACGATTACCGGGGCATTCCATGTCTTTTCACGTGACTCATCCTAGTCATTCTCACAAATCAGATAATATCTCTCTATCTTTGCCAACTTGGCTAAAAAGAATATCTCTCTCTCAACACATCAACACAAAGGCTGACTTAGATTCACACAAATAGGGGGATACCAATTAGGGTTTTGGTCTGGCGGTGTACGACACGTATGAGAAATACCCGACCTATTTCTCTCCGCATGAGAGAGTAAACGCGGTGGAATAACGAGATAAACTTAGCCTAGTTTAAATCTATCGGTTCCTGAAGGGACGGGAAAAATGCTCCGCACGAAAAGCAATCTCTATCTTCACTGACCTGAAATTAGATATTTCGGCTATAAATAGGTCATCTATTTCTCCAAGCTAACACACAACTTTCTCATAACCTCTCAGAACAATAACAATTTCTATGATCTCTCTTCATAAGCTTCCCTCCCTATGACCAACCCTAACCTCTCATGTGATCATTGAAGCAGCCTTTGAACGATCACTGTGCGTGGCTTAGGTGAAGAATGTTCGTGCTCAACCTCCCCTAACTCACTTTCATAAACCCTAGAATCTTACTTTAGCCTCTCACCGATTTTAGGTAACTACACCATCTAGTAAACTGAGAGAATAAAGAGGACTGACTTGTTTAAGACTAATTTACTTGCATGAAATAGTATCTTACCTTGCCAGCTTTGTATTATGGTTTCCATTTTCTGAAGCATACTATCAGAAATTTTAGTTTGGATTTGTCGATGAAAATTGGTGCTCATAAATAAAAGTTTTTAATGTTCATTTTTGATTTTTTAACAGTCTCATCACTATTCTTTGGTGTCTAAGTTGAAACTTATTACTGATCAATTATATTTAGGAGATTTTAGCAGCTTACTACACTTGCTTTGGTAAGAAGCAGACAGTTGTTTGCGTAAAAAAAAAGTGAAATTTGTTGACTATGTCTCAAAAAATTTATTCCTGTCATGAATTTCATTTTTTATTTATCTAACAGTTAACGAGAAAAAACTTCCACACAAATGAGAAAGGGGTAGGGAGCTAGATGGAGGATCTCCGTGCCTCGGTCCTTGGGGGATGAGCTTAAGAACTCCCCGCCTCAGTCTGGTCGATATTTGAGTCATGCTTAGAAAGGAGCATCCTTGCCTTAGTATAATAGTTAAAAATATATTTCATATTAGGGTCAGGAGTCTATTCCAGAAAGTAGTTCATCGTTGACAATAAAATGAGCTCCGCCTATGTCAAGGATAAACATACCCTATTTATAGAGTTTTTTATTCACCGAATGACAGACACGTGTATTTTCTGTCCTTTTCTACAAGCTTACGTATGTTTATCCATACACGTTATTGTTGATGATGGATTTGTGACGAAGACTGAAATTGTAAAATTACGGTTTTGTATATTTCTGAAATTCATATTTATAATTTAATCATGAAAGCTCATATTACGATGATCTCCGACTGGTCATGTAACCTCTTCAAAATAAATATATACCAATAATATTAGGACCTCCCGGCCGAGCTCTCAATATTTCATAATTTTATATACCTTCCGACTCGATATTCAATTATGTATAGAATCTTAATCATTGGACGACTCATATATGTACTGACCACTACCACTAGTATAAAACGATTACGTCTTCAAGGTGTCATCGGTGTTCCCTGACTATGCAGAGTAAATGTCCAGAACCGGTACGATACTAGTGCCTTCAAGTACCTTGTTCTCGAATAAACATAATATTCCTAGACAGATCGCTTGCTAGTATAGGGACACTAATTGCCTAATTCTAGCGCTATACTCATCAATTGAATTCCTAAAAAGTATTGTATTTTCATCATATTATTTTATTACTTCAATTCACGGCTATTCACGTCTGAATCTCATGGGTTGGTAATGAATATTCACCTTTCGGCATATGGGCCACCACCGAGTAAGCCCCTAGAAAATGATGCAGGGTATATTTGGTAATAATGCTCAAACTAGCACCCAAAAGCATGGACGAACGAGCATATGAAAAATTCATCAAAGGAGGAGAGAGAAATAATAAAATGATAAAAAAAATAAAATGATACGCGGGACCGGCCCCACTGGTGGACTGTCCATGCTGCTAGTGTCGTGGCCGGTCCCCTCCCTTTTAGTTTTATTTTTATTTTATTATTATTTACTTGGTTCATGACTTCCTCATTCAAGCTATCTCTTGATTTTTCCATATCTTATCAAATATTGCTAAATTCACCATATGGTTAACAAAGCAAGTGATCCCACGACCATTAGGTCTTTACACCATATTATATATTAAAATATTATTGTTTCAATATTTCCAAATATTGGACGTTTAAGCAAAATCCTACTTGCTCATTCAAGCAAAATTGAGAGTTTCAGTCAAGATCAAACTATTCTGAATATACAATGTAATGCTCGAATGATCACCAAAAAATACGAAAATTCTCAGGAATGGACAACTATCGACATGGTGGCCCGTGCACCACCATGGCTGGTCGGTCCCAAGCATTCTCAATTAACAATTTTTTTAGCTCTCTATTTGGTTAATCCTCCATGTTTTGTAAGTCCTATTTACATCAACTGGACAATCCTTCATACACTGCCTATCCGGTCTCACCATCACCAATGGTCGGTCCTCATGCCCATTGGTTGGTCGTTCTCTCTACCCATATTGGATGATCCTTCATCTCCTGGATCATCACTTGCCAAAATCAAGGTTTTATACTTTGCTCAAAGATAATTCTGATTAAGTCTGAGCATCAATAATTTTTTTACTTTATCCAACATTTTATTGGTCCTGCTACCAACATTTTGTTCGGTCATGCTACCAACAATTATCGATATTTAATGTTTGCTACCAACATTTTGTTGCTCGACCATCTAATTGGTCGATTATCCAACATTTTATTGGTAGGTCATCCAATATCTACCAATATTTTAATATTATGATCTCTACTTCGTCATTCGACTACTAATGACATGGTGAATCGAGGGTGAGTATTTTATAATAACCAAGCAATATCTGATTTCCTATCGAAAGCTTGACATATCATATTACATATTGATTTATGATCGATCCAGCAATCTCATCAGACCTAAGCTCATAAATCCAAATAATTTGAATATCATCGCTGCCTCAGCTGGCACGATGATACATCACAATCATCAATAATTCATTAGGCTCAATGTCTAAGCATCATTGACACCTTAATCCATCATAATGAGTCATTGAGAATTATGCTCGACTCGTCAAATCTAAGACTCACGGTCTAGCCAAGTCAAAAATTGACCAACTAAATACTCGTCTACAAAGCAGACTTTACATGAGACATCAATCATGTCACATGGGGTATACTCACTTTGGTCTGGTAGCCTACAACACATGCGATGTAACAATACATCCACGATGAGAAAGTGAGTAAGTTGTGTTGGTAGTTGAAGGAGTAAGTGAGGTAGTGGATGAACAATCAACCAAGCCTCCCACGAAATGCGGAACTGGTTCAACCACGATTTCCCACTTACCTACTCCTTCACCCCTCTTTAACTATCGCTACTTACTGGAAATTAATGTGCTAACTACTTTTGCAATATATAGGTTCATCAGCCTGGCACTTGAGAACCCAAACTTAACGCAATCCAATTTACGATAGTCTCATTAGCAAACACACAAAAGCCTTTCTCTCAATCTAACACAGAGAATTCAACACATCCATAATCGCACTGATCTCACACATTCTCAGCTTCCCTCCTACAGATCGATCCTCACCCCTCTTTATGACCGAATCGATTCTAGAACGACCATTTTCTTGGTTTAGGCCGGAGTCTTACAAATTGAATTCTCGAATTCTAGTACTCCTGTGCAGTACATCTATTAAAGGTTTTAGACGATTTGCTTAATCGAGGATCCACCTACTCCACAACCTTTCACTATACACAAAAACTAGTAAATTATTTTTACCCATCAACAGTTACATATGTTTATCCGTACACGTTACTTATGTTTATCCATACACGTGTTTTCGGAGGGTATCGTGTTCACCATCAAACTAACCTTGCTAAGGGGAAACCTGATCACAAGGGTTTGGGCTAGGCCAAGCCACTATGGGCTTAGTGTAACATTAGCGGCATATGCTCGGTCCATTTAGCATATTTAGTGTTGCGCCGCACTGCTGAACTCGCATCTGATTTTCTCCTCCATGTCATTGGATATCTCTGATCAGTATATCCAATGACATTTTTCTAAAGAAAATGTTAGTAGTATTTAATTTGCCGTTAACTAAAGATGACCGTTGCTTATTTCTCTTAAATTACATCCCTACATAAAGAGGAACATCCCTTAAATGAGGCAAAAACTCTATCACCTAGCATGGTTTCTTGAAAATACTGCGTTGAAAATCTGTAATTTAGAACTCTGGACAGTAATTCAAGACAGTAAATCATTGCAGAAAAAGTGCAAACCATCTGCAGTGCAAAATTTTAACCAAAACCTACAGAATCACATGAGCAGAAGGATGCCTTTACTGGCAATATTGCAATCAAACTATGCAAATATCTCTCTTGATAGTGTCAGAACAAATATTTGAGGTCTTTCATGATTAAGATGCTTGTGTGAACTGTGAACTACATTAGTCAAAATATATTGACTTGGAAACATGATTTTTATTTTTTGCACTGAATAACTAAATTCCACTTTTACTTCTAATCTCGGTTGATGAGATGTCCATACGAAACTTTTCTTCCGGTATCGAGATAAACATATCCTTTAACTCATCTGGAATATCAAAATCTTTGAGAACCTGGAAAATGTCGAAACTATTATTTCTTGAAGAGAGGGAATCAAAAGTAAGAAGATATAAACTACCAAATGTATTCACCTTGAAAACACCGCCAACATTTCGACCACCTACCAGAAACGTACAACCAGTTATTTTACATCCTAACAACACCTCCAACATCTTATCATAGTCGCCTCCATAATACTTCACCTGATATATGAAGGCGTTAAAAAGAACTTCTTTTGGTGTAAGATCAACATAATATTATTCCATGTTTCATTTTGGTAAATCTCTCAAATTTTTCAATTTGTATATCTAAAGTAATTTATTTTCAAGAAGACACAGAATTCATACATTTACAAGCCTTTCTACAGTGTCTGCACCAATTACGAAAGCACTGCCAGGAAAAAGTTCGGCTTTCTTGTAAAAGTAAGGCTGATTAGAAATAATTACCATCTCTCCTGGCATCAAAAAGTAAATAGCATTAAAGATGAATAGTGTTGCAGAACAAAATAACTGACTCCTCTTGGTGATTACATAAAGAGCAAGGCTTATCGAGGAAAAACATTTGCATAGGGGAAAAACTGAATCCTCTCCATAACATGCACATAGAACAAACAACTTCATAGGAAAATAAAGTTTAAATAGAATACATTGATTCGTCATGGTAGAATGCATAAGGTGTACGGAACAAAACATGTGTAGAATTGAAAATTAAAATAACTGGAGACTTGCTAATCAAAAAGACTACTATGGTTGGTACTACCTTGCTCTGTGTTGATAAAGAAACATTAGTAACATCCTTTCATAGTGTAACTTAATAAATCAAGGGAACTTAGGGCATCCATCTGAACGTTTAGAGGATCCAACTGAAACTGTAGTCTGGTAAGGTTTAGCACATGATTAACAAGGAGAGAGAACATGTTCCCAAAGAATTCCACAAGAAAATTTTATCTTGCAGTTTCAATATGTTCTACATTAGCGCTAGGGATCCTTGCAATATGTACCATAAAATATGTAAAGTGGTACACCTGTACCTCTTTTCAAAACCTAAGCTAGGGATCCTTGCAATATGTACCATAAAATATGTAAAGTGGTACATCTGTACCTCTTTTCAAAACCTAAAACTGCTAAATGTAGAGTGGTACATCTGTACCACAAGAGAGCATGCAGTTTAGCCAATTCAATCCAAACACTGTAGGAAACAAGAGGTGATCACAAGATGCACCAGCAATTCAGCCATTAGTTGTTTCCTCGAGTACACTAACCTATGCACAGATTCTAGTAATTTCTCCTCCTTTGACGAGTGCTACTAAAGAAATAAAAGGAAAGTTTTAGAAAAATACTCCTTATTTTTGCTAAGTATTTCCTTTTTGGGGGACCCAACATAAAAGTGTAAGCATCACTTCTTGAAGGACGGAGGGACTTAACTAAGAATTTTGGACTATTTCCACGAAGACTGCTTAGTTAAAAGTTGCACGTGCAAAAGTCAATATACTCACCAACTTTTTCAAATTGTTTGACTCGGTCTTTGATTTGAGACACTGTCAATGGAGGCTTGTCTGCATTGATTGCAGAGATCTCAAAGCATGGAAAACCATCACCGCAAATGCTACAAAAATAAGCAAAGGATGGAGTATTAGTAATTTAGTACACCCCCCTTGTGGAGATCCGAGTATATGACAAAAATGACATGTCAATGCTATGCCTACCACAAAGTACTAAACGACATTCCCACCTAAAGATAAAAAGTTAATGAGTGTTTACATGTGGAAAGAAGTTTTATTTCTTTGAATCAAAACTATACAAGTTCTAACACTAGAAATGATATCTGTATCCAAGTAAAATAGGGGTGAGGCAATGGGAGACCACTTTATCTTTTTCCTTTTTTTCCAATTTGAAAAAAAAAGTTTCCCACAAAAGTATTTTAGATGGATCTAAAGATATAAGGATATGCTTATTTTGCAAAGGAAGTGTGTACATGATTCAAGGAACAACTATGGAAGCGTAGTTTGTATGGAGTTTCTAAGAGCTTATAGGATAACAAAGAAGCAAAAATGAAACAAAGAGCCTTATTCTTGTAGGCAATTTCAGTCCAAAGCATTCGTTTAGAATAAATGACACAGAAATTTTTAAGACAAAAATGTTTTGCTACCTTCTAGCAACTTCCAAGAGTTTGAGGTGTCCGTCGTGCAAAGGATTGAAGGATCCAGGTAATATTATCTTTCTCTCTGAATTGGGAGTATATTTTTCTGCAATTTAAGTTCACAACTATAAGCATAGAAAACTTCAACTTAAAAATTAGTATTGTATCTATAACAACAAGGCAAGGGCTGCATCATACCACTTGAAAATGGATAAATTTTCATGCATATTTCCCCGTCTATAAGTTGCCGCAATTCTTGGTCCTCAACGAAAAGCTTCTCATGATCATCAGGTACTTCAGAGTCGCTCAATTCTGAAACAAATAATGATGAAACTCTGCATGCATCTGCAAGTGCCTAACAAAGGGCAATCCTGAGTGATCAAAATATGAGAACCCCATAAAACCAACCAAAACGAAGACCAATTTTATCAGACTTGGCATAGAGGACTGCTAATGAAAAATGTCACACAGCACTTTAAATGAAGGAAACTTAGCCTCAACCAGCAAACTTTGTAGCTTCCTAGTTTTCAGGATAGAATTCTGTTGAAAAGCATAAAAACATACGTAATGCCATGAAGCATATGCACTACTGAAAGCTTTTAATGCACATGCAATGAGTATTTGAGTAATGACTGGATGCCTACTTCATACGAATTTTGGAGAAAAATACACAAAAAACATGCTTACTACGGTGACATATATGTGGATAAGTTTAGCCAAATGATGTATATCGGAGCTTTCATGTGTATTACATAAACTGGGTAGTGTCTCACTGGACGAGATCTCCAAGAGAAACGAAGTGGTAATATGGGATCCCTTGATTCAGAACACAGACACACCCACATAGAAAAAACACTTTAATGGGCAAGTCAGACAAAGTGATGAACTGCAATAGTCAATTGCAGACATAAAAGTCACTGGCTGGTCTAACGTTTGACGGGGTTGTTAAACAATTAACCCAATGATTTTGCACATTTTTTCTTCAAATATCAGTCTGCTAACGACCTAAGGTTGCAGAAAAGGTAAGGCACATTCCGAAAGGAAGCATGTTACCAATAGGTCCAACTTCCCTTCCAGTCTAGCAATCTGCCCTACTTTGGTTCTATGTTTAGATTATCCAGATTCAATTTGCAATAAAACAAAATACTAATAACTAATCCAAACTCGCAGTGGTTTGTTAAGGTCAAGAAAAGTGGGGCACGAAACATCTGTCTAGCATATTATCTTGTTCCCACAAATGAATTGGCTGCCAGAGATCCAACTGGAGACTTTCGCTGGTGAGACAGATCCATCTTCCAAAAGATCTAAAATTCAAGGAAGACTATAGGTTCTTCTATTAAAGAAGCACTGGGTAGAATTAGAATCAGTGATTATGAGAAACTGCTTACACACTAGTTGATATGTTTGCGCTGAAAAAACTCAGTGCCCCATTTTCCCTCACTGTGCAGTGTTAGTGTAGTTTCTTGTTTGTGTTTTCATTCTCTCTCAGAGTCCTACAATATTTCCAAGTTTTTGGATTGTGACATTCATCGTTCAGATTTATTCTAAATGATTAACTGCAGGTTGCATAACTGAAGAGGTGAATGAATAGACAGGATCTTTGGAAGCCGTGCAAGTAAATCCTCCTTTACTTGCATGGATTCTCCAACCTAGTGCTTTCGGGTGGTGAATCTCATAGATGATGATTTTGTTTGTTTACATGCGCTACTCTTTTGTTTCATAATGAAAAGAAAGGAAACAAAAAGTACCTTATTATCCTAACTCAGGAGGAAACCTAAATACAACATTATTGTACAACATCACTCACCTTCCTGACGATACGAATCCTAACGTATTTGAGGGTACAGGCATAAGTAGAGCAGCAACCGGGAAGCAGACACTTTCTTACAGAGTTCATATCGTATCAAACATTAAACTCGAACGAATCCTATTTGCTATGACTTTGATTTTATGTGCAAAACATTTAGCTAGGTAAAACAACAAAAATTCTGAAACTAAATCAGTATCACTCTTGCTTCAAATAGTTTAACAATTTTAAAAGAATCAAATGGAAGTTCATTTATCTCCATTATTCACCACACACCTTAAGTAAAAGCTGACTAGAAACCTTGTCTTCTAGCTCACGAGTTCGGAGTCCCTGGCAAGAAGAATTAAATATCTCAATTTTCTGAACAGGGAATCTTAAGTCAAAAACTGAGCAAAAATGCAATACCTTTGACAAGGTCACTTTAGATACCCAGAGTCGATCGGATGTTCGCGTTGACAGGAAAACCCTATTATTTTTTTCCAGAGTAGCAAGTTAAGTCGAGAAATGAAAACACAACTATCCACTACAAGTAGGTTATCTTATCTCACTTACATCAAGCTGTATTAAACACGACATGTAAAATGGCTGAAAAAGCTCATCAAATAACTGCTTGGAAAAAATACACACAAAATCTTGCATAAATAATAAATACCTGTGATCTCCATGTTTTGGACGTGAACTAGCCAAAGATCCAGTGAATCCCACACCAACAACTGGGAAACCTATTAAATAGAACAGATAATGAATATCATATTTTTCTAAGCTATTAAAATGCTATATGATTGCGCTCTGCGAATGCTCAAAATATATGTTTCAGTATCGCAAATCAATAAGTTGTGAAAAATAACACTTTTTCGTGATGATGACCATCCTATTCTGAAACATTAATTAAGTTATACAGAAGAAGGCACAAGCTTGCTAAATAGTAATCCTTACTCGTTATACTATCAGATGGTTGATCTAGACAGGTAACGGCCATGTCGTGACAACAAAAGTTAGCTCTCTAAATTGAGGGACTTAACTTTTTTTTTTTATCACATACCATATTCAATTGTCTTGAGACATATTGAGCCAGGGCAAGATAGAATTTTGGGGACCTTATGCTTATACATTATGTGCAACAAGGAGGAATAACTAAACATGTTAAATAACGTAAATTAAAGAATGTAAAGAAAAACAAACTTTAGCGACTGAAGGGTATAAGTTGCAGTATCATTTAGCGAACTCCAACTAATGGCAACCCACAGTGTGATGACTGATAAATATGAATTACTATCTTAATTCACACTAAAGAAATCAAGCTGTTTTGATTTTCATTTTTGTTTTGTGTGGTATATAGAAGATTTACAGGACAGCTTAACGGGATGGTTTCAACCTACCTACTACATAATGCACCATATCCGAGATTGAAGCACACACAAAAAAGAAAAAAAAGAAAAAAAGAACTTGGAACCTGGTCTGGAGAGTTTTAGGGCACGATTATAAGCAGATAATGCCATATCCTCAGCAGTTCGCTGACTAGCAAAAGATGTGGGCATCTGCATAACAGATCAAACGAATTACTTATTGAATGCCTTACAGAAATTCATAATCATTTCAGTAATTTTAAGGATATTTCATAAGAAATGAGCTTTCAAATGCAAGAAGACATGAATAGACTAAACAAATAAATTAATATAAGTAATTCAGCACAGTTGATCAGTATTTCACATGTAGAGAAATGAAATTCGGAGAGAATAAAACTAAAAGGGACCTTGGAGAGTAATTGAGCCATGGAGATTCTTGAATAAGGAACCACAGCTTCAAGCACTGTATTTGAAGCACCAGGAACAGAAATCAACCATCCAAGGGCCTGTTTGTGTCATCAATTTCCAATTGAGTTTAATCTGAAAAAAGGGTCTAACTGCAGAATAGAGAGGAAGAAGAAGAAGTAACCTGAGAAGCTCCGCCAGAGAGATAGAGAACAGCTTGAGTGGGACTCGCGTGTATTGCTTCGACGGTAGCTCGAATCATATCGTCCTTCGGCATATCTCTCTTAATTTGCCCCTCTTTTTGTCTCTCATCTGATATGATAGAGTGACTCCTCTTGTTGGGCAGAGAAATGAATCCGATTCCTTATTCCCTTTCCACCCACCAGTTCAAGAAGAACCGTTTTTTCGAGGACTACTCAAAAATGGTGGGGGATTATTCTCCATTTTTTAGGGTGGATATTAGAAGTAATAATGAATCATCCTTTATCTAACTTTTTTTCTGATACCAAACTTGTCTTTGATAATTAAATTAGTGTAATGATTAGTGAGTTAATTAATGATTAGTGAGATTAAATTAATAATTTGATTTTTTTCATAAAAAAAATTATAGAGAGGGAGAAGAAGAAGATGAAGATGAGGGTTTTGGAAGAAAAAAATTTAGATTTTTTTCTTTAAGAGGCACAACAAGAGTATGATGTTTTGGGTACTCACGCATACTTCAAATTTAGTTAATGGTGCTTGAATTGACCAAAACATTCCTAAAAATGAATAATTTACAAATTGATTTCGGTTTCGTTAACAAAGTTCGGTTACAACATTTGAAGAACAGGTAGCCGAACTCATTCTGCAAGTGTAGTTCGGTTAATGTTTCTAAAAACACAGGTAGCCGAACTCAGCTTTAATGGAGTTTTTTCTTTCAGAGAAAAGTTCGGTTAGGAGAAAAAAATTGCAACGTAACCGAACTAAAAGTTCGGCTGGGAAAATAAAATGAAAGATTTTGCGACGTAACCGAACTCAATATATAGGTTTTCAGAGAAAAGTTCGGTTAGGAGAAAAAAATTGCGACGTAAGCGAACTAAAAGTTCGATTAGGAAAAAAAAATTGCGACGTAACCGAACTTTTCTCTAAAAGAAAAAACCTCCATTAAAGTTGAGTTCGGCTAGTTCGACAAAAAATTTCAGATAACTCCTAGCCGAAATTTTATCTGCAACTTCCATTTTCAACTCATTTTGATGATAACTTCTCATTTTTTCAAAGGAAAACAAATGAAAAGTAATGGGTTTGTTATAATTTTGATTTTGTTTTGTTAATGATTTAAATTAAGCTATATATAGAGGTGGCGGTGGCGGTGATTTGAGGTGGTTGGTAGTGGTGGTGGTCGGTGGTGGTAGGTGGTGGTTGGTGGTGGTGAGCGGTGGTGGTGATGGGTAGAGGTGGTTATATATATATATATAGGTGGTGGGGTGTTGGGAGGAGGTGATTATATATATAGGTGAAGGGTAGGTTAGTCATTTCCACACTTTAGGACACTCCTTATAAGTATAGGGTAGACATTCCAATCACAAAGTAGTCCCCCACCATTTTTGAGTAGTCCCCAAAAAATGGTTCTTCAAGAAATTTGACTTTGATCGCACTAGTGAATGCTGATTAACCCATCTTCACCTTGGGCCCAATCCTTATAACTTTGTTTGATAAGAGCTAGCACTATGGTGCTCTCCATCCCTTCCCTATCCCTCACTATCTCTCAAAATCTCCAAAATCCATCTACTATGATCTCCCATATCCCTACATGTGTAGGGATATCATCCCATTTTCCTATATGGAGGATCACATCTGATCCCGCTTGCAGGGAAGGAAAATCACACGGCTACTCAGTTGCCGTATTTATTTACACTTTACGGCTTCTGAGTAGCCGTAGCATTTTACACGGCTACTGAGTAACCGTTTCTGGTTTTTAAAGTTTTACCTTAAAACTTTCATTTTCTACTCTTTTTTTTACTAAAACTCTTTTTTTACCTATTATATCTCCTTTTTACCTCTAAAATATCTATTTTTACTTAGACAAATATATTCCCATTGGAAAAAAAAACTAGAAAAAAAATACGGCTACTGAGTAGCCGTTTGGCACTATTCACACGGCTACTCAGTAGCTGTATCGTGTAGGGAAGGGACAACAGGGCACCATAGTGAGATTGACTTCCTTGTGTTATCCCTTCCCTACAAATGAGGGATAGGAAAGGGATACCCTCCACCATAGTGCTAGCTCTAACCGGAAAGAGAAGTGGAAGGAAATATAAATTGCATTATAATATAAAATATACTTTTAGGAGGCATTTTAGAATTAAGGCAAAAAATTATTTTTTAAGGTGTATCCAAACATCGTCTTAAAAGAAGCAGAAGTATTTGAGAAAGTGCACACTCTCTTAGATAGTAAATTTGTTCTTGGATGTGGAAATGCATCCAAAAAAGATACCGAGCAAATAAGCTTTTGGTGTATATGGGAAGCGATCCATGGAATTTTTGTTCACACATTGGAGGATAAATGAATTCAATCAACCGAACCCGGTATACAAGCACTTTTTGAAAACCTACGACTTTCTTTGATGAGTGATTTGATAAGGGCTTCAAAATATTCTTTACGATTTTTCGTTTATTGTGTTTTATATTTGACCATAATAATGTTAATGTAGTCATTATGATTGAATAGTAGTAATACACTTCTGACAAGGACATGTTAGATAGTTACTTGGACCAACAAGGATCCAAAAAACTCAACTGACAAGTGTAAGATAGAGCTCAGTGCTAAGATTAAGCTTAGGTCAGGATAAAGAGAACACGTTTTTAGCTCGAGCGCAACCTGTTAATAACAACACAACCATTATATTGTAACACGTGCAAGACGTGAGTTCCAGAGCAAGAAGCGATGACATGACCAACGGTTGTCACGAATCAAGACCCGGAAATCAAGAACTAATAAGAAGTTCAGGTCGAGGAGGTTACTTGGCAGGAAAATAAAGTCTAAGTGAATTGTGACATCGTCTCCACATAGATAAGAGTGGTCCTCATTAGACATACATTTAGTGTGATATCCACACGCCTGTACTATATATAACCTGGAGGTTAATCTTGTAAACTAAGGCATTATATCAAGTATACCACGATATTTTTCGTATCAACCTACTATAAACACAACTTGTATAATCTTACAGAAGTAATAACTGGAAAAGATTACTCCAACAAGATGTTAGCTTGGTGTATAAGTATATGTTCGGAAGCAAACTAACTATGGGATCAAAAAAACAAGTGGATTAACGTACTAGTGTATTTACTTTAACTATAACTATAACAATTATTAAAATACAGAAGTAAAGTAAATAACACAATACACAAGATTTTGTTAACGAGGAAAACTGCAAGGAAGAAAAACTCCGTAACCTAGTCCAGTTTTGAATACTCTTAGAATTAAGACGCTATACAAATTGACTACCACAACTTTGTATAGCTGAGACTATGTAAACTACTCCTAGTTACCCAGCTCCTGCAATATCCCTGTACCTACAACCAATCTGGTCTACATGCATGAATCCCAAGATAAATTTCATTATCGCAAGTCGTTTCACATGCTGTGAAGACTTCTGTTATATCAGCTTTTTTGGATCTTCAACCGAAACAGTAAATTACTAACATATTTTACTAACCACCTCAATGTGTACCTCCCAAACCCGACAATGGTCGAAGATAAGTTGAGTTTAAAGGTTCTTCTGTTTATTCAATATAAACTCCTTTGATCAATGATTAATACCAACACAAATATTATATAAATAATCTATCTCAGTTGGCAAGCTCTATTCATTTTACGAGGAAAAACAACTAACCAGATTACATGATATTTCCACAAGTATGATATTTATCGAGATAAACTGCTTGTTAGATCCCAGAGAATCAAGTTTGCACGAAGTATCACAAATATCAGAAAACCAAAAAGAAAAATCCTTTTAATCTCCAATCTCCAGTCTTCAATATATCACCTACACAATCAACTTGATTCCTACTAATGATCGACAACACACGGAATGAAGTCTGGTAACATTAGATGACCACTAGTTTTACCTTCAAACCTAAAATCAAATAGATCGAAAATAGTTAATCCTCAGACAAATTTAAGTGACCTTATATCAGCAGAAAAGGACCATGGAATAAACATGTTTGATATATCAATCATAACTACACCGTTAGTCAATAAAATCAATAATCAAAAACTAAAATAACAATGTGATTTAGTTTCCCACCAACAATAGTGGTAAAAGATTCTAGATCCCAAAGAAGACTTTAAATGAAGGAAATGCAAGAGATTTCACCTAATTAGATTACTTTTTTTTTTCTTTTCTGTCAACGAGTTGGCTTCCCACAAAAAACGGTTAAGAAGTGTGTCAAGGAATGAGTCTTTAAAAATACAGGCTCCATTAATTACAGTGTCATGACCAAGGCTTGTTTGGACAACAAGGAATTACCAAACCCTAAAATCCCTAAGATATGCAATAATAATATATTTTCGGTTTCGAAAAATTCCAACTATAATCCAACCAATATACCGAAATCACTCTTAGTGATAACTAACATTAGCTAGCATACATACATATGCTTTACTAATATAATAACAATAGATATGCAATCCTCTGGGATATGGAAAATATACAAATCTGATTATCTAAAAGATATCAGAATATCTTGGTTTCGGGATCTCGCCTTGAAAATCAAGGAAAATACCTGAACATCAAGTAACAAGAGTTCATCACATGTTCAAATGACTATGTAGACATTGCGTGAACATTCCAAGTTTAATCCATACATCTTGATGTTTTTACAAACCCGAAGATCATCAAACAAACTCAAAAAAACAAACACAGATTAACCTCCATACATGATTAGTCCTGGGATTTATCCTGAACTCTCTTTCAATTATAAATCTGAATTTCACAAGTCTACTTTCTTAGATAATGTATATGATATTCCTCAGTATATAATCCCAACGGTTAAATCCATTCTGAAAGTTCAGTTCAGTAAATAATAACAAGTTACCAATTAGTGTAACATCGATTTACGAAGCCTATAGATAAATTATACTTCGTAGCTCTATATGCCAAAGTTGTATAAAACAACTAATATATCTTTCCTCGATACTTTGTGAAAATGCGGGGGTATAACAACCATACCCAATATTTCGTTCGGCAATCTGTATGGACTAAGCTCCAATATAATTCCGAGAGCATCAACTTAAAAGTGAGACTCAATCAAGAAATATATCAAAGAGCTTTATCTCTTTCTCAATAGAATCAACAAATCGAACAGATAAAAATCTGTGAGCCTGATTGATGTGAGAATAACTTGGATGGTACCAAAGACCAATGCCCAAGTGTCAATCAAGTTTTATCCAACAAACAAGGTCGGATTTATCAACTGTGATTGAACTACGCACAACCTGTGATATTTCAATAATATAAACAAATATAATATGGAAAAAAAATAACAAAAACATTAGAAAATTTGTTAACGAGGAAACCGCAAATGCATAAAACCCCCGGGACCTAGTCTAGATTTGAACACCACACTGTATTAAGCCGCTACAGACTCTAGCCTACTACAAGTTAACTTCGGACTGGAATGTAGTTGAGTCCTAAACTAGTCTCACACCGATTAAGGTACAGTCTACGTTCCTTATGCCTCTTGAATCCTAGCAGGACTCTGCGCACTTGATTACATTAGATGATCTAACCCATAACTAAGAGTTGCTACGACCCAAAGTCGAAGACTTATAAACAAATCTGTCTCCCACATATAAGTCTATTCTAGTTTTGTTTCCGTCTTTAGATAAATCAAGGTGAATAGGAAACTCAACTAATAATCCGGTCTTATACTTCCGAAGAGCAGCTTAGGAATATTAGTCACCTCACAATAACCTAACTGATTAACATAAGAAGTTATTGTGGAATCACAAGAGTCTGAGACGAAGAACTGTTGTGATTAATTTTTATAACTTACATTTCAGAGATAAATATCGAGTAAATCTTAGAGAAGATATAACTCAATAATATAGAAGAAGTAAGATCAGAATACGCAACTACATACAAAATAGTTGGGTCTAGCTTCACGAATCCTAAATGAAGTCTTCAAGTCGTTAACCTAATAATGGTTTTGGAAAACCTAGGTTAAAGGATAATCGACTCTAGTTTGTAACTAGGAAACACGGAAGTGTCGGGATTAGGTTTCCCAGATGCTAGAGTTCTCCCTTATATAGCCTTTCAAATCAAGGTTGCTTACAATCAAAGCTAAGATAGCTTAGTAACAAAGCAATTGATTTTCACCGTTAGATGAACTCCTGATTTAGGATTCAAGCTAAGTTTGCTTAGAAACTAAGCGATCAATCTCCACCGTTATATGATATTATCTTAATATACACAAATGAAATATACCTATACTTAAATATGGATGAACCGTACCCAAACGTGTATACCTTATTGGCTCAGTAATAGTTAACCGAAGTTATCCATATTAACACTTATAATTTAACCATATTCATCTAACACTTCTAGACCAAATATGATGATCAATCAATCATAGTAGATAATAAAATGAATCTAAATGTGTTTCAAGACAGTTGTTCAAATGTTCGTCATCTTATAGGAATATGTATATGAACCATTTGAAGGAACATCGGTTTGGTTTGTAATTGTACAAAGTACTTATACAAGAACCAATTCATGAACATAATGCCATGGTTTGTAAAACTAGTTCACTGAAATTAATACATTAAAGTTCCAGGGACTTTAGTTCACAAACGAACCTGAGTTCATGAGTATGTAAATCACACTTTACCGGTTTTAGAACTTAACCACTGTGTTCGCAAACTGAGTACGCGAACAAGAGTTCCGAACTTTGGCTATGTCCAGCCGTTTGCAAACAAGGTACGCGAACACCAGCTCCGAACTTGTCCTTGTCTAGCCCGTTCGCAAACAGGGTACGCGAACAAAAGCTTCGGACCCTTTCACAGGTAAACCAGTTCGCAAACAGAATTCGCGAACAATAGTTCCGGACCTGAACTAGACTTACATAGTTACTATACAAAGTATACAACCTGTAATATATCCAGACATGGTAGTTGTTCTAAAACTTTCATTTAATCATTGAAACATCCTTGGAAGACAACAATGGTAATCTTACACATACCACTAGCTTCAAGTAATTTTCAAGTGATTAATCGATCAATACGAAAATTTCCAAGTTGACATCAAATGATTGTCTCACACAATCATATAAGATGTTCAAGGTGATTTTCACATGATCATCTTTTGACTTAATATTTAGTTTCCAACAAATAAATTGTCTCCAACTAAACTCGTGAAGAATACGATGAACTTAGCTAAAGCTAAAAGCTTTCAACACATATTTCGAGAAATAAATAAGCGAGATAAACTCGGCTCGAAATATTAAATGTGTATAATGTAAAAGTATATATAGCTATACGACTTAGTCTCATTAGAAGATAGAATATATGATGTAGGACATCTTCCTATAACGTGTCAACTATTATAGTTGATCCCTTTTCGTTTGTATCAACAATGATTGTTGATCCCCTACGTATGTTTTAGTTTACTTGCTCTGCAAGTCCTTTACTTTCCTAGTTTAGGTAGAATTCCCTGTTCTTTCTTTTAGTGGGTTCTTGTAGAACCTATATAAAGGCTATGCCTTCTTGTTTAGGATATACATCTTATTATCAATATTATTATCATTTTAATTATCAATTTTACAACCTTTAGAATCTTGGTCCTTGAATCAGAATTTAACTAAGTTCCTGACGGAACTTAAACTATCTTTACAACCCTAGCAACTAGTTTGCTATCTCTTTATCCGTGCTACACTAGTTGGTATCAGATACAACGTTTTTTAGATTCTTATCTAAACACAGATCCTAATATAGCTTCCACAACTACTCAATACCCTATTTTCTCATCAACTTACAATGGCAGATGCAACTTTTACAAAATCTCTTGAAGAACTAAAAGAACTCTTGAAAACTTCCGTCTCTGAACTTAAAACTTCGATTCTTTCTCTTGAGACTAAACTTGAAACCAAGATTCATACAACTAAACGTGATCTCGAGACAAAGCTTAAAGTTCATGAAGATTGCATACTCAAAATATGGAAACACAGTGGATTTGATGATAAAGACATGCCTGGTTTTGAAGAAAAGAAAGAAGAAAATTTGGTCGACGAAGATAAAGAATCAAATAAGGAAAAAGATGTTTCGTCGTCAACTCAAGAGGATTCATCGTCTTCTAATTGTACTTCAGTTCTTTCGGCTATAAGTTTTAGTCTCCACATACCTTTTGTTGATGAAGTTCCTCCAAGCTCTTCAGTAGATATTCTTCTTTAATTGGTGAATGTCGTGAAGTCTGAAGCTCAACTACACACTTTTATCCTAATCCGAGACATAGCTATAAGTAGACTACAAATCAAGTATATAGTTTTGGTCAACTAAACTTGACAAACAAGCTTGAGATAACAATGCTTGCGAGTTCGACCGAGCAGTGCTCTAACACTTTGATCATAGTATAACGACCAAGTCACGAATATTAGAGACAAGTATACAAACTTTGTATATTATGTTTTCAACAAATACTGACTTGAAAGAATTACGATATAAATGGAACGAATCAAGTGTTTTGGTACTAACATCGAACGAAGAATGATGTGTTCATTCATGCCTATAAATATTCAGGTTCTTCATGAGTAATAAAAGTGAGTCTCAACATTTCTATGTTCATAATGTAACCTAACTAAGTTGACTCTGGTAGCCAAATCAAGCAGCTTCGAGTTTTGGAACTAAAAATAACAATCAAACTTGATATATCAACGCTTGGTGGCTTCGACCAACCAACGCTATAGAAGATTGTATCAGACATGCCTTGATTTATTATATTTTTTTTCTTTCTAAAATGACGACTTCTTCGATAGATTCAGCCGTTACATTGACCACACCTTATAAAAAGGAAAAGAAATTAATTCAGCTGAATTCAAAGCAGATTGAAATGAATGCTAAACAATAATCAATTATTAATCTCAAACTAAAATAGAAATGAACTTGAATCAACATTATATTAAAAACCAAATTTGTACTACGAATCTCATGATTCAAGTCAGTTGTTCTTTTTTTAATATTTTTTATTAACTATTAAGACAGTACCAACTTCATGATTATGAGCTTTGACGTACTCTTTGTTATAACATGAGTAGAAATGCAAATACAAAAATAAAAAAATACTAACAACAAGTAAAACCTAACCGATCTCAGCACACCAACTTTACAAGGATACATACGGTTTTACTTTCAGGAGAAGGATTCCATGCACAAATAAGAAATATGAAGCTATTTTCTTAACAAATAAAAAATCCAAGTTTGACTCACATTAACATTTCCACCCACAACATTTTGAACGTAAACTACATCACCAATACGGTAGTAGACCAATCCAAGTTTGAATATACACCGTAAGAACACAAAGGAGTGCTCAACAAATTCAAGATTTGGTTATACAATATAAAATTTTAAGGAATCCAAACTCAGTATGAAAATTTGGGTTATATAAAGTACCAAACTTGGGCCAATACAAGTTGGAAAATAACAATCTCATTTTAGCTAGACATCAGGCTTATGGGGAAGAAAAAAGATTTAAAAAACACTTTCCAAGTACTAAGAAGTGATCAACATATTCAAATAATGGATAATGTCATGCTAATAAGATGTAAATAGACTAAAGCATGAAAATCGCACTATTTTAAGTTTTACATGAGAGACGAGTATTCGATGGACCATTTTCGCTTATTACAGTATCATAATCATGCACCTATCTCCTCCACAAACGTTACTTCAATAGATCTCATGAGTTTCCTATTACAGAACACATCGATCAATTTGACGTGAAACAAACGGTGGCCTTTCAGGAAGTATAAGAACAAGTTTCTCAAAAACGCAACAATATGTAAAACATTTAAATATATATACTCGTTCAATGAGTAAACATTAATATTACCAAAAAATTGATAAAATAAGAATATATAAGGTTGGAAAATACCTTAAACTTGGTTGGAAATACAAGCTTTTGTATAAAATGCGCATACTACAGAACCAAAGTGTATTGTCAAATTCAGATACTTATCAGAAAGGATACTATCTAACTATCCAATATCATTAAAGAATCTTCTCATTTAGATGTTATACCATTATATAGTTATTTACAAAATATTAGTTCTAACTTTTCAGGTACGAGTCTGATTACATTGTCAAAAGGGAACCAACTAACAACATAAGCTAAAATAACGCATTATACTCGTTGCTCAGCTAAACTTAAATAATTAGCAAAATGTATATGACTATGTATATTATTTTCATACATTTATGAGATGCTCGACACATTATATACTAAAATGATTTTCTTCACCAACGTAAATTTGTTTAAGTATGGTAACTTCAAAACTTAATAGTGACGCATGTTGGAGTTACAACAATTAAAACTCACGTAATATTATTGATAGCGAGAAAGACGAATAACTAAAAAAAATAGATTACCTGCAAAGGACCAGGGTATACAACTGTGTACATACCCAAGTCCAGATCTTCTATACAAATCCATTCCTGCCTGAAAAACTCGACATTTAAAGTTAATTTAGGCAATCAATTGAAGATTACAATAAACAAAATTAAGTTTTTATCATAAGAGTTTCGCAAGTAACAACTATTGAATAACAACAAATCCCCGAGTATTAAGTTGTAGCTTACAACAAACATCTTCCTTCATACCTTGAATTCGTAGATAATGCATAGAAGAATTAGACGACAAAGAAAAATCCAGATTAGAACTGAAAAATCCATCACGCAATAATCCAAATTAAAACCACGGAGAGGAGTATCACATAAACGATTGAATAAAAGTCCAGCAATATAAGATAAACAGGTAATTCTAACACATGCCTGTAAATAACTACATACGATATCACCATTATTAATATCAATACTAGATGTTTGAACTGAAGGTTCATCCAAAGGTGGTGAACTGAACATATTTATATAATTACAAACACATATTGACATCAAAGAACTGCACCGTTTTGAACCTGAAAACATATAACTAATTTTAAAACATAATTAAGAATACACTTAAAGATTACTTCCTAATGTAAGAAATGATTATTGATTGAAAGGAGGATACACACCTCATGAAAGTTTAGTTAATTCATGTTTCCAACTTGTACTCCCTGTACGGAACACACGCTACCTAAACTAAGGAACACCAAAGGATCCATCTTCCGTAATACCAAGTCGGACTTTGTAATCCATTGAGAGTAGGTGTTCCATGACATATCTTTCCAAGTATCCATCGACAAACTTAACAAGATCAAAATCAAATTTTTTAACATTCATATTTGCTTCATATTTTCCACTAGTGTAACCCAAACCATAATACACCTAGCTCATAATTAAAATCTAACTAGTACAATAACATTTTCCAACTTTGGAACTCGAAAATTGTCATCAACTACTTTTGTTTTGACTTTTGATATATCTTAACGGTTGTCTTCATTAGCCGTTAAAATAAAGTATTACTATAAACATGAGAATACTTGTAGTTTATGAACTCCTTTATAAACAAATTCACTTCTCCTTTTACTTTTGATTTGTAGGCATGTTCAAGGATCCTTAAAGCATCCCTTTGATATGGCCTACTTGGAAGGCAGATTAGACCTACTACATATGGTTGTTCCAGAAGAAAAAAACATATAGGAGACTATATGACTTTTATAATAAAAGTTCATCTTGTTAATAATTATACCAGTTGAAATTTATTATCTAATTAATCGATAACACAATAAAAAAAAACTTCTAATTAATAGTTACCACTTGATTTATAAGAAGATTTTCGTTACATGAAACAACATTGTTAAAGGATACCGTTTGAGAAGTGGAATAAATATTTCATAGATATAACATGCAAATCGGCATGATAACAACAAAATAAAATAAAAATTGTTGTTACTATAGAAAAAAGATTGTATTTGATGAAGGATTTATAAAAGGGCGAGTATGAAATTATTGACGGCGGATTGACTCATTAAAAATTCTAAGAAAGGTCGAGAAAACCCTTGATTAAAACTTCTACATACCCAGACCCACTAATCTTGTTATCTTTTTTACCTAAACCTATTGTATTTTTCAAAAAAGGTAATATATTGTAACCATATGTCTGGATTTAAACAAAGGCATAACAATTTATCTGTTTCTCTCGTTTATACATTTATTGTTGTTCTTGTGGTAGCTATGTCCTTTCCTTCTTGGTTTACTTCATTGGATCAAATATTTCTATTTTTTTTTTCGTTAATTACTTTTATCAATGCATATAACAAACAATTTGTGCATCATAATGATTTATCTGGTGAAAAAATATGACAAAGCTTTTCATTTTTTTTTAATTCTTTTAATAACTTCAACTCGGAAGAAAACAAGAGACGATAAATTAGGATACGCTTGATATGCACAAAACAAGCATTTAATAAATTTTTTTTTTAAATCCTTGATATGCCAACACAAGGATAAGAAGAGGGCATATAGGAGACCACCATTCGGTAGTCTTGTTTGCATACACATATTTAGAGAGATTGTGAACATATTTATTGTCTAGCTCATAGCAATATCAACATCTCCAACTTCGAAGTGTTTTATTTAATTGTTATCAGTTCTGCTATGACTTTTCGTGGACACTTACTGGCTTGCCTATCCAGGCATCTGATTATCTCTAACACATCACTTTTGAAAAATATCTGCAGAATATTTCTTCGAGTTCCAATTAATTGAGTATCTAGAAGCAATCCTTAACTTATTTAACCGGAGAGTGATTTGAAAGGAATCTAGTTATCACAACCCTTTAATTTTAGATAATTTCTTCTTGCTTGCTATTCACAATTTCTTTTAGAGTATGAGAAGGAGAGGGAACCAAGTACACTACTAGCTTTTTATCTAATTGGAGTATGAACCTGTGTAATAGTTTTAATAATTAAAAGGATCAAATTTTTTTTGCGGAAAAGTAAAGCATACATATAGAAGAATTTTTTTAACCGAGGAAAACTGCAATGTGCAACCTAGTCCAGTTTTAACACCATCTTGTATTAAATTGCTACAAAAACTAGCCTATAGAAGACTTCAAACTGGAATGTAGTTAAGACCGAATCGATTCTGCGAGAAATTTAACTTTAGTTGTGCTCCTTTCTTCTCTTTGGATCTCGCAAGACCGAACGCACTTGACTACCATATCTAACATACTTTATAGCCCTACAGGTTGCTTCATCCTAGTGAAACTTTTAACTAATATGCCTCTAACATATATCCCATTGATTTCCTTCGGAATGATATACAATCTAGGTAATGGATATCTGTTTGCTTATAAGGGATCTTCAATGTAAAGAAGATATCAAGCAAACCTAAAAAATTAGGATATCTTAATATTTTCAAAAGGTTATACAGATGCCTAATCGATTCTACCCCATAAGATTAATCACACTGATATAATACTTTTGGAATTACGAAGTCAAGAGACAAGGAGAAATTTGTACATAATTTTTATCAATCTTGTTTGTTGATCGATAATTCTTGAAAAACGTATAACATAAGAGATTTTGTTAACACAATCTCTTATGTTAACGAGGAAAACTGCAAGGAAAACTGCAAGGAAGAAAAACTGCAATACACAAGATTTTGTTAACGAGGAAAACTGCAAGGAAGAAAAACTCCGTAACCTAGTCCAGTTTTGAATACTCTTAGAATTAAGACGCTATACAAATTGACTACCACAACTTTGTATAGCTGAGACTATGTAAACTACTCCTAGTTACCCAGCTCCTGCAATATCCCTGTACCTACAACCAATCTGGTCTACATGCATGAATCCCAAGATAAATTTCATTATCGCAAGTCGTTTCACATGCTGTGAAGACTTCTGTTATATCAGCTTTTTTGGATCTTCAACCGAAACAGTAAATTACTAACATATTTTACTAACCACCTCAATGTGTACCTCCCAAACCCGACAATGGTCGAAGATAAGTTGAGTTTAAAGGTTCTTCTGTTTATTCAATATAAACTCCTTTGATCAATGATTAATACCAACACAAATATTATATAATAATCTATCTCAGTTGGCAAGCTCTATTCATTTTACGAGGAAAAACAACTAACCAGATTACATGATATTTCCACAAGTATGATATTTATCGAGATAAACTGCTTGTTAGATCCCAGAGAATCAAGTTTGCACGAAGTATCACAAATATCAGAAAACCAAAAAGAAAAATCCTTTTAATCTCCAATCTCCAGTCTTCAATATATCACCTACACAATCAACTTGATTCCTACTAATGATCGACAACACACGGAATGAAGTCTGGTAACATTAGATGACCACTAGTTTTACCTTCAAACCTAAAATCAAATAGATCGAAAATAGTTAATCCTCAGACAAATTTAAGTGACCTTATATCAGCAGAAAAGGACCATGGAATAAACATGTTTGATATATCAATCATAACTACACCGTTAGTCAATAAAATCAATAATCAAAAACTAAAATAACAATGTGATTTAGTTTCCCACCAACAATAGTGGTAAAAGATTCTAGATCCCAAAGAAGACTTTAAATGAAGGAAATGCAAGAGATTTCACCTAATTAGATTACTTTTTTTTTTCTTTTCTGTCAACGAGTTGGCTTCCCACAAAAAACAGTTAAGAAGTGTGTCAAGGAATGAGTCTTTAAAAATACAGGCTCCATTAATTACAGTGTCATGACCAAGGCTTGTTTGGACAACAAGGAATTACCAAACCCTAAAATCCCTAAGATATGCAATAATAATATATTTTCGGTTTCGAAAAATTCCAACTATAATCCAACCAATATACCGAAATCACTCTTAGTGATAACTAACATTAGCTAGCATACATACATATGCTTTACTAATATAATAACAATAGATATGCAATCCTCTGGGATATGGAAAATATACAAATCTGATTATCTAAAAGATATCAGAATATCTTGGTTTCGGGATCTCGCCTTGAAAATCAAGGAAAATACCTGAACATCAAGTAACAAGAGTTCATCACATGTTCAAATGACTATGTAGACATTGCGTGAACATTCCAAGTTTAATCCATACATCTTGATGTTTTTACAAACCCGAAGATCATCAAACAAACTCAAAAAAACAAACACAGATTAACCTCCATACATGATTAGTCCTGGGATTTATCCTGAACTCTCTTTCAATTATAAATCTGAATTTCACAAGTCTACTTTCTTAGATAATGTATATGATATTCCTCAGTATATAATCCCAACGGTTAAATCCATTCTGAAAGTTCAGTTCAGTAAATAATAACAAGTTACCAATTAGTGTAACATCGATTTACGAAGCCTATAGATAAATTATACTTCGTAGCTCTATATGCCAAAGTTGTATAAAACAACTAATATATCTTTCCTCGATACTTTGTGAAAATGCGGGGGTATAACAACCATACCCAATATTTCGTTCGGCAATCTGTATGGACTAAGCTCCAATATAATTCCGAGAGCATCAACTTAAAAGTGAGACTCAATCAAGAAATATATCAAAGAGCTTTATCTCTTTCTCAATAGAATCAACAAATCGAACAGATAAAAATCTGTGAGCCTGATTGATGTGAGAATAACTTGGATGGTACCAAAGACCAATGCCCAAGTGTCAATCAAGTTTTATCCAACAAACAAGGTCGGATTTATCAACTGTGATTGAACTACGCACAACCTGTGATATTTCAATAATATAAACAAATATAATATGGAAAAAAAATAACAAAAACATTAGAAAATTTGTTAACGAGGAAACCGCAAATGCATAAAACCCCCGGGACCTAGTCTAGATTTGAACACCACACTGTATTAAGCCGCTACAGACTCTAGCCTACTACAAGTTAACTTCGGACTGGAATGTAGTTGAGTCCTAAACTAGTCTCACACCGATTAAGGTACAGTCTACGTTCCTTATGCCTCTTGAATCCTAGCAGGACTCTGCGCACTTGATTACATTAGATGATCTAACCCATAACTAAGAGTTGCTACGACCCAAAGTCGAAGACTTATAAACAAATCTGTCTCCCACATATAAGTCTATTCTAGTTTTGTTTCCGTCTTTAGATAAATCAAGGTGAATAGGAAACTCAACTAATAATCCGGTCTTATACTTCCGAAGAGCAGCTTAGGAATATTAGTCACCTCACAATAACCTAACTGATTAACATAAGAAGTTATTGTGGAATCACAAGAGTCTGAGACGAAGAACTGTTGTGATTAATTTTTATAACTTACATTTCGGAGATAAATATCGAGTAAATCTTAGAGAAGATATAACTCAATAATATAGAAGAAGTAAGATCAGAATACGCAACTACATACAAAATAGTTGGGTCTAGCTTCACGAATCCTAAATGAAGTCTTCAAGTCGTTAACCTAATAATGGTTTTGGAAAACCTAGGTTAAAGGAGAATCGACTCTAGTTTGTAACTAGGAAACACGGAAGTGTCGGGATTAGGTTTCCCAGATGCTAGAGTTCTCCCTTATATAGCCTTTCAAATCAAGGTTGCTTACAATCAAAGCTAAGATAGCTTAGTAACAAAGCAATTGATTTTCACCGTTAGATGAACTCCTGATTTAGGATTCAAGCTAAGTTTGCTTAGAAACTAAGCGATCAATCTCCACCGTTATATGATATTATCTTAATATACACAAATGAAATATACCTATACTTAAATATGGATGAACCGTACCCAAACGTGTATACCTTATTGGCTCAGTAATAGTTAACCGAAGTTATCCATATTAACACTTATAATTTAACCATATTCATCTAACACTTCTAGACCAAATATGATGATCAATCAATCATAGTAGATAATAAAATGAATCTAAATGTGTTTCAAGACAGTTGTTCAAATGTTCGTCATCTTATAGGAATATGTATATGAACCATTTGAAGGAACATCGGTTTGGTTTGTAATTGTACAAAGTACTTATACAAGAACCAATTCATGAACATAATGCCATGGTTTGTAAAACTAGTTCACTGAAATTAATACATTAAAGTTCCAGGGACTTTAGTTCACAAACGAACCTGAGTTCATGAGTATGTAAATCACACTTTACCGGTTTTAGAACTTAACCACTGTGTTCGCAAACTGAGTACGCGAACAAGAGTTCCGAACTTTGGCTATGTCCAGCCGTTTGCAAACAAGGTACGCGAACACCAGCTCCGAACTTGTCCTTGTCTAGCCCGTTCGCAAACAGGGTACGCGAACAAAAGCTTCGGACCCTTTCACAGGTAAACCAGTTCGCAAACAGAATTCGCGAACAATAGTTCCGGACCTGAACTAGACTTACATAGTTACTATACAAAGTATACAACCTGTAATATATCCAGACATGGTAGTTGTTCTAAAACTTTCATTTAATCATTGAAACATCCTTGGAAGACAACAATGGTAATCTTACACATACCACTAGCTTCAAGTAATTTTCAAGTGATTAATCGATCAATACGAAAATTTCCAAGTTGACATCAAATGATTGTCTCACACAATCATATAAGATGTTCAAGGTGATTTTCACATGATCATCTTTTGACTTAATATTTAGTTTCCAACAAATAAATTGTCTCCAACTAAACTCGTGAAGAATACGATGAACTTAGCTAAAGCTAAAAGCTTTCAACACATATTTCGAGAAATAAATAAGCGAGATAAACTCGGCTCGAAATATTAAATGTGTATAATGTAAAAGTATATATAGCTATACGACTTAGTCTCATTAGAAGATAGAATATATGATGTAGGACATCTTCCTATAACGTGTCAACTATTATAGTTGATCCCTTTTCGTTTGTATCAACAATGATTGTTGATCCCCTACGTATGTTTTAGTTTACTTGCTCTGCAAGTCCTTTACTTTCCTAGTTTAGGTAGAATTCCCTGTTCTTTCTTTTAGTGGGTTCTTGTAGAACCTATATAAAGGCTATGCCTTCTTGTTTAGGATATACATCTTATTATCAATATTATTATCATTTTAATTATCAATTTTACAACCTTTAGAATCTTGGTCCTTGAATCAGAATTTAACTAAGTTCCTGACGGAACTTAAACTATCTTTACAACCCTAGCAACTAGTTTGCTATCTCTTTATCCGTGCTACACTAGTTGGTATCAGATACAACGTTTTTTAGATTCTTATCTAAACACAGATCCTAATATAGCTTCCACAACTACTCAATACCCTATTTTCTCATCAACTTACAATGGCAGATGCAACTTTTACAAAATCTCTTGAAGAACTAAAAGAACTCTTGAAAACTTCCGTCTCTGAACTTAAAACTTCGATTCTTTCTCTTGAGACTAAACTTGAAACCAAGATTCATACAACTAAACGTGATCTCGAGACAAAGCTTAAAGTTCATGAAGATTGCATACTCAAAATATGGAAACACAGTGGATTTGATGATAAAGACATGCCTGGTTTTGAAGAAAAGAAAGAAGAAAATTTGGTCGACGAAGATAAAGAATCAAATAAGGAAAAAGATGTTTCGTCGTCAACTCAAGAGGATTCATCGTCTTCTAATTGTACTTCAGTTCTTTCGGCTATAAGTTTTAGTCTCCACATACCTTTTGTTGATGAAGTTCCTCCAAGCTCTTCAGTAGATATTCTTCTTTAATTGGTGAATGTCGTGAAGTCTGAAGCTCAACTACACACTTTTATCCTAATCCGAGACATAGCTATAAGTAGACTACAAATCAAGTATATAGTTTTGGTCAACTAAACTTGACAAACAAGCTTGAGATAACAATGCTTGCGAGTTCGACCGAGCAGTGCTCTAACACTTTGATCATAGTATAACGACCAAGTCACGAATATTAGAGACAAGTATACAAACTTTGTATATTATGTTTTCAACAAATACTGACTTGAAAGAATTACGATATAAATGGAACGAATCAAGTGTTTTGGTACTAACATCGAACGAAGAATGATGTGTTCATTCATGCCTATAAATATTCAGGTTCTTCATGAGTAATAAAAGTGAGTCTCAACATTTCTATGTTCATAATGTAACCTAACTAAGTTGACTCTGGTAGCCAAATCAAGCAGCTTCGAGTTTTGGAACTAAAAATAACAATCAAACTTGATATATCAACGCTTGGTGGCTTCGACCAACCAACGCTATAGAAGATTGTATCAGACATGCCTTGATTTATTATATTTTTTTTCTTTCTAAAATGACGACTTCTTCGATAGATTCAGCCGTTACATTGACCACACCTTATAAAAAGGAAAAGAAATTAATTCAGCTGAATTCAAAGCAGATTGAAATGAATGCTAAACAATAATCAATTATTAATCTCAAACTAAAATAGAAATGAACTTGAATCAACATTATATTAAAAACCAAATTTGTACTACGAATCTCATGATTCAAGTCAGTTGTTCTTTTTTTAATATTTTTTATTAACTATTAAGACAGTACCAACTTCATGATTATGAGCTTTGACGTACTCTTTGTTATAACATGAGTAGAAATGCAAATACAAAAATAAAAAAATACTAACAACAAGTAAAACCTAACCGATCTCAGCACACCAACTTTACAAGGATACATACGGTTTTACTTTCAGGAGAAGGATTCCATGCACAAATAAGAAATATGAAGCTATTTTCTTAACAAATAAAAAATCCAAGTTTGACTCACATTAACATTTCCACCCACAACATTTTGAACGTAAACTACATCACCAATACGGTAGTAGACCAATCCAAGTTTGAATATACACCGTAAGAACACAAAGGAGTGCTCAACAAATTCAAGATTTGGTTATACAATATAAAATTTGAAGGATCCAAACCTCAGTATGAAAATTTGGGTTATATAAAGTACCAAACTTGGGCCAATACAAGTTGGAAAATAACAATCTCATTTTAGCTAGACATCAGGCTTATGGGGAAGAAAAAAGATTTAAAAAACACTTTCCAAGTACTAAGAAGTGATCAACATATTCAAATAATGGATAATGTCATGCTAATAAGATGTAAATAGACTAAAGCATGAAAATCGCACTATTTTAAGTTTTACATGAGAGACGAGTATTCGATGGACCATTTTCGCTTATTACAGTATCATAATCATGCACCTATCTCCTCCACAAACGTTACTTCAATAGATCTCATGAGTTTCCTATTACAGAACACATCGATCAATTTGACGTGAAACAAACGGTGGCCTTTCAGGAAGTATAAGAACAAGTTTCTCAAAACCGCAACAATATGTAAAACATTTAAATATATATACTCGTTCAATGAGTAAACATTAATATTACCAAAAAATTGATAAAATAAGAATATAAGGTTGGAAAATACCTTAAACTTGGTTGGAAATACAAGCTTTTGTATAAAATGCGCATACTACAGAACCAAAGTGTATTGTCAAATTCAGATACTTATCAGAAAGGATACTATCTAACTATCCAATATCATTAAAGAATCTTCTCATTTAGATGTTATACCATTATATAGTTATTTACAAAATATTAGTTCTAACTTTTCAGGTACGAGTCTGATTACATTGTCAAAAGGGAACCAACTAACAACATAAGCTAAAATAACGCATTATACTCGTTGCTCAGCTAAACTTAAATAATTAGCAAAATGTATATGACTATGTATATTATTTTCATACATTTATGAGATGCTCGACACATTATATACTAAAATGATTTTCTTCACCAACGTAAATTTGTTTAAGTATGGTAACTTCAAAACTTAATAGTGACGCATGTTGGAGTTACAACAATTAAAACTCACGTAATATTATTGATAGCGAGAAAGACGAATAACTAAAAAAATAGATTACCTGCAAAGGACCAGGGTATACAACTGTGTACATACCCAAGTCCAGATCTTCTATACAAATCCATTCCTGCCTGAAAAACTCGACATTTAAAGTTAATTTAGGCAATCAATTGAAGATTACAATAAACAAAATTAAGTTTTTATCATAAGAGTTTCGCAAGTAACAACTATTGAATAACAACAAATCCCCGAGTATTAAGTTGTAGCTTACAACAAACATCTTCCTTCATACCTTGAATTCGTAGATAATGCATAGAAGAATTAGACGACAAAGAAAAATCCAGATTAGAACTGAAAAATCCATCACGCAATAATCCAAATTAAAACCACGGAGAGGAGTATCACATAAACGATTGAATAAAAGTCCAGCAATATAAGATAAACAGGTAATTCTAACACATGCCTGTAAATAACTACATACGATATCACCATTATTAATATCAATACTAGATGTTTGAACTGAAGGTTCATCCAAAGGTGGTGAACTGAACATATTTATATAATTACAAACACATATTGACATCAAAGAACTGCACCGTTTTGAACCTGAAAACATATAACTAATTTTAAAACATAATTAAGAATACACTTAAAGATTACTTCCTAATGTAAGAAATGATTATTGATTGAAAGGAGGATACACACCTCATGAAAGTTTAGTTAATTCATGTTTCCAACTTGTACTCCCTGTACGGAACACACGCTACCTAAACTAAGGAACACCAAAGGATCCATCTTCCGTAATACCAAGTCGGACTTTGTAATCCATTGAGAGTAGGTGTTCCATGACATATCTTTCCAAGTATCCATCGACAAACTTAACAAGATCAAAATCAAATTTTTTAACATTCATATTTGCTTCATATTTTCCACTAGTGTAACCCAAACCATAATACACCTAGCTCATAATTAAAATCTAACTAGTACAATAACATTTTCCAACTTTGGAACTCGAAAATTGTCATCAACTACTTTTGTTTTGACTTTTGATATATCTTAACGGTTGTCTTCATTAGCCGTTAAAATAAAGTATTACTATAAACATGAGAATACTTGTAGTTTATGAACTCCTTTATAAACAAATTCACTTCTCCTTTTACTTTTGATTTGTAGGCATGTTCAAGGATCCTTAAAGCATCCCTTTGATATGGCCTACTTGGAAGGCAGATTAGACCTACTACATATGGTTGTTCCAGAAGAAAAAAAACATATAGGAGACTATATGACTTTTATAATAAAAGTTCATCTTGTTAATAATTATACCAGTTGAAATTTATTATCTAATTAATCGATAACACAATAAAAAAAATAACTTCTAATTAATAGTTACCACTTGATTTATAAGAAAGATTTTCGTTACATGAAACAACATTGTTAAAGGATACCGTTTGAGAAGTGGAATAAATATTTCATAGATATAACATGCAAATCGGCATGATAACAACAAAAATAAAATAAAAATTGTTGTTACTATAGAAAAAAGATTGTATTTGATGAAGGATTTATAAAAGGGCGAGTATGAAATTATTGACGGCGGATTGACTCATTAAAAATTCTAAGAAAGGTCGAGAAAACCCTTGATTAAAACTTCTACATACCCAGACCCACTAATCTTGTTATCTTTTTTTACCTAAACCTATTGTATTTTTCAAAAAAGGTAATATATTGTAACCATATGTCTGGATTTAAACAAAGGCATAACAATTTATCTGTTTCTTCGTGTTATACATTTATTGTTGTTCTTGTGGTAGCTATGTCCTTTCCTTCTTGGTTTACTTCATTGGATCAAATATTTCTATTTTTTTTTTCGTTAATTACTTTTATCAATGCATATAACAAACAATTTGTGCATCATAATGATTTATCTGGTGAAAAAATATGACAAAGCTTTTCATTTTTTTTTAATTCTTTTAATAACTTCAACTCGGAAGAAAACAAGAGACGATAAATTAGGATACGCTTGATATGCACAAAACAAGCATTTAATAAATTTTTTTTTTAAATCCTTGATATGCACAACACAAGGATAAGAAGAGGGCATATAGGAGACCACCATTCGGTAGTCTTGTTTGCATACACATATTTAGAGAGATTGTGAACATATTTATTGTCTAGCTCATAGCAATATCAACATCTCCAACTTCGAAGTGTTTTATTTAATTGTTATCAGTTCTGCTATGACTTTTCGTGGACACTTACTGGCTTGCCTATCCAGGCATCTGATTATCTCTAACACATCACTTTTGAAAATATATCTGCAGAATATTTCTTCGAGTTCCAATTAATTGAGTATCTAGAAGCAATCCTTAACTTATTTAACCGGAGAGTGATTTGAAAGGAATCTAGTTATCACACCCTTTAATTTAGATAATTTCTTCTTGCTATTCACAATTTCTTTTAGAGTATGAGAAGGAGAGGGAACCAAGTACACTACTAGCTTTTTATCTAATTGGAGTATGAACCTGTGTAATAGTTTTAATAATTAAAAGGATACAAATTTTTTTATGCGGAAAAGTAAAAGCATACATATAGAAGAATTTTTTTAACGAGGAAAACTGCAATGTGCAGACCTAGTCCAGTTTTAACCACCATCTTGTATTAAATTGCTACAAAAACTAGCCTAGTAGAAGACTTCAAAATGGAATGTAGTTAAGACCGAATCGATTCTGCGAGAAATTTAACTTTAGTTGTGCTCCTTTCTTCTCTTGGATCTCGCAAGACCGAACGCACTTGACTACCATATCTAACATCCTTTATAGCCCTACAGGTTGCTTCATCCTAAGTGAAGACTTTTAACTAATATGCCTCTAACAGATATCCCATTGATTTCCTTCGGAATGATATACAATCTAGGTAATGGATATCTGTTTGCTTATAAGGGATCTTCAATGTAAAGAAGATATCAAGCAAACCTAAAAAATTAGGATATCTTAATATTTTCAAAAGGTTATACAGATGCCTAATCGATTCTACCCCATAAGATTAATCACACTGATATAATACTTTTGGAATTACGAAGTCAAGAGACAAGGAGAAATTTGTACATAATTTTTATCAATCTTGTTTGTTGATCGATAATTCTTGAAAAACGTATAACATAAGAGATGGACCTTATAATAGATAAGAGTTAGGAAGATTAAGATAAGATTCCAGATATCAAGAACTATCAGGTAAAAAGTAATCTGAGCGGGTTTCATGAATCCCTTATTGAAGACCTTAAAATTCGTAACCTAATATAGTTTCACAAAGAAACCTAGGTCTTCGAGGACGACACTAGCCGTAACTAGGACACAAAGATGCCATGATTAGGATTCTAGTATGCATATAATCTTCTATTTATGATGATGAACAATGCTAGGTAGCTTACAATCAAGTTCACGTCAATATTGATCTCTTCTAATCCATCTATTATTGGGTCGACTATTAATGAGTCATATAGAAACCATTATGTCGTTTATTCTTCTTTTATTATCGGTTTTCTCTTTATCCACTAGACATATAATGGTTATTGGTGAAAAAATGGGAATACAACAACCACACCCAATATTTCGCTTAGCAATCTGTATGGACTAACTCCAATATACTTGTAAGAGAATCAACTAGACAGACAGACTCAATCTTAATGAAAAGTATATACAAAGAGTTATATCTCAATTTCTCGATTCAATCCTCACTCAAACAAATAGAAATCTGCGAGCCTGATTGAATACAAGAGAAATAACTTGAACGGTACCAAAGACCAATGTTCAAGGATCAATCAATTTCAATCAACAACAAAAGGTTGGACTTACCAATTGATCGATTCAACGCACAACCTATGATATTTCAATTATATAACAAAATATAATGCGGAAAAGAAATAACACAGACACCCGAAGTTTTGTTAACGAGGAAACTGCAAATGCGAAAAACCACGGGACCTAGTCCAGATCGAACACACACTGTATTAATCCGCTACAGACACTAGCCTACTACAAACTAACTTCGGTCTAGACTCCCTAGTTGGGGGTATAAAGTTGGAACAAGGGGAATATCAGATCATGAAGTCTTATATGGTGCAAATTCTGATCTCCCAAAACCAAAAAATATTCCTTTAAGAGAATTGAAAGTATGGATGAGTCATCCTGATTTCCATCATCAAATTCAAGAAATTTGGAAGATAAAAATTTCAGGAAATCCAATTTTTGTCTTCATGAAGAAATTAAAGATACTGAAACAAGAAATACAAAAATGGAATTGGTGTGTTTTTGGGGATATCAATAAGCAACTCAAAGATGCAGAGGAAAAAGTTTTACAAGCTTCTTTAAGTTCTGACAAAAATCCAATGGACATACAACTGATGAATAACTTAGTGAATGCAAGAGGAGAGCTTGAAGTTCTTACAGATAAACAAAAAGAGATCCTGCAGCAAAAATCCAGAGTCAAATGGATAAAAGAAGGTGCATCTAACTCTAGAATTTTCCATATGAATCTCAAGATAAGACAAGCCCAAAATGCAATAGTGGAACTGGAAAATAAAGAAGGTAACATCATATCAAACCAAAATCTTATAGCTGAAACTTTAATAGATCATTTTGAAGACAAGTTCAAATTTCAAGAAGTAAACTTTTCTCCTGGGATTTTTCAAGATATTCCGAAAGTTATTACTGATGAAGAGAACCAAATGTTGGATGGTGTCCCAACCTATGAGGAAATAAAAAACGCAGTTTATGAACTTGACCCTGATAGTGCTCCAGGACCTGATGGTTTTGCAGGATGGTTCTACAGATATGCTTGGGACATAATTGGGAAAGAATTAGTTGATGCAATTAAGTACTGTTAGAGGGGTGGATTTATTCCTCAAGGTTTCAATGCAAACTTCCTTCTTCTTCTGCCTAGAGTGAAAAATGCTAAAAGAGCTCAACAATTCAGACCAATTGGATTAATGAATTTCAGCTTCAAAGTGATAACAAAAATCATAACAACAAGATATGCAAGTGTGATAAAGAAAGTTACCTCTCCTCAACAAGGTGCATTTACAAAGGGAATAAATATCCAAGAAAAGATAGTCCTTGCTTCTGAATTGATAAATGAACTTGATGTTAAAAGAAGAGGTGGAAATTTGGGTCTCAAATTAGACATAACTCAAGCATACGACTCCTTAAGTTGGGATTTTCTTCTACAAGTCATGAGAAGCTTTGGTTTTTCAGAAAGGGGATCAAATGGATACAAACTTTGTTGCAATATGCTAGAATCTCATTACTTCTTAATAGTGGCCATGTTGGATATTTCAAAATAGGAAGAGGATTGAGACAAGGTGATCCATTGTCTCCTCTTCTCTTTGTTATAGCTGAAGACTTATTGAGCAGAACCATATCAAGAATGATACAAGATGGAACCTTGCAGCCAACGGTGTCAAGAAATGGAGTGCATCCTTCTCATATCCTATTTGTAGATGATATATTCTTATTCTACAATGGAGACAAGAGGAATATTAGGAAATTTCTTAACTTTCTCAAAGATTACCAAATGTCATCTGGTCAAAGGATTAATTTTGAGAAAATCAAATGTTTCATTGGAGGAACTAGTGATCTTAGAAACCTCAGCTGGCAAATGAATGCAACATGCCTTTATCAGCATTTCCAGATAAATATTTGGGTGTTGTGTTAATACCTGGAAGCATCAAATCAGCTCATGTATAGGGATGTGTGGAGCAAATTCAAGCAAATCTTGCTGGATGGATGGGTAAGCTGCTCTCATTTCAAGAAAGGTTAATACTAGTAAGACATGTACTCTGCAGTATACCTATATACAACATGTCAGTTTACAAATTCCCTAAATGTTATATTCAAGTTGTTGAAAGAATTATAAAAATTTTTTTATGGACTGGTGATCCCTCAACAAAAAAATGCATTACTCTGAAATGGTACTATGTATGTGCTCCAATGGATGAAGGTGGTTTGGGGCTGAGAAGACTAGAAGTAATAAATAAAGCCTTACTTATGAATCTCCTATGGAAAATGTACAATGGGACAGATGAAAGGGAAAAATACTTCCAAGCTAAATTTATGACAAAATATGGAGATTGGGTTAAGTACTATAAAAAGTCCTCAGTTTTACCAGGTCTAAAATGGGTCACAGAAGATATACAAGAGCATTCAAGATGGCTTGTTGGTGATGGATCTAAAATTTCAGTATGGGATGATACATGGGTGAAAGAAAGACCCTTAAAAGAATTATTCCCAATGAATGCATTCATGCTCAGTTTTCCTGAGATGAAAGTGTCAGACCTGCTTCTAGATGGGGAATGGGTGATTCCAAGTATAATCTCCTTGTGGTGAGTGCAAATGAAGATAAAAAAATTTGGTGTGGGACTATCACTGGTGAGTTCACTGTTGCATCAACTGTAGAATGCATAAGAAGAAAATTTCCAAAACTATCTTGGACAAAACAGATATGGTCTTCATCTATTCATCCCAGCATTTCAAGTAATGTATGGAAACTGTTTAGAGGGATTACACCTACTAATGAGAAAATGAGAACCATAAACTTCAAGTTAGCCTCTGGATGGATTTTTTGCAAAAAATCTGAAGAAAACCTCAACCATATCTTATGGTACCGTGACTTTAGTGAAATCATTTGGAAATGGTTGGGTGGAATATTCTGCTTCTTAAATCCAAAAACTTTTGAAGAGATGCTGTCAAGAGAAAAATACAAAAGTCCTTCAATTAAAAAACTGTGGAAGACAGCAGCTTTTATAACCATGAAGGAAATCTGGTTTCAAAGGAATAAATGCGTGTTTGAAGAAGATAAAATTAATATAAAGCTTATCCAAGATAGAATTGTGAAGCTTACCACAAAATGTGAAGTCAGAATGAAAGCTCATATGTGGGACACAACTTATGAGTTACAAGTTTTGAAATTTTTCGGGTTGAAGTACAGACAAGCTAGAACAAACAACATCCAGGAAATTTTCTTCAGACTGCCTCAAATGAGACAAATTATATTATGTTGTGATGGTGCTTCTCAAGGAAACCCAGGTGCAGTTGGATATGGAATCATTGCCAAGAACAGTGAGGGTGAATGTATTATAGCAATTGAAGGAGGATTGGGGATAGCCAATAACTATTATGCTGAGGTCCTTGCTATCATATGTGCAGGTGAATGGGCTGTTCACAGAGGATATACTCATCTGATTTTTAGATCAGATTCAAAGGCTGCTATTGAAGCTTTCAAAACTAAAAAGATTCCTTGGTTTGCTATAAACATATGGAGTAAAATTTGTGAAAGTGTGGAAGAGATGGAACTCCATCACAGTTACAGAGAGATCAATTTCTCTGCTGACACTCTTGCTAAGAGAGGATCAAACCTGGGAAAAGGTCATCAAGCTATCTATAATTGCATACCTACTTTCCTATCCCAAATAGAAAATGAGAATCAAGTTTACTATAGGTTTAGTTAGAAAACATTGTTAAACAGAACCTTTAGTTTTTAGTTTCTTTTTTGCTCTCTTTTGTTATCTCCACATTGTAACTTTTGCATATTTTTGGTTATTAATAAAAATTATTATTGAGCAAAAAAAAAAACTTTGGTCTGGATTATAGTTGAACCTCAATCAATCTCACACTGATCCAAGGTACAATTGCGCTCCTTACGTCTCTGATCCCAGTAGGATACTACGCACTTGATTCCCTTAGCTGATCTCACCCACAACTAAGAGTTGCTACGACCCAAAGTCGAGGACTTTAATAAACAAATTTGTATCACCCAGAAAAGTCTACAGGAATAGATAAATCTGTCTCCCACAGAAATACCTACGAGTTTTGTTCTGTATTTTGATAAATCAAGGTGAACATGAACCAATTCATATACCTGACTTATATTCCCGAAGAACAGCCTATAAATATCAATCACCTCACAATAATCTTAATCGACTAGCGAAACAAGATATTATGGAGTCACAAACGATGAGACGAAGATGTTTATGACTAATTTTCTATCTTGCCTATCGGAGAAATTAATCTCAATCCAATCTTGCGATTGTGCTCAATCACGATAGAAACAACAAGATCATATCACGCAACTACAGAGAAGATAGTTTTGTCTGGCTTCACAATCCCAATGAAATCTTCAAGTCGTTAACCTGCAGGGTCTCGGTAGAAACCTAAGGTTAAAGGAGATTCGACTCTAACTTATGCAACTAGTATCACACAAGAGGTGTGGGGATTAGGTTACCGGTTACCCGGTTGTTTATGGGTAAAAACTGTTTCTGCTGGTTTTGGTCAATTTGGGTGTGTGGATGAGAAACGGGCATAAACCTTAAACAAATACACTGCACGGGAGTACTTTAGATTCGAGATATCAATCTGTACAATCCTGTCCTAAACCAAGAAATGGCCGTTCCAGGCTTGCTTCAGTCACAAAGTGAAGGAGAAGGGTTGGTCTTAGGAAGGGAATCGAAGAAGGTGTTGAGACCAGAATGGTTAATTCTGAAGGTGTGGCTATTTTATGACTTGTATCAGAATGTGGAACTGGCTTGTGGAATGTAAGCTATCAGTTATTTGGTGTTTTCTGGATACTGTGTTGTTGTTAACCAAAACCGTTGCCGTTTGGTTGAAATAGGTAGAACCTATTTATACAAGTCATATTGAACGCACCCTGATCTCGTAGAAAGTGGGAATGATTGAGTGATGGAGAAGTGGGGTCGTGTGTAAATGCCAGAAAACCACGTTACCATTACGAAGGAGACGAGTTAGTTTACACCCACTACTTCTTGTCGCCACTAACTGCCCTGCTTTCTGACACTTTCTTATAATGTACGTGTTGCACGCCGCACGCTATAAACCGCCAGACCAATACCCTGATGAGTATCCCCCAGTTTGTGACATGTTTGATGTCTCGAGTGTTTTCGTGAAAAACGTTTAGCATGTTGCTATGTGTGTAAATTCAAAGTCAGGAAACTTGCCGCAGGAAAATAACATGTGATGCTATTAGGCTTGTCTTGGCTGGTCGCCTAAGACTTTCCACAGGCCTGTCAATTATGTGGCGAATTTAGACGGCTGAGATTGTAGCTTATGAGAAAGGATGGCCATTGATTATGGCCACATCTTGTTGTATAACAAAGTAGCGCCATTGGCATAGTGGTGCCTGGCGTAGCCATGGCATAGCGGCATGCCATTGGCGTAGCCGTGGCAGCGGTTTTGGCATATTGGTGTTAGAGCCAAATATGGCTCCGCCAACATTTGCCATGTTGCTAAGTTAAACTTAAGGCCTTAGGAGAATCACTTGACCTAGTTGGCATGGCGACTTTAACTAAATTAGGGTTTGGCGTATTGAAACCCTAATTAGCACGTGCGCTGCGGCACAGTGGCGTGGCTGACATAGTTAGTGCATGCCAGTGGCACGATGGTGCAAGTAGCGCCTGGCGTAGCCATGACCGCTAGATTTTGGCACATTGGTGTTAGACCCAAATGTGGCGTGGAAAATTGGCCATGTTGCCACATCAATTCCAATGCTCTGGGAAACGTTACTTCGCTTGGTTGGCGTAGCAACTTTGCCTAAATTAGGGTTTAGCGTGCCAAAACCCCAATTAGTGCATACGGCATGCGACATGTGGCATGTGGCCGTGGCGCATCGACGTTTTGTGCAAATGGTGCCATAGCCACACCAAAGGAACCATAGCCAGACCATCATATGGAAACGTCCACGGGAGCAAGGATTGCCACGGGTGACTATGATATGGAGTCTTTATTAGGGATTCCTGGGTCCCGCACGGCTCGTGGCATGTTGTGGGGCCCGAAGTGGCATAATTTGTGCCACGATTGGAAATTAGGGTTTCGACCATGCAAGGTCGTGTTTCTGGTTAGGATAACCACATTGAAGTCTGTTATGGCGTTGGTCACGAACAGAAGATGGGTTGGTATGTTGCCACGTTCGACATGCTTCTTTGGCAAAGTGGCACGTACGGAACGTTGGGCATGCACGTTTGGCATGACAGTTAGCGCATCGGCGCAACTTTGGAAAGCCAATTTGGTATTGGCGCAATTTTGCCTCTCTTTTTTAATATTGCGACAGGTTTAGAGCAACCTGATTGGTCGAAAAAGAGAGGGCCAGCCAAACGCGGGCGTGGCCACACTTCTGGTGTGGGTGTGGAAAGTTTAAAGCGGCCTGATTGGTCGATGGGAAATATGGCCGTCAAGTATGGGCCCAACCACAACTTATGTGCGTGTGGCGGGTTTAAGGCGACCTGATTGGTCGAGGGAAATAGGGTCGGTTTAGGCAACATGGGGCGTGGCCAATGGCAAATGGCGTCGGCTGGCCTAAGGCATGACCACGCCTCCCTTTGCTGCTGCTCCTATTATGCGGTTCCTTTATTTCTTGTTTTCTGATTCTGGGCAAGATTTTGCACCTACTAATCCATGACAGATTAATTACCTAGTTTGCCTAGGCTTAATTTCGACATGCAAGGTCTGATATACGGCGCAAGGCGCAAAACCCTAATTTTTGCAAATTAGTCAAGGTAATATCTGAATCTTGTGAATTATCACAAAATTGATTGAATTATATGTGTTGATACAGAGTTTTTTAAGTTCATTGCCAGAGAGAAGTATGCTTTTTGATTGAATACTTTATTCAAAGACCTTATCCTTGATACTTGGAAATTCGTGCTACTCTGCTGCGAGTGAACACAAATTTTCATGCCATATCAACATTAAGGGTTCGGCCAGGGAACATAGCACAGAAGGCATTCAAAGAAACTTATATTAACTAAATAATACAGGCAAGGTGCCAAAATTTACAGAATATCAGGGATTGTTGCTACTGCACCATTATGGATAAATTTCATGTAAATATATTGAGTTGCTCAATAAATGCGCCAGCGAAGAGATTGAACACTCGTCACTTTTACATGGCTCTGTTTCTTTGCAGAGTGACGACACATTAAATGCAGCGTTTTACAAATTTAGCCCTGAACTAAAAACCACCATCAATACCAGTTTCTAGAGTTCTCCTTTATATAGTCTCCAAACCAGGGTTTGCAATCAATGTTACATTGGTAACAAAGCATTCAATATTCACCGTTAGATGAAAACCTGATTAGATTCAAGCTAATATATTTCAACTGTTAGATCAAACTTAGCTTGTTATATACACATGGAATGTAACTTCATTTAGGTTTGAGTAACAATACCTAAACGTGTACAAGTCGTTGGTTCAACAACAGTTAATCAATGGTTATCCATATGGGCACTTTCATATCAACCTTATTCATCTTCACTATAACTAGTTCAAATGACTCAAAAGAACTAGTTAGAGAGTTGTTCAATTGCTTAGATCTCATAGAAGTATACAAGACACAATCGAAGCAAAAACAGTTTTGATTCAATCGAATCGATTCATTAACATTATAGCCACTGTTTGCAAAGATTGCATTCCTTAATTTATAAATATCTTAATTCACGAATTAAATTGTTTTTAGAAAATAACCACCTTAAGTACGCATATCGGTACGCATACTTAAGTACCCGGACTGAGCTTGTTTTCAGTTCACAAACTCCAGCAGAAATTCATGGGATGTGAACTTCCGACAGTACGCGTACGGGTATGCGGACTTAGCTCCGGTTATCCTGAACAAGCAAAGTACGCATACTTTGGTTCAAGGATTTTGGACTTACACAAATATGAATACGCATACAATGTTTATATCCAAACATGGTTATATATTTTAAACTCTCATTTCAATCATTGAAACATTCATAGAGGATGTTATATAGTTGTTATTGACAAACTATTTTTCATCAAAGCGATTTTCAAGTAATTGAAATAACCATCATGAATTTCATCACGAATAAAGATGAACTTGGCCAAAACGAAAGCTTACCAACACATATTTCGAGAAATAGATAAGTGAGATGAACTTGACTCGAAATAGCAAATGTGTATAATCGAAGTCTATATAGCAATACGACTTTTGTCTCAAGATAGGAGATAGAGTAGATAGACTTTTGAGTGATAGATAAGTTCAAGTATCCACATACCTTTTTGTCGATGAAGATCCACCAGTTCCTTGAGTAGTTCTTCGTCTTTGCATGATAAACGTCGTGGAGTCTAGAGCTCAACTACACTTTTTATCCTAGTCTGAGGATTAGATATAAGTAGAATAGAAATCAAGACTTATAGTTTTGGCAACTAAACTTGACAAACAAGCTTGAGATAGCAACGCTTGCGAGTTCGACCGAGCAGCGCTCTAACAATTGGAGGCACCCACATCACTTTTTCGTCTATTGAAGATATAACACACTCATGTTTTGCTCTTTGAATCACCTTTATTAATTAATATAATCGTTAGAATGCCCTCCCTCGGGGTGAAAGAAGTCGAAAGCGGTTGTTGGAGCTCTGAGTCTTCGGCTTCTTAGTGGGTGACTGGGTGATCGACCATGCGATACGGAATGAACACTGACTTTGTTGCATTATAGGGTCTCCCAAAACTTGGGATTATATATCTTATCACTTAGGTAGTGGCGTCAAGTGGATTGGATGCATTTTTTTCGCTGGACCTTTATAAAACCCGTGTCTGCCATGTACGTTTCTTCACGCCTGAACGGGTTGCTTGTAACCGAGATGTAAAACTTATTTCCTCAAATGTTCGTCTTTACACACTGGTGGTATACCAAAACCACCACCTTGTGATTGAGCAGCCACCCCTGCCAGGTTGTACGTGGAAGGTCGTATTGTCTTCGAGTATGTAGAATGAGGCAAGTGCCTAGATTAGTCCTATTTTCATGACGAGACTGACAGCTCCTATCTCAATTTAAGACTGTCCTTCAAAACCTCTTACCATTGTATCATGTGATCGTATCGCGGATCACAGGACCCCTATAGCTCTAGCTCCTGTAATGAGATTAGATTCAGCGATAGACCTCCATCTACAAACACTATTTTCAGTTGTTGTCTATTGATTGTTGTTGCTAAATATACAAGGTGGAGGTGTTCACCTCGGTAGCACATGTATTCATCATTGAAAGTGATGGCTCCCTTTGGTGTTGGGTTGTATGACTTCCCCGGCGTCACCATTGTTATAGCCTTGGATGCTTCACAAATTTAGTTTTCATTGAATCTTAAGGAGTGAAAAAACTGTTGTGACAATGCCATTTGCATGAATCTGCTTGCGACACTATCAGTGTTTTTGAATGCAAAATTCCTTTTCTCAGGGGTCATGCGAGATTATCATGACTTGGTGCTACGATAATTGGTTGTTATTAATGGCTTAATTCTCCTTTTCGAGGTCCATTTAGCATATTTCCTCAGGATAATGTATCCGAGAGAGAATCATTCTATTTCAGGATGGTGTACCCTTCTATGAAAATAACAATACTAGTCGTTGTCTTTAACAACCACTGCTAATAACAATATCTTTATTTTATTAGCGACCCACACTACACGAAATCAGAAAATTTGTAATGGCCGATTTCCAAACGGTTATTTATTTCGTAACGTCGTATCGATGTTGGTAACTTTGTAACGTTGAATAATCGTTGCAATAATTGGCATCTGTCACAGAGTCTCGGGGGGTTGTGTGCAACTAACCTGCTGACCTGTTATGAACTCCAATAATTGCTAACAAAATGATTTCTACACGACCACGGTGAAGTTGGCATTAAGACGAGAATGGATTAATGAATGATGGGCTTTAAAATCTGAGAGTGGTAATTTTACTTAAGGTTTACGGGGTGGTAGGAGGATTACAGTTGTTCCTAGATAGTAAAAGTAATTTATACTATTTCACCAAATCTCCGGTCACCCAAACAAAACAATATTTAATAATTACCGTGATGCTCATCTCTCCGGTTGTTTACAATAAACTTCACAATATGTACGTATGGAAAACATTCAGAGGGAACCAAATGTTGTAATATTAACTTATACATGTTGTTTAAAATTATGAATGATGTAATATAGAAAATTATTGCCCAACCTAAAATGTATCACTGAATACTTGGTTCTTAATTTTTTAGGTTTCCACTTCTAGAGCTAATGTTACGAGAAGTATAACAACTTCACTCTGGTCTCTCGGCCAGCATGTTGTACAGAAATCTAGGTCAGTATATCTGCAAATGATGCTTCAAAAGCAAAAAAATTTGATCATCACATGAAACACCATCTTACATACCATTAGATTATCAAGGACCGTATCAACTTTGACTTAATTGCTTCCCGCCACTTCAATTTTCCGTCATGAAGTATTGTAGATTTGTTTCAAATTTCTTCTATTTAATTTACTTTTAAAATTATACATTCCAATCCTATATTACCTAAGGGGGATGTTTGGTTCTTTTACCCTTCACCTTCCACCGTATCATACATTAATTCATTTTCATCCTCATTCATGTTTATTTATTTATATATGATTAATGATCAGCCATTTCTGTTTGCCAATTACAATGTCGGCCCATGTCGTTATGACACGGGTTAAGCCCTAGTTTATAATAAAAAGAACATAGGATAACTTTTACAATAATCAATCCGACAATAACAGATTCTTACTCACCAAATACTAACCTAAAGTGTAATAATACCTAACCGTTGTTAACTAACTAGCAACCACTATCATTAAGAAGATACACCTTATTACATCCCTTCATCTCTATGCTACCAACGTAAAAACTAAACAAGTTGTTGTTTGAACTGAAGACTTACTCTGTGAAACCGAATATAAATATTTAAACATTAATACTGATAGACCTTCTCTCTGTACAATGTCTAAGTTGTTTTTGACCCAATCACTTGTTATAAACTCATTGTTATTCAGAACAAAAAAAAAGTTACAAAAGAAAACAATGTGTTGAAATTTTGAAAAATGTTTTAAGCCGTTTTTATAACTTTTCCTTTTTCTTGTTCAGAAATATAAGAGAAATTTTATGTGCACCAAGATAGGTTGATTGTTGTTTTAATTTGAAAAATTGTCCTTAAACTTCAGAAAATGCTTAAATAATTGATCACAACTTAATAAATACAGATAAAATAGCTAGACCTTGAGAAAAACGGTCCCAAAACCGTATCCTCTAGCTTTAGACGAATAATAAGCATTTGGGTCCAACATGAAAGTCATGCGATCTACAAAAAAAAAAAAAAACTGGTGTTTTCGGAACAGAAAATGGGCTATTTGTCCAAAACGGTACTTTTCTGGTTCAAATGGACAGGTAAACTTTTCCCCTGGGTCAAATGGACGGGACATATTTTTAATGAGAACAAACGTCACTACCCTTTCGTAACATAAAAGAAACCAACGATCTCCCACGAAACCACGATCTTTCCAATGATCTTCTTTTCTCCCACAAAAGAAACCACGATCTCCCTCTCTCTTCAACAGAAACCAACGTTCTTCCTTCTTCTCACTACCAGTAACATAAACTTCCTCCACCATCTCACCACCATCAACACTACCAGAAAATCGAATTCATCCATCTTCTCACCACCATCAACACTACCAAAAATCGAATTCATCCACTGTCTCCTGACTATCATAACTACCAGAAGTTGGTTTCATCCACCGTTTCCTCAACATCAAACACTTTAGGAAATTTGGTTTCATCCACCGTCTGCAAACACATTCTAATAATTAGGGTTTCAATCGATCAGTTCAGTGTATTCGAAGAATTAGGGTTTCAACCGATCCACAATGTCTCCTAAAACTCGTAAGTTTTCAAACCCTAACTCTGTTTTGTTCTTATTTTCAGAATTACATGATGAATTTGTTGAATCAGATGCTCTTATTTTCATTTCAGTGGATTAATTTGTTGAATTGGTTGTTTTATTTTCATTTCAATGGATGTGTATTTTACTCAATAAAATTGGTTTGCATATGGTTATTTGAGTTTTTTCAATTTAATGAATGAAATTGGTCGTAGTGTATGAATCTGGTTATTTGAGTTTTTCTAATGTTATGAATAAAATTGGATGAATTTGGTTTACATCCGATGGAACTGGTTTCATCAGGTTTAAACCTTGGATGGAATTGTTTCAGCAGGTTTTACCTGGATGGAACTGGTTTCATCCAGTTTTAATATGCAATGTATTTTGTTTTAGCAGTTTAAACCTTGGATGGAATTGTTTCAGCAGGTTTTTACCTGGATGGAACTGGTTTCATCCAGTTTTAATATGCAATGTATATTGTTTTAGCAGTTTAAAAATAGATGAAAACAGTTTCATCCAGGTTTAAAGATATATTTGCAAAATAAAATTAATGAGTAACTGATGGAGATGTAACAAAAATTAGAGCTTGTTAATATCAGCGTAAATTCATCTTGTATCTGATTGATAGAATCGGTGTATCTAGATACAATAATGTCAGCATTCTTTCTATCAAATTTGTCAAAACGAAAACTTACAAAACCTTAGTATGTTTACTGAAATTGAAATGAGAGAAATAACAATAACACTGGATGTATTTAGATACGTTCTATTTTGTTGCTCTGAATAGTAGTATTAACACTGGATGTAACCAGTTAGATCCTATGTTTTTGCTTGATGTACCCGGGTACATCTTGTGTCGAAATACTAGTAACATTGGATGTACTCAGTTACATCCGCCCTATTTGAATAGTAGTAACACTGGATGTACCCAGTTACATCCACTTTATTCAAATAGTAGTAACACTGGATGCTACTAGTTACGTCCTGTGTCGAATATTAGTAACACTGGACGTAACCAGTTACGTCCTATGTCGAATAGTAGTAACACTGGAGTTACGTCTTGTGTCGGATAGTAGTAACACTGGATGTAGCCAGTTATGCCATATGTCGAATGGTAGTAACACTTGATGTAACCAGTTGCACCCACCCTATTCGAATACTTACATCATCTCTTATTGTAATATCCACCCTATTTGAAGTTTAAAGCCCATTTGAATAGTTGAGCTGATAAGTTCCAATATGTTTTAATGATTTTTTTGTTGTCAGTAACCAAATTTTAAAGTCATGGTTACTCTTTTCGTTAAGCCGAATATATACTTTATTTTTCTATGGTTGCAGTTTTTGTTGCAAAGGAAAGCAAAAGGCTATTCAGAAGTGCTTGATCAATTCCAAGAAAAGACTGATTATTTCATTTAAGCATGCCATAAAATCACAAATGATGGAATACTTTATGGTTTGTTACAAGTCATACTTTCTTAACGATAGTCTATGTTGATTATCTTACTACCACTAGGAAAAGTGTTCATTGTCCTGACGACACTGTCGTTACAAATGAGATTCGCAATTTCAGTCTTTGTTGCATTCACTTGCTGTATTATAACGCTTACCGCTTGCATATATTTGTTAGTACATAAGTTTGGTTTAAAGTTTAGACATACATATGTTACTGCTCTTAGCTTATGTCTTTTGGTTCAGAATGATGAAAATTAGGACATGTGGTGCTAGTTTTTGGGTGACTGAAGAAGAATGGCAAGAAGAGTTGCAGCCGTAATTGAATTTCTGTTGAGTTTATGAGGAAGGGTTTTGATCTGTTGAAGTTGCTCCAACCGGTTCTATTGAGTTTTGCTCCAATCACAAATACATATTAGGTGTTTGTCAAAAGGCCTGATTGAGTAGTTCTGCAAAACTTAAAGTTCAGCTGTACCGGTTGATTGCTCCAAGTTTCCATGGATGCTGATGAGTCTTCCAAAGAGTTAAGGAAGGAGATATGACAAGGGCATTGAGATACGACTAGAGTTTTAACATGGGAACTACGTTGGCAGCTAAGACAAGGAACAACACACATGTGTTGTAAGAGTTTGGATTAGGGGATGTTTCAGTGGTGCAGAGATGTCAAAGCAAGTAAGAAGTCTTATCACAGAAGTTAATTTGCGTTTGGTGTTCTTAGTATTTTGGGTCAGGGTTCAGTTTATAAAACATTAGTTCACTGTTACGTAATATCTTTTGGAAGAATATAATACAACTTTTCTGGGTTACTGGGTTCTAAGTTTTCTGTAACTGCTGCTAAGATGAGTATGCATAAACAGGGGAAGTGTAATGGAAACTATTCAGTAAATATTGGCGGGTATTGTGCAGTGTAACAAACGTACAATATTCTGTTTTCATGTGGGTGACGTGCCAAAAAAAGTTAAAAGGGTATTTCAGGTAGTTGCATTAAATTTAGTTATGTAAAAGATGAAAGATTGGGTGAAATTAGGGCTGCACAAGACCCGCCCACGATACCCAAACCCACCCGTACCCGCTAAATCCGTGGGTTTTTAATCCATACCCGCCCGTTGTGGGTGCGGGGTTGGTTATGAAAAAAAAAACCGTTGTCTGTGGGTGCGAGGTTGGTTTAAGCTAATACCCGCCCAAAAAACCCGCAGATTATATACCATTAGATAAAACTAATCCTAGTCATCCATTATGAAACCCTAATACTAGTAGATAGGATAACTGATAACCCTCATTCACTTTCTACACTCTTCTCTCTGTTCGGCCTCTCCTCTTCTTCCTCCTCAGTTCTTCTTCTTCACCTACGAACGACAATTACCAGAAATCTTCACCAGAAACCGACAACAACTACTTCGAATCTTCACCAGAAATCGACAACAATCGAAAAATCAGCAGATTCAACACTTAATCTTCATCTGTGAACTTCCTAGATATGAATATTTTGGGGGTTTTGGTTTTTTTTTCTCACTTAATCAAGGAGAATAGAAGTTACTCTAAATACTTGAATATAAAGCGGGTTTAAACCCATACCCGAACAACCCGTAGCGGGCGGGCAACAAAACCCGCCCGCTGTTTATGGGTGCGGGGTTGGTTATGAAAAAAAAACCCGCAATCTGTGGGTGCGAGGTTGGTTTTAGCTTATACCCGCCCATACCCGCCCATGTGCAGCCCTAGGTGAAATATACAAGTTTAGTTATTTAAACAGTATCTTAAATTTAGTTATGTAAAAGATGAAAGATTGGGTGAAATATACAAGTTTAGCTATTTAAACAGTATCTTAAAGATGCTTGGATATTTAAATAATATCTTTTTTTGCTTGTCTTTTTCACCCAAAAATTATTGTTTTTGGTCTTTTTAACCAATTTTGTGATTTTGGAAAACGAGATCCATGACGAGTGTATGAGCTTTAAGGCATGTTTAAATAGTAAGAAAGAAATACCGATCAAACAAAAATAAAAAAGAGAAAGAAAAACAAGAACTCATGTGGCTTATCATATGCGTAAGATTGAGAAGAACTTAGAGTCCTACGTGAATCCAACTAATAGAAGTACGAAAAGCCAATCACTATTGTTTACAAAAGCATCTAAACTAGAAAATAATTAAGATTTAAAATTTAAAACTTTAATTAACTAGTCCACTAGCAACTTACTTTTCAAATGACGTCTTGCAGTTTAGATAGCCAATGAAGCCTTGTCCGTATCACCTTCAACAAGATACCACAAACCAATTTGAATTGACTTAAACAAGTTTTAGTTTGCTTAGAGCATCCACAGTGGGTGAGTATAACCAAAAATTTGGGATGAGATCGTAACACAGTGGGACGGAGTAAAGATCAAATCCCAACCAAAGATCAAAACCCAGACCATATTTAGTCGCGACCAAATCCCAAATCCTAATATAGTCGGGCGTAAATTTAAAATCCGTTTGTTGTCAGGCGTAAACTTAAATTGCGTTTGTTAACGGGCGTAAACCAAATTTACGTATGTTGGTGGGGCGGAATTTAAATTTACGTTTGTTGCGGGCGTAACATAAATTTACGCCTGATGAGACGGACAGCAGAATTCCGCGCGTTGCCAGGCGGACACCAAAATTCCGCCTCTCTTGGGCGGACACCAAAATTCCGCCCCTCTCAAACGGACTTTTTTTTACGCCCAGTAACTGTTAAAACATGAAATGAAAATTTTCGAACGTTAGAATGATAAATTTTTCGAACGTTGGCGTTGGAGATTGCGTAGCAGATTTTTGACCGTTGGTAAGATATTTATCTTTTTCGAACGTTTGAAATTGAATGTTAATAACGGGTTTATTTTATACCTATATATACCAGATGAATTCCTTTAACATTTTCATATCATTCGTTGTATTCGGCAAGAAAAAAATAGTATTAGGAAGAAATAAGTCTGCAACTTTTTCAATCTCTTTTAATTCCCAATACACCAAATTAACAGTTTTAAAAAAAAAATTCATTAGAATCCATATGAAATCAATCTACTGCATATTCATTACAGACTTTAGAATACAAGCATTCCACAACCATACTACCATAAGAACATTACTGCCACTACACATCCATTCAAAATTGAATACATTCAAAATCCAATAAACAACCGCAACCTCAACTTCTTAAGAAAGAAGAAGGGTCGCTTACTGAAGGTGTTCATTCTTCCATGAATTTCATCTCCACTTTAAACCTATTGTAAGAATCATAAAATCCCAAACTGATATGAACAAAACTCAAATTAAAAAATTAAAAATTGACAAAACATAAATTAAACGTAAACCCAATTCATATCATTAAAAAAATCAATCTTCTTAACCCTGATTTTGGAAAACCCCCAAAAAATGTTTTAATTCTATCAAAACCCTAACTTTTAAAATTGTGAAATTCAAACATAAATTATCACAATCAAGTAAGAATATGATGATAAAAGAACGCCATAACTACGATTCACACCTTTTTAATGAAGTTATTGATCGATTTTGATTAAAAATCTTGTCTCACTCGACTAAAATTGGTGGTGGAGACTTGGTAGAGATGTAGAGTGGTAGACTAGTAGTACTGTTAGTAGAGAAGAATAAGAATACGAAGAAGAAAGAAGAAGAAAAAGATATGTAGAGTGGTAGACTGGTAGTACTGTTAGTAGAGAAGAATAAGAATACGAAGAAGAAGAAGAAAAGAGAGAAGAAGAAACAGTTGTAGGTTAGTAGTGGAGATGTGGTCTGTTAATGAAAACCTAATGGGCGGAAATTTTGGATACGCCCGTCTCAGGCGTAAAAATATTTTACGCCTGACAAATTCATCACGCGGACAGCAGATGTCCGTCCGTACAATTCATCACGCGGACACCAGATGTTCGCCCGTCTGATCTCACACGTGCTGTGTGACCGTGTTTAACTCGGGCGGAATTTATTTTTACGTTTCTTCGAGCGGTCATTTGGAATCCGTCTGATCAACGGGCGAAATTTAAGATTCCGCCCCATACGAAACGTAATTTATATTTACGCTTGATAACAGACGTGATTTATATTTACGCCCGTTTGAAACGTAATTTATAATTCCGCGCAGAAATGAAACGTAACTAATACTTCCGCCCGTCTTCATGCGTAAAATTGTTTTACGCGCGACCAAATTTGGTCTTCTCCCCATAACGTCACAATACAGATTAAACTCATATTTAGTCTTTTTTTTGGTCTTTGATCTTTGAGTTTAGTCGTACCATTGCAGTCGCTCTTAACAAACTATAACAGTAATAACCCTAATGATAATTTGGTATTAACTACAAATAAAACTACTAGTTTTCAATACAATAACTCACTTCGAAAAAGGAAAAAATTATACAATATGGTTGTGTTCTTGGTTGATAAATTGACAATTATTAGGATTACATCATAGGCGTGCTTGAAGCGCATAGAAACCACCTAAATATAAAATAAAAGAAACAAATACAAAACAGATAATTGATACGGCAACATTTACCGATATGAACTGAAGAACGAAAAGAAAATGAAAGATACCGGAAAAAAATATTTTTAATTAAAAAAAGGAAAATAAAAACTTTGTTACCAAAACAATTGACATCAAAAATGAACCGAAAAATGTTGACGAGTGACGACCGATTCAATCATACTGTTTTCCAAATTTAGCTTTAACATTAGAGAAATGTGAAAGTTCGGATACTTTGTTTCTAACTACAAAGTACTAACCGATATAACCAATAGGTTGTACCTTGTGATTCCCGGGTCTCCAAGAAAATGAAAAACAAATAGATTCTACCAAAAGATTTTTGTCGTGCAGGGTGAATCTTACCAGAGAAATTGTACGTAAAACTCGTGGAGGTATTTGGACTTTGGAGGGTGAGTTGTCTGATCATTCTCACCGATCCAAACTGTAAATCCATAATTCAATGGTTGAAACTTGAAAATCACCTACAAAAAATTTCAAAGAGTATTTGAGACAACAAACACTGCCGTTTTCTATTGGTTAGATGGCTTGGCGCTTCGTTAGAGTGTAGTGTTGTTAGTATACATTATTTATTTTTTTGAAATTAAACTAACAATTATTTTAGAAAATTCAGCATTTACTAATCAATTATTGTTTGATACTCGCCTACACATGCAATCCATTTGACAGATAAACAACATCCATTAATTTAGAAAATTCCATTTTTCTACTAAATATGCACTGCCAAATTTTGTTATGTGCACTTGGGATAAACAACATTCCAATCGCCACTTGAGATGGGTGAAAATTGACATGAGAATCGATGCTTCACTTAAGTGAGCTCGCTTCATTGTTTTTGGAATAAAATCTTTACCAAGAACAAAAGTATCAAGGAGATGATCTTGGCCGGGGTAAGATACAACATACCTACCCTCCATAGTACGCATATAATTAACACTGGTCCAACCAATCCGTGCCATGGTGAAGTCATCACGCACACTCAAATTTCCAACCCCAGGAAAGAATCCTGATAGTGCAGTTCCGGCGTAGAGATAATAATTTAGTTTCTCTTGTTTTTTTAATGAATTTGAAATATATATTTCTGAGTTTATTAGGTAGGTTTTATATAATTACTGCCATTTCTTGTTGACTTTTTTTATTAATTGTTTCTCTTATTATAATCCTACAGAATTTATCAACAATTATGTTCTTTCATCTATATAAACCCCTCACCTTCTTTTATGCACAGCACCTTATATTCTCACTATTCTTCTAAATTACCTCTCATCCTCTAAACCATTATTTCTCTGTTTTTCTCTCTGCAATCACCATGGCTGGTGCTCTCATCAATGATCTCATCAACTTGGACCTCACTCCTGTTACCGATAGCATAATTGCTGAATACATATGGTATAATTCAATTATTTTTCTTCTGTTTCTTCACCATAATTTTCTCCAACGTTCTCTTAATGTTGTTTTATCTGATCTTTTTTTCTTGTAGGATTGGTGGTTCAGGCACTGATATGAGAAGCAAAGCAAGAGTGAGTTTTTTAAGATCATTGATCACTTTCAAAATTTCAACTCCCTCAGTTTACAATCTTGTTCTTTGATTTTGCTTAGATTTTTAATCTTTTGTTGTTAATTATAATTTTAATTATGCTGTGTGTGCGCCAGACTCTACGGGGACCAATTACTGATCCAAAACAGCTTCCAAGATGGAACTACGACGGTTCCAGTACCGGTCAAGCTCCCGGAGAAGACAGTGAAGTCATCCTATAGTAAGCACAAAGATTTTATCATAAGTAATCTAATGGTTGATAACGATTTACTCCTAAAATTAATCTTATTATTTGATTTTACTAATTTTTATATTTTGCAAATAGTCCTCAAGCTATATTCAAGGATCCATTCAGAAGAGGAAACAATATTCTGGTGAGCATTGAAGAGAATCTTCTCCTAATATTACGGGATTCTATTGAATACTTATTAATCAAAGAGAATCTTTAAGGGTAATATTTGTGAATAAGAAAGAATCTCAGGGTTATTTTTGTCCAATGATTATAGGTTATCTGTGATGCTTATACTCCAGCTGGCGAACCTATTCCAACCAACAAGCGATTTAGTGCCGCTCAGATTTTCAGTCATACTGACGTGGAAAAAGAAGTTCCATGGTAAAATAATCTTTATTTGACAAAATACTCTTTCTCAGCACTCAGCATGATAACAAATAACATAATTTTCATTTCGACCTTAACCACTAAAGTGAAAAGGCATAGCTTGAATTTCCAAGTAGATCAAATGTCTTAAATCAAGGTTTGTGCGTCAATTCTAAAATCAGAATCCATTCTTGTTAACAAAGATGCACATTTCTTTGCAAACTAGTCATCGGAAATATTAAAATTAGCTGGATGCCCCTTTTAGTTGTAGTTTGATATCATTTGCTCCTGCAACTGCAATAATTCTGGGACCATTTGAAATTGCCAGTAATACTAAATTTTTTGATCTGTATTTTTTTTTAGGTATGGCCTTGAGCAGGAATACACTCTCCTACAGAAGGACATCAACTGGCCACTGGGTTGGCCAGTGGGTGGCTTCCCCGGTCCACAGGTGCGCCCTACCTTTATATTCGTACCAATTTACAGCCTAACATGTCAAGTTTAGGCTTCATACGGCCAACTTCTTAGAGCATGACTTCAGATTTTGAGCACTATGAAAATCTGAATTTTAGAACCCTGGAAATTTTTCCTAGCAAATGTTGCATTCATCATCTTTTGATTACTCTTTTTGCTAAATGTGAATTAGGGCAATGACAGCATGGTTTTGTTTGTTATGAGTGCAGGGACCATACTATTGCAGTACTGGAGCTGATAAGGCATTTGGTAGAGAGGTAGTTGATGCTCATTACAAAGCATGTCTTTATGCGGGTATTAACATCAGTGGTATCAATGGTGAAGTTATGCCTGGACAGTGGGAGTTCCAAGTTGGTCCATCTGTTGGCATTTCTGCTGGTGATGAGCTATGGGCAGCTCGTTACATTCTTGAGGTCTCTCTATTTCTTAGACATGTCTGTATATCCGTTTTTGGCGACAGACATTTTTGAGTTGATTCTAATTTATATTCCTTCTCTTTGTTACACAGAGGATTACTGAACTTGCTGGGGTTGTTCTCTCACTAGACCCTAAGCCAATTAAGGTAACCCCTTCAACCATACACATTTATATTGCAAAAGCTTTTGTTTCTTCATAGATTTTCAGTTATTGTTCTTGCCTAAGGTGGCATTTGCTGCTTCCATTTGATAACAATGAGATTGGTGTTTATTTTGCATGGCGCTTAGGGTGACTGGAATGGTGCTGGTTGTCACACAAACTACAGGTACCAAATATTTTCCAATTTCCATTTGTAATGCCTTTGGTTTATCTTGACATTTTCTCATACTGATCAAGTTTGAATACAAATTTTCTTCAGCACGGCCACCATGAGAGAAGAAGGTGGTTATGAGGTGATCAAGTCTGCAATTGAGAAACTCGGTTTAAGACACAAGGAGCATATTGCTGCCTACGGGGAAGGCAATGAAAGAAGGTTGACCGGTCACCACGAGACCGCCGACATGAATACCTTCTCATGGGTATGTAGTTTTAATTTATAGCAAATTTTTGTGTACATTTTCCAGAGGTGCTTCTTATGCTCTATGCTTAGCACTTTTGTTGTATCATTCTAATTTTATTTCTCTCTTGCTAAAAACAGGGTGTGGCAAACAGGGGTTGCTCTGTCCGTGTTGGACGTGACACTGAAAAAGATGGCAAAGGTAATTTTTGCGAACATTTTTTTTTTTTTCATTTGAATAGATCCTCATCTGCTTCATTATTCACCCCCCACATATATGCTTATCTTTGTGATTGTAAATGAGCAGGTTACTTCGAAGACAGGAGGCCAGCCTCGAACATGGACCCATATGTGGTGACTTCCATGGTTGCCGAAACTACCATCCTATGGAAGCCATAGAAAGAAGGGAAGAATTAAACAACATAAAGAAGGAAAAAGACCCGGTCTGGAGATTGAGACACCATTTGTGTTTATTGCAAAATTATTGCTTCTGTTGCTTATAATTTCCTGCTTTGCATATCATTTGAATTTTCTCTTTTGTTCTAAGTGTGTTTCGTGACTTGGGGTGATTTTCAATCCTGTCACTTTATAATATGTATAAATAATTTCTCCGAGAGCACGCTGTGTTCCGTTAAGCAAATTGAAAAAAGAAACATGTCTCACTTGCTGCATCTGGGTTGTCCGACCCCGAAATAACACTTGGCTGTGAAGACATCCTATCCCCCAAGGTTTTTAAAGCGTGAAGCGAAGCGTGACTGGTTTTTTATTTTTATGAAGCGATGCGTATGTTGAAGCGTGAAGCGTCGCTTCATGATTGACCTTTGAAGCGGATGCTTACTTATAAAGTGTGAAGGGATCTTTTGAAACTAATATTTCGGGGATATGTTACTATCCCCAAACCGTAACGTATTTGAAGCTAATATTTTGGGGATATGTTACTATTACATAGCTCTACGTTCTTACCTAAAATGAGTGTATTCCTCTTGGAATATTACGTGAGTTAAGGTACCAAAGTGTTCGTGCAAGGTTATTGTGTGTGCGTGAAGAGAGGACCAAGTCATGTTTGTAACCATGAAGGACTCGTTCAAGATAAGTGTAGAATGGGTCGGAGGATACTGTGCAATCTATCTAGATATGCTTATCATTCGGTTAGTGAATAATTTATCTTCTTATCTCTTATCTCTTATCACTATAAATAAGAGAGTTTAATCAAAATGTAATTATCCCAGAATGATCAAACATCTGGAGATCAATAATAATTCTTCCCTCGGGGATTTTTCCGTGGACGTAGGCGTTAGTGCCAAACCACGTTAAGATCTCGTGTTCTTATTTCTTTGATTTTGTTTTCTATAATCGATGATCCGTCTCGATACCCATAATTTATTATGGTATCAGAGCAGGCTATATGCAACGAGTCTTTGACCGCGCCTTTACTCCGCGTCACCCGATTTAATTGTCCACGTGTTAGACCCAACGAGGCTACACGTGAGGGGGCGTGTTGAGATTATTAGCCACATTGTTGGGCAATCTAAGATCCTGCAGTTTATAATCCCTTAGAGCCTCTCCACTCATTGCCAATTGGTTTTAAGTTGGATGCCCGTATTCTAATATGGTATCAGAGCGGGGAGATCCGCTCATATCGCTTCCGCTACAAAATTAAAGTCGTTTGCACCTATCAACATTTTTCTTGTTTTAAGTTTGATGTTTTTATCCATTCATTGAAGTCAATGAGATGTTTACATGGTGCTCATTCTTTCTCTACTACCCAGATTTCTTAGGGTTAGTATCTTGAATCACGGGAAGTTCAGAAAATTTTATTTCCTTGTTATCAGTATTGTGGGTATCAGCAGTGAAGAGAGTTGTATAGTATTCACGATTTTCGTGATTTCTATAATCTTCATGACTCAAATATTTTATCAAACTATATATCATCGATTGTTATTGTTATTATTTTGTACTGCAGAATCACAATAACAATTTACCCTCCCTTTTATTTGTGGTGTTACTTCACTCAACCACATATCAGAATTGGTTCTCATCTACATAATCATTTGTGTGGACTGTTCAAACAACAAGTCTTGTTTCCACAATGAATGTCTTTTTGACTCATTTTTCCAGATGATCGCTTATAAAACTTCTTTAATGATCTATCAACTGTTAGCCTATAAGACCTCATCTTTGGTTCATAGGCAAATCAGTTTCCATTCGTTGTTAAACTGATCAATCAGTCTCCATTCGTTGTCAAACTGATCATTTACAAATCAGTTTTTGTTCTCATGGAAGACCTTTACTTAGGTTTCCTCTATCAACTGTTGCCGTATAACATCATGGCAAATCAGTTTTATTTTTTATTTTTATTTTTTTGTTTTTTCAAATAATTCAGGCCTTTACTTACGTTTTGGCATTAGCAGTTATCATTTTTTTTAGAACCACTGCAAAAATAAAATAAAATTTAAAGTTCACCTTCAGTGTGATCGTCAACAATTCAGTTTATGTTGGTGTGCTTTATCAACTACCAGCTGCAACATTTTTCTATCAAAATGTCTTGTTAATATTGTTCACTGCAAGATTTCATTATTTATCAATACCTAAATCGAATGGTATTCATCTCCGGTTCACAACCGTGTAATTAATCTTTTGAACTTTGTGCAACTGAGTCATTAATCTTTCCATATTTTCTGAGAAATATCCAATCAATTCCGGAATATCATTCTTTTTTGAGAATATCTCATCTCTTATGAAAATATTTTCCTGTTTTGGCATTTAATTCAGGATGCCTCATCACTTAATTTCCGTACATCTCGTCATGTTAGTTGTTTTTCATTCTAAGTGACAACTACTTTTGATTTTGTTACGGTACTTCTACAATTTTCGACAAATGGATTGCGGTTGTTCAATACTATTCATTTGTTTCACATTGAGAACAACTAGTTGATCTACCTAGTTTTCTTATTTGATTCTGCCGCAGTTTACTGGCTTTTCAAGAAAAATCAAAGATATGGTCCAGTATCACCTCATTTTGTGTTCGAGGAAACATAGGTTGTGGGCTGTGATCAATAGAACTCATTTAACCCTTTTGAGTCCATTCGGATGTAATCAAGACTGCATCAGTTATGAAGATCATTTTGCTGTTGTCGTTTCTCTCTTATGCGGATCTGATGGAAGATCAAACAACCATGGTTGATTTATGTTACCGGGTTGTTTTAAAGACATCGTCCAAGTTGAACACTTCAAATTCTCTCCGTGTCCAACTTGTGGGGGGGGGTCTTGGAATATTACGTGAGTTAAGGTACCAAAGTGTTCGTGCAAGGTTATTGTGTGTACGTGAAGAGAGGACCAAGTCATGTTTGTAACCATGAAGGACTCGTTCAAGATAAGTGTAGAATGGGTCGGAGGATACTGTGCAATCTATCTAGATATGCTTATCATTCGGTTAGTGTATAGTTTATCTTCTTATCTCTTATCTCTTATCACTATAAATAAGAGAGTTTAATCAAAATGTAATTATCCCAGAATGATCAAACATCTGGATATCAATAATAATTCTCCCCTCGGGGATTTGTCCGTGGACGTAGGCGTTAGTGCCGAACCACGTTAAGATCTCGTGTTCTTATTTCTTTGATTTTGTTTTCTATAATCGATGATCCGTCTCGATACCCATAATTTATAATGGTATCATAGCATGATATATGCGACGAGTCTTTGACCGCGCCTTTACTCCGCGTCACCCGATTTAATTGTCCACGTGTTAGACCCAACGAGGATACACGTGAGGGGGCGTGTTGAGATTATTATCCCACATTGTTGGGCAGTCTAATATCCTGCAGTTTATAATCCCTTAGAGCCTCTCCACTCATTTCCAATTGGTTTTGAGTTGGATGCCCGTATTCTAATATGGTATCAGAGCGGGGAGATCTGCTCATATTTCTTCCGCTACAAAATTAAAGTCGTTTGCACCTATCAACATTTTTCTTGTTTTAAGTTTGATGTTTTTATCCATTCATTGAAGTCAATGAGATGTTTACATGGTGCTCATTCTTTCTCTACTACCCAGATTTCTTAGGATTAGTATCTTGAATCACGAGAAGTTCAGAAAATTTTATTTCCTTGTTATCAGTATTGTGGGTATCAACAGTGAAGAGAGTTGTATCGTATTCACGATTTCCGTGATTTCTGTAATCTTCATGACTCAAATATTTTATCAAACTATATATCATCGGTTGTTATTGTTATTATTTTGTACTGCAAAATCACAATAACGATTTACCGTCCCCTTTATTTGTGGGGTTACTTCACTCAACCACATATCAGAATTGGTTCTCATCTACATAATCATTTGTGTGGACTGTTCAAAGAACAAGTCTTGTTTCCACAATGAATGTCTTTTTGACTCATTTTTCCAGATGATCGCTTATAAAACTTCTTTAATGATCTATCAACTGTTAGCCTATAAGACCTCATCTTTGGTTCATAGGCAAATCAGTTTCCATTCGTTGTTAAACTGATCAATCAGTCTCCATTCGTTGTCAAACTGATCATTTACAAATCAGTTTTTGTTCTAATGGAAGACCTTTACTTAGGTTTCCTCTATCAACTGTTGCCGTATAACATCATGGCAAATCATTTTTTTGTTTTTTCAAATAATTCAGGCCTTCACTTACGTTTTGGCATTAGCAGTTATCATTTTTTTTAGAACCACTGCAAAAATAAAATAAAATTTAAAGTTCACCTTCAGTGTGATCGTCAACAATTCAGTTTATGTTGGTGTGCTTTATCAACTACCAGCTGCAACATTTTTCTATCAAAATGTCTTGTTAATATTGTTCACTGCAAGATTTCATTATTTATCAATACCTAAATCGAATGGTATTCATCTCCGGTTCACAACCGTGTAATTAATCTTTTGAACTTTGTGCAACTGAGTCATTAATCTTTCCATATTTTCTGAGAAATATCCAATCAATTCCGGAATATCATTCTTTTTTGAGAATATCTCATCTCTTATGAAAATATTTTCCTGTTTTGGCATTTAATTCAGGATGCCTCATCACTTAATTTCCGTACATCTCGTCATGTTAGTTGTTTTTCATTCTAAGTGACAACTACTTTTGATTTTGTTACGGTACTTCTACAATTTTCGACAAATGGATTGCGGTTGTTCAATACTATTCATTTGTTTCACATTGAGAACAACTAGTTGATCTACCTAGTTTTCTTATTTGATTCTGCCGCAGTTTATTAGCTTTTCAAGAAAAATCAAAGATATGGTCCAGTATCACCTCATTTTGTGTTCGAGGAAACATAGGTTGTGGGCTGTGATCAATAGAACTCATTTCACCCTTTTGAGTCCATTCAGATGTAATCAAGACTGCATCAGTTATGAAGATCATTTTGCTGTTGTCGTTTCTCTCTTATGCGGATCTGATGGAAGATCAAACAGCCATGGTTGATTTATGTTACAGTGTTGTTTTAAAGACATCGTCCAAGTTGAACACTTCAAATTCTCTCCGTGTCCAACTTGTGGGGGGGTCTTGGAATATTACGTGAGTTAAGGTACCAAAGTGTTCGTGCAAGGTTATTGTGTGTACGTGAAGAGAGGACCAAGTCATGTTTGTAACCATGAAGGACTCGTTCAAGATAAGTGTAGAATGGGTCGGAGGATACTGTGCAATCTATCTAGATATGCTTATCATTCGGTTAGTGAATAGTTTATCTTCTTATCTCTTATCTCTTATCACTATAAATAAGAGAGTTTAATCAAAATGTAATTATCCCAGAATGATCAAACATCTGGAGATCAATAATAATTCTCCCCTCGGGGATTTTTCCGTGTACATAGGCGTTAGTGCCGAACCACGTTAAGATCTTGTGTTCTTATTTCTTTGATTTTGTTTTCTATAATCGATGATCCGTCTCGATACCCATAATTTATTAATTCCGAGACGTATAACACCATCATCTACTACTTTGAAAATGAGCCGTTAAAAATCAACGAATTTTTAGCCGTCAAAATTAAGACCGGTAGATTGTGAGGTTTTATGTTTCGAAATGGGACGTCCAAGATTCGAATCCCAGTCAAAACCTTTTTTTTCCTTTTAAAATCTGGCAGGAAATGTGAAGCGTATAATTAAAGGGATCTTTACGCTTCCTAACAGATTCGCTTCACCAGAACGCTCCGGAGCGGAATTCCGAATTTTGGAGCGAAGCCTACGCTTTTAAAAACCATGCTAACCCCTCTCTTGTTCTCCAATATCGGTAAAATGCTACTACTCCGGTAGAATTCTAATACCGGATGCCGCCACCATTCCTCGCTCACGCTTGAATAAACTGTACTGCCATCACTTTGTTGCTAGACCATGAGTCAAATAAAGACTTCATGCTTTATCGCCTCCGGCCATTCTAAATACTCTTTGCCTTCTTCTTTCAAGTCGTAACGTCTCTCTACTCAAACAGGAAACCTTTCTATTCTTATGTTAACCTAGTTTCTCGTTCAACTTCCGGTTCCAAATTCGACCTAATTTGAATTATAATTTGCAAGAATTTCCTCACATTTTGACTGATTCTGGTTATAGTACAATCTCACCACAACAATTGCCTTGAGCTATCAATTTTGTCCAAGTATGTTACAGTTGCAGTTACAAGCTGATTCCAATCTCAACAATTTTCAATTCCAATCCCTGTTAACAAGGTGTGTTTTAATTTTCCTTATTCTGTTCAGTCACATTTCAAAATTCTTTTAGTTGTTCCCTAGCTTTATTTGTATGTTGATTGTTAAAATATGTGTGGTGTTGGGAGAAATGCGACATGGACTTAAGGTATTTGACACAATTCATGAATGTGAATGATGCTGATTTTCATCCGTAGGCAACTATAAATTCCAAATTGGGATAGGATATTTCACAGGTTCATTCTTGTGCCAAAACAGTTTTTTTTAAAATATGGTAGTGAAGATATAATTCCATATGAAATCTGGATGTCCCCACAGTTCATTGCACTTCATTTGGTTCTGAGTTAGTGGTACTTTCTACCTTAGCTCAATTGACTCCTCAGGCATGTAGCTGTAAGTCCAACTCCCCCAGACCTCGTGTAAACTGTACGGTTACTGAACAACTTTTTCCAGTTTATATTCATTGCTGTAATGAGAGTCCTGTTGCAGGAACTCTATCTTATGTAACTGAACAACTTTTTCCTTAATACAAGTTTAACCTTTCTACTCAAAAAGAAAAACTTTACGGTTACACTACTAAGCAGTCGTATTCACCGAACACTGTTAATTAGTTACCAAAACAAGGTAGGCTTCTATTATATGTACATAAGTTCATGGTTATGCCAAACATATATTTTAAGAAGATGTCCATTATTCATTCCTCACACACACACACACACACAAAAGGTATAACAACATTAACTACTAAACCAAAATTTAGACGAAATTGTTGGCTAAATTGACAGCTGCCACCTTCAACACCAATGCAGGGTCATTCGATTCAGACACTCCTACCACCGAGTAATATGTGTACACAACTTTTATAAATGACTCCGAAGTTACTGCTAAAACTGTCAGTTACTTAATTCAATCGCTAGACCTAGACCCCTTGGACCATTTTTAAATTTTAAAGACAGCATCCAGAGAGTCATGCTTACGGCCGACCTAGTACAACAACCAAAGGTACTCGCAGCTACAGTCACAACTTTGAAACAGTGTCATGAATACATTCATGTGCAAACACACTAGTGTCCATGTGGCATGAAAATCCGATAACAGCTTGTTATAAATTGGTTTCTCTACTAAGAAACGGTAAAAAAGTCAAAACTCGCTCATGACTTCTTTATTCTTTCCGGTAGATCAACTTGGCAAAATGCAGCCACAAAACAAAGCATAAGTTTTCATTTGATTAGTTGTTTTCCACTCCTTTCTTGCTGATTTTGAAGTTACTTGGCGTAATTTTGTAGCTGCATATGCTAGCTGCCAGTAAGATTTTCGACAAAAAATCCTAATTAATCTTTGCTTCTGTTTCTTGGTTGCTTATATTTAACAGGGTGAAAACAACTGCTGCGTATTTGCATTATGTTGCATCCTTCCATCGGCATTCGTTTGACTGGGAGAGTAGCAAGAGATATATTCAAATCCAAAGGTAACTCACAATTTGTCACAAGCAATATCATGTGAATTTGAACCGCTGAATACCAAGTCTAGCTTAATATATATGATTTTCTGTGGCCATTCATGAAATTTTTTGCTACCTGCTTATGAAGCTATGATAATGAAAAGCAGTTCTGTGGTACTGGTTACAAACTACGTCAAATCATGTATGCATAATCTGATAATCCATCTCAAATTAATCTGCCCTGCATTTCTATGAAACATTTGGTCACACCTGACACAAGTTCACAGTAGCACTGACATGGCTCATCTCATTTTTTATCTCATGACCTTTATCCATATCTACTTTAAAAAGTGGCAATGTTCCTTGGGCTCTAGGCTCTAGCACCTCTAGCATACATCTTGAAATGGAATGGTGACAACTGCAACTCCATAGAGCTTTTCTTGTTACAAAGAAATCAATATTGCGGCTGATTAAGTTGAACACAAAGGCAGTTCTTTGAATATGGGTCAGAGAATCCCATTTAAAGGAAATCCTTGTTTTCCCATAAACATAGATATACCTTTCAAATTGTGTTACAGAGTTTGGAGCAAGTTATTTCTACGATCTTGTGATCCTTCCTTTCAGTTTCCTTTTTCCTTTTTTTTGGGTTGGTTTTCTAGCCTTCCCCTTGCAGTTCTTTCTTCAACCGATATAATATCAACATATTATAACTGTATTATCTTATTGATATGAAATTTTCGGAGAGGAAGTTGTAGTTGAATTGATTACAAGTATTTTGCACAATCAATGGGGGTGCACACACATTTGATGCTGGTCATGCATTTGGAATGGTAGCTGCTGCATCTGAATCTTTGATTGAGGTACCTAAATAACACTTAGCGATAGACATATGATACAAATGTTAAACCTGACAAAATACTAATCTGATATTGATGATAATTTTTGATTTTTGTATTGCCAGTTAACTGACGCTCACCAACATGTATTGGTTTACTGCAGGCTATCAATTACTGCAGCTCCTCCAACTTATTTTCTTAGAAGTGGTGTCTGCTGGCAAGTAAGACTGTTCACCAACATGTATTGGTTTGTAAGCATCTACTGGTTTTCTAAGTCTTTTTCTTTTTTTGAAAGGTTCACCAATTTTATTTAAGAGAGGAAACTTGAGGTTACATTTCTAGGATATTTAGTTCCAATCCTATCATTAAAAACAATGTCTTGGATGAAGGATGGGCATGTGAATTCCCAGCTGTTTGTTGTTGTCGCTGCCGTGCTCTGTGTTTGGTTGGATACTGCTTTGTTTGCCAGTCCATCAGCAGCCTGGTTTGCTTCTCTCCAAGTGTGTGTGATTTTGTAGTACGGAATTTCACCTAGGAGCGAGTTGATTTCTGCTAGCATATTGTTTAGGTACCATGGTGTTGGTTCCTGTTTTTGTATTAGATGTAGCAGTGCTTGTGAATCAACTTCAAACCAGATTCTCTGCCATTGGTTTTGAGTAGCTATCCTTGTCGCCATTAGTAAACCCCATGTTTCCGCCTGGATTGATGTTGTTATCCCGAGTGGTGCCGCCATTGCCTTGAGTAGATTCCCGTCACTGTTTCTGCATATGATTCCTTCCCCTGCCGGTCCTGGATTACCTTTGGATGCGCCATCTGTATTTAGCTTGATCCAATTTATTTCCGGTGGAGTCCATCCGATGTAGATTGTTGAAGTAGTTGTTATTTTCCTTTGTACTCTGGTGATTGTTGGTCCATTCGCCATGAAGGGTGCTACGTATTTCTGTGCTCTTTGATACTCTTCATACATCACCATTATAATTTGGAATGTTTGGACTGGTTAATGTCGTTGCCGTTTGTATACCTTTGCATTTCTTGCTAGCCATATATGCCATGCTGTGAAGCAAAATAATACTCTGTCTTGTTCTGAGTAAGTTTTGTCTAGAATTTGGTGTATGTTGGCTGGGCATGTGCTGTAAGTGTAGTTTGGCTGCCTTTGTTGGTGTTGCCGCTGTTGTGGTAGTGCCTGATGTGTTCCTGCATGAAGTTGTTGTTGCTGATGAGTATTGGTGGTCGCCGCCGAGACTGCAAGATGATTGAATATTAATTGTCATGTTTCTGCTGAGTTGTTGCATTCAAAAATTAGGTGCTGTGTCGATTCTTCCTGGTTGTTGCATGTTGGGCATGTAGGTGATGGAGTTATGTGAAACCGTTGGAGTCTTTGGAATGTTGGTAATCCTTGATGAGTGACCTTCCACAAGAAAAGTCTGATTTTCGGTGGACAACTTAGTTTCCAGATGGAGTTGTAGTCCACAACTTGTTGATTATGGTTTTGGTTTGTCGGGGGATTGGTTGTTTGGGATGTGAATTTGCTGTAGCCGATTTTTGATGTGTAACTGCCAGTTTTGGAGCATGGCCATATTAGTTGATCCGCCTTTGGTTGCTTGGGGAGGTGAATGCTGATGATCTTTTGGGCTATGGGTGTTTGAAAATTTGAGAAGATGAGGTTGTGGTTCCAGGTATTGGATGTTGGTTCAGTGAAGTAGCTAACCGGGGTATCTGGAGGAAGGTTGTGGTATTGGTTTGGAATTGATGAAGGTTCTGAGTTTGGGATTCAATTTTGATTGATCATTGTGTTCTTGCCATCTTGAACCTGTGAGAAAACTAAACCCTGCAAGACAGTAGATATGTTAGCTAAACTTTTCCACAATGGACTGGCTGATGATTGAGGTTTTGGGAAAGGTAGGTGTTTGATTGGGTTTGAAGTATTTTGGAGTGGAGATTGATGACCAGACTGATGATTTGGGTTGTTGTAATTGCCAAACTCGTTTCATCAACAGTGCTTGATTATGTTCTTTGCTTCTTCTGATTCCAAGACCCCCTGTGATAATGGTTTTGTAACTGTGTCCCATCCAATTGGGTGCATCTTCTTTGTTTGGTTATCATGTCCCCAGAGAAAGTTTCTGGTGATTCTATCAATCTTGTCGTGCACTGCAGTAGGCAACTGTTGTGCTTGCATGACATGGTTCACAGTTGGAGTGAACGCAGTCTTTATTAAAATTACTCGTCCCGCTTGATTAACACATTTACTTATCCAGCCTTTAGCTTTCCTTTCCAATCTGTTGAGTAATTCTGCAAAAAGAGTAGAGTTATTCCTGCCATTCTTGAATTGGATTCCTAGGTATGTTGGTGGGGTGATTGTGGTGTTGATGGTGAAACATAGTTTGAGTTGTTGTACCAAGGATGGCTGAAGTTTGGGGTGGTGAATGATCGAGGATTTATCTCTATTGATTGCTTGTCCAACAGATTTTGAGTACCGTATCAGGAGTTGGTTCAGAGTATCACATGCTTGCGGATCTGCTGCACAAGTGATTAAGAGATCATCAGCATACATCAGGTGCAATATTGGTGGTGAGTTCCTTGCAATCTGTAGTCCTTTCAATTCTCCACTTTGTTCTAACACACCCAAGTTTGGGTGGATGAGTCCTTGTGCCGAGCCGTTGAAGTTGATCGAGTATGTAACCGATGTAATGCAATTCATGATGTAACTGATAAATATCTGAGGAAAGCCCATTCGTTCAAGTGTGATACGGATGAAGCCCCAATCTATACTATCATAAGCCTTCTGAATATCCAGTTTCATAGCAATTTTGGGTGTTTTTGATGGTGTTGTGGTTCTGATTGTGTGAAACAGTTCTGTTGCAACGACAATGTTATCGTGGATTGCTCTGTTTGGTACAAATGCACTCTGGAATGGACTGATCATGAATTGTAATAGAGGTCTTGATCGGTTAACAAGGATTTTTGCGATAACTTTATATGCTACGTTGCATAGCCCAATTGGTCTGAAATGGTTTGGTTTTGTTGGGTTTTGGTTTTTTGGGATTAATGTGATGTTTGTGTGGTTGAATGGTTGTTGAATCTGTGAGTGTTCAAAGAAATGTTGAACCATTGCGATTACTTGTTGTCTGATGGAAGGCCAGAAGGTTGTGTAGAACTTACTAGTGAATCCGTCCGGCCCAGGGACTTTGTTCGTTCCAATTGAGAATACGGCCTTCTCAATTTCATCCTCCGTGACTGGTTGGACTAGGCCGCTGCATTGGTTGGGAGTGAGCCTATTTGAGATACAATTGAACATGGATAGGTCAATTGTTGTTGCTGGTGCTTCATATTGATTTGCGAAGAATTGTTGAACCACTTTGAGTATGGACTGTGGGTGTGTATGCCATCTTCCCTGTTCATCTTGAATCTGCGAAATGTGATTGAAACTTCTATGAATTGTTGCCTTTGCATGGAAAAAAGTTGTGTTTAAGTCGCCCTCTTGCAGCCATTGTACTCGCGACCTTTGTTTCCAATATATTTCGTTGCAGTGGACTAGCATTAGGTGTGTATGTCTGTAATCCTTTTCTTTTTGTATCTAGTCGGCCAGAGCTGTGCCCGTTGAGGATGCACACATATGCTGGGCTTGTTGAATGACTTGCTCCATCTTGGTTATCATTGTTGGTAGATGTCCAAAGGTGGCCTTACTCCAAGTTTGCAAGGCTGTTGTTGTGTTCCGCATCTTTTCCAGCAGGTCAATTGGTGGTGAAGGCGAGAGTGATTGATTCTAAGCTTCTGTCACAACTTCTTTCAATTGTGGGTGAATAAACCAGAGGTGTTATATTCTAAAGTTTTTTGTTGGCAATCGTTTGATGAATTTTTCTTGAAGCAAAAGGGGAGCATGATCGGAGGCTATTCTGGTTAGATGTTTGATTGCCATGTTGGGATGTAAGGTTAGCCATGGTTGGTTGCTCAGCCCACGGTCCAATCTTTCCATGATGATGTTGTTCCCCGTTTGTTTGTTGGTCCAAGTGTAAATGTCTCCTTGAAAGCCTAGATCGATGATCCCATTTGTGTCAATCACATCTTTAAAGTGTTGGGCTTGGTTGCAGTGGACCGGGCGCCCTCCCATCTTTTCAGATTGGTTTAGAACTTCATTGAAATCTCCCATGAGAAGCCATGGTAGATTATGTTGTGGAATAATTGAGTTGAATTCTTGCCAGAAATTCCATCTAGCTTGTGGTTGTGGTGGTCTGTAGATCCCGGTAAACAGCCAAGGTTGAGCGTTTGAGACCGGTTCGACATAAGCATGAACAATACTTTGATTAGCAAGCAAAATGGAAATCTTAACAGTTGAGTTCCAAAAAAGCCCTAGACCTCCTTTATGACCATTACAAGGCACAACAAAACAATTATCATATCCTAGAGAGGTTTGCAAAAAAGAAATATGGTGTTCAGATGATAAAGTTTCAGCTAAAAACATAATAGAAGGACTATAATTGCGTGTATACTCACGCAACTTTTGAATTGTCAAGGCATTGTGGGATCCTTGACAATTCCAGGCCAGGTAATTCATAATGGAGGCGAGTGCTGGCTCTTTCCAGTAGCTCGCAGAGTATTAGAACTGGCATGTCCATCAGTCTCATCATCAAGAGATAAATTCCAAACCGCACTGTTCGAGTTTCTTTGGGAAGTGGTACTGGTTGTATGGAGCTCTGGTTCTTGTTGGGATCGGTGTTGAGTATATGTGCCATCATTTGGATGAGTGGTGTGGCCAATATGGACTGAAGATCGCGGTTTCCTTGTCCTGACAACTGGTACTTCATGAGATGGTTGGGAGGGACGGCTGGATTCCACATTCAGGTTTGCTAGGGACATGAACTTCATGTTCTTTGGTGGGGGTGGTGAAGCTCCAAATTCAGGAGTTGGTTGGATGAGTAGATGTTTTGGTAAACTCTTCCTCGACTTTCTTTCTTTGCGTTTATATGTTTTTACCGGTGTATTTGTTGTTGGTGCAGAGTTTTGGGCAGTAGAAGCGGCCGCCGGGGATGCATTCGTTTTTTCTATCTCTTCCATGTAACTGTGGGTCATCTTAACATGCGGGTTCCCATTCACAGCTGTGATTTGTAGGTTCACAGTGGCATCCTTTTTCTGCAAAAAATTCACCAGTAATTGAGAGAAACTGAGCGAGAAATAAGTGGAGAGAGGGAATAACTTGATGGATGCGGGCCCTGTTGTAGTTGGTTGCACTTTTTGCAGCTCTCTGATATGGAAAGGCGATGATGTTGGGTCTGTATCAATTGCTTTTCCTTTGCCTTTTTCTGTAGATGTGTTGTTGGCTCGATCAGACCCAGACCCAAGTTCAGCTCCGTATGTAACTGGTATCGGGTGCTATGGAGTTGGATGTGAAACCGGGTCGACAGGTTGAGCGGGTCGGGTAAAGGGTGAGATGGATGAAGGATTTGGGTAAACTGACCCGTATCGTGGGCCCTCTCCAAAGAGCTTTCAGAAAAGACATTCTTTCGGCTAGCAGAGTCCTTGGAACTTGGTGCAGAGACAAGAATCGTTGATGGTGAAGCTTCTGTGTCAGAGATAATGACAAGCTGTGTAGGTTCCTTGGATTTCGCCGGGAATGTAGCAACAGTGTTTTGTTTTTGGGGGACTGGGTTCCAGTTGAGTCCTTGCTGGGTCATTGCCGGGGCTAGTCTAACTGGGATCGGTCTTGAAACGGTGGTCAGCAGTGGTGGTGGTGGAGGATGTGCTAATGGGTTTTGGATTGGATTTTGTGGAAGGGTAGGGTATAGAGTGGGATGAGTATCATGACTGGTAGGGTATGGTTGCGGGGTAGATGTTGAAGCTCTTGGTGGCATGTTTGATGGTGAATTTGGAAGGAAGTTTAGGGTTTTGGGTTGCGGGTTTTGAGCTTTCATTCTACTGTTAAGACGGTGGTATGGGAATTTTGGAAACTGTGTGTCCATCAGTGCATGATCAGTACTTACGAATTTGGTACATTCTCTTGCAATGTGGCCAAGGAACCCGCAACGATAGCAGATCATGGGTAGGTATTCGTAAGCCAGTTGAATCCAAGTTGGTCTTTCAGAGTTGATGAGAATACCTGGGGTAAAAGGCTTGTTGAGGTCCATTTCTATTTTGGCTCTTGGAGGAGATGAAAGAACATCAACATCTAGTACTGTTCCGACATTCTGAAGTAGTTGTTCAATGGAAACTTTGTCGACCCAGAATTTCGGGACATGCAGAATCTGCAGCCAAAAAATAGCAACTAGAAAACATTGATCAGGGTTAGCAATGAACTTCTCAAAGTCTTCAAACAATATCACCTGTTCGGAGATGATCCTGGTTTTATGTTCAAGAATCATCTTCTTATCAACTTCGAGGTTCATGATCAATTTGAAAGCTTCAGAATGCGTAATAGATTCAAGGTGTTTTACTTGCATGAAACTCTAGTGATTTCTCAGTTCAGATAGTAAGGTGGAGTACGAGAACTTTCCTGACAGAACTTTTACTGCCAGACAGTGTCTATGGTGGTCCTTCATGAGATCTTGCATCCTTTCAGTTAGTTGGAAAAGGTGGGTATCTTTATACTTTTTCTTTGATGATGATGGTTTGCTTAAAGTTGAGGATGATGGGAGTTCTTTTGTCTGATCTTGTAAAGGTTGTTGTAGGTCTTTTTGAAGATTCTCTTGGTTTGGGTGGTTGGTGTCTGGTTCTTTTTGGAGAAAGGATGAGGATGAGAGAAATGAGCTTGAGGTAGACGAAGAAGATGTTGAAAAAAATGATGTTGTTGATGGTACCGATGGGGGAAAGTAATGGGTTGGGCGGTTCGACGGCTGCATCATGATTACAGGGTCTTGGAATGGCTGAAATTTGTGGGGTGCTGTGAAGCTTTTCAGGCATGGTGAGGCCGGATGTCAGGGTGATTGATGGTTGTGTTGGGTTTGCTGGGGGTGATTTATTGGGTGGTTTACGCGGTGGTTGAAGATTCATTGGGTAAGAGTAATTAATTAAAAAAAACCTTGGGAAGATAGTGGGTGAGAGCAACGAAGATTTGCATTTAGAGGAGCAAAAAAATCCCAATAAATCTAGCCTAGATTTCTTTCTTACGAGCACAGCAAAACTGACATGAAGGATTCTAACACTCAGTGTATAGAATGATTCTTTAGAATTGGTATGAGTATGAACAAGATGATATAGGTGATATGCGGATATTTGAGTGTGCCTCAAATCGGTCAAAACTCGGCGGTCAGGGTCAAGGAGAGAGCCTTGCTTTGGTTTTCTAAGTCGCTAGAAACTCCCAAAATTCTCTGGGGCCTGGGCTGTTTAAATTTTTTAGAACGATTTTTTGGGGACCATGGTTTTTCTTGGGGGACCATGATTTTATTTTGGGTAAAGACATTAGAAGTAAATCTAGGTCACCCCTTATCTAGATATTTATATTAATACCTAAATTACCCTCTTGATTAATTTTGGGTGATGATTAGCTAGTGTTAATAATAGTTAGTGTAATGATTAGTGAGATGATTAAGATAAAGATAATTAGTGAGATTAAAAAATCAGATGAGTTTTTTTTTAAAGAAGTAGAATTATTGAGAGAGTAAAGTTAGAGAAGATGAAGAAGGAAAACATCAAAAATGATGGATTTTACCAACCACAACCGGAGGAAGGGTATTTGGGTACCCAGGTATGCTTCAAACTTAGATAATGTTGGTTCAATTGCTCCAAACTTTCAAAAAAATGAAATTTTTTATGTAAATTTGGGCCAGTTCGGTTAACCATATGTCAACAACATGTAACCGAACACATCTGAAAGTGTAGTTCGGTTACCATATGTCAAGAACATGTAACCGAACACACCTGAAAGTGTAGTTCGGTTACGTTTTCCAAACACGCAGGTTACCGAACTCGCTCGTTAATGGAGGTTTTGGTCGTACAATGCAATGTTCGTTTACCTAGGATAAAATGGTAGGTAACTGAACTTTGAACTTGACAATTTATTTGAGTACATCTTGTGTGTTCGGTTAGTTCGCAAACTTCAACGCAACCAAGTTCCCATCCGAACTTCAAGTTAAAAGTAACCTAGTGTTAGAAGTTCGGTTGGTTCGCAAACTTCAACATATTTGCGAATCAACCGAAATGGGCTTATAGGTAGAGTTCGGTTACAAAGAAAACTTAATAATTTTGCGAACGAACCGAACTTATGGACTTGTACTGTTCTAATACAAGAAATTCGGTTAAAAGTATTTTTTTGCGAATCAACCGAACTTTGATTCGCGAAATATATATATAGAGAGAGGTGGTTATTGTGTTGGTTTTAAATTAAATTAGGTTAATGATAGATTAGTCATTTCAATGTTTTAGGACACCTCTTATAATTATAGGAAAGGTGGCCTAATAAAATCATGGTGCCAAAAAAAAATGATGGCCCCTGAAAAATCATTCACTTTTTAACAGTTACACTCTTACCGGCCCTGCCCCGGCTTCAGACTCGAGGAGGACTAGGAATACATAACACCAGTTTAAATCCACGTGACTTGTTGATTCATCTAGGGACCTACCTGCTATACCTACTAGTACTTGATCAGAAGTACAAAACAGGAACAGGTTTTTATTTTTGATCATCATCCCAGTTGGATTTATTTACACAAATAAATTAAGAGAAGGATCTAACACGAAAGATCCTTATCATAAACAACCTTTAGTCTGACAAGGAAATCAAACCAAGTATGCTCCATTAGTCTTCCTTTCAATCAAATCCGTTGGATTTTTCTCATAAATTCAATCAGTCACGTCTTCTTGGGATTCAGATATGTTAAAAAAACAACCATCATTTTGACCAGGAATTAAATGGGATAGAGTACCCCGAACCAGGTTGGTTTAGTCATCATCATACGTGTCTTATCATTTGAAATCAAAATCTGATACAACCTTTAAATCCTGTTGTAGAGTTACAACACTCTTTAACTCACACAGATACAAGGTATAATAATAACTTCCTCTTATCCTCTCAATTCAATGTTGTAGAATCTCAAAGATACACTCATCTCCTGCTGTATACTATATATTTAATAAAGTAGTTAATGCTTCTGTGTATCCACAAGAGCAGTAGAAAATTGGAAATTACTCAAGCTCTCTCTGATCACTTCATTTCTCCACAATTCATTTCATATTCTGATGCATATCCATATTCATGCCTATGTGAATAATTTTTAGCAAGAGAGAAAGAGCTGAAATTTCTCGTAGTACAAATTTCCTCAAAAAAAAAAAAAAAACACTAGATTTCTCCAGCTCAAACTCTCAGAGTGATCTAAACATTTTCTATTTGTGATGGAGTTACTGAAACCAAGTCCAGCAAATTCATCACCACTAACCCCACTAGGATTTCTAGAGAGATCAGCAACAGTATATGGTGATTCTACATCAATCATCTACAACAACAAAACTTACACATGGAATCAAACAAACAGTAGATGCCTTCAACTCGCATCATCTTTGAAATCAATCATGGGTATTCAACGCGGAGATGTTATTTCAGTTTTATCACCAAATCTTCCTGCCATGTATGAGCTTCATTTTGCTGTGCCAATGAGTGGGGCTATATTAAACAACATCAACACACGTCTTGACGCACGTACTATTTCGGTAATCCTTCGTCACAGCGAATCCAAACTTGTATTTGTTGATATATTGTCTCACTCAGTAATTCTAGAAGCTTTTTCTTTGTTTCCATCTGAAATCAAACCTCCTAAGCTCATCCTTATCACGGATGATGATGAAACTGAGGATTTATCATCATCCGTTGATCTTGATCTTACTTATGAGGGTTTATTACAGAAAGGTGATTCGGATTTTAAGTGGGTTCGACCGGAAAGTGAGTGGGATCCGATGGTGTTGAACTATACTTCAGGGACAACATCAGCTCCGAAAGGTGTAGTTCATTCACATCGTGGTCTTTTCATTATGACCGTTGATTCTTTAATCGATTGGTCTGTACCGAAACAACCTGTATTTTTGTGGACTTTAGCAATGTTCCATGCGAATGGATGGTGTTACCCATGGGGTATGGCTGCAGTTGGTGGTACTAATATTTGTCTTCGTAAATTTGATGCCAAGTCAGTTTATAGTTTGATCCGTCAGCATAATGTAACTCATATGTGTGGTGCACCAGTTGTGCTCAACATGTTAGCAAATGAGCCGGGTAAAGAACCATTACCGAACCCTGTTCAAATTCTAACAGCTGGTGCACCGCCACCTGCGCCCGTTCTCTTTCGAACCGAATCGTTGGGGTTCGTAGTCAGTCACGGTTACGGGTTAACTGAAACTGCAGGGCTTGTGGTGTCTTGTGCATGGAAATCTAAGTGGAACAAGTTACCAGCAACAGAAAGGGCTAGGCTGAAAGCAAGACAAGGAGTGAGAACAATTGGAATGGCTGAAATTGATGTGTTGGATCCGGAATCGGGTTTACGTGTAAAACAGGATGGATTATCCCTGGGTGAGATCGTTTTGCGAGGTGGGTCGATTTTGTTGGGTTATTTCAAGGATCCAATAGGTACCAGTAAGAGTTTGAGAGGAGATGGTTGGTTTTACACGGGTGATGTGGGTGTAATGCATTCTGATGGTTACTTGGAGATAAAAGACAGGTCAAAAGATGTGATTATAAGTGGTGGGGAGAATTTGAGTAGTGTGGAGGTTGAATCTATTTTATATTCGCACCCAGCTGTCAATGAAGCTGCCGTGGTAGCTCGGCCAGATGAGTTTTGGGGCGAAACACCTTGTGCTTTTGTTAGTTTGAAACCGGAGTCGGATCGGCCATCGCAAAAGGATATTATGGAGTTTTGTAGAGCAAAAATGCCTCACTATATGGTGCCTAAAACTGTTGTATTTGAAGAATCTCTTCCCAAAACAGCTACAGGAAAAATCCAGAAATTTGTGCTTAGGGATAAAGCCAAAGCCATGGGTTCAGCTAGAGTAGCGAGTCGAATTTAAGGGTTTGTTTAGGTAGGCAAGTTCAATTTGGACGCACAAATATGGTTAATGGAGATCCTTTTCTTCTGTTTTATAATGTTAAATAGAGGTATCATTGTGACATGTTTGACAGTTATTGGAATGATGTTATATATTTACAGTGTTACCAGATTATGTCATCATTTGATTAGTGAGGAATGTAAACGAATCCTCGTTTTGTTAAGCATCTTTTCTTACTAACTAAAACAGAATCCACCCTTGAAGTGAAAGGTCTCTACTGTGAAGTTTGTTGTTAATTCCTTAAGGCAGAAACTTGGTCTCCAGGTGTTTAAGACTTGGCAGTAAAGTATTTCCATATTTGGGACAGGAACTTGTCTTGCAAGTATTGGATGCTTGTCTTGCAAGAGTATATACTTGACATCCAAGTATTTGTCCAGTATAAATAGGGGTCAGAGTCTGATAGTTTTTTATATTGAGAGCTTGTTTTCTTTTGGTGAGGTTACAGTATTGAGAGTACTATTTTCTTAGGGCTATAAACAAGAGAGAACGTGAAGGGTTCTTTCTTGTTTATCACTTTCCAAGGTGTTCTCGTAAGTTGTTCTTGAGAGATTTTCATATAGTGAAAGGTATCATCATCACCAAGTGGACGTAGGCACTTTGCCGAACCACTATAAATCATGTGTTCTGGTTTGTTTTCGTTATTTTCTTTGTTTGAGTGCTTGCCTGATATTTATCTGTGTGTGTGCTTATTGATCCCGTGTGAAAGAACCAAGTTAGATCCACAACAAGTGGCATCAGAGCCAGCTTATCTAGTTCTGTTTACTCAAGGATCAAGGAAGTTTTAATCGTAGTTAGAGATGACAGAACCATCAGGAGCAATACCACCAACAACAAAAACTCCAACAACAAAGTACGCGACCATTAGGATCGACGTGGAGAAGTTAAACGGAAGGACAGATTTTGGACTTTGGCAAGTTCAAATTAAGGATGCGCTGGCATAAAGCCTTGAAGGATAATAGGCCCGCGGATATGACAGATGATGATGAATGGGAAGAATATGATTTGCAGGCTTGTGCTGCAATTCGTTCGTGTTTAGCCAAGGAGGTCATGTACAACGTTATGTCTGAAAAATCTGCAAAATCTTTGTGGACGAAATTGGAGGGTTTGTACATGACAAGTCTCTCACAAGTAGATTGTTTCGAAAGAAACAAATGTATCGTTTTTGATTCAAAGAAGGTACGTCTGTTAACAAACTTGTTAATAACTTCAATAAGTTAATGAGTGAATTGACGAATGTTGGAGAAACTGTTAAAGACGAAGACCAAGCTATGCTACTACTGTGTTCTTTTCCGGATACATATGATACGTTGATACAAAATACGTTGGGATACTATCAAACTAGATGAGGTAATTGTTGTTTTATTAAGTGATGAGTTCCGTAAGAAGGATGCAATGGAAAGTGATCAAGCTGTAGGGTTATATGTAAACAATGGGAAGAAACCTGGAAATAATAAATCCAAGTTTAAGGGAAAAACCAAAGGGAAGTCTGAATGTTATTGGTGTCACAACAAAGGGCATTGGAGGAGAGATTGTCCGAAGCTCAAAGCTAAGGAGAATCGTGAGTCAAGTTCACAAGCAGCGATAGCTGAAGAAGGTTCTGAAACAGGATAAGTGCTGACGGTTACATGTGGTGATCATCGTGAAGTATGGATTTTTTGATTCAGCTTGTTCTTATCATATGAGTCCAAATAAGGACTGGTTTACCTCTTATGAATCCATAGGAGGTGGTACTGTACTACTCGGTAATAATTATGCTTGTGGTGTAGTTGGGATTGAAACAATTAAAATCAAAAATCATGAAGGTAAAGTACACACTTTATCTTGGGTAAGACATATTCCTGAGTTGATGAAGAATTTGATATCATGCGGTACTTTAGAGTCCAAGGGTTACCGTATTGTATTGGAAGGTAGATTTACAAAGGTTTTAAATTCAGATTCTAAATTGGTGATTCAAGCTAAGAGGGAAAAAAATTTATATTTCTTAAAAGGAGGTACTTTGTCATTTTTATAGACGACTTCTCAAGAAGAGTGTGGTTGTATGCTATGAAGACGAAGGATGAAGTTGTCGAAATATTTAAGATATGGAAGACTATGATAGAAACCCAGACATGCAAGAAGGTGAAGAGACTACGATCTGATAATGGTGGGGAATACAAGAACGACCCACTAAAGGAGTATTGTCAAAGTGCAGGCATAGTTAGACATTGGCCAGTGAGAAGACACCTCAACAAAACGGGGTAGCGGAGCGGATGAATCGTACCCTTATGGAGAGATCCCAGTGCATGTTATCCAATGCTGGATTGGGTAAAATTTTTGGGCTGAGGCAGTAAATATGGCGTGCTATCTCATTAATAGATTACCATCAGTTGCTATTGAGTTGAAGACACCTATGGAGGTATGGTCAGGTACACCTGCTAATTATGATTCCATTAGATTTTTTGGATACCCGGATTACTATCACGTTAGAGAGAGTAAGTTAGATCCTAGAGCGAAGAAGGCCATATATATTGGATTTGAATATGGAGTCAAGGATTACAAGTTGTGGTGCGAAGAAAGTCACAAGGTTGTTATTAGCAGGGATGTTACTTTTGATGAAAAATCTTTGTTACACCCTAGCAAAGAAACTATAACCCATGTGGAGGTCGATACTCAGGTGGAGGTAGATAATGGCGAGTCTGGGGAGGAAAAAAAAATATCCTAAAATTGATTCTACATCTCAAGAAGGTGCAGTTGAGGAGGAGGTTCAAAATAAAGAATCTCAGCAATAACAAGAAGAAATATATTTAGAAAACAATAGAGAACCACGCAACAGGAAGCCACCAACATGGATGGATGATTATGTAACATTTGCTTTTATAGCTTGAAAAAGCGAGGGTCTAATAACACCACCCAATATTTCGATTAGCAATCTGTATGGACTAAATCCGAAATACTTTGCTAGAGAATCAACTAGACAGTCAGACTCAATCTAGATAAAAGTATCTCAAGGAGTTAATATCTCTCTCTTGATTTATTTTTACTCAAGCTAAAAACAATAGCGAGTCTTTATCAAATACAAGGAATAACTTGGACGGTACCAAAGACCAATGTCCAAGGATCAATCAATATCAATCAACAACCAAAGGTTAGATTTCCAATTGATGATCACGAACACACAACCTGTATTATTTCAATTATATAAAATATAATGCGGAAAAGAAATAACACAGACACCAGAAGTTTTGTTAACGAGGAAACCGCAAATGCAGAAAAATCCCGGGACCTAGTCCAGATTGAATACACATTGTATTAAGCCGTTACAGACACTATCCTACTCCAAGCTAACTTCGAACTGGACTATAGTTGAACCCCAATCAGTCTCCCACCGATCCAAGGTACAGTTGTACTCCTACGCCTCTAATCCCAGCAGGATACTACGCACTTGATTCCCTTAGCTGATCTCACCCACAACCAAGAGTTGTTGCAACCCAAAATCACAGACTTGATAATAAACATATCTGTCTCACACAGAAAAGTCTATAAAAGGATAAATCTGACTCCCACAGATAAACCCTAGGTTTTGTTCCGTCTTTAGATATAAAATCAAGGTAACATGAACCAATTGATAATCAGGTCTTATATTCCCGAAGAACAGCCTAGATTAATAAATCACCTCTCTACAATCCTTCCCGACTACACAAGTGGATTTTCGAGGAATCACAAATAGTGAGACGAAGATGTTTGTGACTTCTTTATCTTTCCTATCGGAGAACTCTCACGATCTCAATCCAATCAATCGATTGTACTCATACGATAGAAGATGCAAGATCAGATCACACAACTACGATAAAGTAGTATCGGTCTGGCTTTACAATCCCAATGAAGTCTTTAAGTCCTTAACCTGGTTTTAGAGAAGAAAACCAAAGTTTAAAGGAGAATCGACTCTAGCGAGCGCACTAGTATCACACAGACGTGTGGGTATTAGTTTTGCACAATGCTAGATGTATCCTTTATATAGCCTTCAAATCAGAGTTTTGCCTTAGTTACAAAGCAATCCTTATTCACCGTTAGATGAAAACTTGATTTAGATTCAATCTAATATTTCTCAACCGTTAGATCGAAAAATTAGCTTGTCACACACACTTGGGTAGACGTTTACTGGATTCGTGAAAACCATGCCCAAACGTGTACGTATATGTTGGTTCAACATAGTAACCCAAAAGGTTAACCATATGAGCATTTCATATTAACCTTGTTCTTCTTCACCATAACTAGTTCAATTGACTCAAATGAACTAGTTACAGAGTTGTTCAATTGCTATGAGATCTTATGTAACTACACAAGACACAATTGAAGCAAAGATGATTCGATTCGATTGAATCGGCTCATGAACATTATAGCCACGGTTTGCATAAAGCATTCCTTAGTAATTTAAGTTTCATGTTCAGAGCACATCTTTAGATCATAACCTCTTAAGCTCACAAACAAGTTCGCGGACTTAAGAACCGGTGAGTTTTCCAAACTCAGCAGAAATCTCGGAAAGAGAACTTCCGCCAGTTCGCGACTGTTCGCGGACTGTTCGCGGACTACACACAAACGAGTTTTGGAAAATCCCAGCAGAAATTCTCGGTCGAGAACTTCCGACAGTTCGCGGACTTGGCAAGCCAATTCCACAATCCTCCGTTTCTCTGATCAACAAAGTTCGAAAACTTCGGTTAAGGAATACATGGTTATGTAATCTAAACTCTCATTCAATCATTGAGACATTCTCAGAGGACGTTATGTAGCCGTTATTCACAGACCGATTCACGTCAGAGCAATTCTCAAAGTGATTGAAACTTTTCATGACTTTCGTCACTAGGTGAAGATAAACTTGATCAAAGCGAAACGCTTTACCAACACACGATTTCGAGATAAAAGATAAGCAATGAATGCTCAGCTCGAAATGTCAAATGTGTATGATCAGTCTATATAGCATACGACTTTTGTCTCATAAGAAGTAGGAGATAAGAGATAGACTTTTGAGTGATAGATAAGTTCAAGTCTCCACATACCTTTTTGTTGATGAAGTTCCACGGTTCCTTGTATAGATCTTCGTCGTTGTATAATGAATCGCCATGAATTCCTTGAGCTCAACTACACTTTTCTATCCTAGTCTGAGACTTAGCTATGTAGGCTAGAAATCAAGACTCATAGTTTTGATCACTAACATTGACAAACATGCTTGACATAGCAACGCATGCGAGGTCGACCGAGCTATGCTCTAACAATCTCCCCCTTTGTCAATTTTAGTGACAAAACTATTAATACATATGGAATACAAAAAGATAAACTTTAGTGGATCATATTCCATAGTCTAATCTTCAACGTTCCCTGAAATCTTCGTCCTTCCAAGTACTCCAATGATCACAAAGGTTGTAAGTTTAGCATCACCGTTGTTGAAGATCCGTAGCTATAACAATGAGAGAAATCGAGATTCTCGATCATTATTATACAGTGTCATAGTATTATTATGTAATATCAAAGTCCAATTGTATCACGACTTTAAAAATAATACTACGGTGATATGTATCACTCCCCCTTAGTCAATACTCCATCTCGATCATGGAAACCACTCCCCCTTACACAATGATCCGAAAACCATATGTATTTGTAGCGTGAACTACATTATTTCTCCCTCTTTTTGTCAATAAAATTGGCAAAGGTACAAGAACGGGATCATAATGAAATTTCCAAAAGAGACATTTCATAGACTAAAAGAAAAATACATACCAACTTAATTTAGATGCAATCATAAAGCCGAAGCTAAATGAATTCATCAAGGAGTTTTAAGATACAAGATAATCCCTATAAGATTCCACAGTCGCACACCCCGCAAGATATTACCATTAAGCACAAGTCCAAAAGAACTCTCCCCCATTTGATGTCATTCCCGAAAGAACAACAAGAGCGACCTTAATTTCGAAAGAAAAGAAGGATTTGTTAATTGGACACCAAAAAACATAGAAATGATTTTCTATATCCAAAACTCAACCAAATTAATCACAAGGAAACCCATGATTAATTTAATTGGAATACGCAACTAAATCAAACCACAAAAATGATCAACTTAATTGAAATTGCTCAACATAATTAAACTTACGGAGCTACGACTAAAGTAATCATACAGAGATGACTAACTTAATCGTTCAAATACTCAACATAAGGAAAACCTTACGGAATATACGACTACATCAACCAATAGAACATGATTTGTATAACCGTTCATATACTCAACACAAAAACTTGTGGAATATAGAAAACTCAACTAGACTAATTACAAGATAACCCATAATTAATCTAATTGGAGTTCAAACAACCAAACTAATCACAAAAGTAATCAATTTAATTGTCAAAGGATTTGCTCGACAAAAGAAGACTTTCAGAGAAAATAACTAAATAACCAATCAAGATGATTAATTTAGTTCATAATGCTCAACATATAGCATCTTATGGAACAACCAACAAAGCCAATAAGAATAATCGACTTGGTTGTATCGTGCTCAACATAAAACACACAATGGAGCCTTCACGGTAAAACATAATAAAATGGATCAATGAAGATCAATACCGTGGATAACATACAAGGATCTATTCTATTTTCCATCACTATTTGCATAACGACATAATAGACTTTATCCTTGTCACACAAAAGATTTTACCCTATTTTCCATCAAATAAATGACTGCATAGGTATAATTTTTGTATTTGTCAAAAGTCCATTCGTACTTTCATCAATACGAATACCAATTTATGAACGACTTTACTTTTGACAACATATGGGACCTTCAAGTTCACGGACGCAAACAATACATATCCCATAAACAATTGCAATATCACAAAATCATAAAGATTAATACTGCAATAACAATCTTTTCCCTTAGAAGGTAGAATCAATCTTTTTCGCACGTATTTATACCAAGAGTGGTTACCAAAAGCGTATAAAAATATTTCCTTAACAAAGAAGAACATACAAAGTCATTGACGACTATGCACCATAGTTCACATGAGATGATTGTGAACACTCAAGAATATATAACAATGTGAACTACTACCCATTCTCGAATTTCCTTCTTTTTTATTCACCAACATCACTCTTGTAACAGCCACAAAATAGCTTAGAATAGGATTTCTCCAAGAATCCCAGCGCCCAAGTCCAAGAGAATAGAACAAGTGCAACGAAACGGAGCAAACACTAAAAAACAAGAGACAAGACAAATACCAATATTGACTCATCCAAATTCAAGAATTCTCATCTCCATTTTTAAGGTAATTCAATAAGGAATAGAATGCAAAAAGAATGAGGTAAATCCGAGTTCGGACGAAGAAGTTACGGCCAAAACAAGTTTGCAGAATATCGACGTCAAGTATGCATACGGGTTTGCGAACTTAAACCCCTGGATTTTGATTTTGAATGTTGTTATGCATACTTTGTATGTGTACCATGTAGTCCAAACATTCCGAACTATTATTTTCAAACCTAGACATTTAAGAACCTTAAACACAGATCAAGTTAGGTAGAAATGAACGATAAGCAAGATTATTATAATTATTCTAAGCAAATAAAAATACAAATCTTGCTCAAGTTTATAGACATACCTTTTTAGATGAATCCAATCGAATTCTACCACCTTACCGAACATAATCTGTGTGCCCCAATTCTTGTGCTTCTCTCACTGTATACAAAGCAGGGTATTCCTTAGTGAGGATGCACTTCCAACACAATCAAGTTGCGTTGGGGTGAACAAAGTCTTGCTCACCACAAGTGACCTTTGGATTATCATGAAAGAGATCACTTTTAGAACCTTTCGCATCCAATTCCATTTTTCCAAAAAACTTGTTAAGTTCCAACATCATGGATACTGCCTTTTCCATAGTCATGGAGTTTTCTGGAAGATCATTCCTTTTCACACTCAAAACATCATTGTCTTTCTTCGGTATCCACTTCTGAGTGCGTTTAGGAATAGTCGGAACCTTCTTCCCATCACTCTCTTCTAGAATTCTTGGAAGATAATTGGATTGACTATTCTTTTGCAAGTTAGTCTTTCTCCAATTGGGAACATCGGATCTTGTCTTCGTCTTTACGAAGTTATCCTTTTGATAACAATTACGATTATGAAAAGGATTCGTACGACGTTTATAGGCAAATCTAGGTCTATCATAGCACTGATTCCTTTGCCTAAAGGTTGGACAATTACAACCTGTAACGTTAAGAGGATCAGTCTTAACGTCTGATCTTGATTTCACAAGTTCTTGTGATGCCCAAACAAGAACATCATGAAGTTTCTCATTCCTTATACGAAAATGACATCTCCTTTCCAGTTGACCTTTATTTCCGCAATAGTGGCAAACATAAGGAATGTTCTTACCTCGATCCGTGTGTGCTAACTTTGGAGGTTGATAAACTTTGCTCTTTTGAACCTTAACTGCCGGAGAAGGTATTTCACTTTTTCCATCAGTGGAAACTTTTTGTTGAGAAGAATCACTAGCCTTGACAAATTTTACCTCTTTACTAGTACTTGGAGCATCTATTCCTTTATAGCCCAATCCTCGTGTATCACGATGATTTTTACTTGCTCTTAGCATAGTGGTTAATTTGGTTGAACTAATATTGAACTTTTTCAAGTCATCTTCCAACATCTTGATTTTATCAAGAGCAGCAGCTAAATCAGCCTCAAGGCTTTTTTCTCGAGTGAGATAAGCGCTTTCTCTGTCGTCAAAACTTGTTTGCTGGAAGTTAAACCTTGATTCAGATTCTGCAAGTTTCTCTTCCAACAAAAAGTACTTTTGATAAAGATTATCACATTCAAGTGACTTCATACGTAGGTTTTCCTCTGAATCCTTGAGGATCGATTCGGTAGAACGATTCGAAAAATAAACACCTGCGTAACATCTTCTCAATTTCTTATTTTCGACAGAGAGGAGTCAGAAGAGGTGTGACATGATAAGTTGTAATCTTCTTCATATTCTACGAATCCAAAAACTTAACATACTCTGAGACTTCCTCATTAACATCTCTATCAATATCTGAATCACCTTCATCAGAAAGTTCATCCAACTGTTCTTCTAGGAGAGTTTCCCAATCAACAGTTTTTACATCAAGAGAATGTTTGAGTATTGACTTGGATGTGACAGTTCTCTCAGGTGAATCCAAGCTTTTAGAATAATCTGGTAATTTCTGAACTGGTACGTTATTAGAGATAGACTCGTCCATAATCAGATCGCTACAAACACAGACTTATAAGGTCTTTAACGTGTTTGCATGCTCTGATACCAATTGAAAAAGCGGGGGTCTAACAACACCATCCAATATTTCGATTAGCAATCTGTATGGACTAACTCCGAAATACTTTGCTAGAGAATCAACTAGACAGTCAGACTCAATCTAGATAAAAGTATCTCAAGGAGTTAATATATCTCTCTTGATTTTATTTTTACTCAAGCTAAAAACAATAACGAGTCTTTATCAAATACAAGGAATAACTTGGACGGTACCAAAGACCAATGTCCAAGGATCAATCAATATCAATCAACAACCAAAGGTTGGATTTCCAATTGATGATCACGAACGCACAACCTGTATTATTTCAATTATATAAAATATAATTCGGAAAAGAAATAACAAAGACACCAGAAGTTTTGTTAACGAGGAAACCGCAAATGCAGAAAAACCCCGGGACCTAGTCCAGATTGAATACACACTGTATTAAGCCGCTACAGACACTAGCCTACTACAAGCTAATTTCGGACTGGACTATAGTTGAACCCCAATCAGTCTCCCAGCGATCCAAGGTACAATTGTACTCCTACGCCTCTGATCCCAGCAGGATACTACGCACTTGATTCCCTTAGCTGATCTCACCCACAACCAAGAGTTGTTGCAACCCAAAATCACAGACTTGATAATAAACATATATGTCTCACACAGAAAAGTCTATAAAAGGATAAATCTGTCTCCCACAGATAAACCCTAGGTTTTGTTCCGTCTTTAGATATAAAATCAAGGTAACATGAACCAATTGATAATCCGGTCTTATATTCCCGAAGAACAGCCTAGATTAATCAATCACCTCTCTACAATCCTTCCCGACTACACAAGCGTATTGTCGAGGAATCACAAACAGTGAGACGAAGATGTTTGTGACTTCTTTATCTTGCCTATCGGAGAACTCTCACGATCTCAATCCAATCAATCGATTGTACTCGTACGATAAAAGATGCAAGATCAGATCACACAACTACGATAAAGTAATATCGGTCTGGCTTCACAATCCCAATGAAGTCTTTAAGTCGTTAACCTGGTTTTAGAGAAGAAAACCAAAGGTTAAAGGAGAATCGACTCTAGCGAGCGCACTAGTATCACACAGATGTGTGGGGATTAGTTTTGCACAATGCTAGATGTCTCCTTTATATAGCCTTCAAATCAGAGTTTTTCCTTAGTTACAAATCAATCCTTATTCACCGTTAGATGAAAACCTGATTTAGATTCAAGCTAATATTTCTCAACCGTTAGATCAAAAACTTAGCTTGTCACACACACTTGGGTAGACGTTTACTGGGTTCGTGAAAACCATGCCCAAATCTGTATGTATATGTTGGTTCAACATAGTAACCCAAAAGGTTAACCATATGAGCATTTCATATTAATCTTGTTCTTCTTCACCATAACTAGTTTAATTGACTCAAATGAACTAGTTACAGAGTTGTTCAATTGCTATGAGATCTTATGTAACTACACAAGACACAATTGAAGCAAAGATGATTCGATTCGATTGAATCGGCTCATGAACATTATAGCCACGGTTTGCATAAATCATTCCTTAGTAATTTAATGTTTCATGTTCAGAGCACATCTTTAGATCATAACCTCTTAAGTTCACAAACAAGTTCGACGGACTTAAGTTAATCGGTCGAGTTTTCCAAACTCAGCAGAAATTCTCGGAAAGAGAACTTCCACCAGTTCGCGGACTGAGTTCGCGGACTAAGCACACAAACGAGTATTTGGAAAATCCCAGCAGAAATTCTCGGTCGAGAACTTCCGACAGTTCGCAGACTGAGTTTGCGAACTAGGTTCGCGGACTTGGCAAGCCAATTCCACAATCCTCCCGATTTATCTTGATCAACAAAGTTCGAAAACTTCAGTTCAAGGAATACATGGTTATGTAATCTAAACTCTCATTTCAATCATTGAGACATTCTCAGAGGACGTTATGGAGTCGTTATTCACAGACCGATTCACGTCAGAGCAATTCTCAAAGTGTTTGAAACTTTTCATGACTTTCTTCACTAGGTGAAGATAAACTTGATCAAAGCGAAGCGCTTTACCAATACACGATTTCGAGATAAAAGATAAGCAATGAATGCTCAGCTCGAAATGTCAAATGTGTATGATCTAGTCTATATAGCATACGACTTTTGTCTCATAAGAAGTATGAGATAGAAGAGATAGAATTTTGAGTGATAGATAAGTTCAAGTCTCCACATACCTTTTTGTTGATGAAGTTCCACGGTTCCTTGTATAGATCTTCGTTGTTGTATGATGAATCGCCATGAAGTCCTTGAGGTCAACTACACTTTTCTATCCTAGTCCGAGACTTAGATATGTAGGCTAGAAATCAAGACTCATAGTTTTGATATCTAACATTGACAAACATGCTTGAGATAGCAACGATGCGAGGTCGACCGAGCTATGCTCTAACATAGCTTATGGTGATGAGCCATGTACTTTTCAAGAGGCGGTGAAAGACTCCAACGTTGAAAATGGCAAGCAGCTACGGAAGAAGAAATGAATTCTCTACACAAGAATGAAACTTGGGAACTAGTAAAGTTTCCTAAGGGTTGTAAAGAAATTGGTTGCAAGTGGGTGTTTTCAAAGAAGGAAGCAGTTCCGGGTACAAATAGCATACGGTATAAGGCGCATTTGGTAGCTAAAGGTTATGCACAAAGGGAAGGTGTTGATTAAAATGAAATATACTCTCCGGCTGTAAGACAAACTTCAATGCGTACCTTGTTAGATATAGTGGGATCCTATGACTTGGAGTTGGAGCAACTCGATGTCAAAATAGCGTGCTTACATGGTACTTTGGAAGAGGACGTTTATATGTCACAGCCCGAAGGATATGTTATTGCAGGTAAAGAAGAATATGTATGCAAATTAAAGAAATCATTGTATAGGCTCAAGCAACCGCCTAGGCAATGGTATAAGAGATTTGATACATTTATGAAGGAACAAGTGTTCACACACAGTCTTTATGACAGTTGTGCGTATATAAAGAAGTTACAAGAAGTTGTGCGTGGATGATATGCTCATTGATGCGAAGAGCATGGTGGATATAGAGAAGTTAAAGTCTCAATTGAGTAAGGAGTTTGAAATGAAGGATTTAGGAGCAACTAAGAAAATACTTGGAACGGAAATTCAAAGGGACAAGAAAAAGGGCAGATTGTGTCTTACACAGAGACAATATCTAGAGAAGATTCTACAAAGGTTTGGAGTACAAGATTCAAAGCCTATGAGTTTACCTTTAGGTGGGCATTTGAAGTTGTCCGTGAAGATGAAACCAAGTACTGCAGCTGATGAAGAGTACATGTTTTTTGTTCCATATGCGAATGCTGTTGACAGTTTAATGTATGCAATGGTTTGTACTGGACTAGACATTGCACATACAGTTGGTATTATTAGTAGGTTTATGGAAAATCCGGGGAAGAAACTTTGGCAAGCTGTGAAGGGCATACTAAGGTACCTAAAGCAAACAGTAAATGTTGGTTTGGTTTATCAACAGGTTGCTGGTAAAGACCCTCAAGTCTGTGGGTATGTAGATGTTTATTATGGAGGAGATGTTGATCGTTACAGATCAACAACCGGGTATGTTTTTACTTTGGTTGGCAGTCCTATAAGCTGGAGACCTTGTTTACAATCAGTTGTAGCTCAATCAACAACGGAGACTGAACTGATAGTTATAAATGAGGCCATAAAGGAAGCAATTTGAATTAAAGGATTGGTTAAGGATTTTGGAGTCAAACAAGAATGCATTGATGTACATTGTGACAGTCAAAGTGCTATAGAATTGTTGAAGCATGAAGATTTTCACGGAAGGGAAAAGCATATGAATATTCGGTATCATTCTGCGAGAGCAAATATAGAAGGTGGAGAATTTTCAGTACCAAAGTAGGCACCGTAAGATGCAATGTGGGGTGGTGATGTACGTAAGTGAAGAACAATGATGAGAGGTGAAGGATTATCAACAAAGGGGGAGATTTGTGAAGTTTGTTGTTAATTCCTTAAGGCAGAAACTTGGTCTCCAAGTGTTTAAGACTTGCCAGTAAAGTATTTCCATACTTGGGACAGGAACTTGTCTTGCAAGTATTGGATGCTTGTCTTCAAGAGTATATACTTGACATCCAAGTATTTTTCCAGTATAAATTGGGGTCAGAGTCCGATAGTTTTTTATATTGAGAGCTCGTTTTCTTTTGGTGAGGCTACAGTATTGAGAGTATTATTTTCCTAGGGCTGTAAACAAGAGAGAACGTGAAGGGGCTAACACCAAGGTGTTCTTGTAAGTTGTTCTTCAGATATTTTCATATAGTGAAAGGTATCATCATCACCAAGTGGACGTAAGCACTTTGTAGTGATCTACACTATAAAATGGATAATCAGGCTCAATCTACGGGATCTACACTGTGAGATTGAAGGGTAAAACCCCAAAAGAGAGAACAAAAACACAAAACACAAATTCTATTCGATTCCTTGAAGGAGGATTACAGACTCGGTACATATTAGGACAAAATAATGGCACATGTGCCAGCTGCACAAGCTAACATAACTAATCACACCAGGGGTGCTCTTATACATGGGTGCCCTATAAGAATGGGACATGACAAATACCCACCCTTCTAAATCATCCTTGTCCTCAAGGATGTTAAATGAGTTGGACCCCAGAACGCAGCTGATGCAGCTCCTTCTCCAATGCAGTAACATATGTGAACGTGGTCTCGTATGCTTTGACAATAAGGCCCATGACAAGCTGTAGTCCTTCATGTAGCAATCAACTTGATCCAAGTCTCCTTCAGAGTTAATCAAAGATCTTGAGCCTCTTGGAATCATTTTTCCGCAGTGAACAAGCCTTGAATATTCAAAACTGATTGCCTGGTAGATACTAGTAACAACTCCACTCACAGCTTTGAATAATGTATTCCAAATAGCATTGCAAATGACAGTATGAGTACCTTTCCGCGTAATAAGACTTTCTCCACTACCAGTTGAGGCATGAACGTGCATCTTCATGTTAACTTCTTTGCAACGAACTTGCACGTGGGGTTGTAGTCGAAAACCTGCCTTCTCTACTGACATAAACATTATCACCTTCCACTCTTTTGCTGGGAAGATAACTTCTTCCTTGTTGCTCTTCAGCTTCTTGTCGCCATCTGTTACCAAGTTGCGATCGAAAAATTTAAAGTCACCCTTGCTGTAACTTCCAGCTAAACCTGAGTGCAAGATTGCAGTGACAAAAACCATTGTAGCCCGAAGATAGTAAGTTGAACTCCCAGCGTTGATGGTGTAAACTGAAGTTGGACCATTAGATATTAAGAAGAGACACTGCAGCTGATTGTTCTCAAGAAGTAACAACACCATCAGTTTACCTTCAAACTTGTGCACAATATTCTCATTGTGGTATCCAAAAGATGAATCAAAGCTTGTGAATATACTGAACTCTTGTGACATTCCTGCCCCACAATGCCTTGTATCCTGTGGAGATTCATCACTTGGAGCAGGATTCAAGAGTTGCTTGAGAGCTGAAAAGACCTGTATATACAGTTGTAACTTATAGGTTGTCCAACTATCCGCTTCTAGGCTCTGGTCAGTACATATACTTCCCACAAGCGAGACTGATTTCTCTACATACCCAACAAGGATCTCTCTAAACTTAGTTTCATGATACAAAATACTAATAAAAGCCATGCAACACAAGGGAAGGACATACTATGTTGCCAAAAATGAATCGTGCCACTTCCAGTTCAAGCTTCCTTCCCCAATCTCACCTGCAACAATCAATTCCTCCCTAGGCTCTTTATGTAAAAGTAATACAATAGATTGATGCTGCTGAAGATGAACAAGGGTAACACAAGAAGAGCTACGGAATACAGTGACCAGAATTACTCTCACCTCTTCAAACTTGTATATAGTAACCCTGGTGATGTGATATTCAGCCGAACAAGAGGTTGAAATTGCAAGAAGTGTCGAGAATTCCTGTAATCTGCAGAATGCAAGCGGCAACCTTTGACTGCTAAGGAATTCCCCATTACCAGCGACCATCGAGTTATATAACTCTCTATTATAAGTTTCAAAGCCTGAAGCAAAATCTGTCACTTTACCACTTCCATCACCAACACTACATGAACCTGAAACGAACATAATTACTTCCATACTGAATTTCTCCATTCTGACCCAAGAACCAATTTTGATTACCAGGCTGAATAGGATAATTGGGAATAAAACAGTTGATGTTTTCCAACTAATAGCCAAGAAGATTCTTGCAATGATAAGCACGATTTCTGTCAATTCAACCTCGCTTTGGAAACCCCAGACAACTCCATTAACTCCTATGAACCTGCCCTGGATTCTCACTCTCAATTCATAAATTTCCACTCATCTACGATGTTCCTTATTAAACAATAATGAACACAATGATCGACTGTAACAAGGGAAGTACTGTCGAGTATTAACCAATGTGAAAAAGGTTGATCCTATCCATCCAGATGCCACTCTGCTGGAATTCCTCCTTTGTTCATACAATAAACTCAACAGTAAACTTCTCAAATGTGTAGATAACCCATCTTTAGCTGCCAGCAAAATATATGTCATATTCACTTCAATGGAACTTAGATAATGCTGCAAGATAGTCACCTCTTTGTGCTGCACACAACCTCTTCTGGTGTTATTTGTGAGAACGATCTCCTTCTCATACTCAAGCATAAGCAGCACGAATGGATGACGTTGGATACCACCAAGACTTTGCTTGAAACCCCTAAAGTAATAACAATACACATGTCTTCCGCTTGCTTCCATCTTCACATAGGCACCATTATTGAGTTGTAAGAATAAGTGATTTCTGTACTCACTGAAACTACAAGCGTTACTGCCACAAACGATAAGGCTGGGTGATCCAAGTATTATAATGAAAAGCAATTTTTAAACCACTACCATTTGTCTCTAAAGCATCTTTCGGATTCCCACTTTCCTTTCAGGGAATTCCTGGCCATGTAAACTCCATTCATTACCACACTTGATATCCTTTGTCGATTGGAGTATCAATTTATCCCTGTGAGCACACTCTAGCTGAGTCATTTTACCAACCAGCATTCTAGCATTACGGCCATCACCTTATATACCAAACAAAAACACATACACTTGCATGAATAAAAATTCAAAACAGTACCCGACTCCCAGAATTAACTCATATACATAATTCCCACTTCTTAGTACATCAATTTCTTTACCATGATCGAACAACCTTCGGCCACAACTGTAACTACTGATACCAAACATCTTGCAAGTATCCTGACTGTCACTATTTTTAACAAACAAAAACATCTTTAAGTACTCAAGTAACCATTCTAGATGATATCCAACTAACCCAAGTTCCAGAATCAACTCATAGACAGAATTTCCATTAATAACAAACCCACAAGAAGCAAAAGTATCCAGGAAGTATTTTGAACTACACTTGACATAAGCTGAATACCTTCCACTCACTTCAAACTTTTTACCACGATCAAATATCATTATGGTATGATTAGAACTATGTAAAACAACACTAACAATAGTGAATATGTATGATGAAATAAATTTCGGAAAATTTATATACGTAAAAATTAAATGATGTAGGCTAGCATTCCTAATAAACTTCATACTTTCAAACTGCCGAAATGCATCATTTGAAATCCGATTTAATATGTTGAAATCATGTACCTCCATAATTGAGATTGAGAGTATCCTTACATAATCAGGCTTCAGAGAAACATCACTAACCAAATCAAACCAAGTAATGAATGGTTTTCCCTCTTGGTAATCTAAAAATTGGGTTTCTATCTTCCCTTCTAATTCAGAATAAGGAGAAACTAGATTAACCGCATGAGACTTGTAGTCTTGAACATATGTAACACTAGCTCCATTAACAATTGAGAAGACATATTTAGGTTGAGAACTGTAATTACCTTCATCTGAAGAATTGTGAACGACATTTCCTTCTGAATTTGAATCAATTGGAACTCCTTCAAGCTTTTCATCAATATCTTTCTCAATCAACGTCACTTTCTTCAACACAGATCCAATTAATTCAAAGCTCTCGTCAAAAATTTCTGACGAATTTGAATCCCAATTCCCGTCAACAGATCGACTCAAATGTATCTCACGCTCCAGCAACAACAGCTTCTTTGTTTCTTCTGCTAAAATTTTATTGCATCTGGCTAGAAGCACATGAGATGGTGTATATTTTAGAACCCTTGCAATTACTTCTTGAACTTGAAGAACAGTAGCTAATTGCTCAACTAAAGCCTTAAATCTATTACCGAAATAATTTGACCTTTTTGATCCCGTATTGCCATAGGGTTTAAGGTATGTTCGGACCGGTTTTTAGGCGGCCCTGGTAGTGAGCATGCTACCTAAGACGACCATGAGTGCTGCGGCCATCATAACCCGCCGGCGTGGCCTGACCGCCTCAGCGTCCTTGTTGGAACCAAGGAGAGCACTTTTCGGCTCAACCTGCAGCCGATTGATTAGTTCGGCTTTCCCGTCTTCGTTGTGATAATCCGTCTTCGTTTAAGCAATGATCCGTCACGTGTTTTAGTCTATTGCAATTGTTAGGTCTATTCCACTTCCCCGATGACGTCCCTACCAAGTACCTCCCCCCTAACCGGTGATTTCCAATCCGGAATAGCGCGCCCGGGCATGGCCAACAGGCTGCTGTTCGAGTCGGCCCGGTCATCACCAGTTGTCGGCTAGTCGTTTTCTTTGTCGGGGACAAGTTGATCCGCCAACAAGGTATTGAATGCCCTTGCTTGCAAAATCTATCCCCATTAAATCTATTACCATCATCCATGATCAATATAAGGAAAGACGGTCTCTGATACCAATTGTAGTGACCTACACAGAATCTGAAACTGTATTTCGGTGAAACAGAAAGATTGGACAATCTGAAACTGTATTTCGGTGAAACAGAATTCCTTTACAGCTATCTTCATAATTTGTTATGTCATCATGCATTAATTGGCTTGCTACTTTGCATGGGTGTCATTGAGAATCACTATCACTTGTTAAGTCCTATTATTTAGATACATACTTCTCTTCTATTCTATATTCCAAAGTTCAATACAGTGGCGTACTTCATTCCGTATTGGCGTGTTTTAGCCAATTCATACGGTGCTTTTGTTGCAAGGAGTTGCTAAGGGATTTTCTTTGATTAACAATTTGGATAAGTAGCTCTGCGTGTTAGTACTGTGTAATCTAGTATCACATTTTTTTATCATGTTTACATTAGACTGTTTGGTGTTATTACTATCCTTGCTTTGTTAAGTTCAGTATTAGTTTAAGTACTAATGTAGCTAACATGTCACACCATAGAATGGAAAAATCCAGCCAACCTGCTGAAAACAACAAGAAGAAAAAGAATGTTAGGAAGAATAAGAATACGGAACCGGAAACGGAAGTGACTACGAATTACAAACAATGGACAACTCGAGAGACTGAGAAATTATTGGAACTGTTGATAGAAGCTACACTTGAGAAGAAGAAAGACACTAGTGGATGTTTTACTAAGAGAATAGTGGAAGAGGAGATACTTCCAAAACTTAACCAAGCATGTGGTTGTGACAAATCTTTTGAGAACTATAAAGGGAAACATAGATGGCTGAAGACTAGATTTGGTCAATACCAGGATTTGTTTAAATCTTGTACTTCTGGATTCGGTTGGGATGATGCTAACAAGAGGATTACTGGATCCGACGAGATGTGGAACAATTACTTTGAGGTATGTGTGTGTTACTTACTGAAAACTAAATTTGATATTTTTTTCTTCTATTTTGTGCAGAGTTCTAATTCATGCTTTATCCTTTATTTATTTTTTGTATGTTAACAGAGCCATCCAAACCAAACTAACTTAAGGGAAGATAATGGTAAAGACTATGGTGACTTGCTTATTGTTTTTGGGAATAAATGTGCTTCTGGAAAAGTTACAGTTGATCTTACCCATGAGGGTACAAGTGCTAGAACCTGTGATAAGGAAGATGAACAAGATGATTACTTCGATGTTGATTATACTCAACGAGAGCAATATGATAATACTTTTAACGTATCATACATGGGATATGGCTTAGAGGAAAGTGATGAACAAGATAAAGATGAAACTCAAGATATGAACACAAAGAAAATTCCTGTCAGAAAAACGGCACCTAAGAAAAGACCAAGGTGTGACATTGGTGACTCTTCTACATCAACTAATCCTACTGGGCAGTCTGATTATCTAGAGAAATTGATTGCCAACAGTTCATCGATTGCTTCTTCTATTGATTCAATGCATGCTCTTGTTGCGAAAGAGAAAGAAGACCGCAAAATTGAAAAAGAAATGCGCAGAATTGATAAGGATAAGAAAGATAACCAAGTATGGGATCTTGTTTATGGCATGAATGAAATTTCTTTGGAAGATAAGCTGAAAGTAATTGAAATGCTGGACAACAATCACAAGAAGAACTTATTCATACGTTTTACTCCTGAAAAGAGAAAGTTGTGGATTGGTTCAAAGTTAAAAGCATAAACCTGTCATCTTTGGAAGTTTCCATTAGGTTTAATAGGCTTTTAGAGTTACAACATTTGATCGTTTTTCTTCATAACTATTAGTATTTAATTTTTCTTTTCTCCTAGTTGAGAACTTATTGTTATGGATTGATTGCTACTAATTTTTATGGGTTGACATCTTTATGGTTATTATGACTGAATTTATGAACTTTATATTCTATATGCTTATTTTCTATATACATATACTTTTATGCTTTTGAAATAATGATGATTCTAATAAAAAAAAAGTACTTTTATCATCTTTTTAGGTGAACATGTCTGATTTGGATTTATCTACTGATAGTGAAGATGAAGCCTTTGATACAGAAGAAGAAAGCAGTGATGATGAAGAGGTAAGCAGCAATAATGAATTTGAACTATCCATATTTTTGAATATACTTTCAGCGGTGCATTCATGGTTGATGGATATAATCAAGCAATTGCAATACATACAAAGTCAGCATACTGAAAGACCAATGAGACGCCCAGTTACTTTGTTTGGATATAACTATATAAGGAGAGTTTTGCGTCAAGACCCAGAAGACTTTCGAAGAAGTTATAGGATGTACCCTGATATTTTTCTAAAACTATGTTAGTATCATTATAGAAACTACATCATTATGTGATACAAGATGTGTTTCTATTGAAGAAATGCTTGGTACATTTTTACTCGTTGTTGGCCAAAGTTCACGATATTGCACAGTACGTAACACATTTGGTCGCTCTCGGTGGACAGTTAGTAAAAACTTCAACATGATGTTGCGAGCTTTAAATTCTATAGCTCCGAGGATGATGGCTAAGCCAACAAGTGCAACTCTATTTAAAATTCGTGAGAGTACACGATTTTATCCTTACTTTAAGGATTGCATTGGAGCTATGGACGGTACACATATCCCAACAATGGTAAAGAAAAGAAATGCAGCCGTTTATCGGAATCGACATGGAATTACATCTCAAAATGTGTTAGCGGTTTGCAACTTCGACTTGGAGTTCATATACGTGCTTAGTGGATGGGAAGGGTCTTCTCATGATTCGAAAATACTTAACGACGCAATGACAAAAAGAAATGGACTGAAAATACCGCAGGGTAATTTTACTTTTATCTAATGTGAAGTTTTGAGTTTGTTGGTTAAGTTATATTCGGGTTCTACTTGACGAAGTTTTCTTTTTGTGTTTTATTCAGGTAAATATTTACTTGGGGGATGGTGGGTTTGCAAACCGACGATATTGTTTAACACCATTTCGTGGCCAACGTTATCATTTGAAAGAATTTTCTGGTACGGGTAATCATACGAAAAAGGCTGAAGAATTATTTAACATGCGTCATGCTTCTTTGAGGAATGTAGTTGAAAGATTGTTCGGTGTTGTGAAGTCTCGTTTCTTGATATTTAAGTATCAACCTCCATTTCCGTATCAGGTGCAAGCGGAGATAATGACAGCTTGTGCAGGCCTACACAACTTCTTACGAAAAGAATGCCGTTCAGATGAGTTTCCGGTCGAGGAAGAGGAAGAGGAAGATAGCCATCCATCAACGCTTGTAAATGACGATGAAATTTTGACACAACAAACTCAAGAACAACAACGTCAAGAAGCTAATGCATGGAGAAAGAGTATAGCGGATGATATGTGGGAAAATGTTCGTGAACAAAGGGAGTTAGAATTGTATGGAGACCGTTAAATTGAAGGGAAAAAAATTATCTCGTTGCATAAAATAACATACTATTGATACAGAGATATGATCATTTTCATTTATTTTTTTCTTTTGATTAAAGATCAATGTTATTTTCAAATAAGGGTTTATTGTTTCTTAAAAGAGAATGAGTTAGGAGTGAACTCTCTCAAACTCCCCCAAACTCCCTCTACTAAACTCTCTCAAACTCCCTACACTCCCCCAAACTCCCTGAACTCAAAAACACAAAACTCTCTCAAACTCCCTACACTCTCTCAAACTCTCTCAAAATCCCTGAGATTTAAAATACACTCAACTCCCCCGAAATCACTCGAGGACTAACCCCCTGAAATTCTATTTGATTCCTTGAAGGAGGATTACCGACTCGGTACATATTAGGACAGAATAATGGCACATGTGCCAGCTGCACAAGCTAACATAACTAATCACACCAGGGGTGCTCTTATACATGGGTGCCCTATAAGAATGGGACATGACACACTTTGCCGAACCACTATAAATCCTGTGTTCTGATTTGTTTTCGTTATTTTCTTTGTTTGAGTGCTTGCCTGATGTTTATCTGTGTGTGTGTTTATTGATCCTGTGTGAAAGAACCAAGTTAGATCCACAACATCCAGCCTTCCTAGAGAGACTAGGGCTGCACAAAGGGTAGGGTGGGTAGGATATTGCCTATTTCGCCACCCTACCCGCTTACTGGCGGGTAAGAAATTTTTTACCCGCCATCCTACCCGCCATTAAACGGGTAAGATCCTACCCGACCCATTAATTAGCGGGTCGGGTAGGATAGGATGGCGGGTATACCCGTTTTTTTTTTTTTTTAGTTTCCTATGTTCTGGTTAATATTGTGTATACAAAAAATACTTCCTAAAAAACAAAAAAAAAATCTTGTAACAACACAACAAATAAGAGCCAGCCTATCTAATGGTACTGCCAATCTAACAAGGGAAAAATGAACAAACAAAAGCATCTTGTTAGGCAAAAATCCATTTGTAGTCTCAAGATCAAAAATTCTATTTTTTTCAAAATCATGTAACCTTGTTCTTCATATAAGAGTATCATCATCAAAAGCTCTTCATATGACCTTCTTCTACAATCATCATCTACAATGATTGAGTTGGAGTACGTACTAAGATCACCAAATAAAGCTGCATAACAACAGATAAAGCCAATCAACATCAAAATCTCCTTATACGCTACATATCAAAGCTGATTAACAAAGATTAATTAAGAGTCGTAACATATCAACAATGCAGTTGATATTAGTACATAAAAAGAGAACGAGGTTCAAAAGACATTAGTACATACTGTATATTACTACAAACAGTTGAACACAAACGTAAGATTGTTTAAACAACCTCAATGACCTCTATTGGGGTTGGCTGACCAATTCTATAATGATTGGTGCAAGATCCTTCTACTATGATCGTGTTACCATTTCTCATATTACCAGTAACTCCTCTTTGGGTGGAGAAAAGGTACTGACTACTTCATGAACCTGCCAGTACCTTGAGGCCACAGAAAGTAGAAACCACTAACCGTGGATTTCTGGTGTTTAGATTCAGCAAGGGAGAATCAGTTTTAACCACGAGATTTTATAAGGTTTGAACTTCTTGTTAGTACTCAGACCCTTAAACAAGTATTCCTACTTTCACTCAACGAAATGAGAACGATGAGCAACAACAAGTCTACAACTGGAAAGTTATTTTCACAACAAGTCTACTTTCACCACAAATATAAGCACCAAACTCAACTGAAGGGAGTCAGTTCTAAAATGACTGAAAAAGAAACGTAAAATACCTGTAGAAACTGAACTAGGACTCGCGCATTAGCCAGTCATACTTTTCAGGAGCAAGGGACATAGTCCTTACCACCAACCTTATACTAACCACCTTCGCAATAGTTACACTTCGCCCATTCAATCCCATTTTCGTTAAAACTTGTCACAAAATGCCTCCATACCCAAGATGTCCTCTTCCGTTTCTTACTTCCGCTCACCTCTGGTTGAGAAGATTGTGGAGGTGGCGGAGATGCAACATACTAGCCCTTCGATTCACTGGAGGTCTTGTTGGCATCTCTTTTGCAATCTCAACCATGTTTCAAAGCTTGGTTAAAAGTGCTCCAATTCTACCTAATTCCAATCTTCCGTCAGCTCGTGTAACAACAGCTGTTTCAACCTTCATATTCACACAAAAAACAACATCAGTAACAACATTTCCCAACTCAATTTACACTTCCAGATACATGTCAATCAACATCAGCAAAACTAAGGACAATTATGAAGACCTGACTAGTTAGATGCACTTAAGATCCAAAAATATATACAGATCAACAATGTAAACCCATAATTCATTTACAAATAAGAAACCCATAATTCATTTACACCTTATTCAAACATGCAATCAGTAATTACGACCTACCCAAGGTATGAATTGAAAAAAATTAAATCATTGATCAAATACCAATTGAATTAGGGATGAAGGAAATTTTAAAATCAATCCTTACCTCTCATACTGCACCCAAAATTGACAAACCTCAAGATTAAATTTAGCTGAAATCCTGAAATTCTTGTGTTTGGAGGTAAAGAAGATACTTCATTGGATATGGTTACTTTAGATTTCTACTGATACATGAGTTTTGATTTCGAGGTTATTTAGATGAACGATTTGTGACAGTGATTTTCCATATTTGATGTGAGAGTCATGTTCGTCTTCGATTCCTAACATTGATTTGTAATAATGAAGAACTGGATTTTTCAATCTAGGGTTCTAGTGCAGAGAGGAGAAGTATGAAGCAGAACGACGAGTAAAATCATGAGAATGAGTTAGTGATTCAGAATAGTCTGTTTTCCCTTTCGAAAATCAAACATGCAGATTATGAAATTAGTATATAAATCAATCAAAATTCTCACAAGTTCACAACAAAATCAAACCTCATTTTACTCGTTAGGTGGATATGGAGCTGAGTTTTAAGACGAGTTTAGATGAAGATGGTATTGATAGAAGAAAGGGTTTCATTGAAAATTTCAATTGAGTGATTCTCCTGCTAGATTTGGAGCAGAGTTTGATTTGAGAACAGGGAGAAAGGGTTTCGACTTTTCTTCGATTTGTAATTTGGAAAAGAAAAGAGATACGGAAGCGAAAAAACCAACCTCACTTTTTACCCCTGATATGTTTCAAAATTACGAAAAAAATAGGCAGGAGATGAAAACAATGCGAGGGTTACTCAGTCATTTGAGTATATTAGCGGGTAGGCGGGTAGGGTAGGATAATTTCGGGTTTCACCCGTCACCCTACCCATTTAATAGTGGGTAAGAAAATCTCTAACTGTCACCCTACCCGTTCAATGGCGGGTAGGGTAGGATACGGTTAAATCATTGGCGGGTATGGTAGAAATAACGGATATGGGTAGGGTATGTGCACCCCTAAGAGAGACCAAAGATGACATAGGACTTCGAATTTGAAATAAAATTGTTGGACGTGTGTCAAAGTTGATTATCACAAAACTTTAGAGGATGCAACCACTAGGGTCATCGGGCCTAATCTCAGTTTGCTGCTACTGTTTTGAAGATTTGTTATCCAGACAGCAATGGGACTCCGTTTGTTCTTTTTTTTCCTTATCTAAAGGGAGAATATATTAGAAAAAGAAGCGTCCAGTCAATTCATCCAACTCACCAACTCCAACTTATATCCTCAATACAATTTCAGTCCTGAAACATCCAGTCACATTTTGTTTCATTGCCAAACAACCATTGATTCCTGGACCCTCCTACTACCTCATCTCACAAAAAATCAAAACCCTTCTCATAGTATACCCACTTCACTGTCCCATCAGACGACAGTCTCCCTACTCCTCAAAACAAAAGCTTCTGCCCCAGTTACCACAACTTTTTGTTTCCTTTTTTGGTCCTTATGGATAGCTAGGAACTATGCAGTCTATCGCTAGCAACTGTCAAATCCAACAAATATCACGCAGAGGGCCATCAAACTCCAGCAGGAATATACCTGGGCTCAAAACCACCTACCTCCAGTACTACCTGGGATGCAACCTTATCCAAACCTAGCGCAAATAATGTTAGCAACAATAATCATCTTTGTGGGAGGGCTCAAACCCCACTTAGACTAGATCAAAATTAAAGATGTGAGAAGGAGAAAATGAAAACAACAAATTCTACTTTTATAGCATCACATATTGGGATTCCATAATTTATCATACTGATAAAGCTTATACATCGGACGATAAATTTAACAATAAGCTCTCAAATAAATCGGTACCTCTTTTAAATCAAACCTATATCCTCAATTTCCAAAATCATATGATAATCCTTTTAATTATTATTTTCTCTCTAAAAATGATTTAGTCCCCTGTTTTGAATCATCAAAACACTAACTTGATAAGTAGATGAAGAATCTGTAGAACTTGTACGAATTCTTGACGACGAAGAAGAAGAAGATTATGAATTGAATGGAGATTTCATAGCATGTTTTGAGATATACGGTAAATATAAACCATAAAGAATTTGGCTTGGTTTGAGCCGACCGAGTAAAATCAACATATATAGCATATTATTTGTATGGTCAGATATAACATCATCCATGGCCAGAAAATTAAGTCATAAGTTAAGTCAAATATTTTAAGTTAGGGAATGAGTTCCCTTCTTCAAATTACTTTTAAATTACTTTCACTAAATTCAATTAGAAAAAAATTACTAGCCGACCTCGGTTAAGAGAGAAATTTAACCTAACCAAACCTAATAAAAAAAAAATCAAAAATATTAATTAAGTATTTTTCTTAAAAAAGTAAAAAGAAAATATGAATTTGAAAAAAATAATTAAAATAATATAAGGGTATGTTAATTATTAACAAAAATATGTGGATAATTTTACTTTATAATGACCTTACAAAAATGAAAGAACGGTCCCCTTCAAAAATTTCACGGTCCCCAAAAACATCATTGTAGAAATTTAGAATCACCAACAAACGCAACTTTCTCTACTTTTCGGGTCTTTGAGCCCATTAAACTACCATTTTCAAAGCCACAATTTCGGCATGATCATGATCGGTTAAAGATGTGAGAAGGAGACCTCAATATCTTACGGGACTGACGACATTGTTTTCTGATCTCAGTTTTCTACTACTCCTTTAAAAAGAGATACTTTTGGTCAGCAATGAACCCATTGATTTGCATCATTTGGCCACCTGTTTTAACCCACAAATTTGTCAAAGACCGTCTAGAATACATTTTGGCCCTCCAGATAAACCCAGATTGATGCCAACAGCCAACAGTAGTAATGTCTGCTTTAATGTTTGTCGATTTTCCACATTAAAAATTAAATTACTGAATAGTAAGCAGACTTCACCGTACATTGACCATTAGAGGGATTACCATAGTGTATCACATAGTTTAGACTTTACTTTGCATTGTGTGTTTTGCTTTGAATTGTGTGTTTTGCTTTGAATCACAATACGAAGCCCTTGAAATTTCTACAAGTTAATGTTTATGGACATTATATATCTTAGCATCAAGAGATTCAGAACCATCTTCTCCAAAGCACTGATGTTTCACCTTTTAACAATCAAAGAATTTCAAGAAAACATTCATAAAACCATATTAAGATTCTCTGTTTTAACATACTAAAGACAACTGACATGTAGGGTGAATCTATAGAAGCTTATAAATATATGTACATAAATCCGAATATGAAGCAAATCTAAGAGAATTTTAACAAGTCTTATAATAATAGTAATCAAGAGACTAGCAGCTGTTATTGTGTTTTAAATGAATCAGATCAACCTTCCAAGAACACATCAACCTTGGCATTTGTAGCGCTTGAAAGGAACTTCATACACATAGGAGGGTTAACTTTAGCCAATGAAAGTATAGCTGCTGGCATTCCCCACAACGAGTCACCACAAATCATCCCTGATGCAACGGCGGGCACAAAAGCATCGGCTTCAGTTTTGTTATTCTTCTCCCTCCAGTATCTATACAAACTTCCAACACACATATCTATTGTGAAATACCCTCCTAAGTAGAAAGGAATAGCCATAGCCATAGCACTTGGAACATACTTATGAGCCTTGCACTTATAGTGCACTAAAACCTCTTTGAGTAAGTTAAGGGCCACAGCAATGAAGAAGAATAGGATCGATAATTTTAAGCAGTTCTCTGGTAGAGCAGATGTTCCCTCAATAGCAATTAGTGCAATACCACGGTATAAAGCCCCAAAAGGAGCTGGATACGCTGTATTAGGATGCCCAAGATCAGGATAAGCTTTGTAGAAGAAGAACCAGAAAACAAGTGGAGATAAAATAACTCCAAGTAAAGTTCCGATTATTTGGCTAGCGAACATAGATCTTGGTGAAGCAAGGGTTAGGTAACCTGTCTTGAAATCCTGCATCAAATCAGATGCTGTCGATACTATACTCAGCATACAACCGCACGCAGCTAGACCAGCGACAATCCCTCCATTGGCTAAACCAACCCAGGAACCAAATATGAAAATGGCTAGTTTTCCGTAGCTAGAAGCTAAAGACCAATCAGATAAACCGCAGCCGTAAGAGTTGCAGAAGGCCAAGATAGGTGCAATAAGGTAAATGATCAGAATGTGGTACCACTTTATTGAATGAAATATAAATGGAACAGCTATGATGGCGACTACTGCCAACAAAGTGTAGCCGAGTGCAGCAACCCAAAGTGGAATCTGATCTTTCAGGAAGTATTCAGTTCGACGTTTATCATCATAACTCATAACAGGTTCATCAGAACTATTAGTTGAAAACTGATCTGAGTTTCTCTTTGATACGGTTCTTTTTAAGTTAATCAAGGTTTTAATAAGCACGGCGACAAAATGGTATAATCCATCTCCAAGGATCATGAAAATCGAGATAAAGACCTGCGCCATTAAATAGTTCAGAGAGAAAACGAATTAGACGGGATAAAACATTGTTTGTGCGAATTGGTTCCGAAGACAAAATGATTTAGAATATTGAGTATGAAGTCCAAAGACTCTAGTCTCTAAACATTGTTTGTGCAAATTGGTTCCAGAGCAGCACAAGTTAAACTAACCCTCAACCATCCTATCAAATATGAATGGGTAATCCTTTTATTGGTAAAGCAGAACCAAATTATATAAGTTTTTGAAAAGGCACCAAACTCAACAGTAGTCACCGTTTTGGGGTCTTCAGTATCCTATAAATAGATCAATCCAAAAACCACCTAAATGGAGCCGGAATGGCAGGAATAAGTTAATATACGATTAAAGAAAAACGGAATACCTTGTATCCCTGTAGACCATTTAGACTACTTAGAGGGAGATCAGCGCTGAACCAGTCACCTTTCTTTTGTTGAACAAGCGGCCACATTATTCCCCATGAGACCACGGCACCAAGTAACATCGATAAGTTTACCGAGTAAGGGCAAATCATGCCTACCCCAACATATGTAGCTGAGAAATCAAAGTAGAACCTGCAAGAAATTTGAGTTAATTCATTAGATTTTTCGGAAGGGTTAGAGCAACATGATTCCAAATATTAGACATTTTGAAATGATATATCATAAATATGTGACTTACTTCTGTGTATAAGCTTTAAGACCAAAAGTGGGGAAATTTGCAAACCCGCAGTCGTCTGAAGAAGTAAAGAACCATTGGAAGAAAGCCCACAAAAAACTACCACCGAACCATTTGAAAAGTGCTCTCACTTGTTTCCTGCAATAACCAACAATTTAAACCAAATTATATAATTGGTACTCAATTAACATACATTGGAATTTTCTAATATCATTTCTCATACTTCGCTAACTTGGCTCCTTTGGGTGTGTGGAAGCTGTTGATAAGGTATGCTGTAGCAGTCCCACTTGGATATGTCAATTTGTAATCCAGGATCATAATCTGCATAAAAGAAAATTACCCAAACAATTTCATTAAGAAATGATCCATGTGACCCCAAAATACTGATATGCAGTACTACAAGTGACGTAATTACCTTTCTCAAAGGAAGAATGGAGAAGAGACCAACAAAACTGACACATACAAGAAAACCAAACATCCAACCCAATTCGAGTTTAAGGACATTGTTGGGTGTGTTTGACGAAGCCGGTCCTTGGTCAGCCACGACCTTTGTCATACCAAGTATGTAACTGGCAAATCCACCTGATCATAGATAATACTTATATTCAATAAACATCCCACAAAATAAAATGAAATCATACATAAAATCAAACACACACCAAGAAGATTAACAAAATAAATAAGAATTTGAGAGTGAAAAACTTACTGCTGAAAGCGATACCAGAAGTTGCAACAACACAAGTCTGAATCACAGTATTTTCTTGTCTTGTAAAAGGTTGGCTCTGAATGCCAAATTTCTCTAACAAAGAAGTCCATGATTTAATAAAGAAAAACCCTAATAGACCAGCAGCAACATTCATAGAAGGTATAATACCAGTACTAAGATTAAGTTTTACCACAATGAATGTGAATAAAAATCCTAATATTGCACTAATAACTACTGATCTAAGAGTTAACTGTGATTGCCATGCTGGTACTTCTTTTGATTCAAATAACTCTTCTGTTGTTAATTCAGTTTCATCTGTTTTCTTGCCATCTTCCATTCTTTCTTGCCTATCTTCTATCTCCATGGCTTCAAATTTCGTCATTTTCACAAACTACTATTTGTTTGCAAAAACGAAACCCTAAGGTTATTTATTTTTTTTGGTCTGAAAATTTCTTCTTCCTTTTAACCAAGAGAAGTGTGTTGTATTTATAGAAATGAAGAAGCAAAATAGAAAAGATAACGCATTTAACGAAGAGAGTGGAAGAATTTGGTTGTCAATAGCGGTCCTATAAATGGAGTGAGAATTTGTTGCGAAATTCGTTAATGACGAGGATATATTACTATGTGTGTTGCATTCAAAACTGATTTCGTGTAAATTACCAATCAACGGTTAGCATTAGTTTCTATCTTTGATTGATCTGTGATCGACGGTTTAGATTCGATCTTAGGAATAGAAGTTGTTATGGGATCTTTTTCTAGAGAATCTGTTTTATTACAAGCGAAAATGATTTGGAGATATTTAAGGATAGTTAGAGTTGGCATGCAGAAACAATATAAAAACGGAATTACTGAAATTAGATAATGATACAATGTATTACAGGTGTACATAAGAATTTATGGTACGTTCATAAATGTCTGTTTGACAGGTTTGACAGTGGTGCAACAGTAATTGTGATGGGATTGGATTGGTATTTGGTAGTAGGTGGGAAGGAATCAATGGTGGATCCGATTGCCACATAGTGGTGTATGTAAATGGGGTATGACACCGGGGTCCCTGTAGCAGCTTCGTAGGTTAAACGAACCAGTCTGTGATTTTACCTGTTTTGGGATGTGATGTGGGTGTAGAATAACTATTATTTAGATGGCCGATGTATGTTAATTTTAGAATATTAGTGATTCGGAAGCTTCAGGATTTTCTAAAGTCTTGTTATGCAATTGAATCTGAATCCGGTCTGAATCTACAGCCGAATTCAAGAACATGGAGCTGCACGGTTTTTCTTTTTTTTTTTTGGTGCAATTTCCTGGATTAAGGAGACCCAAACCTTGCGGACGAAAAATTAAAATAACAAATAGAGAATAATTTAATGCCTATAGTAAATCTTTATACTTATATCCTCCTTAATAATTTGTATCTTCCTCAATAATCTGTAAAGGCTCAGGAAGGAAATCCTTAATGCCAATCTCCGTAAATTTTGTCGAGCGGTGAATAGAGCTAACAAATCAGTTACCTGATTGGTTTCCATGCAATTCTGAATCTTCTAAACTTCTTTCTCAGTTGGCAGACCTTTCTCCATAGCCTCAGAACCTTCCAACCAGGTGTAGGGGCTTCACCAGTCATCAACTTATAAACTGTCATAAAATCAGTGTTGAGATACATCAACAACTCATTTTCCTGGATAACCAACTTCATAGCAAGCTCAACACCTTTTTAATTTTACGGTCGTATCTCAATAACGGCTAGATTTGCAGTTTTTGTGTGCCCAAATTAGTTTTATTTCGATTGTTATTTTGCAAAGATGAACTCTTCTATGTTTGCTGAATAACCAAACTAGGCGTGTGGAGTTTATGGACCGACCGTGGTGAACGTTTCCGTCGGTCACTGCAGGGAGATTCTTACTCTTTTTCTTTTCAATTTTTTTTAGCAAATCATTACGCATTCTTGGGGTAACCGGTTTTATTGTATCCACTACTTAACCTTCCTTTAATTCCTTAGGCTTAAATGTTACTGCTCTAGGCGAAAACCTTACCACGTTAAGGCATCAAAAGTTAAAGTCAAACGGTTCTTCTTGATTTTATTTGATGCTTATTTGGGTTGCTAAATTTTGGGTTACGTGAATACTTTTCGAGACAATAAACTGATTTTTAAGTATTAAAGAGCTGACTTCGTAAAATATTTTTTGTGTATTCTTTTGACTGTCTCACATTGACATTAACAAAGTTGAGAATAACTTTCTAGTGCACCATGCTAGTCTAAAATACGTAATGCAAAAATGTCCTTAGAGATCTCAAAGATCCAAAACACATATGATGCGTTTTGTAGTTTAAAATTTGGGGACAACTGTTGCAGTTGGTGATGTGTGTTGCAGCACATCAAAATTAATATTTTTTTTTTTTTAAATTAGGTTTAAAGCCCAAATGTTATATTAAAGTTTAAACCTCAAAGATGTCTACTACCTACAAGCCCAGGTAGCTAGAAAACGAAAGAGAAATATCCCCACCCCGATGTTGACGAGTTTTGAACTCAGATCGTTGGTATCATCACCCAACGACTTTGCCACTATGCCATAGTGACATTTGCCATCAAAATTAATATTATTTTCTCACTACAGTAGTTACCCTATAAATTAATCGGCAATAGCTAAATTAATAAATTTATAAATTAACTAGACTTCCTATTTCCCTTCCGATATATAAATTAATAAATCTCTGATTTACATAAAATTAGTTTTACATTTATGTTAGTTTGGTAAAAAAAGATTCAATTGTGACCTGATGTTTCTTGAACATATGTCCTATTAAATATCATCTTGTATTTTTCTTATTTTTTTCTTGGATTTTTCTTAACATTAAAAGAGTTTTTGTTATTGTCGTTTGGCAAAGCAATAAAAAACTATTTTATGTCTTCACCGCTAAGATGGCTTCTTAACGTGAGGTGACTCCATAACTAAAATTTCATCTTCGTTTTCCACATCATCATTTTTTTTTGTTTCCCTTGATACTCTCAATTATATTATCGCCAATCAAAGATGCGAAATTGTATTCTCTTGAGGGTGGTTCAAAATGTATTCAACGTCCATTATGTTGCATCCAATTCTCTGATGCTTCTAGGCAGAAACGACAAATTTTTTCGCGTCTAAAATATTAATTTACTAGGGATTTTGTTGTCCTGATTCATAACCCTACAAAAAACTACGACAAAATCGTCGATAATAATGCATCTTGAAAGCTCTTATAATCCCTTCATCACAAAGGTTCAACCCTTGATGTGGTGTTTGGATTATACAATGTTTTGATAAATTAAGTATTTTATCGATAATTTAATATCGCGATAAATTGATAAATTTTGTCGATCTCGACGCTATTATTTTATAGGGGTTATAATATTGTACTTATGATATATTATGAAGCAATGGTAAGAAAGGACACAGAGAAGTATAGGTTTGTTAGAGCACTGCTCGGTCGAACTCGCATGGTTGCTATCTCAAGCATGTTTGTCAATGTTAGTGATCAAAACTATAAGTATTGATTTCTAGCCTATCTATAGATGTCTCGGATTAGGACATAGATTGTGTAGTTGAGCTTAGTTTTCACGACATTCATCATTTGAAAACGAAGAACTACTAAGGGGAGCTTGTGGAACTTCATCGACAAAAGGTATGTGGAGACTTGAACTCATCTATCACTTGGAAAGTTTATTTCTACTCTATCTCCTATATTGAGACATAAGTCGTATTACGATATAGTTTTCTATATACACATTTGAGATTTCGAGCTGAGTTTATCTCGCTTACATATTTCTCGAAATATGTGTTGGCAAGCTTTCGCTTCGACCAAGTTCATCTTATATCATGAGAAAATTGTCGAGTAACATCTTACATGGTTTGTGTGATACAATCATTTGGTATAACTTGGAATGTTTCGATAATGATTATTTCAATATCTTGAAAATTTCTTTGATGCTAATAGTGCGTGAAAACAGTTATTGTCATCCTCTAAGAATGTTTCAATGATTGAAATAAAGAATTTAGAATCATGTAACCATCTTTGGATATAAGCATATAGTGTGTTTGCACATTTGTGTATAAGTCCAAAACCGAGAACCAAATGTATGCATAATTGTGTGTGTACTAAATGATGGAGACTGGATAAGTATGCGTACCCGTACGCATACCGGCGGAAGTTCACGTCCGCGAATTTCTGTTGAGTTTGGAAATCAAAACCAACTCAAACAGTTACCAAAGTATGCGTACCCGTACGCATACTGGCGGAAAGTTCACGTCCGTGAAAATCTGCTGAGTTTGAAAAATAAAACAAACTCAAATCCGTTTACTTAAGTACGCATAACCGTACACATACTTAAGTGGTTGCTTTCTAAAATTGGTTGTACATGAACCTAAAAATTTATAAAAATAAGGAATCGAATATTTGCAAACCGTGGATATAGTGATCATGTATTGATTCGAGTGGATCAACCCGATTTTGCTTCAATTGTGTTCTTGTATACTTCTACGAGCATATAGCAATTGAACGGCTCTTTAACTAGTTTCATTTGAGTCATTTGAACTAGTTATGGTTAAGATGAATAAGGTTGATATGAGAGTAATCATATGGCTAATCTCAGTTAACTATTTGTGAACCAACATGGTGTACACGTTTAGGTACGTTTACATAACCCTAATTAAGGTTACATTTCATTTGTGTGTAACAAGCTAAGTTCGATCTAACGGTTAAAGATATTAGCTTGGTTAGGTTTTTCATCTAATGGTGAATATTGAATACTTTGTTACCAAGGTAACTTGGATTGCAAACCCTAATTTCAAAACTATATAAAGGAGAACTCTAGCAACTGGGAAACCTAATCCCCACACCTCCTGTGTGTTACTAATTGCATAACTATAGTCGATCCTCCTTTAAGCTTAGGTTTCTATCTAGACCCTGTAGGTTAACGACTTCATTGGGATTGTGAAGCCAGGACCAACTATTTCTCTTGTAGTTGTGTGTTCTGATCTTTCCTGATTCTATATATTGAGTACAATTGAAATAACTGACCCGAGATTAATTTCTCCGATAGGCAAGATAAAAAGTAATCACAAACATCTTCGTCTCATCGTTTGTGATTCCACAATATCTAGTTTCGTCATCATGCGATTTAGATTATTGTGAGGTGATTGATAATACTAGGCTGTTCTTCGGGAATATAAGTCTGGTTTATCAATTGGTTCCTGTTCACCTTGATTTATCAAAAGACGAAACAAAAACTCTTGGGTATTTCTGTGGGAGACAGATTTATTCAATCTTATAAACTTTTCTGTGTGAGACAGATTTGTTTATCAAGTCTTCGACTTTGGGTCGTAGCAACTCTTGGTTGTGGGTGAGATCATCTAAGGGAATCAAGTGCGTAGTATCCTGCTGGGATCAGAGACATAAGGAGCACAACTGTACCTTGAATCAGTGTGAGATTGATTAGGGTTCAACTACAGTCCAGTCCGAAGTTAATTAGTAGTAGGCTAGTGTCTGTAGCGGATTATTACAGTGTGGTGTTCAGTCTGGACTAGGTCCCGGGGTTTTTCTGCATTTGCGGTTTCCTCGTTAACAAAATTCTAGTGTTTGTGTTATTTCTTTTCCGCATAATTTTTTGTTATATAATTGAAATATCACAGGTTGTGCATTAAGATCAATCAATTAGAATATCCAACCTTTGGTTGTTGATTTAGATTGATTGACGCTTGAACATTGGTCTTTGGTACCGTTCAAGTAACTCCTCTTATATTCAATCGGGCTCGCATATTTTTATTTGTTGATTGCGGATTGAATTAAGAGTTAGAGATATTAAACTCTTTGATATACTTTACTCTAGATTGAGTCTGACTGTCTAGTTGATTCTCTATAAAGTGTATTGGAGTAAGTCCTCTCAGATTGCCAAACGAATTGCTGGGTGTGGTTGTTAGACCACCGTATTTTCAATTGGTATCAGAGCATGCAAACACATTAAAGAGCTCATAAGTCTGTGTTTGTAGCGATCTGATATGGATGAGAATATCTCTAATCATACGCCACCAGCTCATGGAAATTCCAACTTGGTCAATTGTCCTGGCTCCACTAAGAATTATACTTCGACATCTTCTTATAAATTCACACCTTACTGGGAAGCCCGTCTGGATGAACAGTTAAATGAACTTTCTGATGAAAGTGATCCATAAGAAGGAAATGTCAAAGAAGAAGTATCTCAGTACATCATTGTCTTTGATCATCTCGTAGAGAAAAATAAGTCAACATCCTGCTTGACTGATTTTTTTAACTCCTCTCTGCGTTGAAAACAAAAAATTGAGAAAACTCTTTAAGGTATATGATTCTGGATATAGCTTATTGCAAGCTACTCTTAAAGATCGTAACAAAGATATATGTTCAAATATTTCTGAATGTGATGATCTTCGTCGGAATCTCTTTGTGTTGAAAGAAAGACTTGCAGAAATCGAAGCAAGTTATGTCTCTCAACAAGATTGTTTCAATGACAAAGAAAAGGCGTTTTTCACGAGAGAAAAACAATTGTATACTGATCTTAGTACGGATCTTAAAAAGGTCAAGGCTTTAGAAGAGAATTTGAAAATTTTCAATTCTAGTTCTACAAAACTATCTTCTATGGTTGGGGCATGTAAGGAACATTGTGATAAACGTGGTCGGGGCTATAAAGGTATAGATGCTCCAAGTACTGGTAAGATGAGTTTTGTCAAGGCAAAAAACCTTCCTCAATCTACTGTCGTAGATGTATCTGAAAAGAAATAACGTGATCCTACAAGGACAACTCTGTTGAGAATGGATAAAAACCTTCATGTCAACCGCTTTTATTGCGGAAAAAAAGGTCACATTGAAAGAAGATGTCATCTTCGTCTACGGAATGAAAAACTTCACAACATTGTCATATGGATGTCTAAAGAAGTAATCAAACCTGTTCCTCAGTGTTCAGTTAGAAATTCATTCCACTATCAAGAAAAGTGTTCCAATGGGCCAATTCTTGATTATGAACATAACCTTTCTTCCACTTACAATGGTAAAAGGAACAATGTTATATGGATGACTGATAACCCTGAAAGATTTGTAAGGAGAAAAAGATATCGAAGAAAGAAAAATTCTTCAAGACTCTTTCCTTCCCTCAACAATGATACTTCTTCTAAAATAAGTGTTCCTGATTACATTCACATCAATAATCGTGTCTCGGAACTCAAGACTAGTATCAACGGTCTCAAGCGGAAGATCAAGAAGTAGGGCTGCCCATGGTTCGGTTTGGTTTTCTTCCAAACCCAAGGACCAACCAATATCAATTATAGGAAACCAAAACCAAACCAGATCATGTTCGATTTAGAATATTAGAAACCAGAACCGTCCCACCGGTTTTTTTGGTTTTTCTGGATTTTTTGGTTTTTTTTATTAGACTTTCATTTTTAACTCGTAAATCAAGTTTGTAAAGCAAATCATCAAAAATAGATATATTTTGAGCTATAATTTCTTTATTTATGGGTATAGTCATTAAAATCACATATATTATACGTATATAATTCAATATTATATACATTTTCAATAATATTTTCTTTATTTATGGATATACTCATTGAAGTGTAAATATATTATACTATGATGGAAAGTTCGGTACATATTATTATGGTTTTTGTCTGTTTTTTTGGTTCTTTTCTTTAGTTTGTTTTTTTTGGATTTTTGGTTCTTTTGTGACATCAAACCAAAACCAACCACCTAAAATCGGTTTTCTCGGTTTTTGGGTTTCTTGGTTTTTGGATTTTTCGGTCTCTGGTTTTCTGGGTTTTTTTTTCGGCTTGGACCAGTTCAGTCTGGATAGAAAACCGAACCATGGGCATCCCTATCAAGAAGGCAAGGAAAGCAGCTGATCCAGGTAACTCTTGTCATTCTCCTGATAGTTCTGTTATAGGGCAGGAGAGTAAAAAGGAGTGTGTCAACAACACTGATGAACTTCATGTTCATCAACATACAACTTGACTATTCATTTATGTGTATCATCTCTATGGACCAATGAGAAGATACACATAACCCTCAAATAAGATATCTTCTTCTTGACAAATGGTCTATGTTATATTGTGATGACATTGTTCTCCTTTCCTATATTTTGCTCCGAACAGTTTTGTTTTTAAAATTGTTTACCTAATGCCTTCTTAATATACACTAGTTTTTCTTCCTAGAATGACAGTCGAGTCACCTTGTATCAAAGATTCCTGTTATTATCTCAAAACTTGCTTGCTCCATCGGTTAATCGACCTCGCCTTGGGTCTTAACCATTAATCTGTGCACCCGGTCCGTTACCAAACGTATACAAGAAACCCTGGGTTTCTCTTGTGGAAATTTTACTTTAAATATGTATCAAGTTTTTGATATATATATATATTGGTTCGGTAACGCCAAGTGCTCTCCTGGGTTTGATTGAGCAAGTGCACGATTGAAGGAAGCAAAAAGGAAGACAACTTTGATGATATAACATTTGAACTTGATGATGATCCCATCCCTGTTATTTGCTATAAAACAATTGATCATGAAAAGGATCTTCCAATCCAGATGTCTGTTTAATTGGTTGGAAATCTTCTTCAAGATTTTGAGATCGTGTGTGATCATCTTGAGATTGCATCAAAGAATCTAGTGTTTTTGAAGGAGCTAAAGAAAGGAACTGATGAACTCGCCCTTGTCCGTTCCATGGTTGCTGATCTCATCTGAGTTTGTTTTGGTTTATTATGTCTAGTAAATCTTCTTATGAGAATTTATTTCTTATGATTTTAGAAAAATAACTAGGGTTTGGAATAGCCATTATTGTAAGTACACATATCTATGTCCAACATTTTTCATGTTTTTGGATTTATTTATTTAAATTCTAAGTTTTATGGAAGATGATTTTTGAAATTTTAATCTTTATGATTTTATATATTGCAAACTGTTATGGGATATGTTGTTTACGTCCATGAACCTGTGACTGTCTCATACTTGTTCAAAAGTTATCTCTATTATGTCGGTATGAAAGTATTGATAAAAGATAGAATGAACTTTTGACATTACAAAAGTTAAAGCCTTTTATGTCATTATTTGATGGAAGAAGGGATAAAACTTTTGTCTACAAGGATTATGTCTATTGTATGTCATCGTGCAAATAGTGATGGAAAATAGAATGAATCCTTGTGTATTCCGCAATATTGGTCGATCTCTGATCCATAATTTTTGTGCATATACTGTGTTGTCTGTAAGTTCTCTTATGATTGAGCATGACCAATTGAATTGATCACTTTTTGTGGTTAATTTAGTTGTATATTCCAATTGAACTAACCATGGGTTCTCTTGTGGTTATTTCAGTCGAATTTTTTTTTTTGATACAAATTCATGTTTTTCATGTGATTTGGTCATATCCAAAGAAATTCTTCTTTTCTTGTAAAAGCAAGGTCGCCTTTGTTGTTCCTTAGGGAATGACATATTATGGGGAAGAGTTCTTTTTGAACTTGTGCTTAACTGCCAAATCTTTGTGGGGAGTGCGGCTGTGGAATATTATAGGGGTTATCTTGTATCTTTATAAACTCCTTGATGAATGCATTTAGCTTCGGCTTTATGATGGCATCGAAATAAGTTGGTACGATAATCTCTTTTGGTCATGAAGTATCTCTATGAAAATTCATGAGGATCCCACTAATTTTCGTACCTTTGCCAATTTATAAAAGGGGGAAAGGGGGAGAATTAATGTGTAGTTTCATACTACAAATACATATGGTTTACGGATCATTATGTAAGGGGGAGTGGTTTTCATGTTGAGATGACGTATTGACTAAGGGGGAGTGTTACATATAACCATAGTAATGTTGTCAAAGTTGTGATACAATTGAACTTTGATGTTGTGTAATAATACTATGACACTGTATAAAAATGATTGGGAGCATTTGTTTTCTCATTGTTATCACTACGGATCTTCAATATCTATGTTGCTGAGTTGAACACGTTTATAATCATGGAGTACTTGGAAGTGAAAAGGCGGGGGTACAACAACCAGACCCAACAATTCGATTAGCAATCTGTATGGACAAACTCCAATATACTTTCTAGAGAATCAACTAGACAGTCAGACTCAATCTAGATAAAACTATATCAAAGAGTTTATATCTCAATCTCTCGATTTGATCTTTACTCAAGAAAATAGAAATCTGCGAGTCTTTATCAAAGAGAGATAACTTGGATGGTACCAAAGACCAATATCCAAGTGTCAATCAATTTAAATCAACAACCAAAAGGTCGGATATTCTAATTAATTGAACAACGCACAACCTTTGATATTTCAATTATATAAACAAATATAATGCGGAAAAGAAATAACACAGACACCAGAATTTTGTTAACGAGGAAACCGCAAATGCAGAAAAACCCCTGGACCTAGTCCAGATTGAATACACATTGTATTAAGCCGCTACAGACACTAGCCTACTCCAAATTAACTTCGGTCTGGACTGTGGTTGAACCCCAATCAATCTCACACTGATCCAAGGTACAGTTATGCTCCTACGCCTCTGATCCCAGCAGGATGCTACGTACTTGATTCCCTTATCTGATCTCACCCACAACTAAGAGTTGCCACGACCCAAAGTCGAAGACTTTAATAAACAAATTTGTATCACACACAAAAGTCTACGGTAATAGATAAATCCGTCTCCCATGAATATACCTACGAGTTTTGTTCCGTCTTTTGATAAATCAAGGTGAACAGGAACCAATCAATAAACCGGTCTTATATTCCCGAAGAATAACCTAGTATTATTCATCACCTCACAATAATCTTAATTGACGCAGCGAAAAAAAATATTGTGGAATCACAAACGATGAGACGAAGTGTTTGTGATTACTTTTCTATCTTGCCTATCGGAGATATAAAATCTCAAGCCAATTATTTCAATTTTACTCGTACGATAGAAACAACAAGATCAGATCACACAACTACAAGAAAAGTAGTATCGGTCTGGCTTCACAATCCCAATGAAGTGTTTAAGTCGTTAACCTGGTTTAGAAGAAGAAACCAAAGGTTAAAGGAGAATCGACTCTAGCTATGCAACTAGTATCATACGTAAGGTGTAGGGATTAGGTTTCCAAGTTGTTAGAGTTCTCCCTTATATAGTTTTCAAATCAGGTTTTGCAATCAATGTTAGCTTGGTAACAAAGCATTCAATATTCACCGTCAGATAAAAACCTGATTAGATTCAAGCTAATATTTCTCAACCGTTGGATCGAAAACTTAGCTTGTTACACACAAATTAAATGTCCAATTTTGGGTTTATGAACCGTTCCCAAACATTAACATTTGTTGGTTCAACAATAGTTAACCAAATGGTTAGCCATATGATTACTTTCATATCAACCATATTCTTCTTCACCATAACTAGTTCAAATGACTCAAATGAACTAGTTAGAGAGTTGTTCAATTACTTAGATATTATGTAACAACACAAGACACAATCGAAGCAAAAACGGTTTGATTCACTCGAATCGGTTCATGAACTTTATAGCCACGGTTTGCAAAAGCATTCCTTAGTTTAAATAAACATGAGTTCAAGAACAACCGGTTTTAGATATAACCTGCTCAAGTTCGCGGACTGGGTTCGCGGACTTAAGCTCATGGAAGGAGTTCACAAACTCCAGCAGAAAATCTCGGGTCGAGAACTTCCGCCAGTTCGCGGACTTGTATCACGCCACTTCCATTTCTCTTGATCAACAAAGTTCGCAAACTTTGGTTCAAGGAATAAGGACTTATACATATATGTGTTTCCACAACAATGCTTATATCCTACCAATGATTATGTAATCTAAACTCTCATTTCAATCATTGAAACATTCTCAGAGGACAGATATAGCCGTTATTCACAGACTATTTTTCGTTAGAGCAATTTTCAAAGTGATTGAAACATAACATGACTTTCGTCACTAGGTAAAGATGAATTCGGCTAAAGCGAAAGCTTACCAACACATATTTTGAGAAATAGATAGGCGAGATAAACTCGGCTCGAAATAGAAAATATGCATAATGAAAGTCTATATATCAAAACGACTTTTGTCTCAAGAGTAGGAGATAGAATAGATAGACTTTTAAGTCACAGATAAGTTCAAGTCTCCACATACCTTTTAGTCGATGAAGATCCACCAGTTCCTTGAGTAGTCCTTCGTCTTGTATGATGATTGCCATGGAGTTCTTGAGCTCAACTACACTTTCTATCCTAGTCCGAGACCTTTAGCTATGTAGGCTAGAAATCAAGGCTTATAGTTTTGATCACTAACATTGACAAACATGCTTGATATAGCAACACATGCGAGTTCGACCGAGCAATGCTCTAACAATCTCCCGCTTTGTCAATTTTAGTGGCAAAACTATTAATACATATGAAATTCAAAAAATAAATAAATTAACTTTTGTAGCTCCTATTTCACATGCCTAATCTTCAACATTACTCGAAATCTTCGTCACTTCCAAGTACTCCAATGATCCCATAGGTTGTAAGTTTAGCATCATCGTTGTTGAAAATCCATAGATATAACAATAAGAAAACAATAGTTCTCAATCATTGTTATACAGTGTCATAGTATCATTACACATCGTCAAAGTTCAATTGTATCACAACTTCAACAACAATACTATGGTGATATGTATCACTCCCCCTTAGTCAATACTCCATCTCACATGGAAACCACTCCCCCTTACATAATGATCCGAAAACCATATGTATTTGTAGTGTGAACTACATATTAATTCTCCCCCTTTTTGTCAATAAAATTGGCAAAGGTACAAGAACGGGATCCTACTGAAATTTCCGAAAGAGACATTTCTTGACCAAAAGAAAGCAAAAATATCAACTTGTTCTTTAGATGCAATCATAAAGACGGAGTTAAATGCATTCATCAAGGAGTTTATAAAGATACAAGATAACCCCTATAATATTCCACAGCCGCACTCCCCACAAAGATATGGCAATTAAGCGCTAGTTCAAAAGAACTCTCCCCCATTAAATGTCATTCCCGAAAGAACAACAAGAGCGACCTTAATTTCGAAAGAAAAGAAGGATTTCTTTGGTCATAACAAATCACATACAAGTATGAATTTGAATCCAAAAATTTCAATTAAATTAACCACAAGAGAACCCATGATTAATTTAATCGACAAATGCTCAAACATAAGTGAACTTATGGAGACTTATAAAATACAATTAGATTAATCACAAGAGAACCCATAATTAATCTAATTGGAATACACAACCAAATTAATCACAAAAATAATCAATTTAATTGGTCATGCTCGACATAAGAAAACTTACGGAGCAACAACTAAATAACCAAACAAGATGATTAACTTAGTTGAAAATGCTCGACATAAAGTACCTTACGGAACAACAACATAGCTAATCAAAATAATCAACTTGGTTGTTTAATGCTCAACATAAGACACTTTACGGAGCCTCACAGTAATACATAAAATATGGATCATGGAAGATCAATTACTGCGGAATACACAAGGATTCATTTTATTTTCCATCACTATTTGCACAATGACATACAATAGACATAATCCTTGCAAACAAAAGATTTTAACCTATCTTCCATAAATAATTGACAATATAGGCTTAACTTTTGTATTTGTCAAAAGTCCATTCATTCTTTTATCAATACATGCATATCGACATACGAAAGACTTTACTTTTGACAAGATATGAGACGGTCAAGTTCACGGACGTAAACACACAAATCCCATAAAAATATTGCAATATATAAAACCATAAAGATTAATACTGCAAAAATCATCTTCCAAACGAGTTTAGGATTTAAACCAATAAATCTAAAAACATGAAGATGAAAACGTTGGACATAGCTATGTGTAATCACAATAATGACTATTCCAAACTCTAGTTATTCTTCTAATAAAAACATAAAATAGAAGATTTACTAGGCAATAAGACCTTTGAAGAATTCTTTATCGTCCTCGAACTCCTTGTCGTCAACAAGCATTGGGACATAAGGTTCATTAAGGTAGGAGTTTATATCAATAAACCTTCTCGGCTGATGTTGTCGAACCAGGGCCTTCTGAATCTCATGAGTCTTATACACAAAAGCCTTTATTTGTTGAATCTCCTTCGCATCTCCTTCAACTCTTCAAGAATACCAGAAAACTTCTGAGAGTTTGAAGGAACGACTCTTGGCTTCCTCACATTCCTTCTTTTTCTTTTCAAGGTAGGAGATAACGGAGATTTTTCTTTTTCCTTCATGATTGATGGCTTAAAAATCTCATTAACATCTTTTCCATCATAAGACATCATGCTTGGAGTATCCATAACGTATGGGTTTGTGAGAGGAAATAACAAATTGAACTCAACAAGTAGTCTTGAGATAGAAAGAGGTTTTGAGGAAGGAAAAAGGAATGTAGGGTTTCGAAACCTTTAAACAGGTTCGTACACGTCCAACTCACAACCCTATAAAGAGTCGAATTGTCGATAATAACCCTCCTTTGTTGATAGACAGGAAAGAACAAAAAAATAAGAAAAAGAACGAAAAACTTTTCTTAAAGCCTGAGAGGTACAAAATCATTGTCTCTTTTGATCAGGCACATGAGACAAGATTTCCAAAACAACACAATCAAGTTTCATTGCGGTGAACAACAATTTGTCCACCATTTTCCTCTTGAGAGGAATCCTCAGACTTCTGTCTATCAAACCGATTTGACCATGCCTTCTCCTCTAATGGTCTTAGTTTGTTCTTGGAAACTAACTTCTTAAATGAAGATAAGATCCTACATACCTCAGCGGTCTTCTGAGAAAGTTTAAACTTCCTTGCTAAATGATTTGCTCTTCGTTGAAGTTTATTGACGTGCCTCAATTGGTGTTTGTACTTGTAACACCTTGAGAGTTCATGACCCTTTAAAGAACAATACGAGCACGTCAAAATAGGATAAAAGCCAGGCTTTTGAGATGTGCACGCAGCTAGACACGTGGTGGAACCTGAAACATTACCAATAGAGTTTCCAAGAATTGGGTCAATTTTTTCTTCCAGATTAGTTGGATTCTCTTCTGAAAGAATATCAAGATTGATGTATGTATTACTACAATACCAAAATCAATATTTTTACCAAGAAGTGCAGCACTTGATTTCTCGTCTTCATTAGAATCATAGTTGTCAGACATTTCATCAAGAGTTGCCGCAAGACCTTTGTTCGCAGTGTATTTTATACGATTTGGACACTCGTTTGCAAAATGACCAAATCCTTTACACTTAAAGCACTGAGGCATATCCTCATCATCAGTCTCATCGTTTCCCTGTTTGTAGGAGGAATATGATTATGAGGTTTAGCTGATGCATTAGGCTTATCTCTGGAGAACCGTTTACTTCTCTTCAACAGAAGATCCCTAAACTGTCTTGTGATCATCGAGACTGACTTGTCAAGATCTTCATCTGATGAATATGTCTCAGAGTGATCATCTTCAGAGATATACACTTTTTTACTCTTATCAAGTAATTTAGTGTCCTTGTGTGCTTTGAACGCAACATCCTTGGTTTTGGATGAATGTTCGTGATCAAAGATCTTAAGCTTCCCAACCAACGTATTTCTGGAAAGATTATCAAGGTTATTTCCCTCAATGATGGCATGCTTCTTAGAATAATATCTAGATGGCAGCGATCTGAGAATTTTCATCACAATGTCCTTTTCAGGAATAGTCTTACCCAATCAAAGGATGCATTAACAATTTCAGATACTTTGTGATTAAATTCATCAAACGTTTCTTCATCTGCCATACGAAGGTTTTCCCAATCGGAATTAAGGTTTTGAAGCCTAGCTTCCTTTTCACTAGAGTTACCTTCGAATACGGTTTCCAAGATATCCCAAGCTTCTTGCGACTTAGTGCAATTAGTCACATGGTGCTGAAGATTTGGGATAATGGCATTCAAACCGTCAGAGTTTTGCTTTGCAGCATTTATCTCGGCAGGGGTATATTCACCAATAGGTTTGGGAACGTTTACATCTCTAACTGCCACAATGGGAGGATTATAGTCATTAACAACATATACCCATGATTGAAAATCACGCGCTTGAAGAAAAGCTCGCATAGCAATTTTCCACCATAAGTAATTTGAGCCATCGATGACTGGTGGTACGTTAATAGAGATAGCACCTCTGTCCATAGAGTCAGATCGCTACAAACACAGACTTGTAAGGTCTTAAACGTGTTTGCCTGCTCTGATACCAATTGAAAAAGTGGGGATACAACAACCACACCCAACAATTCGATTAGCAATCTGTATGGAAAAACTCCAATATAATTTCTAGAGAATCAACTAGACAGTCAGACTCAATCTAGATAAAAGTATATCAAAGAGTTTATATCTCAATCTCTCGATTTGATCTTTACTCAAGCAAATAGAAATCTGCGAGTCTTTATCAAATACTAGAGAGATAACTTGGATGGTACCAAAGACCAATATCCAAGTGTCAATCAATTTAAATCCACAACCAAAAGGTCGGATATTCTAATTGATTTAACAACGCACAACCTGTGATATTTCAATTATATAACAAAATATAATGCGGAAAAGAAATAACACAGACACCAGAATTTTGTTAACGAGGAAACCGCAAATGAAGAAAAACCCCGGGACCTAGTCCAGATTGAACACACACTGTATTATGCCGCTACAGACACTAGCCTACTCCAAATTAACTTCGGTCTGGACTGTAGTTGAACCACAATCAATCTCACACTGATCCAAGGTACAGTTATGCTCCTACGCTTCTGATCCCAACAGGATGCTACGTACTTGATTCCCTTAGCTGATCTCACCCACAACTAAGAGTTGCTACGACACAAAGTCGAAGACTTTAATAAAAAAATCTGTATATCACACAGAATAGTCTACGGTAATAAATAAATCCGTCTCCTACGAATATACCTACGAGTTTTGTCCCGTATTTTGATAAATTAAGGTGAACATGAACCAATCAATAAACCAGTCTTATATTCCCGAAGAACAACCTAGTATTATTGATCACCTCACAATAATCTTAATCGACGCAGCGAAAAAAAATACTGTGGAATCACAAATGATGAGACGAAGAGTTTGTGATTACTTTTTTATCTTGCCTATCGGAGATATAAAATCTCAAGCCAATTATTTCAATTGTACTCGTACGATAGAAACAACAAGATCAGACCACACAACTACAAGAAAAGTAGTATGGGTCTGGCTTCACAATCCCAATGAAGTCTTTAAGTCGTTAACCTGGTTTAGAAGAAGAAACCAAAGGTAAAAGGAGAATCGACTCTAGCTATGCAACTAGTATCACACATAAGGTGTGGGGATTAGGTTTCCCAGTTGCTAGAGTTCTCCCTTATATAGTTTTCAAATCAGGGTTTGCAATCAATGTTAGCTTGGTAACAAAGCATTCAATATTCACCGTTAGATAAAAACCTGATTAGATTCAAGCTAATATTTGTCAACCGTTGGATCGAAAACTTAGCTTGTTACACATAAATGAAATGTCCAATTTTGGGTTTACGAACCGTTCCCAAACATTAACGTTTGTTGGTTCAACAATAGTTAGCCATATGATTGCTTTCGTATCAACCATATTCTTCTTCATCATAACTAGTTCAAATGACTCAAATGAACTAGTTATAGAGTTGTTCAATTGCTTAGATCTTATGTAACTACACAAGACACAATCGAAGCAAAAACGGTTTGATTCACTCGAATCGATTCATGAACTTTATAGCCACGGTTTGCAAAAACATTCCTTAGTTTAAATAAACATGAGTTCAAGAACAACCAGTTTTAGATATAACCTGCTCAAGTTCGCGGACTGGGTTCGCGAACTTAAGCTCATGGAAGGAGTTCACAAACTCCAGCAGAAATTCTCGGGTCGAGAACTTCCGCCAGTTGGCGGACTTAGTTCGCGGACTTGGCTCACGCCACTTCCATTTCTCTTGATCAACAAAGGTCGCAAACTTTGGTTCAAGGAATAAGGACTTATACATATATGTGTTTCCACAACAATGCTTATATCCTACCAATGATTATGTAATCTAAACTCTCATTTCAATCATTAAAACATTCTCAAAGGACAAATATAGCCATTATTCACAGACCATTTTTCGTTAGAGCAATTTTCAAAGTGATTGAAACATAACATGACTTTCGTCACTAGGTAAAGATGAATTTGGATAAAGCGAAAGCTTACCAACACATATTTCGAGAAATAGATAGGCGAGATAAACTCGGCTCGAAATAGCAATTGTGCATAATGAAAGTCTATATATAAAAACGACTTTTGTCTCAAGAGTAGGAGATAGAATAGATAGACTTTTGAGTGACAGATAAGATCAAGTCTCCACATACCTTTTAGTCGATGAAGATCCACCAGTTCCTTGAGTAGTCCTTCGTCTTGTATGATGATTGCCATGGAGTTCTTGAGCTCAACTACACTTTCTATCCTAGTCTGAGACCTTTAGCTATGTAGGCTAGAAATCAAGACTTATAGTTTGGATCACTAACACTGACAAACATGCTTGAGATAGCAACACATGCGAGTTCGACCGAGCAATGCTCTAACAAGAAGTGACGAAGTTTTCGAGTCGTGTTGAAGATGCCAAGGAGATCAAGCATTTGGATGAGAAGCTACAATTTTTATTTATTTTGTAATCCATATGTATTGGTAGTTTTGTCACTAAATTTGACAAAGGGGGAGATTGTTAGAGCACTGCTTGATCGAACTCGCATGCGTTGCTATCTCAGCATGTTTGTCAATATTAGTGATCAAAACTATAAGTTTTGATTTCTAGCCTATCTATAGATGTCTCGGACTAGGACATCATTTGAAGACGAAGAACTACTAAGGGGAGCTTGTGGAACTTCATCGACAAAAGGTATGTGGAGTCTTGAACTCATCTATCACTTGGAAATTATATTTCTACTCTATCTCCTATAATGAGACATAAGTCGTATTACGATATAGTTTTCTATATACACATTTGAGATTTCGAGCTGAGTTTATCTCGCTTACATATTTCTTGAAATATGTGTTGGCAAGATTTCGCTTCGACCAAGTTCATCTTATATCATGAGAAAATTTCCGAGTAACATCTTACATGGTTTGTGTGATGCCATCATTTGGTGTAGACTTGGAATGTTTCGATAATGATTAGTTCAATATCTTGAAAATTACTTTGATGCTAATAGTGTGTGAAAACGACTATTGTCATCCTCTAAGAATGTTTCAATGATTTAAATAAAGAGCTTAGAATCATGTAACCATCTTTGGATATAAGCATACAGTGTGTTCGCACATTTGTGTATAAGTCCAAAACGGGAACCAAATGTATACATACTTGTGTGTGTACTAAATGGTTGATGGATACTGGCGGAAATTCACGTCCGTGAATTTCTGCTGAGTTTGGAAATCGAAACCAGTTACCAAAGTATGTGTACCAGTACGCACACTGGCGGAAAATTCACGTCCGTGAATTTCTGCAGAATTTGAAAAATAAAACAAACTCAAATCCGGTTACTTAAGTACACATACCCATACGCATACTTAAGTGGTTTCTTTGTAAAATCGATTGTACATGACCCTAAACATTCATAAAAATAAGGAATGCAATCTTTGCAAACCGTGGCTATAATGTTCATGTATTGATTCGAGTGAATCAAACCGATTTTGCTTCAATTGTGTTGTTGTATACTTCTATGAGAATATAGCAATTGAACGGCTCTTTAACTAATTTCATTTGAGTCATTTGAACTAGTTATGGTTAAGATGAATAAGGTTAATATGAGAGTAATCATATGGCTAACCTCGGTTAACTATTTGTGAACCAACATGGTGTACACATTTAGGTACGGTTACAAAATATGAGGGTACATTTCATTTGTATGTAACAAGCTAAGTTCGATCTAACGGTTGAAAGATATTAGCTTGGTTGAATCAGGTTTTTTATCTAACAATGAATATTGAATGCTTTGTTACCAAGGTAATTTGGATTGCAAACCCTGATTTGAAAACTATATAAAGGAGAACTCTAGCAACTGGGAAACCTAATCCCCACACCTCCTGTGTGTTACTAGTTGCATAACTAGAGTTGATTCTCCTTTAACCTCAGGTTTCTATCGAGACCCTGTAGGTTAACGACTTCAAAGACTTCATTGGGATTGTGAAGCCAGACCCAACTATTTCTCTTGTAGTTGCGTGTTCTGATCTTGCCCGATTCTATCGTATTGAGTACAATTAAAATAATTGACTCGAGATTAATTTCTCCGATAGGCAAGATAAAAAGTAATCACAAACATCTTCGTCTCATCGTTTGTGATTCCACAATATCTTGTTTCGCCATCATACGATTTAGATTATTATGAGGTGATTGATAATACTAGGATGTTCTTCGGGAATATAAGTCTGGTTTATCAATTGGTTCATGTTCACCTTGATTTATCAAAAGACGGAACAAAAACTCTTGGGTATTTCTGTGGGAGACATATTTATTCAATCCTATAGACTTTTCTGTGTGAGACAGATTTGTTTATCAAGTCTTCGACTTTGGGTCGTAGCAACTCTTGGTTGTGGGTGAGATCAACTAAGGGAATCAAGTGTGTAGCATCCTGCTGGGATCAAAGACGTAAGGAGCGCAATTGTACCTTTAATCAGTGTGAGATTGATTAGGGTTCAACTACAGTCCAGTCTGAAGTTAATTGGTAGTAGGCTAGTGTCTGTAGCGGCTTAATACAGTGTGGTGTTCAATCTGTACTAGGTCCCGCGATTTTTATGCATTTGCAGTTTCCTCGTTAACAAAATTCTAGTGTCTGTGTTATTTCTTTTCTGTATTATATTTTGTTATATAATTGAAATATCATAGGTTATGTGTTAGGATCAATCAATTAGAATATCCAACCTTTGTTTGTTTATTTACATTGATTGACACTTGAACATTGGTCTTTGGTACCGTTCAAGTAACTCTTATATTCAATCGGGATCGCAGATTTCTATTTGCTGATTACGGATTGAATTAAGAGTTAGAGATATTAAACTCTTTGATATACTTTACTCTATATTGAGCATGACTGTCTAGTTGATTCTCTATAAAGTGTATTGGAGTAAGTCCTCTCAGATTGAACGAATTGTTGGGTGTGGTTGTTAGACCCCCGCATTTTCAAGGTTGTTATTTGTTTCAAACTCTTATATAATATCGGGTGAGACTATTCTGATTTATATTAAACTAAACTAAACTAAAAGGTAACATGAAAATAAAACAATCAAATCAAAGATGTGAAAATATTGGTCAAGGATTTCGTTTTCAATCACAAACATGTTCGTGTTTTAATAATTAGAATTCATATTTAAACCCGGTTTATCAAAATTCCTAAAATACCTTGATCACAAGAGTATCCCATAAATTTCCTCAAGTCATCAACAAACACATATACGAATATCAATTCTACCAAGAGAACAAGCTAACTTGTTAAAGCACTAATCAAGTTCAATTCCCATGGAGAATTAATGTTCATTGAAAAAGCGGGGGTATAACAACCACACCCAACTTTGTCTATCGGTAACCGATTTGATTTTATCCCCTACTGAACCTTCCTTTGATTCCTTAGGATTAAATGTTACTTCTCTAGGCGAAAACCTTACCACATTAAGGCATCAAAAGTTAAACTCACACTGTTCTTCTTGATTTTATTTGATGCTTATTTGGGTTGCTAAATTTTGAGTTACACGAATACTTTTCGAGACAATAAACCGATTTTTAAGTATTAAAAAAGTATTTTTCATGTATTCTTTTGATTATCTCGCATTGACATTAACAAAGTTGAGAATCACTTTCTAGTGCACCATGCTAGTATAAAATCCGTAACGCAAAAATGTCCTTAGAGATCTCAAAGATCCAAAACAAATATGATGCGTTTTGTAGTTTGAAATTTGGGGACAACTGTTGCAGTTGATGATGTGTGTTGCAGCACATCAAAATTAATCGTTTTTTTTTTAAAATTGGGTTTAAATCCCAAAGCTTATATTAAAGTTTAAACCTCAAAGAGGTCTACTACCTACAACCCAGGTGTTTTGGGGTAAAAACAGATTCTGCTGGAAATGGTAAATTTGGGTGTGTTGCCGAGAAACGAATCTAAATCCTAAACAAATGCACTGCACGAGAGTACTTTAGATCCGAGAGATCAATCTGTACAATTCTGGTCTAAACCAAGAAATGGTCGTTCCAGTCTTGCTTCGGTCACAAAATGAAGAAGAAGGGTTGATCTTAGGGAGGGAAGCGAAGAAGGTGTTGAGATCAGAATGGTTAACTCTGAAGGTGTGGATGTTTATGACTCGTATCAGAATGTGGAACTTTCTTACGTAATATAAGCTATAAGTTCTTGGTGTTTTCTGGATACTTGTATTGATAACACTTGTTTTTGAAAATAGATTAGGAACCTATTTATATGAGTCATAATTTGAACGCACCCTGACCTCGTAGGAAGTGGAAATAGTTGAATGATGGAGAAGTGGGATCGTGTAAAATATTGAAAACCACGTCCCTACTATGAGAGGAAGACTGGTTGGTTTACATCCACTACTTCTTTGTTGCCGCTAACTGTCCGCCTTTCCTGACACTTTCTCATAATGGGCGTGTTGCACGCCGCACGCTGTAAATCGCCAGAACAATATCCTGATGAACATCCCCTAGTTTTTGCCATGTTTGATGTCTCGAGTATTTTTGTAGAAAAATATGCAGCAGGCTGCTGAGTGGGTCTTACTTGCAAGACCTAATTATTCTGACCAATCACGCACGGGCTAGACGACAGGCGGCCATATGCTACAAGTCAAGTTGTGAGACTTGCCACAAGAAATAACATGTAACGATTCTTATGTCAAATAATTAAATTATTTGTGAAATTAATATTCATAGAACATCGCTTTTAAGTAAGCTGCTCAAAATAATTTATGCATATGAAGCATCGTTGTATAAAGCCTGTCTTGGTTGGTCGCGGAACCTAATGTTTTAAAAGAGGCGCAACCAACCATCTTTGGGAAGCTGCCAGGAGCTATCCATGCATATTAAAGGTGAGGTGGTCGACCCTTATAGGAGAGTGGCGGACGGTAGCCATTTTGACATCCCATTGGTTGGCCTGAATTGGATCTGGACCGGCTAAATTGGCTATCCAAATTGGATGGATGAGATGATTTGCAGCAGTTATTGGTCGCCACTAATTTATTTAAGACTCTTATAAGAAGTGTGGCCAGCCATCTTTGGGCGACCATCGAGAGCCGCATGGGTAGGATTAGGATTGGCCGATCGGCCCTCATGGAAGAGGGGCGGCCGACGATCATGACAACATCTTATTGATCGCCCAGAATTAGATCTGGGCCGGCCAATTTTGCTAGCGAAGTTGGGTGGCCGGGATTGTTTTGCGGCGGTTATATACTGTCGTTGGTCGAATCTGAGGCTTTTAAAGCCGTGTGGCCGACGCTCTTTGGGTGAGCGAATCGCGACGTTGCTGGCATGCTCGGAGGAATGTAATTGGTCGGGACTATATTTGGGCCGCCAGTGAGCATATCCGTACCCTGCCAGTCGATTAATATCAAATCTAGGCCGATCGATTCGGATAGCGAAGTTGGACAACCGAGATCGTTTTGCGACAGTAATGCACTGCCGCTAACATAAATTAGGGTTCTTGGCCGCGCGAACAACCCATTTTGAGAGATCGGTTTGTGAAATTTCTTGTAGGCTGGGAGGATCCCTACTGGCTAAAGCATGAATATGCCCGCCAGTGTATATCACGGGGCTTGTTTCGTCCCCCAGGGAGAAGGCCAGGCTCGTCGAATTGGCCGGCCAAAATGTGTGGCCGTGATCGTTATAAGTGTTAGAGCACTGCTCGGTCGAACTCGCATGTGTTGCTATCTCAAGCATGTTTGTCAATGTTAGTGATCAAAACTATAAGTCTTGATTTCTAGTCTACTATAGCTAAGCTTCGGAGTAGGATAAAAAGTGTAGTTGAGCTCAAGAACTCCATGGCGATCATCATACAAGACGAAGAACTACTCAAGGAACTGGTGGAACTTCATTGACTAAAAGGTATGTGGAGACTTGAACTTATCTATCACTCAAAAGTCTATCTACTCTATCTCCTATCTTGAGACAAAATTCGTTTTGCTATATAGACTTTGATTATACACATTTACTATTTCGAGCCAAGTTTATCCCGCCTATCTATTTCTCGAAATATGTGTTGGTAAGCTTTCGCTTTGACCAAGTTCATCTTTACCTAGTGACGAAAGTCATGTTATGTTTCAATCACTTGAAAATGGCTTTGACGAAAAATGGTTTGTGAATAACAATTATATAACGTCCTCTAAGAATGTTTCAACGATTGAAATGAGAGTTTAGATTATATAACCATTGTTGGATATAATCATTGTGTGGCAACACATACATGTATAAGTCCTTATTCCTTGAACCAAAGTATGCTTACTTTGCTGCTCAGGAAAACCGGAACAAGAGTCCGCGAACCCAGTCCGCGTACTGTCGGAGGTTCTCTTCCCGATAAAATCTGTTGGAGTTTGTAAACTTGTACAAGCTTATTCCGGGTACTTAAGTCCGCGTACCTGGTCCGCGTACTTAGGTTGGTTATATCTAAAAACGATTTTTCGTGAACTTATACTTATATTAACTAAGAAATGCAAGTTTGCAAACCGTGGATATAAAAGTTCATGAATCGATTCAGTGAATCAAATAATTTTTGCTTCGATTGTGTCTTGTATACTTCTATAAGATCTAAGCAATTGAACAACTCTCTAACTAGTTCATTTGAGTCATTTGAACTAGTTATGGTGAAGAATAATATGGTTAATATGAAAGTGCTCATATGGCTAACCATTTGGTTAACTATTGTTGAACCAACAAATGTACATGTTTGGGTACGGTTACACAAACCTAAAAACGTGCATTTCATTTGTGTGTAACAAGCTAAGTTTTCAATCCAACGGTTGAAAGATATTAGCTTGAATCTAATCAGGTTTCATCTAACGGTGAATATTTAATGCTTTGTTACTAAGCTAACATTGATTGCAAACCCCGATTTGAAAGACTATATAAGGGAGAACTCTAGCAACTGGGAAACCTAATCCCCACACCTCCTGTGTGATACTAGTTGTATAAGCAAGAGTCGATTCTCCTTTAACCTTATGTTTCTACCGAGACCCTGTAAGTTAACGACTTGAAGACTTCATTGGGATTGTGAAGCCAGACCGATACTACTTTCTTGTAGTTGTGTGATATGATCTTGTTGTTTCTATCGTATTGAGCACAATCGTAACGATTGGCTTGAGATTGATATCTCTGATAGGCAAGATATAAAAGTAGTCACAAACATCTTCGTCTCATCATTTGTGATTCTATAATATCTTCTTTCGCCGCGTTGATTAAGATTATTGTGAGGTGATTGATAATACTAGGCTGTTCTTCGGAAATATAAGTCTGGGTTATCAATTGGTTCATGTTCACCTTGATTTATCAAAAGACGAACAAAACTTGTAGGTAATTCTCTGGAAGACAGATTTATCTATTACCGTAGACTTTTCTGTATGATACGAATTTTGTTTATTAAAGTCTTCGAGTTTGGGTTGTAGCAACTCTTAGTTGTGGGTGAGATCAACTAAGGGAATCAAGTGCGTAGTATCCTGCTGGGATCAGAGGCGTAAGTGCATAACTGTACCTTGGATCAGTGTGAGATTGATTGGGGTTCAACTACAGTCCAGACCGAAGTTAGTTTGTAGTAGGCTAGTGTCTGTAGCGGCTTAATACAGTGTGTGTTCAATCTGGACTAGGTCTCGGGGTTTTTCTGCATTTGCGGTTTCCTCGTTAACAAAACTTCTGGTGTCTGTGTTATTTCTTTTCCGCATTATTTTGTTATATAATTGAAATATCACAGGTTGTGCGTTAGAATCAATCAATTGGAAATCCGACCTTTGGTTGTTGATTGAAATTGATTGATACTTGAACATTGGTCTTTGGTACCGTTCAAGTGATTTCTCTTGTATTCAATTAGACTCGTAGATTTCTATTTGCTTGAGTAAGAATTAAATCGAGAGATCGAGATATTATAACTCTTTGATATACTTTATTAAGATTGAGTCTAGTTGATTCTCTTGAAAGTATATTGGAGTTAGTTCATACAAATTGCTAATCGAAATATTGGGTGTGGTTGTTGTAACCCCGCTTTTTCAATAAGACTGGCATGGGAAGCCTATATTCAATTCCTTAAGGAATTAAGCGTATCGACCAGTCAACTTCCTATATTCAATTCCTAAAGGAGGCGGGACCACATCACTTGGTCGGTGAGAAAGAGGGGCTGGCTGGCAGGCAGTATATGGGGCGTTGTCGTTCGGCCATAGGCAGCGCCTGCTAGGGCAAACTGGCCGGCCAAGTGATGTGGTCCCGCCTCCTTTTGCTCCTGCCTTTATTTGCCGTAGTTTCTCTTTGTTACTTGTTTTCTATTTTTGGTAGGATTTTACTCCTACTAGTCTATGGCGGATCAATTTCCCAGCTTGCCTAGGTTTGGTCTCAACCGATAGGGTTCGAGATATTGCGCAGGCCGCAAAAAACCTAATTAATAAAATTAGGTTAGAAAGATTGAATTTTGTGGGCTGACACAAAATCAATCAATTTATGATGAATTTTGTGCGTTCATACAAAATTACTAATTATGTTTCAGAGAGCAGCATAACTTTGCGTGCCTCTGATTGAGTAATTTTATGCATATCTCAATCCTGACATTTCGGGAAATTCATGTTACTCGGCTGCGAGCGAACACTAATTGTTATGTCATGTCAATATCAAAAGTTCGGCTGGGGAACATAGCATAGAATAAATACTCGACAGACCATGCATTAGTGAGTAATGCGGGTGGAAGATAAAATTTACAGGACATTTGGGATTGTTGCTACACGCACCATTCTGGATAAATTTAATATAAATATACTGAATTGCTCATAAATATGTAAGTAAAGAGGCTTGGGCACTCATCACTTTTAAATGGCTCAGTTTCTTTGCAGAATGATGGCGCATTAAACACAGGGTTTTATAATTTTAGCCCTGAACTAAAAACCACCATCAACATTAAGTCCCCTGCTTAGCACGTAACAATGACATTGTTGCGGGGTAAGCACTAGATGGTGACAGTCAAGAAAATTCACGAGAAAAGTTTGGCATACGTTACCAGGATAGAGGCCGGCTCGGTCTTTGATCAAGACACATTTGATAAAGAATTAAGGCATGCAGTGATCGTCCTCCTAGCATACGCCAATTATTTCTAGGTAGATAAGAATATAATCGGTTGATATCCCGCGTCTAAAGCCTTTATACACGGCAGATAGAGAGTCCTTTCCGTTCCTGTATCTTGTCAATTTGCGGAATATAAATGGAAGCATTTGAGCCCTTCTTTTCACGCCTATAATCACAGAGCTGGACTTCTCTTCCTTCCAGGTACGTGCTTCGTATTCTCTTGTATATATTTTTTCGTGTGTCAGTTGTTTTCGTAACTGTGACACTTTTTTGCAGTGTATGATGGGAACTCCTGGTGATGATTATCCTTCCAAATCCCCAGGGAAGGTTTTTGAAGCTGACAATCGCAGGATAACCGCATTCGAAGAAGTATTGGCTAAGATAGATCGTTCGTAGGTAGACTAGAAATCAAAACTATACTTGACAAACAAGCTTGAGATAGTAACGCTTGTGAGTTCGACCGAGCAGTGCTCTAACACTCCCTTCATTGCCATTCTTGGGGGTGTACAAAGTTAGAGTGTAGATTGGCAAGAGCAACAATTTAATCCAAGATGTTACATCTGTAGGCTTAGCCAGTATCTTGTCTAAAGTTGCTTTCAGGGTTCGGGAGAAGCTGAGCCTACACGGTGGAGGAATGCTGGCCGTTGTCGGGAACTGTTTCTTAAAAATTAATTGCATCCAGCAATTCCAAGGTCAAGCCATTCGCTTCTTCTTCGACAGTTGCAATGCTTGCATCCAAGGAACCTAAAAAAGGTTTCACAATGTCGTAAATCAAGAATTCAATATTATTTCCATCAAGGGTACCGACAATAGTATCACTGTGTTCACGACAGGGACGACTCCATGCACGAAGGTGCATGCATTCACTGCACAACCACATCTGCAGCTGTCTTAAACCAACCTCCCAAGCATCATAAATGTCTGCATTATTACCAATACGTTCTCTGCATTCACCCTTGCTCTCAGCTGAAGAAAAATGACTATCATGAATATGGCTAATAAGTGAACTACGAGTGAAGCCTCTACCCCTAACCCCATCTTGACAACTATCAAAGATCCTAAAAGGACAATGGAATGTTGAGTCAACTAAGGGAGTAACTGCAGCTGGAGAAGATGATGAATCTTGGAATGATGAAGAAGGTAGTCGCTCCATTGACATGACAGAAGGAGAAGAGGTTGAGATGAATTCAAGCCCTGTGATAGTGCCTAGGTGGTTCAATGTTTTTTTCAAACACTTTATGTGCGTTAAACTAGTGATACACTACCGGCTGAAACTTATTTCTTCCCTGCGTGTTGAAGTGGACCAGATTATATTACACTTGAAAGCCTTCCCGTTAACTGGAACTTAGGAGCAAGGAATCAGTTGCAGTAGGGATTGGTGAGAGTAACCACAGTAGCAGACCACAGTTTCTAGGGACCTCAGAAGCAGAATCACAAAAGCAGAAACCAGTAACCAGAGTCACAGAATAGGAATCGGTTTCTAGAATCACAGTAACAGAATCGAATCTCAGTAGAAGAATCACAATAATAGTTTAGGAGGAATCACGGTAATAGTTTAGTGCTTTTTTTTTTTTTTTTGAAGAATCACGGAAAGTAGTTATACTAGGAAGACTTGTTAAACGGCACACAAAACTTTGAAAAGACAACCATCTGACCTACCAAAAATCCAAGATTCCACAGTGGCAGCCAAACTTATATTTTTCATTGTAGTTCCTAAATTAAGCCCAAACTTATATTTTTCATATTTTGTGGAAACAAAACATAGGATGCTGTTGGGAATTCTCTGCAGTGGCAGCCATGGAAGGAATAACACAAATGACAATTGTTTGGTTTATTTCTAAGGTTTTGGATGTGTTCATGTTTGGTTTATACAATTGTTTTATTTCTAAGGTTTAAAGGTGTTTGTGCGGTAAATGGTGTTTCGATGCAGTGGTTTAGGGTTTATTTTGATTTAAATATTCGGAACTTCCGGTTAAAAAATTATATTGGTAAGAATTCATTCTCTTGACTTTATGTTATTGATAGATTATGCTAATCATGATTCATGATTATTACGTACTCATCAATATTTTATTACTGGAAATGTGAATACCATTGATGTTTATCTTTATTAACGTAGTTCATCACTTTTATTAACGTAGTTCATCAACAGTCTCACTTGCTCCGATTTAATACTGATCTTCTAAAAAAATATTTTTGCTCAAGGAAAAACCATTAATGAGATTGTTGTTCATTTCCAAAGTATCCAAACGCTCTTTAAATCTACGGCGAGACCAAATTTTTGACGAAAACTGTCACAAACCAAATGACCCTTAAAATGTGTCCCTTTTATATTCGATAGTTTTAGCGGATCACATGTATACACATCACTACATAACACAGATTTGCTTATAATTTTATAGGTAACCTTCCGACCGCACCCACTGGTGCAATTGATATTGAGATAGGATATAAGTTGAATGAGTGTATTATCCTCAGTAGATGTACTTATCAATTCACAAAATATTGTCTTATAAATTATATATATATATATATATATTATATCTTTGAAATATCTTTGTAACATTATATGTTGGTGGAGAGTGCAATGAAACCAGAGTCCGTTTAAAAGATAACTCTGGATCGAACATGGAAAGTGTATTTGGCTGGCAATGATCTGAGAATTTTCATCACAACGTCCTTTTCAGGAATAGTCTTACCCAATACAAAAGATGCATTAACAATTTCAGACACTTTCTGATTAAAAAGCCATACAAAGGTTTTCCTAATCAGAATTTAGGTTTTGAAGCCTAGCTATTTTTTCAGAGGAATTTCCTTCGAATACAGTTTCTAAGATATCCCAAGCTTCTTTAGACGTAATGCACGTAGTCACATGGTGCTGAAGATCTGGGGTAATGGCATGAATGATAACATTTAATCAGTCAGAATTTTGCTTTGCAGTGAAAATCTCGGCAGGATCATCTGCACCAATATCCTTCGGAACAGTTACATCGCCTTCTGCAACAACCGAAGGATCATATCCATAAACTACACGAACCTATGTTTGAAAATCACGCGCTTGAAGAAAGGCACGCATATCAATTTTGCACCATAGGTAATTCGAGCCATCAAAGACTGGTGGTACGTTTATAGAGATAGCATTTATGTCTAGAGAGTCAGATTGCTACAAACACGGACTTATGAGGTCTTAAACGTGTTTGCCTGCTCTGATACCAATTGAAAAAGAGGGGGGTCTAACAACGACACCCAATATTTTTTTAGGCAATATGTATGGACTAACTCCAATATATTTCCAAGAGAATCAACTAGACAGTCAGGATCAATCAAGGAAAATACATCCAAGAGTTATATCTCTATTTATCAAATCAATCTGCATCGAACAGATAGGAATCTATGATTCTGATCAATAAGAGAAATAACTTGAACGGTATCAAATACAAATGTTCAAATGTCAATCAATTTATATGAACAACCAAAGGTTGGATTATCTAATTGATTGAACTACGCACAACCTGTGATATTTCAATTATATAAAAATATAATACGGAAAAGAAATAACACAAACAACAGAAATTTTGTTAACGAGGAAACCACAAATGCAGAAAAACCCAGGAACCTAGTCCATATTTGAGCACCACACTGCATAAAGCCTCTACAGACTCTAGCCTACTACAAGTTAACTTCAGACTGGAATTTAGTTGAGACTTAACCAATCTCACAATGATTAAGGTACAGTCGCATTCCTTACGCTTCTGAATCCCAGCAGGACTCTACGCACTTGATTCCCTTAGCTGATCTCACCCATAACTAAGAGTTGCTACGACCCAAAGTCGAAGACTTGATAAACAAATCTGTCTCACACAGAAAAGTCTATTGAATAGATAAATCTGACTCCTACAGAAATACCTACGAGTTTTTGTTCCATCTTTTCATAAATCAAGGTGAACAAGAACCGATCGATGTACCAGACTTATATTCCCGAAGAACAGCCTAGTAATATCAATCACCTCACAATGATCTTAACCATATGGTAGCGGAACAAGATATTGCAGAATCACAAACGATGAGAAGAAGATGTTTGTGACTACTTTTTATCATACCTATCGGAGATTGAATCTCGAGAAAATCTTATAGAAGATAGTACTCAATACGATAGAACAAAGGAAGATAAGAACATGCAACTACAGAGAAAATAGTTGGGTCTGGCTTCAGAATCCGTAAACATGAAGTCTTTAAGTCGTTAACCTATAATGGTTTTAGAAAAACCTAGGTTAAAAGAGAATCGACTCTAGTCGCAACTAGTATCACACAGGAGGTGTGGGGATTAGGTTTCCCAGTTGCTAGAGTCCTTATATAGTCTTCAAATCAGGGTTTGCAATCAATGCTACCTTGGTAACAAAGTATTCAATATTCACCGTTAGATGAAAACCTGATTAGGTTCAAGCTAATATTTTTCAACCGTTAGATTGAACTTAGCTTGTTATACACAAATGAAATGTTCCTTCATTTAGATATGGGTAACCGTACCTAAACGTGTACACTTGGTTGGCTCAACAATAGTTAACCGAAGTTAGCCATATGAACACTTTCATATCAACCTTGTTCATCTTTATCACAACTAGTTCAAATGACTCAAATGAAACTAGTTATAGAGTTGTTTGATTGTTTATATTCTCATAGAAGTATACAAGACACAAGTGAAGCAAAATCGATTTTTATTCACTCGAATCAATTCATGGACATTATAGCCACGGTTTGCAAAATATTGCATTCCTTATTATATAAATATATTTGTTCATGAATAAACCGATTTTAGAACTTAATCCACTCAAGTATGCAAACGGGTACACATACTTAGAGTTCCAGACTTGGTATGTCCGCCAGTATGCGAACGGGTACGCAGAATGTCGTTCACGACCAAACTCAGTTTCATTTGTATGCAAACGGGTACGCATACTAAATTCCCGAACTTGGACTGTTAAGCCAGTACGCATACGGGTATGCATACTAAGTTTCCGGACTTCAACTGTTAAACCAGTACGCATACGGGTATGCATACTATGGTTTCCAGACTTGGAGTAACTTGCAACAGTTAGCATACAAGTACGCATACTGTGTTATATCCAATCAAACCAGTTGTGAGTACTCTATAACTAGTTTCATCCTTCCTAGGAATACCAACGTCACATTATTCGTTGATCGGATATTCCACTCAATCAATAACAGGCCTGCACTGCTAATACTAACATGTCTACTCAATGAAGTCTTTAAGTCGTTAACCTATAATGGTTTTATAAAAACCTAGGTTAAAATAGAATCGACTCTAATCGCAACTAGTATAACACAGGAGGTGTGGGGATTAGGTTTCCCAGTTGCTAGAGTCTTTATATAGTCTTCAAATCAGGGTTTGCAATGAATGCTACCTTGGTAACAAAGCATTCAATATTCATCGTTAGATGAATACCTGATTAGATTCAAGCTAGTATCTTTCAACTGTTAGATTGAACTTAGCTTGGTCACCACAAATGAAATGTGCCTTCATTTAGATATGGGTAACCGTACCTAAACGTGTACACTTGGTTGGCTCATTAATAGTTAACCGAAGTTATCCATATGAACACTTTCATATCTACCTTGTTTATCTTTATCACAACTTGTTCAAATGACTCAAATGAAACTAGTTATAGAGTACTCAATGAAGTACTCATAAATGGTTTCAATCATACCCGTATGCGTATTGGATTAACATTTCAAGTCCGGGAATTAAGTACGCATACCCGTTTGCATACTAATTCAACTGAGTTTGGTCGTAAATGATAGTATGTGTAACCGTTCGCATACTGGCGGACAGTCCAAGTCCGGAACTCTAAGTATGCATACCTGTTTGCATACTTGAGTTGGTTAAGTTTTAAAATCGTTTTATTCATGAACAAATACATTTATATAATAAGGAATGCAATCTTTTGCAAACCGTAGCTATAATTTTCATGAATTGATTCGAGTGAATCAAAATCGATTTGCTTCAATTGTGTCTTGTATACCTCTATGAGAATATAAACAATTGAACAACTCTATAACTAGTTTCATTTGAGTCATTTGAACTAGTTGTGATAAAGATGAACAAGGTTGATATGAAAGTGTTCATATGGCTAACTTCGGTTAACTATTGTTGAGCCAACCAAGTGTACACGTTTAGGTACGGTTATCCATATCTAAATGAAAACACATTTCATTTGTGTATAAAAAGCTAAGTTCAATCTAACGGTTGATAGCTTGAATCTAATCAGGTTTTCATCTAACGGTGAATATTGAATGCTTTGTTACCAAGGTAGCATTGATTGCAAACCCTGATTTGAAGACTATATAAGGAATCTAGAAACTGGGAAACCTAATCCCCACACCTCATGTGTGATACTAGTTGCGACTAGAGTCGATTCTCTTTTAACCTAGGTTTTTCTAAAACCATTATGGGTTAACGACTTAGCAGAAACTTCTTCTAACTTAAATTATGATTCAGAATGCGAGTCTGACACTGAGATAGTATCAGCAAAGTAGACTATTATCACCAACAGAGTAGACTATTACTTTCATAGCTTTAGACGACAAGGTCCATGAAATGGTTCGGCACACTCCATTTGAACTCTTGAGCGGTTTAGAGGTAAATAAGATTGATCAGATATTCTCGATAACTAACTGTCTTACCCAACTAATTTTTTCAAAGTTCATTTTAGTGTGAAGATGTTGTTGTTACTCAAATTATATCTTGAAAAAGTGGGGGTACAACAACCACACCCAATATTTCGCTTAGCAATCTGTATGGACAAACTCCAATATACTTTCAATATAATCAACTAGAATCAATCTTAATAAAGTATATCAAAGAGTTATATCTCTCTTTCTTGATTCAATTCTTTCTCAAGCAAATAGAAATTTGCGAGTCTAATTGAATACAAGAGAAATCACTTGAACGGTACCAAAGACCAATGTTCAAGTATCAATCAATTTCAATCACCAACCAAAGGTAGGATTCCGAATTGATTGATTCTAACGTACAACCTGTGATATTTCAATTATATAACAAAATATAATGCGGAATAAAAATAACACAGACACCAGAATTTTGTTAACGAGGAAACCGCAAATGCAAAAAAAACCCGGGACCACACTGTATTAAGCCGCTACACACATTGTATTAAGCCGCTACAGACACTAGCCTACTACAAACTAACTTCGATCTGGACTGTAGTTGAACCCCAATCAATCTCACCCATAACTAAGAGTTGATACGACCCAAAGTCGAAGATTTTAATAAACAAATCTGTATCACACAGAAAAGTCTACATGAATAGATAAATCTCTCTCCCACAGAAATACCTACAAGTTTTTGTTCCGTCTTTTGATAAATCAAGGTGAACATGAACCAATTGATAAACCTGACTTATATTCCCGAAGAACAGCCTAGTATTATCAATCACGTCACAATAATCTTAATCGACGCGGCGAAAGAAGATGTTGTGGAATCACAAACGATAAGACGAAGATGTTTGTGATTACTTTTCTATCTTGCCTATCGGAGATATAAATCTCAAGCCAATCGTTACGATTGTACTCAAAACGATAGAATATGCAAGATCAGATGACACAACTACGAGAAAGTAGTATCGGTCTGGCGTCACAATCCCAATGAAGTCTAAGTCGTTAACCTGGTTTTCAAGAAGAAACCTAAGGTTAAAGGAGAATCAACTCTAGCTAATACAACTAGTATCACACAAGAGGTGTGGGGATTAGGTTTCCCAGTTGCTAGAGTTCTACCTTATATAGTCTTTCAAATCAGGGTTTGCAATCAATGTTAGCTTGGTCACATAGCATTCAATATTCACCGTTAGATGAAACCTGATTTAGATTCAAGTTAATATCTTTCAACCGTTGGATCGAAAACTTAGCTTGTTACACACAAATGAAATGCACGATTTTAGGTTTGTGTAACCATACCCAAACATGTACATTTGTTGGTTCAACAATAGTTAACCAAATGGTTAGCCATATGAGCACTTTCATATCAACCATATTCTTCTTCACCATAACTAGTTCAAATGACTCAAATGAACTAGTTAGAGAGTTGTTCAATTGCAGGGAAATCTTATGTAACTATACAAGACACAATCGAAGCAAAAACGATTTGATTCACTCGAATCGATTCATGAACTTTATAGCCACGGTTTGCATTTAGCATTCCTTAGTTAATATAAATAAGTTCACAAACAATCGTCTTTAGATATAACCAACTTAAGTTCGCAGACTTAAGTTCCCGGAAGGAGTTCTCAAACTCCAGAAATTATTCTCGGGTCGAGAACTTCCGCCAGTTCGCGGACTGGGTTTGCGGACTGAGTTCGCGGACTGAGTTCACGACTCTTGTTCCGGTTCTCTTGATCAACAAAGTTCGCAAACTTCGTTTTAAGGAAAAAATGACTTATACATATATGTATTGCCACACAATGCTTATATCCAACATTGGTTATATAATATAAACTCTCATTTCAATCATTGAAACATTCTTAGAGGACGTTATATAGTTGTTATTCACAAACCATTTTTCGTCAAAGCTTTTCTAAGTGATTGAAACATATCATGACTTTCGTCACTAGGTAAAGATGAACTCGGCCAAAGCGAAAGCTTACCAACACATATTTCGAGAAATAGATAGGCGAGATAAACTCGGCTCGAAATAGAAAATGTGTATAATCAAAGTCTATATAGAAAAACGACTTTTGTCTCAAGATAGGAGATCGATTAGATAGACTTTTGAGTGATAGATAAGTTCAAGTCTCCGCATACCTTTTAGTCGATGAAGTTCCACCAGTTCCTTGAGTAGTCCTTCGTCTTGTATGATGATTTCCATGGAGTTCTTGAGCTCAACTACACTTTCTATCCTAGTCCGAGACTTAGCTATAGTAGACTAGAAATCAAGACTTATAGTTTTGATCACTAACATTGACAAACATGCTTGAGATAGCAATGCATGCGAGTTCGATCGTGCAATGCTCTAACAATCTCCCCCTTTGCCAATTTTAGTGACAAAACTATCAATACATATGGAATACAAAATAAATGAATTAACTTTTGTAGCTCCTATTCCACATGCCTAATCTTCAACATTACTCGAAATCTTCGTCACTTCCAAGTACTCCAATGATCCCAAAGGTTGTAAGTTCAGCATCATCGTTGTTGAAAATCCGTAGCTATAACAACGAGAAAACAAGAGTTCTCAATCATTGTTATATAGTGTCATAGTATCATTATATAGTATCAAAGTTCAATTGTATCACAACTTCTACAACAATACTATGGTGATATGTATCACTCCCCTTTAGTCAATACTCCATCTCACATGGAAACCACTCCCCCTTACATAATGATCCGAAAACCATACGTATTTGTAGTGTGAACTACATATTAATTCTCCCCCTTTATGTCAATAAAATTGGCAAAGGTACGAAAACGGGATCCTAATGAAATTTCCAAAAGAGGAATTTCATGACCAAAAGAAAGCATATATCAACTTGTTTAGAAGCAATCATAAAGCCGAAGCTGAATGCATTCATCAAGGAGTTTATAAAGATACAATATAACCCCTATAATATTCCACAGCCGCACTCCCCACAAAGATCTGGCGATTAAGCACAAGTTCAATTAAGAAGTCTCCCCCATAATATGTCATTCCCGAAAGAACAACAAGAGTGACCTTAATTTCAAAAGAAAAGAAGGATTTCTTTGGACATAACAAATTACATACAAGTATGAATTTGAATCCAACATACTCAATTAAATTAATCACAAGAGAACCCATGATTAATTTAATCGGAAATGCTCAACATAAGTGAACTTATGGAGACTCAAAAATACTTAATTAGATTAATCACAAGAGAACCCATAATTAATCTAATCGGAATACACAACCAAATTAACCACAAAAAGTAATCAATTTAATTGGTCATGCTCAACATAAGAAAACTTATGGAGCAACAACTAAATAACCAACCGAGGATGATTAATTTAGTTGATCATGCTCGACATAAAATACCTCACGGAGCAACAACTAAGCTATGGATAACTCAGTCGATTGTGCTCAACATAAGACACTTTATGGAACAACACAGTATATGCACAAAAATTGTAGACCGGAGGTCGACCAAATACTGTGGAATAATCAAGGATTCATTCTATTTTCCATCACCATTTGCACAATGACATATAATAGACATAATCCTTGTAAACAAAAGATTTTAACCTATCTTCCATCAATAATTGACATAATAGGCTTAACTTTTGTATTTGTCAAAAGTTCATTCCTTCTTTTATCAACACATGCATATCGACATATAAGGGACTTAACTTTTGACAAGATATGGGACAATTACAGTTCACGGACGCAAACATTCATATCCCATAACAAATTGCAATATATAAAACCAATAAGATTAATAATGCAAAAATCATCTTCCTAACAATTTTAGAATTTAAACTAATAAATCTAAAAACATGAAGATGAAAACGTTGGACATAGCTATGTGTAGTCACAATAATGGTTATTCCAAACTCTAGTTATTCTTCTAGTCAAAACAAGAAAAATACTCCCTCCGTCCCATCATTAAGTGACCTATTTGGTTTTTAATTTTGTCCCATCATTAAGTGACCTATATCACTAAACAAGGAGATATTTCTAAAATTACCCTTTTAATTGATTATAAGAAATATAAGAAATATGCATAATTTGATAGGCATGTTTATATTCGTTACGTAGGTGTTTTAAAATGCTTTTCAATTGTATAAAGTTTGCGAACATCCGTGGTGTAGTTTGAGAGATAAATCATTTCAAAATTTCATTAATTATTATCATAAGGATATAATTGTAAAAAATGCTTAAAAATCTCTTTTTCCTTGCTTGCCTTAAAATTTGTGCAAACTTCAAGTAGGTCACTTAATAGTGGGACGGAGGGAGTAGAAGATTTACTAGGTATTAAGACCTTTGAAGAACTCTTTATCTTCCCCAAACTCCTTGTCGTCAACAACCATTGGGACATAAGGTTCATGAAGATACGAGTTAATATCAACAAACCTTTTTGACTGATATCGGACCATGGCCTTCTGAATCTCATGAGTCTTAAACACAAAAGCCTTTATTTGAAGAATCTCCTTTTGCATCTCCTTCAACACTTCAAGAACATCAGAAAACTTCTGAGAATTTGAAGGAACGGCTCTAGGCTTCCTCACATTCCTTCTTTTTCTTTTCAATATCGGAGCAAACGGAGATTTCTCTTTTTCCTTCATGATTGATGGCTTGAAAACCATATTAACATCCTTTCTATCAGAAGACATGGTACTTGGAGCATCCATAGGCGTATGGGTTTGTGACAGGAAATCACAATCTCAACAAGTGGTCTTGAGATAAAAAGAAGTTTCAAGGAAGGAAAAAGGAATGTAGGGTTAACCTTTAACAGGTTCGTGCACGCACAATTCTGAACCCTAAAGAGAGTAGAATTGTCGAGAATAACCCTCCTTTATTGATAGACACAAAACTAAGAAAAGAAGAAAAAAAAACTTTTCTTAAATCCCGAGAGGTACACAATCTTGTCTCTTTTGATCAAGCACATGAGACAGGATTTATCAATCAACACAATCAAGTTGTGCTGCGGTGAACAACAATTTGTCCACCATTTTCCTTTTGAGAGGAATCCACATACCTCTGTCTATCAAGGAGATTTGACCATACTTTCTTCTCTAATGGTCTTCTTTTATCCTTGGAAACTAACTTCTTAGACGAAGATAAAATCCTACATACCTCAGCGGTCTTTTGAGCAAGTTTAAGCTTGTTTGCTAATTGATTTTCTCTTCATTGAAGTTTGTTGACGTGCCTCAATTGGTGTTTGTACTTGTAACACCTTGAAAGTTCATGATCCTTTAGAGAACAGTACGAGCACGTCAATCTAGGATAAAAATTAGGCTTCTGAGATGTGCAAGCAGCTAGACACATGGTGGAACTTGAAACATTACATATAGAGTTTCCAAAGAATGGGTCAATTTTTTCTTCCAGATTAGTTGGGTTTTCTTCTGAAAGAATATAAAGATTGATGTATGTATTGCTACAATTATCAAAATCAATATTTTCACCAAGAAGTACAACACTTGATTTTTCTTCTTCATTAGAATCATAGCTGTCAGACATTTCTGTAGGATCAGAATCTCGCAACGATAATATCTCAACGAAATTATCAACAACACAACACAACAGCGTCGCAGACACAATTTCAGAAATGATACGATAAATGACATCAGCTAAGATCACGAGAAAGATGTGATAGTCCTGCGAAAATTAGAGAGCTTGCGAAATTAATATTTGTAAGGTTGCGAGAATGTCGCAGATTATACCCGTAAATAAAGGATTCTAGGTGTAGAATCACCCTACAATGCGTTAATTGGTCGACCTTGGCTACATGGGATTCTAGGTGTAGCTTCAACTTTCCACCATTGCATCAAATTCCCTCACCCCAGTGGTGTAGGAATCACAAAGGGAGATTGGGTTGAAGGAAAGAGGTGTTACGAAACTGAGATAGAATCTTGTGAAGGAAGAGCGAACAAGAAGGAAAACTGGCGAAACAAAATCAAGGATACACAAAGAAGTGAGAAGTTGATGGTGGATGCAATCGAAATGAAAGGAGAAGAGATGTTGTGAAACTAATGCTAGCTCAGAATAAAAATGATGAACATACCACTACCAAGGAAGCAGTAACAGAAAATAATAAAAAAGCAGAGGATGACAAAGGTAATGCAAACAAGAAATGTATGAATGATTAAGTTGTTGCGATACTCTCGCAATAAGTAAAATTATCAAAAATACATTTGATTGAATGGAAAAATTGATATTGCGAAATTCAGATACAATATGATGATTTGCGAGACCCTCGCAGAGATAATAAATTTTACAGAAGACAATCATAGAAAAATGACAAAAAAGAAAGGGGCAAACCTTTATGGCGTACACCCTAGTTCGCGAATGCAATTTCGCAAGAGGCAAATGTAAGACCTAAAGTACGTCATATAAGGGGGTACCTGTTGAATGGCACAAGGAAAGGATACACCGCCACCGGAACCTGAGTCATGGAGATTTGGGGTCAATAAAGCCCATCCGGGAGAGGCACCTTGGATTCTCAGCTTAAGCATATGACTTAAGTTGAGCGACTAAGGTAATAAGGACTCTCCCAAGGAGTGCAGATCTGATCAAGGCGCCGAGGTACACGGTTGAGTCAAGAGTGCCAGGGAAGTTTGAAGCTTACTTTGCCATTCTTGACAAGTCTTGGCTTATACTGCACTCAGCCTGAAGAAAACCCTACTTAGGGTGCAGTCTCGTAACCATAAGCCCTATAGGTAAAAGGGATAAGAGTCTGCGAAAACAACTGGTTGTTGTTAAGACTGGATGGGAGGAGCTAACCTTGTATGGTATAAGTACGGATCCTTGAAGGGGCAACCAGGGGGAGATAAGGGCGGCACCCTCCATTAGGGAGCTGATAAGTGTCTTAAGACGCAAATATCATGAGGCTTTTTATTCGCAAGGATATTAAGGCTTGTCATATTTGTGCAACAATCCTGAAGAGGAAATAATACAAAAGAAAAGGATAAGACGAGATCAATGGGTTTTCGAATGAAAGTGCGAAGACGTCCTGCGATTTCGTTGCTAGACGACAATGTCATGGGGCTTCATTTTCGCAAGAATATTTAGGCCTGTCATATTGTCGCAACATTCCTGAAGAGGCCATAATACAAAAGAAAAAGTTAAGGCAAGATCAATGGGTTTTTGCATGAAAGTGTAAGGACGTCCTGCGATTTTGTCGCAATGACAAGAGGTGGCATAATAAGACCTTTAATTAGGAAGGCAAAATAAGACCACATAGGAATGAGATTTTGAAAAGAATCAAAATTCACTTCGCATAAGATTGCGAAGTTATACATAATTAACTGCGAAATTGAGACATGAAATAAGAATTTTTTTTATGAAATCTCTCATTTGGATTCAAATAACAGACGAAAGTATGGGAATGTATAAAATTAGAAAATGTTATTTGTCTCCATATGATAGATTTACTCAAAGATTCAAGAATTAACGATTATATTAATTAACTGTATTGCAAAGAAGAATTATTTTAATGAATGCAGGTCAAAATGAAAGAAACACAAATATACAGAAAGAAGAAATAAATGTACAAGTATTACAAAGAATCAAAGAAAGAAATAAAGACTACTTCTTAGTTGATCCTTCATTATCTTCATCAGACTTGTTCCCTTCTTTGTCTGCGTCAGAATCTTCATCACCATCAGAACCTCCATCACTATCAGATTCTTCATCGTCAGCTTCGCTATCAGAGATAATCAAACTGGGAGTATTCTGTGGGATTTCTTCCAAGAGACAAGGATAATCAGAATGTGGGATATTATGATCGTCAGAAACCATTTGGATAGTTTGATTGCGAAAATGCATAGCATCATTCTTAAAATTCGCAACAGTGATCTTGATTTGATTCTTTAATCTAGAATACTTGTCGTTGCGAGAAGAAAGATTCTTTGCGAGTTCCTCCTTTTCAGCTTCGAGTTCTTCAATCTTTTCACGATATCTATTTTCAGAATCTGCGAGCAAAAGACAATCAATTATTAACTTGATGAAAATTCATAAGAAGCAAAATATTAGTAAAGAAGAGCAGTTAATAACCTTCTCTGTCAGAAATCATATCTCTAATCAAGGCTGTATGCTCAACTTGGAGACTAAAATTTACACCTAAATCTTTTATAGCATCATCTAAGATTTTCGCAACCCAAACAAATTCATCCTCACTACTTATAAGAAGACGAGAACGAATTTGATTTTCCCTTTCGCAGAGTTCGATGTTCTTGCGGTTAGCTTCATCTCTTTCAAGTTGAACTTCAAGAAGAGCCTCTTGGAATTTCGCCAAAGCCTTGGCACCTTGATCAGAGATGCGATCCTTATCATCTATGAGACCTCTAATTTTGGTTCTTAACTCATTGGTTTTCTCTTTAAAATCAAGAAGGAGACGCTTAAATCGGTTGGCTAAGCCTAAACTAGATCTATGGTCAATTTCTAAGAGGCGAAATTTAGATCTAAGCTCATTTAGAGAAAGAGATGAAAATCTATAATTTGAGAAGCTATTTAAGGAATTGTTAAGACGCTCAAGAAGGGTATCATTATCCAAGGCATTAGGAAATGAACGAAGAAGGGTAGCTTCATCAGAAAGACCATAAATGTCTGCAAAAAGGATCATTTAAATAAGATAAAACAACAGGATGAATGAATGAAGGGAAAAGAGAAAAGTAACATACCGTAAAGTTGATTATTAGCTTGCTGAAGACTAGAGATTTTGTTCTTATACGAAGAAGAATCAATTTCTAATTGTCTATTTTTCTCGCGAAGACCTTTAACTTCAGCTTCCAATTCTTCATTCTTTGTGCAAATTGAAGATTCTTCTTTTCAAGATTTTCGCGTCTTCTCTCTAGATCTGAGGCAACAGCAAAAGAAGCTTTTCCATCCTGCGAGAAAATATAAAAAATATTAATATAGAAAGAAATTTTGAGTTATGACAATGAAGAATAAAGGATAAAATATACCAGACTATTGAGAGAATGCAAGAAGTCGGGAGTCACTGATCTAGAAACTCCACGAAGAGAACTATCACCATCCAGTAAAGGGACATCGCAAAGGAGCGAGAGCTTGCAGGTGTTGCGAATTGGCTATCTCCCATTCCTTGTAGAGAATCAAAAAGAGGCCAGAGAGCTTAGCCATAGAAGATTCAGGTGGAAATCTTCACTTGCGACAAGATCATCATTGTCCTCATCACCTTGTCACTTTCGAATTTTCTGAGGAGGAATATTTGAAGGAGAAAAGAACGACTTTCCTTTTCTTTGGAGGAGGACAGTTGATTTTTCTCTGCGAAGAGCACCTTTACCTTTATCACCATCTTCGCAACATCAGCAGGTCTTCTATTTCAACAATAATCTTCACACACAATATAAAATAAGAAATGGAAGCAACAGTATACAGTTTAAAATCATAAGAAAAATTTCTTACCTCATCTGTGTATGAGCGAAGAGCTAACAGAGTACTAGCTTTCCCAGTCCTGTTATAACTATCTTTCAGTTTTTGGATCTGCGGAATGTCGCAAGAGTTAGCGAACAGAATAATAAAAATCAATAAAGAAATATAAAGTGAGTTAAATGGGAAGAAACATACCTCTTTCTCCTTCTCGGGCCAAGAGAAAACCCAAGGTTGATAAGCAGCGAGATTCGCAGGAAGAACATTTGACCCAGCAATGTAGGGTCCTTTTAGCATTAAAGGAAAAACACACCATTTATCATCTTTGGATTGGCGAGGAGTTGTGTTTTTACCAGAATGCCAGTCAATATCTTGCATGAGAATTTTGGCTTCATCAATGTTATCTTTCCTTTTTAAGCGAATACCCCAGCGAGTATTCTCTTTCTTCATGGAGATAAGTTCATAGTTCTCAAAGAAACTCGCTACTGTGTATTTCTCAGCAATTATCTCTAGGTTTGCGAATTTAGGATCCCTAAGTTCTTTGGAGTACAGAGATCCTCTACCAGCACCACGGTTAGCGAACTCTAGCATCAGACGGATGCAGTCCCCACTCAGTTGGAAGACAGCTCGCGAAAATCCCGAGTGAGCGAGAATTTCATAAAATAAAGGAAGATCTGGGTTATAAAGAGGAATAGGGAGACCTGCGAGAATCTGACCTAGCGAAATTATGATTGATTGATTATCACAATACTGATCAGAGAAAAGTTTGAAAAAAAGAATTGATTTGGCATTTTCACCAGGAATGGTGGAGAGTGTGAAACCTTTATCAACAAGATCTTTTTGGACATCTTTTAAACTTTTCTCATGTCTATGACCACTTGGAGCCATATTTGAATATAGAGTATGGGAATGAATAAAAAGTAAGAGGATTGAAGAGGGAAAAAATTACAGCAGCAGAACTTGCAGAAGAATAACAGAGTTGCAGAGATGAGAGAATAAAAATAGAAGAGAAATTAAAAAGAAAAGTAGAAAGAAGAGTAAGAAGAGTATATAAAGGGGAGGATTTTTTTTACTCGAAGAAATAAAAACCATTAAGACGAAAAGACGTGAGCGGTTGAAAAGCAGCGGTTACAGAAGACATGTCAAGAAACAAATGGAAGAAAGAATACGTGTGATAAATGCAGAATATGAAAAGATGAACAACTGCGGCATTTCTCACATCATTCTCTACTTCGAAGAGAAGATATGATAAGAGGCAAGATGTAGGATCAGAATCTCGCAACGATAATATCTCAGCGAAATTATCAACAACACAACACAACAACATCGCAGAACAATTTCAGAAATGATACGATAAATGACGTCAGCTAAGATCACGAGAAAGATGTGATAGTCCTGCGAAAATTAGAGAGCTTGCAAAATTAATATTTGTAAGGTTGCGAGAATGTCGCAGATTATACCCGAAAATAAAGGACAGATTACTGTCATCCACTATATATTTCCCTATAAATAGTCGTTCAAGTTGTAAAGAAGGAGAGAGATCTTTTTTGAGTAAAAAACAAGTAAGTAGGAGAGAGAAAGTCTAGAGTAGAAGTGATTCTTGATTTCTTTATCTTTTCTTGTAAGAACATTCAAAGATTGATCAATCAAATTAAGAGTGTAAATTTAAAAATGAGTTGATTAATAATGAAATCATATGAGGGGTGTAGTGTAGGATTTCCTGCAACTACAATTTCATCAAGAGTTGCATCAAGACCTTTGTTCCCAGTGTATTTTCTACGATTTGGACACTCCTTTGCAAAATGACCAAATCCTTTACACTTAAAGCACTGAGGCATATCCTCGTCATCAGTTTCATCAATATCCCTATTTTTAGGAGGAACACGATTATGAGGTTTGACTGATGCTTTAGGCTTATCTCTGGAGAGCCGTTTACTTCTCTTCAACAGAAGATCCCTAAACTGTCTTGTGATCATCGAGACTGACTTGTCAAGATCTTCGTCTGATGAATCTGTCTCAGAGCGATCGTCTTCAGAGATATACACTTTTTTACTTTTATCAAGTAATTTAGTGTCCTTTAGTGCTTTGACGTAACATCCTTAGATTTGGATGTATGCTCATGATCAAAGATCTTAAGCTTCCCAACCAGCGTATTTCTGGAGAGATTATCTAGGTTATTTCCATCAACGATGGCATGCTTTTTAGAATTGTATCTAGATGGCAGCGATCTGAGAATTTTCATCACAATGTCCTTTTCAGGAATAGTCTTACCTAATGCAAAAGATGCATTAACAATTTCAGACACTTTGTGATTAAACTCATCAAATGTTTCTTCATCTGCCATACGAAGGTTTTCCCAATTGGAATTAAGGTTTTGAAGCCTAGCTTCCTTTTCACTAGTATTACCTTCAAATACGGTTTCTAATATATCCCACGCTTCTTTAGACATAGTGCAATTTGACACATGGTGCTGAAGATTCAAGGTAATGGCATGTATGGTGGCATTCAAACTGTCGGAATTTTGATTTGCAGCAAGTATCTCGGCAGGGTTGTATTCTCCAATATCCTTGGGAACGTTTACATTTCCAACTGCCACAACGAGAGTATTATAGCCATTAACAACATATACCCATGATTGAAAATCACGTGCTTGAAGAAAAGCTCGCATAGCAATTTTCCACCATAATTAATTAGAGCCATCGAAGACTGGTCGTACGTTGATAGAGATAGCACCTCTGTCCATAGAGTCAGATCGCTACAAACACGGACTTATAAGGTCTTGAACGTGTTTGCATGCTCTGATACCAATTGAAAAAGTGGGGGTACAACAACCACACCCAATATTTCGCTTAGAAATCTGTATGGACAAACTCCAATATACTTTCAAGAGAATCAACTAGACTCAATCTTAATAAAGTATATCAAAGAGTTATATCTCTCTTTCTTTATTCAATTCTTTCTCAAGCAAATAGAAATCTGCGAGTCTAATTGAATACAAGAGAAATCACTTGAATGGTACCAAAGATCAATGTTCAAGTATCAATCAATTTCAATCAACAACCAAAGGTCGGATTTCCAACTGATTGATTCTAACACACAATCTGTGATATTTCAATTATATAACAAAATATAATGTGGAATAGAAATAACACAGACACCAGAATTTTGTTAACGAGGAAACCGCAAATGCAGCAACCCCCGGGACATAGTCCAGATTGAACACACACTGTACTAAGCCGCTACAGACACTAGCGTACTACAAACTAACTTCGGTCTGGACTGTAGTTGAACCCCAATCAATCTCACACTGATCCAAGGTATAGTTATACTGCTACGTCTCTGATCCCAGCAGGATACTAAGCACTTGATTCCCTTAGCTGATCTCACCCACAACTAAGAGTTGCTACGACCCAAATTCGAAGACTTTAATAAACAAATTTGTATGATCGCTGTCGTAGGCGTCAAAAATAATTACACTTTTTTACTACTCAAAATATATAATGAAGCAAGGGCAAGAAAGGATCGTTCCCACAGAGAGATCTTAGGTTGTCAATATGTATCGGTTTCTTATGGTAACACTTGGGGGGGGGGGGGTTTCTGATTTTTATAAAGTAAACTACAATAAAAGCAAACAAATAAAAGTAAACAAATCAACTCAAGGATATGTGAAAGTATTGGTCAAGGATTTCGTTTTCATTCACTAACACGTTCTTGTCTTATAACTAGAATTGATATTTAATCTCTCATTATCATAAGCCCTAAGATACCTAGCCGAAAGAATATCCCGCAATTTCCTCTTATCGTCACACATACATGTAAAACGATGCAAGTATGAATTTTACCAAAAGAATAACCTAACGCCTTGCGCTAATCAAGTTCAATTCCCATGGAGCATTAAGATTCATGAAATTAGGCTAATCAATGCAATTGAAATACATTGCGCAAATAATTCGAACAAAGGTCATGGTTCACATATGATTACAAGGATATATCACTACAACCTACAATCATATTTATGCTACTTGTGTTCAAGGATTATCGCTCGATGATTAATCCTAAACTAGCTATAGATATGAATATGAGTTCTACCAATTTGCAACTTGACAAAACAAATACTCAATCATATTGTAATATGTCAATCATACAACTATATTTTCAGAGAATCATGAACGATAAATTTGAGACTGTGAGTGGGGAAAAACGATTTGCTGGTTTTTACGGAATTGAAGAGTCGACCGTGTGGAGATTCCTTGAACCGAGCGAAATGTTGAACCTCACACAGATGTACTGCAAGAAGGGAGTGCTTTAAGTTAGAGAGATCAATCTGTAAGACCCCGGCCTAAACCAAGAACAATGGTCGTTCCAGAGTCAATTCAGTCACAAGAGAGGATGGGTTGATCTCTAGGAGGGAAGCTGAGAAATGCGTGAGATCAATGGTGATCTAAGATTGTAGGTGTGTTGTGAATTCAGCGTGAAAATGCTCTGAATGATTGAATTTTGCTCAATTGAGAGTAATTTCTGTGAGTTCGTGTAGACGAAAGATTGTCTGTATGAACTTTGATGAGAAATTGCTCGTCTTGGCGAATATTGTTCGAGTGTTCGAAAACTTCTCCGTCTTTTCAATCAGGATTCAGAGACATTTTATAATGTCGTAGTTGAAAACACCATGATCCCATGAAGTGTGACAGTTGCTGGAATCAGAGAATTAGAAATGGGGAAATCATGTTAAAACCAATTACTCATCGTGCGGAGACTTGGTTAACTTTCCACCCACTACTTTTCTGACTCTTCCAACTGATTGCACGACTTGCTCACCTTCTCATCGTGGGTGAACACACGTGCCGTAGACCGCCAGACCAAAAGCCTAGTTAATATCCCCCCATGTGACACGATTAAAATCTCGTGATTCTGGAGTTAGTTGCTGAGTTTATGGGACGATGAGTCCATGTAGCGCTGAGTTGAACATGATTAGCAAATGTTTCGAAACTCATGAATTTAATGTGTCTGCTGAGACGAGGTATCATTATAACCTAAGACGAGCAAAACTGTGTTGCTAAATTGTTGAATATTGGTAGTTGAACCAATATTCTTTGATTTGAGCAAATATTGCTAGTCTGAGTGAATATTACTAATTGAATAAATATTGTCGGTTCGAGCGAATATTGCTAGTTCGAGCAAATATTGTTCTTTTGATGAATTGTTGGTAGCTGGACCAAATAAAATATTAATTTAAGTTACTGACTGCTGGGTCGAGCAAAATAAATACGAATGTTAATCATGGAATCAACATAAAATTATCAGAGTGTTCGAATCTGCTCAGAATTACGTTTCTGCGGAGCTCTGGATTCAAAACCCTAATTTTACCGAGATAATGATTTATTGCAAATCACATAAGACCGTCTACATGGGATGATGGGATCACCATATAACGCCCAGATTCTCGAATGAGCAAAAATACCAAAGTCTCTTGAGGACCAGTTGGTGAAAGAATGATTAAATGTTGGTTTAATCATTTACTGAAATAATGCTCGTGTGAGCGACAAATCATAAAACCTGGTTTTATGGAAAATATGAGGGACCGGCTCTTGATGGCCGTGGGACCAGTAGATGGTCATTTGAGCAAACTTCCAATTGTTTGGAAAGAGTTTGAACCTAATATGAGCAGCTGAGCAAATTAGGTTAAAATCATTAAAGCACGCGGGACCAGCTGTTTGCAAGCCTCAGGGTCACCCTTGGTCGGTCAAGGGGATGTGCCCTGTCACCATAGTGTCCGTGCTTCAGTACTGAGAATTTTGATATTTTCTGATGCACATTTGAGCAACATTTGGAGAAAATATGCAAAATCCATGGTTTTGCTGAAACCGGCAAAAATACAAGAGATGATGAAAATAATAAATAAACAAGGAATCACAAGGTGTGGGACCGACCACGGCTAGGGCATGGCCGGCCGGCTAACACGTTGTCCCACATGCTTTTCCCAGTTTTATGTGATTTTATGTATTTTTCTCTGATTTAAGGGAAATTCCATGAAACTGGAGAGTTTGGCGAAATTAGGGAACTTCCATGAGATAAGAGACATAAATTAAAATATAAAAATAGGGAATGGGAGTGTGGGACCGGCAATGGCCGTGGCATGGCCGGCCGGCCAATGGGCGCGGGTCCCAAGGCACTCTTTCCAATTTTATGTAATTTTGATGATTTTAGATAATTTTCATAAAATCAAAGGGATTTGTTGAAAACCAAGATATTTTGTTGAAATCAGGGAGTTCACATGAAATCAGGAAACAAAACACCAAATAATAATAAAATAATGGGTGTGTGGGACCGGCTAGGGCATGGCCGGCCGGCTAGAGCCCGGTCCCACAAGTTTTCCTAATTTTTTAATAATTTCCATGATTTTAGAGAAAATACATGAAATTAGGTAATTTTCATGATTTTAGAAAAAATTCATAAAATCAAGGAATTTTCATAATTTGAGAGAAATAATAAAATAATGGAGACGTGAGCTGTGGGACCGGCCACGGCTAAGGCATGACCGGCGGTCCCGCGACACCTTTCCCTAATTTTATTATTTTTTGGTAAAATCATGTGATTTAGATAAAAATACATGAAATTAGGTAATTTTCATGATTTTAGGGAAAATTCATAAAATCAAGGAATTTTCATAATTTGAGAAAAATAATAAAATAATGGAGACGTGAGGTGTGGGACCGGCCACGACCAAGGCATGGCCAGCTGGTGCTCGGTCCGCGACACCTTTCCCTAATTTTATTATTTTTTGATAAAATCATGTGATTTAGATAATTTCTTTGAAATAAAGGAAATGTGCTCGAACGAGAGGATTTTCATGAGATCGTGAAAATAGTAAAAATATGGTAAAATATAAAATTGGGCGCGGGACTAGTCACGGCATGACTGGCCGGCTGGTGAGCCTAGTCCCCTGGCGCTTTTGTTTAATATTTTATTATTATTATTTTCCCTTCCTATTTTGCATAGGTTGCTCGTTCGTTCGTATTTTTGAAATGCTCGTTCGTGCATCCAAAATGCTTGTCTGTGCATTATCTGCTAATTACACTTGCACCATTTTTGTCAGGGCTTATTCGATGCTCAGATGCCTGTTCCGTTGAATATTTATTACTAACCTTTGGAATTCTGTTGGGAAGAACCACAGATTGAAGTAACGAAATATAACGAGGAATCGTAGAATATTGCTGAATATTCAGGCGATTAATTGACGACTCGTAGAATATTGCTGGATATTCAGACGATGGCTCGTAGGATATTGCTGGATATTCAGACGATTTAAGATAATTAATTGTTGGCTCTATACTAGAAGGGATTCCTGTCTAGGAGCATTAATTATCTGAGGGTTGAGCAATATGAACTTACTGGAGTGTCATATTCCTCTTGCATATTCGGGGAAAATCTGGTTACATCCTGAAGACGTTGTCGCTCTATACTTGCAGAAATGCTGTCTAGGAGCCGCCCAATCTTTCGATTCTATACAGTATGAGATGTGTCGTGGCATCAGCTGAGAGACTGCACATCTTCATCTTCTCTGAGAGACTTTCTCCATCAGAGGTGGCATGAGCTTTCATGCATAGATACATGAGTCTCGATACTCATCCGATTGCCGTATCCGGAGTAATTACTGAAATTGCTCAGTATTCATGAGATGTGCCGTGGCCTCAGCCGAGAGACTACACATCTACACGTACTCTGAGAGACAGCCTTCTCAGTCAGAGATTTATGACATGAGCTTTCATGCTTTAATGAGAGACATGAGTCTCAATACTCATCCGGTTGCCAAATATGGAGTATAGTTTTACAATTCTACCCTTTGTCGAAAATCCACCATCTACAGAGACAAAACTAATTCATTAAACCCAAAATCATGTTATGTGAAATCAACTTAATCCATAAACCAATAATAAAATTAACTACTCATGTTCAAGGAGTTCATCACAAGAATATAGAGAAAAGTTTTCATGTTGTAAACAATAGAAACAAAAGTAGATAAGAAGATTTTCCCTTTTGTGTGTTCTCTCAAACCCTTTTTATACAGCTTTCCAATTCTGCCGTCGACTCCAATTAAGTCTCTCACAGCCCATTAACCAACCCCAGTCAAATACAGGTCCAAGCCAATCTCTGCCAACTCGGGATATCCCACTGAGTCAACTCAGCCATAACTCTGCCGAGTTTCTACTGTTTTCTGCCGTTTCCAGGCCAATTACAGGCCTTTTATAGCTCCTCTCCTGTGCAATGTCATTCAATCAACAGCAGTAACTCCATTTCAGCTTCTTGGTTCAACTGCAACCAAGCTCAATCGACTCCTGCACAATTGGCAGCATCATACCTCCTTGTTCATTCAAATGTAACTGCAAATCACATTCATTTATCACTTCAGTTCAGCTGCAATACCCTCCATTTCTTTCACCATTCTCGTTGTAAACTCCACTTACAGTTCACGACTCATTACTCTTTATAGCTTCGCCAGTAGTCGACAAACCCTGTAAATCATCATACCAATAACTCCATCCCATCTGACTAATTCAATACATGCCCTGTAATCTCAGTCATTTCTGTCACAAGCTCTGTCCCTAACTGCATCTTCGCTGGCCTATAACTCCTTGTATCTCATACTTCTCTTATTCCTCCAACAGCACCTGCTCTTGCTTAGAGACTCCACTGCAAACCAGCCAGAAACAGCTAGCACCATCAGTTCAGCTGCAACCATTCTAACCACCATTCCGTCTCAGCTAACTGAACTTCCATTGTAGCCATCTCTGCCAACTGAGCCAACACCAAGCTTATTACCTGCACTTCTCATACCCAGTAGCGGCTTCAAAATCATTTCAGTTGCATACAATCGCAACACTGCAACAGCTTCTTCACTGCTTCCATCTCAAATCACTTCCTTGTTCCAATTGCATAATCTGCTCAACTGATATGTGCCCAGCCAATTCCAAGCTCTCCATTCCTGTAACACAACCACTTATTTCTTGTCGTGAACAACAACAACTCATGTCTTTTATAGCTTGAATTCCATTTGCAGTCCCATTATCTCAACACAGACATTCAGTCCTTGCCTTCTACCTGCAACATTAACATTCTCCTCCATTTATCAGTAAACACCCATGACTATCAACTCGAGCCTCATACGCATACACATATGTGTGTGTTTCTTAGCATCAGAACATCACCAGCACCTGCAATCACTTCAAATGCTCGTTCTCAACTGCAGCATCAACACTATCACCTTAACTCCATAAACCCTTGGTAATCACCCTCAACATCACTGCAATCACAAGCACCTTAGGCTCAATCTGACCCATGTAATTCCTCCTCAAATTTGATGTCAACAGCATCACTCCAACTTCTACTTATGGCTGCAGTTCTCAATCAAACTTGAGAGCAAAAGAAACCCATTCTTCCCTCGATTCTTCTTTATCGAATCCATCTTCTATTAACATCAGCAGCAACTCATTATCTCACCAATCTCTGAGTCTTCTCGAGCATAAATCCAACCAGTACTCACTGAAATCACCAGCAGCTCAAATCTTTCATCTGATTTCGACAACTCCTACCCAAATTCCATCTCAATCATTTTATCAGACCCCCTTTCTCACAATTTCGGCTGCAGGGAATGAATTGGGGAAGAAAATCAAATGAGAACCCTGATTTTTTTTCCTCTCGATATTATTAGGACAGAAAGAGTGGGACGGTTGTTGACACCCCAATATTGAAGTTCCCCTGATAATTAAATGCCTGCCTTTAGTGCTTTCTATGAGAACTCCAGTTGGTCGCCCCCTATCCGAAGACGAGCTCCCAACATCCTGTCAAATGACTCTTTGTCCTTTCTGCTCAAAATACACGGTTTCTTCTTCTTTCGCTCCAAGTGGCTCCAAAACATCTATAATACTCAAAATCAAACATAAGATACATAATTTACCCGAAAAGTAGCAAAGAAAGCATAAACAATTGATAAATATTAAGGTGTTTTCGACACCTATCACTGTATCACACAGAAAAGTCTACAGGAATAGATAAATCTGTCTCCCACAGAAATACCTACAAGTTTTTGTTCCGTCTTTTGATAAATCAAGGTGAACAAGAACCAATTGATAAACCAGACTTATATTCCCGAAGAACAACCTAGTATTATCAATCACCTCATAATAATCTTAATCGACGCAGCGAAAGAAGATATTGTGGAATCACAAACGATGAGACGAAGATGTTTGTGATTACTTTTCTATCTTGCGTATCAGAGATACAAATCTTAAGCCAACCGTTACGATTGTACTCAAAACGATAGAAGATGCAAGATCAGATCACACAACTACGAGAAAGTAGTATCAGTCTGGCTTCACAATCCCAATGAATTCTTTAAGTCGTTAACCTGGTTTACAATAAGAAACCTAAGGTTAAAGGAGAATCGACTCTAGCTAATACAACTAGTATCACACAGGAGGTGTGGGGATTAGGTTTCCTAATTGCTAGAGTTCTCCCTTATATAGTCTTTCAAATCAGGATTTGCAATCAATGTTAGCTTGGTAACAAAGAATTCAATATTCACTGTTAGATGAAAACCTGATTTATATCCAAGATAATATCTTTCAACCGTTGGATCGAAAACTTAGCTTGTTACACACAAATGAAATGCAGGATTTTAGGTTTGTGTAACCGTACCCAAACATGTACGTTTGTTGGTTCAACAATAGTTAACCAAATGGTTAGCCATATGAGCACTTTCATATCAACCATATTCTTCTTCACCATAACTAGTTCAAATGACTCAAATGAACTAGTTAGAGAGTTGTTCAATTGCAAGGAAATCTTATGTAACTACACAAGACACAATCGAAGCAAAAACGATTTGATTCACTCGAATCGGTTCATGAAATTTATATCCACGGTTTTCATTTAGCATTCCTTAGTTAATATAAATAAGTTCACAAACAATCATCTTTAGATATAACCAACTTAAGTTCGCAGACTTAAGTTCCCGGAAGGAGTTCTCAAACTCCAGCAGATATTCTCGGGTCGAGAACTTCCGCCAGTTCGTGGACGGGGTTCGCGGCTGAGTTCACGGCTCTTGTTCCGGTTCTCTTGATCAACAAAGTTCGCAAACTTCGGTTCAAGGAAAAAAGGACTTATACATATATGTGTTTCCACACAATGCTTATATCCAACATTGGTTATATAATCTAAACTCTCATTTCAATCATTGAAACATTCTTAGAGGACGTTATATAGTTGTTATTCACAAACAATTTTCGTCAAAGCAATTTTCAAAGTGATTGAAACATATCATGATTTTCTTCACTAGGTAAAGATGAACTTGGCCAAAGCGAAAGTTTACCAACACATATTTCGAGAAATAGATAGGCGAGATAAACTCGGCTCGAAATAGCAAATGTGTATAATCAAAGTCTATATAGCAAAACGACTTTTGTCTCAAGATAGGAGATAGAGTAGATATACTTTTGAGTGATAGATAAGTTCAATTCTCCACATACCTTTTAGTCGATGAAGTTCCACCAGTTCCTTGAGTTGTCCTTCGTCTTGTATGATGATTGCCATGGAGTTCTTGATCTGTATTACACTTTCTATCCTAGTCCGAGACTTAGCTATAGTAGACTAGAAATCAAGACTTATAGTTTTGATCGCTAACATTGACAAACATGCTTGATATAGAAACGCATGCGAGTTCGACCGAGCTATGCTCTAACAATCTCCCCCTTTGTCAATTTTAGTGACAAAACTATCAATACATATGGAATACAAAAATAAATGAATTAACTTTTGTAGCTCCTATTCCACATGCCTAATCTTCAGCATTACTCGAAATCTTCGTCACTTCCAAGTACTCCAATGATCCCAAAGGTTGTAAGTTCAGCATCATCGTTGTTGAAAATCCGTAGCTATAACAACGAGAAAACAAGAGTTCTCAATCATTGTTATATAGTGTCATAATATCATTATATAGTACCAAAGTTCAATTGTATCACAACTTCGACAACAATACTATGGTGATATGTATTACTCCCCCTTAGTCAATACTCCATCTCACATGGAAACCACTCCCCCTTACATAATGATCCGAAAACCATATGTATTTTTAGTGTGAACTACATATTAATTCTCCCCCTTTTTGTCAATAAAATTGGCAAAGGTACGAAAACGGGATCCTAATGAAATTTACAAAAGAGACATTTCATGACCAAAAGAAAGCATATATCAACTTGTTTAGATGAAATCATAAATCCGAAGCTAAATGCATTCATCAAGGAGTTTATAAAGATACAAGATAACCCCTATAATATTCCACAGCCGCACTCCCCACAAAGATCTGGCGATTAAGCACAAGTTCAATTAAGAACTCTCTCCCATAATATGTCATTCCCGAAAGAACAACAAGAGCGACCTTAATTTCAAAAGAAAAGAAGGATTTCTTTGGACATAACAAATTACATACAAGTATGAATTTGAATCCAAAATACTCAATTAAATTAACCACAAGAGAACCCATGATTAATTTAATCGGAAATGCTCAACATAAGTGAACTTATGGAGACTCAAAAATACTCAATTAGATTAATCACAAGAGAACCCATAATTAATCTAATCGAAATACACAACCAAATTAACCACAAAAAGTAATCAATTCAATTGGTCATGCTCAACATAAGAAAACTTATGGAGCAACAACTAAATAACCAAACGAGGATGATTAATTTAGTTGATCATGCTCGACATAAAATACCTCACGGAGCAACAACTAAGCTATGAATAACTCAGTCGATTGTGCTCAACATAAGACACTTTATGGAACAACACAGTATATGCACAAAAATTGTAGACCGGAGGTCGACCAAATACTGTGGAATAATCAAGGATTCATTCTATTTTCCATCACCATTTGCACAATGACTTACAATAGACATAATCCTTGTAAACAAAAGATTTTAACCTATCTTCCATCAATAATGGACATAATAGGCTTAACTTTTGTATTTGTCAAAAGTTCATTCCTTCTTTTATCAACACATGTATATCGACATATAAAGGACTTAACTTTTGACAAGGTATGGGACAATTACAGTTCACGGACGCAAACATTCATATCCCATAACAAATTGCAATATATAAAAACATAAAGATTAATACTGCAAAAATCATCTTCCAAACAATTTTAGAATTTAAACTAATAAATCTAAAAACATGAAGATGAAAACGTTGGACATAGCTATGTGTAGTCACAATAATGGTTATTCCAAACTCTCGTTATTCTTCTAATGATGTAGGATCAGAATCTCGCAACAATAATATCTTAGCGAAATTATCAACAACGCAACAGCGTCGCAGAACAATTTCAGAAGTGAGATAATAAACGACGTCAGCTAAAATCATGAGAAAGATGTGATGGTCCTGCGAAAATTAGAGAGTTTGCGAGATTAAGATTTGTAAGGTTGCGAGAATATCGCAAGTCATTTCCGAAAATAAAGGACAGATTAGTTGTCATCCACTATGTATTTCCCTATAAATAGTCGTTCAGTTGTAAAGGAAGGAGAGAGATCTTTTTTGAGTAAGAAACAAGTAAATAGGAGAGAGAAACTCTAGAGCAGAGGTCATTCTTGATTCCTTTATCTTTTCTTGTAAGAATATTCAAAGATTGATCAATAAAATTAAGAGTGTAAATCTAAAAATGAGTTGAGTACTAATGAAATCATATGAGGGGTGTAGTGTAGGATTTCCTGCAACTACATAATGGCGCTAGAAACAGGGAATTCAAGATCGAAAGTTGAAGATTGTTGTTGAGAATGTTCAAATCAAGAAAGTGATTAAATAAATCAGTGAACCAGTTAAAAGAAAGATGATTAGAATTAATGAAGATGACAAGAGATTGGAGTGTAATATGATAACAAAAACGATGGTTAATGAATTCCATGAAAACATCAAAGGAAGAATACATAAACGAAATTTTGAAGGAAGGAAGGTTATGGCGGTAGAAAAGACATCACCCTTGAAAGATTGGGAAAAGCAAAAAATTACATTCATGGCGGCAGAAATACCAAAAGAAAATTTGAACCACATATCTCCATTGGTTATTACAGTGCCTATTACGCAAAAAGAGAAGGAGACATCAACAAAATCCACGGGAGAATGGATATTGAACAGAACTTTAATCGATACAGGAAGTTCAGTGGATATAATATTTTATCATGCATTCCGGGGAATGGGATTCAAAGATGAAGAAATGTCCAGTTCAACATATTTTGTTCACGGCTTTGGAAAATCCACAACAAAACCTAAAGGAGAAATAGTGGTACGAATTCCACTTGGAGAGATCGAAACACACGTAACACTATGTGTGGTGGATATGGAATCGCCATATAATATGTTGTTAGGAAGACCATGGATACATGCGATAAAAGCTGTAGTATCAACGTTGCATCAATGTATTAAGTTCCCCACACCAAATGGAATAGGTGAAATCAGAGGAGATGTTGACAATGCGAAATTATGTCATCAAATTGAAGTAAAGCATTATGAAGGACAAGCAAAAAAGAAACAATTTCGCAGAAAGTTGGCAAAGGAAGCAAAGAAAGAAGAAGAATTTAGAGTATATATGATCAGGTTAAAAGAAGGCAAAGGAATACCCAGCGAAATTTCGGAAGAAGGAGAAGGACATGTGAAAACAATAAAAGAACCAACACCAATGGGAGAACCTAAACCCAGTTACATTGCCGCAGAACCAACAAAAGAAATAAACGTTGGGACTATAGAAGAACCTCTAATACATAGAATTGGAACCAAAATGGATGTGGAAGAAGAAGAAAGAACTGTTAACCTGTTGCGAGAATATAAAGATGTTTTCGCAGGAAGCATGGATGAGATACCGGGAATAGATCCATCAATTGCATGCCACAAATTGGAGATTAACAAAAATGTGAGACCATTTAAACAGAGAATAAGAAAAATTGCAACAACTTACCATTCCCAAATATAAGAAGAACTACAAAAAATGCTTGATGCGGGAATCATAAGAGAAGCTAAATACCCAGAATGAATAGCGAATATGGTCATTGTCCCAAAGAAAAACAAAGGAATCAGGATTTGCATAGATTTCACTGATTTAAACAAAGCTTGCCCCAAAGATAGTTTTCCGTTACCAGATATTCCTCAAATGGTGGAATCCGCAGAGGGAAACGATAGAGTATCGTCTTTAGATGGGTACAAAGGGTATAACCAAATCCCTCTCGCTGAAGAAGATCAAGAACATACTGCTTTCTTCGCCCCTGGAGGCTTATATTGTTACACGAAAATGCCATTTGGTTTGCGAAACGCGGGAGCGACATACCAAAGAATGGTAGAGAAGGTGTTCGCAAAATGGATACACAAAACATTAGAAGTATACGTGGATGACATGTTAGTAAAGAGTAAAGAAGATAAAGACCATGTACAAGACCTGAGGGAGATTTTTGAACAAATGCGGCAGTATAACATTAAATTGAATCCTGAGAAGTGTACTATTGGGGTTGCATCGGGAAAATTTTTAGGCTATATTGTATCAAAGGAAGGAATACAGGTTGATCCAGAAAAAGTGCAAGCAGTTCGTGACATGCCAACACCAGCAACAATAAAAGATGTACAGAAGTTGAATGGGCTTCTAGCTTCGCTGGGGAGATTTATTTCGCGATCATCAGACAAATGCAAATATTTTTTCGATATACTCAAGAAGGGTGCGAAATTTAAATGGACTGATGAATGTGAAAAAGCTTTTCAAGGGATCAAAGAACATCTTATGAATACAACTATTTTACAAAAAGCAGAACCAGGAGAAGAATTATTGATCTATCTTGCGACGACGTCGCATGCATTAAGTGTTGTGTTATTGCGAATAGACGCAGGAGTGGAGAAACCCATTTATTACATTAGAAAAACTTTTAATACTGCCGAGAAGAATTACTCAAAGATTGAGAAGTTAATCTTAGCATTAGTTTATGCATCATTTAAGCTCCGCATAAATTTTCAAGCGCATAAGATAAAGGTATTAACAAAAGTACCAATTGAATCAGTGATGAAGAATTTTAAAAGGTCAGGAAGAGTGGAGATATGGAATGCACAAGTAGGCCACTTTGATGTTAAATATGAAAATTTTGTCTTCCCCAAAATCACAAGTTGTTGCAGATTTCTTGGCAGAATTTCCTTTAGAAGAAGATGAAGCGGTAGAAGAAATGATGGATATAGAAGAAGAACACAGAGATCCAAAAGATTTATTAACATAACCAAATAGATGGGAGATATTGGTAGATGGATCATCAAATGGAGAAGGAAATGGAGTTGGAATTGTTTTAATTTCGCCAGAAGGAATAAAGATGGCTTTTTCATTCAGATTGGAATTCGCATCCACTAATAATGAAACAGAATATGAAGCTGTGATACATGCCTTAAAATTCGCAATAGAAATGAAACTAGAAAATGCCAGGATCACTAATGATTCGCAGCTAGTTATTCGCCAAATAAAGGGAGAGTGTACTACAAATGAACCATCTTTAAATAAGTACAAGAAGCTCGTTGAAGAATTATCAGCGGCATGGAAGGAAAATACACGCACCTGGAGCACCACTATCATCTTCAACCAGTGTGTGGCCTTTTGGAAAGTGGGGCTTAGATATTGTGGGACCATTTTTACCAGGTTCTGGACAAAGAAGATATTTAATAGTCGCAACAGATTATTTCACAAAATGGACAGAAGTGAAGGCAGTACAACATATTCGCGACAAAGATATCTTTACATTCATATTCGAGAATATCATTTGCAGATTCGGAATTCCTGCGCAGTTGGTATCTGATAATGGGAAACAGTTTGAAGGACAGAATATAGAAATGCTACTTAATGCATTCAAGATAAAATGTGGAAAATCTACTCCTTTGTATCCACAAGCTAATGGGCAGGTAGAAGCAACAAACAAAACAATTGCAGATATATTAAAGAAGAAATTGGAAGGACATCACAGAGCATGGTGCGAACAAGTACATAATGCAATATGGGATTAAAATACAACTAGAAGAGAAGCTACTGGAATGTCACCTTTTTGTTTAACATACGGAGTTGAAGCAGCGTTACCAACAGAAGTTATTATTCCGACAACAAAAAGAGAAGCTTGGGAAAAAAATCTTAGTGCGGGTTTGATCTTAAATAAACTTGGTGAATTAGAAGAAAGAAGAGAAAAAGCTTTACAACATATGGAGAATTATCAGCGAAGATTAGCCTGAGAATATAATAAACGTGTCAAAGTACGCGAATTCCAACCAGGAGATTTAGTTCTGCGAGAGACACCAATATATCAGCGAGAAAATGGTGGAAAATTAGCGAAAAATGGGATGGACCTTACATCATTAAGGAAACAGTTGGAACAGGAGCTTATAGATTAATGGATCCAGAAGGCAGAGATGTTGGTCATAGACTTGACAGACCATGGAACAAGTTGTATTTAAAAAGATATTATCCGTAAGAAGCTTTGAGAAATTATGGATTCTGAAAAAATAATTTCAAGATTATTCATATCAAAACAAGATCATGATGTGCGAAATTTTCGCAGAGATAATCACAGAACAAAATTTCGCAAGAGGCAAATGTAAGACCTAAAGTACGTCATATTAGGGGGTACGTGTTGCATGGCTCAGGGAAAGGCTACACCGCTACCGGAACCTGAGTCATGGAGATTTGGGGTCAATAAAGCCCATCCGGGAGAGGCACCTTGGATTCTCAGCTTAAGCATATGACTTAGGTTGGGCGACTAAGGTAATAAGGACTCTCCCAAGGAGTGCAGATCTGATCAAGGCGCCGAGGTACATGGTTGATTCAAGAGTTCCAGGGACGTTTGAAGCGTACTTTGCCATTCTTGACAAGTATTGGCTTATACTGCACTCGGCCTGAAGAAAACCCTACTTAGGGTGCATTTTCGTAACCATAAGCCCTATAGGTAAAAGGGATAAGAGGCTACGAAAACAACTGGTTGTTGTTAAGACTGGATGGGAGGAGCTAACCTTGTATGGTAGAAGTACGCCTCCTTGAAGGGGAAACCAGGGGGGAGATAAGGGCGGCACCCTCCATTAGGGAGCTGATAAGTGTCTTAAGACGCAAATTTCATGAGGATTTTTATTCGCAAGGGTATTAAGGCTTTTCATATTTGTGCAACAATCCTGAAGAGGCAATAATACAAAAGAAAAAGATAAGACGAGATCAATGGGTTTTCGCATGAAAGTGCGAAGACGTCCGGCGATTTCGTCGCAAGACGGCAATGTCATGGGACTTTATTTTCGCAAGAATATTTAGGCCTGTCATATTGTCGCAACATTCCTGAAGAGGCCATAATACAAAAGAAAAAGTTAAGGCAAGATCAATGGGTTTTTGCATGAAAATGCAAGGACGTCCTGCGATTTTGTCGCAATGACAAGAGGTGGCATAATAAGACCTTTAATTAGGAAGGCAAAATAAGACCACATGATAAAACAAAACATTTATAAGTATTCGAAACAGATTATTTTTTGCAAGAAAGATAATGAGAGGCAAGTATGGGAATCAATAAATAAGAAGCATTATCTTTCTCATCAGCAAAATACTAAAAGGAAAAATTGATTCAAAAATTGGTTGGAGAATATTATTTGCAAAAGTGATAAAAGTAAGACAATTCAAGAAGATAAAACTAGATAAGAAGCTAAAGCTTCAGTATTAATTCCAGTAGCGGGAGATAACAGATGTTCTTCGCCAATGTTCTCATTATCGCAAGCCTCTCCTTCATTTCGGTTCTGATCTTCGCCTTGAATAGCACCTTGATTATCGCCAGCAATTACTTCTTCATGAGAGATTTCTTTCTCATTTTGATTAACACCAGCAGATGCTTCCTTAGAAGGAATTTCTTCTTCACCTTCCAAGAAATCATCCTCTGCACCACTTTCATAATCATAATCACTATCAGCAGGACGAGGAACTTCATCATCATCTACTTCCAAAGGTTCAATTGATGTAGGAGGAAGAGATTTGGACAATAAAATATCATTTACAAGGACCTCAGCTCGGAGATGAACTTGACGAAGAAGTGCTCTCCGATGATTCCTATCTTGAATATCCTTGAAATAAGCAAGATAATCAAGTCTTCTTTCTGCTCGGTCGCGAGAACCAGTAAGGGCAGAGACGAGCAATGCATTTTCTTTGTGAATTTTGGCATATTTAGCCTCCAAAATAGAAATGGAGGAATGAAGATTCTTCTCAGACTCTGCGAAAGGTAGAATACAAAATTTCAATAAGTTGAAGAACTCGGAAAAATATGACAAAGAAAAGATAGTTAAGGCAGTCAAATTATTATGACTACCTTACTTTTGCGAAATAAGGTGTTGAATCAAGGACAGACAACTATTCTCCCAACAGTCCATTGCGTCATCAAATTTATCTCCAACTAAACCTTTAAGTCGAGACTGAAGGTTTTTCTCTTTAGAAATAAGAAAGGCATTTTTCTTCGCAAGAGAAGAATAAGATTCTTCTAATTTGGAATATTGTTCTTTAAGTTGATTCGCCTTTACAATTAAAGCTATTCTACCTTGAATAAGTGTATCTCTTTCAGTGATAGATGACTCTGTTACTTCTTTAAGTTCATTTCTCAAAGAGCGAAGAGATTGCTCTTGGTCATCACATACTTTCTGAATAATGCTAAGTTGTTGCGAAGATATCGCTATCTTGTTTAAACAAGTTCGCTTCTCTTGAGATAAGGTTTTATTCTCATCTGATAAAGTTTCCATCCCTAAATTAGCTTTAGTTAAAGAATAAGAAAGGCGAGATACTTCATTACTTAATAAATCTTGTCTCTGAACCAATTGGGTATTTTCATTGGTAAGATTATTTATATGATCAAGAGAATATGAATAGAGGTTATCTAATTGGTTATATTGATCCATCAAAATTTCTTTATCAACACGGGCTTCTTCAACAACAGATTCAAATTGATATCTCTCCATTATTCGTTTCTGGTTTAAGGCTTAACATGCGAAAGAGAGATTTCAAGGATAATTAAATATGGGAAGGGTAAAACCATTAAAAAGGCAAATTGAAGACATGGGTAAGAAAATCATACCTCCCAATTCATCATTCTTCTTGCGAAGATTGTCACGATCCAACAAAACATTCTGAAGCTTTTGATTTTCGAGACGAAGAGCATTACACTCTTTTTCCAAAGCTGTCTGCGAAGCAGCTCTGTCAGAACCTAAATGCTTACTCAGAATTTCGCAAACATTAGACTTGATAGGATCAATAGAAGACTTCTTTCCATCATCCAGGACTTCAGATAAAACTTTGAAAGCAATATCTATTCCTTCCACGGTTTCTTTCGAAAGAGGAAGAGACTCAGGTAGAGAACTGGCAGTGATATAAGGTTGAGAAACATTCTCAATAGGAAGAGAAGAAGTTTCATTCATAGAAGGATCAACAAGGGGGGTTTCAATCATTTAAAGGTCAGCTGAAGAAATGAAGTCTGAGGCAGCTTTTTCGCGAATGGGAGATAAAGGTTTATCTTGCAAAGATGTCGCAGGAGATTTAGAAGAGATGAGTAAGTGGAATGGAATGGAAGTTGGAACAGTTTTAAGGTGGCGAGATTTCTTGAGAGGTTTATTGACATCCTTATTACCCTGCGAATTACAATCCAGATAAGAAACAGAGGCAACAATATTGTTATTAGAAATGGATAATGTTTCTTACTACCTTCTCATTCACAAACTTTCTTTTATGCGCAACAACTTTATGCTGCGGTTTGGGAATGATAGGGTTCTGAACCGTAAACTTAGTGGTGGAGGCGCTTTTGCTGAAATAATAACAATATGGGAATCACATAAACAACATCAAATAAGGCAGTAAACAAGATCAATTTCAGCAAAACCCATAAAGAAGAAAAAAAAACTAACCTTGATGAATCCATGGAAAACAGTAGCAGGAATATTATTTCGAAGAAAATTATAAACGATGAAGATCTGTAGAAGAAATAGTATGAATATGAAGAAGAACATAAAAAGATTGAAGAAGAAAGAAGAAAAATTGCAATAACGGATTTGCAGAAGAACGATGAAGTTGCAGAGAAAATAAAAAGAAAGAAAAAGAGAATGAGAAAGAATATATATAGAGGGAATTTTTCCTCGAGAAGATAAACACGATTAATATGGAAAAATATAAACGGTTAAAAAGAAGCGGTTACAAAAGACGTGTCAAGAAACAGATGGAAGAAAGATTACGTGTGATAAATGTAGAATATGAAGAAATGAACAGCTGCGGCGTTTCTCACATCATTCTCTACTTCGCATAAAAGATATGAGAAGAGGCAAGATGTAGGATCAGAATCTCGCAACAATAATATCTTAGCGAAATTATCAACAACACAACACAACAACGTCGCAGAACAATTTCAGAAGTGAGATAATAAACGACGTCAGCTAAAATCATGAGAAAGATGTGATGGTCCTGCGAAAATTAGAAAGTTTGCGAGATTAAGATTTGTAAGGTTGCGAGAATATCGCAAGTCATTTCCGAAAATAAAGGACAGATTAGCTGCCATCCACTATGTATTTCCCTATAAATAGTCGTTCAGTTGTAAAGGAAGGAGAGAGATCTTTTTTGAGTAAGAAACAAGTAAATAGGAGAGATAAAGTCTAGAGCAGAGGTCATTCTTGATTCCTTTATCTTTTCTTGTAAGAATATTCAAATATTGATCAATAAAATTAAGAGTGTAAATCTAAAAATGAGTTGAGTAATAATGAAATCATATGAGGGGTGTAGTGTAGGATTTCCTGCAACTACAAATGAAAACAAGAAAAATAGAAGATTTACTAGGCATTAAGACCTTTGAAGAATTATTTATCGTCTCCTTGTCGTCAACAGCCATTGGGACATAAGGTTCATGAAGATAGGAGTTAATATCAATAAACCTTCTTGACTGATATCGGACCATGGCCTTTTGAATCTCGTGAGTCTTAAACACCAAAGCCTTTATTTGATGAATCTTCTTTTGCATCTCCTTCAACACTTCAAGAACATCAGTAAACTTCTGAGAATTTGAAGGAACGGCTCTAGAATTCCTCACATTCCTTCTTTTTCTTTTCAATATCGGAGCAAACGGAGATTTCTCTTTTTCCTTCATGATTGATGGCTTGACAACCATATTAACATCATTTCCATTAGAAGACATGGTACTTGGAGCATCCATATGCCTATGGGTTTGTGACAAGAAATCACAATCTCAACAAGTGGTCTTGAGATAAAAATAAGTTTCAAGGAAGGAAAAAGGAATGTAGGGTTAACCTTTAACAGGTTCGTGCACGCACAATTCTGAACCCTAAAGAGAGTATAATTTTCGAGAATAACCCTCCTTTATTGATAGACACAAAACTAAGAAAAGAAGAAAAAAAAACTTTTCTTAAAGCATGAGAGGTACACAATCTTGTCTCTTTTGATCAGGCACATGAGACAGGATTTACCAATCAACACAATCAAGTAGTGGTGTGGTGAACAACAATTTGTCCACCATTTTCCTCTTGAGAGGAATCCACAGACCTCTGTCTATCAAGGCGATTTTACCATAATTTCTTCTCTAATGGTCTTGGTTTATCCTTGGAAACTAACTTCTTAGACGAAGATAAAATCCTACATACCTCAGCGGTCTTCTGAGCAAGTTTAAGCTTGTTTGCTAATTGATTTGCTCTTCGTTGAAGTTTGTTGACGTGCCTCAATTGGTGTTTGTACTTGTAACACCTTGAAAGTTCATGATCCTTTAGAGAACAGTACGAGCACGTCAATCTAGGATAAAAATTAGGCTTCTGAGATGTGCAAGCAGCTAGCCACATGGTGGAACCTGAAACATTACATATAGAGTTTCTAAAGAATGGGTCAATTTTTTTCTTCCAGATTAGTTGGGTTTTCTTCTGAAAGAATATCAAGATTGATGTATGTATTGCTACAATTATCAAAATCAATATTTTCATCAAGAAGTGCAACACTTGATTTTTCGCCTTCATTAGAATCATAGCTGTCAGACATTTCATCAAGAGTTGCAGCAAGACCTTTGTTCCCAGTGTATTTTCTACGATTTGGACACTCGTTTGCAAAATGACCAAATCCTTTACACTTAAAGCACTGAAGCATATCATCGTCATCAGTTTCATCAATATCCCTATTTTTAGGAGGAACACGATTATGAGGTTTGACTGATGCTTTAGGCTTATCTCTGAAGAACCGTTTACTTCTCTTCAACAGAAGATCCCTAAATTGTCTTGTGATCATCGAGACCGATTTTTCAAGATCTTCAGTCTCAGAGTGATCGTCTTCAGAGATATACACTTTTTTACTTTTATCAAGTAATTTAGTGTCCTTTAGTGCTTTGAGCGCAACATCCTTAGATTTGGATGAATGCTCATGATCAAAGATCTTAAGCTTCCCAAACAGTGTATTTCTGAAGAGATTATCTAGGTTATTTCCCTCAACGATGGCATGCTTTTTAAAATCGTATCTAGATGACAGCGATCTGAGAATTTTCATCACAATGTCCTTTTTAGGAATAGTCTTACTCAATGCAAAAGATGCATTAACAATTTCAGACACTTTGTGATTAAACTCATCAAATGTTTCCTCATCTGCCATACGAAGTTTTTCCCAATCGGAATTAAGGTTTTGAAGCCTAGCTTCCTTTTCACTGGTATTACCTTCAAATACGGTTTCTAATATATCGCACGCTTCTTTAGACTTAGTGCAATCTGACACATGGTGCTGAAGATTCGGGGTAATGGCATCTATGGTGGCATTCAAACTGTCGGAATTTTGATTTGCAGTAAGTATCTCGGCAGGGCTGTATTCACCAATATCCTTGGGAGCGTTTACATTTCGAACTGCCACAACGGGAGCATTATAGCCATTAACAACATATACCCATGATTGAAAATCACGTGCTTGAAGAAAAGCTCGCGTAGCAATTTTCCACCATAAGTAATTAGAGCCATCAAAGACTGGTGGTCCGTTGATAGAGATAGCACCTCTGTCCATAGAGTCAGATCGCTACAAACACAGACTTATAAGGTCTTGAACGTGTTTGCCTGCTCTGATACCAATTGAAAAAGTGGGGGTACAACAACCACACCCAATATTTCGCTTAGCAATCTGTATGGAAAAACTCCAATATACTTTCAAGAGAATCAACTAGACTCAATCTTAATAAAGTATATCAAAGAGTTATATCTCTCTTTCTTGATTCAGTTCTTTCTCAAGCAAATAGAAATCTGCGAGTCTAATTGAATACAAGAGAAATCACTTGAACGGTACCAAAGACCAATGTTCAAGTATCAATCAATTTCAATCAACAACCAAAGGTCGGATTTCCAATTGATTGATTATAACACACAACCTGTGATATTTCAATTATATAACAAAATATAATGCGGAATAGAAATAACACAGACACCAGAATTTTGTTAACGAGGAAACCGCAAATGCAGAAAAACCCCGGGACCTAGTCCAGATTGAACACACACTGTATTAAGACGCTACAGATACTAGCCTACTACAAACTAACTTCGGTCTGGACTGTAGTTAAACCCCAATCAATCTCACACTGATCCAAGGTACAGTTATGCTCCTACGTCTCTGATCCCAGCAGGATACTACGCACTTGATTCCCTTAGCTGATCTCACCCACAACTAAGAGTTGCTACGATCCAAAGTCGAAGACTTTAATAAACAAATCTGTATGATCGCTGTCGTAGGCGTCAAAAATAATTACACTTTCTTACTACTCAAAATATATAATGAAGCAAGGTCAAGAAAGATCGTTCCCACAGAGAGGTCTTAGGTTGTCAATATGTTTCGGTTTCTTATGGTAACACTTGGGGGGGTTTCTGATTTTTATAAAGTAAACTACAATAAAAGCAAATAAATAAAAGTAAATAAATCAACTCAAGGATATGTGAAAGTATTGGTCAAGGATTTCGTTTTCATTCACTAACACGTTCTTGTCTTGATAACTAGAATTGTTATTTAATATCTCATTATCAAAAGCCTTAAGATACCTAGCCGAAAGAATATCCCGCAATTTCCTCTTATCATCACACATACATGTAAAACGATGCAAGTATGAATTCTACCAAAAGAATAACCTAACGCCTTGCGCTAATCAAGTTCAATTCCCATGGAGCATTTTCATGAAATTAGGTTAATCAATGCAATTGAAATACATTGCGCAAACAATTCGAACAAAGGTCATGGTTCAAATATGATTACAAAGATATATCACTACAACCTACAATCATATTTATGCTACTTGTGTTCAAGGATTATCGCTCGATGATTAATCCTAAACTAGCTATAGATATGAATATGAGTTCTACTAATTTGCAACTTGACAAAATAAATACTCAATCATGTTGTAATACGTCAATCATACAACTATATTTTCAGAGAATCATGAACGATAAATATGAGACAAAACTAATTCATTAAACCCAAAATCATGTTATGGGAAATCAACTTAATCCATAAACCAATAATAAAATTAATTACTCATGTTCAAGGAGTTCATCACAAGAATATAGAGAAAAGTTTTCATGTTGTAAACCCTAGAAACGAAAGTAGAGAAGAAGATTTTCCATGTTGTGTGTTCTCTCAAACCCTTTTTATACAGCTTTCCAATTTTTCCGTCGACTCCAATTAAGTCTCTCACAGCCCATTAACCAAGCCCAGTCAAATACAGGTCCAAGCCAATCTCTGCCAACTCGGGATATCCCACTGAGTCAACTCAGCCATAACTCTGCCAAGTATCTACTGTTTTCTACCGTTTCCAGGCCAATTACAGGCCTTTTATAGCTCCTCTCCTGTGCAATGTCATTCAATCAATAGCAGCAACTCCATTTCAGCTTCTTGGTTCAACTGCAACCAAGCTCAATCGACTCATGCACAATTGGCAGCAGCATACCTCCTTGTTTATTCAAATGCAACTGCAAATCACATTCATTTATCACTTCAGTTCAGCTGCAATACCCTCCATTTCTTTCACCATTCTCGCTGTAAACTCCACTTGCAGTTCACGACTCATTACTCTTTATAGCTTCGCCAGTAGTCGACAAACCCTGTAAATCATCATACCAACAACTCCATCCCATCTGACCAATTCAATACATGCCCTGTAATATCAGTCATTTATGTCACAAGCTCTGTCCCTAACTGCATCTGCGCTGGCCTATAACTCCTTGTATCTCATACTTCTCTTATTCCTCCAACAGCACCTGCTCTTGCATAGAAACTCCACTGCAAACCAGCCAGAAATTTCTAACACCATCAGTTCAGCTGCAACCATTCTAACCACCATTCCGTCTCAGCTAACTGAACTTCCATTCTAGCCATCTCTGCCAACTGAACCAACACCCAACTTATTACCTGCACTTTTCATACCCAGTAGCGGCTACAAAATCATTTCAGTTGCATACAACCGCAACACTGCAACAGCTTCTTCACTGCTTCCATCTCAAATCACTTCCTTGTTACAATTGCATAATATGCTCAACTGATATGTGTGCGGCCAATTCCAAGCTCTCCATTCCTATAACACAACCACTTATTTCTTGTTGTGAACAACAACAACTCATGTCTTTTGTAGCTTCAATTCCATTTGCAGTCCCATTATCTCAACACAAACATTCAGTCCTTGCCTTCTACCTGCAACATTAACATTCTCCTCCATTTATCAGTAAACACCCATGACTGTCAACTCGAGCCTCATCCGCATACACAGATGTGTGTGTTTATTAGCATCAGAATATCACCATCACCTGCAATCACTTCAAATGCTCGTTCTCAACTGCAGCATCAACACTATCACCTTAACTCCATAAACCCTTGGTAATCACCCTCAACATCACTGCAATCACAAGCACCTTAGCCTCAATCTGACCATTGTAATTCCTCCTCAGATTTGATGTCAACAGCATCACTCCAACTTCTACTTATGTCTGCAAATCTCAATCAAACTTGAGAGCAAAAGAAACCCATTCTTCCCTCGATTCTTCTTTATCGAATCCATCTTCTATTAACATCAGCAGCAACTCATTATCTCACCAATCTCTGAGTCTTCTCGAGCATAAATCCAACCAGTATTCACTGAAATCACCAGCAGCTCAAATCTTTCTTCTTATTTCAACAACTCCTACCCAGATTCCATCTCAATCATTTTATCAGACCCCATTTCTCACAATTTCGGCTGCAGGAAATGAATTGGGGAAGAAAAGCAAATGAGAACCCTGATTTTCTCCCTCTCGATCTTATTAGGACAGAAAGAGTGGGACGGTTGTTGACACCCCAATATTGAAGTTCCCCTTATAATTAAACGCATGCCTTTAGTGTTTTCTATGAGAACTCCAGCTGGTCGCCCCTTATCCGTGGACGAGCTCCCAACATCCTGTCAAATGACTCTTTGTCCTTCCTGCTCAAAATACACGGTTTCTTCTTCTTTCGCTCCAAATGGCTCCAAAACACCAATAATACTCAAAATCAAACATAAGATACATAACTCACCTGAAAAGTAGCAAAGAAAGCATAAACAATAGATAAATATTAAGGTGTTTTCGACACCTATCACTGTATCACACAGAAAAGTCTACAGGAATAGATAAATCTGTCTCCCACAGAAATACCTACAAGTTTTTGTTCCGTCTTTTGATAAATCAAGGTGAACAGGAACCAATTAATAAACCAGACTTATATTCCCGAAGAACAACCTAGTATTATCAATCACCTCACAATAATCTTAATCGACGCGGCGGAAGAAGATATTGTGGAATCACAAACGATGAGACGAAGATGTTTATGATTACTTTTCTATCTTGCCTATCAGAGATACAAATCTTAAGCCAACCGTTACTATTGTACTCAAAACGAAAGAAGATGCAAGATCAGATCACACAACTACGAGAAAGTAGTATCAGTCTGGATTCACAATCCCAATGAATTCTTTAAGTCGTTAACCTGGTTTACAAGAAGAAACCTAAGGTTAAAGGAGAATCGACTCTAGCTAATACAACTAGTATCACACCGGAGGTGTGGGGATTAGGTTTCCCAATTGCTAGAGTTCTCCCTTATATAGTCTTTCAAATCAGGATTTGCAATCAATGTTAGCTTGGTAACAAAGCATTCAATATTCACTGTTAGATGAAAACCTGATTTATATCCAAGATAATATCTTTCAACCGTTGGATCGAAAACTTAGCTTGTTACACACAAATGAAATGCACGATTTTAGGTTTGTGTAACCGTACCCAAACATGTACATTTGTTGGTTCAACAATAGTTAACCAAATGGTTAGCCATATGAGCACTTTCATATCAACCATATTCTTCTTCACCATAACTAGTTCAAATGACTCAAATGGACTAGTTAGAGAGTTGTTCAATTGCAAGGAAATCTTATGTAACTACACAAGACACAATCGAAGAAAAAATGATTTGAGTCACTCGAATCGGTTCATGAACTTTATACCCACGGTTTGCATTTAGCATTCCTTAGTTAATACTCCCTCCGCCCTAGTTTAGATGCCAAAATTGGGGATTTTTTTTGTCCTAGAATACTTGCTATACTCCATATTTTTCCACCTTTTATCCTGATTTTCCCCTAACTTGGAATCATGCCATAACATGGAGAATTGTGTATTTGAATTTTCAAGACACACTCTTAAATACTTTTCTCTATATATTTCTTCTAAATTGAATTTTTCCAACTAAACAACAAAAACCTAGATATTTAAAAACTGGGAACATTAAATACTAACCTAGGGTAATTATGGGAAAAAACTATTCTCCTTGTGTTTCTTAATCTTTGTGCAAAATCCAATTTTGGCATCTAAACTAGGACGGAGGGAGTATAAATAAGTTCACAAACAATCGTCTTTAGATATAACCAACTTAAGTTCGCAGACTTAAGTTCCCGGAAGGAGTTCTCAAACTCCAGCAGATATTCTCTGGTCGAGAACTTCCGCCAGTTCGCGGACTGGGTTCGCGGACTAAGTTCACGGCTCTTGTTCCGGTTCTCTTGATCAACAAAGTTCGCAAACTTCGGTTCAAGGAAAAAAGGACTTATACATATATGTGTTGCCACACAATGCTTATATCCAACATTGGTTATATAATCTAAACTCTCATTTCAATCATTGAAACATTCTTAGAGGACGTTATATAGTTGTTATTCACAAACCAATTTTCGTCAAAGCAATTTTCAAAGTGATTGAAACATATCATGACTTTCGTCACTAGGTAAAGATGAACTTGGACAAAGCGAAAGCTTACCAACACATATTTCGAGAAATAGATAGGCGAGATAAACTCGGCTCGAAATAGCAAATGTGTATAATCAAAGTCTATATAGCAAAAAGACTTTTGTCTCAAGATAGGAGATAGAGTAGATAGACTTTTGAGTGATAGATAGTTCAAGTCTCCACATACCTTTTAGTCGATGAAGTTCCACAAGTTCCTTGAGTATTCCTTCGTCTTGTATGATGATCTCCATGGAGTTCTTGAGCTCAACTACGCTTTCTATCCTAGTCCGAGACTTAGCTATAGTAGACTAGAAATCAAGACTTATAGTTTTGATCGCAAACATTGACAAACATGCTTGAGATAGCAACGCATGCGAGTTCGACCGAGCAATGCTCTAACAATCTCCCCCTTTGTCAATTTTAGTGACAAAACTATCAATACATATGGAATACAAAAATAAATGAATTAACTTTTGTAGCTTCTATTCCACATGCCTAATCTTCAACATTACTCGAAATCTTCGTCACTTCCAAGTACTCCAATGATCCCAAAGGTTGTAAGTTCAGCATCATCGTTGTTGAAAATCCGTAGCTATAACAACGAGAAAACAAGAGTTCTCAATCATTGTTATATAGTGTCATAGTATCATTATATAGTATCAAAGTTCAATTGTATCACAACTTCGACAACAATACTATGGTGATATGTATCACTCCCCCTTTGTCAATACTCCATCTCACATGGAAACCACTCCCCCTACATAATGATCCGAAAACCATATGTATTTGTAGTGTGAACTACATATTAATTCTCCCCCTTTTTGTCAAAAATTGGCAAAGGTACGAAAACGGGATCCTAATGAAATTTCCAAAAGAGACATTTCATGACCAAAATAAAGCATATATTAACTTGTTTAGATGCAATCATAAAGCCGAAGCTAAATGCATTCATCAAGGAGTTTATAAAGATACAAGATAACCCCTATAATATTCCACAGCCGCTCCCCACAAAGATCTGGCGATTAAACACAAGTTCAATTAATAACTCTCCCCCAATAATATGTCATTCCCGAAAGAACAACAAGAGCAACCTTAATTTCAAAAGAAAAGAAGGATTTTTTGGACATAACAAATTACATACAAGTATGAATTTGAATCCAAAATACTCAATTAAATTAACCACAAGAGAACCGATGATTAATTTAATCGGAAATGCTCACCATAAGTGAACTTATGGAGACTCAAAAATAATCAATTAGATTAATCACAAGAGAACCTATAATTAATCTAATCGTAATACACAACCAAATTAACCACAAAAAGTAATCAATTTAATTGGTCATGCTCAACATAAGAAAACTTATGGAGCAACAACTAAATAACCAAACGAGGATGATTAATTTAGTTGATCATGCTCGACATAAAATACCTCACGGAGCAACAACTAAGCTATGAATAACTCAGTCGATTGTGCTCAACATAAGACACTTTATGGAACAACACAGTTGTTGATGGTGGTTTTTAGCTTAGGGTTAAAATCGTAAAACCTTGCATCTGGTGTGACGACACTCTGCAAGGAAACGGAGCCACGTGTGTTAACCTCTCCACTGGCAAATTTGTTGAGCCGCTCAATATATTACATAAAATTTATCCAGACTGGCGACTCCCAGATGTTCTGTAAATTTCGGCGCCTCGCGCACATTCACCTAATATAAGTTCCTCTGGATGTCTTCTATGCTATGTTCTCCGGCTGAAATCTTAATGTTGATATGGCATGGCGATTTGTGTTCACTCGCAGCAGAGTAGCACGAATCTCCAAGTATCAAGAATAAGATCTTTGCATAAGGTATTCAATCAGAAAAGCATGCTGCTCTCTGGCTATGAACTTAAAAGAACTCTGTGTCAACACATAAAATTCGATCAATTGCCCCGACTAACTTGCAAAAATTAGGGTTTCGCGCCTCGCGCAGTATATCATACCTCGCTTGTCGAAATTAAGCCGCCTCGCGCAGTAGATAGACCTTGCATGTCGAAATTAAGCCGCCTCGCGCAATATACTTGGCCTTGCCTATGAAAATCAAGCCTAGGCAAACTAGGTAATTAATCCGCCATGGATTAGCAGGTGCAAAACCTCACCCAAAACCAGGAAACTTTCCCTACTAAAGATGGTTTCCCAAAACCGTGCCCACATGCTAATGGCTTTCCAAACATGCCAAAACATGCCAGACGCGCATACAAGGCGCACATGTCGCACGCGCCAGATGCGCATGACAGACGCGCATGCTGCACGCGCATGCCACACGTGCATGCCAAATGCGCATGCCAGACACGCACGCCAAACGCACATGCCAAACGCGCCACTGCCAATTAAAGATAGCCATGATCGACGGTTAGCTTTCCTCCTGAGATGCAATCTCAGCCATCCAAGTTCGCCACCAAACTAACATGGCTTGTGGCAACTTTTGAGCGACCATGACGCCAAACCCTAAACTAGCACGTCGCTATGCCACCGCTACTGGCATGCCACCATGCCACAACTACTAGCACGTCGCTATGCCACGGCTACTGGCATGCCACCATGCCACAACTACTAGCACGTCGCTATGCCACAGATATTGGCACGCCACCATGCCATAGCTACTAGCACGTCGCTATGCCGCGGCTACTGCCATGCCACCATGCCACAGCTACTAGCACTTCGCTATGCCACGGCTACTGGCATGCCACCATGCCACATCTACTAGCACGTCGCTATGCCACGGCTACTGGCATGCCACCATGCCACAGTTACTAGCACGTCGCTATGCCATGTCCACTGGCATGCCACCATGCCACACATAGCAACCTGCTACACGTTTTCCAAGAAAACACTCGAGACATCAAAACATGTCATAAACTGGGGGATACTCATTAGGGTATTGGTTTGGAGGTTTACAACGTGCGGTGTGCAAAAGTAACGGTGTAACCAATTCATTTCCTTCATCATGAAAGCATCATGACTGACGGTTACACGAATTCACTTCCCTCATCATAGAAGCATAACGCCTCACGGTTACACGTTACTCTTTTCTTCCACCACTCAAACGTTTCCACTTCCTACGAGACCAGGGTACGTTTTGTTACGACTTGTATAAATAGGTCTCACCTATTTCCACCAAACAACAAGTTTTGGTCAGGAGAACACTACAACATTCAGAAATCACCTGGTAGCTTTCCATTCAGCTCATCAGTTTCACTTTCTGATACAAGTCACCAAAAACGCCCACACTTCCAGAATCAACTATTCTGGTCTCAACACTTTCTTCGCTTCCCTCTCTAAGACCAACCCTTCTCCTTCACTTTGTGAACGAAGCAAGCCTGGAACGACCATTTCTTGGTTTAGGCCAGGATTGTACAGATTGATCTCTCGAATCAAAAGTACTCCCGTGTAGTACATTTTTTTGGGTTTAGATTCATTTCTCATCCACACACCCGAAATTACTGAAATCGGCAGAAACAATTTTCACCCACAAACAATTGGCGACCACGGTGGAAGATTAATCTCTCGGTTACAATATCAATTTCCAATTCTCAATTTCATTTTTCAATTTCGATCTCAAGATGGTAGATCTCAGGTCCGGATCAGCAATAAACCCTGAGAACACCGGCGTTGAAATCATCCCCGGTACTAACGCTCCTTCCAGTGGCGTTAATACACCACCTACCAACACCAGCGGCACGGAAAAAAGTTCCTTCAGGTGTTACACCGCCGATCACCAGAGCCAGAGCCGCTGCCGCCGCTCCCAACGTTTCTTTAAGTGTGACAGCTCCAACCGTCACCAGAGCCGCTGCTACTCCCCCATCAGGACGAGAGACTGGAGGAGCCAGAAGAAGCCGATCTCCTCTTACCACCGTTGATTTTATGGAAAGACAAAAGGTTCTCGTAAGGCTTAGATAGACATGGATACAACTCAGAAAGAGATACCTATTTTCCTCAAGACACTAACGGAGCGGCTACCATAAGAGTCACGTCAACCCCAGATGGAACTGAAAAGGAATACTTTTAACATCCGGCGCAGGCACTTCAACAGGACACACGTTTATGGATGAAGATGCTCGCGTTGCTCTTGAACGCCCAGTAGAAAGGAATCAGCAATCCAATTTCATCACACGTGAAGATCAGGGACGACTTCTCCAAAATCGAGGCAAAGAAAATCAGCAACCCTCCTGAATTCACAGAGACCCTCTTCCCTTCAGGAGCTGCATGATTTCTGGGGACTTCGCCCACAAAATCGTGCAGTCTATGATGAAACATTTATGTGAGATTCTGTATTTCTCCGAGGCGCAGCGTCGAGACATATTTGCAGCCCTCAACCGCACGACATCAGGAAAGCAGCTGTTTCCAGCCAGGGAAGCGGTTCCCGAACCCCCAACCTCTCCTGGAAAACACGATTGATAGATGGAACTGGGGACTCCTAACCACTGTTCACTTGAAGGATGTCGAGTTTGACAGCACGCTGATTGACGCGGCCTCCGACTTCAACATTGTAACTGTCAAGGCTCTGAGAGTTGCAAGGGAAAGTCAAACAGAAGAAGCGTATTCATTCCCATGAGGAGAAAAACACTACTTGTCGACCAACACTATTTTTGACGTCTTCCCATATACCATATCGTATCAAGTCATTTTTCGAAGTCAAGGGTTAATAGCGCCCTCACTAGAGTTTTCTCCAGGAGTCGCTTCAACGTTCTCCAGCAGCGGCTCCACTTCAACGTTCTCCAGCAACGGCTCCGCTTTAACGTTCTCTCCAGAAGTCGCTCCGCTTCAACATTCGCTCCAGCAGCCGCTCCGCTTCAGCATTCTCTCCATAAGCTGCTCCAGGATCCGAAGCCGAAGCTTTAGCGTTTTGCTCCATAAGCTTCAACGTCCTCTCCAAGAGCCGAAGCCGCTTCAATGCCACTTCTTCCTGCCAAAGATCGTGCCATAGCCGCCACACTCCTTCCTTCCAAGGTTTGTGCCCATAGCCACCACACTCCTCCCTGTCAAGGATCGTGATCACAACCAGCCAAGGATCGCAGTTGTGGCCACTTTTTGATCCATCTCGCCAAATCTCGTGGTCGTGGACAGTTTACTCGCTTACGCATCCAGCCGATCCCTTTGCTTCCATGGACTCCCATGCAATTTCCAGCCAACCTATTTTGGTTCCCACGCGATGTAGTCTCTTCTGATCACATCTTCTGCCAAGAACTGTTGTTGCTCGTTTGTCGATACCAGCTAGAGCTTCACCATAGCAACAACCGCTACAAGGGTAATCCGTACTTCTCCATGTTTTAGTTTCACATGGAAGAAGTAATAGAGTCACCAGTACGGATGCAGGATGGTGATATCCTTATCATGGTCAACTCACCGACCATACCAGATATAAACATGTAAACCATACTTGGGGACTAAGGCTCTACACGGGATCTCTTTACTGTCAAAGCTCAGAAGACACGGTCAACCAAAAGTCATAGCCACGACAAGGTCATCCACCCTTCAAAGGTGTAGTGTAAGAATATCATCACCTCTCTGTCTAGAAGGCGCCTGCAACACTTTACGAGGCCGCGGAGGATCCCAAGCCTACTCACAGAAAACAACTTCAGTAACCAAAGAGAAGTGCGACTACGGACTGCTCATCACGGTCCATCCCCGACAACAATCAAGCATTCATGAGATGACTCCAGAGACGCGGCTGAAACATTTTTATTGAAGAGACAGAGGGAGCCACGATTAACGACATGACTCTCACACTTATACTTCTTCGTTATCCAGAATGTTTCGTCCATGTGATATTCCAAGCATCCCAGCATCACATCCAGGAGAGTACGATAAGATTGTATCAAATCCCATAGGCGGGGATTCAAGGCGATGCAATTAAAGTAGGCTACACCTGGGGAATGAAGCCTCCTTCATGTTTAGAAGCTCAAAGGCAGTCACCACCTTACCAGTGAATGCAGCAGAAGCGCATCTTCCACGAGAAAATAGGCTCAGGATAATTACACATGGGGACCACCAGAATAGGATGCCTTCACTTCCCTCAACCAGGTTATTCTCGATTTCAACATCATCGTTGTCGAAGTTTTACGAGCCGCAAAAATTTCTCAACATGAAGCCGTACACGTGCATCAAAGACTCCAAAAGCGCGTCACAGGGATACATTACATATCCGGCCACACCATCGGATCTAACAGAAGTATAATTGGGCACTGCTCACTGCATCCCATTCCATACAATAGTCCAAGGTTCAGAAGATGGTTCAAAGGATGTCGTTTGGAACGAAGTCCTTGAAGACTTGATAGCAGCATATCGGCAATGGAACGTCTCTCAACTCATCTATTTTACCCAATGGCACCGGAATATTTCGACCATACAAGCATCCACAACATGTCATTATCGCAATCAAAAAGTCTAGGTACCAGATAACCTAAAGTCAAGGATGAACCAACAACGCAACCATAATCTCCAAGATTAGCCCTGACATTATTTCATCCATCCATCCCAAGAGCGCAATGGAGTTTGGTAAATTTTGAAATCCATTGGAGAGGTTACATACTCATTCTTCTGGAGTCAGAATCTTATTACACATTCTGGAGAAGATTGATGGTACTGTTGGGTGGGTACACGCGAGAGAACCTACCCTAAGTTCTCCTGGCTTGCCTTGATGTTGATTATAACTATTGGAGATTGCTTTTTTGCCATTAATACTCGCTCCACCGCCGCTAACAAATGACGAAAAGGAGACAGATGCTGCGGATGAAAGCACGGAGCCGGACGAACAACAAAAACAGAAGAGGGTTGATACCCCTTTTCATACGAACACATTTTCTGGAGTTTGAACAGAATAAGGATTCCTTATTGTGGTAATATATGACCAGGCGCACCACACTCATGATCCATAACCAAACAAATAGCGTGCCAATATCTCCGCTCCATGACCGAACCAGCAGCGCGCCAGCACGAGGAACACCAGTCACTCAACTTGCAACGCTCCATGGCTCCAGCACTCCGTGGTCAAGCCAACTTTCCATGGCTCCAACACTCCGTGGTCAATCTAACTCTTCATGGCTCCAGCACTCTGTGGTTAAGTTAGCGCCATGACTCCAGCACTCCGTGATAAAAGTCGTGTTATCTCCACCCATCTTGTGACCTAGCCGGCTCCATCATCACCGCTTGGTAGCCAAAGTTCCAGTGCCACCATCACCATTTGAAGCGAAAGTTCCAGCGCTATCGTCACCGCTTGGTAGCCAAAATTCCAGCACCAACAGCTTGCATCCTTCCAGCGCTAGCTTCTCTGCTCGATAGCTGATGCACCAACAACTTGCATCCTTCCCGCGCTAGCTTCTCTGCTCAATAGCCGATGCACCAACATCTTGCATCCTTCCAGCTAGCTTCTCTGCTCAATAGCCGATGCACCAACAACTTGCATCCTTCCAGCGCTAGCTTCTCTGCTCGATGGCCAACACCAGCAACTTGCATCCTTCCACCGCTAGCTTCTCTGCTCGATGGCCAACACCAACAGCTTGCATCCTTCCAGCGCTAGCTTCTCTGCTCGATAGCTGATGCACCAACAGCCTGCGTCCTTCTCAGCGCCAACTTTTACGCTCCTTAAAAATGCCATCCACGCCCCTGCCAAGCTATCCGTGCCATCCGCTACTTCAAGCTACCCGCGCCATCCGCCTTGCCAAGATAGCCGCCCATCCAGCAGCGCCATCTTGGCCATTCAAAACAACGCCATCTCCACCAGCCAAGGAAGTGCTATCTTGGCCGTTCAAAGAAGCGCCATATCCATACGTTCTGTGACCTAACCAGCTGGCGCTGTTCACCGATTCTCGGACCAAATTGCGAGGCCATCTCCGCCAATCAGTAGACAAAGTTTTAGCGCTGACGCCAACACCTTATGGCCAAGTAAGAATTACGTAGAGCTGCCAACACAAGGATCACAGATTTATCATACCTTCCACCAAAGGTTAGTTGAATTTCCTTGGCAGTCTCTTCACGTCTTGCTCTTTCGATTTTACTCTTGTATGTCACCATCTCATGCTTACCCCGCAAGAATTCCACTGTTACATGCTAAGCAGGGGACTTAATGTTAATGTTGATGGTGGTTTTTAGCTTAGGGTTAAAATCGTAAAACCTTGCATCTGATGTGATGACACTCTGCAAGGAAACAGAGCCACGTGTTCTAACCTCTCCACTGGAAAATTTGTTGAGCCGCTCAATATATTTACATGAAATTTATCCAGACTGGCAAATCCCAGATGTTTTGTAAATTTCGGCGCCTCGCGCACATTCACTTAATATAAGTTCCTCTAGATGCCTTCTATGCTATGTTCTCCGGCTGAACTCTTAATGTTGATATGTCATGACGATTTGTGTTCACTCGCAGCAGAGTAGCACGAATCTCCAAGTATCAAGAATAAGATTTTTGCATAAGGTATTCAATCATAAAAGCATGCTGTTCTCTAGCTATGAACTTAAAAGAAGTCTGTGTCAACACATAAAATTCGATAAATTTCCCCGATTAACTTGCAAAAGTTAGGGTTTCGCGCCTCGCGCAGTATATCTGACCTCTCTTGTCGAAATTAAGCCGCCTCGCTCAGTATATCAGACCTTGCTTGTCGAAATTAAGCCGCCTCGCGCAATATACTTGGCCTTGCCTGTCAAAATCAAGCCTAGGCAAACTGGGTAATTAATCCGCCATGGATTAGCAGGTGCAAAACCTCGCCCAAAACCAGGAAAAATTGTGCTACTAAAGCTGGTTTCCCAAAATCGTGCCCACATGCTAATGGCTTGCCAAGAATGCCAAAACATGTCAGAGGCGCATAAAAGGCGCACATGCCGCACATGCCAGACGTGCATGCCAGACGCGCATGCCAAACGCGCACGCCAGACGCGCATGCCACACGCGCATGCCATGCCAGACGCGCATGCCAAACGCGCCACTGCCAATCAAAGATAGCCATGATCGACGGCTACTTTTCCTCCTGAGATGCAATCTCAGGATCCAAGTTCGCCACCAAACTAACATGACTTGTGGCAACTTTTGAGCGACCATGACGCTAAACCCTAAACTAGCACGTCACTATGCCACGGCTACTGGCATGCCACCATGCCACAACTACTAGCACGCCGCTATGCCACGGCTACTGGCATGCCACCATGCCACAGCTACTAGCACGTCGCTATGTCACGGCTACTGGCATGCCACCATGCCACAGCTACTAGAACGTCTCTATGCCACGGCTACTGCAACGCCACCATGCCATAGATACTAGCACGTCGCTATGCCACGGCTACTGGCATGCCACCATTCCACATCTACTAGCACGTCGCTATACCACGACTACTAGCATGCCACCATGCCACATCTACTAGCATGCCACCATGCCACATCTACTAGCACGTCGTTATGCCACGGCTACTGGCATGCCACCATGCCACAGCTACTAGCACGTCGCTATGCCATGGCCACTGGCATGCCACCATGCCACACATAGCAACCTGCTACACGTTTTCCACGAAAACACTCGAGACATCAAAACATGTCACAAACTGGGGGATACTCATCAGGGTATTGGTCTGACGGTTTACAGCGTGCGACGTGCAATGCGCCCGTTACAAGAAAGTGTCATGGAGTATGGCAATTAGTGGTGGTAAAAGTAACGGTGCAACCAATTCATTTCCTTCATCATGGAAGCATAATGACTGACGGTTACACGAATTAACTTCCCTCATCATGGAAGCATAACGCCTCACGGTTACACGTTACTCTTTTCTTCCACCACTCAAACGTTTCCACTTCCTACGAGACCAGGGAACATTTTGCTACGACTTGTATAAATAGGTCTCACCTATTTCCACCAGACAACAAGTTTCGGTCAGGAGACACTACAACATTCAGAAATCACCTGGTAGCTTTCCATTCAGCTCACCAGTTTCACTTTCTGATACAAGTCACCAAAAATTCCCACACTTCCAGAATCAACTATTTTGGTCTCAACACTTTCTTCGCTTCCCTCCCTAAGACCAACCCTTCTCCTTCACTTTGTGATCGAAGCAAGCCTAGAACGACCAATTCTTGGTTTAGTCCAGGATTGTACAGATTGATCTCTCGAATCAAAAGTACTCCCGTGCAGTACATTTTTTTGGGTTTAGATTCGTTTCTCACCCACACACCCGAAATTACTGAAATCGGCAGAAACAGTTTTCACTCACAAACAGCAATATATGCAAAAAATTGTAGACCGAAGGTCGACCAAATACTGTGGAATAATCAAGGATTCATTCTATTTTCCATCACCATTTGCACAATGACATACAATAGACATAATACTTGTAAAAGATTTTAACCTATCTTCCATCAATAATTGACATAATAGGCTTAACTTTTGTATTTGTCAAAAGTTCATTCCTTCTTTTATCAACACATGCATATCGACATATAAAGGACTTAAATTTTTACAAGGTATGGTACAATCATAGTTCACGGATGCAAACATTCATATCTTGAAAAAGTGGGGGTACAACAACCACACCCAACAATTCGATTAGAAATCTGTATGGAAAAACTCCAATATACTTTATAGAGAATCAACTAGACAGTCAGACTTAATCTAGATAAAATTATATCAAAGAGTTTATATCTCAATCTCTCGATTTGATCTTTACTCAAGCGAATAGAAATCTGCGAGTCTTTATCAAAGAGAGATAACTTGGATGGTACCAAAGACTAATATCCAAGTGTCAATCAATTTAAATCAACAACCAAAAGGTCGAATATTCTAATTGATTGAACAACGCACAACCTGTGATATTTCAATTATATAAACAAATATAATACGGAGAAGAAATAACACAGACACCAGAATTTTGTTAACGAGGAAACCGCAAATGCAGAAAAACCCCAGGACCTAGTCCATATTGAATACATACTGTATTAAGCCGCTACAGACACTAGCCTACTCCAAATTAACTTCGGTCTGGACTGTAGTTGAACCCCAATCAATCTCACACTGATCCAAGGTACAGTTATGCTCCTATGCCTCTGATCCCAGCAGGATGCTACGTACTTGATTCCCTTAGCTGATCTCACCCAAAACTAAGAGTTTTTACGACCCAAATTCGAAGACTTTAATAAACAATTATGTATCACACAGAAAAGTCTACGGTAATAGATAAATCTGTCTCCCACGAATATACCTACGAGTTTTGTTCCGTCTTTTGATAAATCAAGGTGAACAGAAACCAATCAATAAACCGTTCTTATATTCCCGAAGAACAGCCTAGTATTATTGATCACCTCATAATAATCTTAATCGACGCAGCGAAAAAAATATTTTGGAATCACAAACGATGAGACGAAGTGTTTGTGATTACTTTTCTATCTTGCCTATCGAAGATATAAAATCTCAAGCCAATTATTTCAATTGTACTTGTATGATAGAAACAGCAAGATCAGATCACACAACTAAAAGAAAAGTAGTATCGGTCTGGCTTCATAATCCCAATGAAGTCTTTAAGTCGTTAACCTGGTTTAGAAGAAGAAACCAAAGGTTAAAGGAGAATCGACTCTAGCTATGAAACTAGTATCACACGTAAGGTGTGGGGATTAGGTTTCCCAGTTGCTAGAGTTCTCCCTTATATAGTTTTCAAATCAGGGTTTGCAATCAATGTTAGCTTGGTAACAAAGCATTCAATATTCACCGTTAGATGAAAACCTGATTAGATTCAAGCTAATATTTCTCAACCGTTGGATCGAAAACTTAGCTTGTTACACACAAATGAAATGTCCAATTTTGGGTTTATGAACCGTTCCTAAGCATTAACATTTGTTGGTTCAACAATAGTTAACCAAATGGTTAGCCATATGATTACTTTCATATCAACCATATTCTTCTTCACCATAACTAGTTCAAATGACTCAAATGAACTAGTTAGAGAGTTGTTCAATAGCTTAGATCTTATGTAACTACACAAGACACAATCGAAGCAAAAACGGTTTGATTCACTCGAATCGGTTCGTGAACTTTATAGTCACGGTTTGCAAAAGCATTCCTTAGTTTAAATAAAAATGAGTTCAAGAACAACCGGTTTTAGATATAACCTGCTCAAGTTCGCGGACTGGGTTCGCGAACTTAAGCTCATGAAAGGAGTTCAAAAACTCCAGCAGAAATTCTCGGGTCAAGAACTTCCGCCAGTTCGCGGACTTAGTTCGCAGACTTGGCTCACGCCACTTACATTTCTCTTGATCAACAAAGTTCGCAAACTTTGGTTCAAGGAATAAGAACTTATACATATATGTGTTTCCACAACAATGCTTATATCCTACCAATGATTATGTAATCTAAACTCTCATTTCAATCATTGAAACATTCTCAGAGGACAGATATAGCCGTTATTCACATACCATTTTTCGTCATAGCAATTTTCAAAGTGATTGAAACATAACATGACTTTCGTCACTAGGTAAAGATGAATTCGGCTAAAGCGAAATCTTACCAACAATATTTCGAGAAATAGATAGGCGAGATAAACTCGGCTCGAAATAGCAAATGTGCACAATGAAAGTCTATATATCAAAACGACTTTTGTCTCAAGATTAGGATATAGAATAGATAGACTTTTGAGTCACAGATAAGTTCAAGTCTCCACATACCTTTTAGTCGATGAAGATCCACCAGTTCCTTGAGTAGTCCTTCGTCTTGTATGATGATTTCCATGGAGTTCTTGAACTCAACTACGTACACTTTCTATCCTAGTCCGAGACATTTAGCTATGTAGGCTACAAATCAAGACTTATAGTTTTGATCACTAACATTGACAAACATGCTTGAGATTGCAACGCATGCGAGTTCGACCGACCAATGCTCTAACAATCTCCCCCTTTGTCAATTTTAGTGGCAAAACTATTAATACATATGGAATATAAAAAATAAATAAATTAACTTTTGTAGCTCCTATTCCACGTGCCTAATCTTCAACATTACTCGAAATCTTCGTCACTTCCAAGTACTCCAATGATCCCAAAGGTTGTAAGTTTAGCATCATCGTTGTTGAAAATCCGTAGATATAACAATAAGAAAACAATAGTTCTCAATCATTGTTATACAGTGTCATAGTATTATTACATAGCGTCAAAGTTCAATTGTATCACAACTTCAACAACAATACTATGGTGATATGTATCACTCCCCCTAGTCAATACTCCATCTCACATGGAAACCACTCCCCCTTACATAATGATATGAAAACCATATGTATTTGTAGTGTGGACTACATATTAATTCTCCCCCTTTTTGTCAATAAAATTGGCAAAGGTACAAGAACGGGATCCGAATAAAATTTTCGAAAGAGACATTTCTTGACCAAAAGAAAGCAAAAATATCAACTTGTTCTTTAGATGCAATCAAGCCGAAGCTAAATGCATTCATCAAGGAGTTTATAAAGATACAAGATAACCCCTATAATATTCCACAGCCGCACTCCCCACAAAGATATGGCAATTAAGCGCAAGTTCAAAAGAACTCTCCCCCATTAAATGTCATTCACGAAAGAACAACAAGAGTGACCTTAATTTCGAAAGAAAAGAAGGATTTCTTTTGACAAAACACACAAAGTACTCTGACAGAAAAATCAATCCTATGGAAACAAATACAGAATTGAAATAAACACTTACTGGAGTTTCAAACTCAATTGCCCAAAATATCGAGATAAGCATTGGGGAAAGAGTCATAGAAACAATTAATGAACCAAAACAACACCAATAGACTGTCGTAAGTGTTGAAAAGTAGCAGTGTCTAATAATTTGGTGAGGATATCAGCCAATTGTTGTTCGGAAGGCACAAATTCCATACTTATGATACCATTTTCATAGAGATCTCGAATAAAATGGTACCTTATATCAATGTGCTTTGTTCTTGAGTGCTCAACGGGATTCTCAGTGATTCGAATCGCACTAGAATTATCACAAAAGATCTTCATTATTCCAGTATCAATTCCATAATCATCTAGCATTTGTTTCATCCATAGGAGTTGACTGCAACATGAGCCAGCAACAATATATTCTGCTTCGCATGTAGACAGGGATTGTGAATTCTGTTTCTTGCTATGCCAAGCCACAAGATTCAGTCCTACATAGTAGAAACCCCCTGATGTACTTTTTCTGTCTTCTACACATCCTTTCCAATCAACATCTGAATAAGAAGAAAGATCAGTGTTAGTATCAAAAGTGTAAGATAGACCATACCCGATAGTATGATTGACATATCGTATGATCCTCTTTGCAGCTGCAAGATGAGATTCCTTTGGATTAACCTGAAATCTATCACAACAACCAACACTAAAAGAAATATCAGGTCTAGTGGTTGTAAGATATAAAAGGCTACCAATAATAGATCGATACAATTTTTGATCTACTTTTACTCCTTTCTCATCTCTGTGTAGTTTACCAGTAGTGGGCATAGGTGTCAGTTTCGGACTTGACTTATCTAGACATCTTGTAACAAGATACCTTGCATATTTTTCTTGAGATAAGTAGATTCCATCCTTATGTTGTTGAATCTGTAATCCTAGAAAGAACTTTAATTCACCAACATTGCTCATTTCAAACTCTTTAGCAAGTGAAACTTGAAAATCCTTTGCAAGCTTTTCTGAAGTTGAACCATAGATGATATCATATACATAGACTTGAGCAATGACAACATATTTCCCACTCCATCTGGTAAACAAAGTTTTATCAGCTCCACCTCTTGAAAAACCTTTTCTAGTATGAGAAGTAGTAAGTTTTTCAAACCAGGATCTTGGTGCTTGTTTCAACCCATATAATGCCTTTTTGAGCTTAAGAACATGATCTGAGAAATCAAGGTTTTCAAATCCTTTAGGTTGAGCAACATAGACTTCTTTCTTTAGAATTCTTTTTAGAAACGCGGATTTTATATCCATTTGGAAAAGCTTAACCTTGAGAAAACAAGCATGAGCTAATAAATGTCTAATGGACTCAAGGCGTGCCACAGGAGCAAAGGTTTCATCAAAGTCGATACCTTTAATATGTGAATTTCCTTGAGCGACAAGTCTGGCTTTATTTCTGATAATTATGCCAAATTCATCAGACTTGTTCTTGAATATCCATTTTGTTCCAACAATATTAACATTGGAGGGACAAGGTACGAGTTCCCATACGTCTTGTCTTATAAATTGATTTAAATCTTCATGCATTGCATTCACCCAAAAGGGATCGATCAGAGCTTCATCAATATTCCTCGGTTCTACTTGTAACAGATAACAACCAAAATTGGACATGTTTTGAAGTTTCCCTTTAGTCTTAGATGTAGAAGCTCTTCCCCCAATAATACTGTTGGGATCATGATTCCTTTGAACCCAGAGGTGTCGTGGAGGGACACGTTCTTGTTCGTCAGGAGTAGCATGATCAGTGCTCTTCTTCTCGTCACTAGAAATATCAGGATCAGCAACAGTTGGGATAACTTCAACTGATTCTGGTATTTCTTTGACTTTCTCAATTGTCTCGGTTGGAGGCAATTCAGCAGGAGGATTATGATGATGAAAATCACTAATATCATCGATGATGACATTAGCAGACTACATCATGACCCGAGTTCTGAGATTAAACACTCGAAAACCACGGCTATCAGAAGCATAGCCAAGAAAGATACCTTCATCACTTTTGGTATCGAATTTCCCTCTCTGTTGATCTCGATCTTTTATAATGTTGCATTTACTTCTGAACACTCTAAGATAGTGCAGGTCGGGTTTTCTTCCATACCAGAACTTAGAAGGAGTGTTTAGGGTTTTAGACCGTAAGTAAACACGGTTGGTCAAATAACATGTCGTAAAAACAGCTTCTCCCCAAAACCTTAGAGGTAAGTTTTTGTTGTGGAGCATTACCCTGTCCATTTCCTGAATGTTCATATTCTTTCTTTCTGCAACTCCATTAGCTTGAGGAGTAATGGGTGGTGAATATTGTTGAATGATCCCCAGTTCGTCATAAAATTCAAACACTTTGGTGTCCTTGAATTCAGTTCCACGACCGCTCCTAATTTTCTTTAGTTTGCGACCTTGTTCGTTCTGGATTCTTTTAACAATAATCTTGAATTCATCAAGGGTTTCATTTTTATGAGACAGAAATACAACCCAAGTGAATATGGTGTAATCATCTACCATAACTAAAGCATACTTCTTACCAGCAACCGTGGGTTGTTGAATTAGTCCGAAAAGATACATACGAATTAAATAAAGTGGAGCTTTAGTGAGAATATCTCGAGATGATTTATGGTGAACTTTAGTTTGTTTACCCTTTTGGCAGGCACCACATACACCTTCAATCTTTGCATTGATTTTGGGAACACCTCTAACAAGTTCTTTGTTAATGATCTTAGTTAGAAGACGATAGTTGACGTGACCAAAACGCTCATGCCAAAGATGTGTCGATTCCACCTTAGTCAAATTGCAACAATTGCTAAACTGAGTATCAAGAAGATAACAGTTGTTTTTACCACGAGTTTCTTGAAAAATTACTTTCCCAGTTTTGTGTACAATGTCACATCAATTTGCATTGAAGACAACTCGATGGCCTTTGTCACAAATTTGAATAATAGAAAGAAGATTTGCACTCATACCTTTTACGTATACTACATCATGGATTTCAGATATGCCAGGCAGTTTGATCGTCCCTTTCTTGCTAATGTAACAACAACTCCCATCTCCGAAAGTTACTGGTCCTCCTTCATAGTCGTCAGAAGAAACAGACCATGTGAGATCACCTGTCATATGTCTGCTACATCCACTGTCAAGAAACCATTGAAAGGGTGATGTTGATTTTAAAGCAAAAGCTCCCATACTATTAGTACTTTCCTGTTTAAGGTTTCCTGATAGTTTTGTACGTCCTTTTATAGAAGCACTAAATTGTTTAGTTTTCGTGTGAATATTACTTGCAACTTTCAGTCTCTTTTGGAAGGACATACAAGTATGTTGAAAGTGATTAGAGGAATCACAAAACAAACATGGGCCAACATTTTTGGAATCGTCACAAAACAAACCTGTGAATGTTGTTTATTACTTGACTTATGACTGTTCTTCAGAGAGAAGCAACTGAAGTTATTCAAATCCATTAAAGAGATTTTAACATATTTCAAATCCTTAAGCATTGCAATTTCTGCTATGAGATCAGAATTGATCCGGATTTGTTCATCCAACTTTTTCTTGAGAATAACCAGTTTATTATAACTTTTTCTACGATTGGTTTTTAATCCTGGTGAAGTGTTTCTAGAGACTTTTCTGTCCATAGAGTCAGATCGCTACAAACACAGACTTGTGAGGTCTTGAACGTGTTTGCCTGCTCTGATACCAATTAAAAAGGTGGGGGTACAACAACCACACCCAACAATTCGATTAGCAATCTGTATGGACAAACTCCAATATACTTTCTAGAGAATCAACTACACAGTCAGACTCAATCTAGATAAAAGTATATCAAAGAGTTTATATCTCAATCTCTCGATTTGATCTGAACTCAAGCAAATAGAAATCTGTGAGTCCTTATCAAAGAGAGATAACTTGGATGGTACCAAAGACCAATATCCAAGTGTCAATCAATTTAAATCAACAACCAAAAGGTCGGATATTCTAATTGCTTGAACAAATCACAACATGTGATATTTTAATTATATAAACAAATATAATGCGGAAAAGAAATAACACAGACACCAGAATTTTGTGAACGAGGAAACCGCAAATGCAGAAAAAAACCCCGGGACCTAGTCCATATTGAACACACAATGTATTAAGCCGCTACAGACACTAGCCTACTCCAAATTAACTTCGGTCTGGACTGTAGTTGAACCCCAATCAATCTCACACTGATCCAAGGTACAATTATGCTCCTACGCCTCTGATCCCAGCAGGATTCTACGTACTTGATTCTCTTAGATGATCTCACCCACAATTAAGAGTTCCTACGACCCAAAGTCGAAGACTTTAATAAACAAATCTGTATCACACTGAAAAGTCAAGGGGTAATAGATAAATCCGTCTCCCACGAATATACCTACGAGTTTTGTTCCGTCTTTTGATAAATCAAGGTGAACAGGAACCAATCAATAAACCGGTCTTATATTCCCGAAGAACAACCTAGTATTATTGATCACCTCACAATAATCTTAATCGAAGCAACAAAAAAAAAATTGTGGAATCACAAACGATGAGACGAAGTGTTTGTGATTACTTTTCTATCTTGCCTATCGGAGATATAAAATCTCAAGCCAATTATTTCAATTGTACTCGTATGATAGAAACAACAAGATCAGATCACACAACTACAGGAAAAGTATTATCGGTCTGGCTTCACAATCCCAATGAATTCTTTAAGTCGTTAACCTGGTTTAGAAGAAGAAACCAAAGGTTAAAGGAGAATCGACTCTAGATATGCAACTAGTATCACACGTAAGGTGTGGGGATTAGGTTTCCCGGTTGCTAGAGTTCTCCCTTATATAGTTTTCGAATCAGGGTTTGCAATCAATGTTAGCTTGGTAACAAAGCATTCAATATTCATCGTTAGATGAAAACCTAATTAGATTCAAGCTAATATTTCTCAACCGTTGGATCGAAAACTTAGCTTGTTACACACAAATGAAATGTCCAATTTTGGGTTTACGAACCGTTCCCAAACATTAACATTTTTTGGTTCAAAAATAGTTAACTAAATGGTTATCTATATGATTACTTTCATATCAATCATATTCTTCTTCACCATAACTAGTTCAAATGACTCAAATGAACTAGTTAGAGAATTGTTCAATAGCTTAGATCTTATGTAACTACACAAGACACAAACGAAGCAAAAACGGTTTGATTCACTCGAATTGGTTCATGAACTTTATAGACACGGTTTTCAAAAGCATTCCTTAGTTTAAATAAATATGAGTTCAAGAACAACCAGTTTTAGATATAACCTGCTCAAGTTCGCGGACTGGGTTCGCGGACTTAAGCTCATGGAAGGAGTTCACAAACTCCAGCAGAAATTCTCGGGTCGAGAACTTACGCCAGTTCGCGGACTTGGCTCACGCCACTTCCATTTCTCTTGATCAACAAAGTTCGCAAACTTTGGTTCAAGGAATAAGGACTTATACATATATGTATTTCCACAACAATGCTTGTATCCTACCAATGGTTATGTAGTATAAACTCTCATTTCAATCATTGAAACAATCTCAGAGGACGGATATAGCCGTTATTCACAGACCATTTTTCGTCAGAGCAATTTTCAAAGTGATTGAAACATAACATGATTTTCGTCACTAGGTAAAGATGAATTTGGCTAAAGCGAAAGCTTACCAACACATATTTCGAGAAATAGATAGGCGAGATAAACTCGGCTCGAAATAGAAAATGTGCATAATGAAAGTCTATATATCAAAACGACTTTTGTCTCAAGAGTAGGAGATAGAATAGATAGACTTTTGAGTGACATATAAGTTCAAGTCTCCACATACCTTTTAGTCGATGAATATCCACCAGTTCCTTGTGTAGTCCTTCGTCTTGTATGATGATTGCCATGGAGTTCTTGATCTCAACTACACTTTTTATCCTAGTCCGAGACCTTTAGCTATGTAGGCTAGAAATCAAGACTTATAGTTTTGATCACTAACATTGACAAACATGCTTGAGATAGCAACACATGAGAGTTCGACCGAGCAATGCTCTAACATATCCCATAACAAATTGCAATATATAAAACCATAAAGATTAATACTTCAAAAATCATCTTCCAAACAATGTTAGAATTTAAACCAATAAATCTAAAAACATGAAGATGAAAACGTTGGACATAGCTATGTGTAGTCACAATAATGGCTATTCCAAACTCTATTTATTCTTCTAATCAAAACAAGAAAAATAGAATATTTACTAGGCATTAAGACCTTTGAAGAATTCTTTATCGTCCCCGAACTCCTTGTCGTCAACAACCATTGGGATATAAGGTTCATGAAGATAGGAGTTACTATCAATAAACCTTCTTGACTGATATCGGACCAGGGCCTTCTGAATCTCATGAGTCTTAAACACAAAAGCCTTTATTTGATGAATCTCCTTTTGCATCTCCGTAAACACTTCAAGAACATCAGAAAACTTCTGAGAATTTGAAGGAACGGCTATAGGCTTCCTCACATTCCTTCTTTTTCTTTTCAATGTCGTAGCAAACGGAGAATTCTTTTTTTCTTTATGATTGATGGCTTGATAACCATATTAACATCCTTTCCATCAGAAGACATGATACTTGGAGCATCCATAGATGTATGGGTTTGTGAGATGAAATCACAATCTCAACAAGTGGTCTTGAGATAAAAAGAAGTTTCAAGGAAGGAAAACGGAATGTAGGGTTAACATTTAACAAGTTCGTGCACGCACAATTTTGAAACCTAAAGAGAGTAGAATTGTCGAGAATAACCCTCTTTTATTGATAGACACAAAACTAAGAAAAGAAGAAAAAAAAACTTTTCTTAAAGCCTGAGAGGTACACAATCTTGTCTCTTTTGATCAGGCACATGAGACAGGATTTACCAATCAACACAATCAAGTTGTGCTGCGGTGAACAACAATTTGTCCACCATATTCCTCTTGAGAAGACTCCACAGACCTATGTCTATCAAGGCGATTTGACCATACTTTCTTCTCTAATGGTCTTGGTTTATCCTTGGAAACTAACTTCTTAGACGAAGATAAAATCCTACATACCTCAGCGGTCTTCTGAGCAAGTTTAGCATTTTTGCTAATTGATTTGCTCTTCGTTGAAGTTTGTTGACGTGCCTCAATTAGTGTTTGTACTTGTAACACCTTGAAAGTTCATGATCCTTTAGAGAACAGTACGAGCACGTAAATTTAGGATAAAAATCAGGCTTCTGAGATGTGCAAGCAGCTAGACACATGGTGGAACTTGAAACATTACATATAAAGTTGGGATAATTGGTGTTTGGTACTCAGGTTTAGACCAACACTAGGATTTGGTCTAACATTTTTCCAACGTTAGGGTTTGGTACCTGGACCAGACGTTGACCCGAATTGACTATCTAAGACCTAACTTTAATTAATTTTGTAAAAAAAAAATCTGTAAAATACAGAGATTACAACTCTAGCCCTAAGGTGGGTCTAAAATCCAACGGTTATAAAGAAAATCTATTAATCTTCGTCTCAGATGCAAAATACCAATAACCCTAATACTCTTATGTTCTCGTTTTCTTCCCTAAATATTATCAAGAACACAACTGCCGAAAATTCCATTAACTTCTTCCCTGATTCTTCAGTCACAAAGGTTTGTTCAGAATCAATGAAGAAATTGGCAGTTGGGTTTGAGTTAATTTTGAATTTGGCAGTAAGATGGTTTGATTTCAATTTGATGGTGAAATTAGGGTTTTTACAGCTTTGTAGTGAGATAGTTTGATTTCAGATTGATATGAAATTAGCTTTGACAAGAATGAGTTTCGGCTATTTCTTGTTTCTGTGATTGAATGTTACTGCTAAATTGAAGATGAGTTTCGAACTAGATAAGAGGAAAGTTAAGGTTCGGTATAGGTGAGTGGGATAATGGTGTAGTGCTGCCATTATTGTGTACAAATGGTGCTAGAAGACTTTGAGTTGAAATTGGCAGATTAGGTTTGTGGTTGAATTGCATAATGTTTTGGTGGCTCCTAGTGAGTGTTGCAGATGTTGCTGCAGAGAAGGTGGTGGTGCTGAGTTGATGTAGAAGAATTGGAGAAATTTTGGTGCTTCTGTATTGATTTCATCGAATGAGTTGTGACGGTAGTCACAGATATGGGTATGGTGGTGGAGGAAGAAGGTTATAATAGTAAATTTTTCTTTTAATTTAATTTTTTCTTATTTTAATTTTTTTTTAACAATTATTAAACAGAAGTTAAGACTTAACTTAGTCAACGCGGGTCAACGTCCATTCCAGGTACCAAGCCCTAACGTTGGAAAAATGTTAGACCAAAGCCTAGTGTTGGTCTAAACCTGAGTACCAAACTCCAATTATCCCTATAGAGTTTCCAAAGAATGGGTCAATTTTTACTTCCAGATTAGTTGGGTTTTCTTCTGAAAGAATATTAAGATTGATGTATGTATTGCTACAATTATCAAAATCAATTTACCAAGAAGTGCAACACTTGATTTTTAGTCTTCATTAGAATCATAGTTGTCAGACATTTCATCAAGAGTTGCAGCAAGACCTTTGTTCCCAGTGTATTTCCTACGATTTGGACACTCGTTTGCAAAATGACCAAATCCTTTACACTTAAAGCACTGAGGTATATCCTCGTCATCAGTTTCATCAATATCCCTATTTTTAAGAGGAACACGATTATGAGATTTGACTGATGCTTTAGGATTATCTCTGGAGAACCGTTTACTTCTCTTCAACAGAAGATCCCTAAACTGTCTTGTGATCATAGAGACCGATTTGTCAAGATCTTCATCTGATGAATCAGTCTCAGAGTGATCGTCTTCAGAGATATACACTTTTTTACTTTTATCAAGTAATTTAGTGTCCTTTAGCGCTTTGAACGCAACATCCTTAGATTTGGATGAATGCTCATGATCAAAGATCTTAAGCTTCCCAACCAGCGTAATTCTGGAGAGATTATCTAAGTTATTTCCCTCAACGATGGCATGCTTTTTAGAATCGTATCTAGATGGCAGCGATCTGAGAATTTTCATCACAATGTCCTTTTCAGGAATAGTCTTACCCAATGCAAAAGATGCATTAACAATTTCAGACACTTTGTGATTAAACTCATCAAATGTTTCTTCATATGCCATACGAAGGTTTTCCCAATCGGAATTAAGGTTTTGAAGCCTAGCTTCCTTTTCACTAGTATTACCTTCAAATACGGTTTCTAATATATCCCACGCTTCTTTAGACTTAGTGCAATTTGACACATGGTGCTGAAGATTCGGGATAATGGCATGTATGATGTCATTCAAACCGTCGGAATTTTGATTTGCAGCAAGTATCTCGACAGGGCTCTATTCACCAATATCCTTGGGAACTTTTACATTTCCAACTGCCACAATGGAAGCATTATAGCCATTAACACCATATACCCGTGATTGAAAATCACGTGCTTGAAGAAAAGCTCGCATAGCAATTTTCCACCATAAGTAATTAGAGCCATCGAAGACTGGTGGTACGTTGATAGAGTTAGCACCTCTGTCCATAGAGTCAGATCGCTACAAACACAGACTTATAAGGTCTAGAACGTGTTTGCCTACTCTGATACCAATTGAAAAAGTGGGGGTACAACAACCACACCCAATATTTCGCTTAGCAATTTGTATGGACAAACTCCAATATACTTTCAAGAGAATCAACTAGACTCAATCTTAATAAAGTATATCAAAAAGTTATATCTCTCTTTCTTGATTTAATTCTTTCTCAAGCAAATAGAAATCTGCGAGTCTAATTGAATACAAGAGAAATCACTTGAACGGTACCAAAGACCAATGTTCAAGTATCAATCAATTTCAATCAACAACCAAAGGTCGTATTTCCAATTGATTGATTCTAACACACAACCTGTGATATTTCAATTATATAACAAAATATAATGCGGAATAGAAATAACACAGACACCAGAATTTTGTTAACAAGGAAACTGCAAATGCAGAAAAACCCCGGGACCTAGTCCAGATTGAACACACATTGTATTAAGCCGCTACAGACACTAGCCTACTACAAACTAACTTCGGTATGGACTGTATTTGAACCCCAAAAAATCTCACACTGATCCAAGGTACAGTTATGCTCTTACGTCTCTGATCCCAGCATGATATTACGCACTTGATTCCCTTAGCTGATCCCACCCATAACTAAGAGTTGCTACGACCCAAAGTCGAAGACTTTAATAAATAAATCTGTATCACACTGAAAAGTCTACATGAATAGATAAATCTGTCTCCCACAGAAATACCTACAAGTTATTGTTCCGTCTTTTGATAAATCAAGGAAAGCAAGAACCAATTGATAAACCAGACTTATATTCACGAAGAACAACCTAGTATTATCAATCACCTCACAATAATATTAATCGACGCGGCGAAAGAATATATTGTGGAATCACAAACGATGAGATGAAGATGTTTGTGACTACTTTTCTATCTTGCCTATCGGAGATACAAATCTCAAGCCTATCATTACGATTGTACTCAAAACGATAGAAGATGCAAGATCAGATCACTCAAAACGATAGTCTTTCAAATGAGGGTTTGCAATCAATGTTAGCTTGGTAACAAAGCATTCAATATTCACCGTTAGATGAAAACCTGATTTATATTCAAGCTAATATCTTTCAACCGTTGGATCGAGAACTTAGCTTGTTACACACAAATGAAATGCACGATTTTAGATTTGTGTAACCGTACCCAAACATGTACATTTGTTGGTTCAACAATAGTTAACCAAATGGTTATCCATATGAGCACTTTCATATCAACCATATTCTTCTTCACCATAACTAGTTCAAATGAATCAAATGAACTAGTTAGAGAGTTGTTCAATTGCAAGGAAATCTTATGTAACTACACAAGACACAATCGAAGCAAAAACGATTTGATTCACTCGAATCGGTTCATGAACTTTATAGCCACGGTTTGCATTTAGCATTCCTTAGTTAATATAAATAAGTTCACAAACAATCGTCTTTAGATATAACCAACTTAAGTTCGCAGACTTAAGTTCCCGGAAGGAGTTCTCAAACTCCAACAGATATTCTCGGGTCGAGAACTTACGCCAGTTCGAGGACTGGGTTCGCGGACTGAGTTCACGGCTCTTGTTTCGGTTCTCTTGATCAACAAAGTTCGCGAACTTCGTTCAAGGAAAAAAGGACTTATACATATATGTGTTGCCACACAATGCTTATATCCAACATTTGTTATATAATCTAAATTCTCATTTCAATCATTGAAACATTCTTAGAGGACGTTATATAGTTGTTATTCACAAACCATTTTTCGTCAAAGCAATTTTCAAAGTGATTGAAACATATCATGACTTTCGTCACTAGGTAAAGATGAACTTGGCCAAAGCGAAAGCCTACCAACACATATTTCGAGAAATAGATAGGCGAGATAAACTCTGCTCGAAATAGCAAATGCGTATAATCAAAGTCTATATAGCAAAACGACTTTTGTCTCAAGATAGGAGATAGAGTAGATAGACTTTTGAGTGATAGATAAGTTCAAGTCTCCACATACCTTTTAGTCGACGAAGTTCCACCAGTTCCTTGAGTAGTCCTTCGTCTTGTATGATGATTGCCATGGATTTCTTGAGATCAACTACACTTTTTATCCTAATCTGAGACTTAGTTATAATAGACTAGAAATCAAGACTTATAGTTTTGATCACTAACATTGACAAACATGCTTGAGATAGCAACGCATGCGAGTTCGACCGAGCAATGCTCTAACATATCTAACAGAAATTTGATTAGAAATCACAAAGTAGTGATAACTAAACTTTCTTTAGGAAGTGCAATGCACCCTCCATCAAATAAATTGTTAATCCTTTTCACACTTGGGATTTCGTAGGAGTTGTGAAAATCTTTAATCTGGAAAATCTATCTTCTTCTTTGTATGTGAACCATAAGCTATTTTAATAATATCATTGAAGCTTTTAAAAAATAAAACCCGAAACATTGCATAATTCTAAGGATGTTAACGATCCGACAACATGGATACCAAGTCCAGGAAATAGTTTGAAAACAACAAGAGGATATTGTGGATGTTTATTTTTTTTGAAGCATTATATGGGGACGAATATAAGAGACACATGGTTTACATATAAATTAATATGTCTCATACAATTTAAAGCAGTTTAGTGAAAATTCAAAATCCCTTATGAAAGATATATGTATAACTTTCAAACTGTTTTTATTGGTATGTATGAAGGGAAAGAGAATAAAATCGTAGTCTTCAGCTATTATGTCCTATGTACCTTATATCTTAAATATGTTTTATACATTTTGTTATCGATAAGTGTTATCAACCTTTGGATTATCAATTAGATAATTCAACATTTGTCTTTGGTACCGTTCAAGTTATTTTTGTTATTGATCAGGCTCACAGATTTCTATCTGTTCGATTGCAAATTGATTTGAGAAATAAAGATATAACTCTTGAATGTATTTTCCTTGATTGAGTTTGACTGTCTAGTTGATTCTCTTGAAAATTTATTGGAGTTAGTCCATACAATTTGCCTAAACGAAACATTGGGTGTGGTTGTTAGACCCCTACTTTTCAATCTTTATCTTTCTTGGATGTGCATATGAGCTCATTGGTGTGTCATAGGAAAACCCGATTCCCCTATTGGGCATATTCCCCAAGGCGAACAATGAGTTCTGGCTTACCCACCTGATTATTGAATTGAATAAGACATTCTGAGCTCATCATTTTGGTTTTCTTCCAATTGTAAGACGTTTTGGTTTTGTTAATGTTGTTTTTTGTATTTTAGGCTTTCTTCATTTGCTAATCATTTTTAGTACCCACTGAACTCTGTATCATGTTCGGTCCTGAAACAGTTTGCATGTGTTTAGAATGTTTTCGAAGCACAGTTATGTCTTTGGTTGTCCCGTGTTTTGTTGTTTTTTTTTCTTTTTACTAATAGTTGGTGCATACCAACCATCAACTTGGTTTTCTGCGCTGCCAACCTATCTCTTGCCGTGTGAACTCCTGAATCCCTGATTGTATTGATACTTTAAATTTTAAAAGATAAATGCGCTGCAGCTATTTTTGTACACAGATGATTCTCTTTTGTACACAGGTGATACTGTCATTCGAGGTAAGGATACATGAATGGCAAAAAGGAGTACGAGAGGAGTGTTAGCTACAGTGCAAAATCTTTGGAGCTAAACAACAAAGTGGACTATTATCAGCAACAAAAAAAAAGAAAAGAGTCATCCATTATCGATGAAAGACGACGGCGTAGCTAAGTTTCTGTTTCATGGCATTCAACAATTTCATGAGTGCGAAAGACAATAACCAGTGCCAAAGACAATGCCATAGATACTAATAATACCGAATTATTTTTATTATGATTTGAAACGGTATATCATGAAGTTTTGGCAGTTTCCAGAAATTACAACCTTACCAGTTTGCAGGTCTGTGACAATGCAAATCTGCCGTACCTCCCAGTTTGCAGACTCCTAAATTACACGTGTTCCGAAGCGTAATAGTTTGTGTGTCAAAAGTTTCGATGAAAATCGATTACCAAAGGTTAATCAATATTGTGGATGGTACTAGGGCTGCACAAGAACCCGTTGAGAGGACCTGGACCGGAGTGGAACCGGAATTACCGGACCGGCACCGGACCGGAACCGGTCTAGCCGGTACAGACACCGTTACTGGAAGTTGAGAACCGGTCTAGACCGGTACAGACACCGGTTCTTGGGGAGGACCGGACTTGAACCGGACCATATATACCGGTGATTATTAGCCGTTAAGATCAAGCTAGGTTTTTAATCGTAGTCGTCCATACTAGGTATAGACTACCGACTATCGAGAGAAGAATCAGTTCACTCTTATTTTTCTTCTTCTTTTTTTCTCTCTGAAAAAGCAGCGGCAACCCTCTTCTCTTCTGTGTTCTTCAGGGTATCATCGATTCACCATCTCTATCAGGTAATTTAACAGTAGACGATAAGAATCAGTTCGATTTGTTCTTCTTTTTCTTCACCATCTCTGGTTTGTTCTTCTTCTTCACCATCATTTCGATTTAGGATTTGTTAGTTTGAGTTAGGGTTTGATTGTAGATTGATTTAGGGTTTTTTCGATTTGGTGGAGAAATTGAATATGAAGATTTGATTTGGTGTTTTACAAGATTTGGAACCTTGGGTTGGAGTCGGATTTGGAGATAGGGGGTTATGTAATTAAGAAATGAGATCTGGTGGTGGTTAGAGATTAAAGAGGATAAACCTTCTTCTTCACTTCTTTTTCTTTTTCTTTTGTTTTTTTAAGAAACTAATTGCATGTGTGATTTAAGATTTTACGAATTGAGTTTTCTGTTGAAATCAAACAACAAGATTTTGTAATTAAATCTTTGTAATGAAATAATAGATGGGTTTTGTAATTAGAGTATGAGAATAGGTTTGGCTACAACTCAATTTGGTTTTGGGCGATTTGTGGGGTTTTATGATCAGAGAATGAATATATCTGATGCTTAGATTGAAATCGATTGATGGTGAATGGGTTCTGCTTGAAGTTCTGATGTTGGTGGTGTAGATGGATTATGATGTAAATTCTTATTCTATTGTATGAATTGTTACAGATTAACGATGGTAGTGCATTGCTAGGTGTTGTATTGTATGAGTTGAGATGATATTTACAATGAATATTGAATAAACAGAGCTAGGTGCATGCTAGGTTGGGTACATGATGTAATTGTGGTACAGTTGAGTTTTGCTCATCCTACAGTGATGATGATTTTGCAGGTAAAAACCCGGTACCGGACCGGTACCGAAGGACCGGTACAACACCTGGTACAGGTACCGGTCCTCAAAAGAAGGTACCGGTCAACACCATGTACAGACACCGGTTCCATAAGAAAACCGGGTCGTACCGGAGTATGTGCAGCCCTAGATGGTACACACACGTAAGAGCATCTCCAATGCTAAGGGTGGAAGTCATCCTATGTGGGAGTCTTATTAATATTTTTTTATTGGGGGTGATTCCTATGTGGCTAAAACAAATGAAAATTTGACATTTTAACTCAACTTTCACCTCCAATGCTAAAGTCTTTTTATCTTAAAATCAATTTTGGAAAATGGTTAAAATTATGGGGAAAAAACATCTTTGAAGTTATCACCCAATAACAATATTTTATAATTAAAAAGAAATTAATTTTAGAATAAAATATTGATGATGTGTCAATAGATCCAGGGTCATGAAGAAAGTGAAGATATGACTTTTTCTTTTACCCCTTCTTATGAGATGGCATCCTTGTCATGATTTTCATTAACCTTGATCTTAGCATTGGAGATTAATTTTTGGTTAAGAAAATGTTAAATCCTACGTGTCATGTCTTTTTAGGACCTTCACACCTAGCATTGGAGATGCTCTAACTATAACCACTCACAAAATGAAATGATGTTCGCTGTTACACGTTTAAAGAAATCAATGCTTTCAGAAAAGAAAAAAAAATGAAAAATAGAAAATACCGTTTCTTATACAAACCAAGATCATATGATCCATAACCCACTCTTATGCCCAATATTAGAGTTGTACAATTTGTATTGCTCTTATGTTTACGGCTGTAAATTGAGAACATCAATGGGACCGAGTAGTTGTACAATTTGTATTGCTCCAAAAAAAACTCATGCATTGTGACTAGTTGTGTTTTTAATTTTCCCAGCTATTGTCCCTGCGAAATAGCCCGTGCCGAATTCACTAGTCAGCATTATAAACCAACTCGCTACTGATAGAGCCACAAACTCATGCAATAGATGATTACTACTAAAGAGACCCTAATTTCTAAACCAAAAAGAAAACACACAAACGAAACACATTGAACAAAAACAAAGAGAAACAAACTATACTACCTCTCCCTAATCGCCCCACCATATACTACATTGAACAAAAACAAAGAGAAACAAACTATACCATCTCTCCCTAATCCCCCCAATATTCGATATACTTATGAGATTAAACACGCAAAAGAAGCATAACAGTCTGTATCACGATACCCACTGGACAATCCAACAACTGCAATCCCTACTTCATCTCCTCGTACAAAAGCGAGCATCAAAATAGAACATTGAGATCTCAATAAACAGAATTTCCATTTCAATCTCTAAAATGTGTGAAGAGATTGGTAAAGAGAGCACCTGAACTTAAACTCTGTAATGCCAGTTTAAAGCAACACTTCTTTATTGAAAATCCAGCTGAAAGGCACCAGACGATCTTGCTTGTTTTTCTTTGCTAGAGCTTGAGCTCTCTCTTCCAACCTTCTGATTCTTGGAGTCAACCCGCAAACATACTCTTGAGCTTTCCGTCCTTCAGCTGAGAGACCAGTTATTTTGGCCACATTCCACCTCCCCACGAGAAATTCCAATATATCAGCATAATCTTTAGCAGTGTAAACTCCAAGGCGTTGGGCGACAGATGAGAAGTGCTCAAAGAGGTTGTCATCTTGACCGTCATACATTAAGTGAGCTGGCATTGCAATTTTCTTCCTCATCATATCGGCAAAAGCCAATACAGTACCATCTGGGTCAATCTCGAAAAGCTTTTCAGATATCTTGGTATATGCAGTTTCATGACGCTTTTCATCAGCAGCAATAGTTCCACAAATTTGTGCAAGTTTTAAGTCCCCATGCTCCTTGGCATGCCTGGCTGTGTTTCCATGGGAGATAAAGGTTGCTCTCTCCTGAAATGAGGTGTAGATGAATCCCAGATATGGGTTGTTTTCTGTCCGAGGATCCTGTAAAAATCATAAAAGAATAAAAACATCTAAGTATTTACACGGAAATTTTTTAGCAGCACCGTAGCCAAGCATTTGGCAGTTATTAATGTCAGCAAATTGTTGTTTTAACCACAGTTAGCTTGCCAATTTTTCTGCCAACAAAATCTCTATGCCGATACTGCGTATATTTATTTTTTCTGGGGAGGCTAGACTGTGTATCAGAAAACGAACATTTACCTGATATTCATGAAGAAAGAACAAATTCGATTTAATCTTCTAAAATGTATTACATACTTATGAGAAAGTTTAACTAATGATAGTGTTCAAGCCCTTAGCTGCCCCAAAGATAAGATGCATAGGATGAAGTCTACGTTTGGTGCCCCATGATCAACGGTGTCTGGAATTATGCGAACTTAAACCATTAAATCATGAGATCTTAATGAAACAGTATCTTAAAAAGACCCTAAGTATTTGATTTCACAATGTTCCACTAATTAAAGGACCAATAAAAAGAGAACATACGGATCAGATTTTGATACCATGAGCATAACCCAACTCATAAGCGAGAAGTAATCAAGATGAAGCAAATACAAATGCAACTACGACCTCGCTATCTTCTCAGACCTATGAAACTACGAGTCCCTGAAACAATCGATATTGCAGAATACGACTGATGTCAACATATTTCCATACCGGTCGATACTGTTCCTATGCATCAGTTGCTGAAAAGCTGGAGTTGTTGGATGTGTGACCAATGATCATCACTGTAATATATTCACTTCAACTTACTAACCATATGGAGTACTATTGCACCACAAATTTATCCTGGCCGGGAAACTTATCACTCTTTAGAAATTTGGAAAAATAGTAATTGAATATCGTTGGCGTAGAGACTTTGTTCCCAAAAAAATGGCAAACTAACTGTAGTGCTGCTAGATCAAATATGATCTAGCGGTGCTAGAGCAAAAAAATTTCCTATTTACACAGCATAAATAGTTAAATACTTATGAGAGAAAACTCTAAAACAAAAGTTGGAGTTCAGCAACTTTATAGATTCTTAGTAAAGATCTTACCATTCCTGAACCGATAAGATACTGAATTGTCTTCTCAATTTGCTTCATATCTACTCGCCCAGATAGATAGAGATACTTGTTGAGAAGGTCCCCATGCCTATTCTCCTCGGCAGTCCAAGCCCTTGTCCAACGAGCCCAAGAAGTGGGGCTTGCGCCTAAATAGTTTTCCCCGGTGGAGATAGATCACAAGATGAAAATGTGTTTATTGACAGCGGACTAAGGCTAAAATAATAAGACAAAAAAGAACGAAAACGTCCAAGCTCAATAAAATGGATTGTACCTGTTTCATCCCTGACTCCATCCAAAGTGTTAAGCATTGTTTGGTATGTTGGAAGGGCTTCTTCCGTGATCATATCTCCAACCAGACAAACAAAGTAATCATCGGGGATCTCCTTTGCTCTCTCTCTCAGCTCCTTGACTTGATCATAGAACCCATCTGAGGCTGGGTCAGGTAGGAAATCTTGTGGTTGCCAACATTTCTCAACAGGCTTCAAGTGTACCAAGATATTGTCATCTGCCCAATCTTCTAAGCCCTTGAAAATCTCAATCTTTTGAGGTGGCATGGAGTGGGTTACTTGAACATGCACCTCGCGTGGAGGGGTGAAGGGTTTCTTCGCATTCTCCATCTCCCTGAAATAAACAGTGGAATTCCTTAAGCACGCTATCGATTATTTTCAATTGAATTACAGGTGAGAAAATAATTGACATTTCAAAACATAAAAAATAAACAATTAAACCTAATTTTCAACAAATAAAGAAAAGTAGCCATCAGAAATTCTTGAAAGCGAAAGGAAAAATTCTTTGAATCATAACCAACTCAAATCCCCACACTCAATCACAACAAAATACTCAGACAAATCCCAATTTTGTAAAATCACCAGAACTAACTGAGCTAAAAAAATTCCAACCCCAAAGAAAAAAAAAGAAACTCAAAAAGATATCTCAATTACTTCCTACACCATATACATTTCGGTGAAATTACAGAGCAAATTAATTCAATCAAAAATTAAAGAAAACAGAACCACAAAACAAGGATATCTATCTCCCCCCTCCCCTGTTGAATAGGGAATGAGAAATTAAACAAAAACCCACAACTCATCTCCCAAGCAATCATTGAAGACAGGTGAAATCAAAACTTTCGAGAATCAAATTTGCCACAGTAATCCAAATAATGGAAGAAGCAAATCCAGATCATGATTCATAGATATTATCGATGAAAAAATACTAAATTAAAAGACCCCCACAAATTATAGAACGATTACATTGATAAAACCTATGAGATCTTAAAGAAAGAAAACGGAAAAAAAAATTTAAAAAAATTCAAAAGATGTACGGATATGGAGATGGAGCTTACTTAGCGGAGGTTCGGAGAGCGGAAGCCATGAAAATTTTAGAAGATCTGACATTGGCAACATTTGGGAAACCAAAGGATGGAAGCTTTTGAGGAGATTGAAATGTTGGAAGATTGAATTGCAGAGCCATTTTTCTTTCTTTGGTTTTTCCTTCCTCACTGCTGCTTCTCTCTTTTTATGTTTATTTTTCTTTCTTTTCTTTTTGGGTTTCGCTTTTTCTGCGACAAGAACACGCACGTGCTATAGATTATCTGAATCTGAATCAATCTTAACCATGGATTTTACTTCAATGTTTCCAAGTGTATAACCCCTTGAGAGCAATTCCTATGGCAATGAACAAACCGATGTGTTTGTTCGGCCAGGTGGATGGTCAAATAAGTTTTTCCACTATGGTAAAGTATTTGGCATTAGATAACCAATCGCGCGGACGTAAAACAAACGCTAGAGATCGTAGGTAAAGCGCCGGCGTTGGAAAGAGAAACGACGGCGCTCAAGGATTCAACGCGGCGATCGAGCATATAACGCTGGCGTTTTTAGCGAAAACGCCAGTTTTTTTAAAATTCGAAATTCACTTTTTACCTCTATATATTACCATCAATTTCAAACAATTCACTCACACCAAAATTCACTTCTCTTGAATTTTCTCTTCTAAAATCTATTTCTCAATGGCTGAAAAGGCGATCACACTTTTTTGCGATGCAAAACTTGAAGTTGTTGTTTCTAAGACATGTGGGAGTTTTAAAAAGATTGAAAATTGTAAGAGGTAAGTATAAGTTTTTGAAGTTGCTCCAAGAAAATGTTCTGCTAAAAGGCAAAGAAGAGCTACAGTTTTGAAAGTTAACAACTAAAAATTCAAAAACAAAGGCGAAACTGTGAAAGAGCGCGTTGAATGGAAGATACGTCAAATGAAGATAAACAGGAGGCCAAAACTTGTACTTGATCTTTATTGAAGTTTTTAGTACGTTTTATTATTGCCTAAGTTTATATCTTGTAAAAGAATTGGCATCAATGAACGAAAATATTTTAGATTTTAAAATAGAGATTTCCACTTCGGATTAAGCGAAATTTATTACAATTTGAACTTGCAAATAATATCAAATCCACACCAAAAACATCAAACTACATCAAATCCAGCGACATTCTCTCTGTAGAGTTCATAGCATTCAAAATGCTTAAACTCTCTTCTGATTTCTTCGGTAAACTTGGTCTGAGCGATAAGTCACCATTGTTTGAAGATCTTAAGAATGGGATCGCGCCGTACTGTAATTTCACCATCAACGGTCATCACTACACTCAGGGTTATTATTTAGCAGACGAAATCTATCCAGAATGGTCAACTATGGTTCAAGCTTATAAGCAAATAGGTTTTGGACCGACGACTTCGAAGGATATGAAGTAATTTAACACCCCAACAAATGAAATGCAAAAAGGATGTTGAACGCGCTTTTGGCATACTGAAAAGGAAGTTTGCCATCATAGCTGGGCTGACATGCTTTTTTGATCTTTAAGAAATGAACAAAATTATGTTGACTTGTATCATTCTGCATAACATGGTAATTGAAGAAATCAGGCGTGACCCAACCTGAACCAGTTTTCCAGATGAAGATTTGGCGCCCAACCTTGTGGTGGAGCATGGGCGTCGAATCTACAGACTACTAAAACAAGATCTAACTAAGAACATTTGGGATTTAAAAGGAGCAAAAGACGATGCGTGGGGGCGAGGCAGAGGGAGAAACAGATAGATGTTATTTTCAATTTAGTGTTGTTTATTTAAATTAATATGTTTTTTAATTTTAAGTTGTTTGTTTAAAATTAAAATTGGGGCAATTATATTAAAAGTGATTTTAAATAAACGAATACAATTAAATTAAACAAGAATTAAAATCAGTTATCAAGACTGTATTCATCTTCGTTTTCTTCCGAGGCATAATCTTCGTCTTCTTCCACATTCATATACTGGCCAGTTTGTTGAGGGGGGACTGTTTGTTGAGGGGGGACTTATTCAGGGACTTGTTGTTGTTCGGACGCGACTTGTTGTTGTTCGGACGCGACTTGTTGTTGTTCGACGGCGGCTTGTTGGGATTCGGCCGCATCCATTCCCTTAGTCCATGCAACAAGTTAGCGTTCATTCATTATTGAAGTGTTCAAGGAGATTAACTTGTTTATCTTACAATCCTTGTAGTATTGTTCTCATGAAAGACGACTTTTTTATTGATTATTTATAGCAACGCCACGGTCCCTGGCTCTATCTGCTTCTATCTACATCTTGAATTCCTTGTGATCAGCATAGTTGAACTCGCTTGAACCTCCTTCTAATACTCGTTGGACTGCGTCTCTCGATGCTTTTGCAGCTTTTTGAACCCCTCCTCTTCTTCTCTTGACGTTAGTGTTAACGTCTAAATTAATGTTATGTTGTTCATGACTACTTGGAGTTCCATCAGGTGAGGAAGCAGGCCCTCCATTCTGAAAATCATGCGAGATTAGACCATGTGGTGATCTTGCAGGCACTTGATTACCTTCCAGCAAGTATGGATTAAACTTGTTAAGCACCCTCAAAATGGTGAAACAAGTTTCATGTTGGAAGCCCTGTTTGTGGGATCTTTGCCACTCTTCCCGACATCTTCGTTCCACATCTGGTTCACCTTCACCACTTATTCTGTTGTGTCGCATTTGAGTGATCAAAGCTACAGATTCACTAGCGGCTGCTAAAATTGTGTGAAAACGATGAGACAGCCCATCGACATCACGTCTATTGGGGTTACCTGTTTCTTCACAAAATTTTTGTAAAATCTTATCATAAAATGTTTTTTTTTTCTTGATAAATACCATTGGTTTCATCTAATGTATATAATACATAATTTCTGCAAAGTGACTCGTCTTCATCCATCGTATACTTGACACCACGAATTCTTGTGTTTCTTGGTTGTGATTGTGGTGTTTCTTGTTGTAATTGTTGTTGTGTTTGTTGTGGTGTTTTTTGTGGTGTATGTTGGTGTGATCGTTGTTGTGAGGATCCCATATTTGTTAGAAATGAAATTTATAGAGATGAAATGTTTTCTGGTAGATTGATTTGATATGAATAGTTTTGTTTGATAAAAAAAGAAAATTAGAGATGGTATGAAATTGTGTAATTTTGAGATAGTGATGAAGAAGGTGTGAGTTTTAAGTCTGAAGATGGACTGAATTTATAGGGGAATAAAAAGGAGTAACAGCCGTAGGATGCAAGGAGCCGTTGGCGCTTTTGTGTCAAACGCGAAGCTTTCAGGAATGACACTGGCGTGTGAAATAACAACGCGCGTTGGAAAGAAAAGCGCCAGCATTTTTTGGACAAGCGTCAGCGTTGGTGCCAAGGTCGCCTGGCCTTTCATCAAGCGCGCACTACGTGTTCCATCTCACTCAACAAACCAACAAATTTGTTGGTTTGTACATCCATTTTTCATGTTTGTTGAGTCCATAGTGGGAGCAAAATCAACAAACTTCAAGTTTGTTGAGTTCATAAGAACTGCTCTAACCTAAACCAATTTTATGTACTCTTGTTTCTTCTCCATCTGTTACACGCCTTCGTCATATTTCTCCTCTCTTTATTTTTCATCCCTCCCTATGCTTTGGCCATGATATTCCTTTCTCTTGAATTCCAAATGATAACATTTCATCTCTTTTTTATCTTTAGCTTTGTTAAGGCATCACTCTATGGAAACATAACCATATATTTTACTTTTTTGTGCTACTAGCTACCCATTATTCGATGAATCTAGGAATTTATATTTTGGTTTATTCTTCATAGATTTAATTAGTTGAAAAATTCTACGATATTATTTGATCAACAAAGGTGATATAATACTGACTAGTAGAGGGCACGTGCTAACGCACGTATTATTGGAGCTGTATTACAAAGAAAGTAAAAAATTTAGTGGTTGCTAACTTTTTTGAAGCTTCAAGCTTCTTTGGCAAAATCTTCAAAAGAGAACAAAGAGTGAACAGAAAATCAATTAGATAGCCTATCTTTCAACTTCAGCTGCCAGACTTCTTCAAAACGGAACTGGTCTTTGATGGCCCTCCAAATTCTTCAAGTCCTTCCTAAAATCAAACATATATCATTAAAATCATTAGCTTGGCTTACAAAGAGAAACATTGTAAAGAGAGAAATAAATGAGAAACCCTATCCTCACTTTTATAATCATAATCATCGAGATCAATATTCTCAACGTGAACTTTTTTCTCTTAACAAAAATGTTTACAGTATCTCAATTCAGGGGAGTATGTAACTACCTCTTTTGGCTATGTTGATAGCACCGTCCTTTGTTGTGGCTGCAAATGAGAAAAGGGTGATGCCACTATCACGTTAACGTTAACGGAGAACAAAAAAACAACCAAAAATATAAGCAAATGATAAGCCCTGGCGTTTTGCAACAGCTAATTCCTATTCATGTTTTGGTAGGAACGCAATGCCAACTTTGCATTTTCAAAGTCCCGTAACACAGAATGAAGTTCTTTTAGGTTTACCAAATTAAACTTAGCTTATGTTTTGGTTTTATAAAGACTAACACATATATATATTAAAGAGTAATTAGGCACCTCAATCTCCAACATTTATAGCTCAATGGTTAGAGAAACCCCTGCAAAAGGAAACCAAAAAAAAAATATTCATATATGTAATCCAAAGATTCCTTGACCAAAGCATTTAGTTTTAGTAGCACCTTTTTGCAGTAAACGTGATGCGAAGATTACCTTCATCTTTTATCGCAACATCATTTGCAGTAATTAAGCTTCATCAGTCGGCGACATTCTTCCAATATTTGGCTCTCGTAGTAAAGATGATAAGCAATTTGAATTACCCTCGAACCTGCAACCAAATTAGGAAGATAACTCTTGAAACACTTCAAATATCTGCCCCTCTTTAATGAGCGCAAGGAATCAACCAAAAACGCAAACTAACTTCTGGTGTGTGTACGTATTTTTCATCGTCATTTTTTCCGTGGGTGAACGTACTTTTGCTTAGTCCCGTGTTTTTGTATTTCCCGTTGGATTGTAACGATCTGTAACTAAAGACGTTTGATTCAACTCGCCTCAGAAGTTAATATTGAACTTTCCTTTTGATTTCTCTTTTCTTCGACAGTTTTTCTTCTCCCCTCTCTCTTCTAAACAGCTCCTACAACTGAATCTTCATCTGGATTTCAAGCAATTTTCAAACAATCAATGGCGGAGATGAAGAATTAAGTCACTTCTTCGATTAGGTATGCAAATTTTCTAGAACCATTTGATTTCTGTAATCTGAAATGCTAGGATTTTCAAGAAAATACATCTGATGATTTGTGCTCTCTCATCTCCCCGAGCTTCTAGAAGCTAAACACGAAGATTCAATGGATGGAATCATGCAACCATACTTATTCATATTTTTATATCGATTTGATTCTCTATCAATTTCCGTTAAGATTTAAGTTTGATTTTATTTAAAATTTCGTACTGAATTCAACTAATAAGATTTCAGTTTGATTTTATTTTAAATTTCGTACTGAATTCAATTTAACTCGACAAAGTTTTATTGAGTATCTATACGTTCCTATGTGTTCTGAATTCCCTAGCATTGTGTTGCATCCAATTACGGATCTCAAAAGTATCTATGATTTTCATAATCATACCTTAAAAGTCTCCTCGTTTGATTGGGGGCCATGGATTTTAATCGGGGACTTGACATTTTATTTACACCCCAAATTTATCAGGGGCGTATTCATCTGATTGTGAATATACTTTTTTACCCTTAACTAATATTTTTTTCTTCAATTAACGACCCTTCAAAGACAATAACGACTTTAAGGGTCGTCATGGTCGTATTCATTCTATTACGACCCTTTAATGAATTTCTGCCATTAATGACTCTTCGAAGATAACGACTCTTTTTAAAGAATACGACTGTCCATTAACGACACTTCTAAAACAATAACGATTGTTTAGAGTCGTCATATACATCATCAAAACAATAACGACTCTTCAGAAGGGTCGTCAGGGAATTGATGATGTATATGACGACTCCAAACTGTCGTACATTTCCACCAATAATGACTCTACGAAGAAGATAACGACTCTTTTATAGGAAATAACGACTGTTTAGAGTCGTCACTGGAAACAGTCTAAACATTAACGACTGCTTAGGGTCGTCACAAAAACAGTAACGACTGTTTAAAGTCGTCACTGAAACGCTTCATTACCATGACGATTTTTCATACAGATCTGGGCAAAAAAAAATTGGGGAAAAAAAATTAAACCCTAATTAAGTAAGATTACCACTAATTAATTAAGATTATCACTAATTATTTAGGGACATTTTAGCCATTTAGAAGAAAAAAATATAAGGGATGACCCAAATTAGGGTGGGGTGACCTTTTTTGCCCTCTAGCGGGACGCCCCCAATTAAACTAGGCTTAAAAGTTAATGTTGATATGTTGAAGTTGATTCAGTTGGGGCTTACTTTTTCTGATGAAGATGCAGATTTACCAACATGTGGAATAGATAAATGTTATGCATGGCATTGACATTCTAATTGATGCACATCTTTTTGGTCAACTATTGATGCTATCTGAGATTGTTTTGAATATAATGTTCATTGGGTGACATTTCATAGTGGAATTGACTTTGGATACACCTGATCCCAGGTCAGAAGTGTTCGCTGTGTTAGTTGGTATGCTATATGGAGGTAGCTAGGAAGCTTCTGCATCTGTTAGCAAGGATAAAGAAGTGATGTCAAAGCTATGTAACACGCCAGACAAGCGTTAGCATTGTAGATCAACGAGAAATGCAGGGGAGAAAAGATTTGGTGGAGTTCGTCTTAGCATGTTCACCACTGCATGTTCCGGTGTACAAAATCTACTTGCTGAGAAGTGTTGTGTACATGATGCTAATAATATGTGGCATCTGGTGGTTCAGCTACTGCTGTAGCATTCGGCTTAATCATGCCAGGTCCCCTTTAGTGGCGCACGAGAAATAGGTTCTGTTTTAGGCACTGCAGTTGAATACCCACTCGGTTGAGCTCATTTAGAGCTGCCAGATAGGGGAGGAAAAGGGTGGGGTGAAGTGGGATGGGGGGATGCCATCGACAGTCTTGAGGCATCAGAAGATCAAAATAACATATGAAAGAAAAAGGTTATATCCAGGGAAAGAAATGAAATAGAGAAGTGAAAGCAACTTGGCAACATTTTGAACAAAACAGTATGGCTCAGACAATATTTCCCCCAATGCAATGTAATCTCTAGATTACGAAATCTAAGAGTCGAATTGTGATTACAGTATTTCCTATTCATTTTTTTATATATTTTTTCCATTTATTTCATTCGGATTTTAATGGTTATTTGTGTTACTTCTTTTAAGTTGTTAATTTCTTCTAAAGATTAAGTTTTCAGTTGTGTTGTTTGTCTTGCACTTGTTGTATTTGCAGAGACGACTCACTTTTTCCGCGGTGTGTCATAAATTTTGAAGAATGGAAAATACGTATAGAAGGAACCAGCGGTTGGCGACGTGCAAAGCACATGCTCTCCACTTGTGATAAGTAACTGAAAATCAAACTACAAAAATCAGTACATACTCAATCATGCACCATTATCCAAAATAATTACCAAAGCATTTGAATATTCAAATAAATGATGGACTCGAGTTAAACAACATGGTTCCCTTTCAATTTTGTCTGTATGTTTCTTGTAGATACCGAACCAACATGGTTCCATGATATAAACTAATTTTGACATGTCATCCAAAAGAGTACCTTAATCTTTACTATTATCAGCTTAACCTTCCCATGCAAGACCAGAATCCGATAAACTGACCGACAGAGCATGTGGAGAACCTAATCAAGTAACTTAAAAGTCAAAATTGAAGGATAGAAAAAACAATGAGAAACTTTTGATCAGAAAAATGTAAGAAAAACCCTTAAATGCCAACTATGAACTATTTTGATTACCTACCTGCAAATTGATTACTCGAGCTCTCGTGTTTTACTTAATGAAACTACAAAGAAACACTCGAACACGGCTTGCAAAGGTAATCCCAAATCACCTAGATTCCTGGAATCATTGGTTCTGGTGGCTGTTGATGTGCAAAACTACTGCAGAGCTGTGTAAAGCAACAAATTCATTAACAAATTATTAGAGCAACCAAAATTTTATTTGAAAGTTGAGTATTTTTATTGGGGATTCACTTTATTTCTCAGAATCATTTAACAAACAATCATGATCAAACCACTGCAAATTAATATACCAAAATTGCTAAGACGAAAAGACAATCCAAAGAGCCGATCATAAACGCAAAACAAAAAGAAAAAGCTACATATACCCAAAAACAGATGAACACTTTTGAAACAGGAAAAACAAGCAACTAAATCGATACAATACGAAACACTACAACGAAATCAAGACAATCGGATAACATTGTAGATGGTGGATTTTCGACAAAGGCTAGAATTGTAAAACTATACTCCAGATTCGGCAACCGGATGAGTATTGAGGCTCATGTCTCTCATCAAAGCATGAAAGCTCATGCCATAAAATCTCTGAATGAGAAGGTTGTCTCTCAGATTACATGTAGATGTGTAGTCTCTCAGCTGAGGCCACGACACATCTCATGAATACTGAGCAATTTCAGTAATTACTTCGGATCCGGCAATCGGATGAGTATCGAGACTCATGTCTCTATGCATGAAAGCTCATGCCACCTCTGATAGAGAAAGTCTCTCAGAGAAGATGTAGATGTGTAGTCTCTCAGCTGAGGCCACGGCACATCTCATACTGTATAGAATCGAAAGATTGGGCGGCTCCTAGATAGCATGTCTGCTAGTATAGAGCGACAACGTCTTCGGGATGTAACCAAGTTTTCCCCGACTATGCAAGAGGAATATGACACTCCAGCAAGTTCATATTGATCAACCCTCAGATAATTAATGCTCTTAGACAGGAAGCCCTTCTAATATAGAGCCAACAATTAATTATCTTAAATCGTCTGAATATCCAGCAATATTCTACGAGCCATCGCCTGAACATCCAGCAATATTCTACGAGTCGTCAATCAATCGCCTGAATATCCAGCAATATTATACGATTCCTCGTTATATTTCGTTACTTCAATTTGTGGTTCTTCCCAGCAGAATTCCACAGGTTAGTAATAAATATTCAACGAAACAGGCATCTGAGCATCGAATAAGCCCTGACAAAAATGGTGCAAGTGTAATTAGCGGATAATACACAGACCAGCATTTTGAATGCACGAACGAGCATTTCAAAAATACGAACGAACAAGGAACCTATGCAAAATAGGAAGGGAAATAATAATAATAAAATATTAAGCAAAAGCGCCAGGGGACTAGGCTCACCATCCGGCCAGTCATGCCGTGACTAGTCCGGCGCCCAATTTTATATTTTATCATATTTTTACTATCTTCACGATCTCATGAAAATCCTCTTGTTCGAGCAAATTTCCTTTATTTCAAAGAAATTATCTAAATCACATGATTTTATCAAAAATAATAAAATTAGGGAAAGGTGTCGCGGGACCGAGCACCAGCCGGCCATGTCTTGGCCGTGGCCGGTCCCACACCTCACGTCCCATTATTTTATTGTTCCTTCTCAAATTATGAAAATTCCTTGATTTTATGAATTTTCCTTAAAATCATGAAAATTACCTATTTTCATGTATTTTTATCTAAATCACATGATTTTATCAAAAATAATAAAATTAGGGAAAGGTGTCACGGGACCGCTGGCCGGCCGGTCATGCCTTGGCCGTGGTCGGTCCCACACCTCACGTCCAATTATTTTATTATTCCTTCTCAAATTATGAAAATTCCTTGATTTTATGATTTTTCCCTAAAATTACCTAATTTCATGTATTTTCTCTAAAACCATGGAAAATATTAAAAAATTAGGAAAACTTGTGGGACCGGGCTCTAGTCGGCCGGCCATGCCCTATTCGATCCCACACGCCCATTATTTTATTATTATTTGGTGTTTTGTTTCCTGATTTCATGTAAACTCCCTGATTTCAACAAAATATCTTGGTTTTCAACAAATCCCTTCGATTTTATGAAAATTATCTAAAATCATCAAAATTACATAAAATTGGGAAGAGTGCCTTGGGACCCGTGCCCATTGGCCGGCCAGCCATGCCACGGCCATTGTCGTTCCCACACTCCCATTCCCTATTTTATATTTTAATTTATGTCTCTCATCTCATGGAAGTTCCCTAATTTCGCCAAACTCTCCAGTTTCATGAAATTTCCCTTAAATCAGAGAAAAATACATAAAATCACATAAAACTGGGAAAAGCATGTGGGACCGCGTGTCAGCCAGCCGGCCATGCCCTAGCCGTGGTCGGTCCCACACCTTGTGATTCCTTGTTTATTTATTATTTTCATCATCTCATGTATTTTTCCCAGTTTCAGCAAAACCATGGATTTTTCATATTTTCTCCAAATGTTGCTCAAACGTGCACCAGAAAATATCAAAATTCTCAGGACTGAAGCACGGACATCATGGTGACACAGGCACATCCCCTTGACCGACCAAGGGTGACCCTGAGGCTTGCAAACAGCTGGTCCCGCATGTTTTAATGATTTTAACCTAATTTGCTCAGTTGCTCATATTAGGTTCGAACTCTTTCCAAACAATTGGAAGTTCACTCAAACGACCATCTACTAGTCCCACGACCACCAAGAGACGATCTCATGACCTCTTGGTCGGTCCCTCATATTTTATACATCAGGTTTTATGATTTGTCGCTCACACGAGCATTATTTCAGTAAATGATTAAATCAACATTTAATCATTCTTTCACCAACTGGTCCTCAAGAGACTTTGGTATTTTTGCTCATTCGAGCATTTGGGCGTTATATGGTGAACCCGTCATCCCATGTAGCCGGTCCTATGTGATTTGAAGTAAATCATCATCTCGGTAAAATTAGGGTTTTGAATCCAGAACTCTGCAGAAACGTGATTCTGAGCAGATTCGAACACTCTGATAATTTTATGTTGATTCCATGATTAACATTCGTATTTATTTTGCTCGACTCAGCAGTCAATAACTTAAATTAATATTTTATTTCCAGCTGCCAACAATTCATCAAAAGAACAATATTTGTTCAAACTAGCAATATTTGCTCGAACTAGCAATATTCGCTCGAACCGGCAATATTTACTCAATTAGCAATATTCGCTCAGACTAGCAATATTTGCTCAAATCAAAGAACATTGGTTCAATTATCAATATTCAACAATTTAGCAACACAGTTTTGCTTGTCTTAGGTTATGATGATACCTCGTCTCAGCAGACACATTAAATTCATGAGTTTCGAAACATTTGCTAATCATGTTCAACTCAGCAATACATGGACTCACCGTCCCATAAAGTCAGCAACTGACTCCACAATCACGAGATTTCAATCGTGTCACATGGGGGATACTAACTAGGGTTTTGGTCTGGCGGTCTACGGCACGTGTGTTCACCCACGATGAGAATGTGAGCAAGTCGTGCAATCAGTTGGAAGAGTCAGCAAAGTAGTGGGTGGAAAGTTAACCAAGTCTCCGCACGATGAGTAATTGGTTTTAACACGATTTCCCCATTTCCCACTCTCTGATTCCAACAACTGTCACACTTCATGGGATCATGGTGTTTTCAACTACGGCATTATAAAATGTCTATGAATCCTAATTGAAAAAACAGAAGTTTTCGAACACTCGAACAATATTCGCCAAGACGAGCAATTTCTCATCAAAGTTCATACAGCACGAACTCACAGAAATTACTCTCAATTGAGCAAAATTCAATCATTCAGAGCATTTTCACGCTGAATTCACAACACACCTACAATCTCATATCACCATTGATCTCACGCATTTCTCAGCTTCCCTCCTACAGATCAACCCATCCTCTCTTGTGACTGAATTGACTCTGGAACGGCCATTGTTCTTGGTTTAGGCCGGGGTCTTACAGATTGATCTCTCGAACTTAAAGCACTCCCTTCTTGCAGTGCATCTATGTGAGGTTCAACATTCCGCTCGGTTCAAGGAGTCTCCACACGACCGACTCTTCAATTCCGTAAAAACCAGCAAATCGTTTTTCCACACTCACAGATTGACGACCACAGTGGGAGGTTAATCTCTCAGTTGCAATCTCACGATTTCACAAGATGGCTGGTCTTAGATTTGGGTTAGTCACAGGTTCCAATACAAACGACGCTAGTACTAGCAACAAAAACAATGACAATCAGAATATCCAGGAAACGATTCCGGCCTCCAACACTGACGGTGGTGACATTACTCCTCCTCACGCTGAAGGTCATCCCCTGTTCGGTCGACACCCTGAAGAAGTCAGAGGAAATCCACCACCTACCATTGCTGCTACACAGAAGGAGCTGTGTAATTATCTCAAAACTCTTACTGATAAGATGACAGAGAAGACTCAAGAAAAGGGAAAAGAGAAGGAGAAATCCTCAGAGGTTGCTGATCCTGAAGTAATCCCTTTCCATACAGTGGATGATGATGAAACTGGCAAAGCTGCAGATTCATCAGCAAAGGAACCATCAAATTTCATTACTCGGGAAGACGTGGAGCGCCTTCTGGAGAACCGTGGAAAAGACAAGACATCACATGTCCATGGTCACCAACCTCCTTATCCTGCCGCTACGCAGAGGATTCCCCTTCCAAAAGGTTACATTTCTCCAATTTTCACTCTGTATGACGGAACTGGCAATGCTCGAGAACATGTCTCTCGTTTCCTCGAAGCCTTGGGAGAGCATGAACATAACCATGTTGTTCGCCTCAAGGAGTTTTCAAAATCCTTGAAAGGCAGAGCATACACCTGGTACAACAACATCGCACCGGGGACTATCAACAATTGGGGAGAAATGATCAACGCCTTCTACAGGAAGTACTTTTTCGTTTCAGAGCAAGTCACTCTCTCTGATCTTCGAAGAATGTTCCAGAGGGTCAGTGAGAATCCCAATGGTTACGTGAAAAGATTCAGAGTCCAAGCCCTGGATTGTCATGACCCAAATGTCACAGAGCAGCAGCTGGTAGATTTGTGTATCAACAACATGCTCCTGGTCTACAGAGCTCTACTGGAGAATCTTCGATTCCAGACTTTCTCAGAACTTCACGAAGCCGCGAAGAGATCAGCAACCACTGCACCTGCTCTTTTAGAAAGAGCAAAGTCCACAAAGACTGAGGAATCACGTGACGCTCGAGGAAGCAGACGCCTGATCAACAAGCACTACAACCTGCAGTGCTCTACAAACGTTGTTGCAGAAGGGAGCAAGCGCAAGGCTGAATCCCCGAACAAGCATGTTGCAGCTCCTCCAAAGACGCAAAAGAAGGACAAACCAGAGACACAGGCTCCTGGCCAACGCACAGATGCTCCTGATGATGCACCTGATTTTCGTCTCCCCATTGGAGAAGTGCTCGAACTATTAGACGCCTGGATCCAAGATGGTGCAATCAAATTGTCATACGTCAGGAGAGACCCAACTGAGGAAGACATGGAAAATCCTCGTTACTGCCGATTCCACAGGTTCGTCAATCACCCCACAAGTAGCTTCAAAGTTTTGAAACGCATATTCAGAGAAAAGGTTGAGTCAGGAGAACTTAACCTTGGAGCCTAAGGAGTACACAGAGATCCTCTTCCTGTCAGGACTTTCTTTATTTCTGAAGCACCAGTCAAGGAAGCAGTTCAGTCATTGATAAAACATGTTTGCGAATTGCTCTATCTATCAAAAGCACAAAGAGGCGACATGTTCACAGCTTTGAACCACATAGTGTCTGGGAAACGCCTACTGATTCCAGAAGTACCTCCTGAACCATCAGCCACCGACAAAGAAATGTATGACTTGGGACTGCTCACCACCGTGCATATTAAAGGAAATGAATTCAAAAGAGCATTTGTTGATGTCGGCACCGTCGTCAACATCATCCCTTTGAAAACTCTCAGAGTTGTTGGCATTACTCGACAAGAGGCTACTCATGCTCTCATAGTAATCAGAGACCACGAAGGAATCTCCAGAGATGCATACGGCTTCATCATTCTCAAAGTCACGGAGAATTTGGTTTGCACTGAGACCAAGTTTTACATAATTCTAGAAGATCCTGGATATGACATGATCCTTGGAAGAACTTGGATTCATGCTGGAAGGGTAACTTCAAAGCTTTCAACACACTCTGTCGCTGGCAAAGACTCCAAGTCAGAAGAAGAAGTAGAGGACGCCCCACCGTTTGAGCATCTGGAGGAATTAAAAACCTTGATGGGACTTACGCAAGAACCTGGGGAAAATCCACATACCTTTGTCAAGAGGTTTCGAGCTCAGACAAGTCTTATTCCTCTTCATGCTCCAATATTACTAATGTTCAAATATGATGCTTTGATTCAAGGACTTATCCCTACAAACGGTTTAGCAATTACCAAAAGTTATGAATGGACAACTTCACCCCGCCAATATTATACCCAATGGTTGGATTCAGAGCTTCTCCAAGTCGGTCATTCTATCAAGAGGTTTATTGCTGAAGACCTGGATAAGCACGACAGACAGTATGCTGGGTACTCTCCTCTACATGATGTCCATACGTGCCACAACCATGGAATCAGCAAAAGATATTCAAGGCGCGAACTACTAACCAAACAAATTCAAGGAAGGGATTTGGTTTCAAGGCGGCTAAACGAGATCTCCACTCGCAAGGAGCTCCAATTGGGAAGGACCATTTATGGTTGCTAAGTCCATAACTGGAGGATACAAATTGTCAACACAGATGGTAGAACCCTGCCAGTAATTCACGAGAATTGGCTTAAGGCGTCTGAAATTATTGGGTATTTGAGGTACTGAGCGTTTGAGCACTCATGATGTCTGGATTTGGCATTTAGGATTTTCTTTCATTGTATTTCAATCCTCCAAAACGTTTGCAATACTTGCAATCAGTATTTGAATTCAGCAATTTATCAAAATTCAGTTCACTCATTACTTAAAGGAAAATCTCAATCAAATCAAAGAAAATCCTTCATCTAGCAATCCAAAACCAGCTAAATCAAAACCCAAATAAAACCTCACATCTCTCAGAGTTCAGTTCATGATTATGGAAAGGAAACTAAAGAAAACCATCGAAGAAAGATTTCTGCTCTTTGCCTCCTCCAAGACTTTCAGAGCGCCTTTTCCCTCCAGCTTCCTGGTTAGATCAGAAACTTCATTCATCTTCTTCAACACGACATCACTGGTAGGGAAGGGAACATCGCCCTTTACTGCTTTCCTGATAACTTCAAGTCTTTGACGGAGCCACTTCAGATTGAAGCCAAGATCTTCAGCATTCTTCAAGTTGTATTCCCAATCAAAGAGTACATCTTGAGTAACAACATTTCTGGAGTAATCCGGATATCATTATGACACGCAAGATACTCACTTGTTCGTCAGAAAATAACTGCGTTCTGGATCCGAGAGACAACAATGTGTCCATACATTTCCCACAGTTCCTTGTACATAGCAGCATATCCGATAGGAACGCTAAATCCTCCAACAAGCTGGTGATACGGGAGTAACTCACCAAATTGAGGATCAAAGGAAATCCCTGCAGTCGGATACTCATGCACTATCATCTGGTTCTCAACTACTGGAGCAGCATCGTGATCATAGAGACAATTTCAGAGAAGTAGCTTCGCTATTTCGGGTTCGGGTTCCACCGTCTGAGGCACAATTAGAGTTTCTTCTACCTCCACGGCATCAACGACCAGCTTCATCATCTTGAGGCACAGATATGGAAGTTGTCATCGACAACTCCTGGATTTCCCAAACCATCATTACTGGATTCATAATTCCCAACTTCGTTGTTCGGCACCTAATGCGAAGATTACATGGGATTAGAATGATTCAAGGATGGAAATCCAATACAATATAAAATTAAGAAAGTAAGTGAACTAACATCATCTAAGTTCCTTATCATGCATCTAAGACGTGTACAAGTAGCATCAAAGTCATGAAACACGTTTTCAAAGAAACTCAGCTGAAGAAATTTTACACTCCCTGTGTTCAATGACGAACTGGGAGCAATTGGTATGGAGTATAGAGTTGGGTATATACCATTCTCTTCGTATGGAAGTCCTCACAACATGTCAAAATTTCATGGCAATTGCGAACGAGCTAGGAGGTGTGTCAAAACATCGGGCAATACAATCTGAAAAAGTTCTGAAAGTCTCCTGGAAGTTTACTATTTCGTCTTTTCAGGCCCTAAACGTGCTCAAAACTTAAAAGCTTCTTTCAAAGCTTGGAAATTTCCGGGCTTGAGGATACATATGCAGATATGAAAATCCGACTCCAGATGAAGATTTTACGGCGTTTTTGGTAAAAAACTGGGTTCTGAATTTTCTGACGACGAAGTTCGACCAAGTTTTTTCGTATATACACATGGATTCTCATTCATTCACAAATCAGCACTTTCATACTTCTATGAAGAGGAGCAGGGTATATTACTTTGGGGGTCTCCGAAGTACTAAGGAATTATGATTGTCCGTATTAACGACAAGGGGCTCATTACTTCTATTTGGCTCCGAATCTTTGGAAGTGCCTTCATCTATATTCTCAGAGAAGTCGAACATCAGCACTTTCCCTCCATGAAACATCCTCCTGGACATATTATCAAGTATTAGCATTTCACATGAAACATTTATGTCTGATGGTAAAGGAAATTACTCACGGCGACTTCTTCTTCAACGTTCAAATCAGAAGTCGTCTGCCCAGCAGCAGAGAATCGAAGACCGTCAATACTAGACGGAGCAAAGTCCTGACCAAATAACAAATATTGGTTTTGAGATCCTGATAATGCGGATGGAAGAAGTCACAGCGGAAAAATATCAACAACTCACCAAAAAGGCGACTGGGGACTTTATGGTGTTGGGCAACAACTTGCAATTCTTGCTCCTGCCTTCTCCACCGTGGGCAATTGCCTCCGCCTCTGAGAAATTCACTTCAATTCGAGGTCTCACAGCACGACCCTCCTGCAAAAAAATTGATGTGTAATTAAAGACGATTATACGAGTTGTATGAGGAATATGCAAAAGAATACATACTGGTGAACCTCCTGGAGATGTCTTTCGCTTGTCACCACCAGAAATATTCCTTAGTCTGGGACGAGAGGCACTCATCTCAGAAGAAGGGGATCTTCACTAAAGGTTGGACCGTCACATAATCATTAAGACGCTCAAGCTGCTGATCCCAGAATTCCATGTAGCCTGGAGTCAGTACGTGTTCGATACAAGGGAACCAATAAGAGCTCCCTTCATCATGTGTGTGATCTAAGCAAGTCTTAAGTTGTTCCACTGATGGTCTTCTCCTTCTGAAGGTTGGAACACATTGGTCCATACCCATCTGACGGGCGGTCTGTCATATTATACTCCTCCACCGAAAAATCTCCATACGTTGCTGATATTATGTGACCGGGAGTGCAACTCAGCATGAAAGATTTCGCCATCGCTCAAATCAGCACCAGATTTCAAATACTTACTTTCTCCAGCATTGAAAGTCGTCAATTGAGAAACGTGAGGAGGAACCACCACCCAAGGACGGAAGTTGAACTCAGACTCGTCATCTAATACGTCAATGAAGCGTGTCTTGGACTGAATTTGCTTCGTAGACCAGCGCATAATCCTAGCGTTGTCTTTCTCATGGAAGATACGTCGAGCATCAGCAGAGTTCAGACTTTGTAAGACACTACGGGGAATGGGTGCATAGTTTCCGAAACGCTCCCACATCAGAGCTTGGAGAAACATCGTTGGCGTAGCATTCAATCTTCATGAAGCCGTTCGAAACACTGGAGTCTACGACTAAAGAGTCCAGGTTAGAATATAAAGACCCAAGAATAAGCTACCTAGCGGAAGTTGTTCACCTTGAGCCATTAATAGCGAAAGGAATTACAAACGGCTTCAACAAGGTACCAGCATCTTCAAACACATCTCTGGACAGCCATAAGCACAAGAAAGCAGCAATAGACAACATACCGTCGGGTTCATCAAGAGGGACGTCTCGTGGCCACCAATGTGTCAACCAATGAGCGTAACAACCTTTACCAAAAACCTTGTTGATTCTCTCCATCTCAGCTGTTAAAGTTTTGGAAACTGCTTTCTCTTCCGTGTCCAAAGTTCTTCAGGAAAGTTACCTGTAATTGGAAGATGCAATAAAGCAACTACATCTTCCAAGGTAATAGTGAACTCTCCCCAGCTGCATATAAACGTGTGAGTTGGGATGCACCAGCGAGCAAGAAGAGCTACAATACCTCGTGCGTCATGAAAGATATACAAATCTCCAGATGTTTGAACGGCCCTGGTAATTTGTGCTCTATCCAGCATAGCTCTAACACGAGGAAATCCTAGCATGTGTCTAGACCATCCCGAGAACTTCTCTAAGGGCGTCGAGAAAGCTTGAATTCAATCATTGAAGCCTGGAATAGTCCTCGTTCAAGACAGAACCGAATAGCAGCACGAGGAGTCACCAATTTCTTTTGAGTGACCGTCCTGGGATTGATCAGAAGGCGATATACCGGGGACTTGAGACGATTTTCGGGCTCCGGAACTTCAAAGAATGTGTCATCTATGTTTGGGACATTCTTGACTCCAGGTGTTTCGTCTTCCTCACCAACGGAAGTCTCATCCGTGCATGTTTCCTCTATGGAGATATCATCATCTGCACACCTTTCATCTCTGGAAGCATCATTGGCTGGAGAATCAGACATCCTCGCAAAGCTGCTGTGAAATCCACACAATGTTTCAGTCATCCGCGAATTCAATAAGATGATGGAATCATGCAAATTAAAACGCCGGTGTCTACAAATGGTAAATCTTGAACTCTTACCTCTTTCAATTTCACTAACAATAGTGATTGCAATACAAGAGTTAACACACGAAATTAGTTCGTTCCTTGAAACCTGCAGTAACGAACAAAACTTTATTAACCTTCAAAATTGATTTTCTCATAAAATCATATACATAATTTTCATAACGTGAACATTCACACAACTGAACTATGAAATTTACAATAAGACATGACTTCATCATAAATAAGTTGTCTAGTTTGAAGGTTACTCAAAACCCATGTCTTGATTTTACAAATCAATAATTAATGCAATTTGTTCATATAAATTTTCAGAATTTATCTATAAGAACAAATCCATGTGAATAAAATATGTCATCATGTTTCACATAAAATATGTCACGGCTACATATATATTAAAAAAAATCTATTTTCCTTCGTATTAGCGTTTTATTAAAAAACGAAGGTTTATGCTAGTTTTGTGAAAGCTCACACCTATTGTGATAAAATACTAATTCTCATGAAAGCTCATAAATAAAGTTTTATCACTGGACATAAATTTACATACATAAAAATATATATGTCTATTTTCCTCGAATGAGCATTATCCTCTAAAACGGGGTTTATTTCGGTTTTGTGAAAGCTCACATCTATTAAGGTAAAATATTGGTTCACATGAAAGATCATACACTAAGTTTTATCACTGGACCTAAGTCCACATATATAAAGAAATCTCTCATAAATCAGGGATTTTTATTAGTTTTCAAAACTAACGATCGAACGAACATACGTTTGATAAAACAAGAGTTTTTCTACAAAACTCACATCAACATATACACATGTATAGAATTTTGACATGGTGAAAGCATGAAAAACTCATGAAATCAGCAAACTCTGAAGAAAAAAATGAAAAAAAAATCGACTCACCTGACGGCGTCGGTCGGAAACTGGCCGGACGGTGATCGGACAGCGGCGGCGGCGACAACTCCGGCAGAAAATCTCCTGCTTCTCCAGATGCACGGACGTGAGGGAGATGAAGGAGGTGGTAGACGTGAGAGAAAAAAAAAGGATTAATTCCCATTTATACCTAATTTTATTTCAAAACCTAATTCCATAAGGATTTCCTTTTGGGCCCGGCCCATGAATCCTAAACCAACCAAGGTTCCACCATTGAATCGGCGGTTCAACATCAATTTATGTTCACTGGATGATGTTCTATTATGCCACAGAGGTTTCCGCTCAAACCATGGTTTGCTCATTCAGTCGAAATCCGGTAATATCTTATCTTATGACTAAGTTTAATTACTTATTCTTGTCTGTACCTGAAAAATCACCATTCAATGCTGACTGAGGAACATGACTATTCCTCAGTAAGCAGGGACTTAATGTAGATGGTGGATTTTCGACAAAGGGTAGAATTGTAAAACTATACTCCAGATTCGGCAACCGGATGAGTATTGAGGCGCATGTCTCTCATCAAAGCATGAAAGCTCATGCCATAAAATCTCTGACTGAGAAGGATGTCTCTCAGAGTACATGTAGATGTGTAGTCTCTCAGCTGAGGACACGACACATCTCATGAATACTGAGCAATTTCAGTAATTACTCCGGATCCGGTAATCGGATGAGTATCGAGAATCATGTCTCTATGCATGAAAGCTCATCCCACCTCTGATGGAGAAAGTCCTCTCAGAGAAGATGTAGATGTGTAGTCTCTCAGCTGAGGCCATGACACATCTCATACTGTATAGAATCGAAAGATTGGGAGGCTCCTAGACAGCATGTCTGCTAGTATAGAGCGACAACGTCTTCGGGATGTAACCAAGTTTTCCCCGACTATGCAAGAGGAATATGACACTCCAGCAAGTTCATATTGCTCAACCCTCAGATAATTAATGCTCCTAGACAGGAAGCCCTTCTAGTATAGAGCCAGCAATTAATTATCTTAAATCGTCTGAATATCCAGCAATATTCTACGAGTCGTCAATCAATCGCCTGAATATCCAGCAATATTCTACGATTCCTCGTTATATTTCGTTACTTCAATTTGTGGTTCTTCCCAGCAGAATTCCACAGGTTAGTAATAAATATTCAACGAAACAGGCATCTGAGCATCGAATAAGCCCTGACAAAAATGGTGCAAGTGTAATTAGCGGATAATGCACAGACCAGCATTTTGAATGCACGAACGAGCATTTCAAAAATACGAACGAATGAGGAACCTATGCAAAATAGGAAGGGAAAATAATAAAAAAAAAATATTAAGAAAAATCGCCAGGGGACTGGGCTCACCAGCCGGCCAGTCATGCCGTGACTAGTCCCGTGCCCAATTTTATATTTTATCATATTTTTACTATCTTCACGATCTCATGAAAATCCTCTTGTTCGAGCAAATTTCCTTTATTTCAAAGAAATTATCTAAATCACATGATTTTATCAAAAATAATAAAATTAGGGAAAGGTGTCGCGGGACCGAGCACCAGCCGGCCATGTCTTGGCCGTGGCCGGTCCCACACCTCACGTCCCATTATTTTATTATTCCTTCTCAAATTATGAAAATTCCTTGATTTTATGAATTTTCCCTAAAATCATGAAAATTACTTAATTTCATGTATTTTTATCTAAATCACATGATTTTATCAAAAATAATAAAATTAGGGAAAGGTGTCGCGGGACCGCCGGCCGGCCGGTCATGCCTTGGTCGTGGCCGGTCCCACACCTCACGTCCCATTATTTTATTATTTCCTTCTCAAATTATGAAAATTCCTTGATTTTATGATTTTTCCCGAAAATTACCTAATTTCATGTATTTTCTCTAAAATCATGGAAAATATTAAAAAATTAGGAAAACTTGTGGGACCGGGCTCTAGCCGGTCCCACACGCCCATTATTTTATTAATATTTGGTGTTTTGTTTCTTGATTTCATGTAAATTCCCTGATTTCAACAAAATATCTTGGTTTTCAACAAATCCCTTTGATTTTATGAAAATTATCTAAAATCATCAAAATTACATAATATTGGGAAGAGTGCCTTGGGACCCGTGCCCATTGGCCGGCCGGCCATGCCACGGCCATTGCCGGTCCCACACTCCCATTCCCTATTTTATATTTTAATTTATGTCTCTCATCTCATGGAAGTTCCCTAATTTCGCCAAACTCTCCAGTTTCATGGAATTTCCCTTAAATCAGAGAAAAATACATAATATCACATAAAACTGGGAAAAGCATGTGGGACCGTGTGTCAGCCGGCCGGCCATGCCCTAGCAGTGGCCGGTCCCACACCTTGTGATTCCTTGTTTATTTATTATTTTCATCATCTCATGTATTTTTCCCAGTTTCAGCAAAACCATGGATTTTTCATATTTTCTCCAACTGTTGCTCAAACGTGCACAAAAAAATATCAAAATTCCCAGGACTGAAGCACGGACATCATGGTGATACAGGCACATCCCCTTGACCGACCAACGGTGACCCTGAGGCTTGCAAACAGCTGGTCCGCATGTTTTAATGATTTTAACCTAATTTGCTCAGTTGCTCATATTAGGTTCGAACTCATTCCAAACAATTGGAAGTTCACTCAAACGACCATCTACTGGTCCCACGACCACCAAGAGTCGGTCTCATGACCTCTTGGTCGGTCCCTCATATTTTCTACATCAGGTTTTATGATTTGTCGCTCACACGAGTATTATTTCAGTAAATGATTAAATCAACATTTAATCATTCTTTCACCAACTGGTCCTCAAGAGACTTTGGTATTTTTTCTCATTCGAGCATTTGGGCGTTATATGGTGAACCCGTCATCCCATGTAGCCGGTCCTATATGATTTGCAGTAAATCATCATCTCGGTAAAATTAGGGTTTTGAATCCAGAACTCTGCAGAAACGTGATTCTGAGCAGATTCGAACACTTTGATAATTTTATATTGATTCCATGATTAACATTCCTATTTATTTTGCTCGACTCAGCAGTCAGTAACTTAAATCAATATTTTATTTTGTCCAGCTGCCAACAATTCATCAAAAGAATAATATTTGTTCAAACTAGCAATATTTACTCGAACTAGCAATATTCGCTCGAACCGGCAATATTTACTCAATTAGCAATATTCGCTCAGACTAGCAATATTTGCTCAAATCAAAGAATATTGGTTCAACTATCAATATTAAACAATTTAGCAACACCATTTTGCTCATCTTAGGTTATGATGATACCTCGTCTCAGCAGACACATTAAATTCATGAGTTTCGAAACATTTGCTAATCATGTTCAACTCAGCAATACATGGACTCATCGTCCCATAAAGTCAGCAACTGACTCCACAATCACGAGATTTCAATCGTGTCACATGGGGGATACTAACTAGGGTTTTGGTCTGGCGGTCTACGGCACGTGTGTTCACTCCCGATGAGAATGTGAGCAAGTCGTTCAATCAGTTGGAAGAGTCTGCAAAGTAGTGGGTAGAAAGTTAACCAAGTCTCTGCATGATGAGTAATTGGTTTTAACACGATTTCCCCATTTCCCACTCTCTGATTCCAGCAACTGTCTAACTTCATGGGATCATGGTGTTTTCAACTATCGCATTATAAAATGTCTCTGAATCCTGATTGAAAAGACTTAAGTTTTCGAACACTCGAACAATATTCGCCAAGACGAGTAATTTCTCATCAAAGTTCATACAAACAATCTTTCGTCTACACGAACTCATAGAAATTACACTCAATTGAGAAAAATTCAATCATTCAGAGTATTTTCACGCTGAATTCACAATACACCTACAATATCAGATCACCATTGATGTCACACATTTCTCAGCTTCCCTCCTACAGATCAACCCATCCTCTCTTGTGACCGAATTGACTCTGGAACGGCCATTGTTCTTGGTTTAGGTCGGGGTATTACAGATTGATTTCTCAAACTTAAAGCACTCCCTTCTTGCAGTGCATTTGTGTGAGGTTCAACATTCCGCTCGGTTCAAGGAGTCTCCACACGGTCGACTCTTCAATTTCGTAAAAACCAGCAAATCGTTTTTTCCCACTCACAAACATAAATATTTTAGGGTAAAAAACAGAAATAGGCCTGTTTTTTCCAGCGTTACAAAACTCGACTCGTTTTTTTGAACTTTGCAAAAATATGCCAGTTTTGACCGTTTAAATATTGGCTAACGCCAGTTATCTACCTTTTTCTCACCGTTACGGTAGGATAAAAAGTCTTATAAGTCCTTCAACTCACATGTACTTCAAATCAATGAGTTCCCTTTCCAACTTAGCCCTTCAAATCGACTTCCTTACTGACTCAGTTCGGTCTGTAACTCACGTGGAAATTGAATTATTGTCCTTCTATCTAATGGTTCTTCACAAATATCCCTAACACACTTTACAAATATCCATAATGTAAGAGCATAGCTCGGTTGAACCCACCAAGCGTTGGTATGTCAAGTTTGGTTGTCATATTTTAGTGAATCAAAACTCATTTTAAGAGTCGCTTGATTATGTACTAGAGTCAACTTCGTATAGGTTAGCTTGAAACTATTAGGATATGAGACATTACAAGTATTGCGAACACTTGAATAAGTGAAGAAGTAAGAAGCTACAACGACAACATCATCCTTCCACTTGAGGTTAGTGATATTTGACTTGAACTGTTTCATTCCCTAACGTATCTTTCAAGTCGTGCATATTGAAAACAAAACTGCGAAGCATGAACACTCTAGATAGACATAGTATTAAGGAATACAATATGAAGTTTATTGCTTAACCATTAAACTTTGTAGATAAGACATCGACGTAATCGTTTAAATGTTATTGTGATTATGTATGGGTATGAGGTGAGGATTTCATCCTAGGAAACAATGTTTTACATGTGTTTTGAGGAAGTAAGTTCATAAACTTGTTTATGAATCGAAAAGGAATTGCCATGTGTTATTGGGATTGTTATTCATTGCATATCTTGTGAACAAACAATATGTGTGATTTTGTATAACCGCTCATGACTTGTTTGTGTTCTTAGTAAAACTATTCATAAAGGCCTGACTTATGTATCGGTATGACTTTTATTAGTGAAACCGATCTTAAGTAATCACCTGAGATGGTATGATCGAGTTTGTGATTTGTGTATGACCGAATCTGGGTAAAGGGGAACCGATCCTAGTAAGAGGTGCAACACATCACAAAGGGGAATCGATCCTTGTATGAGGTGCAACAAGTTTGTAGCATAAAGGGGAACCGATCCTATGGACATGTGCAACACGTTTTTAGGCAAAGGGGAACCGATCCTATGGACATGTGCAACACATATAAGTTAAATACCATATATATATGGGGAACCGATCCTAGTACCTAGTCAACCGAATTTTGGAAAGCTAGTGTGACTATGCGTAGTACTCACATGGAGGTAGAACCAAAACCTGTTTTGGTAGAACCGTTAAACCCATGATTTGTGATTGAGTGTTCTTGATCAATCATATAGTTCTTGAAAGTCAGATGAACCAATTATAAACTTGTTTGGAAGTATGGAAAATCGGTTTCAAGGTTGTAAGTATGAAAGAGGATTTACAAAGTAAGGATGTCGACATACTTTGAACACGTACAGTGATAGACACATTTTTGTGTCTAAATTGTCCTCAATTTTCTCTATGTTGGTACTCGATTTTGTGCTTATTTTGGTGTTTTGTGTGTTTGTAGGTATTTTTGGAAAATAAACGTTTTTGGAAGAATCGGCTCGAAAAACTGATGAAGGCACCCCGGAGGACATTTGCTAAGCGGACCTCAGATTTGGCTAAGGGGAACCCGCGGGTATGTGATGCCAAAATTTGTTCTCAGCACCCAAATTACTATCGGCACCCCAACAGAAGGATAAGAGGCACCCTTCATCTTCAACATTCAAAAAGAATATTTGCGGGAAATTTGGTTCCACCGGTAAAGGATTTATTATCTTTAAGATAAGAATATCTTCTTGCCTTATAAACAGGAAGAATTTGAAGAAAAAGGAAGTTATCTTGTATTAAACAAGAGAGATATCCTTGGAAGATTTTATCTTGGATTTTATTCTGCGAATTAAAGAAGATATGAGTATAGTAAAGAAATATGGAGAATAAAGAGAAGGAAAAATTCCTGAAGATATTTTTAATTAAAAAGAAGAAGATTTTGGAGTTATGGAAGAATATATTTGAGTAATGTGTATTTGTGTGTATAAATAGAGAGCTAGAGAGCACATTTAAGAATGGAGAGTTAGGGGACGGAATAGAGGTGAGAATCGGGAGTTGCAGAGCTGGACTCTGTTGCTGCCATTAAAGAATAAGAAGAACACAGAACAGCAGTCAAGAACAGTCGCAGAAACCGTTGCCTATAGTTTCAAATTCAATATCTTTGTAACAGTTTCTGTAACAATTATTTCGAAATCGCAACAGTCTGTTAGTGTTTCTCTGTAACAGTGGGTTCTGTAACAATTATAAATGTTACAAACACACTGCTTTATACCTTTTCTCCTTGCAAACACCTTTTTGAGCAATGAAAAATTCATTTGAGTGTGTTTTCACCATGCGGAGCTAGAACCCATCACTGGGACGACGGAGGAAGCAACTTTTCATGATTGTGGTAAATGAATTAATTATTTTATTGACTTTTTGCATAGATTTAATTGCTTTATGATTTCTATTAATTACTTGTTATTTTGTCTGATGTCGCATGCTTGGTTTAAATTACTTTTGATGTGTCATGCTTACGACTTACAAATAATGTTTTATGAAATCTATTGTTGTCAAAGAATTAGAGTCACAACTTCTTTTGTTTGAGATACATTGTCTAGAGTTAATGATTGAACCACAAGAATATGAAAAGTAGTGAAATCTGCGTCTCAGTGCCTCTTCATCTTGTGACATGATTTGTATATTTTTAGTATTTTTCCTTTGTTAATCCTAAAAACAATTTCAAAAAGTCTGAGTGAACGAATCATCTTACTACAACATCATTGAAAAATAACATCAATTTTTGGCGCCGCCGACGCGGATTTGTTTTTAGGTTTTATTTGTTCTTTTTTACGCGTTTTGGTATTTTTGTTTGCTTTCAGATTTGGAGCTAAGCTAAAGAAAAAAAAATTGCTGAAAAGAAAATCCCAAAAACGAAAGAAAAGAGAAATCCAAAAGGAGTGAAGAAGAAGAAGATTTTGTATATTATTTTATTTATTTTTAGAAATTGTAATTAGGGTTATATTTTTGTAATATTTTTATTTTTGGACCTTTTTTTTGGACTTTATTTTTGGACATTGGACATTAATTTTTTTTTAAAACCCTACGGAAGGGTAGTTTCAAATATAAACTTCACAGGGAAGGACGGCGATTACGATATCGCCTTGGCCCCTCGGGTTCGTACATGACATAGGAGTCGTGGCCCGAGTCGACTCCAACGGTTCATCCCCCGTCTGGAACGGGAGGTAAGAATTTTAAACACCCGTGAATCCCCTGTCAGCGGGTTTACTGGATGATTTTGTATGCATATATGTTGAGGAATCGAATACAGATGTTTTAATTTCCTAGTAAAGGGCAAGGCCTGGCCATACAAGATAAGGGTTCGGATTTCATCACCGTTCTCTTCTTTCACGCCTTAAGAAAACGAAACCAAACGTGAACCTAAGCCTAAAATTTTGACTAGAACGAGACCAATAGGGTAACGAGCTTAATAGGAAAGTCATTCGAAAAATATTGGTTACTCTTTTAAGCATACTTCGAAGTTCAAGATGGTTTCTGTGAGTTGAATGTGTGACTGCGCCGCCTTTTAATGCGGTGAGGCCTTGGGTATCAAAGCTCCACGCAGCTTCCCTCGCCTCTATTCAACTTACTTTGACTCGGATTGATTCCAGAGGGGTTTGCTTAAATTGTAACGAATTCTCTTTCGAAGGATTAGAAGATGGTCTAGAAACAATCTAAGTGGAGCCATCATGCTTTTTGTTTGCTAGATAAAATAGGCTTGTTGTGGTCGAGTCAGCCTTCTTTGTGCTTGTTTAGAATCCCCTTGCAGTTAGGATGTCGAACTGGTATAGCCAATACAATGATTATCCAACCGAGCAACATGGACGTTACTCTTTTTATGATCATAGTGTGAATAGTGGTTGGGCACGCCAACCTTTTCAAGATTTTGGATTATACCATGGTGAGCCCAATTACTATCTGCATGCGCATCAGTCTTACGAGCAAGAAGATTATAATACTAGTTCTTCGTATTTAGAGGATACAATCAAACTTTTGAAAAATAGTCCTTTTTATGATCCTTCAGTTCCTATTCCTTCTCTAGAAGATTCTCTCATGAGTTTATCTGAGTCGACACGAAAGTTAGCTGAATCGACATGTAAGTTAGCTGAGGTGAATAACGTAGTTATGGACGAAAGGACTGCAACAACGACTGAATCTTTAGAAGATATCCTCAATAGATTAACTCAAAACTTAGATCCAACACTAATGGAACTTTCTTTGGAGGAGACCCTTGAGAGGATAGCTGAGTCGACACGTAGACTTGAGAATAGTGTATCCAATAATACCTTTGAGAATGAAGATAGTTATTCACATAATCAAGATGACGAGGATAAAATTGCTAACACTACTTGTTTAGATGAGGTCCAACCATTTTCATGTTATTATAATGATTATGATGAGGATAGTGTTGATGAAGAATTTGAAATAAGTAGGTATAGTGATCAGGAATTTGTTACTCCAATTGAACTTAATAATGATAATGTTTCTTGTTCAAATCCAAATAATTTTAATAATTATTCACCTATTCAAAAGGACGAGGATTTTACTAGAGATACTCCTGTTTTAGACGATGTAGTATTTCCTTATGATTACGAAGCCAACGATAGTTTAGAGGAACGAGTTTATTCTGAGAATATTGTTTTAGAGTCTAGCAATTTAGAAACATTAGTCTTAGACGAAGAAGATGAACTCGTAGAGCTTTTAAATATGAGTGAGGATGCATCACCTGAGTATAATCTACACGAAGCAATTGACCATTTTCAGGATTCCGATGATCCAGAAATTAGGGAAATTGTAGCTAGTCTATCTAGAGACACCCAAAACTCTAAGTTTGGGGTGATTATCATTCTCCTTGTGCCTTACCTTTAGCTCTTACAGAGATCCCTCACTTGGGACTTGATATATGTGCCTCATCCATTGTGCCAGATTACCTTCATACTAGCTCTCCCGAACCTAATAATGTCCAGGAAGAAGTTCAGTTGTTAGAAACCCATCCTATGGTTGATGTGGTTTACCCAGGCTATGATACCCAGATTGGTTTTGTTTTCCCACCAAAAACTTTTATTCCAATTGTGGGAACGTTTGAATTTCAGATGTGTCGGTTATTGAGTTTTGAGACTAAACCTAATTACTTTAAGAGATTAGGGTCGACATATTTGTTTAAGGAAGACCACCACGTTCATTATGGTCAGTTGTGTAAATCAAATTTGATTGACTTAGAGGATCCCCAGTTATTCAGGTTACTTTTATGTTCTTCTAAATTCTTAGTTGAGTATTTCCAGACTCTACAACCTGACCTTCAGGAACCATCCTTTGAGGAAGTCCAGCCAATGAAAACCTTTTATCTAGACCCTTTTATAGAGCCTGAACCTAAACCACAACTAGATATTGTTGTCTTAAAGTTAAATAAGGGTATGTTCGATATCTTCATGGTCTATTACGATTTTCTCTTCTTTTGGGTAACATTTTTTGATTCAGATGACCGCAATTATTCCGGCTGCTGCTATATGATTCTTCGTGGTGACTAATCCTTTCTTATTCTGGCTGAAGACTTTAAACTTAGCACTTCTTGGGAGGTAACCCAATCTCATGCAACACGGTAATATCTTTCCTTAACTCTTTTGCTTCAAATGGTAACAGTTTCTCCTTGTTCATATGCTTTTAATTTTATCTTTAGAACATTGAGGACAATGTTAGATTTAAGTTTGGGGGTATGGGAGAAACTTTTTAGTTGCAATAAAAAAAACTCCAGAGCCTAGAAATTTATGCCTATTAAGGATTGCACTAACCAATCTAAGTGGATGGGAACATTTTGGTTGTAGGAGTTGAGGAACCAATTTGATTAAATGGAAACATCTAGAAGAGTCTATTCATAAAAGCACAGAGCTCAGGTGTTAGAAAAGAAAACATGGTAGTTTCGCCATATCCTCGTTATGGAAACATCGAAAGAATCCTGATCACTTCTTTTTTTCTTTTTACCATTACTAGGGTGAAATAGAGTGACTGAGATACAAAAAAAAATGGTAAAAAGAAAAAAGAAGTGATCAGGATTCTTTCTATGTTTCCATCACGAGGATATGGCGAAACTACCATGTTTTCTTTTCTAACACCTGAGCTCTGTGCTTTTATGAATAGACTCTTCTAGATGTTTCCATCTAATCAGATTGGTTCCTAAACTCCTACAACCAAAATGTTCCCATCCACTTAGATTGGTTAGTGCAATCCTTAATAGGCATAAATTTCTAGGCTCTGGAGTTTTTTTTATTGCAACTAAAAAGTTTCTCCCATACCCCCAAACTTAAATCTAACATTATCCTCAATGTTCTAAAGATAAAATTAAAAGCATATGAACAAGGAGAAACTGTTACCATTTGAAGCAAAAGAGTTAAGGAAAGATATTACCGTGTTGCATGAGATTGGGTTACCTCCCAAGAAGTGCTAAGTTTAAAGTCTTCAGCCAGACTAAGAAAGGATTAGTCACCACGAAGAATCATATAGCAGCAGCCGGAATAATTGCGGGTCATCTGAATCAAAAAGTGTTACCCAAAAAAAAAAATTGAGACCAGACCACCAGACCAACCAGAATAAATACAATAAAGTCGACCACTGGTACCCTTGTATTTTCCAGTGAGTTGACCTAGAGTTAGGATTATCGACCACTGGTTCCCTTGTATTTGCCAGTGTGTTGATATTAGTCCAGACCAGTATCTCAGTCCATTAGGATATGTTCACCTTAGTCAACATCATCTACGTTTTTCTCTACATCCATTTTCTTAATCTATCCATGTGATTGGTTGACTCCGGTTTATGATGTCCAGAAACTATCTGAATAGAGCTCTGTCACTTTATATGAATTTTAGTATGCTTGAGTGCAAACTCGTGTACATCAATTGGAATTTCGCATCAGGGTACTTCCTCCTGTAGTCAATAAGTACGCCAACCAAGGAGATTCTTTAGTGCCTTCCAAGGTTCTGCGTAGATAGCTAGGGTCTGGAGTAAAGGTTTTGTGGGTACACCTCTGGTAAACCCCCCGGAGACAACACTCCGCCGCTAAGGCCACCTAGCAGTTTAACGGCTTGCTGCACATGCTAAGTGTAGACTTTATTTTCTAGAATAAATTTGCTCGAGGAATAGCAAATAATAAGTTTGTGGGTATTTGATAGACACATTTTTGTGTCTAAATTGTCCTCAATTTTCTCTATGTTGGTACTCGATTTTGTACTTATTTTGGTGTTTTGTGTGCTTGTAGGTATTTTTGGAAAATAAACGTTTTTGGAAGAATCGGCTCGAAAAACTGCTAAAGACAACCCCGAAGGACATTTGCTAAGCGGACCTCAGATTTGGCTAAGGGGAACCCGCGGTTATGTGCAGCCCAAATTTGTTCTCAGCACCCAAATTACTATCGGCACCCCAACAGAAGGATAAGAGGCACCCTTCATCTTCAACATTCAAAAAGAATATTTGCGGGAAATGTGGTTCCGCCGGTAAAGGATTTATTATCTTTAAGATAAGAATATCTTCTTGCCTTATAAACATGAAGAATTTGAAGAAAAATGAAGTTATCTTGTATTAAACAAGAGAGATATCCTTGGAAGATTTTATCTTGGATTTTATTCTGCGAATTAAAGAAGATATGAGTTTAGTAAAGAAATATGGAGAATAAAAAGAAGGAAAAATTCCTGAAGATATTTTTAATTAAAAAGAAGAAGATTTTGGAGTTATCGAAGAATATATTTGAGTAATGTGTATTCGTGTGTATAAATAGAGAGCTAGAGAGCACATTTAAGAATGGAGAGTTAGGGGACGGAATAGAGGTGAGAGTCGGGAGTTGCAGAGCTGGTCTCTGCTGCTGCCATTAAAGAAGAAGAAGAACACAGAACAACAGTCAAGAACAGTCGCAGAAACCGTTGCGTATAGTTTCAAATCCAATATCTTTGTAACAGTTTCTGTAACAATTATTTCGAAATCGCAACAGTCTGTTAGTGTTTCTCTGTAACAGTGGGTTCTGTAACAATTATAAATGTTACAAACACACTGCTTTATACCTTTTCTCCTTGCAAACACCTTTTTGAGCAATGAAAAATTCATTTGAGTGTGTTTTCACCATGCGGAGCTAGAACCCATCACTGGGACGACGGAGGAAGCAACTTTTCATGATTGTGGTAAATGAATTAATTCTTTAACTTTTTGCATAGATTTAATTGCTTTATGATTTCTATTAATTACTTGTTATTTTGTCTGATGTCGCATGCTTGGTTTAAATTACTTTTGATGCGTCATGCTTACGACTTACAAATAATGTTTTATGAAATCTATTGTTGACAAAGAATTAGAGTCACAACTTCTTTTGTTTGAGCTACATTGTCTAGAGTTAATGATTGAACAACAAGAATATGAAAAGTAGGGAAATCCTGCGTCTCAGTGCCTCTTCATCTTGTGACATAATTTGTATATTTTTAGTGTTTTTCCTTTGTTAATCATAAAAACAATTTCAACAAGTCTGAGTGAACGAATCATCTTACTACAACATCATTGAAAAATAACATCATACAGTAATGTTTATCTTTTATTGTTCAAAGTTATTCCTTAATAGCTAACGGAAGAAAACCCCAGGATCGAAATATAAATAAGTTAAGAATCTTTTATTTAAGGTTGTTAATTTTATTTTAGGAAAATAAGAATTAGTAATGTGCATTTACTAGTTAAAGATTTTCCAAAGAGATTTTAGGTCAATATTTTAGACAGAGCATTTCCAGGAATTATGGAAAGAGAATTTGGAATATATTGCACATCTTGAGAATATTTTCGGTTTTGGAAATTCCTTGGTGTCCAAACTTCCTTGTCTATAAATACTTGAAGTTTGCATTTATAGCAAACTAATCCTTTGTGACAGCAAACTTCCTCGTTTGTGTTGTTACTGGTGTAGCCGCCTATTCGGAGAGGAGAGTAACCTAATTAGGCGAACTCTCTTACGTCCGCTCAGTTTAAAGTCTTCTTTGGGATTGAGAAGCTCTATTAGTACCTTTGGTGGGAAACTAGATAATCGCGGTTTATCTTGTGTTTTCGATTGATTTGATTGACTAACGGTGGTTGAACTTTGATTGCACCTAGTTTGTTTATGCTTGAGAATCTTCTCTTCTGATATAAGATTCACTCAAACTAGATCGAAGTTTCGACAGGGATCTTTAGACTATTGTTAGTTCTAAAGATGATCTTGTGATAATCCATTATTAACAGACTCCGTTCTGTGCGTGATTGATCATAAGAGATTCAAGTTGTTGTTTGCAGGTGTTTATTGAAGATATAAGAAGATTTGAAGACAAAGAAGATATTGAAGATTTCTGATTTCGGGTTCATAATCTTTAGTGTGCACAATACTTGTTTCGGTATAAGAAGATACAACTATAATCGTTTTATCCTTGTGGTAGATTTGATTGATTAGTTGTGTAGATTGGCATCAATACAATTCTTTGTGATTAAAAGTATTGATTGCAAAATCTTCACAATTACCTTTGGTAGTTGAACATAAGATAGATCTAAGAACCTGACGAAGGAGTTTATTTGAGATAAACAGAAGAGCCTTTGTCGAACTCACATCACTTGGTTGAAGAGAGTTGATACCGAACAAATTTGTTGTTCCTTTACTGTTTGGAATACGAATCAAAGGAATTGTTCCAAGTACGTGACTTATTCATAAGTTGGAGGCGTGGGAATACAGACGAAACTAGGTGAACTATAGGTTTAGTTGCTTGGTCTCAACTATACGAAGTTGGTTTAATTTTGTGTAGCGGCTTAATCCTGAGAGTATTCAATTCTAGACAAGGTCCCGGAGTTTTTCTGCATTTGCGGTTTCCTCGTTAAAAAAATCTTGTTGTGTCATTTACTTTTATTTTCCGCATTATAATTGTTTTATTATAATTAAAGTAAATTACACAAACTTTAATTCCTATTTACTTGATAAGCAATCCTATTGTGTTTGGTTAAGTCTGAACCTTTTTATCAAGTAAACATACTTCGTTTTTGTATTGTCTCGATCTCATATCCATAGACGATCACACGAAGTGTGAACCGATTAGTTGCATTGTCTCGACTTAGTCCATAGACAATTACTTTCGGAGAAAGGACTTATAGGTAGGAAAAGTTTTAGCTTGAGGTATATTTGGGTACCCTCGCCTTTTCAATTGGTATCAGAGCAGGAAAACACGAAAATATCTAACAATCTGTGTTTGATGCGATCCAACCTATAAGACATGAGTCAAAGAGAGCGAAAACTTAAGAAAGACTCGGTTAATATATCACAAGACGTTGAAAGTTTTGATTTAAAGAAATACTTAAAAGGGGCTTCTTCGTCAAGTTCTACTTGCTCTTCTGGGAATAAGTCTGAATGTTCTCAATACGAGATTAAGTTAAGTCCTCTATTCGTAATCAATGATTCAGACTCTGAAAGAAATCTTCTTGATGACGAGAAAAACATTGATTCATCGAAAATATAAACATTTCATCAAAACGAATTAAGCGAAAAATTTCTCTCATGTTCAACTGAACTAATTCTTGCATTAGAAAGAGAAAAAAAAAACATCTAGACGATATAAATTGTCTGCAAGCTATGATTGATCAACTCATCATTGGTCTTGACTCCTCAAAGTATGAATTTGTTTCTCTAAAAAGAGAAGCTTCATTAGAGATTCATTCTCTGAAAGAAAGGCTTGACAATTGCCTTGAGGAAGCAAAGAAAACTGATTCTAAATATATACAGAATCTTGAGGAAAAAGCAAGTACTAGTCTTTCTCAAGCGGAACTTTTAGAGAAAGATCGTGATGCTACTCTTGAGAAAGTACATTTGTTGGAAGAGTAACATTAAAACTCAGACTTCGTATGTTACTAAGCATTGTTGTTATTGTGGTAATAAAGGGCATGTGGAATGGGGATGCAAGATTCGTAAGATAAAAGATACACTTTCTTTTGTATCAAACGAATTGTCTAAGATTGCTCCCCAAAGGAACTCAGATTGGTATTGTCCTAAGTTTAGGAAAAAGAATTATTATAATGATAGTTCAAATTTTGCATATAACTCGATAAGGTCGTTTCATAAAAGACCCAATTATAGAAAGAGAGATGAATTTTTAAATGCAAAAACAAGATATGATGTTCCAAACTGGAGAAAGAGTGTTTCCCAAAATATTCAAAAGGATAATGATCCTAATGGTATGAAGGAGAAGGCTGCTCCTGCAAAACCCAACTCTAAATGGGTCCCGAAGTCCTCTATAGCCAAGAAGGGACCAAAAGTTAGCCACAAGAATGACTCTCAGCTGTTAATTGTTGGTGACAATAATTACAAGAGTCTTCTTGAAAGGCTAAAGAAAGACATTATGTCTGAAATCTCTTGTGCTAGTAAAGGTTGTGATAATGACACTCTTCATCACAAATCAAAGAATAAAAACAAGATATGGAACAAGAGAAAACAAACCAAGCAAGAGGTCAAGAATGATGATTCTGTCTTAGTCACTCGTGATGAACAAGACAAGGATCAACTCAACACAACGTAGTTGTGTTAGAATGTGCATACTCACCTTGGTGCTCAATTTTTTGAACGGTGAGGAAGAACATGACACTGAGCACATGATCTCTCGGTTATTATATGACTAATTAACATCTTTAGGAGATTTATTTTCTTCTATACTCATACTTTCTCTATATATATATATTTGAGGTTTTGATAGAAACGGTAATTGTGAGTTTATGACGTTGATATCTACTGATCATATATATGTGTAGCTCTTGTTTTTACGGTTAAAACGAGCCAAAAATCACTGAATTCGGACATCGTATGCAAAATTTATGTCAAAAGAAATTTAGTGTTGTGATCCGTTACAAGTAACACTTGGGGTACCGATCCTAGTGTTAGGTGCAATATGGGGAACCGATCCTAGTGAGAGGTCCCCATACGAAGAAGTGTAAAACTGTTTTGCCCATAACTTCTTCGTCCGAACTCGGAATGACCTCATTCTTTTTGCGTTGTTTTCGCAATTCAGTTCCGTACAAGATAGAGGTAATTGCAATACTTGATTATTTAATTAATATTTATGGTTATTGCATTTGTGTTTATGGTATGTTTGATTTCAGTTTTCTAACCTTGATATTCGATCTCATAATGTTGTCAACCCTTATGGTTTGGGTGACTTTTTGATTTAGCAGGATTAAATTCTAGCCCATGTTGTTAGGCTTTATCAAAGGATCATGAGGGGTTCTGGTAGAAACAATATGTGAAAAAGTCACAATATGTTGAATCGGTTTTGATTTAGCATAAAAGCATATGTGTTTCGACGGTTTTCAACTTTTGCTTGCAATAGTTAATAACCGGTTTTCAACCTTTCTCTGGTAAAGGTTGGTTGTTGTTATTCTTTTGTTTTGCATAAGGATGACAACATAATGATATTTCGATATCAGTTCTCCCTGGAAGAAGATGCAAACATATTGGAGAAGTGGATGCGAAATTTGATGTAACAATTTTGTTAGTTAATTGTTTTCCTGTTTAAGAAAATCCTGATTTTTATTTCATATATATTTTGCTTTTGCTTAACAAAATTTCGGTACAATTGATGTTTTATTCCATTATGTGTGTATGGATGTGTGTGTGATTCAATTGGTTCCGGTTAAGAAAAACTATTGTTATCTTGCTTTATTGTGTGGTATAAATTGTTTAGGCTTACAAAATTTCGGTGCAATTGCGGTGCTTTAATGCTTATGTTGTTTCAATTGCTTCCGGATGAGGTGAATAATTATGCAAGTTGATTTATTTGGTTTGTATGAATTATTTATGGCTTAACGAAAGAAAAGGTTTACGGGATAGATTGTTTAGTCCAATTCGATTCCGGATAAGAGAAACTAAGTTTATCTTAGTTAGACTTATCAAAGTGGAGGATTCAGTTATTCAAGTATAATCGAATGCCTTAACAAGAAATACTAGTTAACTAACCTAGTACTCGTCTTGTTTAAAATTTAAAGGTCTCAGTTATATGGATAATTTGAGCCTGATGAGAAAAATAGAGTTATCTTTATTTTGGTCTTATCGAACGAAGCGGTTGTATTTGTACAATCGGTTTAGCAAAGGGACTAAGGTGCTTAGTTGATTTTTGGTTTTCTAAACTAAATTGGGAAAATTGCTTCGGGCAATTGTTTCCTTGATAACACATCATAACAAATTACTTTGTAGTTTTGGTTTTGATATTGGTTATCAAAAATGGTGTGTGGAACCCTCGTGCTTAACTCTATAGGTTTGCAAGTCTATTTTGAGATTTGTAAGATTCTTTTCGGTTTGTCCTTTATTTTTTCGTTTCTTTGTCATTTTGTGACAAAAAGGGGGATAAATATATGGATTAAACAAGTGATACTGGCATTGATTTTATATTGATTGGCATCACTAAGGAAAAGGACAATTGTGCTTAAATGTTTATCTAACGAAAGAGTGAAAGCATAGACTAAGGGGGAGTAGCATATCATATTAATTGGTATAACAAAGACGTGTGGATTGATGAAATCTACCTATCTCACATTTAGGGGGAGTATTAACTTTGTTATTATAATATCTACAGCGTCATTTAAGGATTGAATGTATGCAGGTTATTGTGTTGTTAAATTCGGGAATCAAGCGTATGTATAATGAATTCTTGTAATTTGTTTATCCATATGATTGTAAGAGTTTTGTCACTAAAATTGACAAAGGGGGAGATTGTTAGAGCATGGCTCGGTTGAACCCACCAAGCGTTGGTATGTCAAGTTTGGTTATCATATTTTAGTGAATCAAAACTCATTTTAAGAGTCGCTTGATTATGTACTAGAGTCAACTTCGTATAGGTTAGCTTGAAAGTATTAGGATATGAGACATTACAAGTATTGCGAAGACTTGAAGAAGTGAAGAAGTCAGAAGCTACAACGACAACATCATCCTTCCACTTGAGGTCAGTGATATTTGACTTGAACTGTTTCATTCCCTAAAGTATCTTTCAAGTCGTGCATATTGAAGAAAAAAAATTGCGAAGCACGAACACTCTAGATAGACATAGTATTAAGGAATACAATATGAAGTTTATTGCTTGACCATTAAACTTTGTAGATAAGACATCGGCATAATCGTTTAAATGCTATTGTGATTATGTATGGGTATGAGGTGAGGATTTCATCCTAGGAAACAATGTTTTACATGTGTTTTAAGGAAGTAAGTTCATAAACTTGTTTATGAATCGAAAAGGAAATCGCCAGGTGTTATTGGGATTGTTATTCATTGCATATCTTGTGAACAACCAATATGTGTGATTTAGTATAACTGCTCATGACTTGTTTGTGTTATTGGTAAAACTATTCACAAAGGCCTGACTTATGTATCGGTATGACTTTTATTAGTGAAACCGATCTTAAGTAATCAACTGAGATGGTATGATCGAGTTTGTGATTTGTGTATGACCAAATCTGGGTAAAGGGGAACCGATCCTAGTAAGAGGTGCAACACATCACAAAGGGGAATCGATCCTTGTATGAGGTGCAACAAGTTTATAGCAGAAAGGGGACCGATCCTATGGACATGTGCAACACGTTTTTAGTCAAAGGGGAACTGATCCTATGGACATGTGAAACACATATAAGTTAGATACCATTTATATTTGGGGAACCGATCCTAGTACCTAGTCAACCGAATTTTGGAAAGCTAGTGTGACTATGCATAGTACTCACATGGAGGTAGAACCGAAACTTGTTTTGGTAGAACCTTTAAACCCATGATTTGTGATTGAGTGTTCTTGATCAATCACATAGTTCTTGAAAGTTAGATGATCCAATTCTAAACTTGTTTGGAAGTGTGGAAAATCGGTTTCAAGGTTGTAAGTATGAAAGAGGACTTACAAAGTAAGGATGTCGACATACTTTAAACACGTACAATAATGTTTATCTTTTATTGTTCAAAGTTATTCCTTAATAGCTAAAGAAAGAAAATCCCAGGATCGAAATATAAATAAGTTAAGAATCTTTTATTTAAGGTTGTCAATTTTATTTTAGGAAAATGAGAATTAGTAATGTGCATTTACTAGTTAAAGATTTTCCAAAGAGATTTTCGGTCAATATTTTGGACAGAGCATTTCCAGGAATTATGGAAACCGAATTTGGAATATACTGCATATCTTTAGAATATTTTCGGTTTTGGAAATTCCTTGGTGTCCAAACTTCCTTGTCTATAAATACTTGAAGTTTGCATTTCTATCAAACTAATACTTCGTGACAGCAAACTTCCTCGGTTGTGTTGTTACTGGTGTCGCCGCCTATTCGGAGAGGAGAGTAACCTAATTAGGCGAAATATCTTACGGCCGCTCAGTTTAAAGTCTTCTTTGGGATTGAGAAGCTCTATTAGTACCGCTGGTGGGAAACTAGAAATTGCGTTTATCTTGTGTTTTCGATTGATTTGATTGACTAACGGTGGTTGAACTTTGATTGCACCTAGTTTGTTTATGCTTGAGAATATTCTCTTCTTATATACGATTCACTCAAACTAGATCGAAGTTTCGACATGGATCTTTAGACTGTTGTTAGTTTTAAAGACGATCTTGTGATAATCCATTGTTAACAGACTCCATTTTGTGCGTGATTGATCACAAGAGATTCAAGTTGTTGTGTGCAGGTGTTTATTGAAGATCTAAGAAGATTTTAAGACAAAGAAGATATTGAAGATTTCTGATTTGGGGTTCATAATCTTTAGTGTGCACAATACTTGTTTCGTTATAAGAGGATCCAACTATTATTTGTTTATCCTTGTGGTAGATTGGATTGATTAGTTGTGTAGATCGGCATCAATACAATTCTTTGTGATTAAAAGTATTGATTGCAAAATCTTAACAATTATCTTTGGTAGTTGAACATAATATAGTTCTAAGAACCTGACAAAGGACTTTATTTGAGATAAACAGAAGAGCCTTTGTCGAACTCACATCACTTGGCTGAAGAGAGTTGATACCAAACAGATTTGTTGTTCCTTTACTGTTTGGAATACGAACCAAATGAATTATTCCAAGTACGTGACTTATTCATAAGTTTGAGGCGTGGGAATACAGACGGAACTAGGTGAACTATAGGTTTAGTTGATTGGTCTCAACTATACGAAGTTGGTTTAATTTTGTGTAGCGGCTTAATCCTGAGAGTATTCAATTCTGGACAAGGTCCCGGGGTTTTTCTGCATTTGCGGTTTCCTCGTTAACAAAATCTTGTTGTGTCATTTACTTTTATTTTCCGCATTATAATTGTTTTATTATAATTAAAGTAAATTACACAAACGTTAATTCCTATTTACTTGATAAGCAATCCTATTGTGTTTGGTTAAGTCCGAACCTTTTTATCAAGTAAACATACTTCGTTGTTGTATTGTCTCGATCTCGTATCCATAGACGAACACACGAAGTGTGAACCGATTAGTTGCATTGTCTCGACTCAGTCCATAGACAATCACTTTCGGAGAAATGACTCATAGGTAGGAAAAGTTTTAGCTTGAGGTATATTTGGGTACCCTCGCCTTTTCACCTAGTGGCATAACTGAATTTTTCATTAAAAACTTAATACAAGTAATTCCGTGTTTAACCTTCCACAGATTCTTCTTCTTCTTTATTTCAATCTAATAACCCAGGAGATAAATCTCCATCACCTTCGTCGCTCTCACCACCACCATCTTCATCGTTCCCATCACCACCACCATCTCGATCGCCTCCACCACAACTAGCACCACCACCTCCGTTATGTCCGCCATTACTATCAACAAATTAACTTTATCTTCTTCTTTGTAGTTTGAAAATTGAGTTTGGAAAAAAGATTCTTATAGATCGAGAGATATGATTTATTTGGTTTCTTTGTGTGATGAACTATGAAGACATCGAGAAGATGAAGATGTTTCTGAACTGAGATTGAAGAGGAGGAGGCTGCAGTCATTTAAAGCAGAAAATAGGGTTGATTCAAATTTGGAAAAGAGTTGCAAATGAAAATTTAATTGAATTGAAGATGAATTGATGGTTGAAATTGATATATGGGTTCTCTATAAGAGGTCGAGATATGGGTTTGTATGGAATCAGAGAAGAAGGTGATGAAGAAATCAGTCGAAATAGGGTTTTGTTGTGTCTCAATCGAGAAATCAGTTGAGAAATTAGGGTTTGAGAATAATTGGGGGTTCTTCTCAATTTGAGTCTGCTGGTATTGATATCCATGTGATGTTGTCTAATGTGTTGGTGGTGGATGATTTTATAGTGGAGATGATGGTGGTAATGTGTTGTGAAGGTACTGGTGTTGGATTTTGTTGGGATAGTGGGATCAACAATGGGGATTGGCTTATTTTGCAACTATTTTAGCTTCAGGAGCAGATTTTGGGACCACTACATTGAGGATTATATGTATCAGATACTGAAATCACCAACAATGCATGATATCAACTATTTTTATGGGATCAACTATTATTGTTGATCCAATAAATGGATCAACTCATGTTGTTGACGCCATTTTTTATGGATCAACTATTGTTGTTGATCCCATTTTTATGGGATCAACTCCTATTGTTGACCGCATTTCCTTGGATTAGTATAATTATGGTTGTAGTTTAAATGCTTGGATTTCATAGATGTTGAACTTGTGGTGCAATGGTAGCATGACTGACTCCATGTCAGATGATGCGTGTTCGCCTCATGCCAAGTTCACTCCATTTACATGGATCAAATTTCATTGTTGATCCAATTTAGGGGATCAACTATTGTTGTTGATCAGCTAAATTAGATAAACTTCTATTGTTGATCCTTTTTTTTAGATCAACTATTGTTGTTGATCCCCTAAATTGGATAAACTTCTACTGTTGATTCTATTTTTATTTGGATCAACTATTGTTGTTGATACAAAAATATCTGAACCAGTGGCGGCGGTGGCGGCGGACTAGTGGTAGCGGCGACGGCGGACTAGTGGTGGTGGTGTTGGTGGCCGACTAATGGTGGTGGCTGACTGGCACTAGTGTAATGATGGTGGTGACGGAGTGGTGGTGGTGGTTGGTAGGTGGTGGAAAAAATTTGTTCCATTTTGAAATAAAGAAAAAATATTATATGGGTGAGGGTATTAATATAATCTAATTTTAAATGGATAAGGTTATTAAAAAGTAGGGATATATTTATTGTTGTATAAGGTTGTATAAGGATATATTTGTAAGAGCTAGCACTATGGTGCACCATATCCCTTCCCTATCCCTCATATGTAGGGAAAGGATGGCACAAGGAAGCCAATCTCGCTATGGGGGCTTGCTATCCCTTCCCTACATCACACGGCTACTCAGTAGCCGTATAAGTCAACTCGTTGACTTGACCAACACGGCTACTGAGTAGCCGTTTTATAGGTTTAAGTCTTCAGAAGCGAGCTCGGACTCCCCAGTTCTTCTTCTTCCTTCTTCTTCTCTATTTTTCTCCTCTCCGCACCCCCTTTCGATTTGAAGACCCTCTGGTGCGATTCAGGAGCTAAGATTCAATGAGTTTGTTCCTCACTATACGGTGAAGCATTTGCCTTTTTCAATTTCGTGTTTCATCAACAAAATCGTCCAAGGTGAGTGTTTCAAAGTTTAGGGTTTAAATTAAATTTGAGTTTGATTATGATTAAATTGGAGATGTTAGTTCATTATAATACGTCCTTGTATGTTGTTTGATCATTTGACACCTTGTTGATTGAATTTATGGTATATTGTTGATTGAATCAAAGTGGTTGGTGATTATGAATGATTGTTGATATGGATATGGATACCGCTAGGGACATTATAAGGGTTTTGAAATTGATTTGCAAATGGAGTCTCGATGAATTGGCTTGTAGGTGGATTTTGAGAAAATGAGTTTGGAGAACTAAACGTATTAGAGAAATTACCATGAATTTGAGATGACGGAGGATTACAATCTTGGTCCATATCTTCAGCTACACCCACTTGTACATTAGGAACATCTTTAAGCAGTTTATACTCGACATCTAGCTCGAAGTTTTTATTGTGTATTTCAACATGTAAGCTTTTCGCAATTAACATCTACATCAATGTAAACAAACCATAAATAAGATACGCATAAATAAAACTATTTACAAACAACATATATGATGAGTGCCAAATATTGTATATATCTATCCCTTTTTGTTGCCATTTAACTCATCTTTTGTGCATTAATTCTACATTTTATCCCATATTCTGTATTTTCATTGTTTTCAAGAATAAATATTTTTCTTACTTAATTTTGCATTTTTAGGTAATAAATAAAGTCTGGATGAATTGCGGAGCGGAAAAGAGTTGAAGAGTGGTGAAAAGCCGGAAGAAATTACGCAAGGAAGCCGCAAAGAATGGAGCGCACGTCCAAAAAGCTAGGAATGGGCTCAAGAAGGAAGAATTGTTCTTAAAGAAGATATGGGCTTGGCATACCCAAGGCCCAAAATCCTTACCCTCACCCATTTCCACTACCCAAGCCCGTATCGGATTTCAGCCGTCAGATTGGATCATCTCAACATCTAACGGTCGCTCCCTTGCTGTTCATCAAAGTTTGATACATCCGCTTCACACCACAACACCTAACTCCATCTTGAGCCGTCAGTTTCGTTGTGCTTCTACATCCAACGGTCGCTCAATATCAGCCTCTCTTAACCGTCCGATTCAATTCAGTCTCATGCATCACACGGTCTCATCTCGCTGGACATCAAGAATGATATGTCCGCTCAACACCGAAACAACCCTAGGATATATAACCCAAAATGAAACCAAAAACCTAATCACTTCTCCACTTCGCCTTCTCTCTCTCGCCATCTTCTCCTCCACACCCGACAGTTGCAGACACCATGTTGCCGTACCACCACCAACTCCACCGTACACCATGTCCGCCACCACCACCAACTCTCCACTGTCACTACCAAATACCACATCATCACAACCACCCTATCTCTCTACCTATCTATTCCATCAAGCTCTCCCCTATTCTAATCCCTAGGTAAGAGACTGATGAGATAGATCGAGCTAGAGAAGCTAGAAAAGGCATGGGAATGAAGCTACAATGTCAGATGAAGAATGGGTCGAGTTTAATTTGATGTTGCTACATCAAATCAGGTAAAAATCGAGAACCCTAACTTCTGTCAAATTTGAGAAATTTTACCAAAACCCTAATTTCGACTAAGAGAGAATTGAGAAGAGAGAGTAGGTAGAAATAGGGTATGGGTTAGACCCATTTCCCTAATTTCTTGAAAACCTAATTTTACTGTTTTAAATTTGGGATTTAGGGATTTGGGTGAAAACCCTAATTTGTAATTTGAGGGAAATTTCTTTGGGTATAAAAAGGGGACTGTGGTGTGTGTAATTTTCATGCCTGGAATAGCCGGCGTCCAGAACTGTGAAGTTCTAATGTTCAATTTCAGTTTCAAATCAATTTTAGTTAATTTCAATTTCTGTTTGTTTTTAATTTTGATTTTATGTCTTTTAATTTCTGTTTGTTTTTAATTGTAATTTAATTTTGATTGATCATGTTTAGTGCAATTTCAATGTTTAACTGTGAATCCCTGTTAGTGTTTTAGTATGAATCATTGTTAGGTTAATTTAGTGGTGGAAGTTTAGGTTAGAATTCATGTAAATTGAGCTGATTGAGAAATGGAGGAATTTAGTGCTCATTAGCAAGCTTCTTATCCTTCCATTCCATTTATGTATGCCCTGGAACATAGGCAGGCTTGAACCTTCACCTAGCTCCATTAGGGACAAGGATTTAACCAAAAACAGCCACTGCCTAGCATTTTTTCCTGTTCTTCTTTGCTATCTATCTGTTTTTGTGGCTTCTTATCACTGTTTTTATAGTGTTTTTATAACTGTTTTGTGTGAATGTTAGGCTAAGCCTTTGAAGCATTGGATTGATTGAGCAGTGGGGAGAAACTAGTGCTCACTAGTGACTGTGAGCAAACTAGTTCTCTTCCCACTCTAGTTGTATGCCTAGGCTCACCTTCACCATTTCACCTTCACTGTTATGTGCTTCCCATGTTATGTTATTGTGTTTAAATTCATGTTTTGTTCACTGTTAGTGGTAGAAGTTTAGCTTTGAGGCACTGTATTGATTGAGCAGTGGGGAGAAACTAGTGCTCACTATGACTGTGAGCAAGCTGGTTCTCTTCCCACTCTAGATGAATGCCTAAATCATTGCCTTGGCTTTGCTTGTTTTTCCTTCCTTTTTTTTTTTTTTTACTTCACTATCCCCTGCCCTTGGCTTAGGCCTTGGTTTATCTCTTTGCATTCTTTATGCCATTATCACCTTCACCATCATCATTGTTGTTTGCTGTTGCTTATGCCATTGTTAATATGCACATGTAGATTATTGTTGTTTCATCATTGTATATATTGCCACATTTATATGATTATATCTCCATTGCCCATCCTCACTGCCTTGGTCTTTCCCTTTGTTATATTGCCTTGTTTTGCCCTGTTATGCTTCCCTGAGCAGCCTGCATTACCCTTCTGCTGCTGCTGAAGCCACTACTGCTGCTGCTGCACTGAGCTTGCCTCAGCTAAGACCACAGTTCAGGTTAAGGCATAAGGCCCAGTTCACTGTTACCAAGCCCAGTACACATCAAAAGAACCCAAGCCCAAATTCAAAACCAAAGCCTAGTTCACTACCAAGCCCAGTTCACAAGTGAACTGTTAAGCCCAGTCCAGTTCTCTCCAAAAGCCTAGTGTACTGATAGGCTAAAGCTAAAGCCCAGTTCATTCCCAAACTCAAAGGCCCAAAGCACAATCATAACCCATTGGTTACCAAAATCCATTGGTACCCCAAAGCCCACAATCAACTAGAACCCAAAATCTAAACACTACAAACACCCACCCAGTCTCTGTGGATCGACCCGTACTTGCACGAGCTACAACTGACGACCGTGCACTTGCGGTATTACTGTAGGCCCGCGTTTCTTCGCTTCATTTTTATACACTCCTCCGGGCCCACCAAGTTTTTGGCGCCGCTGCCGGGGAGGAAGCGGCGCCGTTGACTGGTGCTGTGTTTCTTCGCTTCATTTTTATACACTCCTCCTGGCCAACCAAGTTTTTGGCGCCTCCGCGTTTCTTCGCTTAATTATTATTATTGTTTTTATTTTCTTTTATGAGTTGTGCTAATTTATGCTAGGTTTAGTTCAAAAAAATTTTCCAAAGCCCAATTTTAAACCAAAAACCAAAATCCCTTGTTAGTCCAACACCCATTCAAAACCAAATCTTCATAACCCTTGTGGGCCAAATTGTTTCCGATTGCTCTGTCTGACCAACATGTTAGTTAAGGTACCTACTAGGACATGATTGTGACCTACAGAGACCAAACAAACAGACTTGTTAGAATTAACCCAGACGAACCTATCGAAATTCTAAGTTCTGAGGGAGACAGTCCAGATCAACCAGAAACAATGGGAGAACCCCGTACCCTCAAGGATTATATGTACCCAACTAGAGCCAGTCAACCTTCTTGTATTGTGCTACCCGAGGCTAATGGCCATTATGAGCTGAAATCAAGCACAATACAGATGCTTCCTATTTTTAGAGGTGTTGAGAATGAAAACCCGTACCACCACGTGAGAGAATTCGAGGAAATTTGTGGAACTCTGCGTTTCACTCAAATGTCCGACGAAACCCTAAGTTAAGGCTTTTTCCTTTCTCCCTGAAAGATAAGGCAAAGGCCTGGCTCTATGCTTTACAGCCTCAATCCATCATGACATGGGATGACCTCATAAAGGAGTTTTTCAAAAAGTTTTTCCCGAACCACAAGACTGCGACAATTCGTCAAAGTCTGAATAGCTTTGTGCAATTAGAAGGTGAGACCTTAGCTAGATACCTGGAGAGATTCAATGAATTATTGCTCCAATGTCCCCATCATGGTTTTGAAAAATGGAGACTTGTGCAAATTTTGTATGAAGGTCTAGATGTGTCCACCCGAACAACGGTTGAGTCGATGTGTAATGGTCTATTCGTAGATAAACTGCTGACGCGTCTTGGGACTTCTTGATTGAAGTAGCTGAAAAGACGCAACAGTGGGAATCCATCCGTGAAACCAGAAAGACTACATCCGAAGCAAAGGCTTTTAGGATTGAAGCGGATTTTGAGGGAAGAGCAAACATGGCATCAATAGTTAGGAGATTAGAAGAGTTAGAACTACATAAAAATTCAAAACCTTCCACCACTACTCTCCGAGAACATGTCGCTTCGTCTGTTTGTGCTGCTGCTTGTAACGACCCCAACCATCAATTCCAAAATTGTCCCGATTTGCTTGCAGTCCAGGATCTAGGCTTGAACAGGCACATGCCATGTTTCAAAAACCAGAGCATAACCCTTATTCACAGACCTACAATCCAGGATGGAGAAACCACCCTAACTTTTCATGGTCAAAAGGACCCACTCAGGAGGACCATCTCAACCCAATCAGAGCTATCAAAACAATCAGGGATATCAGAACAATCAAGGTTATCAACACCCGAGAAACCCTCAACAACAATCAAACTCTCAACAACAATCATATCCTCAACACAATACCGACAAGAGATTATCCACCCTAGAGGAAATGTTCCAGAGTTTGATGCAAAGTCAGAAAAATCTAGATCAAAAGATGGATCAAATGTGTGAGAGAGAAAAGGGTAAACTTCCGAGCCAACCCCAACAAAATCCAAAGAGGATATTTCAAACAGGCAACAACATCCTGCACTGAAACCTCACCCGATCAAATCCATGCCATTACCACCCTCCGAAGTGGTAAAGTCATCGAGAACAACGTGGGCGAACCTAATGAATCTGATACAAATTCCACGCTGTCTCCACAACCCCAGAAAACCAAAGAATCTGAGCAAGTTGGAAAATCTGACAATTCTACTGCTGTGAATGTCCCTTTGCCAACTCATTCTCCTGTTGCCCCATTTCCTCAAAGATTGATCTATCAACAGAAAAGTACCCATTACAATGAGATGTTAGATCTGTTCAAGAGAGTCAACATCAACATTCCTTTTCTTGAAGCAATCAAGCAAATCCCTGCTTATGCCAAATTCCTCAAAGACTTGTGTACTCAAAAGCGCAAGCTCAATGTGCAAAAACGTGCTTTCTTAGCTGAGCAGGTGAGTTCCATCATTCTGAACAAAACTCCACCCAAGTTTAGGGATCCAGGATGTCCAACAATTTCTTGCACTATAGGAGAACACACGGTCAATAAAGCGTTATTAGACCTAGGTGCAAGTGTTAACCTACTGCCATATTCTGTTTATGAGCAGTTAGGTCTTGGGGAGTTGAAACCAACATCTATCACTCTACAACTGGCAGACCGATCTGTCAAGATTCCTCGTGGAGTGGTCGAAGACGTTTTGATCAAGGTTGACAAATTCTATTTTCCCGTAGACTTCATTGTCTTAGACACTCAACCTGTACAAAACCCAGACTGTCACATTCCTGTCATCTTAGGACGTCCTTTCTTGGCTACGTCCAACGCGATCATTAATTGTCGTAATGGAGTGTTGAAACTGTCTTTTGGTAACATGACGGTAGAATTGAATGTGTTCGATATTAGTCAACAACCTGTGAATCTTGATGATGATGATGTGCATGAAGTTAATATGATTGAAGGATTAATGCAAGATTCGTTGACTAACATTCTATCCGTCGACCCCTTTCAAGCATGTATGGAGAACTTTAACCCAGATTCCTATGATGATGCATACTGTAGTGACGTCCTATCTCTGCTCGAATCTGTACCTCAAATGGACATCACTGAAAGGAAATATGAAGTGGAACCACCCTTACTCTCTGATTCCAAGCTTATTCCATCCATTGTTGAGCCACCCAAGCTTGAATTGAAAACATTGCCTAGTACGTTGAAGTACGCATTCCTAGGTTCTTCTGATACTTTACCTGTCATTATTTCATCATGTTTAGACACGGAACAGGAAAGTAAGCTTTTAGAAGTACTTAAGGAACACAAAGAGGCCTTAGGATGGACCATCTCAGATCTCAAAGGAATTAGTCCCACCATTTGCATGCACCACATTAACCTTGAAGAGAATGCCAAACCATCTAGGGAAATGCAAAGGAGACTTAATCCTAACATGAGAGATGTAGTCAAAGGAGAGATCCTGAAACTACTTGATGCGGGTATCATATACCCAATTCCCGATAGCAAATGGGTTAGTCCCATTCAAGTTGTGCCTAAGAAGTCAGGCATTACTGTAGTTCAGAACGACAAGAATGAATTAGTCCCTACTCGTACAACCACAGGATGGCGAGTATGCATCGACTACAGGAAGTTGAACACAGTAACAAGGAAGGATCACTTCCCGCTCCCTTTCATTGACCAAATGCTAGAACGTGTGTCTGGACACAGTCACTACTGTTTTCTAGATGGCTTTTCCGGTTATAACCAAATTCACATTGCTCCAGATCAGGAAAAAACTACATTCACGTGTCCATTTGGGACGTTTGCTTATAGACGTATGCCCTTCGGGTTGTGTAATGCACCTGCTACTTTTCAGCGTTGCATGATGAGCATTTTTTCTGACATGATAGATAGTTTTCTCGAGATCTTTATGGATGATTTCTCTGTTTTTGGTTCCTCGTTTGACGAATGTTTGAAGCATCTTGCCCTCGTGATATCCAGATGTAAAGAAAAGAACCTTGTTCTAAATTGGGAAAAATGCCATTTTATGGTGAATTCAGGAATAGTTCTAGGACACATCATCTCAGAAAAAGGAATTGAAGTGGATAAAGCTAAAGTTGACCTCATTCAACATCTACCACAACCTTGCTCTGTGAAGGAGATCAGATCATTTCTAGGTCATGCTGGTTTTTACCGGCGATTCATCAAAGATTTCAGCAAAATCTCCAGACCTCTGTGCAGTCTTCTCTCCAAAGATGTTGCCTTCAATTTCGATGCTGCTTGTGTGAAGGCATGGGAGGAATTAAAAACCCTTCTCACCACCGCTCCTATAGTCCGACCACCCGATTGGAAGCTTCCGTTCGAACTTATGTGTGATGCCTCTGATTATGCTGTTGGTGCTGTTTTAGGACAGCGAGTTGATAGACTACCATATGTGATATACTATGCTAGCAAAACCCTTAATGATGCCCAACTCAATTATTCAACTACCGAGAAGGAATTGCTTGCCGTCGTTTTCGCATTAGACAAGTTTAGATCTTATCTGATAGGGTCTAAGATCATCATATACACAGACCATGCGGCTTTGAAGTATCTTCTTTCCAAGAAGGATGCTAAAGCTCGCCTTATTCGATGGATACTCTTATTACAGGAATTCGTCTCGAAATCCGTGATAAGAAAGGTTGTGAGAATGTGGTTGCTGATCATTTGTCTAGATTAACTTTAGAGTCTATTGATGAATTGAGCTGATTAGAGAATCATTCCCAGATGAACAGCTGATGTCTATCTCAGACCTTCCTTGGTTTGCTGATATTGTTAACTACCCGCTACAGGTAGGATGCCCTCACGTTGGTCGAGACAAGACCGCTCTAAATTCCTGGCTGAAGTCAAACATTTCCTTTGGGATGACCCATATTTGTTTAAGTACTGCCCGACCAAATCATTAGGAGATGTGTCCCCAACACTGAACAGAAAGATGTGATATCTTTCTGTCATGACCAAGCATGTGGAGGCCATTTCAGTGCCAAGAAAACCGCTGCAAAGATCTTGCAGTGTGGATTCTATTGGCCATCATTGTTCAAGGATTGCCATGATTATTGTGTTGCTTGTGAACGCTGTCAAAAGCTAGGAAGCATTTCGAGGAGAAACATGATGCCATTGAACCCCATTTTGATTGTGGAGATTTTTGATGTTTGGGGGATAGACTTCATGGGTCCATTTCCCATGTCTGACAGCAAGTTGTACATCCTAGTCGCAGTTGATTACGTTTCTAAGTGGGTAGAAGCCATAGCAACCAGAACAAATGACCACAAGGTGGTACTTTCATTTCTAAAGGAGAACATATTTTCACGTTTTGGTACCCCTAGAGCTATCATCAGTGACGGTTCACATTTCTGCAATACACTTTGAGTCTTTAGTACGCAAGTATGGCATAACTCACAAGGTTGCTACTCCGTACCACCCTCAGACTAGTGGACAAGTGGAAGTGTCTAATAGGGAAATTAAGCACATTCTGGAGAAGACGGTCAACCCGTCCAGGAAAGATTGGTCATTGAGATTGAATGATGCTTTGTGGGCCTATAGAACAGCTTATAAGACACCAATTGGCATGTCCCCCTATCGTCTAGTGTATGGAAAGCCGTGCCATCTACCTGTGGAATTAGAACATCGTGCTACTGGGCAATCAAGAGCTGAACTTTTCTCTGGACGAAGCTGGAATTCAAAGGAAACTTCAACTCAACGAGTTGGAAGAATTGAGAAATGAGGCTTATGACAGTGCCAAGCTGTACAAGCAAAGATGAAGATATTTCATGATAAGCGTATTCTGCGCAAATCCTTCACTCCTGGTCAGAAAGTCTTGCTGTATGACTCCCGATTACATCTTTTTCCAGGAAAACTGCGTTCCAGATGGAAGGGTCCGTACCTAGTACGCACAGTTTTTCCTCATGGAGCTGTAGAGCTGGAGGATGTCTCCAACAAGAACGTTTTCAAAGTCAACGGGCAGAGATTAAAGCCATTCCTTGAGCCATTTCCACCCGACATTGAAACAACCAACCTGGAGGACCCAGTCTATGTGGACTAAACTGGTCCACTCTTTCCCTAAATAACCAAAAAGTTTTCCAAATCTTTCCCTAAAAACCAAAATTTTTCGTTTTCCCATCAAAACCAAATGTTTCCCAACAAAACCAAATTTTTTCCAAAAAGTCCAATCCCATTAAAAACCAAATTTTCTTGTAGATAATGTGTTAGTTAAATTTCCTTTTGTATATATTTTGTGCTCATCCATTGTGACTCCTAATATGATGGATTTTTGCCTTGAATAACGGAGTTTTAATCGAGCTTTCGCCGTACAATCGGGTATTCTCTCTCCTTTTACTCTACTCAGCATGTTCCTCTTCATATATTGTTTTATAATTCTTTCCATATTTTGAAACATTGAGGACAATGTTTAGTTTAGGTTTGGGGGTATAGAGTAGATACCATGATAATTTGCCATAATTGAAAACGAACTCCTTCTTCTTTTTGAAAAAATTGAAAAATTCCAAAAAATTGAAAATCAATTCAAAAAAATTAAAAAAAATGAAAAAATCATAAAAATGGAGCTCATTTACCTTGAAATGTTGACTCTTGTGCAAATATGTATTATTAGGAGTCTTAGTCTAGATATTTAGGCACCCTGATTCTAGCACAATTCACATAGTGATAAGAAATTTGCACGCGCACGATCTACCAATACATGTATGGCCTCGATCTTCAAGGTGTTTGATAGGAAGTTACGATTGCCAATCACTTTAGAATACTGAACGAAACTTGACTAGCTTGTTCTTTGGTTGGTTGGGATAGAAGGTGGAGGTTACATTAAGAAAGACAACCATCGAATTTAACTGGGTGCATCAAAAAGGGCTACCTCTTGCAAAGTGTCATGTAATTTTTGTTTCCTTTTGTATATGTATCAAAAGTGTTCCTTATTAAAAAAAAAAAAAAAAAAAAAAAAAAAAAAAACAAAAAAAAAATACAAAAAAATCAAGTATTTATCAATTCCATCATCTCTTGTTCCAAAAATAAAAAGAGATAGTCAATGTAAATAAGAGTCATGTAAAGAGTCATTTTGTTGTTTTATTGTAATAAGCAAGGAGGGTGTATGCCATTGATGTACAACGCGAGTAATTGTGAAATACCTCCAACTCATTCACAATTCTCGTAAAGTCCGGACAGCTAGCTAGATTTCGACCTTGGTTCTTAGCCTGAGAAACTATCTCTTGGTGATTAGTAGTCATAACTTCAGATCTTTCTTTACACATGTGTAGATACACTTTACACTCTTATCACATGTCTTTTTTTGTTATCAGTGCTAGGATTGTGCCTTTGATAGCTAGATTGACATCTCCATTTTGCTGTGAGCTTAAACTGTTTTGCACATGTCACATTTGATGGAATCTGAGCTTATATTTTGACCTAGAACTTTGTAGGTACGTTCTAAGCAAACCTTCACGAGACTTCAACTCGTCCACTAGGGACACTTAGTGGTTTAAAAGGCTTAGTGCATACGCTAAATGCATTCGAGAGACCAGCGACAGTGGTATAGTTAGGATTTCCTTAGTTTTGTTTTACTTGAGGACAAGTAAAATTCAGGTTTGGGGGTATTTGATGAGTGCCAAATATTGTATATATTTATCCCTTTTTGTTGGCATTTAACTCATCTTTTGTGCATTAATTCTACATTTTATCCCATATTCTGTATTTTCATTGTTTTCAAGAATAAATATTTTTCTTACTTAATTTTGCATTTTTAGGTAATAAATAAAGTCTGGATGAATTGCGGAGCGGAAAAGAGAGAGTGGTGAAAAGCCGGGAAATTACGCAAGGAAGCCGCAAAGAATGGAGCGCACGTCCAAAAAGCTAGGAATGGGCTCAAGAAGGAAGAATTGTTCTTAAAGAAGATATGGGCTTGGCATACCCAAGGCCCAAAATCCTTACCCTCACCCATTTCCACTACCCAAGCCCGTATCGGATTTCAGCCGTCAGATTGGATCATCTCAACATCTAACGGTCGCTCCCTTGCTGTTCATCAAAGTTTGATACATCCGCTTCACACCACAACACCTAACTCCATCTTGAGCCGTCAGTTTCGTTGTGCTTCTACATCCAACGGTCGCTCAATATCAGCCTCTCTTAACCGTCCGATTCAATTCAGTCTCATGCATCACACGGTCTCATCTCGCTGGACATCAAGAATGATATGTCCGCTCAACACCGAAACAACCCTAGGATATATAACCCAAAATGAAACCAAAAACCTAATCACTTCTCCACTTCGCCTTCTCTCTCTCGCCATCTTCTCCTCCACACCCGACAGTTGCAGACACCATGTTACCGTACCACCACCAACTCCGCCGTACACCATGTCCGCCACCACCACCAACTCTCCACTGTCACTACCAAATACCACATCATCACAACCACCCTATCTCTCTACCTATCTATTCCATCAAGCTCTCCCCTATTCTAATCCCTAGGTAAGAGACTGATGAGATAGATCGAGCTAGAGAAGCTAGAAAAGGCATGGGAATGAAGCTACAATGTCAGAGGAAGAATGGGTCGAGTTTAATTTGATGTTGCTACATCAAATCAGGTAAAAATCGAGAACCCTAACTTCTGTCAAATTTGAGAAATTTTACCAAAACCCTAATTTCGACTAAGAGAGAATTGAGAAGAGAGAGTAGGTAGAAATAGGGTATGGGTTAGACCCATTTCCCTAATTTCTTGAAAACCTAATTTTACTGTTTTAAATTTGGGATTTAGGGATTTGGGTGAAAACCCTAATTTGTAATTTGAGGGAAATTTCTTTGGGTATAAAAAGGGGACTGTGGTGTGTGTAATTTTCATGCTGGACTAGCCAGTGTCCAGGACTGTGAAGTTCTGTTAATGTTCAATTTCAGTTTCAAATCAATTTTAGTTAATTTCAATTTCTGTTTGTTTTTAATTTTGATTTTATGTCTTTTAATTTCTGTTTGTTTTTAATTGCAATTTAATTTTTGATTGATCATGTTTAGTACAATTTCAATGTTTAACTGTGAATCCCTGTTAGTGCTTTAGTATGAATCATTGTTAGGTTAATTTTAGTGGTGGAAGTTTAGGTTAGAATTCATGTAAATTGAGCTGATTGAGAAATGGAGGAATTTAGTGCTCATTAGCAAGCTTCTTCTCCTTCCATTCCATTTATGTATGCCCTGGAACATAGGCAGGCTTGAACCTTCACCTAGCTCCATTAGGGACAAGGATTTAACCAAAAACAGCCACTGCCTAGCATTTTTTCCCTGTTCTTCTTTGCTATCTATCTGTTTTTGTGGCTTCTTATCACTGTTTTTATAGCTGTTTTTATAACTGTTTTGTGTGAATGTTAGGCTAAAGCCTTTGAAGCATTGGATTGATTGAGCAGTGGGGAGAAACTAGTGCTCACTAGTGACTGTGAGCAAACTAGTTCTCTTCCCACTCTAGTTGTATGCCTAGGCTCACCTTCACCATTTCACCTTCACTGTTATGTGCTTCCCATGTTATGTTATTGTGTTTAAATTCATGTTTTGTTCACTGTTAGTGGTAGAAGTTTAGCTTTGAGGCACTGTATTGATTGAGCAGTGGGGAGAAACTAGTGCTCACTAGTGACTGTGAGCAAGCTGGTTCTCTTCCCACTCTAGATGAATGCCTAAAGCCATTGCCTTGGCTTTGCTTGTTTTCCTTCCTTTTTTTTTTTTTTTTACTTCACTATCTCCCCTGCCCTTGGCTTAGGCCTTGGTTTATCTCTTTGTCATTCTTTATGTCATTATCACCTTCACCATCATCATTGTTGTTTGTTGTTTGCTTATGCCATTGTTAATATGCACATGTAGATTATTGTTGTTTCATCATTGTATATATTGCCACATTGTATATATTGATACTATCTCCATTGCCATCCTCACTGCCTTGGTCTTTCCCTTTGCTATATTGCCTTGTTTTGCCCTGTTATGCTTCCCTGAGCAGCCTGCATTACCCTTCTGCTGCTGCTGAAGCCACTGCTGCTGCTGCACTGAGCTTGCCTCAGCTAAGACCACAGTTCAGGTTAAGGCCTAAGGCCCAGTTCACTGTTACCAAGCCCAGTACACATCAAAAGAACCCAAGCCCAAATTCAAAACCAAAGCCTAGTTCACTACCAAGCCCAGTTCACAAGTGAACTGTTAAGCCCAGTCCACAGTTCTCTCCAAAAGCCTAGTGTACTGATAGGCTAAAGCTAAAGCCCAGTTCATTCCCAAAGAACTCAAAGGCCCAAAGCACAATCATAACCCATTGGTTACCAAAATCCATTGGTACCCAAAGCCCAACAATAGCAACTAGAACCCAAAATAGCTAAACACTACAAAACACACCCAGTCTCTGTGGATCGACCCGTACTTGCACGAGCTACAACTGACGACCGTGCACTTGCGGTATTACTGTAGGCCCGCGTTTCTTCGCTTCATTTTTATACACTCCTCCGGGCCCACCAATATACAACAACTATGATGAAACATAGTTAAATAACATACCCGGTTAATAGAGTCCAAGCCCGGATTACTTATATTAGCTCTTGCAACACAATCGGAAAACTTATCCACTTCAGTCTTGATTTTGCTACACCGATTACGAATGCTTTTTGCAGTACGTTCTTGTCTATTCCCACCACAAGCTTCCACAAATTTTTGAAAAAGAATTTCCTAAAAATCTTCCTTATCTTGATAATTGCTATAACCGAGACCAATGTACTGAGTAAGAATCTGATGATCTTTCAAAGTACTAAATCTCATTATATGTTTCCTTTTTTGCGTCTGAGTCTCCGACATTATAGAGCAAAACAAAATTTAAATCTATTACTTAAACAAAAAATAAATTGGAGAGATTTTAGTGAAGAAATCAATTGATGTAAGAAGAAGAAATTGATTTGGTGTGGTTTGAGTAGAGAATTAGAGTGGTATTTATAGAGGATTTTGAAAAAAAAGACCGTTAGGATCCGACGGTGGAGAAGAGAGAGCCATTATTAATGATGGATGGTTAGGATCGGGTGTGAGAGAGGTGTAAACGAGAAAAGGTCAAGCAAATATTTTTCCCGAGACGGCTACTGAGTTGTCGTGTAAAAAGCTACGGTTACCGAGTAGCCGTATCAACGGGAATATGGCCACTCAGTATCCGTAAAGCGTAAATATATACGGCTACTGAGTAGCCGTGTGGTTTCCCTTCCCTACAGGCGCGATCAGATGTAATCATCCATGTAGGGAAAGAGGTTAATATCCCTACATGAGTAGGGATTTGGGAGACCATAGGGGTTGCGTTTTTGGTTTTTTGAGGGAAATTGAGGGATGGGAAGGGGATGAACCCCTCAATAGTGCTAGTTCTAAGGTGTTAAAAGTAGGGACATATAATTAATTGATACACCCGTAACTCACATATTTCTGTTCACATGGAGTATGTACACATCACCACCAGTTGACACGTAGCACCTCATAAATGAGGAGATCAAGCATTTCAAAAGCAGGGAAAATAAAAAGAAAATCTAATGTAGCCTTCGAAAGAGTTGTTTCTAAAACGTTAGAGCTAGTACTATGGAGAGGGAGATCCCTTCCCTATCCCTCTTCATCTCTCAAAACACCAAAAACCCAAGTACTATGGTCTCCCATTTTCATTGTAGGGAAGGGATATGGAGGGTTTTCCTACAAGGCTGATCAGATCAGATCACCCTTGTAGGGAAGGGAAATCGTACGTGTATTGAGTACCCGTTTGCTTTTTCACTTTACGAGTACTCAGTACTCGTTTTTTTTTTTTTTGGTTTTTAAACTTTTACCTTAAAACTTCCCCTTTTCACTTTTTTTTTTACTAAAACTCGTTTTTTTTACCTATTTGATATATATTTTTTTACTCTAAAATATTTATTTTACCTAGACAAATATTTTTCCATGAAAAGAAAACGAAAAAATAAATTACGCGTACTGAGTACCCGTTTGGCACTATTCATACGGGTACTGAGTACGCGTCTAGTGTAGGGAAGGGATGAGGGGGCACCATAGCAAGATTGCCTTTCAAGTGCCATCCCTTCCCTAGTCTTAATGGAAAATTTAAGAATGTAGCCTTCATCCCAAATATAAACACTAAAAAACAGAAGAGGGTGATTGGAGATGGAGACAATCTCAGAGAATAAGCATTTAGATGAAGACGCCACAAAAGTCAAAAATGCGCATCAGAAATTCAGAGATCAAGCATTTAATTGTATGAAATGTGCAAGAAATCCAAAACTGTAACCTGCAAATGTAATAAAGACATTTCATTTAATAGATCAAGAAAGATCTTTGCACATTATCTATATACACAGAAACCACCTTGCAGATTGGCATGGAAAGTCCATAAGAAGAAAAACTAAAAATCACTGAACCAAAAGCTAGCAAGTTACTGTACATTTTTTAACACCAACGTCAACTGAAAGAACCTCGAACCTGCCACGCCCATAATTAGACTGGCCATTCGCAGGTAACCGTGAGATATATGAAGCACAAAGACCAATGGTAAGAGCAGCACAATCAAACAACATATGACATGCATCTGATATCAACCCAAGATTGTTACTCATGCATCCAGGGAGTAATGTTGCTTAAGGAGCGACGGATACTACATCAGAGACTAGTTGAAGATCCAGCAAATCATGCTCACTCATGTCCGGTTTGCCATCAAATAAATGCAAAGGTGAGGGAAATGAAATTTTTTGCATTTTGCAAATAAAATGACTGATATATAAGAAAATCCGATTAGGAATGTATTTGAAAGGTGAAATTCGTTACGAAAGGTAGTATGATATTCCTGGATAAGCGCTACACTGATATAATTATTTTGTTGAAAATGAAACAGGTACAGAATAACAATCACATATTTTGCCGGTCTTGCAAAAAGCATTATTGCTACCTGTGCCGAAAGAAAAACAAAGCTCCCAACACTACGGACCCAAGGGTTGCAAACAACACTCAGCTGGATGAAGTTTGGAAATATCTAAAACCAAAATTAATTTTGTCAGTATCAAGATATTTATGCATCCATTCCCTAAGTAGTTGATACTAGTTCATATGGGTTTTTGGCTTAGGCATAAAAAGTAAGGCATGCATAGTCATCATTTCAGACCATTCAATTCATTCAGTCTCATCCACTTTCTTCTTTTTTGCCTATGTATTGTACATTTATGGTATCAAAACGTTAATATTGTACATAACCAATTCCGACCGACTGGAGAATACATGACGCTGTGATGGTCTACGTGCAGAGTTTTACAAAGGTGGCAAAACCTTCTATTAAGTGACTTGTCACGAGTGGTAAACCAAGTAAAACGCACATAGAAAAAATAGCTTGATAATGTTACTCCTTCAGAAGAACCTTGAAAGTTGAAACAGAAATATACGAATCTATCGTTTAGAACCAGGATTTACACAGCTTATTGAATCACTCATTTATTATGAGTTGGGCTGATCAAATGGACAAAGAGGAAGAAGAAAAAAGACAGAATTCAGCCAAGAGTCTGGCTAAGAAGAAGAAAATAGATGCAGCCAAGGCTTCTACTACCGAGGAGAAAGGATTCTTAAATCCTAAGGCTTCAATTAAAAGTTCTAACTTCTAAGTGATATTTTTGAGTTTGTAGCGGTTTTAGTTTTGATGTTATGTATTCAGTTTCCAATCTCTAGAGGTTAAACCATCTTTGTGATTTATTATAGTTATGGACCTAGCAAAAAAAAATGATTAGAGATTGTAATAAATTTGCGAAGTTATAGTATGACCTGAAGTTATTGCCAACCAGAACCACTATCTAGATCAAGAAACTTCACAGCTTCTAACAGGCGGTCTCTGCAAAACAGTACCTGAAAACCAGATGAATGAAAAAATGATGACGAAGAGAGGACTTCGTATCATAAATTGTTATCAACACTTGTAAATGTCTAAACCAATGTTCTGCTGTCATCTCAAGCTCGCAACATCCGTCAAAAGAGATATTGGTGGGGCCAAAAATTGAACTTGTTGCATGACCATAGACACGATATAAGTGTGCTTACTCTCTGGCAGCCTCGGGGTCAAGCTGAAAGGTGTTTTCAAGAAGCCTCTGCAAGCGAAATCTTAATCAATGAAGGTGATATACACAATCAATATTGGAAGATAAAAGAAGCATTTTCCTGAAGAGAAATGCACATAAACATAACAGAATCAAGTCCTGGAGATCTCTCATCAGCTTACTTGCAAGGAAAGGCTGTTCCGCAGATTATAATAAAAGCCAAGTACGCAAAAAAAGAAAGACCTACTCCATGGATGATTTATAGAAAGCAACAAAATAGGGAGGCAGAACTTTAAGTAAGATATAAATTTACGTGAGAGTGTTACATGTCATCTGCTATTCCTAATGCTCTTTTCTCCATCGGACTGAAAGCAGAAGCCAGTGACGCCCATCCCGAAAGCCCCTCCGAAAGTGATCAAGTACTTTCTTCTAGGGTTCATTCCTTCCTTAAATGATACTTCAAGTAGCAAAAATAGATTCTTCTCAAGGCTAGATGCGAGTGATGAATGATGATCTGATTAAATACAAAAACATTTAACATGCTAAAGCTTTGTTGGTGGCAAACTATCATTTCCTCAAATAGTCAAGCATTTATCACAGGACCAAATTAAGACCAAAAATAAATAGCATAGCCCTGAATGATACTTTGTGGTATATTCTAGCACCAGATTTTGGTGACTTGATAAATTCTCCAAAGACACTAGCATCATGAAAAACTTAGTGTAATAAGTTGGAGAATAAACAATCTGCTGCAAGCCTGCAAGAAAGAATAATTTCTCCAAAGACATTAGCAACCAGAAAAACTTGGCGTAATAAGTTGGAGAATAAACAATCTGCTGCAAGCCTGCAATAAACAATCAAGTATCCTAACAAAAAGAAAATGAAGCAACAAAGGGTCGAGAAACAAAGCCTTGCAAGAACTGACTTAGAAGAACAGATGTGGTCCGATCACATGTAAACTCTGGAACAAGACGATCTGAATGGGAGGAAAGAGATGAATTTTTTACAATGCACACATGTTATCAAACCATTATAGCACAACAAGATCCTAATGCCAAAACATTTGTTCTGAGGTGAAAAACAACACTGTCTAGTCACTCTAGCTCCTTCTGGGCTCAATAGACATCGACTTGTTGCACAGTTTCAATAACAAGTACTATGGGTCTACCTATATGTGTTGCTTGAGAGGACGTAGACTGCCCAGATATGCATCAATGTTCTGCATTCTTGAAAAAACAGTTGACTCTCCAATGGCAATTCGGGCAAGGTGTTGTTTCTAATATATCATCATGAAAGGAAAAGAAAAGTCGACAATCTGTAATTAAACTTGAATGTCTTCAGTTTGAATCTTGATAGATAAAATGAAGAACAGATGCAGTCACGAGTCATGTGGACAAACTTACCTCTTTATTAATGCAATCTTGCACTGGCCACTTTCAGTGCTGCCCAAAACAGTTGAAGTTCATCGATCACTACTTTGCTTCACCAGCAACTGTAACTCAAACTGACATGATACAACATACACAACAAAGAAGTTAAAAGCAGGATTGTGCCTTAAACAAAACGTTATCACAGATCTAACTTAACCAAGAATTTGTGATTATAAAAGTTTATATTGACACCCAACATATTTTTTGTGGTGGCTTATCAAAGTAAACTATTACTAAATAAAACTTATTAGCAGGCTTCCAATGTAACAATTCCGAATTTGTCTGCGTTTGGGTTGGCGTTTTAAACAGTTAATGCAACAAGCAAGGGAATAATTGAGGTGGAGCCGTGGAGATGCAGATTGGCTGATTACAATACAATTAAAGGTGTTTGAGAATCAACTGCAGAAAGTTTGCAAAGAGAGAAAGATAGGGTAGGTACCTCACTATTTGCAATCTGCTACTCAAGGAGAAGCACACTTTGGGGCCAACTGCAGTCTAGAGATGACAAATAAACTCAATGTTTACTCACAAATCATAAATTGTGAAATTAGACATATGTATGTAGTATTAAGTACCTGAATGAAATACCCAAATTGATGCAAAATTTAATTTTAATTGAATCAGTAATAAAACTGAAATTTAATTTGACAAAGAAATGAAACAGAAACAAGTAGATTGCTGAATTTCATTGATATTAAAAACATTTCACATCCATCAATCAAGTTGATTTCCAGGTACATGTGAAATCAAAAATAACAGCAAATTGAAACCCTAGTCTCAACATTCTTTACAAAAGATAAAAACGCAAACCCTAACCCCCAAATCCATAGAGGGTTCTTCCTTGTCTCTTGAGAGCATAGACAACGTCCATAGCAGTGACAGTCTTTCTTCGGGCGTGTTCAGTGTAGGTAACAGCATCACGGATCACATTCTCCAAGAAGATCTTGAGAACACCACGAGTCTCTTCATAAATCAAACCACTGATACGTTTCACACCACCTCTTCTTGCTAATCTTCTGATGGCTGGTTTAGTGATTCCCTGGATGTTATCTCTCAACACCTTCCTGTGTCTCTTTGCTCCTCCCTTTCCCAAACCCTTTCCTCCTTTTCCTCTTCCTGACATTTTTTTCTCTCTTCACAAAATTCTCTGCTGGTGAATGATTGATTTTTGATTTCCTTTTGCGGAAGAGAACGGCATTTATAATTTCTGTGGTTTGATTATCTCTGTTAGATTCGAGTCCGATCCGTATGAAGGATGTGTTTACTGCTATACTCGTTAGATTAGAAATACTCGAAGCTGATTGGTTGAGATAATGTTGTTCGGATTGAGAAAAGAATTAAACTTTGGGATGAGAAAGTGGAGATTGTTGACCATTAGATTGATACTCGATCCGTGTCTTATGTTTTGCGTAGAGTTGGTTCGTTGGATTAAGAAATGGTTTTGTATGAGAATGTCCACTGTGCTTTTTGGTAGATTGATAAAGAAATAGTTACTGCACAGGCGGATCTGGTGCCTAGTTAGCAATTCGGTGTACGAGAAACGTTCGGGACGATATACGTACGTGTATAATTCGTTTCGATGGAAGATAAATTCGGTCTGCTATTCGGTCAACCATTTCTAATTCGGAGATTATTAGGAACGGGATACGTATGTGTATAATTCGTTTTAGATATTTGAATACGGGAGAGAAAATTCGGCCTATATATAAAATTAAATTAATAAGTATTCGTAAATTTTACCGGGAAAAAAATAATATTTCAAGAGGAGTGTATGAAGAGACATAAAAATTCTATGGTTTAAATGGGTTATATAGAAAATATATGAACCTTTAATCAAAAATCAGCGTCTCGAACTGTGGTTAGACCTACCTTGCAGGGAGCCTGACGTCTCAAGTTTGACTCCTTTCCCTCCACGAAATTTTTTAGGTATAAATTAATATAAAAATTCAGTGTCGTGGACCCGAATTACAAGTAGCGAATATGACGAAATTCGGAAAATTCGCGGATAATTCGGTTGACTCAAGAAAACGAGCGAACCCAGGTCGGAGTTGCATACCTACGAGATTAGTAGGGGTAAAATTCGGATCCGGAAGTATTCGCGAATAATTCAGTGAATTGCTGACGAGGATCTAGTGTAGAGCGGTATGCACTTGCTACCTTTTGTAATTGGGTTTCCAAGCCTAATTTTTCCTTCAAGCTAATACAATGAAACTTCGATAATTTTATAGCTTTGGGATTGCTAAATCAATTTAGTGAAGTATTAATTTATCAATATATCAATTTAAATTTCAAAAAGAAATGTCTTATGTGTGTAGATGTATATACTTTGATAATAAAAATTAAAACAATAAGAAGAACAACATAATAAAATTACTCCAGAATTTCTTGAGAAACTACAAAAACTAGACGAAGTCTAATGTTGTATGAATATGAATAAGAAACAAATAACTTTGGATTCTTATTTTAATAAAGTATCATAATTTAGTGTTTTGACACTGATTATTAGTTTATATACTAGTTGGACTTGGTGGAAAAAATGCTTGAATTTGTCAGTGACCATCTGATTGTATCTTTCCTTATAACATAGAAGTCGAATCTGAAGAATTTTTCTATTTGGGATGGATTGAATAGATCTACCAAGGCCGATTCTTCACGTTCATAAGAGTAGGGATTGATCAATTCAGATACTCTAAGGTAACCCAGTAAGTGAACTTTTATTGGTCTTTGTAAAGTCTGAGAGTCCATATCCACCCATCTGTCTTTCCATATGGGTACATATTAACTTGTAGACACCTCCCATATATATGATATTTCCTGACTATTTTGATTCCTTTACCGAACCCCCTTCCATATCCAAGTACCATATTTTCTTGGTAATTGATATAATGGTTGATATTCAGGGAAGTACTTCGATTTTAGAACCCAAATCTATAAGTCAATAGGATTAGAAACAAGTCGACACTTTTTCCAACAAATCCAAGTCAAATTTTGTGATTTTTAAAACCTAGGCCTCGTATATATTTGGCAAACATAAACTTTTCAATGCCTTAAGATTTAATTCTTTATTTTTTGGATGAGGAATCCACTAATTTTATTCTTTTTTGGATAATGTCTAATTGCTAGATAGCTGAAGTTGGCAAGATAAAACATGTCGTCTGATACATATCAACAAAATTCACAACAACTTGAATCTGAATTGCTCTTCCCTACTTAGGGAATCGATTTCTCCATCCAGCATCTAGCTTATTCTATATTTGGGTGATTAACGGTTGAAAACTTATAGATTTAGATATGTTAGGAAATAATGGTACTCTTATATACTTACCATCAATCTTTATTGGTTTCTTTTGCAACATGTTAGCTATCTCACTTTGCCTTGTCTTTGGCATTTTTTTTAACTAAAAAGTGATACCATTTTAATATAATTGACAGCTTAACTTGAAGCACTGCTAAATCTTGGCAATAATTCTTGAAGATGTTTAATTTCAATATTTTTAGTTTTTAGAATTAGAAGCACATCATCTACAAAAAAAATAAATGTTTGATAGATGGTCCAAATCTTGCGGTCTTAACCCCATGAATTAATTTATTAGACTCATCTTGAATAAGATAACGAGAAAGAGCATCCATACAAACTATGAAAAGATAAGGAGACAGACTATGTCCTTATATGAGCCCTCTAGTAGGAGTAAGAGATTGACAAGGTGTATCATTTAAGAGAAGATATATAAATAATGAGAGTATTGATACAATCATATATCACGTTATATCTTTGCTCGATAAAACCTAGTTAATTGAAATATGTCCTTAACAAAAGACCATACTGAAATGACGATGTACCAAGTATATCATAATCTTTTCGATATCAACTTGTACAAGACGCACCTTGTATAATCTATTAAAGACAATAACTATCAAGAAGATTACAACAACAAGATGTACACTTGCTATATAACATAAGTTCCAGACCGAACCTGACTATGGTATCAAACCAAGTGTTTGATTAACGTACAAGTGTAAACTTCAAAGAGATTTCTTTTGGAAAAAAACACCCTGAAAAACCCAAAGGCTTGTATTTCATTGCATGGAGTTATGTTTGCAAACCTAAGAAGCTAGGGGGTCTTGGCTTCCGAAATATGGAGTTCTTTAACAGTACTACGATCACCAAGATAGCCTGGTGACCAATATCTTAACCAGACTCATTGTGGTCCTTAAATATGAAAGTCAATCATTTCAAAGAAACAGTTGTGATCATAATGAACATTAAACCGAAGAGAACTGATTCTTGGATATGGAAATGAATTTCGAATGGGGTGGAAAATATCAAAAAATACTACAGATAAGAGATAGACAATGGTCAAAACATCAGGATTTGGGAAGACACAGATGGAATCAAAATAAAGAAGGAATAACAACAAAACCTCAACTTTGCCCTAATGACCTTACTTTGGTTAGTCAGCTAATCAACTTCTCAAAAGAATGAGATATGGCCCGCATCTCTCAATGGTTCAATGAGATGATCAACTTAGTATCTAGAACACAATATTCAACATACAGGAGGAAGATAGAATAATCTGGGGCCTCATTGATAATGGGATTTTCACCGTCAAATATCTTTATGACAGGAAGATCAATGATAAATACAAAGAGGACATCACCAATCCATCTTAGAAGAAAAATATAGAAAATGGATACCTCTCCATTTATCCAAATGTTCATCTGGAAATGTACTCATGGTATCCTACCAACCAATGCCAAGACTGCTAGCATCCTGAACTACAGTGGTATTACCTGCAATCCACGCAAAATACTAAAGAAGATATAACCCACACTCTCATCTCTTTTCTCTATGTTGCTGAGCTGTGGATAAACCTTTTTGGTTCTCAACACCAATGCTTTGGGGAAGCAACTAACTTCAATGATTGCCCAACTCCTGGTTTCTCCCCCCATATCATCTTAAAAACTGGATTTAATCTTTGCTACTACCTGCTGGTTCATCTAGAAAGCTAGATGTGATCTAGTTTTTCAGAAAACTAAACCTTCTGCTCTGATTAATGCAAATAATATTAAGCAACATTTATGCTCTTCTAATAGAGTAATGCACAATCGAACCATATTCTTAAAAATCTCTGTTACCAGAGTGATGAACATGATACGATAGTCAGAATGACTAATGAGCATAAGCTGAAATTTGGTATCACTATCAACATACATTCCATGAGTTATTCTAACATGGAAGGACATGATGATTCCTCTTTTTGTACTAATTATGCTTTCATTGCCATGTGAAATTACGAGGGTACCCAAATACACCACGCTTTTTCGTTTCAACCTATTAGTCTGACACCAAGTGTGATCGTCTATGGACAATGTCGAGACAATACAACAACAAGGTAACTTGACAATAGATACATTACAAGACCGATCGACTATAGGATCAATGTCAAATGATATGGATTAACATACTAGTGTATTTAATTTTTATTATAATAAAATAATTATAATTGCGGAAAGTAAAAGTAAATCACACAACAATATTTTGTTAACGAGGAAACCGCAAATACAGAAAAACCCCGGGATCAAGTCCAGTTTTGAATGCTCTCAGAATTAAGATGATATATAAAGAACAAAGCCAACTTCATATAGTTGAGACCAAGTAATCTACCCCTAGTTTTACTTAGTTCCCTAAGTATCCCCGCGTCTATGACCGTTTGGTCACACACGTGAATCCCAAGATAAAAAATCACTATCTTGAGTTGCTTTACTGATGTAAAGTCTTAAGTACTCAACTCATTTTGATCGTCTTCTAAACATTAAAGAAACAAAGTTATTTGGTAACTACTCAACTAGTCATTAGAAAAAGATTCCTTGAGTTTGACAAAGTCTCTTCTGTTTAAACTATTATATTCATTTGTTCGGGTAAGATCAATCCAAATCAGTAACTTAGATTCGGATTCACAACTATCATATCCAGATATTGAAGAATACCACCAGATGATAGTTGTAGATCTAAACGACTATATGATCACATCTATCAAAGAAAAATCGGATCTAAGTCGGATCCTAGCCGATCAAGATGTGTGCCAAAATCACGAGATACGAAAACCAATAAGAAAAATATATTTTTCTTCAAATCTTTAATTGACTTCTTATGTACCTGCACACCACAAACTTGAATTCAATTATGATCGACCATACACAAAACAAAGTCTGTTAACAATGGATGATCACAAGTTTTCTTTAGATCTAAAAACAGTTCCAAAGATCCTGTCAATACTTTGATCTAGTTTGAGTGACCCTTATGTCAGAAGAGAAGGCTCTAAAGAATAATCAAACTAGGTCCAATCAAAGTTTCAACAACCGTTAGTTAATCAAATCAATAATCGAAAAACTAAAATAACAATGCTGAAAAGACGATGGTACCCAAATACACCACTATCTTTTATTTATCAACTTATAAGTCCTTCACCAAGTATGATCATTTATTGACTGAGTCGAGAGAATACAACAAGTTCGGTACATACTTTGTGTGATCGTCTATGGATACGAGATCGAGACAATACAACAACAAGATCACTTGTGTGATTGACTATGGATTCAAGCTCGAGATGATATATACGACAACAAAGTGACCACTAGATAATAGGTTTGGTAACAACCGAAACTCTATAGGATCAATAGTTACAGATTAACATACAAGTGCAGTTTACTTTAAATTATATAAACCAAATATAATTGCGGAATAGTAAAGTAAATGGTACAACAACTTTGTAATAACCCGTCCCTCCACCGATATTGTCCCCACTTAGCCACTGCGGTTATCCGACAGTGTGGGGTTTTCAACGGGCATCACTGCGGTAATCCAACAACAATTTCCCGGATGGTCACCCATCCCAAAAAAATGATGAGTTGGGGGATTCTTAACGGCCTAGTGTACTCTCCCACCCGAGCACAATCAAACCATCCCTAGTTGTATCCCAACTAACATCGATATTGTTCCCACTTACCCATTACAGTTATCCAGCAGTGTGGGATTTTTAACGACAATACTGCGGTCATCCAGCAGCAGCTTCCCGAGAGGTCACCCATCCTGTGAATACTCCCGGACGAGCACGCTTAACTGAGAAGTTTTTCCCACAACTCAGTGAAGTGAACTCATCAGGCCTCGGTGTTAGGAAAGGACAAATCATTACTTATATTCCATTCGGCCAACCACTGCCGAATATCGGGGTATTACACTACATCCCAACTAACACCGACAATGTTCCCGCGTACCCACTGCAGTTATCCAACAGTGTGGGATTTCTAACGGCACTACTGCGGTCATCCAGCAGCAGCTTCCCGAGAGGTCACCCATCCTGTGACTACTCCAGGTCGAGAACGCTTTACTGAGAAGTTTTTCCTACAACTCAGTCAAGTGAACTCATCCGGCCTCGGTGTTAGGAAAGTAAAAATCATTACTTATATTCCATTCGACCAACCACTGCCGAATATCGGGGCATTACAATATCACCACCTTAAATTGGAGTCGTCCTCGGCTGCGGAATATATATGCAAGCCCAGATCTCTGACGTTCCCTACCCCTATACAAGCCCAGATCTATGACGTTCCCTACCCCTCATGAGAGGAGCACCTAGAGCAACCCCGTCCAGCGTACCTTCCCACCCTCGACAGGTAAACCGTCGTCGGCTCCGATACCATTTGGAATGACCCGTCCCTCTACCGATATTGTCCCCACTTAGCCATATCGGTTATGCGACAGTATGGGATTTTCAACGGGCATCGCTGCTGTAACCCAACAGCAACTTCCCAGATGGTCGCCCATCCATGGATTGCTCCCGCCCGAGCACGCTTAATTGCAGAGTTTTCTGCCAACTCTGGAGCCAGTTATGCTGAAAAGGCCTCGGTATAATGTAGACGTTCATTACCTCTTGTGAGACCAGTATCTAGCTCAACGGCCTAGCATACTCTCCCACCCGATCTCAATCAAACCATCCCTAGTTGTATCCCAACTAACACCGATATTGTTCCCACTTACCCACTGCGGTTATCCAGCAGTGTGGGATTTTCGCTACCGCGGTCATCCAGCAACAGCTTCCCGAGAGGTCACCCATCCTGTGACTAATCCCGGCCGAGCACGCTTAACTGAGAAGTTTGTTCCACAACTCAGTCAAGTGAACTCATCAGGCCCCGGTGTTAGGAAAGGACAAATCATTACTTATATTCTATTCGGCCAACCGCTGCCGAATATAAGGGTATTAAAAACTTCTTAATAGTTGAGACCAAACAGACTACCCCTAGCTACTTAGTTTCGTCAGTATCCCTGCGCCTTCGACTTCTAGAGTCATGCACGTGAATAGAAAATCCTTTGGATCGTATTCCAAACAACAAAGGAAGAATTTGTTTGGTAACCACTCTAATCAATCTTGCTAGAAGATATGTTAGTTGTTGACAAAGGCTCTTATGTTTAATCTAATAAATTCCTTTGTCTAGTTAGATCAATCCAAATGTTGATTACCGAAATAATCAAATTCTAAATTCGCACTCAATCAGTATAGATCTCAAAGAGAAACTATAAAGCGATGCCGATCTCATGCAACTAATCAATCAAGTTTATCAAAGATAAACCGATTCTAGTTGGATCCCGGTCGATCAAGGTTTGTGCACTAAATCCACAAGATACGAACACTAATAAGAATTTTTCTTCGTCTTCAAATCTTCGGTTGCCTTCAATAAACCTGCACAACAACACTTAAATCCTCTTGTGATCAATCATGCATAAAACGGAGTATGTTAAAATGGATTATCACAAGATGCCTTTAGATCGGAAGATGGTTCTAAAGATCTCGTCAATACTTTGATCTAGTCTGAGTGAATCTTATATCAGAAGAGAAGATTCTCAATAATAAACAAACTAGGTGCAATCAAAGTTTCAACAAGCGTTGGTCAATCAAATCAATAATCGAAAACTACAATAACAATGCAATTATCTAGATTCCCACCAACGGTACTCGTAGAGCTTCTTGACCCCACAAAATTCTTTAAACGAGCAGTCGTAAGAGATTTCGCCTAATTAGGGTACTATCCTCTCCAGATAGACAACTCCACCAGAAACAACAAGAAATGAAGTTTGCCTGGCTCTTAGAATAGTTTGTAACAAATGCAAACTCAAGTATTTGTAGACCAAGGTTGTTTGGACAACAAGGAAATTCCAAAACCAAAAATATTCTCAAGATATGCATCAAAGTACCTAAATTCGGTTTTCCTATTTCGAATTAATGTTAACCAATATTTTCGCAAACTCTCATAGAAAACTTCTATTATTAGTCTAGCATATTAACTAATAATATATTCCAGAGGATATGCTTTAATTTATGGTAATTAAAAACATATATAATGGAAATAATAATTAAATGCTTTTCACTTTTTCGGACCAGGGATCACCTTGAGTATCAAGAAATATCTTTGAACACTAAATAATAAGAGTTATGTACATGTTCAAATATGTCGACATCTAGAAGTTTCTTAACAAACCCTAATTTCAAGCTTCACACAAAACATACAGAGATATGTGAATATTGGAAACTCGGTTTTGCATCTTGTGATCGGTTGTACCAACTTCACAATGTAAGTTGTGATCGGTTATACCGTGTTTCCCAAATCAGGTTGTTACCGGTTACACCTTGCTTCCCAGAGGTAGCTTGTGATCGGTTACACCTTACTTCCTGAGTTAGCTTGTGATCGGTTACACCTTGCTTCCCAGGGATAGCTTGTGATCGATTACAGCTAACTTACCAATTCATTTTGTGAACGGTTATACCTTGGTTCCAAAGTAACTTGTGACCGGTTACAACTTGCATTCCAATATAGCTTGTAAGCGGTTACACCTTGATTTTCAGTGTAGCTCATGACCAATTACAACTAGCTACATTATATAGGCTATGGCCGATTATACCATAAATCTAAACAAGTTAAGATAGGTTCTACCAAAGTCATATTCCATTGGTCATCCAAAAGATATTCAATGAATAGCAAGACCAATCATGATTTTCTTTCAATTATGAAACAAGTTCATAAATGTACTTCATTTAAACAAATGTTATAAAACATTGTTTCCTATGATAAAATCATTCATGTATAATGCACACATAATCAAATAACTATATATAATAGATTATGTCGATGCCATACTTACAAAGTTCCAAAAGGTAAGCTTTTGTACCTCGTAATATGTTTTCTTGACACTTTGTGTTAGAGCACTGCTCGGTCGAACTCGCAAGCGTTGCTATCTCAAGCTTGTTTGTCAAGTGTAGGTGATTAAAACTATAAGTCTTGATTTCTAGTCTACTTATAGTTATTTCTCGGACTATGATAGAATGTATAGATGAGTTTTAGACTTCACGGCGTTCATCGATTGAATATGAAGATCTATTGAGGAGAGCGTGGAGGAACTTCATCAACAAAAGGTATGTCGAGACTAAAACTTATCTATCACTCAGAAGTTTATTCTATTCTATCTTCTATTGAGACTAAGTCGTATAGCTATTTAGACTTTACATTATACACATTTGATATTTCGAGCTGAGTTTAACTCGGTCATATCTTTCTCGAAATATGTGTTGGAAAGCTTTTTGCTTTAACTACGTTCATCATTATTCTTGACGAAGTCAAAAGATGATCATGTGAAAATCGCCTTGAAGCATCTTACATGATTTGTGTGAGACAACCATTTGATGTAGACTTGGAATGTTTCGTATTGATTATTCGATCATTTGAAAATTACTTATATGCTAATAGTTTGTGTAAGACAGCTATTGCCGTCTTCTAAGGATGTTTCAATGATTGAAATATGAGTTTAGAACAATTAACCATTGTCTGGATATATCACAGTATGCATGCCAGTATGCAAACTGTTGTAGTGTGATTCAGATCCGGGAACCAAGTACGCATACCAGTATGCGAACGGTTTTAACTGTCATAGTCCGGGAACCAAGTTTGTATACCCATTTGCGAATGGTTTCACCTGAGTTCGGTCCGGAACGACAATATGCTTACCCATTTGCGAACTGTCGTACATGACCAATGTCCGAAATTTAAGTTTGCGTACCCGTTTGCAAACTAAGTTGGTTTAAGTTCTAAAATCGGTTAAGTATGATTTAATACTCATGAACAAATATATACATAAAGTAAGGAATGCAATATTTGCAAACCGTGGCTAAAATGTTCATAAACTGTTTTCCATGAGAATATAAACAATTGAACAACTTTATGAGTAACATAATTCATTTGATTATCATTTGATCTAGAAATGTTAGATGAATGAGGCTTATAAAAAAGTGTTCATATGGCTAACTTCGATTAACTATTGTTGAGCCAACTCAATATACACGTTTAGGAACGGTTACCCATATCAAAATGAAGGTATATTTTGATTTGTGTGTAACGAGCTAAGATCATCCAACGGTGTAGAGATATTGCTTTGGTTTTAAACAAACTTAGCTTGAATCTTAAATCAAGATTTCATCTGTTGATAGGGAAAAATGATTTGTTGTTTTTTCAGGAAGTGCAGAGACTACCGTGCAGACGTCATCCCTGAAAGAGAACTTCTCTGCCTAAAGCTTGTCAAGAACTTAGCAAACTTAGCTTGAACTTAGACGATCTGTTGATGCCTACAAAGGTACATCTCTGCCTAAAGCTTGTCAAGAACTTACAACAGACGTCATCCCTGAAAGAGAATTAGACCAAACTCTAGAGGCTTGCCTTGTGAATGATACATCTCCAACTATTAAATTAGGCCCAATTTCTGATCAGTACTAATTTGTTCTGAAGTTATGATATGCTTAGTGTTTTCAGCTCTACACATCATGTGATTGACACTGATGCCGGTGTTGTGTTGCTTTATCGTAGTAAGAAATATAATAATTGGTGTTTAGTTTTACAATCAATAACACATAACATACACCATACTTTCTCGAAAATGGTAACTTCTATAGTTTTATGTAGGGCTGTTCATGGTCGGTTTTGGTTCGGCTAGAACCATTGGTTTGGTTTCCAAATGGTTCCAGTTGGTTTCGGTTTGTCCCAGTGGTTTTTGGTTAACCAATAATTATGTCAAACCAAAAAAAAAAACACAAATCTACAGATAAAAAAATCGTAGTTGCCGATAGTATTGGTTTACACAAATTTACAGACAAAAAAAATACAAAAAATATCAAGAATAGTTAAAGCTTACTCTAATTCTAGAGATCAAAAGAAGATATATAATATATCTTAATTTAGTTATTGACAAATAAAAAAGAAGGAAGACGGGAAGAAAAAAGTCGAGTAGCAGCGGCTGTAGTTGGGGGTGGAGAAGGGAGGCGACTGAGATAAGAAGAAAGAGAAAGAGGGAGAACATCATAATGAAATATTAGTTTTAGGGTTTCTATTTATCCTCTAAATCAATGGGTAGAATCTAATATTTGTAAATTAAAGGTAGAAACTAAGTTTAAAAATTAATCGGTTTTCTAATGTTTTTTGGTTCGGTTTTAGAGATCAAACCAAACCAAAACCAACACTATCGGTTTTCCACTTTCTACACCGTAACTAATCCATTAGTAAATGGTTCGGTTTGGTTTCTTCCTAATTGGTCTGGTTTGGTCCGGTTCCAACGAAAAACCGAAACCATGTTCGGCCCTAATTTTATGTCATTTGATATCTTTTCTGTATTTTAGCCTGGAGGTTCAAATGCAATCATTCTGAATTTGTGCCATGAGTTGCAATTGTGCATTTGAATGGCCACTACAAGTGGGATGACTCGGATCACTTTTTCTGGATGTAAATGTAAAATTAAACTGTCCTTTCTTCTGTTGATTTATTTTATATATCAAATTCGTCCTTGTCCTTTAACTTCCTTTCCACCCACTACTAATAATAGACCAGCTATATACAGTACCACCATTTCCCCATTTGGTTTATTTCTTCTTTCTCTGGCTCTGCATCAGAGAAAAAAAATAGCTTTCTCTCCTCCATAGCGTTTTCTTAGTTTGTTGATTACCAAGATCTCGAGATTATCGACCCCACTGTTGTTTTAGAGACTTTTTTTTCCATGTGTGCCCTTAAAAATATTTTTATTCCGTTCATGCTCTGAACAGAAAAAAGTTTTACGGATGTAAATGATGATTCAGCACCGCATTATTCTCCACCCCCTATCTTTCCAAAACTCCAAGACAACAACACCAAATCCAATGAATCCAAACTTCACAAGGCCAAGCACTATGATTGCCCATTTTGCTTGGCTATAAGATACAACAAAAAAGTAATTGTTATAGGCGAACCATTTTGCTTAGCCTATTGGGATAGTAACGGAAAACAGAGTTTCACCGAGCTCTTTTTCTAATCCAAATTACGTTCAGTTGGATTTTATTTATGAACTAAAGAATATTTAAGAGAAAAGAAAATATAATATGGAAAAAAAGGAACTTTTTGGTGAATAAAAGTGTTGAAAGAAATATATTAAGAATGAAAAGAGGTAAAAATAAAATAAAATAAAATAAAAGATGCATATTCATTTTTCATCATAAACCATAGAGAAACTAAATATAAAAAGTGATTTTGGATAATTCTTTTATTTACACACTGAATTCCCGAATTTCTCTTTATATCCAAAATATCCGACTAAAAAACAATACATGGAAACTCAATTTCCCTTTTGCCATGTTTGCTTGGTGTTGAGATTATTAGTCCCACATTGTCTGGGTTTCTAAGATCCTGCGATTTATAATCCTTTGGGCCTCTCCACTCATTGCCAATTGGTTTTGAGTTGGATGCCCGTAGACTTTAATTTGGTATCAGAGCAGGCTATTTGCGACGAGTCTTTAGACCGCGCCTTTACTCCGCGTCACCCGATTTATTGTCCACGTGTAAGACCCAACGAGGTTACACGTGAGGGGCGTGTTGAGATTATTAGTCCCACATTATTTGGGTTTCTAAGATCCTGCGGTTTATAATCCTTTGGGCCTCTCCACTCATTGCCAATTGGTTTTGAGTTGGATGCCCGTAGCAATTGGATCAACTTTCCCGCATCTCGAAGATTGTTGGAGTGATCATTTTTGCACCAACATCTTTTGGCGCCGACTAAGGGGATACGAAGAAAAGATCGTGCTCCCCATTTTGATAGAAGCAGTTCTCAAACGATTTTCGAAACTAGGGTTTCAAAATCATTGTGAACAAAAAGTTACAGAAGGTTTCACAACCTTTTCAGAAGTTACAGAAGGTTTCACAACCTTTACGGAGGTCATAGAAGGTTTCACAACCTTTTCAGAATTTCCAGAAAGTTGCAGGAAGTCTAACGACGTACCAGAAAGTTACAGGAAGTTCCAACTACGTAGCAGAAAGTTGCAGAACACGGTTCAGAGAGTTGCAGGAGCTTCTGAACACTTTCAGAAAGTTGCTGAAGGATTCTGAACGTTTTCAGAAAGTTGTGGGAAGATCCACGCCTAGACTTCTTTGAGTGACGATCATTGTTGCGATCGACCCTCTGCCTATGCTTCACATGATTTGTTCCTTCATGTCTATCCCTTTCGGATGCATAGTAGTGATCATTATTGATGTCATATCGACCATTATAACCATCATCACGGTGATCTCGGTTCTGGTATTCGTCCCTGACGTCCTATTTTCTTCTTTCGTTGCTTTGGTTATGTCGACGACGACGATCGTCATGAAGTTCACTCCATCTGTTTGCATTGCCAAACTCTCGATGTCGGTACGATCTCTCGCTGCTGGAACGAGGGATAGCAGCTTCTTCGATTTCCTTTCTTTTCTCTAATGCAACCTTAAGTCGTTTGTTCTCTCTTTCAAGCTCTTGCAAACGCTCCCTTACTGTTAGGTCGATAGGTGTTACGTGAGGTCTGCTAACCTGTGTAACCCGTGGGTCATCGACTCGAGCAGCTGGTGGTATATTAGCTTGCATAGCTGGTGAGACATTAACCTGATAAGCTGACCGACGTTAGCTGGTTCTGCCGACAGATCGTCAACTCGAGAGCCTACTCCTCTGTTAACGAGGTCGGTCTGTCGTCGTTCATGGATGCTTGGATGCTGTTCTTGAAAACCTTATGATGGAAGCTTCGGCTGATGGTTGGAGATGGTGACCTGCACATCGAGTCGTTGTTCTCTCTGAACCTTGAAAAGATCCCTCAAACCGAGATCGAGATGATGTTGCCGATGACGACATCGATGTTCCTCTTCCATCCCGTTCGTCGTAATCTCCTTGGAAAACAACACTTCTCAACGTTCGAGGGTTTGCTTGTTGATTCATAAAACTTCTGATGGGTACATCTACATCCATCTCAGGTTGATTTACTCATGATGCATCCATACGCCTGTGTTTTCTTTTAACAACTTTGGCAGAACTTTCTGCGACTTTTTTGGATCTTCCCACAACTTTCTGAAAACGTTCAGAATCCTTCAGCAACTTTCTGAAAGTGTTCAGAAGCTCCTGCAACTCTCTGAACCGTGTTCTGCAACTTTCTGCTACGTAGTTGGAACTTCCTGTAACTTTCTGGTACGTCGTTAGACTTCCTGCAACTTTCTGGAAATTCTGAAAAGGTTGTGAAACCTTCTATGACCTCCGTAAAGGTTGTGAAACCTTCTGTAACTTATGAAAAGGTTGTGAAACCTTCTGTAACTTTTTGTTCACAATGATTTTGAAACCCTAGTTTCGAAAATCGTTTGAGAACTGCTTCTATCAAAATGGGGAGCACGATCTTTTCTTCGTATCCCCTTAGTCGACGCCAAAAGATGTTGGTGCAAAAATGATCACTCCAACAATCTTCGAGATGCGGGAAAGTTGATCCAATTGCTACCGTTGATGAAAAATCTCCAAAGAATTGATCAAAAGAGGTGGGGGTACCTGCAAAAACACTCCGATGCTAAAATCAGCGGATGTTCTATGCAAGTGTATTATGGTGAAAAGAATAGAATTCTGTACCTTTTGATTTGAGATTTTGCCTCTATATATAGGCAGAAAATAGATGTAGCTTTAGGGTTTTGATAGTTATCCAAATAACCTCCCTCATCTTTATAAATCCCAAATAACAAATAGATTCATGATAAATTCTAATATTTATCATAATCTTCACTTATTCCAAATAATTATTATCTTGAATAATAATTATAACTACTTAAGATAAATGATATTTATCTTAAATAATATTTAATAATTATCTATAATAACTATTCCATGAAAATCTTAACCTCTTTTATTAAGATCTTTTAACCCATGGAGTTGTGGGTTTCCATAACAAACCCACCGGTTTCCGTAATAAACCAAATCCAGGCTTCCATAATAAGCCTTGTGGGTTTCCATAACAAACCCACCGGTTTTCATAATAAACCAAATCCAGACTTCCATAATAAGCCTTGTGGGTTTCCATAACAAACCCACCTGTTTCCATAATAAACCAACCCCAGCTTCCATAATAAGTCTTGTGGGTTTCCATAACAAACCCACCGGTTTCCATAATAAACCGGATTTAGGCTTCCATTATAAGCCTCATGTGACAGCACATACGCTATTTTAATAAGGTACAAACAGGAATATAAGACTTTTGGGTTGATGGGATTAGCTAGAGCTGTTTTCCGTTCTGGAGAGATTGAAAAACCTGCAGATGTTAGTGAGAGTAATTGGAGTCAGAAATACCTTACTCAACCACAGATTGAGTCTGCTTGTGTTGATGCTTATGTTTCTTTCAAGATCGGTAATCGACACCGTTTCGCTTATGGTTACACTATTTTGGATTGATGGGAATGTTGTTTGGGGTATTTACATGAAGGTGTTGTTAGGGTTTCTAGGGTTATAAGGTTTTGGAATGGAGTCTAAGAAGATCCGAGTTAGCAGGGTTCATGATCTATGGTTTGATTTTTATCCCTTATTTAGTTGCAGGGTCTCTTTTGTTGATCTTTCTTTTGCTCCATTGTTATTAGTAACTAGTCTTTGATTTAATTTAGAAATGAAGAAAATTATCTTGCAAATTCAGTATCTTTTAGCTTTCTTACTTCTGTTTTGGTTGAATTGTTGCGAGTAAATGTGCATTTTAGACTAAAGCAAAAACTGTGAGTTGCCATTTGATTTGAGAAAGACCATGGATCTTTATAAACAACAACAAATTTCAGCTCAAGAGAACCAGAAATATGTTTTTAAGATGAACCCAACCAATATATACCACTAATGGGTTCTTCAATTTAGAAAGTATTATATGCCAGGTTTTTCTAAGCATTGGACTTTGGAGATAGTAATGCTTCCATGGAGATTTGTCCTGTGAATGATGCGACGATTTGATTCTTGATACTTATTTGTGTAATGTTGTACTACTACTGTCGCTACAGCTATCTCCTGTCTAGATATTTTTTTTTTTTTTTGCTTACGCATTGGGCTGATTTTTTGCCCTAGCCCAGTAGCTAAATAATATTGCCCACACTGTAATGTTAATGATGGAATGAAAATGAGTTTGTATCCCTCCAAAAAAGAAAAAAAAAAGAGTTTGTATCCCTCCACCAATCAATAGTATTAGAACCTTATAACGTTTTTGGTGGTATTCCAGGGTACTTTGAGGTGAAAAATCAAACCATTGTTTTGATTTTGATTGATATGATTTCAATAAACGTGGAGAAGATTCTAGTTAATCCTTTAACTCAAAATTCAAAGATACTAATGATTTGTAATTAGCTTGTAAGTCTACAATGTTCGACCTTAGTCCTACATTGGTTAGATGAGGCTTAATTGGGTAATTTATAAGTCAATAGGATCCCTCGACTTGTAGACCGGCTTTAAAGTTGAGTTCTACCCATAGACATATGACGAGTTAGGATCGGTACCCCGACAGCCAATGGTTTTAATTGTCGGTGAAATTGAAGAATTATTCCTCTCAATATTTAAGGACTTCAATTTGGTTATACATTTTACTAATTGATATGTATAGCCAAACTCAATTTACTCCTATAGACAGGTTGCACAATGAAAAACATCTAATTATTCCTCTCAATATTTAAGGACTTCAATTTGGTTATACATTTCACTAATCGATATGTACAGCCAAACTCTATTTATTATTATAGACAAGATGCACAATGAAAAAAATAAAAATAAATCCGCGCGAACTTAATAATATAGCTCTACCAAAGAAATTTTTTGGGGTCCTTTCCTTCTTAAGAGCAGCAATTGAAAATTTAAATTGACGAGGAATACTCGATATGATATTCTATTCTCATGTTCCTATTTGTAGGAAAAAGATGAAAGATTAAGTTTTTTTTATTATTCATACAAAGTTTAGAAACTCTATTTATGCAAGGGACATACAAGTGTAGGGTCCATTACAATAATGTAAATTGATCCTTGGAGCTATTTTAGTAAACAATATCAATTACAGAAAATACAGAATATAACTATCAATTACAATGAATGTCGAATATGTCTTGTCATCCCTCTCAAGTTGGGCGTGGAATACTCTTGAGTGAAAGCTTGGACCTAAGAAGACTGAACCGGTTGCAACAAACCTTTGGTAAAAACATTTACCACTTTGAGTTCGCGGTGAAATGTACTGAACTCGAAGTGACCCTTTAGCTAGTCGTTCCCGTACAAAGTGATAATCAATATGAATGTGTTTGCTTCTCGAATATTGAATCGGGTTTGCTGCCATATACGTTGTACTAAGAATTGATGGTGGATAGTACACTCCTAGGTCAATAAGTAGGTAATGTATCCATGCAAGTTCAGATGCGGTAACAGGCATCGCATAATACTTAGCTTCGATAGACGATTTCGACACAATAGGTTGCTTCTTGACGAACCATGCGATGGTGTTTGGCCCGAGAAAAATACAAAAACCTGATGTAGAGGTACTGTCATCAGGTGTACCACCCCAAAAGCATCGAAGTAGGCCAAAAAATTAGATGATGCAGTACTAGAGAAGAATAACCCTCTACATAGAGTTCATTTGAGGTACCGTAATATATGCTAGCTTCACAACCAAGAAATGAACATCAGTTGGTGAGAAATGACTAACTTGGTTAACATCATATGTAATATTGGTCCTGGTTAAACAAAGATATCATAGAGTTCATATTAAACTTCTATATTTTGTTACGTCACCAAATAATTTTCCATCAGATGTTGAGATGTTTCTGCCAAACGAAGCAGCGGTATTTACTGGTTCGGATAATAGAAGATCAATTCTTTTTCAGAAGAATTAATATATATTTCATTTGAGCCAAACGTAGACCCGAAGCATTTCGATTTACCTACATCCGCAAAAACTAGTGCAGCTCACCCAAGTCTTTCATTACAAATTCAGAACTTATTTATAGAGAAGTGAGTGAATACCTTGTATGTCGGAAACAATTAATATTATATCGTCAACATAGAGTAACAGTATAGTGATACCATATGAAGAATTCCGAATAAACATTGAGTGATCAGATTTGGACCGGGTGAAGTCAATTTAAGTAAATAGCTTGTGAAACGATGAAACAAAGTACACGACGCATGTTTTAGACCATATATGGCCTTGTGCAGCTGACAAACATGAGTAAGATTTTCTTTGTCGACAAATCCAGGTGGTTGTTCCATATATACCATATTATCCAATTTACCATATAAAAAATCATTCTTAATATCTAATTGACGAATAAGCCATGAAGAAGTAACTGGAATATTGAGAACAAGGCGTATCGATACGAGTTTGATGACATGACTGAATGTCTCGTTGTATTCAATACAACGTTGTTGATAATAACATTTCGCCACAATTCGAGATTTAAATCTGTCAACTGTGCCATTAGAGTTTCGTTTGTTGTAAACCCACAGGATGTCGAGGGACACGAGACCAAGTGTTTTTCAGCATAAGGGAAATATACTCTTCGCTCATTGAATCATACAGTTACAAGGAATACCACAACATATATGCTCAAGAGAATGATGGTTAGATTTTCTACATATCAGAAAAACCACAGCGGAGGTAGCAGAAGGTTTAGAACTTGGAGGTTTTCTAATTGCAGCATGATAAGTATAATGACTAGAACTTCCATCAGGAAAAAAAGAAGATGTAATGCCTCTACCAAGATGAAAGTTGCTAGTTCTACCACTCTTCTTACAAAGTTAGGTTTGAAACCCCCTAGATCTACCACCAGAGAACTCTAACGTAAAATCTATAAGAATTCATTTGAGAAGCAAAACCTCGATTTGCAGATTCAGTAAGAAGATTTCTATTTCTATCACCAACAACAACTTCTTCACTAAGCAGATACTTATGAAGTTCAATACAAGTAATAAGTGGATTTTTGTGTCTCATAGAGGTAGCTAAATGTATATAATCGTAATTAAGCTCAACTAAAACAACAACAATAAGTTATTTGTCGGAAATATGCTCGTCAATAGCAGAAAGTTCCTCAGATAAAGACTTGATTTTATTTATTAAAGTGGGAATAAATTTATCACCTTGTTTGATATCTAAGAATTTGGTTCGTAACTATATCGAGTGAGTAGAAGAAGATCTAGCAAAACTTTCTTCAGTATTAGTTCAAATATGAATATATATTGTAGATGTGGAAAATATGCAATTACTTAATCAGAAATAATTGATGAATCCACATAATGATAATTGTATCTTCATCTAACTAACCTATTTACAATGAGTCCCGTTTCTTTATCTTGATATTTTGGTTAATGAATTGAACAGTACCATGATGAGATCCATTGAAATTTTTTTAAAGCTCGTATTTGTGAATAACATGAAATATTCGATTTTTTTCACGTGATGTAGTTATTGGATTACTCCTTCCAATGGGTGGGTTGCGCCTAGGCCTGCATGCAGCCGGTATAAAAACTTTAGCCGCATCTCTGGAGATAAGATCGTTATGCGGTTTATCTTCGCTCGACCGGTACTTGTTACTGGAAAACGATCTTTGGTTCTCAGTTCTTGGTAGTTATTGTTAGAGTACTGCTCGGTCGAACTCGCAAGCATTGCTATCTGGCTTAAGATTATCAATTACCATAGAACACGTAAGATCAGAATACAAAACTACAGATAAAATAGTTGGATCTGGCTTCACGAATTCCAAATGAAGTTTTCAAGTCGTTAACCTAATATGGTTTTGGAAAAACCTAGGTTAAAGGAGAATCGACTCTAGTTTGAAACTAGGACACAAGAAAGTGTGGGGATTAAGTTTTTCCAGTTTCTAGAGTTATCCCTTAAATAGTCTTTCAAATCAGGGTTGCTTACAATCAAAGCTAAGATATCTTAGTAACAAAGCATTCAATATTCACCGTTAGATGAAATCCCGATTTAAGATTTAGTCTGCTTAATAGTAAAGCAATTAATCTCCACCATTAAATGGTCTTATCTTGTTATACACAAATGAAACATACCTTCATTTAGATATGGGTAGCCGTACCTAAACGTGTATATTGAGTTGTCTCAATAACAGTTAACCGAAGTTAGCCATATGAACACTTTTGTCTTAACCATATTCATCTAACACTTCTAGATCAAATAAGATGATCAATCAATTATGAAAAATAATCAAATGAATCTAATTGTGCTTCAAATAGAGTTGTTCAATTGTTCATTATCTCATAAAAATATATATGAACAAATTGAAACAAAATAGGATTGTTTCGTGATCGTACAAAGTACTTATACAAGAATCAATTCATGAACATTAAGCCACGTTTGTAAAGATTGCATTCCTTAATTCATAAATGTTTTAGCTCATGAGTACGAGAATCATACATTACCGATTTTAGAACTTTAACCACTGCGTTCGCCAACCAGGTACGCGAACAACAGCTCCAGACCTTGGCCTGTCCAGCCGTTCACAAACCCATTTCGCAAACAGCCGTCCCGGACCTAAATCAGGTGAAATATCTCGCATATTAGGTAACTCAGGTAAGAGTCCCCTTTGACATCTCTTGATCTGCAAAGAATTTTCGACGTCAAAACACAGAGACAAAGGGCCGATCTTTGAATAGGAAAAAGAATGGATCTGGCTTCACGAATCCCAAATGAAGTCTTCAAGTCGTTAACCTAATATGGTTTTGGAAAAACCTAGGTTAAAGGAGAATCGAATCTATTTTGCAACTAGGACACAGAGAAGTGTCGGGATTAGGTTTTCCAGTTGCAAACTAGAGTCGAGTTCGACCGAGAATTGCTCTAACAATAACTACATCACTTGGGAAAATCGAATGTTTCATGTTATTCGCAAATACGAGCTTTAAAAGTTTGTCAATGGATCTCATCATGGTCATGTTTAATTCACTAACCAAAATATCAAGATAAAGAAATACGAGTATCATTATGTGGATACTCGTATCATTATGTGGATTCATCAATTATTTCTGATTCAGTAACTGCATATTTTTCCACATCTACGATATATATTCATATTTGAACTAATACTGAATAAAGTTTTTCTAGATCTTCTTCTACTCACTCGACATAGATACGAACCAAATTCTTAGATATCAAACAAGGTGATAAATTTATTCCCACTTTAATAAATAAAATCAAGTCTTTAGGAACTTGCTGCTATTGACGAGCATATTTCCGACGAAGAACTTGTTGTTGTTACTTTGGATGAGCTTAATTACGATTATATACCTTTTGCTACCTCTATGAGACACAAAAATCCACTTATTACTTGTATTGGACCTCATAAGTATCTGATTAGTGAAGAAGTTGTTGTTGGTGATAGAAATATAAATCTTCTTACTGAATCTGCAAATCGAGGTTTTGCTTCTCAAATGAATTCTTATAGATTTTATGTTAGAGTTCTCTGGTGGTAGATCTAGTGGGTTTCAAACCTAACTTTGTAAAAGGTGTGGTAGAACTAGCAACTTTCATCTTGGTAGAGGCGCTACATATTTTTTTGTTTCTGATGGAAGTTCTAGTTATTCTACTTATCATGCTGCGATTAGAAAACCTCCAAGTTCTAAACCTTCTGCTACCTCCGCAGTGGTTTTTCTGATATGTATAAAATCTGACTATCATGCTAGCTCTTGAAAAAAATACACTGGGAACAAAGGTCCTGCTGGTCATTTTGCTAATGAGTGTCCAAATCGTGTAGAAACATATATGCTCAATTTTTCTTACCAGAATGTTCATACACCACAACACCTTATTACTTTATTAGCTTCTACTAATATTTTGGGGAGAGTCCCTAATATGCTGATACAATGCCAATAGTCGTGTTTTTTTTTTTTTGACGAGAAAAGGGCAAATTATATTAAAAAGGAAGCGGTCACAATGGAGTGACTACTTACTGATACGTGTTGATCTATGTACCTTGGTGTCTAATATTGTAGAGGCAGAATTCAGAATAATAATAGACGAAAACTAGAAAACAGAACACACTGGAAACAGATTTGAAGAAAATATATTCTCTATATTATGAACAAGAAAACTATTATATTATCTCTTTGTTACGCTCAAAATCTCTCTAAACAGTAGATAATTTGAAACTGTTTGCTAAGCTTGCTTTTACAATAATTAATTGCCTCACAAACTTCTCTCTCTAGTTTAGGTGTGTCTGTATCACAAACCACACTATCTAGATCTAGGTGTTTCTGTATCACAAACCACACTCTAGATCTAGGTGGTTATGTATCACAAACCACACTATAGATGTCTTAGCTATGAGCTAAACATCTCTATTTATAGCTTTAACGGTTTCCCAAACCTTTATAGGAATTTATTTCCTTATCTAGGAATAATTCCTTTTCTAGGTATATTTCCTTATCAAGGAATATTACCTTGTCTAGGAAGTATTTCCTTATCTTGGTAAACTTCCTTACTTTGGTTTGGTTTTCCAAACCTTATAGGAATCTATTTTCCTTTTATTGGATTACTGCCTTAAATCAGTAATCCCTCCTAAATTATAGTTTTATCCTCAATCTCTCTTGAGGATCACTAGTTCCAGGGGAGAGGAAGATACACATGTATCATTCGCCCCCCTCAAGAACTTGAACTCTTGTGAAAGTTATATGTGGAGGTTAGGGAACTCAAGAGTTCCTTTCACCTTGTTGAACCATCTCTCTTTGCTGGAAACTTGACCTTGACGTCTAATTTGAAAAGCGTTCATATCTCCTCGTTTTGTCTTAGTCACTCTTCGCTCCATAACACAACCTTGTTCGAGTGGTTATTCTTCTTGTTCCTCGTTCTTTTCTTCAAAAACACCAGATGAAAACATAGTCCTTTTCTTCGTCTTCAGATTGGATGTACAAGACTTCATGCCTGTTTGTAGCACAACCATCTTCTCTTCTGTAGTTTGTGGTTCGATATGCTTAGGATCATTTGACTTCGTCATCCTTGATCCCCTTGTTCTCCTAACGTATTCTAGCTTCTCGAGTACCTCACCAAGATTTATGTAGAGAGATCTAGTGAAATCCATAAACCACATGAATCTTCCCTAAAAGAAATGAACCTTGCTCTGATACCAACTCGATACATATTGATCTCTGTACCTTGGTGACTAATATTATAGAGGCGGAATTCAAAATAATAATAGACGAAAACTAGAAAACAAAACACACTAGAAACCCAGTTTCGAAGAAATTTATCTTCTCTAGATTATGAACAAGAAAATTATTACATTATCTCTTTGTTACGCTCACAATCTCTTTAAATTGTTTGCTAAGCTTGCTTTTACAATAATTAACTGCCTCACAAACTTCTCTCTCTAGTCTAGGTGTGTATGTATCACAAACCACACTCTAAATCTAGGCCGTTCTGTATCACAAATCACACTCTAGATGTCTTAGCTATAAGCTAAACATTTCTCTTTATAGCTTTAACGGTTTCCCAAACCTTATAGGAATTTATTTCCTTATCTAGGTATATTTCCTAATCAAGGAATATTACCTTGTCTAGGAAGTATTTCCTTATCTTGGTAAACTTCCTTACTTTGGTTTGGTTTCCCAAACATCCTTGGAATCTATTTTCCTTTTCTAGGAATACTGCCTTAAATCAGTAATCCCTCCTAAATTATAATTCTATCCTCAATCCTTCTTGAGGATCACTAGTTCCCGGGGAGAGGAAGATACACATGTATCAACTTACAAAGATGAAAAAATGATAGAAGTAATCAACAATTGCCAATCACAACATCTCAGTTATAAATTGGCGTACTCAAAGAGTAGCCATCAAAAATCTTAGTAGGTAGTGATCAATTAAAAAGAGTGCACTTTACAGAGCTTATAAGTTGATTAACATTTCTTTTCCTATTCTCGAAATACCTTGCATTTATTTCACTCCAGATTGTCCACCAAATGGCAAAAGGTATGAGACCCCACAACTTCTTCTTCATAACCCTACTCTTCTTGATAGGCCATTCCCAAAGAGTAGATTTAACACTATCAACAAAAACCCAATCATACATGAAAGAATCCAAAAAATAATTTCATATCTTAGAAGTTTTAGAACAATGAAGGAAAAGATGTAAATTAGTCTCATGCTCAGTACTACAGAAAACACATTTGTTTGTATTTTATTTACCTGCCTTGAAAAGAAAATCTAAAGTAAGCGCTCCCTTATGATACAAAGTCCATACTAGAAAAGAGAATTTTAAAGGAACCCGAGAATTCCATAAATGTTTGTGAGGAAAAATGAGATAACCATCAACATCCAAAGACTGATAGAAATTGGCAACACTGGAATCACCTCCCGCGTCCCACTGTTTACTATCATCTAACTCTGAATCACCCACAATATTTGCTGGGTCCCCAACGGTTTGTAGTATGCGAACTACATCACCCAATTCATTTTCATTTAAGTTCCTTTTGAAATCATAATCCCAAGCAAAATCAAAAGAAATACATTCTCTGATTGTGGCAGATTTATTTTTGGATAGATTATAAAGAGAAGGAAAAGCAAGCTGCAAAGTGTTATTTCCTATCCGTCTTTCCAAAAAAGAATACTACAAACATTGTTCAAATAAAATCTAGTATTTTGAATAATATGATTCCCATATTTTAGAATGCCAGCCTATAAGATGTGACCCATACATTTAGAAGAAGAGTTAGGAACAAAAGAGTTAGGGTTACCTCCAAAATTTTGATACACTGTCTCCCAAAAGTTCTTTCTTCTCATCTCTGTACCTCCAAATCCACTTGCAATGCAAGGCTTTATTGACAAGTTTCAATTTTTTAATACTAATGCCACCTCTGCTCTTTGGGAAATTAACTCTAGCCCAATTAACCCAACTCCTTTTCTTTGAACTAGCCAATGAACCCCAAAGAAAGTCTCTAATGATTCTCTATATTTCTTTCACAACCCTGATCCGCATTCGAAACTTAGAAAGATAGTATATTGACAATCTTGCAAGTACACTATTAATCAGCAATAACCTCTGCCCTTTACAAAGATATCTCCTTCTCCAAGTTGACAATCTTTGTAAAATTCTCTGAATTACAACATCCCATATCGGCTTGCTTTTAGATTTACTACGTAGGGGTATACCTAAGTAATTGATTGACAACTGAAAAATGTCACAACCAAGCGCTACCAAACATTCAATTCCATTGTGATTGGAACCAATACCCACAATGACACTCTTTCTGAAATTAACATCGCTCCCAGACACCAATTCAAAAGAGAATAAGATATGCTTTAAATTAAGTATCTGATTCACGTTGTCGTCCAAAAAAACTAGGAGGTCGTCTGCAAATTGGATATGGTGAATGACATTACCTCCATTGGCAACTTGAAAAACAGAAATCAACCCCAAAGAACTAGCTTTTTTGAGCATCAAAGAAAGAAATTCATCCAATAAAATAAAAAGGAAGGGAGAAATAAGATCTCCTTAAATAATTCCTTTTTGAGATTTGAACATTGGAGTAGCTTAGCCATTGATAAGAATAGAGAATCTTGCGAAGGAAATGCACCACTTGCTCCAGCTGCGCCACACATGTCCAAAACCACATTTTTCCAAGACTAAATCGACGCAGCCCCAGATTATGTTGCCAAAGGAATTCTCGAAATCCACCTTACACAATATACCAGATTTTTCTTCCCTCTTCCTTGAATCAATTAATTCAGCAGCTATTAAAATGTCGTCATTAATCTGCCTATCATGCACAAAATCATCCTGGTAATCAGAGATTAAATTAGGGAGAACCATCTTCAAGCGCTCTGCAGGTAACTTTGAGATGATTTTGTAAACCCCTCGTATCAAACTTATCGTCCTGAAATTGTGTAGCGAAACATCTCCACTAATTTTTGGAATCAGTTTCAGTTGGTGCAGTTGATCCTCCAATATAAAGAAGAAGTAGTTTCAAATTCCTTGATTACCTGCATCAAATCAGGTTTGATAATGTCCCAAGTAATCTTAAAAAATTCCAAGGTAAATCTGTCCAGGCTTGGGACTTTATTCTTACCAAACTGCCAGATAACATGTTTTACCTCTTCCTCAGTAAAAGACCTCTCAATATAAATTTTGTCCTCCACTGAAATATTAGGCATAATTAGATCATCAAATGTAGGCCTAGATGGGAATTTCTTAATAAACATAAAAGAATAAAAATCAGTAGCTTCATGCATAATCTTATTTTTATCATAAGAAATATCACCATCTATCTGAACACAATTGGTACTGTTAAACTTGTACTTATATGAGGCAAATTGATGAAGGTATTTTGTGTTACTTTTCGCATCTCTGAACCACTTTTGTTTAGCCCGTTGACCTAATTTCCTAGCCAAATCTAGAGAGAGAGATGCATTCTTATGCTTCGCATTTTATTTGTCCACGACTTCGGCATTAGAAAGTTGAGCAATTTTTTCAAAGCAATCCAGTAAATCGATAGTTTCTTCTAGAGCATTAATCTGATTTTGCAAATTTCCCAAAGACCTTTTCCAAGACTTAATGAAATATTTTAAGGCTTGTAATTTCTTAGCAAACACATAGCTAGGTTTACCAAAAAAATACAAGTTAGGCTTTCATGTTGTCAAGGAAATCAAGATGTAATAAAAGGTAATTTTCTAGCCTAAATGGAGAAACAATTTTAGCACCTGAATTGCAATTCAACATCACCGGAGCATGATAATAGATTGATCTTTTGAGTTGCAATTGAATAATTACAGGGCATGGCGACATCCAATCTTCTGTGAACAAAAATCTGTCAAGTCTAATTAACAGAGGAGGTTGCTGACAGTTAGACCAAGTAAATCTGCCGCCATTCATAGGGATTTTTATAAGGGATACTTACATTTTTTTTGAAAAATCTTCTGCTAGTAGTAATACAACCCTCAGGAAAATTCCTCTCAGATTGAAGAAGAATTGCATTATAATCTCCTCCGACTAACCAAGGATCATCAAACAACAGTCTTGCATCATCTAATTCATTCCAGAACTGCCTCTAATCACCCGAGTCTGAAGCACCATAAACAGATGTATAATCCCAAACAAAATTGCTAGAAATATTCCTGAATTTGATAGTTAAAGTGAAAGCACCCAACATGTAATCTTCCATAGTAACTACACCTTCTCTCCACATAACAATAATACCCCTTGATGCTCCCATCGGCGGCAGATGTAAGAAATTACAACTTGAGCTTCCCCGTAATGACCTAACAAGAGTATCATCAACCAATTGGATTTTTGATTCCTGAATTGAACAAATTGTGACATTGTTTCCGATAATTGCGTTGCGAATTGCAGAAACCTTTTGGTCTTGGCCTAATCCCCTAATGTTCCAGGACATTATCTTATGATCCATAAGATTCAGGTAAACCCTAGTTCCAGAAATTGGATTAAAATCAAACAAAGAATGAGAAATTAGATTATTAAGAACATCAATTCTTTCTTCGTCACGGAACAAGTCTGAAACAATCATTTCTTCATCAGAATAATAAGACCCTAAGCCATCTCCATCTTCAATAATTGGGATTTCTATATTAGTTGATGAATTTCTCTCAATTAGATTTTTACACATACTTCTAATGTTTAGATGAGTATCAGAAATACCCAAAGATTTGTTGAATTTTATGTGAAAATCAATTTGAGAGTTAATCACCTTCTCCTCATCTGTTGAAATGCATATATAAATTGTTTCTTCCCAAGTTCTAACAATACTGTCCATGAGAGTCAGATTCGTCTGTGCTGGATCTAGTGGAGAAGATGATTTGTCGAGATCCGAGTCTGTATTCTCATCTAACAGCGAAGATGAATTGTCAAGATTTGACTCAGTATTTACATCTAACGGCCTGGCATAATCCGGATCATGGACAGGAGTAACCACCGAATTGGTTGAGCCGACATCCAAACCCGGATCCAAGTTTTCAGATGCCACTCCCCCCATCTGGTCCATATTCTGATCGAACGAGCATTGGTGAATCGGGTCATGAGAACGAGTTCCCATCTAAATGGTAGGGTCGAGTTCTATATTCGAACCCCCTCCCCACATGGCCCATATTTTGATCCAATTCATCAATACGTTCAGAGTCATAAGCAGGAGTTCCCATCAAACTGGTAGAGCCGACACCCCAAAGTTTGAAAATGATTTGAGATTGTCACTCCCCAATCTGGCCCATATGATGACCCCGAACCAAACCCTATTTTTCTTACGCACTGTGACCCAGGGATATGAACCCCACCGTCTCAAAAGTCTTGGTTAGATTTAGAGGTGGCTCGGTTACCGCTTAGCTGAAAGTCAGATACCCGTTTCCAAACCCTATTCAAATTTCTTACCGCCGAATTATTAGAAGAATTCGAATTTGAATTTAACAAATTCTTCGGCGAAGAATTAGTGAATGATAATTGAAAAGCGGGGGTCTAACAACCTCACCCAATATTTCGATTAGCAATCTGTGTGGACTAACTCTAATATACTTTCTAGAGAATCAACTAGACAGTCAGACTCAATCTAGATAAAAGTATATCAAAGAGTTAATATCTCAATCTCTCGATTTGATCTATACTCAAGCAAATGGAAATCTGGGAGTCTTTATCAAATATTAGAGAGATAAACTTGGATGGTACCAAAGACCAATATCCAAGTGTCAATCAATTTAAATCAACAACCAAAGGTTGGATATTCAAATTGATTGATATTAAAGCACAACCTGTGATATTTCAATTATATAACAAAATATAATGCAGAATAGAAATAACACAGACACCAGAAATTTTGTTAACGAGGAAACCGCAAATGCAGAAAAATCCCGAGACCTAGTCCATATTGAACACCACACTGTATTAAGCCGCTACACACACTAGCCTACTACAAACTAACTTCGGTCTAGACTGTAGTTGAACCCTAATCAATATCACACTGATTCAAGGTACAGTTGCGCTCCTTACGTCTCTGATCCCAGAAGAATTCTACGCACTTGATTCCCTTAGCTGATCTCACCCACAACCAAGAGTTGCTACGACCCAAAGTCGAAGACTTTAATAAACAAATCTGTATCACAAAGAAAAGTCTACGATGATAGATAAATCTGTCTCCCACAGATAAACCTAAGGGTTTTGTTTCGTATTTTGATAAAATCAAGGTGAACAGAAACCAATTGATAACCCCGACTTATATTCCCGAAGAACAGCCTAGAATTATCAATCATCTCACAATAATCTAAATCGCATGGTAGCGAAACTAGATATTGTGGAATCAAAAACGATGAGACGAAGATGTTTGTGATTTCTTTTTATCATGCCATATCAGAGATATAATCTCAAGTCAATTATTCAATTGAACTCGTACGATAGAAAATGGCAAGATCAGATCGCTCAACTATAAGAGAAGTTGTTTCGCCTGGCTTCACAATCCCTATGAATTCTTTCAGTCGTTAACCTACAGGGTCTCGAGAAGAAACCTAAGGTTAAAGGAGAATCGACTCAAGCAAAACCAACTAGTATCACACAGGAGGTGTGGGGATTAGTTTTTCTAGTTGCTATATGTCTCATTTATATAGTTTTCAAATCAGGGTTTGCAATCCTAGTTGCCTTGGTAACAAAGTATTTAATATTCACCGTTAGATGAAAAACCTGATTTAACCAAGATAATATCTTTAAACCATTAGATCGAAACTTAGCTTGTCACACACAAATGAAATGTATTTCATTTAGGTTTGAGTAACCGTACCTAAACGTGTACACTTAGTTGGTTCACAAATAGTTAACCAATGGTTAGCCATATGAGCACTTCCATATTAACCATATTCATCTTCTTTACATAACTAGTTCAAATGACTCATAAGAACTAGTTGAAGAATTGTTCAATTGCTTAGGTCTTTATGAATAGACACAATTGAAACAAAATCGGTTTGATTCACTTGAATCAATTCATGAACAATATAGCCACGGTTTGCAAAGATTGCATTCCTTATTGATTTATTATTTAAGTTCATGAACTTCCGATTTGAGAAATATAACCAGCTTGGGTACGCGTACGGGTACGTGTACCATAGCTACAGGATTTGAGTTTAGAAACTCAGCAGAAATTTTCGGTCGAAAACTTCCGTGGGTACACGTACCTAAGGTAACTGGTTTAACAATTTGCAAACTTACAACTCAGCAGAAATTTTCGAACCAACCTGTCTCCTTCACCAATACTGTATGCACACACTTGGTTTCCGGCACATGGATTTATACACTAATGTGCGAACACGCTATATATGCTTATATCCATAGTTGGTTACGTAATCTCAACTCTACATTTCAATCATAGAAACATTCTTCTATAATGTTATAATAGTCGCTATTCACAACTATCGTCATCAAAGCTATTTTCAAGATTGAAACGTCATCATGACTTTCGTCACGGGTTAAGATGAAAAGTGGTTAAAGCGAAAGCTTACCAACACATATTTAGAGAAAAAGATAGGCGAGTAAACTCGGCTCGAAATAGCAAATGTGTATGTATGAAAACTATCACACTTATACGACTTTGTCTCAAGAGTAGGAGATAGAGTAGATAGACTTTTGAGTGATAGATAAGTTCAAGTCTCCACATACCTTTTGGTCGGATGAAGTTCCACTGGTTCCTTGAGTAGTTCTTCCTCTTCGTAAGATGATCGCCATGGAGTCTGGAGCTCAACTACACTAAGTTGTCTTAAACCGAGACTTAGCTATAAGTAGTCTAGAAATAAAGACATATAGTTTTGACAACTAAACTTGACAAACATGCTTGAGATAGAAACGCATGCGAGTTCGACCGAGCAATGCTCTAACAATCTCCCCTTTTGTCAATTTTAGTGGCAAAACTATCAATACATATGGATTACAAAATAAATAAAACTTTGTAGCTTGTCGTCCACATGCTTGATCTCCTTGGTGCTTCAATATTACTCGAAAACTTCGTCTTTTCCAAGTACTTCCAAGATTCCATAGATGTTCAATTCAGCATCATAGTTGTTGAAGATCTGTAGCCATAACAATGAGAAAACAAAAGCTCTCGATCATTATTATACAATGTCATAGTATTATTACACAGTATCAAAGTTCTTATATCACAACTTCGACAACAATACTATGGTGATATGTATCACTCCCCCTTAGTCAATACTTTCATCTCAACATGAAAACCACTCACCCTTACATAATGATCCGTAAAACACGTAAACCATATGTATTTGTAGTGTGAACTACATATTAATTCTCCCCCTTTTTGTCAATAAAATTGGCAAAGGTACGAAAACGGGATCCTAATGTTATTTCCACGGAGATGCTTCAAGACCAAAGAAAAGTACATATCAACTTGTTTAGATGCAATCATAAAGCCGAAGCTAAATGCATTCATCAAGGAGTTTATAAAGATACAAGATAACCCCTAAAATATTCCACAACCGCGCTCCCCACAAAAATATGGAAATTAAGCGCAAGTTCTAAAGAACTCTCCCCCATTTGATGTCATTCCCGAAAGAACAACAAGAGCGACCTTACTTTTATAAGAAAAGAAGGATTTCTTTGGACACCAAAAACCATAAGGAAATGATTTTGTATCTAAAAATTCTCAATCAAACTAATCACAAGAGAACCCATGATTAATTTAATCGGAATACACAACCAAATTAATCACAAACGAATCTATGATTTGTTTAGTTGGAAATGCTCACATAAGAAGACTTATGGATCCACACAGTATATACATAAAACATGGATCGGGGAAGATCAATTCTGCGGAATATACAAAGATTCATTATATCTTCATCACTATTTGCATAACGACATATAATAGACATAATCCTTGTAAACAAAATATTTTAACCTATCTTCAATCAAAGAATTGACATAATAGGCTTAATTTTTGTTTGTCAAAAGTTCATCGATCTTGTAATCAATATATGTATATCGACATATGAAAGAGATAACTTTTGACATCGTATGGGACAATAATAGTTCACGGACGCAAACACACATATCCTATAACAAATTGCAATATATAAAACCATAAAGATTAATACTGCAAACATCATCTTCCAAATCACTTTAGAATTTAAATAAATAAATCTAAAAACATTGCAAGATGAAAATGTTGGACATAGCTATGTGTACTCACAATAATGGATATTCCAAACCCTAGTTATCATTCTTAAACAAAAACAAGAATAAAAATTCTCTTGAGAAGTTTTACTGGAACAATCTATCCCAGACGGGCAATCAACGCTCGAACACTTTCAAGTTCCTCATTGGCTTCCTTTAGTTTGATCTTCACAAACTCGAGATTCTTAAAGGCAATAACAAATTGATCACACACGACTTCAAAATCTTTAAGAAAATTTCCTACCAGTTGTGATGACATCTGGACTGGTTGTCTGTTTTCATGATCAATTGCATGATAGCAATTTATAAAAACAGGGTTCTCATAAAACTCAACAATGTTGTTTCCTTCATCCTTGACTTCCTTCATGCTTCCGTCCATAGTTTGCACCATTATCTCACGAGGAACTATTGCCCTTACCGTACGAGTATATATCAATGAATAGTTTCATGATATATATATACATGTTCAAGATACATATAATGGAACCCTAGGGTTACTCGTTTAAGAAACGGTAATGGTCCAGGTACACAAACGTTTACGGTTATGAACCAGGATCTAAACCGTCTAAGCAAAGGAGCCTTAATTCAAATGGCTTTGTCAAAGGATTTTAAAGCAAGACAAGATTTTCTCAAGAGTTTAGATTGATCAATCTAAGCTTTATTATGAAAGGAAGGCCAGAACAGAATTCTTCGTAGAAGGAATCAGTTCTAAAGAATCAGATGAATATTACAACAACCATTTTCTGTCAAAACAAGTTGTATCTTGAACTCTATGTGCATTCTCCTAAGGTTGATATGAGAATGCACATTTAGAAAGTTGGTTAAGTTGTAATATGAGTATGTAGCTCATCATCGTTTTCCTTCTCTGGGATACATGGAGAAATAGCGGAAATATTTCAAAAGAATTATTACATGGAGGAAAAGTATTTTCTTGAGATAAAAGTTAATTTGGTGTTCAAATATGTCCCACAACAGTGTCAGGTTCGGCTAATACCTTTCCAACCTTTCCCGGCCGAACCTGAGAAGTGAAATTTACCTCAGGTGGTTGTCAGGTTCGGCTGACTCGATTAGATCACTTTCAAGAAGAACATCTCTCTGTAAACACTTCAAAAATATTGATTTGCAGCTCTAGGTTCGGCTAGCTCGTGCTTATGAGTTATCAACCGAACCTTCTCTATGTAGACTCAAGTCTTTCGATCTTGTTTTGTCCATAACCTTTTCGTCTGATGTCCGAATGACCTCAGTCTTTTTGCGTTGTGTTTGTCTTTTTATTCTCTTGAAGTTGAAGATAAGATCTCATTGGTTTTCATAAGTTGAATTTGGACCTTGGTATTCTCCATCAGTAGACTTCACTTTCTTAACACTTTTAGTAATTTCCACTGTTTTTGTTTGATTCATCCTATGGAAAGGCTGCACAATGGAAAACATATGTAACAAAAATCCTAACCCCTAAATGTGTATGAATTTAAGTGTTTTATTGAAAATCAGTAACATGTTCGGCTGATATGATTTTTTGAATATGAGTCGAACTTGGAAAAAAATATGGTTTGGCTGATATGATATTTAGAGTGAAAACTGAACCTAACTCTCAAGAGAAGGTTCGGCTTGTAATGAAAATTTCTTATTACCCGAACATTTAACTAGTAAGTAGGTCGGAAGTGACAAACTATAAGTTCGGCCAATAACTATTGTATTTCGAGTAAGCCGAACTGTTCATCTTCTGTAGCATACAAGTTAGGTTCGGCTGATAATTTCAAGCCGAACCTATCTCTGGTTCGCCGAACTTGGGTGAAAAAAAATCAATTTTTTGATGATTTCAACCTACACAAATGAAATTAAACATAATTTGGAAGTATACTTGTACGTTGTTAGCATTGGGTTTCTTATCGTTGTATTCATCTTCTGGATTTGGCTCATAAAAGTACAAGTTTTTCCTCACTTCCCCTTCTTCTTCTTCTCCAAAAAAACCTAGTTTTTTTTCTTCCCGAAAATTATCACCAACACAAACTTTTATAACTTAATTATCTTTCACTAATCATTTACATTAAATACTAATCAAAATTATCCATTATTATTAACACTAATACAAAAAGGATAAATTTGCCATTACCAAAATATTTGGTTAAGGGACTATTGGATTTACTATTTCCAATCCGTCTTTGTCTTTATGTCTTTATTCAGTATGCCATGAAATTTTCTTGTATGCCCTAAAACAGGGTTCATAAATTTCATGGACTAAACTACATAATTTACGTGGGCTTAAATTTGTAAAGGTGGACTAAAATCGAAAAATGGGCCCATAGTTCCGCAGATTCAGTTCAAAAACAACGGACGCGTTTAGAGTCTTCTGACCATGGTCTCCAAATCCAAATCTCTTAGGAACTTGCCTGATTTTGGAAACAAGCTTACCGGGAAATCACACGGCTAGAAAATTAATGACAACTGGAATTGGAATTGATTTTAGAAGCTGTTAAAACTTGGGAGTAAAGTTTCAATATCTATAAATACTGATCTCAAGTGTTCACTACTGCTTGCTAAATCTTAGTAGAAACCCTTGCTGTGTTCTGTTCTTCTTCAACTATCTGTGAAACAAAAAAAAACAACAAAGAAAGAAATTGAAGATTGATCTGAAAGAAAATATGGGTTTTGTGAATCAGAACCAGATGAAATCGTCATCTTCTTGTAAGGGTAATGGTAACAAAAAGAAGATCTACAAGAACAGATTGAAGGGCATTGAGAAGAAATTACATGAATTTAAGACTCTATGTGGTGTTAGGGCTTTGTTTTATGTTAAATCTGAGTTTAATAAAGATAAGAATGGGGATGGATTGGTTAGGATACTACCAGAAGACCCTAATGAATGTCAAGAGATTGTGAAGGATTTCATTAATTATGATCCAAAAACAGCAGGGAAAAGAAAAAGGGATTCTGATGAAGTTGTTGATTCAGAATGTTTGAATGATAATAAGATTAAGAAATTATGCAAGGAAGATGTTAAAGAAGAGAATCAACAAGTTAAGTTTATTGATCAGAAGTTATGTAATTTATCTATTGAAGAGATTCGAGGGATTGAAAAGAATTTGGAGCCCATGTTTGGTATGATTTCAGAGAGAATAGATCAGTTGATGATGGAGAAGAACAAATCTAGTGATCCATTGGCAAAGGGTTGTAATGATTATGATATGATTACGAGTAAGGAATCCCCCTCTCTTCACCCTGAACCAAAACTTGATTACCAATCTTCGTCATCTACAGATTTTTATAATTATGGTTCTGCTTTGGAGAAGGAGTTTGATTATGATATTAATCAATGGCTTAATCTTCCTGGGATAACTAATACCACTACTGATGATGGTATTGTGTTTGAGCCTTTTCCTGACTTGATTGACTTGGAGTTCCAGGAGCTGAATGATTATGCAGTTAGCTTTACTGATATGATCAACTGCTACTGAAGACTGGTTAGTGCAAGAAAAGACTGGTTAGTGCTGCCGACTGCTGACTACTATTTTTAGATGCAGTGACTAGTGACTACTAGTTTCCGGCATTCATAATTTCAGGTGGTGCAGTGTAATTTTTGATTCTTGAATATCTTTGTCATGAATGTAGTAACTTGTTCCAGTCTGATGACTGCTGAGTAGTACTCGTCCTCGTACTATGTTTCATTCTTGTTATCTGTGTAATGTAATACAGTAGTTTTATAGATGCACACTGACTAGTTTTCTATTGATGCAAGTCTCCTGCATTCAAAATTTCAGATGTGCAGTGCAATTTTTTGAATCAAATGATTATCTTAACTTTTTTTTGTGTTATTTTTTTTTCTTCATACTATTGCTTTCTATCTCCTTGATCAGCAGCAGCATGTAACTGTAACTTTCAACGGAATCATGGGTACCTGTTTCGAAATCGTGCAGTGGCACTGCTGTTGCTCAGTTGCTGCGACGCGTGCAGATAAAGGGACAGAGACGAGGCAAAAACAAGAGAGGTTTGCAGTGGGATTGTAGAGACTAGAGAGAGAGAGAGAAAACAGGGAGGGTCGGGGTTTCAAATATGGAGTTGAAGGAAGGTTCTTAATAAGTTTTAAACACTCCTGCTTTAAGAATGCAATGGTTTATCAGGCAAATTAGCTAGCCATCTCTAATGTATATATGGACCAGCCGCAAGGTTGATGCACCAAGTCAGTTGCTATCTCCGAATGCACACTGGTTATTTTGGAGTGTTGAATATTGAGATAGGTTATTTCCTAGCTTTCAAAGTGAGTCAAGGTAGTGGAAGAATCTCCAGAAATGGTAAGCTGAATTCCTTTATAATCTCTCATAATTCCATCCCAAATCACTGTGTAGCTTGAGATTTTTCCGTAAGCTTCTAGCCATGGTTTCTACATTTTCTGCTATCATGCTTTCTCTTGTTCTATTGTTCTCTATTCAATCTCTATGTTCATCAGCTCTTGAAGCAGCAGCGCCCTCCATACCGCCTCCTCCAGAGAAAGTTTCTCTATCCCTCTATTACGAAACGTTATGTCCTGGCTGTACAGATTTCATAATCAAAGATCTCCCTAAGATCTTCTATAAGGGACTTATTGACATAGTCGATCTCAATCCCGTTCCATATGGGAATGCCTTTCTTGACCAAAACAACAATATCATCTGTCAGGTCTCCTCTCTCTACTTCCTTTTTCTTTAAACTACAAATTCACCACATTCAATGTTGATATTAGCTAGTTAAGGAACTTGTTTCTAGTCATTTTATAAGTCACCTGGCAAGAACAAAGGCTTGTATGTGATTCACTTCGATACACACGTACAATAAACCTGCATTCCTCAAAATTTGTTATTCAGCGAGGAGTTTCCTAATGTTGCCTACTTTGATTTGTTTTTTCTTCAATGAATTTTTGTAGGACGGGCCGAAAGAGTGTTTTTTGAATACAGTGGAAGCGTGTGCAATTCATGTCTGGCCGGTTCTGGTAAGACCAATTTTGATATCTTAATAGCCTGCGAGTTACTTAGAAGATGAAGTTGGCGGCTTGCCATTTGTTTTGACTCAATGAACTAGCGATGCAGAAAGAACACTTCAGATTCATTTACTGTTTGGAGGACTACATTTCCAAGGGAGAGTCAAGTGGGTGGGGTTCTTGTTTAAGAAGAATGCCGTTACAAGGGAAACCCATTAGGCCGGTTCCTATGGGGGTTGGCTAAACCCCCCATTTGCCAATGAATCCGACTCGGATCACTTTTCCGGATGTAAACGAAAAAATAAACTGTCCTTTCTTCTGTTGATTTATTTTTTCTATCGAATCCGTTCTTGTCCTTTAACTTCCTTTAATACCAGGCCAGCTATACACAGTACCACCATTTGGGTTTATTTCTTCTCTCTTCTCTGCAACAAAACAGCTTTCTCTCCTCCATAGCTAGAAAAGAGAAAACCACTCTTCAAAACCACTCACCATGACCATCCGTACTCTTCCCAACTACTACCCAGACACACAAGATCTTTACTCTGTAACTGTTAATGGTGAGAAAATCAAAATCACTGTAACTAAGGATGCTGCAACAGTTGATCACTGGATTGAACAGGTTTACAGTGATTACAAAGATACTTTAGATCGCTGTATCAACAGAAGAGAATATTCTACAGAAAATTTCATTGTTGGTCTTGATGTGGAATGGAAACCTGCTGCTTTTGGTTCCAAGTATGATACTCCGCCGGTAGCAATATTACAACTCTGTGTTGGTCGGAGATGTTTGATTTTTCAGATCTTACGTTCTGAGAAAATCCCTAAATCTCTTCATAGGTTTCTTGAAGACGATAATCTGAGGTTTGTTGGAGTTGGAATTGAAGATGTTGCGTTTAAGCTTGAAGGTGATTTTGATGTTTCTGTTCGGAAAGCTGTTGATCTTGAGGATTTGGTTGCTGAAAACTATCGTAATAAGGAACTTAAGACTCTTGGGTTGATGGGATTGGCTAAAGTTGTGTTGCGTTCTGGAGAAATTGAAAAACCTGCAGATGTTAGTGAGAGTAATTGGAGTCAGAGATACCTTACTCAAGCACAGATTGAGTCTGCTTGTGTTGATGCTTATGTTTCTTTCAAGATCGGTAATCGTTTCCGTTTCACTTATGGACGTTTTAATGGCAGTCGCAGTGTTTTGGATTGATGGGATTATTATTATTGTTTGGGGTTTTTAGCTCATGAAGGTGTTGTTAGGGTTTTATGCTTTTGCTTAGTAGTAGTAGGAGAAGAAGTTGAATCTAGGGTGATAAGATTTTGCAATGGAGTCTAAGAGATCAAAGTTAGCAGGGTTCATGATTTATGGTTTGATTTTTGTCTCTGTATTTAGTTACAGGGTCTCTTTTGTTGATCTTCCTTTTACTCCATTGTTATTAGCTAGTAGTCTTTTATTGAAATTCAGGAGTAAAACAAAATTATCTTGCATTGCAGTAGTATCTTTTAATTTTCTGATTTCTGTTTTGATTGGAATTATTGCAAGTAAATGTGCGTTTAAGACTAAAGCAACAGATTGTGCAGTTGCCATGGATCTGTAATTTTGTAAGCACCGTCTTTGGATGTAGTAGCCTGACAAAAACTTTACAAACAACAACTAATTTCAGCTATGTTTTTAAGATGAACCCAACCATGACACCATAATGGGTGCTTCAATTTAGATAAATATACTGTGGTTATATATAGATAAATATACTGTGGTTATATATGTCGGGTTTTGCTAAGCATTGGCTCGTAGCTGGTTGTTTGGACTTCGGAGATTGTAATTAATAATGCTTCCATGGAGACTTCGGAGCATTGCCTCTGACTGAATGTTGCCTCTGAATGAATGATGGGACGATTTGATTCTCGATACTTATTTGTGTAATGTTGTACTAAGCTAATTCCCATTAAGACTACTGTGGCTACAGCTATCTGCATATTCAATTCATGCAGGTGATGACCGGGCCTAGGTACAGCTATCTGCATATTCAATTCATGCAGGTGATGTACCCGCCTAGGAAGGGGCCAACTATGGCTCCAGCCCGCTCCTTAGTTTTTGTTTCTTTGGGTACATATTGGGCTGATTTTTTGTCTCAGCTCAGTAGCTAAATAAGAAGAATGATTTTTTGGGACCATGGTTTTTTTGGGGATCATGGTTTTATTTTGGGTAAAGACATTAGAAGTAAATCTAGGTCATCCCTTATCTAGATATTTATATTAATACCTAAATTACCCTCCTGATTAATTTTGGGTGATGATTAATTAGTGTTAATAATAGTTAGTGTAATGATTAGTGAGATGATTAAGTTAAAGATAATTAGTGAGATTAAAAAATCAGATGGTTTTTTTTTTAAAGAAGTAGAATTATTGAGAGAGTAAAGTTAGAGAAGATGAAGAAGGAAAACATGAAAAACGATGGATTTTACCAACCACAACTGGAGGAAGGGTATTTGGGTACCCAGGTAGGCTTCAAACTTAGATGATGTTGGTTGAATTGCTCCAAACTTTCAAAAAAAATGAAATTTTTTATGTAGATTTGGGCCAGTTCGGTTACCATATGTCAAGAACATGTAACCGAACACACCTGAAAGTGTAGTTCGGTTACGTTTTCCAAACACGCAGATTACCGAACTCGCTCGTTAATGGAGGTTTTGGTCGTACAGTGTAATGTTCGGTTACCTAGGATAAAATGGTAGGTAACCGAACTTTGAACTTAACAGTTTATTTGGGTACATCTTGTGTGTTCGGTTAGTTCGCAAACTTCAACGCAACCAAGTTCCCAACCGAACTGCAGGTTAAAAGTAACCTAGTGTTAGAAGTTCGGTTGGTTCGCAAACTTCAACATATTTTGCGAATCAACCGAACTGGGCTTATATATGCATATATGCAATTAGGCAAACGTTCGGTTACTACGAAATTTATTTCTTGGCGAATTAGGTAGAGTTCGGTTACGAAGTTTCAAAGGTAGAGTTCGGTTACAAAGAAAACTTAACATTTTTGCGAACGAACCGAACTTGTGAACTTCTCATTATTTTCGTAAACTAAAGTTTGGTGATATCCTTATTTTACGAAGGAACCGAACTTATGGACTTGTGTTGTTCTAATACAAGGAGTTCGGTTAAAAGTATTTTTTTGCGAATCAACCCAACTCTGAGTTCTGTGAAGAAAAAATTAATTCTTGATAACCGAACTTTTCTCTGAAAAAAAACCCTCCATTAAACCTATCTGCAACTTCCATTTTCAACTCATTTTAATGATTACTTCTCATTTATTCAACCAAAAACGAATGACAAGTAATGGGTTTGTGAGAATATATTTGTTAATGTTTTAAATTAAGCTATATATATATATATATATAGTGGTGGTGGTGGTGGTTGGTGGTGGTGGTAATCGGAGGTGGTGGTGGTGATAATCGGAGGTGGTGGTGGTGTTAATCGGCGGTGGTGGGCAGTGGTGGTGGTGGTAATCGGTGGTTGGTGGTGGTGATAATCGGAGGTGGTGGTGGTGGTAATCGGCGATGGTGGGAGGAGGTGGTGGTTATATATATATATAGGTGGTTATTGGGTTGGTTTTAAATTAAATTAGGTTAAGGATATGTTAGTCATTTCAATGCTTTAGGACACCCCTTATAACTATAGGGTAGGTGGCCTAATAGGACCATGGTCCCCCCAAAAAAACCATGGTCCCCAAAAAATCGTTCAATAAGAAACGTTTTTTGGGCACCACTCCTTTTGGAGGGCAACCATGATTTATAAGGCCATCTATCCTATAATTATAAAGAATGTCCTAAAAAGTGGAGATTACTTATTCGCCCATAACCCTAATTAAGATTAAAACTAAATTAATAACCACCGAAATATAAATTTAACAAAACAAAAGCCTCCTCCTCTATCCTGGCCGCGGAAAACACATTTTGGGGGAAAAATTTCTTCTTCTCTCCTTCTTTTCAACATCGCCGTCATCGATTAATCGTCAATTCATAAAATTTTCATCGTCGATTAATCAATCAAGTATAAGAATGGCGCGTCGAAAGAAAACCCCAAGAATCCCAGGAGTAGGTCATGGATTGCCACATCTAGCAAATCTCTCAAGTGAATTTGAGATTGATAAAGAAGGGGAACTTCAAGGTGAACTCATAATCGAGTATCAAAGACGCAAGATTAACCCTGATTCGGCCAAAATGAAAATCCGTAGGTATTTTCCCACAAACCCATTACTTTTAATTCAATTTTTATTTGTTAAATTGAATAGAAATTATCAAAATATGCTTCAAATGGAAGTTACAGTGTGTTGTTCGGTTAGGAGTAGTTTCGAAAAAAAAAGAAGAAAACCTAGTTTATAGCCGAACTTCCTAAAAGGAAGAACACGAAGGGCAGTTCGATTCACACGAAATTTTAATTCTGTAACTGAATTCAGAGTTTGGTTGGTTCGCAAAAAGTTTTGAATTTTTTTTGTAACCGAACTTTGTTATTTTTGCAACTATGTTGAGTTTGGTTGTAACTGAACCTTACCATTAATGGATATATGTGGAGTTCGGTTGGTTCATATTTTTTTGAAATTTGTTTGTAACTGAACTTTATCCTTATTGCATATATGTAGAGTTCGATTGGTTCACAAAATAACTTTACTAACCGAACTCTTCTTTGGAAACACAAAATTAGAGTTGGGTTTATTCGAGAATTTTGCTACTAAACAAACTTTACTCTGAGAACTTTTATGTTGTCTCTAATTTAGTCGAACATTTATCGATTGAGCTAATATCTTTTGTTTTCTTGATTAGTGGCAAAGGTAAAAAAATCTAACCAACCTAAACTGGAAGATATGAGAACTCCCACGCCTCGAGGCAGAGTACAATGTGGTGCCGATAAGCGTGGAACCAAAAATGCTAAGTTTGGAGGGGGAGTCGTTACCGGGAGTTGTCATCCAAGATGATATCGATACAGATAATATTGACGATATAATCCAACAAGTTAATGTCTTATGTGTTCATGAAAATGAAGATTAAACTTTTAAGTTCAAACGGGCAAGTTTCGGCTAACCATGTTGAACATAGTTTTTGTACACTGTTTGGTTATGGTCTCACCTAACCAGAGTGTATATCTTGCTTATGTAAATCAGATTCAAAGATTCATCTAACAGTGGATATTGTTTGCTTGGTTCTAATGCTATGTTAGCTCAAACCTAACGCAACCTATGCTTTGAATGTCTATAAAAGGGTAACTTCAAGCAATTGGGATTTTTTAATCCCAACACTATTTTTTGGTGTGTCCTAGTTGTATTTAGAGTTGTCCTCTTCTGAACCCTTTTAGGGTTTGGCGACTACAAAGTCTTCATAGGGATTCGTGAAGCCATGTCCAGTTATCTTTCCTTGATAACTCGAGTATCCTGATCTTGATTGTTTGTTGAGCTTGCTCCATCAATCAAGATAGATAAAAATCATCAAAGTTCTCTTCGTCTCAAACTTGTTGATTCCACATGTTTTATACTTGTGAGGTGAATAATAATCTAGGTAGCACTTTGGGTTGCATAAGTCCGGATTTTGAGGTTAGCTAGACTTTCTATATTGCTATCGATTTCCATACCTTTGATCAAGTTATTTGATTGTAAAAGGAAATATATATGCTTAATATGTGGGATGCAGATTTGGTTTAAAGTCTTTAATTGATTTGAAGCAACTCTTAGTCGGTGTGACACCATCTAACGGAATCAATTACGCGGAGTCCTGCTGGGATTCAAGAGGCGTAAGAACCGCGACTGTACCTTAATCGGTGGGATACCTTTTAGGGATCAACTACATTCCAGTCCGAAGTTAATTGGTAGTAGGCTAGTGTCTGTAGCGGCTTAATACAGTTTGGTGTTCAATTTGGACTAGGTCCCGGGGTTTTTCTGCATTTGCGGTTTCCTCGTTAACAAAACTGCTGGTGTCTGTTTTATTTCTTTTTCCGCATTATATTGTTTATCTTTTTAATTGAAATATCACAGGTTGTACCTTGATTAATCTTAGTAGATACATCCGACCTAGTTTGTTGGATACGACTGGTCTTTGGTACAGTCCAAGTAATCTCTTTGTGATTAGGTTCACAAAACTTGTTTCTGTAAATGTTCTAATCGCAAGAGAAATAGATACAACTCTAGATATTATTCCTTGATTGAATATAACTCTCGGAGTTGTATTGGGTTTGTCAATACAAATTTCCTAAAAAAAAGTGGTGGTATATTTTGGTACCCCCGCGTTTTCAATTGGTATCAGAGCAGACAAACACGTTAAGACCTAATAAGTTTGTGTTTGAAAATCTTGTGGAATCTGTAGTCACGTACAAACATGTCTCCAGCTGATTTTGATTACTCCAAATGTTTGGGACTTACCTCAAAGGATAACCCCTTAGTTGATTCTTCCGAATCCAGAGGAAAAGATATCATGTTATCAATTACTAAAAATATACTTCCCTTAATTACCAATGGATTAATATTAGAATCTGAGTTGGAACTTACCCGAAGCTTAAAAAAATCTACTGAGACCATTGAATTTCAATACTCTAACACTACAAAAATATCGACTTTTAGCCACGGTTCCCTGACGTCACTAAAGCTCAGTATTTTTGTAGTGTAAAATTAGAGATCTTAAGGAAAATTTATTTCGGTATCTTGATGAGCTTGATAAGTCCCTCGACAGGGAACGTGAACTCTTTGGTTATATTGAAATCTTTTCCAACGGTATGAAAAAAATTCTCAAGAAATTACTGTTCGGGATGAAACGATTAATGAGCTTGAAGACACTGTTAAAGAAAGTTCGATAAGAGAATATCGTCTACTCAAGTCATAATCATTAGAACTGGACTGTCTTCGTGCTGAAAAAAAGAAACTTGTTACAGATCTCCTATTAGCTCAGAAATAATGTACCTCCTTGATAAAGGAAAACCCTATTTAAAAAAGTAATTTTTCCTCTTTGACTGAGGTTACTGTCCCTGTGACGTTACCCAACATTGAGAAAGTTACTTCAGAAAAGATGTCCAGTAAGAAACATTTACGAAGTCTGCCAGCATCTTATGAAGCTACTAGTAGTCTAGTAGAGACAACACAACTAAGGCATTTATCCCGCAAATCTGTTCACACTGCGGAAAGAAGAATCATATTGCTTTAAATTGTTATTCTAGAAAGAAACAAATTTTTGATCTTCAAAATTTGCTTAACTTTGCAATTAAAGAGGTAAAAAATCTGACTGCAATAGGTTTTATTTCTATAAATAACCAGGAAACTTATGGAAAAATAATCAGGGTTATTCCTGATGAAAGTTTCATAAGTACAATCACTTTCATAGTAAAGTGTGTTAGAGCACTGCTCGGTCGAACTCGCAAGCGTTGATATCTCAAGCTTGTTTGTCAAGTTTAGTTTCTAAAACTATAAGTCTTGATTTCTAGTCTCCTAATAGCTAAGTCTCGGACTAGGATAAAAAGTGTAGTTGAGCTCTAGACTCCACGGTGTTCATCATGCAAAGACAAAGAACTACTCAAGGAACTGGTGGAACTTCATCGACTAAAAGGTATGTGGAGACTTGAACTTATATATCACTCAAAAGTCTACTTTATCTCATATCTTGAGACAAAAGTCGTATTGCTATATAGACTATGATTATACATATGTACTATTTCGAACTGAGTTTATCTCGCTTATCTATTTTTCAAAATATGTATTGGTAAGCTTTCGGTTTGGCCAAGTTCATCTTTACTAGTGACGAAAGTCATATTAGTTTCAATTACTTGAAAATCGCTTTGACGAAAAATAGTTTGTGAACAACAACTATATAACGTCCTCTAAGAATGTTTCAATGATTGAAATGAGAGTTTAGAATACATAACCATGGTTGGATATAAACATTGTGAGACAACTCATATGTGTGTAAATCCAATATCCTTGAACCAAAGTATGCGTACTTTGCTGCTCAGGATAACCGGAACTAAAGTCTGCGTACCAGTACACGTACTGCCGGAAGTTCACATCCCGTGAATTTCTGCTGGAGTTTGTGAACTGAAAACAAACTTAATCCGGGTACTGAAGTCCGCGTACCAGTATGCATACTTAAGTAGGTTATTTTCTAAAAACAGTTTAATTCGTCAACTAAGATATTTATATATTAAGGAATGCAATCTTTGCAAACTGTGGCTATAATTTTTATGAATCGATTCGAGTGAATCAAAACTGTTTTTGTTTCGATTGTGTCTTGTATACTTCTATGACATCTAAGCAATTGAACAACTCTCTAACTAGTTCATTTGGGTCATTTGAACTAGTTGTGGTAAAGAAGAATAAGGTTGATATGAAAGTACTCATATGGCCAATCTATGGTTAACTCCCGTTGAACCAACGACTTGTACACGTTTAGGTACGGTTACTCAAACCTAGATGAAGTTACATTTCATGTGTGTATAACAAGCTAAGTTAGATCGAACGGTTGAAACATATTAGCTTGAATCTAATCAAGTTTTCATCTAACGGTGAATACTGAATGCTTTGTTACCAAGGTAACTTAGATTACAAACCTTGATTTGAAGACTATATAAAGGAAAACTCTAACAACTGGGAAACCTAATCACCACACCTCCTGTGTGATACTAGTTGTAAGCTAGAGTCGATTCTCCTTTAACCTTAGGTTTCTATCGAGACCCTATAGGTTAACGACTTAAAGACTTCATTGGAATTTTGAAGCCAGACCCAACTATTTTCTCTATAGTTGCGTGATCTGATCTTGCTATTTCTATCGTATTTGAGTACAATCGTAAGGATTGGCTTGAGATTAATTTCTCCGATAGGCAAGATATAAAAGTAGTCACAAACTCTCCGTCTCATCGTTAGTGATTCCACAATATCTTGTTTCGCTAGTCGATTAAGATTATTGTGAGGTGATTGATATTTCTAGGCTGTTCTTCGGGAATATAAGTCCGGTATATCAATTGGTTCCTGCTCACCTTGATTTATCAAAAGACAAAACAAAACTCGTAGGTATTTCTGTGGGAGACAGATTTATCTATTCATTTATACTTTTCTGTGTGATACAGATTTGTTTATTAAAGTCTTCGAATTTGGGTCGTAGAAACTCTTAGTTGTGGGTGAGATCATCTAAGGAAATCAAGTGTGTAGTATCCTGCTGGGATCAGAGACGCAAGGAGCGCAATTGTACCTTGGATCAGTGTGAGATTGATTGGGGTTGAACTACAGTCCAGACCGAAGTTAGTTTGTAGTAGGCTAGTGTCTGTAGCGGCTTAATACAGTGTGTGTTCAATCTGGACTATGTCCCAGGGTTTTTCTGCATTTGCGGTTTCCTGGTTTTCTGTGTTATTTCTTTTCCGCATAATATTTTGTTATATAATTGAAATATCACAGGTTGTGCGTTGAATCGATCAATTGGGAAATCCAACCTTTGGTTATTGATTGTAATTGATTGATCCTTGAACATTGGACTTTGGTACCGTTCAAGTGATTTCTCTTGTATTCAATTAGACTCGCAGATTTCTATTTGCTTGAGTAAGTATTGAATCGAGAAATTGAGATATAACTCTTGGATATACTTTTTATAAGATTGAGTTTGACTGTTTAGTTGATTCTCTTAAAAGTATATTGGAGTTTGTCCATACAGATTGCTAAGCGAAATATTGGGTGTGGTTGTTAGACCCCCGCTTTTTCAATTGGTATCAGAGCAGGAAAATACGTTTAAAGACTTTATAAGTCTGTGTTTGTAGCGATCTTACTCTATGGACAGGAATTCTATCTCCATAAACGTACCACCAGTCTTCGATGGCTCAAACTACTTATGGTGGAAAATCCCTATACGTGCTTTTCTTCAAGCTCGTGATTTTCAAAAATGGGTACGTGTTGTTAATGGCTATGATCCTCCGGTTAATACAGAAGGCGATGTATCTATACCTAAGGATATTGGTAGATATAGTCCAGAAGAAATCCTTGTTGCAAAGCAAAATTTTGACGGTTTAAATACTATCGTACATGCCATTACCCCAGATCTTTAGCATCATGTGACTATGTGCACAAAGTCTAAAGAATCCTGGGATATCTTAGAAACTGTATTTGAAGGGAATACCAGTGAAAAAGAAGCTAGGCTTCAAAACCTAAATTCTGATTGGGAAAACCTTCGTACGACAGATGAAGAAATATTTGATGAGTTTAATCACAAAGTTTCTGAAATTGTTAGTGCATCTTTTGCATTGGGTAAGACTATTCCTGAAAAGGACATTGTGATGAAAATTCTCAGAACATTTCCATCTAGATACGATTCTAAGAAGCATGCCATCGTTGAAGGAAATAATCTCGCAACGCTCTCCAGAAATACTCTGTTTGGGAAGCTCAAGATCTTTGATCATGAGCATGCATCCAAATATGGTAAGGATGTTGCTTTCAAAGCACAAAAGAACGCTAAATTATTTGATAAAAGTAAAAGTGTTTGCATCTATGAAGATGATCTTTCTGAGGCTGATTCATCAGATGAAGATCTTGACAAGTCAGTCTCGTTGATCACTACACAGTTTAGGGATCTTCTTTTGAAGAGAAGTAAACGGTTCTCCAGAGATAATTTCAGGTCATCAGTTAAGCCCCGTAATCGTGTTCCTCCTAAAAACAGGGATAATGATGAGACTGATAACGAGGATATGCCTCAGTGCTTAAGTGTAGAGGTTTTGGTCATTTTGCAAATGAGTGTCCAAATCGTAAAAAATACACTAGGAACAAAGGTCTTGCTGCAACTCTTGATGAAACGTCTGACAACTATGATTCTAATGAAGACGAAAAATCAAGTGTTGCACTTTTGTGTGAAAATATTGATTTTGATAAAAGTAGCAATACATACATCAATCTTGATATTATTTCAGAAGAGAACTCAACCAATTTGGAAGAAAAAATTGACCTTTCCGTTGGAAACTCTCTATCTAATATTTCAGGTTCTACTGTGTGTCTAACAGCTTGCACATCTCGGATACCTGAATCATACTCCAGGTTGACATGCTCATATTGTTCACTCAAGGGTCATGAATTATCTAAGTGTTACAAGTACAAACACAAATTGGGACATGTCAACAAACTTCAACGAATAGCAAATCGATTAGCAAACAAGCTTAAACTTGTTCAAAAGAACGCAGAGGTATGTAAGATTTTATCTTCGTCAAATAAGTTAGTTTCCAAGGATAAGACAAGACCATTGGAAAGAAAGTTATGGTCTGAAAACTATGAGAAACAGGGTTCTGTGAATTCCGATAAAAAAGATGCGATGAACAGATTATTGTTCATCCCAGCACAACTTAAATTGTGTTGGTTAGTGCATCTTGTCTCATGTGCCTGATTAAAAGAGACAAGATTCTGCACATCACAGATTTTTGAAAAAGAAAAATGGTTTTAAATTTGTTTTCTTTTCTTTATGAGCTTTTCCTGGTTTTGCAAGATTGGAATTTTTCCATATCTAATTGATATTGGAAAGGTCTTCCCTAGTTAATCAATAAAAGAAGGTTAAAATTGACAATTCAGCCTTTTATAGGGTATGAGTTGTGCGTACGTGAATCCTTTGAAGTGTATAAAGGTTCCGTAACCCTATATTCATTTTTTCCTTCCCTGAAACTCTTTTTTAACTTAAAACAACTTGTTGAAGTGTGATCTCCTCTCACAAATCCTTACGCTTATGGATACTCCAAGCATCAGGTCTTCTGATGGAAAAGATGTTAATGATTGTTAATCCATCAATCATGAAGGAAAAAGAAAGATCTCCCTTACCTCCAACTTTGAAAAGAAAAAGAAGGAATGTGAGGAAGCCAAGAGTTGTTCCTTCAAATTCTCAGAAGTTTTCTGATGTTCTTGAAGAGTTGAAGGAGACAAGAAAGGAGATTCAACAAATAAAGGATTGTGTCTTGAGAACTCTTGAGATTCAGAAGGCACTGGTTCGACATCTTCAGCCTAGAAGGTTTGTTGGAATTGACTCCTTTCTTCACAAACCATATGTTACCATGGATGATGATGACAAGGAGTTTGGGGACGATAAAGAATTTTTCAAAGGTCTTAATGTCTAGGAAACTTCTAATGAGAAGTTTATTCTTGTATTTTTTAGAAGGATTACTAGGGTTTGGAATAACCATTATTGCGATTACATATAGCTATGTCCAACGATTTCATCTTTTTTTTTTTTTAGATTTATTTACTTAAATTCTAAAGTTGTTTGGAAGATGATTTTGCAGTATTAATCTTTATGATTTTATATATTGCAATTTGTTATGGGATATGTGTGCTTGCGTCCGTGAACTATGATTGTCCCATACATGGTCAAAGGTTAAGTCTTTCGTATGTTGATATGCAAGTATTGATAAAGGATTGAATAAACTTTTGACAAAACAAAAGATAATCCTATTATATGTCATTATGCAAATAATGATGGAAGATAGGATGAGCTTTTGTTTACAAAGATTATGTCTATTATATGTCATTGTCCAAATAGTGATGAGAAATAGAATGAATCTTTGTCTATTTCACAGTATTGATCTTCCCTGATCCACATTTTTATGTATGTATTGTACGGCTCCATAAGTTCTCTTATGTTGAGCATTTCCGATTAAATTAATCATGGGTTCTCTTGTGGTTAATTTAATTGAGTTTTTGGATACAAATTCATACTCTTATGTGATTTGTTAATGTCCAAAGAAATCCTTATTTTCTTGTGAAAGTAAGGTCGCTCTTGTTGTTCTCTCGAGAATGACATTTTATTGGGGAGAGTTCTTAATTGAACTTGTGCTTAATTGCCAAATATTTGTGGGGAGTTCGGATGTGGAATATTATAGGGGTTATCTTGTATCTTTATAAACTCCTTGATGAATGCATTTAGCTTCGGATATATGATTGCATCTAAAAAGTTGATATCTGCTTTCTTTTGGTCATGAAATATCTCTATGGAAATTTCATGAGGATCCCACTAGTTTTCGTACCTTTGTCAATTTTCTTGACAAAAACAGGGAGAATTAATGTGTAGTTCACACTACAAATACATATGGTTTTCGGATCATTATGTAAGGGGGAGTGATTTTCATGTGAGATGAAGTATTGACCAAGGGGGAATGATACATATGTAGATGGTGGATTTTCGACAAAGGCTAAATTCGTAAACTCATAATTATACGAAGCTCTGATTCAGCAATCAGATGTGAGTATCGAGAAACGGGTCTCTCATCGAATTCTCAACGGAGAGTACTTTCTCTCAGAGTACATGTAGATATGTAGTCTCACGACTGGACAATGGCATATCTCATGAATACTGAATACTTTCAGTGACTATTCCTATATAGCATCACGGGATGGACGGCTCCTAGACAGCTTGCTCTGCTAGTATAGAGCAATAACGTCTTCAGGAACAAACAACAAGTTTACCCTGACTATATAAAGGATATGACTTACCGGCAAGCTCGTATCAGGATAATTAATGCTCCTAGACAGCTTGCTCTGCTAGTATAGATCCACAAAGTTAATTATTCCTAATTACAATCGCTCCTATTCCATGGTCGAATCCACGACTGGTCCCATGGAACGACAATAACAATTATTCTGATTCTATGATCGAATTCACAGCTTGATCTCATAGAATAACAATAACTATATTATCTCATTACTCCGATTTCATGATCGAATTCACAACTGGTCTCATAAATGGTAATAGATAAACCTTAATTACTCCGATTCTATGGTCGAATCTACGATCCCATGGAATGGTAATGCTCACTTTATTATTCTGAATTCGTAGTCGAATCCGCAGCTGATCCTATGAATTAATAATAAACATCTTATTACTCAGTTTTGTGAATTATTCTCCACTGAATTCCACAATTAGTAATAAATAATCAACAACCGGGCGTCTGAGCTACCTCTAAGTAAGCCCCGATTCAAATGGTGAAGGTGTATTCAACGATGATACACTAACAGTCACCGCACGAACGACTATTTTAAAAATACAACAAACGATGAACCTATGCAAAATAGAGAAGAAAATAATAAATAATTAAAAATAGTGACCAGGGTGCTGGGAGCATAGACACACGATCGACCGACCGTGTCGTGGTCAATCCCATGCCAGTTTTATATTTTTAATGCATTTTTATTATTTTCCATGATTTGATGAAAATTCTCTCATTTTATCAAATCTCCTTCGTCTTGAGGAAACTCCTCGGTTTCATGGTACTTCCATAAATCCATAAAAAAATAATATAAAATTAAGGAAAAGTTTGTGGGGCGTGACCATTGGCCAACCGGCCATGCCTTGGTCCCAACCGGCCCCACACCCACGGTTCCTTATTATTTTATTATTATTATTATTATTTCTCTAATTTCATGAAAAAACTCCTTGATTTCATGGTATTTTTGCACAAATCATCAAATAATAATAAAATAAAATAAATTATGAAAACTTGTGGGATCGGGCCTTGGCCGGCCGGCCATGCCTTAGCCGGTCCCACACGCCCCTTTGTTTTATTATTTTATTATTAGTTTTCCTTGAATTCATCAAATTCCTTGATTTCATGGTATTTCTCTCAAATTAGGAAAAATTCCCTCAAATCATCAAAATACCTAAAAATATTAAAAAAATTAGGAAAACTCATGGGACCGGACCCTAGCCGGCCGGCCATGCCTTCCACGGTCCCACACGCCCTTGTTTTTTATTATTTTAATATATTTTTTTCTTCCTTGAATTCATGAAAACTCCTTCAATTCATGGAAACTCCCTAAATTCATCAAATTTCTCAAAATTCATGAATTTTTCATAAAATTATTATAAAATTAGGGAAACTCGTGGGACCGGGTCCTAGCCGGCCGGCCATGCCTTCCACGGTCCCACACGTCTTTGTTTTATTATTTTAATATTTTTTGCTTCCTTGAACTCATGAAAAATCCTTCAATTCATGGAAACTTCCAAAATTCATCAAATTTCTCAAAATTCATGAATTTTTCATAAAATCATCAAAATATTATAAAATTAAGGAAAAGGCACCACGGGACTGTGGTCACGACCGGACGACCATGCCTTGACCACGGCGGTCCCACGCCTCCTCATTCCTTATTTTATAATTATTTTTCATCATCTCATGGTGTTTTCCTCAGTTTCGTCGAAACCCTAATTTTGGCATATTTTCTCGAATGGATGCTCAATTGCACGCCAGAAAATATCAAAATTCTCAGGACTGAGACGCGGACGCCTTGGGGACACGAGCACGCTATCTTGACCGACCAAGATTGGCTCTTTGGCTCACGGAAGCCGGTCTCATCAATTTTCACAGTTTTGACCTAATTTGCACAATTGCTCGTATTAGGTCCAAAACTCTCCCAAACACTTTGGATTTTCATGAAGTGATCGTCAGGCGGTCACGGGACAACCCAGGGCCGGTTTCATGACTCCACGGTCGGTCTCTCGCCTCGTCATAATTATTTAGGTTTTCTCACCTAAGGCTCAGACGAGCATTTTCGAATAAATGATTAAACCAGCATTTAATCATTCTTTCACCAACAAATCGTCAACTCTTCAGGAGTTCTTCGTATTTGCTCACGTGAGCATACAAACACTACATGGTTGATCCACGGTCCCATGTAATTGCTCCCTCCTTCGTCCCATGGTTGAAATTCTGACGAACCATGAATTGATCTTCAATTGATCAAATTAGGGTTTCTGAATCCAAGGATCATCATTCCAGATTCTAACCTTAATAATTTTATGACGACCTCATGGTCATTAATTTTATTAATTATGCTCGGTTCAACGACCAGTATTCTAATTAATATTTTTGGTACGCTGCCAATAATCCATCAGACGAGCAACACATGCTTAGACGATCAAATATTCAACAATTCATCACATGAGCAACACTTGCTCAGATGATAAATATTTGTTCAAACCAAGGAATATTGGTTCAACAATCAATATTCAACGATCCACCGAATGAGCAATACTTGCTCACTTCATCGTAAGAACTATACCTCTGTCTCATGACATGTTCAATTCACGAGTTTCAGAACATCATGTTCAACTCAACGACTACATGGACTCATCGTCCCATCAAACCACGAAGTCATCAATTGACTAACAAACTACGAGACGTCAATCGTGTCACTTGGGGGGATATCACTTAGGGTTTTGGTCTGGCAGTCTACGACACGTGTGTTCAAACACATGATGGAATGTGAGCAAGTCGTGCAATCAGTTGAAGGAATTCACGAGGTAGTGGGTGGAAAATCGACCAAGTCTCCACACGTTAAGCAACTGGTTTCAAACACGATCTCCACTTCCCCACTCCTTGATTCCATCAACTGTCACACTTCATGAAATCATGGTGTCTACAATTACAGCAGTATAAATAAGTCTCTGAATCATGATTGAATCATCATCAGTATCATCAATCTCACGTCAAACTGACAACACGAGATCATCAACTCATCAATTGAGCAACTACTCTCAATTGAGCAATTTCAATCACTCAGAGCTTATCGTATTCGGAATTCACACACCCACAATCTTTGATTACCATTGATTCCATACATTTCTCAGCTTCCCTCCTACAGATCAACCCATCCTCTCTTGTGACCGAATTTACTCTGAAACGGTCATTGTCTTGATTTAGCCCAGAGTACTACAGATTGATCTCTCGAATCTAAAGCACCCCCTTTGCAGCAGTGCATCTGTGTGAGGTTTAACATTTCGCTCGGTTCGAGGAGTCTCCTTCGTACGGTCGTCTCTTCAATTCCTTAAAAACCAGCAAATCGTTTTTCCTCATCTACAGATTGGCAACCACAGTGGGAGATCATTCTCTCGGTTGAAATCTCACAATCTCACAAGATGGTTGGTCTTAGGACTAATTCAACTAATTCAGATCAGAATATTTCAAACGACAACATTCCTCATGTTACACCTGGCGGCATGGAGGGCAGAGGGATCCCGACTTTGGCAGAGTTGGCTCAAATCCTAGAGGTCCATACCAGGAACATGGACCTGATGAAGGAGACGATAAACCACATCCTCGACTTTCTCATCAGATTGACATCCGAGTTAGGAAGTATCTCCGCTCTAGAAGCCTTAACACCGGGGACTGAGACGTCATCTGACCCTCAAATCAACAGCTTCACCACATACGAGAAGCCGGTGGAACAAGAGGTCACACATTTGATTGAAAATCTATGCGAACTCCTGCACTTCTCCAGGGATCAGCGCACAGACACATTTTCAGCACTTAACCAGATAACATCCAGCGTACAAATAACGCCACCAACACCATCAGTTGAAGAAGTATCCCTAGTTCCTGGACATTCGATCGACAACATATCTTTTGGAGAAGAAGATCGCATGACGGATGAAGGACACAACCGAGCATTGTATGTCACTGATTTCATCAAAGGCACCGAATTTAGAAGATCTCTTGTTGACATCGGTGCTTCCACCAACATTGTCACTATGAAGACTCTCAGGATGACCACATTCCCACAAGGTAAAATCGTTCTCTATCCCATCCTAATGACAGGATTTTAAGGAAGTCAAAGCCATACATATGGATATGCATACATAGATTTTAGGGTGGGGCCGATTCGATCGAAAACAAAGTTTCATGTGATCGAGCAAGAACCTGACTACCACATAATACTGGGACGCCCATTGCTCCATGATAACAAGGTGGTTCCTTCAACATACCATCAATGCATGAAGGCCCTGCTCGACAACAAGATCGTTCGCATTCCGGCTTCATCATCTCCTTATGCTACCGTCTATGATACTGAGTTCCTTGAATCTCAAAAAGGCGTCCCGGAACCTCCAAGAAGGATTCACAGTACTCCATTTCCAAGATGGAAGACTATCGAGAAGGCTGATAACGATCATTCTTCCTCAGCTGCTAAAATGATCAAGTCACCTACTACACCGACTAAACGCCATAATGATCAAGTCTCAACTCCAGGGACAAACTTCACAACCGATCGAGACGTAGAAGGGAGAGTCATTTATCGCTGACGGAAAGATTAGCAATTAATCGGGGAGAATGATAAAAAGTCTCCCACCATGAAGAGTCGTGTCAGAGTGAGCTATCACTTGAAGAAGTCCAAGATGCCCCACGACAACTACAGAACGACACTGACTCTACCACTGACGATCTCTAAACAATCAACATTGGGACTGAAGACGATCCAAGGCCAATCCTGATCAGTTCAGCGCTATCACCAGAGGAGCGGACCGAGCTGGTAAAATTATTGAAAGAATATCAAGATGTCTTTGCCTGGACGTACGAAGAAATGTCGGGTCTAGATGAAAAAATCGTCACCCATCACCTGCACATCATCCCTGGTTCCAAAGATGTCAAACAACCGCCCAGGAAATTTAGACACGAAGTCGAGGAGCAAATCAAGGTCGAAATCCAGAAACTGTTGGCAGCAGGGTTCATCAAGCCTATTCTTCATTCAACGTGGCTAGCAAATGTGGTACCTGTTAAGAAGAAAAATGGTCAAATCAGATGTTGTGTAGACTTCAGGAACTTCAATAAATGTTTTCCAAAGGATGATTTTCCTCTACCCAACATTGACATGCTAGTCGATGCAACCAGTGGTCACGGTATGTTCTCATTCATGGACGGCTATAGTGGGTACAACCAGATCAAGATGTATGAACATGACGCCAACAAGACTGCGTTCCGTACTCCCATTGGGAATTTTCACTACACTGTGATGCCCTTTGGATTAAATAATGCTGGTGCCACCTATCAACGAGTCATGACTTCCATATTCCACGACATGATGCACAAGCAAGTAGAAGACTATGTTGATGATGTGGTGGTAAAATCGGAGACTTGAGAATCTCATCTCGAAGTTCTAAGGCAGGTGTTTGAAAGGTGCAGAGAATACAAATTAAAAATGAATCCTCTAAAGTGCGCATTCAGAGTTTCTTCCGGAAAATTCTTAGGATTCCTGGTCACGGCTGAAGGGATCAAAGTCGACACAGACAAGGAAAAAGCTATTACCACCATGCCTCCTCCACGTACCGTGAAGGAACTACAGAGCTTTATGGTCAAGGTAAATTACATTCGACGCTTCATTCCTGGATTAGCTCAACTCATTGCTTCGTTCACACCTCTGCTGAAGAAAGGAGCAAGCTTCACCTGGACAGCTGTTCAACAAGAAGCTTTTAATAAAATACAACAGATATTATTGTCACCGGACGTCATGAGGTCTCCAGTGCAGGTACGACCTCTGATTCTTTACACATCCTCCAGTGACGTCGCCATCGGCGCACTCCTCGCTCAGGAAGACGACGAAGGCGTCGAACGACCGATTTACTACATCAGCCGCACAATGAGAGATGCTCAACTCCGATACCTAAAGGCCGAAAGGGCATGCCTGGCATTGGTACATGCAATCCATAAGTTCAGACATTACTTACTATCTAACAGGGTCGTACTCATCTCCAAAGCTGATCCCATAAAGTTATTGCTATCAAAGAGAGCCTTGATAGGAAGACCAGTGAAGTGGCTACTCCAGATGTCAGAATTTGACATAGCTTGCACGCCACCTAAAGCCATCAAAGGTCAAGCGGTCGCAGACTTGCTCGCCGCTTTTCCAGGAGAAGACACAACAACACTACATGAAGAAGTGCCCGGCGAATTCCCAGACATCTTGGTCATCAAGGAAGAAACATGGATTCTATACTTTGATGGATCTTCCACCCCTAGTAGTGACACCGGAGGAGCGGGCATAGTGCTGGTGTCTCCATATGGTGAAGTTTTCTCACATTCGTTCAAGTTGGATTTCCACTGCACCAACAACTCAGCGGAATATGAAGCCTTCCTATTAGGATTATCCTTGGCCAAGCAAGCAGGAGCAACACACCTCTAGATAAGGGGAGATTCAAAATTATTGGTCAACCAGATGAATGGAACGTATTCTCTCAAAGAAATTACACTTGCTCCATTCAGAACCGAAGCTCAGCGATTGTTTACCTATTTTGCTGACGCAACGATCGTCCATACTGGACGGACTAACAATAGGCATGTTGATTTCATATCAACTCTCGCCTCCAAGCTGCAATTCGAAGGAGCACAGAAAACGATCACTGTACAGAGGCGTACAGTATCTTCGACTTGGCTCACTCAGATCGAAGACATTCCAGCGAACGATTGGCGAGCACCCGTCATTCATGAATTGAGCAGCTCTATCTCAGAAGGCCAAGTCATCCTCAAGGAATTGAAGAACTACTTCTTGCTTCGTGAAGGGATATACTATCGAAACCCTGATGGATCTATATCACGATGTCTTGGGAGCGACGAAGCGGAGGAACAACTCAAGCGCATACATGAGGAAGTCCGTGGTCAAACGTTAGTGGTAACACTTTACAGAAAGCTTCAAAGAATGGGGTAATACTGGCCATCCATGGAGACTCAGTCAAAAGCTTTACAAGGATCTTGTCCTGATTGCCAAACACCTCCTCATCACTTGGAGGTTTTGACGGTCCACCACACTGGGGACTGGAGGGAGCCTTACATCAAATACCACTGGGACAACGAACTACCACTGGAAAAGAAGCAAGCAGTCAAACTCATTCAGAAAGCTAAGAGATTCGTCTATCTCGATGGGATCTTATACCGCAAAAGCTTTGGTGGAAATTTACTGAGGTGCTTAGTCGAACATGAAATCCCTACAATCCTGAAGGAAGTACATGATGGAGAACATCAAGGAAAGAGGAAACTATTTCTTCAAATTCATGAGAAATATTATTGGCCAACTATGGAAGATGATGCAGCCGCACACGTTCAGAGGTGTCACCAATGCCAAACCCATGGTAATCTCATCCACACTCCTTGTCTCCCGTTGAATTATGTGAATAGTCTGTGGCCTTTCTACAGCTGGGGACTAGATATCATTGGAAAGATCAATCCAGCATCTTCAAAACAACATGAATACATCATCACTGCGACAGAGTACTTCACCAAGTGGGTCGAAGCTATTCCTCTTCGAAGCCCCACTGGAGTTATAATTGCCGCCTTCATCAAAGAGCACATAATATGCAGATTCCGAGTTCCTAAGCATGTCATCACAGATAACGGAACTCCTTTTGCCAATCAAGATGTTGAGAAGCTGCTCAATAAATATGGGATCAAACAAATCTTCTCCACGCCTTACTATCCACAAGGAAATGGTCAAGCAGAAAGTACCAACAAGACTTTGGTCAGGATTATCAGTCGGATGATTCATGACAATCCTCGATCATGGCATGAGAAATTACCCATGGCTCTATGGGCTTACAGAACTGCACCAAGGATCTCGATCGTTACTTCGCCATATTCCCTTGTCTATGGAGCCGACGCCATACTTCCAGCAGAAATCAAAGTTCCCTCAGCCAGGATTGCAGCATCCAGTGGTGTACAATGGGATGAGGCCGAAATCTCCAGATCAAGAATCGCTGAGCTAGATATGCTGGAATCAAGGAGAACCAAGGTCGAAAAATATGTGGAAGCTTACAAACAGAGGATCTCCAGAGCCTACAACAAAATGGTAAGACCTCGAACATTTCAAGTAGGAGATTTTGTATTAAAGACGGCAAAGCACATTCAACAAGACATGTTCGCTCCTAAGTTCTCTCCTAAATGGGAAGGGCCATATGTTTTTATCAAAGCAGTGTCTAGCGGGTACTACAAAATTTTAGCAATCAATGGAGGAAAAGAAGGAAACATCATCAATGGAAAATGGCTCAAAGCTTATTATGCCTGATCCATGAAACAAACTACCTCTTCATCATTTCAAGCATTTTCAAAAATGTAATTTCATTCCTCCAAAGAGAATGCGAATGCTCCTTTGTTCATTAAACATTTCATAAATGAGCAAAATTGGTTCATACCATGATCAACTGTTTCACCTAACTAGAAACTCAGATTTACTCAAAAAACAACAACCACAAATGCTCACTCAGAGCAAACCATCCAGCAACGGATAATCCCTGCAAGAAGCCTCGTCAAGCTTCTTCTGAAAAATCTTGGTCTTTGCCTTCAAGTCTTCGACTTCTTTCTCAACCCTTGCTGACTCCATAACCAGTATCCTCTCATCATCCAGTAAAGCTGCATTCATGGAAATTGCATCAGCAGCCTCTGTCGCCTTATGAACCTTAATTATCTCAAGACGACGACGGAGCCATCTTACATTGAATCGCAATATCTCACAATTTGAGATCATTTCATCCCATTGGTGCAGTTCATGGTTTTTGACATCTCGCAAGTGCATCTGATTCATTTCATCGATGATCGGCAATAGCCCCGCTACCGTGGTTAAAAGGGTTGGAAGAAAACCTTTCCAAACTTCTGTGGTAGCAATGTGACCGTACTTCTTCCAGATCTTGGTATACAGAGACGCATGACATTTGGGAACCACGAATCCGCCAACCATTTCATTATCTGGGAAGGTATTAATCAATGGGGATTCGAATAAAAGTCCAGCGGTTGGATATTCACGAGCATGGACACCGTCTCCGGTCTCCACGGATCCTACAGAATCTTCACATGCCTGGTTACTGCTTTCCTCAACCTCAACCACGGTCACAGACTTTCCACTCTTTCGTCGTCTAGCATCGACGACGACACAGACATCCGCCTACGATGAAACGAAGGAGTGTTAATCCCGGGATTCAGTACAATCTCAAGAGTCATAGGTTTACTTACAGATGATCCAGCTTCAGCACGAGCCGATCCATACCGGGCGGGAGCTCTAACAGTCCGCTTAGGCCTTGCATTATGAGGAGTAGCATTCTTCTTACAGTCCTACGACAAATCATTCTCTTGTGATCAACAATCTCGATTGAACAAAGACAAGAAAGGGGAAGAAGAAGAAGTGTACAACTTACTGAGATAGGCGTTTCTATTTCACGCTTCGACCGAAGATCATCTTGAGAAGAAATGCTATTGCTCGACATGACGGCAAGAGGGTAGGATCAAAACCTCTCTGCACGATGAAACTGACTCAGGAACGGAAGAAATATTTGCGTGGATCACAGATTTGGAGTCTTGAAGATATATATATATCAGGCGATAGTCATATAGTCAACTCAGTTACGAGTTTCACTGGAACCCTAGGCTTCAAAGATCGATACCGAAGAAACGGAGGAAAATAACACACTGGGGACTGAACATCACGGGTCAAACGATAGGCTACGCGGCCTTGTACACGTCATGAATTCTCGGCCGTGTGTTACTTCTCATGAAAATCGACAAGTCATGATGAATTTGGATATATGGACATTGGTCCATGTCATGGATTAGAAGAAATCGACGTTAACAAAATGTTCATCATTCAGAAGAAAAGTCTAATTGAAGTAAAGTTGTTTAAATAGTCAAAAAAAAGATATCCACTATGAAGACTAAAAGGGAATGCTCTAACGTCTAAAGAAGATGGAAGTAAAACTACTCGTCGGACTCATCTGAATTGTCAGCTTCATCATCACTGTCCTTCTCGGAATCATCTTCTTCAGAGTCACTTTTAGAATCATTGGTGAAGTCCGGTGGACGGAAGATAACATCATCATCTGAATCCGAGCTATCTTCTGCTGCAGCTTCAGCTTCAATTTTCTTCATCGTCATCTGATGCTCTCTTTCATATCGATCAGGATTAATGTAACGCTCGGATGGTTCCCATGTAATCTCTCCTTCAGAAGCATCAACATCAGAATTAGAAGGCACCCCATCCAAGAATTGACGCTTCTCCTCAACCTTCTCTCTCTTACGCCAGGTGCGATCTTTTTCACGTTGACGGGCATCCTCCTTTTTGTCTTCAGCTCTTTTCTTTTCGAGTTCAGCAAAAGAGACTCTTCTCTCACCCAAAGGAACATTAGGCTTCGCCCCTTCCTGGGTAACCCTAGCCTTTTATTTCGCTACAGGAGTGTCGGAATCCTCATCAGAAGAGCCAGAGGAAGAAGAGGAATACCAGTAATCGTAATTGCTGTTATTGTTGGTCGACATTTTCTGGAACCGGAAGATCAAAGATTACTACCATGTAAACAAACCAACATCAGCAAAAAATGGTAACTCTTACCTTTTATGCTTCCACTAAAAATAGTGATAGTAATGCTAGAGTTAACACCTCAAAATCGTTCGTCTCTTCGAAAAGTGCAAAACGAACGAAGCTTTACTAATTTCGAAAATGATTTTTCATAAAATCACGAACACAATTTTCATAATGTGAACATTCAGACAACTGACCTATGAAGTTCATAACAATAAAATATTTCATCATAAATATATTGTCTATCTTCGAAGGTTCCTCAAAACCCACGTTTCTGATTTTTCGAAAAAACAACAATTAATGCAACGTTGCTTACATAAATTCTCAAGAATTTTATCTAATGAAAACAAATTCATGCAAATAAAATATACCATCATATTTTACACAATATATGTCACGGTTACATATATATAATTTTTTTTTTATTTTTCCTTCGTATCGTCGTTATTTGTCTTTAAAACAAAGGTTTATTTCAAAAAATATTGTGAAAGCTCACATATCATACATATAATAAAGTTTTGTATTTACATGAAATCTCATAAGCAAAATTTTATCACTGGACACAAGTTCATCATACATATTTTCCTTCGTGTTATCGTTATTTGTCTTTAAAACGAAGGATTACTCCGATTTCATGAAAATTCAATTTTTTTATGATAAAACCTTGGTACACATGAAAACTCATAAAATAAGTTTTATCACTGGACCTAGGTTCATATAAAAAAAAATCTCTCCTAAATCAGGGATTATAGTTAGTTTTAAAAACTAACGATTGAACGAACATACGTTTTTCAAAAACGAGGGTTTTTTCATAAAACTAACACTAATATACACACATGTATATAACTTCATCATGATAAAAGCATGAACAACTCATGAGGATCACAAACTCACACTAATATACACACATGTATTTCGCTCGGTTCGAGGAGTCTCCTTCGTACGGTCGTCTCCTCAATTCCTTAAAAACCAACAAATCATTTTTCCCCATCAATTGATGAGTTGATGATCTCGTGTTGTCAGTTTGACGTGAGATTGATGATAATGATGATGATTCAATCATGATTCAGAGACTTATTTATATTGTTGGAATTGTAGACACCATGATTCCATGAAGTGTGACAGTTGATGGAATCAAGGAGTGGGGAAGTGGAGATCGTGTTTGAAACCAGTTTCTCAACGTGTGGATACTTGGTCGATTTTCCACCCACTACCTCGTGAATTCCTTCAACTGATTGCACGAATTGCTCACATTCCATCGTGTGTTTGAACACACGTGCCGTAGACCGCCAGACCAAAACCCTAAGTGATATCCCCCCAAGTGACACGATTGACATCTCGTGGTTTGTTAGTCAATTGATGACTTCGTGGTTTGATGGGACGATGAGTCCATGTAGTCGTTGAGTTGAACATGATGTTCTGAAACTCGTGAATTGAACATGTCATGAGACAGAGGTATAGTTCTTACGATGAAGTGAGCAAGTATTGCTCATTCGGCGGATCGTTGAATATTGATTGTTGAACCAATATTCCTTGGTTTGAACAAATATTTATCATCTGAGCAAGTGTTGTTCATGTGATGAATTGTTGAATATTTGATCGTCTGAGCATGTGTTGCTCGTCTGATGGATTATTAGCAGCGTACCAAAAATATTAATTAGAATACTGGTCGTTGAACCGAGCATAATTAATAAAATTAATGACATGAGGTCGTCATAAAATTATTAAGGTTAGAATCTGGAATGATGATCTTTGGATTCAGAAACCCTAATTTGATCAATTCATGATCAATTCATGGTTCGTCAGAATTTCAACTATGGGACGAAGGTGAGAAAACCTAAATAATTATGACGAGGCGAGGGATCGACCATGGAGTCATGAAACCGGCCCTGGGTTGTCCCATGACCGCCTGACGATCACTTCATGAAAATACAAAGTGTTTGGGAGAGTTTTGGACCTAATACGAGCAATTGTGCGAATTATGTCAAAATTGTGAAAATTGATGGGACCGGCTTCCGTGAGCCAAAGATCCAATCTTGGTCGGTCAAGATAGCGTGCTCGTGTCCCCAAGGCGTCCGCATCTCAGTCCTGAGAATTTTGATATTTTCTGGCGTGCAATTGAGCATCCATTCGAGAAAATATGCCAAAATTAGGGTTTCGACGAAACTGAGGAAAACACCATGAGATGATGAAAAATAATTATAAAATAAGGAATGAGGAGGCGTGGGACCGCCGTGGTCAAGGCATGGTCGGCCGGCCGTGACCAAGGTCCCGTGGTGCCTTTTCCTTAATTTTATAATATTTTAATGATTTTATGAAAAAATCATGAATTTTGAGAAATTTGATGAATTTAGGGAGTTTCCATGAATTGAAGGAGTTTTCATGAGTTCAAGGAAGAAAAAAATATTAAAATAATAAAAAACAAGGGCGTGTGGGACCGTGGAAGGCATGGCCGGCCGGCTAGGGCCCGGTCCCACGAGTTTTCCTAATTTTTTAATATTTTTAGGTATTTTGATGATTTGAGGGAATTTTTCCTAATTTGAGAGAAATACCATGAAATCAAGGAATTTGATGAATTCAAGGAAAACTAATAATAAAATAATAAAACAAAGGGGCGTGTGGGACCGGCTAAGGCATGGCCGACCGGCCAAGGCCCGGTCCCATAAGTTTTCATAATTTATTTTATTATTATTTGATGATTTGTGCAAAAATACCATGAAATCAAGGAGTTTTTTCATGAAATTAGAGAAATAATAATAATAATAATAATAATAATAATAAAATAATAAGGAACCGTGGGTGTGGGGCCGGTTGGGAGTTGGCCAATGGTCACGCCCCACACTCTTTTCCTTAATTTTATATTATTTTTTATGGATTTATGGAAGTACCATGAAACCGAGGAGTTTCCTCAAGACGAAGGAGATTTGATAAAATGAGAGAATTTTCATCAAATCATGGAAAATAATAAAAATGCATTAAAAATATAAAACTGGCGTGGGATTGACCGCGACACGGTCGGTCGGTCGTGTGTCCGTGCTCACAGCACCCTGGTCAATATTTTTAGTTATTTATTATTTCTTCTCTATTTTGCATAGGTTCATCGTTTCGTTGTATTTTTGAAATACTCGTTCGTGCGGTGACTGTTAGTATATCATCGTTGAATACACCTTCACCATTTGAATCGCGGCTTACTTAGAGGTAGCTCAGACGCCCGGTTGTTGATTATTTATTACTAATTGTTGAATTCAGTGGAGAATAATTCACAAAACTGAGTAATAAGATGTTTATTATTAATTCGTAGGATCAGCTGAGGATTCAACTACGAACTCAGAATAATAAATTGAGCATTACCATTCTATGGGATCGTAGATTCGACCATATAATCGAAGTAATCAAGGTTCATCTATTACCATTTATGAGACCAGTTGTGGATTCGATCATGAAATCGGAGTAATGAGATAATATAGTTATTGCTATTCTATGAGATCAAGATGTGGATTCGATCATAGAATCAGAACAATTGTTATTGTCATTCCATGGGACCAGTCGTGGATTCGACCATGGAATATGAGCGATTGTAATTAGGAATAATTAACTTTGTGGCTCTATACTAGCAGAGCAAGCTGTCTAGGAGCATTAATTATCCTGATACGAGCTTGCCGGTAAGTCATATCCTTTATATAGTCAGGGTAAACTTGTTGTTTGTTCCTGAAGACGTTATCGCTCTATACTAGCAGAGCAAGCTGTCTAGAAGCCGTCCATCTCGTGATTCTATATATAAATAATCACTGAAAGTATTCAGTATTCATGAGATATGCCGTTGTCCAGTCGTGAGACTACATATCTACATGTACTCTGAGAGAAAGTACTCTCCGTTGAGAATTCGATGAGAGACCCGTGTCTCGATACTCACGTCTGATTGCTGAATCAGACTTCGTATAATTATGAGTTTACGAATTTAGCCTTTGTCGAAAATCCACCATCTACAACATATCAACGTAGTATTATTGTGAAAGTTGTGATACAATTGAACTTTGATGCTGTGTAATAATACTATGACTCGGTATAACAATAATTGAGAACAATTGTTTTCTTATTGTTATGGATACAGATCTTCAACAACTATGATGCTGCGTTGAATATCTTTAAATCATTAGAGTGCTTGGAAGTGACGAAGATTTAGAGTAATGTTGAAGAACCAAGAGGATCATGCATGTGGAAGAGAAGTTGCAAAGTTTATTTATTTTGTATTCCATATGTATTGATAGTTTTGTCACTAAAATTGACAAAGGGGGAGATTGTTAGAGCACTGCTCGGTCGAACTCGCAAGCGTTGCTATCTCAAGCTAGTTTGTCAAGTTTAATTGCCAAAACTATAAGTCTTGATTTCTAGTCTACTAATATCTATGTGAGAGTTAAACTTTTTCTCGGATTTAACTAAACCCGTTAATTAAATTCTACTCGAGTGCCCGAGTCTCTAATACTCGAGTGTTTTCTTAACATTGCCTCAACGATAAATGTTGGTACTAGAAAGAAAATACAGCCCTAGTTCAAACCGATGGAGTGCCTTGATAGGCATATATGCATGATGTACACATGTTACATTCGTATACAGTCAAGGGCACCTTTGTAAATTTATCTTAAAACCAAACTAAAAGGAACACAGAGAAGAAGTTAAGGTAGATATTCTTTCCCTTTCTTTGGTTGGTCTCTCTGTGATTGTCGCCCTCTGAGACTGAATTGAAAATGGGGTGTTCGTTCAGTCTCATTTTATGCATGTGTTTATTTTAAATTCAAGATGAGAAAAGGGAATTTAGGTCTTCTTATTCTGGATCTCTGAACAAAGGAGGACTTCAAATTCTGATTGATTTAGAGTGAGGTTAAGTATGATTAGATGGGTTCACATTCAAATAGAGACGGGGGTTTCACTGGCAAGAAACCGGTGAGGGGGTGTAAGGGTCACAGGCGTACTGCCATTATTTTTGTGGATGCATGATACATATTGAGAATCAGTAAATGTCTGGGACTGTTGGGTTATGTTCAAAATCGAAGATTCAGGTCAATAAATCTATGGAAAGGATTCGAATCTATACAACGAGGTCACCTTCTCAGCACAAATATCTGCACGTCATCTGTTTGATGAAAAGCGTGAAAGAGAAATAAAAAAACGGTGTATAGCTTGCTAGTCCAGCAGTTCCTCTTCTCGTAGAGCAGCTTAGATCCACCTGAAAACTCACTGTAAGTTGGCTTTGTTTCTTAAAACTCCTTGTACTGCTCTTGGATGTATTTTTGTCTTCTCGAATTTAATCCATGGAGGTTGAGAGAGATTTTTGAAGACAAAGATGGGAGGTCAATCACCATTAAAGTTCAAGATAGGTAATCTTAACTTTTCCCTGTAGTTGGATTCAATTCTTGAGCTAATGGAAAGTCCATCTTAACATACCACCTGTTAATCCTTATTATCTTCACGCCATTGATAAACCAATTTCAATGTATATGGGATGTTAGCATGTATGGTTAAGATGCATGATTTAATTGAAAATATAGTCATAATCATCTTTGAATTGTCGACACAGTAAAATCTCTCATTCTCGTAAGCTAGTAAATGAATTCATATACATTGTCATAATCTGGTAATGCTAGTAAATGAATTCATTTGGAGGTTGCAATATTTTGAAGCTAAACCAGTAACCCATGACTGGTTTGCATATATACATGACTGGTTATAAAAGTTCGCATATGTGATCGCTACGGGATGTAAATGACTTTGCCTTAGGATGAACTTAAAATGCAGATCATGGTATTAGTGAAGTGAACATGAGAAGGATATTGCGGCGCTCATAACAGGATTATTGATGGGAATAGGATTCCAATGTCATTTGTTGAAAATGTTATGCTGTGTTGCGATCTAGATCACGACTTAACAAAAATAAGTAGAGGAAGTGTTAATCGTCATTAGTGTTTTAAATGTAATTTGTACTTACTGTATTTTCTGCCTTTCTTTTGGAATTACATTTATGAAGTATTAATCCATTGAGTTCTTCCGGGCTCAGACTAAGTAAAATGTATTATGTGTGTTAGACTAATTTATAATGGCTAATGTAGTCATGGATAAAATATATATGTGGTCTGATTTCTTGGCTGTGAACATTCGTGGCCTAAATCTCTTATATACGTACGGTGACTACTAGCTTATGGAGGTGATAGAGAATTAAACTTAATTGTTTAATTATTTTGAACGTATGGCTAGGTTGAGTACCTGCCACTAATTTCAGTTAGATTATTCAATTATTTTATATTGATATATAATGTCATTTAGGGAATGAGACATGTCTAATTATGAGCAGTAAAGTACTTGATGAGTTTTAGTGGGGAATTTGGTATGTTCTTGCTATTTGGTGGATAGAAAACTAGAAATTGATTGACCCTTGCTTGTGAATAAGCAATCAAGTTGTATGTTTTAGTGGGGAAATGATGGGTCTACAAATGAGACTTTCTGAATTAGCCTTTGATGTCACTCTACAATTTTCGGTTGACGGCATTTGTGCTGTGCTGGACAATAGATGGATTTGTCTGAAATATATTTAATGATTTCTTCTTTTTTTATATATATTTCAAAGCATGATCCAAGACTTTCTTCTTATGAGATTATGAATATGGGTAACTCATTTCGGTAAGCAAATGCCGGTTTATCAAAATTGTATTTGATTTCTTCTAAATGTCTTAATAAGTAAATGTCTATCACTGTTGTTTATTCATTTGCTTTGCGGACATCTAGTATTAAGAAATGGTGAGAATTTTCTTAGACCCTGTCGTAGTGACGACAAGTCATTTCATTCCTTGCTTCCATCTAGCTGTCGTGGAATATTTGAGATGGATATGTAGAGACTTTTAACTTTTGCGAATGTGCTTACTGTACGACCTGTAGGAGTTATATATATATCTACTGGCTTGAGGATGATTTCAGAAAGTACAGAAGCCTTCATATATTGTTACATCCAGTATCTCTTTTGTGCAATAATATGTATCTCGTTAAGTATGTATAATTTAGGGTCAGTAGTGTCTGATATTGTTAGCGTATACGCTGGGTAATTGATGTATTGATTTGAGACCCTTGTTTACTGTCCTAATTTTTTTAGCTATGACAATATACGTTTGCTTACTTGTTTATGTGTATCACAAATGGTGGACTCTAATCCCTTAGTTTCTCACCTGGTTGTTGAGAGGTTAAATATTTCTTCTTATTGGGAGTATACACAAGATATTGTCAAATTGGGTCTATATGCTAGGAGTTGAATTGTCTGTTTGCATAATGTCATGGATGCTAAGCCAGAATTGAAAATGCATAGTATTATATAGAATGCAGAATTTAGCATATATTTGAATGGAAGGTGTTCCGGGGAACCTTGAAGTGCAAGTATGGCCTAGGTCTCTAGGTCATATGCTCGAGGATATTAGTCAGGGATAGTTATTGCTATGCCGTTTATATTGTATTATCCACACTATCAAATGGTAAGAGATAATTGCTACTGGTATGGGTAGTTCATATTATCTAAAGACGAACTACGGTAGTGCTTGATCCCTTCGAGCAACGGAGAGGGTACGTAGGCAGCCGCGATGCGGATCAGCACAACATTACAAGGATTGTTCATATCATCTGAAAGTGATGGTTGCTGCTTGGCAATTCATACCATCTCTTCAGAGGTGATTGCAATCTTGGCAAATATATATTATTGGCATGAGGTGGTTGTAGTACTGGCTATTTATAGTACCTAATAAAGATGTAATTGTTGTCTCTCCAAGATAATCCATATCATCTGATAACTGTACAACCCACAAGACAAGAGATGATTATTACTGTTCAAAATAGTTCATATCATTTGTCTTGGCTTGGGAGTTAAGCAATGGTTGTTATCTTACGAGGTGACTCATACCATATGAGGATAAAGAATGGTAGCTGCACATGATGGCAGTTAATATCATTGATCTAGAGATGATTACTAACTCTTTGAGTAGTTCATATCATCTGAAAAAAGATCGTCAGTTGAGCTTGACCAAGTACTGTGAGTTGTCAGGCGAGAAATGGCACCCCACCTACGGGTGGCTACCCGGAAGACTGTTTGATAACAGTGGCTGGTATCGGACTACCATGGCATTGAATTACCGTTTTTTTTTATAACGGCGCGTTCTGTCAGGCCTTAATTGGCACCCCATATACGGGTGGCAACCCGGAAGACCGTTTGTTTGATAACGGTGGCTGGTATCGGACTACTCTGGCAAGAGATATTGTATCCTCACAGAAAAATGATGAAATTCATTTGTTGGTTACGATGACACTTAAATCTTGGTAGTGGAATCATTAACTGGGTCCGAAAGATTGGTAATGTTGGCTCCTTGAGTGGCATATCAGAGAGTCGGAGCTTGCCAAGCAGGCCGTAACTCGACCCGTTGGGAATGAAAATTCTCTGGTCTGTCACAAGCTAAGTCTCGGATTAGGATAGAAAGTGTAGTTGAGTTCTAGACTCCATGGTGTTCATCATGCAAAGACGAAGAACTACTCAAGGAACTGGTGGAACTTCATCGACAAAAAGGTATGTGGAGACTTGAACTTATCTATCACTCAAAAGTATACTTTATCTCCTATCTTGGGACAAAAGTCGTATTGCTATATAGACTATGATTATACACGTGTACTATTTCTAGCTGAGTTTATCTTGCTTATCTATTTCTCAAAATATGTGTTGGTAAGCTTTTCGCTTTGGCCAAGTTCATCTTTACTAGTAACGAAAGTCATATTAGTTTCGATTACTTGAAAATCGCTTTTGACGAAAAATAGTTTGTGAATAACAACAATATAACGTCCTCTAAGAATGTTTCAATGATTGAAATGAGAGTTTAGAATACATAACCATGGTTGGATATAAACATTGTGAGACAACTCATATGTGTGTAAGTCCAATATCCTCGAACCAAAGTATGCGTACTTTGCTGCTCAGGATAACCGGAACTAAAGTCTGCGTACTACCGGAAGTTCACATCACGTGAATTTCTGTTGGAGTTTGTGAATTGAAAACAAACTTAATCCGGGTACTTAAGTCCGCGTACCAGTATGCATACTTAAGTAGGTTATTTTCTAAAAATAGTTTAATTCGTGAACTATAAGATATTTATATATTAAGTAATGCAATCTTTGCAAACCGTGGCTATAATGTTCATGAATCCATTCGAGTAAATCAAAACTTTTTTTGTTTCGCTTGTGTCTTGTATACTTCTATGACATCTAAGCAATTGAAAAACTCTCTAACTAGTTCATTTGAGTCATTTGAACTAGTTGTGGTAAAGAAGAATAAGGTTGATATGAAAGTGCTCATATGGCTAACCTATGGTTAACTACCGTTGAACCAACGACTTGTACACGTTTAGATACGGTTACTCAAACCTAAATGAAGTTACATTTCATGTGTGTATAACAAGCTAAGTTCGATCGAACAGTTGAAAGATATTAGCTTGCATCTACTCAGGTTTTCATCTAACGGTGAATACTGAATGCTTTGTTACCAAGGTAACTTAGATTGCAAACCTTGATTTGAAGACTATATAGGAGAACTCTAACAACTGGGAAACCTAATCCCCAAATCTCTTGCGTGATACTAGTTGTAAGCTAGAGTCGATTCTCCTTTAACCTTAGATTTCTATCGAGACCCTATAGGTTAACGACTTAAAGACTTCATTGGGATTGTGAAGCCAGACCCAACTATTTTCTCTGTAGTTGCGTGATCTGATCTTGCTGTGTCTATCGTATTTGTGTACAATCGTAAGGATTGGCTTGAGATTAATTTCTCCAATAGGCAAGATAGAAAAGTAGTCACAAACTCTTCGTCTCATCGTTTGTGATTCCACAATATCTTGTTTCGCTAGTCGATTAAGATTATTGTGAGGTAATTGATATTTCTAGGCTGTTCTTCGGGAATATAAGTCTGGTATATCAATTGGTTCCTCTTCACCTTGATTTAGCAAAAGACAGAACAAAACTCGTAGGTATTTCTGTGGGAGACAGATTTATCTATTCCTGTAGACTTTTCTGTGTGAGACAGATTTTTTTATTAAAGTCTTCGACTTTGGGTCGTAGCAACTCTTAGTTGTGGGTGAGATCAGCTAAGGGAATCAAGTGCGTAGTTTCCTACTGGGATCAGAGACGTAAGGAGTGCAACTGTACCTTGGATCAGTATGAGATTGATTGGGGTTCAACTACAGTCCAGACCGAAGTTAGTTTGTAGTAGGCTAATGTATGTAGCGGCTTAATACAGTGTGTGTTCAATCTGGACTAGGTCTCGGGGTTTTTCTGCCTTTACGGTTTCCTCGTTAACAAAACTTCTGGTGTCTGTGGTATTTCTTTTCCGCATAATATTTTGTTGTATAATTGAAATATCACAGGTTGTGCGTTGAATCGATCAATTGGGAAATCCAACCTTTGGTTGTTGATTGTAATTGATTGATCCTTGAACACTGGTCTTTGGTACCATTCAAGTGATTTCTCTTGTATTCAATTAGACCCGCAGATTTCTATTTGCTTGAGTAAGTATTGAATCGAGAAATTGAGATATAACTCTTGGATATACTTTTTATAAGATTGAGTCTGACTGTCTAGTTGATTCTCTTAAATGTATATTGGAGTTGGTCCATACATATTTCTAAGCGAAATATTGGGTGTGGTTGTTAGACCCTCGCTTTTTCAAAGTGTCTAATAACACTACAAATATCAGTTGTTCTACTGATAATGGAAGTAATCCTTGAAGATATAAGCTCAGAAAATGGAATCCAAGTGATTCCGACTCTTTGAAAAGAATCTTAAGAGCTCCGTGTCTTTCTTCTCAAGGAAACCCTTCTTCAGAAAAACGTATAAATAAAGAGGATTTTTCGAACTCCCTTGTTTCAAAGGAAATTAGATTAATTCCTCAATAAAGCAAAGAAAACAAAGACAATGTCAAAGCTAATCTCGATATTCACCTTCTGATAATAGTGATGAGACTCTGTCTCATTATGTTGATTAACCTCGACAGATGAGTTATTGGAACTGACTTCAGAGTTACAAGGACTTTACATATATCAAAGATTACTTTGATATCAAGATTACTCAAGTTGGACTCTTGATTGACTAATTCGAGCAACATCTCTTCAGGAAAAGGATTAAGTGATTGGCAGATTTTGTTCAATTAGTTTAATTCATTCCACAACAGTATCCATCTACGTGCTCTAATCTGTGGTGATACACTAAGTTTATTGAGCTGAGGTATGTTGTTATGAGAATAGGAAACTTGCCTTTGTTTAGCTGTCAACCCGTAAACTCCTCTTGTTCTGGACCGTAACCGGTTCACAGATCTTAATTTAGAAGAGATAAACCCTAGGGTTTCCTTATAAAAGGAGGTAGAGAATGCATATTGTTCATAAACCTTTGGTTGAAAGAATACTTAGTCGAGTTCTAATTTTTTTTATCTCTGAAATATGGAAAGCTCAAAAAGACCTCATGAAACCATTGTTCTTGATGAAAGCGACTCGAAGGAGGAAAGTTCTTTCCATGAAAGGATGCTGAAAAAGATTGCTTTAAGGAAAGAACATAACTCCTGGATTTTGGATTCCTTTAGGGTTCTAACTCATGCTCAATATGACTCTAAGATTGAGATTGATAACCTACAATTGCAATTAAATCAGCTCATCGATGGTCAGTTCAAGAAGATTGAAAAGCAAAAAGTCGTGATTAGAAACCAGAAAAAGGTTATCTCAGAATATAAAAAACTTAGACAGTACATTCGTATTGTAAATCAGAAGGTTTGTGTGTTATGTCAATAACACAACGCATCAACCATTCAAAGAGTGAAAGATGTTGGCGAGTCATTCTTCGATGGAGTTGCAGAAAGGTATGAAGTCTAAGATTTTGAAATACATGTTATTTCTTTTGTTTCTTTTTATTTATCTAGGAGACTTCTTGTAAGAATATATTCTTACCTTTGAGAAGTATAACTAGGGTTTGGTATAGCAAAAATTGTGATTACACAAGCTATTTCAAACAATTTTCATCTTAGATTTCTTTAGATTTATTTAGTTAAATTCTAGAGTTGTTGGAAGATGAACTTGCATTATGTAATCATTATTGGTTTAGTTATTGCAAAAGTCTTATGAAATATTTGTGCCATTACGTTTTTGTAAATCAACTAATATTTCATATATGCTCAGAAGCTAAATCTATTATATTTTTTTATAAACGGAAAATATAACAAACTCTTTGAGAATTTTCTCGCAATATTGATCTACTTGTGATCACACTTTTGTGTTATTACTGCTTGCCACACTCCGTAAGATTTTCTTATGTTTAGTCATATCGATCAAAAATTATATTTTTTTCCGTAACTGGCATAGAGATTATTTTAATTTGATTTTCGGATACAAATCATTGTGATTTGTTAATGTCCAATAAAATCCTTCTTTTTATAAAGCAAGGTCACTCATGATATTATCTGGGAATGACATCAAATGGGGGAGAGTTCTTAAATGAACTTGTGCTTAATTGCTATATCTTTGTGGGGAGTGTGGCTGTGGAATTTGAAAGGGGATACTTGTATCTTAAATCTCCTAGATGAGCGATAACTAACTCTTACTATGTGATATCATCTAAAAAAATTGATATGAGGAATTGCATTTTAACTATGTTATAATGTAGAATCTCAAAGCTTCCTTAAGACTTGACATATCTTTTGATTGTATTCATTACGATCCCGCGATTTTTGTACCTTTGTTAATTTTATTGACAAAAAGGGGGAGAATTATTTAGTATTTTCATACTACATACATATGGTTTACAGATCATTATGTAAGAGGGAGTGAATCAATAATGTATAGGCTTTACCTATTATGCAAAAGATGTAAGTATTGATTAAGGGGGGGAAACATATCACCGTAGTATTACTTCAGAGTTGGGACACAATTGAACTTTGGAGAAATGAATAATATTATGTTTCTGTATAACGACGATTGGGAATATTATTTTCAAAAGTTGTTATCGTTATGGAATCGGTTCTTCAACAACAATGATGCTGAGTTGAACACGTTCAAAATCATTGCATCTAGAAATTACAAAGAGTTCAAGGAGTTGAAGATGCCAAGGAAATCAAGACATGTAGGATTCAAGAAGTTTTCGAACTCACAAGTGTTTCTATCTGAAGCTTGTCAAATTTAATTGTCAAAACAATATCTTGATTTCTAATCTACAATTAGTTAAGTCTCTGACTAGGATATAAATGTAGTTGAGAAACAGTGGATCATGGCAGTCATCAATGCGTTCTAACATTTGAAGGAGAATATCAACCGAATATTTTGGAGAACTTCATCAACAAAACGTAAGTAAAGACTGAACCACATATATCTACAGTTATATTCACTTTTCTATCGTTTGAGACAACGTCGCTTAACTAATTGGACTGGTATGCATAGACAATAGTTTTGAGCCGAGAACTAATTATCAAGTTAGCGGACTTCTCGAAATATAATGACTAAGCTTAATGAATATTTATTCATGCTTGATGAATTTAGGTTAAGGACAATTTATTTTTCGGAATCAAAATCATGATTCAAGTTTTATCCTTCGAGAATAGCCTGGAACAGTGATATGTGTCATTGATATTATTCGGGAATGTTTCAAATCTATTTAGAGAGAAATATAGAACTACTATATGTTAGAGCACTGCTCGGTCGAAATCATAAGTGTTGCTATCTCAAGCTTGTTTGTCAAGTTTAGTTGTCAAAACTATGAGTCTTAATTTCTAGTCTACTTATAGCTATGTCTCGGATTAGGATAGAATTTGTAGTTGAGCTTTAGACTTCACGACGTTCATCGATTAAAGACGAAGAACTACTAAGGGGAGCTTGTGGAACTTCATCAACAAAAGGTATGGGGACACTTGAACTCATCTATCACTTAGAAGTCTATTTGAAAGGTATGGGGATACTTTTATCTCCTATTGAGACAAAAGTCGTATAGCTATATAGACTTTACATTATACACAGTTGATATTTCGAGCCGAGTTTAACTCGCTTACATATTTCTCTAAATATGTGTTGGTAAGCTTTAACCAAGTTCATCTTTTATTCTTGACGAAAGTCAAAAGATGATCATGTGAAAATCACATGGTAACATCTTATATGATTTGTGTGAGACAGTCATTTGATGTAGACTCGGAATGTTTCGTATTGATCATTTGATCACTTGAAAATTGCATTGAAGCTAATAGTTTATGTGAGACAACTACTCTCGTCTTCCAAGAATGTTTCAATGATTAAAATGGGAGTTTAGAACAATTAACCATTGATTGGGTATAACACAGTATGCGTACTTGTATGCTAACTGTTGCAAGTGTATTCCAAGTCCGGGAATTTAGTATGCATATCCGTATCGTACTGATTCAACAGTTTAAGTCCGAGAAATATAGTATGCATACCCGTATGCGTACTGATTTCAACTGAGTTCGGTCATGAACGACAGTATGCATGCCCGTTTGCATACTGGCGAACAAGACCAAGTCCGGGAACTTAGGTATGCTTACCTGTTTGCATACTTGAGTGGGTTAAGGTCTAAAATCGGTTAAGTACGTTTACATACTCATGAAAAAATACATTTATATAATAAGGAATGCAATCTTTGCAAACCGTGGATATAATGTTCATGAATCCATTCGAGTGAATTAAAACCGATTTTTCTTCATTTGTGTCTTCTATACTTCTATGAGAATATAAACAATTTAACAACTCTATAACTAGTTTCATTTGAGTCATTTGAAATAGTTGTGATTAAGATGAACAAGGTTGATATGAAAGTGTTCATATGGCTAACTTCGGTTAGCTATTGTTGAGCGAACTATGTGCACACGTTTGGGTACGGTTACTCATACCTAAATGAAGTCACATTTAATTTGTGTATAACAAGATAAGACAATTTAACGGTTGAAAGATATTAGCTTGAATCTAATAAGGTTTTCATCTAACGGTGAATATTGAATGCTTTTTTACCAAGGTAACATTGATTGTAAACCCTGATTTGAAGACTATATAAGGGAGAACTCTAGAAACAAGGAAACCTAATCCCCACACCTCTTGTGTGATACTAGTTGCGACTAGAGTCGATTCTCCTTTAACCTAGGTTTTTCCTAAAACCATTATAGGTTAACGACTTAAAGACTTCATTGGGATTCTGAAGCCAGACCCAACTATTTCCTCTGTAGTTGCGTGTTCTGATCTACTTTGTTCGTTCTATCGTATTGAGTATTAACTTCTCTGAGATTTGCTCGAGATTTAATCTCCGATAGGTAAGATAAAAAGTAATCAGAAAGCTCTTTGTCTCATTTATTGTGATTCCACAATATCTTGTTCCGCTACCATACAGTTAAAATTATTGTGAGGTGATTGATATTACTAGGTTGTTCTTCGGGAATATAAGTCTGGTGTATCAATTGGTTCCTGTTCACCTTGATTTATCAAAAGACGGAACAAAAACTCGTATGTATTTCTGTGGGATACATATTTATCTATTCAATAGACTTTTTTGTGTGAGACAAATTTGTTTATCAAGTCTTCGACTTTGGGTCGTAGCAACTCTTAGTTGTGGATGAGATCAGCTAAGGGAATCAAGTGCATAGAGTCCTGCTGGGATTCAGAGGCATAAAGAACGCGACTGTACCTTAATCAATGTGAGATTGGCTAGGGCTCAACTACATTCCAGTTTGAAGTTAACTTGTAGTAGGATATAGTCTGTAGAGGCTTAATACAATGTGGTGTTCAAATCAGGACTAGGTCCCGGGGTTTTTCTGCATTTGTGTTTTCCTCGTTAACAAAGCTTCTGGTGTCTGTGTTATTTCTTTTTCGCATTATATTTCTATATAATTGAAATATCACAGGTTGTGCGTAGTTCAATCAATTAGATAATTCAAACTTTGGTTGTTGATATAAATTGATTGACACTTGAACATTGTGAGAAAGCGGGGGTCTAACAACCACACCCAATATTTCTCTTAGCAATCTATATGGACTAACTCCAGTATAGTTTTAAGAGAATCAACTAGACAGTCAGACTCAATCTTATTAAAAGTATATCAAAGAGTTATATCTCTCTTTCTCGATTCAATACTTACTCAAGAAAATAGAAATATGAGAGTCTAACTGAATACAAGAGAAATCACTTGAACGGTACCAAAGACCAATGTTCAAGGATCAATCAATTTCAATCAACAACCAAAGGTTGGATTTCCCAATTGATCGATTCAACGCACAACCTGTGATATTTCAATTATATAACAAAACATAATGCAGAAAAGAAATAACACATACACCAGAAGTTTTGTTAACGAGGAAACCGCAAATGCAGAAAAAACCTGGGACCTAGTCAAGATTGAACACACACTGTATTAAGCTGCTACAAACACTATCCTACTACAAACTAACTTCGGTCTGGACTGTAATTGAACCCCAATCAATCTCACATTGATCCAAGGTACAATTGCGCTCCTTACGTCTCTGATCCCAGCAGGATACTACGCACTTGATTCCCTTAGCTGATCTCACCCATAACTAAGAGTTGCTACGACCCAAAGTCGAAGACTTTAATAAACAAATCTGGATCACACAAAAAAGTCTACGGTAATAGATAAATTTGTCTCCCACATAAATACCTACGAGTTTTTGTTCCGTCTTTTGATAAATCAAGGTGAACATGAACCAATTGATAACCCGGAATTATATTCCCGAAGAACAACCTAAAAATATCAATCACCTCACAATAATCTTAATCGACTAGCGAAAGAAGATATTGCGGAATCACAAACGATGAGACGAAGGTGTTTGTGACTTCTTTTATATCTTTCCTATCGGAGAAATCAGTCTCAAGCCAATCTTACGATTGTAGTCAAATACGATAGAAACAGCAAGATCGGATCACGCAACTACAAAGAAAATAGTTGGGTCTGGCTTCACAATCCCAATGAAGTATTCAAGTCATTAACCTACAGGGTCTCGAGAAGAAACCTAAGGTTAAAGGAGAATCGACTCTAGCTAATACAACTAGTATCAGACAGAAAGTGTGGGGATTAGGATTCCCAGTTGCTAGAGTTCTCCTTTATATAGACTTTCAAATCAGGGTTTGCAATCAATGTTAGCTTAGTAACAAAGCATTCAATATTCACCGTTAGATGAAAACCTTATTAGATTCAAGCTAATATCTTTCAACCATTAGATCGAAACTTAGCTTGTTACACACAAATGAAATGCACGTTTATTTAGGTTTGTGTAACCATACCCAAACATGTACACTTAGTTGGTTCAACAGTAGTTAACCAAATGGTTAGCCATATGAGCACTTCCATATCTACCATATTCTTCTTTACCACAACTAGTTCAAATGACTATAATGAACTAGTTAGAGAGTTGTTCAATTGCTTAGATCTTATAGAAGTATACAAGACATAATCGAAGCAAAAACTATTTGATTCACTCGAATCAATTCATGAACTTTATAGCCACGGTTTGCAATTATGCATTCCTTAGTTTATATAAGTTTACGTTCACGAATAACCGTTTTTAGAAAGTAACCATCTTAAGTACGCATACTGGTACGTGGACTTAAGTACCCGGAATAAGTTTGTTTTCAGTTCACAAACTCCAGCAGAAATTCACGGGACGTGAACTTCCGACAGTGCGTGTACTGGTACGCGGATTTTAGTTTCAGTTTTCCTGAGCAGCAAAGTACGCATACTTTTGTTCAAGGAATAAGGACTTACACACGTATGTGTTACCACACAATGTTTATATCCTTCCAAGGTTATATATTTTAAACTCTCATTTCAATCATTGAAACATTCTTAGAGGACGTTATATAGTTGTTGTTCACAAACCATTTTTCATCAAAGCAATTTTCAAGTAATTGAAACTTAATATGACTTTCGTCACTAGTAAAGATGAACTTGGCCAAAGCGAAAGCTTACCAACACATATTTCGAGAAATAGATAAGCGAGATAAACTCGGCTCAAAATAGCAAATGTGTATAATCAAAATCTATATAGCAATACGACTTTTCTCTCAAGATAGGAGATAGAGTATATAGACTTTTGAGTGATAGATAAGTTCAAGTCTCCACATACCTTTTAGTCGATGAAGTTCCACCAGTTCCTTGAGTAGTTCTTCGTCTTTGTATGATGATCGCCATGGAGTCTTGAGCTCACTACACTTTATATCCTAGTCCGAGACTTAGATATAAGTAGACTAGAAATCAAGACTTATAGTTTTGATTACTAACATTGACTAACATGCTTGAGATAGCAACGCATGCGAGTTTGACCGACCAGTGCTCTAACAATATCCCCCTTTGTCAATTTTAGTGACAAAACTATCAATACATATGGAATACAAAATAAATAAATAAACTATTGTAGCTTCTCTTCCACATGTCTGATCTCCTTGGTTCTTCAACATTACTCGAAATCTTCGTCACTTCCAAGTACTCCAATGATTCCAAAGGTTGTAAGTTTAGCATCATCGTTGTTGAAAATCCGTAGCTATAACAATGAGAAAACAAGAATTCTCAATCATTGTTACACAGTGTCATAGTATTATTACACAGCATCAAATTTCAATTGTATCACAACTTCGACAACAATACTATGATGATATGTATCACTCCCCCTTAGTCAATACTCCATCTCACATGGAAACCACTCCCCCTTACATAATGATCCGAAAACCATATGTATTTGTAGTGTGAACTACACATTAATTTTCCCCCTTTTTGTCAATAAAATTGGCAAAGGTACAAAAACTCGTGGGATCCTAATGAAATTTCCATATAGACATTCCACAGCCGCACTCCCCACAAAGATTTCATCAAGGAGTTTATAAAGATACAAGATAACCCCTATAATATTCCACAGCCGCACTCCCCACAAAGATTTGGCAATTAAGCACAAGTTCAATTAAGAACTCTCCCCCATAAAATGTCATTCCCGAAAGACTAACAAGAGCGACCTTATTTTCACCAGAAAATAAGGATTTATTTGGACGTAACAAATCACATACGAATATGAACTTGAATCCAAAAATACTCAATTAAATTAACCACAAGAAAACCCATGATTAATTTAATCGGAAATGCTCAATGTAAGAGAACTTACGGAGCCGCACAGTATATACATAAAAAAAAATATGGATCAGGGAAGATCAATACTTCGGAATAGACAAGGATTCGTCCTATTTTCCATCACTATTTGCACAATGACATACAATAGACATAATCCTCGTAAACAAAAGTTCATCCTATCTTCCATCATATTTGCATAATGACATACAATAGGCTTAACTTTTGTAATGTCAAAAGTTCATTCATTCTTTTATCAATACATGCATATCGACATGTGAAAGACTTAACTTTTGACAAACTATGGGACAATCATAGTTCACGGACGCAAAACACATATCCCATAACAAATTGCAATATATAAAACCATAAAGATTAATACTGCAAAAATCATCTTCCAAACAATTTTTAGAATTTAAACAAATAAACCTAAAAACAATGAAGATGAAAACGTTGGACATAGCTATGTGTAATCACAATAATGGCTATTCCAAACACTAGTTATTCTTCCTAAAACACAAGAATAAAATTCTCATAAGAAGATTTACTAGATAAAATAAAATCAACAAGCTAAAGAACAAGGACAGACTCTTAAACCATCAAAACCGAATATGAACTGAAATCAAATAGACGATTCGGAATCCTCATGAGCCTTGAGGTCTTTGAGCTTGTGATTGACAGCATCTACTGCTTCTTCAGAGAAGATATCCTCATTGAGAAGATCTTTAACATGTGTCTTTATGAGACCAAGGTCAGAAGTAACCTTTTTCAACTGAGTTCTTAACACATCAAGACTCTTCAAGGTATCAACGAGCTGCAGTTTTGCTTCCTCAAAATATTTAAGAAAATCATGAATATCTTCAGCAGAAACCATATCCTCATTCTCAATATCATGATGTGTATAGGCATAGTAACATGAGGCATTAGGATGATCATCTTCTACTAGGGTTCTTTTATTCATTCTCTTGGACTCGAAACCAATACCTTTGTCAAGAAAACCTTTTGCAAAACTGCTAGAAGAAGACATCCTTGACAAATCACAAAATGTAAATCCCAGAGTATGCGTACGAGACTCAAGGGTTTTGGTATTTAAACGATTTCTTAGGGAAGGTAACTTTTAGGGTTTCTAAAAATTGATTCGTGACAGTAACACGTGTACTTGTACGAACACAACTTGACCCAATAACAAAGGTACGCAACCGGTCGTATTTCTACGACAAGACAAAATTTCTGCTATGTGAAAATTATCACAAGATTTTTTGGCTCAATAAATTTCATATCTCAGTAGAGAAAAAATTTTAGAGCACAAGAGTAGCAGGCAACGCAGTTGCAAAGAAAAACTTCTTCGAAAACGAGAAGGCAAAACGAGAAACCTCTTTAGACACAACTAATACTTAATCAAAGTTGTCTGCAGACAATAGTTTAACTATAAACGATTAGAAAATAGCTCAACTTAACAGAAAACAATTTTGACAAAAGTATACCTGATTATTAATACAACTTACCCAATAGGATTTTTATGAGTAAGTTCTCAACCCTTGTGATTAATTAGCACAAGAATGAGCTCTCAGCTCATTAAATGAACGAAGTTCATGGTTGAGTTTCTTTTTCCTTTAAAGTCTAGGAAAGAATCTCTTTTGACGTGAAAATTTTTCATAAAACTTACTGTCATCAAAATACGAGACATAGTTTGAGTTCTTACCAGAAGAATTTTGACTTGAGGAGGTTGACAACCTGTTGACAGTTTCTTTATAACCTTCAATTATCTCCTTCAGGTTATTTCTCATATCATCATTTTTGCTCTTTTCTCCTGGAATTTTTTTCATATCAAAGATAATGTGATCTCCTCTTTTATCAGAAGAAAAAGCTTGATCTTTCCTTAAACGATTTTTGTTAAGACGTCTGTTCTGCTTCTGAGTATTCGAGGAACTCATTGAACTGACTTTCCTGGTAGCATACACAGGGTAAGTACGAAAACCAATTGGTTTAGACATACGAATGTCAGTTACACCTTTGAGAATTAAGTCTAAGGTGTGTCGAAGTCGAACAATGGAATTATTATTCAACCTAGAGTTTCTCTTTAGCTTAACAATCCCTTTTAAATCACAAAAGAGTCATACTTTATGATCATAAGGGTGATTAGAAAGTTTCGGCCTAACATCATCGTTTGAAGATTTCTTCCTCCCATGTGATGTGCAACCTCCTTGATTAGAAGAGACTACAGGCGCCTCTTGTCCAATAGAAGGTAATTCCGATTTTTCTTCTGAACTGGAACTCTCTCAGTTGCAATCGGCGTAGATGGTATAGAGGACTTTTTGAAACATCCTTGAATCGAGAGTTTATTCAAGCGATGTTCAATTTCAAAAACATCCTTTTCAAGGCGTGCCTCAAGTAGAATACGTGAAGATTGAACTTCAACGTTTTTGGAATTGCAGTCTCTTACTACACCAAGAAGAACATTGACATGGTTTTTCAACCGATTAAATCTATCAGCTTGTATTCTAACAAGATTTAGGATCAGTTCACTCTCTTCAACTGTTTCTCTCTCATTAATAGAGATAAATTCTTTTGAAGGGTAATCGGAATAACACATGTCAGTGTCTATCTGTCTCGTCAGAACACTAGGTTCGTCTATATTTGAGATTGAAGAATCTTTCTGTTTAATAGATACAATAGAGACGAAAATTTTATTTATGGTGATGCGTTTATTAGAGATACTACTCTTGTCCATATAGTCAGATTGCTACAAACACAGACTTGTAAGGTCTTTAAATGTGTTTGCCGGCTCTGATACCAATTGAAAGGCGTGAGTCTAACAACCACACCCAATATTTCTGTAGATGGTGGATTTTCGACAAGGGCTAAAATCATGAACTCATAATTATACGAAGCTCTGATCCAGCAATCGACGTGAGTATTGATACACGGGTCTCTCATCGAATTCCCAACGGAGAGTACTTTCTCTCGAAGTACATGTAGATATGTAGTCTCACGACTGGACAACGACATATCTCATGAACACTGAACACTTTCAGTGATTATTTCTATATAGTATCAAGAGATGGACGGCTCCTAGACAGCTTGCTCTGCTAGTATAGAGCGATAATGTCTTCAGGACAAACAACGAGTTTACCCTGACTATATAAAGGATATGACTTACCGACAAGCTCATATCGGGATAATTAATGCTCCTAGACAGCTTGCTCTGCTAGTATAGAGCCACAAAGTTAATTATTTCTAATTAATATTAATTCTGTCGTGATATTCACTACTGAATTCCCAGAATAATCTATTATTGCTCCTACTCCATAGTCGAATCCACGACTGGTCCCATGGAATGGCAATAACGATTGCTCCTATTCCATGGTCGAATCCACGACTGGTCCCATGGAATGGAAATAAACAATTGTTTTGATTCTATGATCGAATCCACGGCTTGATCTCATAGAATATTAATAACTATATTATCTCATTACTCCGATTTCATGATCGAATCCACAACTGTTCTCATAAATGATAATAGATAAAACTTAATTACTCCGATTCTATGGTCGAATCTACGATCCCATGGAATGGTAATGCTCACTTTATTATTCTGAATTCGTAGTCAAATCCTCAGCTGATCCTATGAATTAATAATAAACATCTTATTACTCAGTTTTGTAAATTATTCTCCACTGAATTCCACAATTAATAATAATTAATCAACAACCGGGCGTCCGAGCTATCTCTAAGTAAGCCCCGACTTATATGGTGAAAGTGTATTCAACGACAATGCACTAACAGTCACCGCCCGAACGAGTATTTCAAAATACGACGAAACGATTAACCTATTGCAAAATAGGAAGAAAATAATAAATAATCAAAATATTGACCAAGGCGCCAAGGGATTGGATTCACTGACTGGACGACTGTGCCATGACCAATCCCACGCCAGTTTTATATTTTATCATGTTTTTATTATTTTCCTTCATCCGATGAAAATCCTTTCATTTGAACAAATCTCCTTCGTCTCGAGGAAACTCTTCGACTTCATGGTGTTTTCATAAACCCATGAAAATAATATAAAATTAAGGAAAAATAGTGTGGGGCGTGACCATTGACAAACCGACCATGCCTTGGTCCCAGCCGGCCCCACATCTTATGGTTCCTCATTATTTTATTATTATTATTTTCCTGATTTCATGAAAATTCCTTCAAATCATGGTATTTTCAAAATACATAAAAAATAATAATATAAAAATTAGGGAAACACGTGGGACCAGGCCCAGCCGGCCGGCCATGCCTCAGCCAGTCCCACACGCCCATGTATTTTATTATTATTATTTTTAGGATTTCCTTCATCCCATGAAACTCCTTGATTTCATGGTATTTCTCTCAAATTAGGAAAATCCCTTCAAATCATGGAAAAATACATAAAAAATAATAATATAAAAATTAGGGAAACACGTGGGACCGGGCCCCAGCCGGCCGGCCATGCCTCAGCCGGTCCAACACGCCCGTGTAATTTTTTATTATTATTTTTTAGGATTTCCTTCATCCCATGAAACTCCTTGATTTCATGGTATTTCTCTCAAATTAGTAAAATCCCTTCGAATTATGGAAAAATACATTAAAAATACATAAAAATTAGGAAAACTCATGGGACCGAGCCCTAGTCGGCCGGCCACACCTCCACAGTCCCACACGCCCTTGTTTTTATTATTTTAATATTTTTTGCTTCCCTGAACTCATTAAAACTCCTTCAATTCATGGAAACTCCCTAAATTCATCAAATTTCTCAAAATTCATGAATTTTTCATAAAATCATCAAAATATTATAAAATTAAGGAAAAGGCACCACGGGACCGTGGCCACGACCGTCCGACCATGCCTTAGCCTTGGCGGTCCCACGCCTCCTTATTCCTTATTTTATAATTATTTTCCATCATCTCATGGTGTTTTCCTCAGTTTCGTCGAAACCCTAATTTTGGCATATTTTCTCGAATGGATGCTCAATTGCACGCCAGAAAATATCAAAATTCTCAGGACTGAGACGCGGACGCCTTGGGGACACGAGTACGCTATCTTGACCGACCAAGATTGGCTATTTGGCTTATGGAAGCCGATCCCATCAAGTTTCACGGTTTTGAACTAATTTGCACAATTGCACGTATTAGATCCAAGACTCTTCCAAACACTTTGGATTTTCATGAAGTGATCATCAGGCGGTCTCTGACTACCCAGGGCCGGTTTCATGACCCCATGGTCGGTCCTTCACTCCGTCATAATTAATTAGGTTTTCTCACCTAAGGCTCAGACGAGCATTTTCGAATAAATGATTAAACCAGCATTTGATCATTCTTTCACCAAAAAATCGTCAACTCTTCAGGAGTTCTTTGTATTTGCTCACGTGGGAATATGGACACTACATGGTTGATCCACGGTCCCATGTAGTCGCTCCCTCCTTCGTCCCATGGTTAAACTTCCGACGAACCATGAATTGATCATCAATTGATCAAATTAGGGTTTCTGAATCCAAGGATCATCATTCCAGATTCCAACCTTAATAATTTTACGAAGACCTCATGGTCATTAATTTTATTAATTATGCTCGGTTTAACGACCAGTATTCTAATTAATATTTTTGGTACGCTGCCAATAATCCATCAGATGAGAAACACATGCTCAGACGATCAAATATTCAACAATTCATCACATGAGCAACACTTGCTCAGATGATAAATATTTGCTCAAACCAAGGAATATTGGTTCAATAATCAATATTCAACGATCCATCGAATGATCAATAATTGCCCACTTCATCGTAAGAACTATACCTCTGTCTCATGACATGTTCAATTCATGAGTTTCAGAACATCATGTTCAACTCAGCAACTACATGGACTCATCGTCCCACCAAACCACGAAGTCATCAATTGACTAACATATCACGAGACGTCAATCGTGTCACTTTGGGGGGATATCACTTAGGGTTTTGGTCTGGAGGTCTACAACACGTGTGTTCAAACACACGATGGAATGCGAGCAAGTCGTGCAATCATTTGAAGGAATTCACGAGGTAGTGGGTGGAAAATCGACCAAGTCTCCACACGTTGAACAACTGGTTTCAAACACGATCTCCACTTCCCCACTCCTTGATTCCATCAACTGTCACACTTCATGGGGTCATGGTGTCTAAAATTCCAGCAATATAAATAAGTCTCTGAATCATGATTGAATCATCAACATCAATAGTATCATCAATATCACGTCTCATCGACAACACGAGATCATCAACTCATCAATTGAGCAACTACTCTCAATTGAGCAATTTCAATCATTCAGAGCTTATCATATTCAGAATTCATACACCCATAATCTTTGATTACCATTGATTCCACACATTTTCCAACTTCCCTCCTACAGATCAACCCATCCTCTCTTGTGACCGAATTTACTTTGGAAAGGTCATTGTCTTGATTTAGGCCAGAGTACTACAGATTGATCTCTCGAATCTAAAGCACCCCCTTTGCAGCGGTGCATCTGTGTGAGGTTTAACATTTCGCTCGGTTCGAGGAGTCTCCTCCGTACGGTCGTCTGCTCAATTCCTTAAAAACCAGCAAATCGTTTTTCCCCATCTACAATTTCGCTTAGCAATCTGTATGGACTAACTCCAATATACTTTTAAGAGAATCAACTAGACAGTCAGACTCAATCTTATTAAAAGTATATCAAAGAGTTATATCTCTCTTTCTCGATTCAATACTTACTCAAGCAAATAGAAATCTGCGAGTCTAATTGAATACAAAAGAAATCACTTGAACGGTACCAAAGACCAATTTTCAAGGATCAATCAATTTCAATCAACAACCAAAGGTTGGATTTCCCAATTGATCGATTCAACGCACAACCTGTGATATGTCAATTATATAATAAAATATAATGCGGAAAAGAAATAACACAGATACCAGAAGTTTTGTTAATGAGGAAACCACAAATGCAGAAAAACCCAGGGACCTAGTCCAGATTGAACACACATCGTATTAAGCCGCTACAGACACTAGCCTACTACAAACTAACTTCGGTCTGGACTGTAGTTGAACCCCAATCAATGTCACACTAATCCAAGATACAGTTGTGATCCTTACATCTCTGATCCCAGCAGGATACTACGCACTTTATTCCCTTAGCTGACCTCACCCACAACTAAGAGTTGTTGTTAGAGATTGCTTGGTTGAACCCACCAAGCATTGGTATGTCAAGTTTGGTTGTCATATTTTAGTGAATCAAAACTCATGTTAAGAATCACTTGATTATGTACTAGAGTCAACTTCATATAGGTTAGCTTGAAAGTATTAGGATATGAGACATTACAAGTATTGCGAAGTCTTGAAGATGTGAAGAAGCAAGGAGCTACAACGACAACAATCATCCTTCCACTTGACGTTAGTGATATTTGACTTGAAATGTTTCATTCCCTAACGTATCTTTCAAGTTATGCATGTTGAAAACAAAATTGCGAAGCATATTTGAACTCTAGATAAACATAGTATTAAGGAATACAATACGAGGTTTATTGCTTAACCATTAAACTTTGTAGATAAGACATCGCCATAATCATTTGAATGCTATTGTGATTATGTATGGGTATGAGGTGAGGATTTCATCCTAGGGAACAATGTTTTACATGTGTTCTAAGGAAGTAAGTTCATAAACTTGTTTGTGAACCGAAAAGGAAATTGCCAGCCGTTATTGGTTTTGTTATTCATTGCATGTCTTATAAACAACCAATATGTGTGATTGAGTATAACCGTTCACGACTTGTTTGTGTTCTTGGTAGAACTATTCACAAAGGCTTGGCTTATGTATTGGTATGACTTTTATTAGTGAAACCGATCTTAAGTAATCACCTGAGATGGTATAATGGGGTTTGTGATTTTATGTCTGACCAAATATGGGAGAGGGGAACCAATCCTAGTAAGAGGTGCAGTACATCACAAAGGGGAACCGATCCTTGTATGAGGTGCAACAAGGTTTATAGCATAAAGGGGAACCGATCCTATGAACATGTGCAACACGTTTTTAGGCAAAGGGGAACCGATCCTATGGACATGTGCAACAAATATAAGTTGGATTCCATATATATGTGGGGAACCGATCCTAGTACCTAGTCAACCGAATTTTGGAAAGCTAGTGTGACTATGCACAGTTGTAGATGGTGGATTTTCGACAAAGGCTAAATTCGTAAACTCATAATTATACGAAGCTCTGATTCAGCAATCAGACGTGAGTATCGTGACACATGTCTCTCATTGAATTCTCTACAAGAGTACTTTCTCTCAGAGTACATGTAGATATGTAGTCTCACGACTGGACAACGGCATATCTCATGAATACTGAACACTTTCAGTGATTATTTCTATATAGCATCACGAGATGGACGGCTCCTAGACAGCTTGCTCTGCTAGTATAGAGCGATAACGTCTTCAGGAACAAACAACAAGTTTACCCTGACTATATAAAGGATATGACTTACCGGAAAGCTCATATCGGGATAATTAATGCTCCTAGACAGCTTGCTCTGCTAGTATAAAGCCACAAAGTTAAATATTCCTAATTACAATTGCTCATATTCCATGGTCGAATCCACGACTGGTCCCATGGAATGGAAATAACAATTGCTCCTATTCCTTGGTCGAATCCACGACTGGTCCCATGGAATGGAAATAACAATTGTTCTGATTCTATGATCGAATCCACGGCTTGATCTCATAGAATAGAAATAACTAAATTATCTCCTTACTCCGATTTCATGATCGAATCCACAACTGGTCTCATAAATGGTAATAGATAAATCTTAATTACTATGATTCTATGGTCGAATCTACGATCCCATGGAATGGTAATGCTCACTTTATTATTCTGAATTCATAGTCGAATCCTCAGCTGAACTTAAAATAAACACATGCATAAAATGAGACTGAACGAACACCCCATTTTCAATTCAGTCTCAGAGGGCGACAATCACAGAGAGACCAACCAAAGAAAGGGAAAGAATATCTACCTTAAGTTCTTCTCTGTGTTCCTTTTAGTTTGGTTTTAAGATAAATTTACAAAGGTGCCCTTGATTGTATACGAATGTAACATGTGTACATCATGCATATATGCCTATTAAGGCACTCCATCGGTTTGAACTAGGGCTGTATTTTCTTTCTAGTACCAACATTTATCGTTGAGGAAACCTAAAATGTTAAGAAAACACTCGAGTATTAGAGACTCGGGCACTCGAGTAGAATTTAATTAACGGGTTTAGTTAAATCCGAGAAAAAGTTTGACTCTCACATAGATATTAGTAGACTAGAAATCAAGACTTATAGTTTTGGCAATTAAACTTGACAAACTAGCTTGAGATAGCAACGCTTGCGAGTTCGACCGAGCAGTGCTCTAACAATCTCCCCCTTTGTCAATTTTAGTGACAAAACTATCAATACATATGGAATACAAAATAAATAAACTTTGCAACTTCTCTTCCACATGCATGATCCTCTTGGTTCTTCAACATTACTCTAAATCTTCGTCACTTCCAAGCACTCTAATGATTCAAAGATATTCAACGCAGCATCATAGTTGTTGAAGATCTGTATCCATAACAATAAGAAAACAATTGTTCTCAATTATTGTTATACCGAGTCATAGTATTATTACACAGCATCAAAGTTCAATTGTATCACAACTTTGACAATAATACTACGGTGATATGTTGTAGATGGTGGATTTTCGACAAAGGCTAAATTCGTAAACTCATAATTATACGAAGTCTGATTCAATAATCAGACGTGAGTATCGAGACACGGGTCTCTCATCGAATTCTCAACGGAGAGTACTTTCTCTCAGAGTACATGTAGATATGTAGTCTCACGACTGGACAACGGCATATCTCATGAATACTGAATACTTTCAGTGATTATTTCTATATAGAATCACGAGATGGACGGCTTCTAGACAGCTTGCTCTGCTAGTATAGAGCGATAACGTCTTCAGGAACAAACAACAAGTTTACCCTGACTATATAAAGGATATGACTTACCGGCAAGCTCGTATCAGGATAATTAATTCTCCTAGACATCTTGCTCTGCTAGTATAGAGCCACAAAGTTAATTATTCCTAATTACAATCGCTCATATTCCATGGTCGAATCCACGACTGGTCCCATGGAATGACAATAACAATTGTTCTGATTCTATGATCTAATCCACATCTTGATCTCATAGAATAGCAATAACTATATTATCTCATTACTCCGATTTCATGATCGAATCCACAACTGGTCTCATAAATGGTAATAGATGAACCTTAATTACTTCGATTATATGGTCGAATCTACGATCCCATGGAATGGTAATGCTCACTTTATTATTCTGAGTTTGTAGTCGAATCCTCAGCTGATCCTACGAATTAATAATAAACATCTTATTACTCAGTTTTGTGAATTATTCTCCACTGAATTCAACAATTAGTAATAAATAATCAACAACCGGGCGTCTGAGCTACCTCTAAGTAAGCCCCGATTCAAATGGTGAAGGTGTATTCAACGATGATACACTAACAGTCACCGCACGAACGAGTATTTCAAAAATACAACGAAACGATGAACCTATGCAAAATAGAGAAGAAAATAATAAATAACTAAAAATATTGACCAGGGTGCTGGGAGCACGGACACACGACCGACCGACCGTGTTGTGGTCAATCCCACGCCAGTTTTATATTTTTAATGCATTTTTATTATTTTCCATGATTTGATGAAAATTCTCTCATTTTATCAAATCTCCTTCGTCTCGAGGAAACTCCTCGGTTTCATGGTACTTCCACAAATCCATAAAAAATAATATAAAATTAAGGAAAGGAGTGTGGGGCATGACCATTGCCAACCGGCCCCACACCCCATGGTTCCCATTTTATTATTATTATTATTATTATTATTATTATTATTATTCTCTAATTTCATGAAAAAACTCCTTGATTTCATGGTATTTTTGCACAAATCATCAAATAATAATAAAATAAATATGAAAACTTGTGGGACCGGGCCTTGGCCGGCCGGCCATGCCCTAGCCGGTCCCACATGCCCCTTTGTTTTATTATTTTATTATTAGTTTTCCTTGAATTCATCAAATTCCTTGATTTCATGGTATTTTTGGACAAATCATCAAAATATAAAAATAAAAAAATTATGAAAACTCGTGGGACCGGGCCCTGGCCGGCCATGCCCTACCGGTCCCACACGCCCTTGTTTTATTATTTTATTATTTTTTCCTTGAACTTCATCAAATTCCTGATTCATGGATTACTCTCAAATTAGGAAATTCCTCAAATCATCAAAATACCTAAAATATTAAAAATTAGAAAACTCGTGGGACCGGGCCAGCCGGCCGGCCATGCCTTCCACGGTCCCACACGCCCTTGTTTTTATTATTTTAATATTTTTTGCTTCCTTGAACTCATGAAAACTCCTTCAATTCATGGAAACTCCCAAATTCATCAAATTTCTCAAAATTCATGAATTTTTCATAAAATCATCAAATATTATAAAATTAAGGAAAAGGCACCACGGGACCGTGGTCACGACCGGCGACCATGCCTTGACCACGGCGGTCCCACGCCTCCTCATTCCTTATTTTATAATTATTTTTCATCATCTCATGGTGTTTTCCTCAGTTTCGTCGAAACCCTAATTTTGGCATATTTTTCGAATGGATGCTCAATTGCACGCCAGAAAATATCAAAATTCTCAGGACTGAGACGCGGACGCCTTGGGGACACGAGCTATCTTGACCGACCAAGATTGGCTCTTTGGCACGGAAGCCGGTCCCATCAATTTTAGTTTTGACCTAATTTGCACAATTGCTCGTATTAGGTCCAAAACTCTCCAAACACTTTGGATTTTCATGAAGTGATCATCAGGCGGTCACGACAACCCAGGGCCGGTTTCATGACTCCATGGTCGGTCCCTCGCCTCGTCATAATTAATTAGGTTTTCTCACCTAAGGCTCAGACGAGCATTTTCGAATAAATGATTAAACCAGCATTTAATCATTCTTTCACCAACAAATCGTCAACTCTTCAGGAGTTCTTCGTATTTGCTCACGTGAGCATATGGACACTACATGGTTGATCCACGGTCCCATGTAGTCGCTCCCTCCTTCGTCCCATGGTTAAATTCTGACGAACCATGAATTGATCATCAATTGATCAAATTAGGGTTTCTGAATCCAAGGATCATCATTCCAGATTCCAACCTTAATAATTTTACGACGACCTCATGGTCATTAATTTTATTAATTATGCTCGGTTCAACGACCAGTATTCTAATTAATATTTTTGGTACGCTGCCAATAATCCATCAGATGAGCAACACATGCTCAGACGATCAAATATTCAACAATTCATCACATGAGCAACACTTGCTCAGATGATAAATATTTGCTCAAACCAAGGAATATTGGTTCAACAATCAATATTCAACGATCCATCGAATGAGCAATACTTGCTCACTTCATCGTAAGAACTATACCTCTGTCTCATGACATGTTCAATTCATGAGTTTCAGAACATCATGTTCAACTCACGAACTACATGGACTCATCGTCCCATCAAACCACGAAGTCATCAATTGACTAACAAACCACGAGACGTCAATCGTGTCACTTGGGGGATATCACTTAGGGTTTTGGTCTGGCGGTCTACGACACGTGTGTTCAAACACATATGGAATGTGAGCAAGTCGTGCAATCAGTTGAAGGAATTCACGAGGTAGTGGGTGGAAAATCGACCAAGTCTCCACACGTTGAGCAACTGGTTTCAAACACGATCTCCACTTCCCCACTCCTCGATTCCATCAACTGTCACACTTCATGGAATCACGGTGTCTAAAATTCCTGCAATATAGATAAGTCTCTAAATCATGATTGAATAGGCATCATCAGTATCATCAATCTCACGTCTCATCGACAACACGAGATCATCAACTCATCAGTTGAGAAACTACTCTCAATTGAGCAATTTCAATCATTCAGAGCTTATCGTATTCGGAATTCACACACCCATAATCTTTGATTACCATTGATTCCACACATTTCTCAGCTTCCCTCCTACAGATCAACCCATCCTCTCTTGTAACCGAATTTACTCTGGAACGGTCATTGTCTTGATTTAGGCCGGAGTACTACAAATTGATCTCTCGAATCTAAAGCACCCTCTTTGCAGCGGTGCATCTGTGTGAGGTTTAACATTTTGCTCGGTTCGAGTAGTCTCCTCCGTACGGTCGTCTGCTCAATTCCTTAAAAACCAGCAAATCGTTTTCCCCATCTACATATTGGCGACCACATTGGGAGATTAATCTCTCGGTTGCAATCTAACAATTTCACAAGATGGTTGATCTCAGGTCAGGTTCAGTTACGAATCCTAACACAAACCGTGCTAGCACTAGCAACAACAACAATCAGAATATCCCTGAGACAATTCCGACCTCCAACACTGATGGTGGTGACACTACTCCTCCTCACGCCGAAGGTCATCCACTGTCCGGACGACACCCTGAGGAAGTCAGAAGAGATCCACAGCCTACCATTGCTGACCTTATCAAAGCGCATGAGACTCTTGCAAAGAACCAGACTGACATGGATGCTACACAGAAGGAGCTGTGTAATTATCTCAAAACTCTTACTGACAATATGTAAGAAAAGACTCAAGAGAAGGGAAAGGAGAAGGAGAAATCCTCAGACGACGGTCCTGAAGTAATTCCAATCCATACAGTAGAAGACGATGAAGTCCACAAAACTGCTACGGACAACTCATCAGCGAAGGGATCATCGAATTTCATCACTCGCGAGGATCTGGAGCACCTTTTGGAGAACCGTGGAAAAGACAAAACATCGCATGACCATCGTCATAAACCTCCTTATCCTGCCGCTACGCAGAGGATTCCATTCCCCAGAGGTTATGTTTCTCCAACCTTCACCTTATATGATGGAACTGGAAATGCTCGGGAACATGTCTCTCGTTTTCTCGAAGCTCTAGGAGAACATGAACATAATCATGTCGTTCGTCTCAAGGAATTCTCAAAATCTCTGAAAGGCAGAGCATACACCTGGTATAACAACATTACACCAGGGACTATCAACGATTGGGGAGAAATGGTTAACGCATTCTACAGGAAATACTTCTTCGTGTCAGAATAAGTCTCCCTCTCCGACATTGGAAGGATGTTTCAGAGGGTCAGTGAAAATCCCAATGATTATGTGAAAAGATTGAGAGTCCAAGCCCTGGATTGTCATGACCCAAATGTCACGGAGCAACAACTGGTGGACTTGTGCATCAATGGCATGCTCCAGGTCTACAGGGCCTTGCTGGAAAACCTTCGATTCCAGACTTTCTCAGAGCTTCACGAAGCTGCGAAGAGGTCGGAGACCACTGCACCCGCTCTTTTGGAAAGATCAAAATCTACAAAGACTGAATATTTAAAAGACACTCGAGGAAGCAGGCGTTTGATCAACAAGTAGTACAACCTGCAACCTTCAACAAATGATGTCGCGGAAGGGAGTAAGCGAAAAGCAGAACCAAAACATTAGCAGACTTCCTCCACCCCTTCAAAGACACACAAGAAGGAGAATTCGAAAATCCCTCCTCAGCATACGGAAGATCCAGAAGCACCTGATTTTCCCTGTTCAATGGAAGAAGTTAATGAACTACTCGATGCCTGGATTCAAGATGGCGCAATCAAATTGCCTTATGTCTAGAAGGAACCAACTGAATAGGCCATGGAAAATCCTCGGTATTGTCGCTTCCATAGATACGTCAGCCATCTCACGAGTGATTGCAAAATTTTGAAGCGCATATTCAAAGAAAAGGTCGAATCAGGAGAGCTCAACCTGGGGACTGAGGGAGTACACAAAAACCCCCTCCCAGTCAGAACTTTTACCATCTCTGAACCTCATGTCAAGGAAATGGTCCAATCTCTGATCGAACATGTCTGCGAGTTTTTGTATCTTTCGAAAGCTCAAAGGGAAAGACATGTTTGCTGCACTGAACCACATCGTGTCTGGAAAACGTCTGCTGATCCAAGAAACCACCACCGAACTGTCAGCCACCGACAAAGAAATGTATGACTGCGGACTGCTCACCACAATGCACATTAAAGGAAATGAGTTCAAGAGGGCGTTCGTCGATGTTGGTACCGCTGTCAACATCATACCTTTGAAAACTCTCAGAGCTGCCGGTATTACTCGACAGGAAGCCACCCATGCTCCCATAGCAATTAGGGACCACAAAGGAATATCCAGAGACGCATACGGCTTCATCACTCTCAAGGTTACGGAAAGATTGATCTGCACTGAGGCCAAGTTTTTCATAATTCGGGAAGACCCTGGGTACGACATGGTCCTTGGAAGAACTTGGATTCATGACGGAAGTATAACGATGCCTTCAACACATCCTGTCATCGACAAGGATTCCGAGTCGGAAGACGAAGCGGAGGACACACCACTGTTTGAGCATTTGGAAGAAGTAAACACTCTGATGGGGCTTACGCAAGAACTTGGAGAAAATCCGCACACCTTTGTCAGAAGGTTTCGAGCTCAGGCAAGTCTTATTCCTCCTCTTGCTCCAATATTACCAATGTTCGAATACGCTACTATGGTCCAGGGACTTCTCCCCATGAATAGTTTAGCAGTCATCAAAAGCTACGAGTGGGTAACTTCACCTCAGCAATATTACACTCAATGGTTGGGTTCAGAACTTCTTCAAATCGGTCACTCCATCGAGAGATTTATTGCTGAAGACTTGGCTAAGCATGATCAACACTATACTGGATACTCTCTTCCGCGCGAGTGTCCATATGGTCCACAATCGTGGAATTTCATTAAACAGGGAATTCCGAGTCAGCGGAAGATATTCAAGGCACGATCCACCAAGCCTAACAAGTTTCATGAAGAGGACCTGGTTCTCAAAGCAGTTCAGCGCGATATTCATTCTACAAGAAACTCCAATTGGGAAGGACCATTCATGGTCGCTGAGTCCGTGGCCGGAGGATACTACAAACTGACCAATACAGATGGCAGAACCCTACCAGTAATTCACGAAAATTGGCTCAAGGCGTTTATCTGAAATTATTGGACATTTAAGGTATTGGGCATTTGAAGCACTCATGGCGTTGGGATTTAACATTTAGGATTTTCTTTCATTTGTATTTCAATTTCTCCAAAACATTTGTAATATTTGCAATCAGTATTTGAAAATAGCAATTTATCAAAATTCAGTTCATATTTCGTATCTCTATCAAATCTACAAGAAAATCCTTAACCATTAGTCAATCCAAAACCATCTAAATATCAAAACCCGAGTATAAACCTCACATCTCTCAGAAGTTCAGGAGTTCAAGATATCAGCAAGAAAAGGCTTTCGCTCATCAGCATCCTTCAAGATTTGTAACGCCTTCTCCTTGTTCAACTCCTCGGTCAGCTTGGCAATCTTGTCCTCCTTCTCCTTCACGGCATCATTGGGAAAGGGTATGTTCTTTTCACATGAATCCTTGATAACGTTTATTTGCTTACGAAGCCATTTCACGGTATATCTGGAGTCACGGTATTCCTGGGTCTCGTATGCATATCACTCACGACACGCAAGATAACGCCTACTTTCATGGTTAAAGCATAAGCACGCCCAGGGTTCCTGTCAACGATCATATGGCCAAACTTCTTCCATATCGTCTCGTACAAGCGTGCATATCCAATGGGAACGCTGAATCCACCGACCAGTTCATGATACGGGAGTGAAGTTTTAAAGGGAGGATCTAAAGTAATCCCTGCAGTTGGATATTCATACACTATTATACGGTTCTCAGTCACTGGAGCGGCTCCCACGACCAAAGCAACGGTTCCTTTGGTATTCTCCCCTGCTATCTCGGTTTCTTCTATCACTGAGGCGACAACCATCTGGTCTTCCATAACATCAGCAACGACCTTCTCATGGCCTCGAAGTGCAGGGATGGCTGTCTCTTCATAAATAACTTCGGAAGGGTTAGAGTTGTCATCATTGGCTCCAGTATCCTCAACTTCGGTATTTAGCACCTAATACGAAGATTACATGAGGTTAGAGCCACGAATCCAAAGGAGATTATGAAACACAGTATGCCCACAAGGAAATATCATCAAAGTTCATCATACTACATTCAAGGCACGATCAAATAACATGAAACTCATGAAAACACATTTTACGATGAGTCCGTCTGAAGAAACTGAACTCTGCCCTGTACTAAGAGACGAACTGGGAGCAATCTACAAGGAATCTGAGAATGGGTCATATGCCATTCTCTTTGTATGGATGTCCTCTATGACATGTCAACATTTAATGAAAATATGATGAACGAGTGAGTATATGTGGCCAAAATATCAAGTGATGCGCAATCTGAAAAAGTTCTGGAAGTCTCCTGGAAGTTTACTATTTCGCCTTTTTCAAGCTCTGAACGTGCTCAAAACTTAAAAAGCTTCTTTTCAAAACCTTGGAAATTTTCCGGGCTTGAATTTACACATGCAGATCATCAAAATACGACTCCGGACGAAGATTCTACAGCGTTTTTACTAAAAAGCTGGGTTCTGAATTTTCTGACGACGAAGTTCGACTAAGTTTTCATATATTCACATGAGTTCTCATTCATTCATTCACAAGTCAGCACTTTTATACTTATATGAAGAATATACAGGATATATACTTACTTGAGGAGTCTCCAAAGTGTCCAAGGGGTTGGAATTTTCCACATTAACGACAAGAGGAACATCACTTCCATCCGGCTCCGAATCTTGGGAATTACCTCCATTCCCATTCCCAGAGGATGATTGAGTTCCAGAATTCTCCATCTCCATGACGATATCCTCCTGTACACGTCCTTTACAATCAATATTTTTATCTATGAAGCACCACATTTGAACAAGTGAATAAATACTTATAGTTCCTTCGTCACTCAAATCAGCGATTGCTTGTTCAGTAGCGGAAAATTGAAGACCTTCAAGACTTGATGGAGTAAAATTCTGCAGCAAAATTAACAACATTGGCTTCATGATTCTAATGTTAATAGCAATGAAAGTCACGGTGAGAAATATTAGGAACTAACCAAAGAACGAACTGGGGACTTCATGGTATTAGGTAACAACTTATAACTTTTGTTCCTTCCTTCTCCGCCGTGAACAACTTCTCCAATATCTGAAAAATCTGCATGGATTCGAGGTCTTACGCTACGACCGTCCTGTAAAGAATTCAATAACATGATCAGAATACAGTTACCATGGTTTCATAAAAGACATGTGGAGAATCTTACTTGAGAACATCCTTGAGATAATTTTCGTTTATCACCAGAAAGGTACTTCAGTCTTGGTCGACCAGAGATCATCTCAGAAGACGGAGGAATCTTCACTGGAAGCTGACTAACTGTCAGGAATTCATGCAACCTCTCAAATTATTGATGCCAGAATTCTATATAACCTGGGGTTACATATGCAAGTCTATCAGAACCAGGAAACCAGTAACTACTCCCTTCCACGTGAGTGTGATCTAAACGAGACGCAAGCTGATCAACTGATGGTTTCCTTCTCCGGGTAGTTGGAACACATTGATCCATACCCATTTGTCGAGCCGCCCTATCAATGTTGTATTCTTCTACTGCCCACTCTCTATACATAACGGATAACAAGTGACCAGGAGTACAACTCAACATGAAGGATCTCTCACCATCATTCGGGTTAGCACCAGATTTCAGAGTCGTGCTCTCTCTAGTATTGAAAGTCGTTGGTTGAGAAACATAATCAGGAACCGACACCCACAGACGAAAGTCGAACTCCGATTCTTCATCCAACACATCAATGAGGCGTGCTTTAGACCGAGGCTGCTTTGTAGACCAACGCATGATTCGGGCATTATCTTTCTCAGCGAAGATGTGACAGGCATCAGTATTTGGTCCTTGCAGGATGTTACGTGGGATAGGCGCATAATTCTTGAAGTTCTCCCACATCAAAGCTTGAAGAAACATCGTGTTAACATAACACACAATCTTCATGAAGCCATTCGACACGCTGGAATCTAACACCAAGGAGTCTAAGTTAGAATACAAGGACCCAAGAATAAGCTACCTATTGGGAGTTGTTCACCTTGAGCCATCTGAATAGAAAAAGGGATTACGAAAGGCTTCAACAAATGTCCACTGTAGGATCAGAATCTTGCAATGGTAATGTTTCAGCGAAATTATTAATGACACAACACTTAAGCGTCGCAGAACAATTCCAGAAATGATAAAATAAATGACGACAGCTAAGATCACGGGAAAGATATGATAGTCCTGCGAAAATTAGAGAGTTTGCGAAATTAATATTTGTAAGGTTGCGAGAATGTCGCAGACCATATTCGAAAATAAAGGACAGATTAGCTGTCATCCACTATGTATTTCCTTATAAATAGTCATTCAAGTTGTAAAGAAGGGGGAGATCTTTTTTGAGTAAGAAACAAATAAATAGGAGAGAGAAAGTTTAGAGCAGAGATCATTCTTGAATTCTTTATCTTTTCTTGTAAGAACATCCAAATATTAATCAATAAAATTAAGAATACAAGCCTAAAATGAGTTGATTAATAATGAAATAACATGAAGAGTGTAGTGTAGGATTTCCTGCAACTACATAATGGCGCTAGAAACAGGGAATTGAAGATCGGAAGTTGAAGATTGTTGATTGAGAATATTCAACTCAAGAAAGTGATTAAACAAATCAGTGAATCAGTTAGAAGAAAGATGAATAGAATTAGTGAAAATGGCAAAATATTGGAGTGTAATATGATAACAAAAACGATGATTAATGAATTCCATGAAAACATCAAAGGAAGAATATATAAACGAAATTTTGAAGGAAGGAAATTTATGGTGGTAGAAAAAACATCACCCTTGAAAGATTGGGAAAAGAAAAAAATTGCATTCATGGCGGAAGAAATACCAAAAGAAAATTTGAACCACACATCTCCGTTGGTCATCACAGTGTCTATTACACGAAAAGAGAAGGAGACAACAATAAAATCCACAGGAGAATGGATGTTGAACAGAACTTTAATCGATACAGGAAGTTCAGTTGATATAATATTTTATCACGCATTCCGGGGAATGGGATTTAAAGATGAAGAAATGTCCAGTTCAACATATTTTGTTCACGGCTTTGGAAAATCCACAACAAAACCTAAAGGAGAGATAGTGGTACGAATTCCACTTGGAGAAATCGAAACACATGTAACATTATGCGTGGTAGATATGGAATCGCCATATAATATTTTATTAGGAAGATCATGGATACATGCGATAAAAGCTGTGGTATCAACGTTGCATCAATGTATTAAATTCCCCACTCCAAATAGAATAAGTGAAATCAGAGGAGATGTTGACAATACGAAATTATGTCATCAAATTGAAGTCAAACATTATGAAGGACAAGCAAAAAAGAAACAATTTCGCAGAAAATTGGCAAAGGAATCAAAGAAGGAAGAAGAATTTAGAGTATATATGATAAGGGAAAAAGAAGGCAAAGGAATACCCAGCAAAATTTCGAAAGAAGGAGAAGGACCCATAAAAACAATAAAAGAACCAACACCAGTGGGAGAACCTAAACCCAGTTACACTGCCGCAGAACCAACAAAAGAAATAAACGCTGGAACTATAGAGGAGCCTCTAATGTTGAGAATTGGAACCAAAATGGATATAGAAGAAGAAGAAAGAAATGTTAACTTGTTGCGAGAATATAAAGATATTTTCGCAGGAAGCATGGATTACCAGGAATAGATCCATCAATTGCATGCCACAAATTGGAGATTAACAAAAATGTGAGACCATTTAAACAGAGAATAAGAAAAATTGCAACAACTTACCATTCCCAAATAGAAGAAGAACTATAAGAGAATGCTTGAGGCAGGAATTATAAGAGAATCTAAATACCCAGAATGGATATCGAATATGGTCATTGTCCCAAAGAAAAACAAAGGAATCAGAATTTGCATAGATTTCACTGATTTAAACAAAGTTTGCCCCAAAGATAGTTTTTCGTTACCAGATATTCCTCAAATGGTGGAATCCGCAGCGGGAAATGATAGGGTATCATCTTTAGATGGGTACAAAGGGTATAACCAAATCCCTCTCGCTGAAGAAGATCAAGAACATACTTCTTTCTTTGCCCCTAGAGGTTTATATTATTACACGAAAATGCCATTTGGTTTGCGAAACGCGGGAGCGACATATCAAAGAATGGTAGAGAAGGTGTTCGCAAAATGGATACACAAAACATTAGAAGTATACGTGGACGACATGTTAGTAAAGAGTAAAGAATCTAAAGACCATGTACAAGACCTGAGGGAGATTTTTGAACAAATGCGGAAATATAACATTAAATTGAATCCTGAAAAGTGTACTATTAGAGTTGCTTCGGGAAAATTTATAGGCTACATTGTATCAAAGGAAGGAATACAGGTTGATCCGGAAAAAGTGCAAGCAGTTCGTGACATGCCAACACCAGCAACAATAAAAGATGTACAAAAGTTGAATGGGCTTCTAGCTTCGCTGGGGAGATTTATTTCGCGATCATCATACAAATGCAAATATTTTTTCGATATACTCAAGAAGGGTGCGAAATTTAAATGGACTGATGAATGTGAAAAAGCTTTTCAAGGAATCAAAGAACATCTTATGAGTACAACTATTTTACAAAAAGCAGAATCAGGAGAAGAATTATTGATCTATCTTGCGACGACGTTGCATGCATTAAGTGTTGTGTTATTGCAAGTAGACGCAGGAGTGGAGAAACCCATTTATTACATTAGCAAAACTTTTAATAGTACCGAGAAGAATTACTCAAAGATTCAAAAGTTAGTTTTAGCATTAGTTTATGCATCATTTAAGCTCCTTATATACTTTCAAGCACACAAGATAAAGGTATTAACAAAGGTACCAATTGAATCAGTGATGAAGAATTCTAAATGATCAGGAAGAGTGGAGAGATGGAATGCACAAGTAGGCCACTTTGATATTAAATATGAAATTTTGTCTTCACCAAAATCACAAGTTGTTGCAGATTTTTTGGCAGAATTTCCTTTAGAAGAAGATGAAGCAGTAGAAGAAATGATGGAGGTAGAAGAAGAACATGGAGATCCAAAAGATTTGTTAACATAACCAAATAGATGAGAGATATTGGTAGATGGATCATCAAATGGAGAAGGAAATGGAGTAGGAATTGTTTTAATTTTGCCAGAAGGAATAAAGATGGCTTTTTCATTCAGATTGGAATTTGCATCCAATAATAATGAAACAGAATATGAAGTTGTGGTACATGCTTTAAGATTCGCAATAGAAATGAAACTAGAAAATACCAGGATCAGTAGTGATTCGCTGTTAGTTATTCGCCAAATAAAGGGAGAGTATACTACAAATGAACCATCCTTGAAGAAATACAAGAAGCTGGTTGAAGAATTGTCAGCAAAAATCCCAAAAATAAGATGGAGGCACATTTCAAGAAAGGATAACAGACTCGCAGACGCTTTTGCTTTCATCTCAAGCATGCTGACAGATCCAACTGCGAGATGCATAAAAATACAAACACTTTTGTCACCATCAATCAATAAAGAAGAAGAAGACGTGGACGTGATGATAATAAACAATGAAAAAGAAGAACAAATGAACAATATCGCAGACTGGAGAATGGAACTTCATGCATATTTGGCAAAAGGAGAAACACCAAGAAATAGATTGGAAACACACAAGTTAAAAAGCCGTGCAACGAATTATGAATTAAGAGATGGGTTGTTATACCGAAAGTCATTTAATGGACCATCACTCAGATGTTTGACACGAGAGGAAGGAGAAAAGGTGCTAAAAATGTTACATAGTGGGGATGCTGGCAATCATAGTGGAGGAAGATCTTTGGCACATAGAGCAAAAACGCAAGGTTATTACTGGCCATACATGCATGAAGATACAAAACAAATATCAAGACGTTGCGAAGATTGTCAGCGGCATGGAAAGAAAATACATGCACCTGGAGCACCATTGTCTTCTTCAACTAGCGTATGCCCTTTTGGAAAGTGGGGCTTAGATATTGTGGGGCCATTTTTACCAGGATCTGGACAAAGAAGATACTTAATAGTCGCAACAGATTATTTCACAAAATGGACAGAAGTGAAGGCAGTACAGCATATTCGCGACAAAGATATCTTTACATTCATATTCGAAAATAGCATTTGCAGATTCAGAATTCCTGCACAGTTGGTATCTGATAATGGGAAACAATTTGAAGGAAAAAATATAGAAATGTTACTTAATGCATTCAAGATAAAATGTGGAAAATCTACTCCTTTGTATCCACAAGCTAATGGGCAAGTAGAAGCAACAAACAAAACAATTGCATATATATTAAGGAAGAAATTGGAAGGACATCACAGAGCATGGTGCGAACAAGTACATAATGCAGTATGGGCTTATAATACAACTAGAAGAGAAGCTACTGGAATGTCACCTTTTTGTTTAACATACGGAGTTGAAGCGGTGTTACCAACAGAAGTTGTTATTCCGACAACAAAAAGAGAAGCTTAGGAGAAAAATCTTAGTGCGGGCTTGATTTTAAATAAACTTGATGAGTTAGAAGAAACAAGAGAAAAAGCTTTACAACATATGGAAAATTATCAGAGAAGACTAGCCCGAGAATATAATAAACGTGTCAAAATACGCGAATTTCAACCAGGAGATTTAGTTCTGCGAGAAACACCTATATATCAGCGAGAAAATGGTGGAAAATTAGCGAAAAAATGGGATGGACCTTACATCATTAAGGAGATAGTTGGAACATGAGCTTATAGATTAATGGATCCAGAAGAAAGAGATGTTGGTCATAGATTAAACAGACCATGGAACAGGTTGTACTTAAAAAAATATTATCCGTAAGAAGCTTTGAGAAGTTATGGATTTTGAAAGAATAATTGCAAGATTACTCATATCAAAACAAGATCATGATGTGCGAAATTTTCGCAGAGATAATTACAGAACAATGACATAAAAGAAAGGGAAGAACCTTTATGGCGTACACCTTAGTTCGCGAATAAAATTTCGCAACAAGCAAATGTAAGACCTAAAGTACGTCATATTAGGGGGTACCTGTTGCATGGCTCAGGAAAAGGATACACCGCCACCGGAACCTGAGTCATGGAGATTTGGGGTCAATAAAGCCCATCCGGGAGAGGCACCTTGGATTCTCAGCTTAAGCATATGACTTGGGTTGGGTGACTAAGGTAATAAGGACTCTCCCAAGGAGTGCAGATCTGATCAAGGAGACGAGGTACACGGTTGAGTCAAGAATGCCAGGGACATTTGAAGCGTACCTTGCCATTCTTGACAAGTCTTGGCTTATACTGCACTCAGCCTGAAGAAAACCCCACTTAGGGTGCAGTCTCGTAACCATAAACCCTATAGGTAAAAAGGATAAGAGGCTGCGAAAACAACTGGTTGTTGTTAAGACTGGATGGGAGGATCTAACCTTGTATGGTAGAAGTACGCCTCCTTGAAGGGGCAACCAGGGGGGAGATAAGGGCGGCACCCTCCATTAGGGAGCTGATAAGTGTCTTAAGACGCAAATGTCATGAGGCTTTTTATTCGCAAGGATATTAAGACTTGTCATATTTGTGCAACAATCTTGAAGAGGCAATAATACAAAAGAAAAGGATAAGACGAGATCAATGGGTTTTCGCATGAAAGTGCGAAGACGTCCTGCGATTTCGTCGCAAGACGGTAATGTCATGGGGCTTTATTTTCGCAAGAATATTTGGGCTTGTCATATTGTCGCAACATTCCTGAAGAGGTCATAATACAAAGGAAAAAGTTAAGGCAAGATCAATGGGTTTTTGTATGAAAGTGCAAGGACTTCCTGCGATTTTGTCGCAATGACAAGAGGTGGCATAATAAGACCTTTAATTAGGAAGGCAAAATAAGACCATATGATAAAACAAATTAATTAGAAGTATTCGTAACAAATTTTTTTTTTTGCAAGAAAGATAATGAGAGGCAAGTATGGGAATCAATACACAAGAAACATTATCTTTCTTACCAACAAGATATTAAAAGGAAAAGTTGACTCCAAAGTTGGTTGAAAAATGTAACTCTCAAAAGTGATAAAAATAAGACAGTTCAAGAAAACAAATCTAGATAAGAAGCTCAAGCTTCAGTATTAATTTCAGTAGCAGGAGATGACATAAATTCTTCGCCAATATTCTCGCAAGCCTCTCCTTCATTTCGGTTTTGATCTTCGCCATGACTAGCATCTTGAGTATCGCCAACAATTACTTCTTCAGGAGAACTTTCTTTCTCATTCTGATTAACACCAGCATATACTTCTTTAGAAGGAACCTCTTCTTCATCTTCCAAGAAATTATCCTTTGCACCGCTTTCGTAATCATAATCACTATCAGCAGGACGAGGAACTTCATCGTCATCTACTTCTAAAGGATCAATTTATGTAGGAGGAAGAGAGTTGGATAATAAAATTTCATTTACAAGGACTTCATCCCGGAGATGAACTTGGCGAAGAAGTGCTCTCTGATGATTCCTATCTTGAATATCCTTAAAATAAGCAAGATAATCAAGTCTTCTTTCCGCTCGGTCGCGAGAACCAGTAAGAGTAGAGACAAGCAATGCATTTTCCTTGCGAATTTTGGCATATTTAGCCTCCAAAACAGAAATAAAAGAATGAAGATTCTTCTCAGACTCTGCGAAAGATATAATACAAAATTTCATTAATATAAAGAGTTCAGAGAGATATAACAAAGAAAAGATAATTAAGGCAGTCAAACTATTATGACTACCTTCCTTTTGCGAAATAAGGTGTTGAATCAAAGACAGACAACTATTCTCCCAACGATCCATTGCTTCATCAAATTTATCTCCAACTAAACCTATAAGTCGAGACTGAAGATTTTTCTCTTTAGAAATAAGAAAGGCATTTTTCTTCGCAAGAGAAGAATAAGATTCTTCTAATTTGGAATATTGTTCTTTAAGATGATTTTCCTTTACACTTAAAGCTATTCTACCTTGAATGAGTGTATCTCTTTCAGCGACGGATGACTCTGTTACTTCTTTAAGTTCATTTCTCAAAGAGCGAAGAGATTGCTCTTGGTCATCACATACTTTTTGAAGAACACTAAGCTGTTGTGAGGATATCGCCATCTTATTTAAATAAGTTCTCTTCTCCTGGGATAAGGTTTTGTTTTCATCTGATAAAGTTTCCATCCCTAAATTAGCTTTAGTTAAAGAATAAGAAACACGAGATACTTCATTATTTAATAAATCTTGTCTTTGAATTAATTGGGTATTCTCATTGGTAAGATTATTTATTTGATCAAGAGAATATGAATACAAGTTATCTAATTGGTTATATTGATCCATCAAAATTTCTTTTTCAACACGGGCTTCTATAACAGCAGATTCAAATTGGTATCTCTCCATTACGAAAGAGGGATTTCAAGGATAATTAAGTATGGGAAGGATAAAACCATTAAAAAGGCAAATTCAAGACACAGATAAGAAAATTATACCTCTCAATTCATCATTCTTCTTTCGAAGATTGTCACGATCCAGTAAAACATTCTGAAGCTTCTGATTTTCGAGACGAATAACATTATATTCTTCTTCCAAAGCTGTATGCGAAGCAGCTCTATCAGAACCCAAATGCTTGCTCATAATTTCACAAACATTAGACTTGATAGGATCATTAGAAGACTTCTTAACATCATCCAGAACCTCAGATAAGACTTTGAAGGCAGTATCTATCCCTTCCACAGTTTCTTTCGAAAGAGGAAGAGACTGAGGTGGAGAACTGGTAGAGATAGAAGGTTGAGAAATATTCTCAATGGGAAGAGAAGAAGTTTCATTCACAGTAGGATCAACAGGGGAAGTTTCAGTCATTAAAAGGTCAGCTGAAGAAATGAAGTCTGAGGCAGATTTTTCACGAATTGGAGATAAAGGTGTATCCTGCGAAGATGTCGCAGGAGATTTAGAAGAGATGAGTAAGTGAAAGGGAACAGAGGTTGGAACAGTTTTAAGGTGGCGAGATTTCTTGAGAGGTTTATTGACATCTTTATCACCCTGCGAATTACAATCCAGATAAGAAACAGAGGCAATAATATTGTTATTAGAAAAGGATAATGTTTCTTACTACCTTCTCATTCGCAGATTTTCTTTTATGTGAAACAACTTTATGCTGCGATTTGGGAATGTTAGGGTTCTGAACTGTAAATCTAGTGTTGGAGCCGCTTTTGCTGAAATAACAAGAGTATGGGAATCACATAAACAACATCAAATAAGGCAATAAACAAGATCAATTTCAGCAAAGGCAATAAACAATATCAATTTCAGAAGAAAAAAAAACTCATAAAGAAGAAAAAGGAAAACTAACCTTGATGAATCCATGGAAGATAATAGCAGGGAGATTGTTTCGAAGAAAATTATGAACTATGAAGATTTGCAGAATAAATAGTATGAAGATGAAGAAGAACTTAAAAAGGTTGAAGAATAAAGAAGAAAAGTTGCAATAATGGAATTTGCAGAAAAACGATGAAGTTGCAGAAAAAATAAAAGGAAAGAAGAAAAAAGTGAAAAGGAATATATATAGAGGGAATTTTTCCTCGAGAAAATAAACACGATTAATACGGAAAGATATAAGCGGTTAAAAAATAACGGTTACAAAAGACGTGTCGAGAAATAAATGGAAGAAAGAATACGTGTAATAAATGCATAATATAAAGAGGAGAACAACTGCGATATTTCTCACATCATTCTCTACTTCACAGAAAAGATATGAGAAGAGGCAAGATGTAGGATCAGAATCTCGCAATGGTAATGTTCCAGCGAAATTATGAATGACACAACACTTAAGCGTCGCAGAACAATTCCAGAAATGATAAAATAAATGACGACAGCTAAGATCACGAGAAAGATATGATAGTCCTGCGAAAATTAATGAGTTTGCGAAATTAATATTTGTAAGGTTGCGAGAATGTCGCAGACCATATTCGAAAATAAAGGACAGATTAGCTGTCATCCACTATGTATTTCCTTATAAATAGTCATTCGAGTTGTAAAGAAGGGGGAGATCTTTTTTGAGTAAGAAACAAATAAATAGGAGAGAGAAAGTTTAGAGCAGAGATCATTCTTGAATTCTTTATCTTTTCTTGTAAGAACATCCAAAGATTAATCAATAAAATTAAGAATACAAGCCTAAAATGAGTTGATTAATAATGAAATCACATAAAGAGTGTAGTGTAGGATTTCCTGCAACTACATCCACTGTCTTCGAATATGTCTCTGGATAACCATGAGCATAAGAGAGCGGCAATAGGTAACATACCGGTGATGGGACTATCAGAAACTTCATCTCTTGGCCACCAACGTGTCAACCAATGGGCATAACAACCTTTACTACCAGACGCCTTGTTCACTTCTTCCATCGCATCTGTCAGAGTGTCAAAAACCACTTTTTCCTCATCCGAAAGACCTCCAGTGAAATTACCTGTAATCGGGAGGTGCATCAAAGCAGCCACATCATCTAAGGTAACAGTAAATTCTCCCCATCTACATATGAAGGTATGAGTGGGAACACACCAACGGGCCAGCAAAGCCACGATACTTTTCACATCATGATTAATAGACAAGTCTCCAGAAGATTGAATAGCTCTCGTTACTTGCGTCTGGTTGAGCATAGCCCTAACATGAGGGAAACCCAACATATGCCTTGCCCATCCAGAATTTTTTTCCAAAGGGCGTCGAAAAAGCTTAAACTCTATGGTCGATGCAAGGAAAAGCCCTCGTTCGAGACAAAGCCGTATTACCATCTTCGGGGTCACCAATTTCTTCTGAGTCACAGTCCTAGGGTTGATCAGAAGATGATATACCGGGGACTTGAGATATGCTTCAGCTCCTTTTGGATCCTCCTCAAAGAATGCGTCGTCTATATTCAGAATGTTCTTCACGCCAGTGGCATCCTCCTCTTCTTCACCAATGGAGGTATCGTCCATGCGTGCATCATCCCTGGAGATGTCATCATCAGAATGCGATTCGTCCCTTGAAGTATCGTCGGCTGAGGAATTGGTCATTTTGCTAAAACAACTGCAAAGTCCACATTACATTCTACTTCAGTATGCTGTCCAGACAAGAATCAAGGAAATACGGCAAAAATGGTAACTCTTAACTCTTACCTTTTATACTTCCACTAAAAATAGTGATAGTAACAGTAGAGATAACACCTCAAACTCGTTCTCTCTTCGAAAACTGCAAAAACGAACGAAACTTTATTAATTTCGAAACTGATTTTCATAAAATCACGAACACAATTTTCATAATGTGAAAATTCACACAACTGACCTATGAAGTTCATAACAATAAAATATTTCATCATAAATATATTGTCTATCTTCGAAGGTTCCTCAAAACCCACGTTTCTGATTTTTCGAAAAAACAACAATTAATGCAACATTGCTTACATAATTCTCAAGAATTTTATCTAATGAAAACAAATTCATGCAAATAAAATATACCATCATATTTTACACAATATATTTCACGGATGCATATATATAAAAAAAAAATTATTTTTCCTTCGTATCGTCGTTATTTGTCTTTAAAACGAAGGTTTATTTCAAAAAATATTGTGAAAACTCACATCTCATACATATGATAAAGTTTTGTATTTACATGAAAGCTCATAAGCAAAACTTTATCACTGGACACAAGTTCATCATACATATTTTCCTCCGTGTCATCGTTATTTGTCTTTAAAAACGAAGGATTATTCCGATTTCATGAAAATTCACTTCTTTTATGATAAAACCTTGGTACACATGAAAACTCATAAACTAAGTTTTATCACTGGACCTAGGTTCATATAAAAAAAAATCTCTCCTAAATCAGGGATTATAGTTAGTTTTCAAAACTAACGATTGAACGAACATACGTTTTCAAAAACGAGGTTTTTTCATAAAACTCACACTAATATACACACATGTATATAACTTCATCATGATCAAAGCATGAACAACTCATGAGCATCATAAACATCAGCAGAAAAAAAAACGTACCTGGGAGCGCCAGCCGGAAATTGGCAGACGGCGGCAGGTGGTGGTCCGGAGGCGGTGGGAATCTTCTCCTGCTGGCGTGAAGGTGCAGAGATGATGGAGAGCTGGTCGTGGAAAAAAAAAAGGATTAATCCCTTTTATATCAATTTTATTTCCAAAACCTAATTTTCTAAGGATTTCCTTATTGGGCCCGACCCGCGAATCCTAACCGACCACGGACTCGTCGTCCAAACCAGAGGTTCAACACCAACTCATCAAACAACGCTCCAATCATGACATTGAAGCCTTCATCAAGTCGTGGTTTGCTCATGCTCTCTAAATCCGGTAATGTCTCAACTTACGACTAAGTTCAATTACTGGTATTATTATTTATGGCCGAAAAATCACCATTTAATGCTGACTGAGGAACACAGCTTTCCTCAGTAAGCAGGGGACTTAATGTAGATGGTGGATTTTCGACAAAGGCTAAATTTGTAAACTCATAATTATACGAAGCTCTGATTCAGCAATCAGACGTGAGTATCGAGACACGGGTCTCTCATCGAATTCTCTACAAGAGTACTTTCTCTCAGAGTACATGTAGATATGTAGTCTCACGACTGGAAAACGGCATATCTCATGAATACTGAACACTTTCAGTGATTATTTCTATATAGCATCACGAGATGGACGGCTCCTAGACAGCTTGCTCTGCTAGTATAGAGCGATAACGTCTTCAGGAACAAACAACAAGTTTACCCTGACTATATAAAGGATATGACTTACCGGCAAGCTCATATCGGGATAATTAATGCTCCTAGACAGCTTGCTCTGCTAGTATAGATCCACAAAGTTAATTATTCCTAATTACAATTGCTCCTATTCCATGGTCGAATCCACGACTGGTCCCATGGAATGGAAATAACAATTGCTCCTATTCCTTGGTCGAATCCACGACTGGTCCCATGGAATGGCAATAACAATTGTTCTGATTCTATGATCGAATCCACGGCTTGATCTCATAGAATAACAATAACTATATTATCTCATTACTCCGATTTCATGATCGAATCCACAACTGGTCTCATAAATGGTAATAGATAAATCTTAATTACTCCGATTCTATGGTCAAATCTACGATCCCATGGAACGGTAATGATCACTTTATTATTCTGAATTCGTAGTCGAATCCTCAGCTGATCTTATGAATTAATAATAAACATCTTATTACTCAGTTTTGTGAATTATTCTCCACCGAATTCCACAATTAGTAATAAACAATCAACAACTGGGCGTCTGAGCTATCTCTAAGTAAGCCCCCATTCAAATGGTGAAGGTGTATTCAACGACGATACACTAACAGTCACCGCACGAACGAGTATTTCAAAAATACAACGAAACGATGAACCTATGCAAAATAGAGAAGAAAATAATAAATAATTAAAAATATTAACCAGGGTGCTGGGAGCACGGACACACGACCGACCGACCGTGTCGTGGTCAATCCCACGCCAGTTTTATATTTTTAATGCATTTTTATTATTTTCCATGATTTGATGAAAATTCTCTCATTTTATCAAATCTCCTTCGTCTCGAGGAAACTCCTCGGTTTCATGGTACTTCCATAAATCTATAAAAAAATAATATAAAATTAAGGAAAGGAGTGTGGGGCGTGACCATTGGCCAACCGGACATGCCTTGGTCCCAACCGGCCCCACACCCCATGGTTCCTTATTATTTTATTATTAGTATTATTTCTCTAATTTCATGAAAAACTCCTTGATTTCATGGTATTTTTGCACAAATCATCAAATAATAATAATAAAATAAAATAAAATAAATTATGAAAACTTGTGGGACCGGGCCTTGGTCGGCCGGCCATGCCCTAGCCAGTCCCACACGCCCCTTTGTTTTATTATTTTATTATTAGTTTTCCTTGAATTCATCAAATTCCTTGATTTCATGGTATTTTTGCACAAATCATCAAATAATAATAATAAAATAAATTATGAAAACTTGTGGGACCAGGCCTTGGTCGGCCGGCCATGCCCTAGCCGGTCCCACACGCCCCTTTATTTTCTTATTTTATTATTAGTTTTCCTTGAATTCATCAAATTCCTTGATTTCATGGTATTTATCTCAAATTAGGAAAAATTCTCTCAAATCATCAAAAATACCTAAAAAATATTAAAAAATTTATGAAAAACTCGTGGGACCGGTCCATAGCCGGCCGGCCATGCCTCCATGGTCCAACACGCCCTTGTTTTTATTATTTTAATATTTTTTTCTTCCCTGAACTCATGAAAACTCCTTCAATTCATGGAAACTCCCTAAATTCATCAAATTTCTCAAAATTCATGAATTTTTCATAAAATCATCAAAATATTATAAAATTAAGGAAAAGGCACCACGGGACCGTGGTCACGACCGGCCGACCATGTCTTGACCACGGCGGTCCCACGCCTCCTCATTCCTTATTTTATTATTATTTTTCATCATCTCATGGTGTTTTTCTCAGTTTCGTCGAAACCCTAATTTTGGCATATTTTCTCGAATGGATGCTCAATTGCACGCCAGAAAATATCAAAATTCTCAGGACTGAGACTCGGACGCCTTGGGGACACAAGAACGCTATCTTGACCGACCAAGGTTGGATCTTTGGCTTACAGAAGCCGGTCCCATCAAATTTCATAATTTTGACCTAATTTGCACAATTGCACGTATTAGGTCCAAGACTCTTCCAAACACTTTGGATTTTCATGAAACGATCATCAGGCGGTCACGTGACTACCCAGGGCCGGTTTCATGACCCCATGGTCGGTCCCTCACACCGTCATAATTAATTAGGTTTTCTCACCTAAGGCTTAGACGAGCATTTTCGAATAAATGATTAAACCAGCATTTAATCATTCTTTCACCAAAAAATCGTCAACTCTTCAGGAGTTCTTTGTATTTTCTCACGTGAGCATATGGACACTACATGGTTGATCCACGGTCCCATGTAGTCGCTCCCTCCTTCGTCCCATGGTTAAACTTCTGACGAACCATGAATTGATCATCAATTGATCAAATTAGGGTTTCTGAATCCAAGGATCATCACTCCAGATTCCAACCTTAATAATTTTACGACGGACTCATGGTCATTAATCTATAATTATGCTCGGCTGGACGACCAGTATTCTAATTAATATTTTTGGTACACTGCCAATAATCCATCAGATGAGCAACACATGCTCAGACGATCAAATATTCAACAATTCATCACATGAGCAACACTTGCTCAGATGATAAATATTTGCTCGAACCAAGGAATATTGGTTCATCAATCAATATTCAACGATCCATCGAATGAGCAATACTTGCTCACTTCATCCTAAGAACTATACCTCTGTCTCATGACATTTTCAACTCGTGAGTTTCAGAACATCATGTTTAACTCAGCAACTACATGGACTCATCGTCCCATCAAACCACGAAGTCATCAATTGACTAACATACCACGAGACGTCAATCGTGTCACTTTGGGGGGATATCACTTAGGGTTTCGGTCTGGCGGTCTACGATACGTGTGTTCAAACACACGATGGAATGTGAGCAAGTCGTGCAATAATTTGAAGGAATTCACGAGGTAGTGGGTGGAAAATCGACCAAGTCTCCACACGTTGAGTAACTGGTTTCAAACACGATCTCCACTTCCCCACTCCTCGATTCCATAAACTGTCACACTTAATGGAATCATGGTGTCTAAAATTCCAGCAATATAAATAAGTCTCTGAATCATGATTGAATCGACATCGTCAGTATCATCAATCTCACGTCTCATCGACAACACGAGATCATCAACTCATCAATTGAGCAACTACTCTCAATTGAGCAATTTCAATCACTCGGAGCTTATCGTATTCGGAATTCACACACCCATAATCTTTGATTACCATTGATTCCACATATTTCTCAGCTTCCCTCCTACAGATCAACCCATCCTCTCTTGTGACCGAATTTACTCTGGAACGGTTATTGTCTTGATTTAGGCCGGAGTACTACAAATTGATCTCTCGAATCTAAAGCACCCCCTTTGCAGCGGTGCATCTGTGTGAGGTTTAAAATTTCGCTCGGTTCGAGTAATCTCCTCCGTACGGTCGTCTCCTCAATTCCTTAAAAACCAGCAAATCGTTTTTCCCCATCTACAACAGTACTCACATGGAAGGTAGAACCGAAACTTGTTTTGGTAGAACCTTTAAACCGATGATTGTGATCGAATGTTATTTGATCAATCGCATAGTTCTTGAAAGTCAGATGAACCAATTGTAAACTTGTTTGGAAGTATGGTAAATCTGTTTCAAGATTGTAAGTGTGAAAGATAACTTACAAAGTAAGGATGTCGACATACTTCGAACACGTGCTATGAATGTTTATTATTTAATTGTTCAAAGTTATTCCTTAATAGCTAAGGGAAGAGAATCCCAAGATCGAAACATAAATAAGTTAAGAATCTTTTAATTAAGGTATTTAACATCATTTTGTAGCGAAATAAGAATTACTAATGTGCATTTACTAATTAGAGATTTTCCGAGAGATTTCGATCATTATTTTTGGACAGAGCATTTCCAGATATTATGAAAACCGAATTTGTACTTTAATGAATATCTTGAGAATATTTTCGGTTTTGGAAATTCCTTGGTGTCCAAACTTCCTTGTCTTTAAATACTTGAAGTTTGCCTTTATAGCAAACTAATCCTTCGTAACAACAAGCTTCCTCTTTGTTGTGTTGTAACTGGTGTAGCCGCCTGTTCGGAGAGGAGAGTAATCTAATTAGGCGAAATCTCTTACGGCAGCTCAGTTTAAAGTCTTCTTTGGGATTGAGAAGCTCTAGAGTGTACCATTGGTGGGAAACTAGATAATTGCGGTTTATCTTTTGTTTTCATTGATTTGATTGACTAACGGTAGTTGAACTTTGATTGCACCTAGTTTGTTTATGCTTGAGAATCTTCTCTTCTGATATAAGATTTACTCAAACTAGTTAAGAGTTTCGACAGGGATCTTTATACTGTTGTTAGTTCTAAAGACGATCTTGTGATAGTCCATTGTTAACAGACGCCGTTATGTGTGTGATTGATCACAAGAGATTCAAGTGATTGTGTGCAGGTTATTATTGAAGATCTAAGAAGATTTGAAGACGAAGAAGATATTGAAGATTTCTGATTTGTGGGTTCATAATCTTTGGTGTGCACAATACTTGTTTCGGTAAAAGAGGATCCAATTAATAATGGGTTTATCCTTGTGATAGAGTGGATTGATTAATTGAGTAGATCGGCATCAACACAATTCTTTGGATTAATAATGTTGTTGGCTTAATCTTAAACGATTACTTCGGTAATTGAATATAAGATAGATCTAAGAACCTGACGAAAGAGTTTATGTTAAGATAAACAGAAGAGTCTTTGTCCGACTCATATCACTTGGTTGAATAGAGTTGATACCAAACAGATTTTTTGTTTCTTTACTGTTTGGAATACGAACCAAAGGAATTGTTCCAAGTACATGACTAAGGTCGGAGGCGTGGGAATACAGACGAAACTAGGTGAACTATAGGTTTAGTTGCTTGGTCTCAACTATACGAAGTTAGGTGTAATTTTGTGTAGCGGCTTAATCCTGAGAGTATTCAATTTTGGACAAGGTCCCGGGGATTTTCTGCATTTTTGGTTTCCTCGTTAACAAAATATTGTTGTGTCATTTACTTTATATTTCCGCATTATAATTGTTTTATTATAATTAAAGTAAATTACACAAACGTTAATTCCTATTTACTTGATAAGTGAATCCTATTGTGTTTGGTTAAGTCTGAACCTTTTTATCAAGTAACATATTTCGTTGTTGTATTATCTCGATCTCGTATCCATAGACGATCACACGAAGTGTGAACCGATTAGTTGTATTGTCTCGACTCAGTCCATAGACAATCACTTTCGGAGAAAGGACTTATAGGTAGGAAAAGTTTTAGCTTGATTGGGTACCCTCGCCTTTTCAATTGGTATCAGAGCATGCAAACACGAAAAGATCTAACAATCTGTGTTTGATGCGATACAACCTATAAGATATGGGCCAAGGCAAAGTTAAGAGAGAGCGAAAACTAAAGAAAGGCTCAGTTAACACAAACAAGACTTTGAAAGTTTTGATTTTAAGAAATGCTTAAAAGGAGCTTCTTCATCAAGTTCTACTTGTTCTTCTGAGAATAAGTCTGAATGTTCTCTAGGCGAGACTAAGTTAAGCCCTGTATTCGAAATCAATGATTCAGAGTTTGAAAAATGTCTTTTTGATAACAAGATATCTTTGAGTTCTATACTGGAGATTTATGATGAAAGTTCAAGTGTAAAAATATCTGAGATAAAGGAATTGAGCAAACAATTTCTTATTTGTTCTAATGATCTTCTTTCAACACTTGAAAGAGAACGAGATTTAACTTTAAAATTTGAAAATCTCAATGAAGAGCATAACTTGCTGAAAGAACAATACTCACAACAATTGCTTATTTACAAAAAGGTAATTGAGAAAAATCGGGATGATTTTAAAGAAACTAATATTGAATGTGAAAGGATGCTTCAAAATCACAAGAAGTTTAGGTAAGATACTTCTCAACAAATACAGAGTCTTAAAGAAAAACTTGCTGAACCGATGCAAGGATTAACTCTCAACAAAAGAGTTTCGAAGAGAAGGAAGAGGAATATGTCTCACGATAAAAATGCCTTGAGACTGATATAGCTAATGCTCTTGATAAAATCAAGATGTTGGAAGAAGAAAATTTGGACCTTAAAAAGTTCAATGCTAGCTCAAACAATTTAACCTCAATGTTAGAAGCAAGTAGAATTCATTGTGATACACGAGGATTGGGCTATAAGTGAACAGATGCTTCAAATATTAGCAAAGAGTTAAATTTTGTTAAAGCTAAAAATTCTTCTAAACCAGAGGCTTGTTGAAAAAATGCTAGTATTTCTTATAAAGAAGTAAAACCAACCAAGAAGCCTAAGAATTATGTTCAATCATTCTCTTCAAGTACGACAATCAAAGAGAGCACTTCTGCTAATGTCAAAGAAGCAACAAAGTTGAACAAAGATAAGAAGACTAAGAGGAGGAAAAAAAATCGTCGAGCTCCAATGCAAAAGGATCCACAAAAAGGTAACATTAAAACTCACACTTCGTATGTTACCAAGCATTGTCGTTATTGTGGTAATAAAGGGCATGTGGAATGGGGATGCAATATTCGTAAGATAAAAAAATACACTTTCTTTTGTATCAAACGAATTGGCTAAGATTTCTCCCCAAAGGAACTTAGATCGGTATTGTCCTAAGTTTAGGAAAAAAAATTATTATAATGATAGTTCAAATTTTGCATATCACTCGGCAAGGTCGTTCCATAAAAGACCCAATTACAGAAAGAGATATGACTTTTTGAATGCAAAAACAAGATCTGATGTTCCAAATTGGAGAAAGGATGTTTCGTAAAATATTCAAAAGGACAATGATCCTAATGATATGAAGGAGAAAGCTTCTCTTGCAAAACCCAACTCTAAATGGGTCCCGAAGTCCTCCATAGCCAAGAAGGGACCAAAAGTTAGTCACAAGAATGACTCTCAGCTGTTAATTATTGGTGACAATAATTATAAGAGTCTTCTTGAAAGACTAAAGAAAGACATCATTCTGAAATCTCTTGTACTATTGAACGTTGTGATAATGACGCTCTTCATCACAAGTCAAAGAAGAAAAACAAGATATGGAACAAGAGAAAACACACCAAGCAAGAGGTCAAGAATGATGATTCTGTCTTAGTCACTCATGACGAACAAGACAAGGCTCAACTCACCACAACCTAGTTGTGTTAGAATGTGCACGCTCACCTTAGTGCTCAATCTTTTGAAAGGTGAGAAAGCACATCAAAAACTGAGCACATGATCTCTCGGTTATTATATGACTAATTAACATCTTTACGGAGATTTATTTTCTTTTATACTCATACCTTATCTATCTATATTTGATCTTTTGATAGAAACGGTAATTTTGAGTTTATGATGCTGATATCTACTGATCATATATGTGTAGCTCTTGTTTTTACGGTTAAAACGAGCCAAAAATCACTGAATTCGGACATCGTATGCAAAAGTTATGTCAAAAACAGTTTAGTGTTGTGATCCGTCAGAAGTAAACCTTGGGAACCGATCCTAGTACCCTTTCATAGTGAGGGAACCTATCCTAGTACCATGTCCTAGGGTGGGAACCGATGCTAATGAGAGGTCCCCATACGAAGAAGTGTAGAACTGTTTTTCCCATAACTTCTTCGTCCGAACTCGGAATGACCTCATTATTTTTGCGTTGGTTTCGCAATTTAATTCCCTAGAAGATAGAGGTAATTGCAATATTTGATTTCATGTTGAATATTTATGGTGTATTGCAAATTGGTTTATGGGATGTTTGATTTCGGTTTTACTACCTTAATATTCGATCTCATATGTTGTGAGCCCTTGTGGTTTGGGTGACTTTTTGATTTAGCAGGATTAAGTTCTAGCCCATGTTGGTAGGCTTTATCAAAGAATCATGAGGGGTTATGGTAGAAACAATATGTGAAAAAATCATAATATGTTGAATCGGTTCTGGTTTAGCATAAAAGCATATGTGTTTCGACGGTTTTCAACTTTTGCTTGCAATTGTTAAAACCGATTTTCAACCTTTCTCTGGTAAAGGTTGGTTGTTGTTATTCTTTTGATTTTGCATAAGGACGACAACATGATGATATTTCGATATTAATTCTCCCTGTAAGAAGATGCAATCATATTGGAGAAGTGGATGTGAAATTTGAGGTAACAATCTTGTTAGTTAATTGTTTTCCAGTTTAAGAAAAGCCTGAGTTTATATCATATATATTTATTGCTTTTGCTTAACAAAATTTCGGTTCAATTGATGTTTATTCCATGATTTGTGTGTGGATGTGTGTGATTCAATTGGTTCCGGTTAAGAAAAACTATTGTTATCTTGCTTTATTATGTGGTATCAATTGTTTAGGCTTACAAAATTTCGGTGCAATTGCGGTGTTTTAATGCTTATGTTGTTTCAATTGCTTTCGGTTGAGGTGAATAATTATGCAAGTTGATTTATTTGGTTTGTATGAATTATTTATGGCTTAACGAAATAAAAGGTGTACGGAATGAGTTGTTTAGTCCAATTCGATTCCGGATAAGATAAACTAAGTTAATTCTGATCTTGGTTAGACTTATCGAAGTGAGGTTTCAGTTATTCAAGTCTAATCGAATGCCTTAACAGGAAATGCTAGTTAACTAACCTAGTACTTTTCTTGTTTATAATTGAAAGGTCTATGTTTATGGATAATTAGAACCTGATGAGAAAAATAGAGTTATCTTTATTTTGGTCTTATCGAATTAAGCGATTGTTTTTCTGAACAATCGGTTTAGCAAAGGGACTAAGGTACTTAGTTGATTTTTTTTTTGCTAAACTAAATTGGAAAAGTTGTTTCGGACAATTGTTTCCTTGGTAACATATCAAAATAAAACTACTTGTAGTTTCGGTTTTGATATTGGTTATCTGAACATGATGTGTGGAACCCTCGTGCCTAACTCTACAGGTTCAAGTCTATTTTGAGATTTGTAAGATTCTTTTCGTGTTGTCCTTTATTTTTTCGTTTCTTTGTCATTTTGTGACAAAAAGGGGGAGAAATATATGGAGTAAACAAGTGATACTGGCATTTATTTTATATTGATTGGTACCCCTAAGAAAAATAACATTGGTGCTTAAACGTTTTATCTAAACGAAAGAGTGAAAGCACAGACTAAGGGGGAATAACATGTCATATGAAGTGGTATAACAAAGACGTGCGGATTGAATATCTATATATCTTCCTTAGGGGGAGTTTTAGCTTTGTTATTATAATGTCAACAATGACATTTTCAAGGATTGAATGTAAGCAGTTTACTGTGTTGTTGAATCGGGAATCAAGCGTATGTGTAATGAATTCTTGTAATTTGTTTATCCATATGATGTAAGAGTTTTGTCACTAAAATTGACAAAGGGGGAGATTGTTAGAGCATTGCTCGGTTGAACCCACCAAGCGTTGGTATGTCAAGTTTGATTGTCATATTTTAGTGAATCAAAACTCATGTTAAGAGTCGCTTGATTATGTACTAGAGTCAACTTCGTATAGGTTAGCTTGAAAGTATTAGGATATGAGACATTACAAGTATTGCAAAGTCTTGAAGATGTGAAGAAGCAAGGAGCTACAATGACAACAATCATCCTTCCACTTGAGGTTAGTGATATTTGACTTGAACTGTTTTATTCCCTAACGCATCTTTCAAGTCGTGCATATTGAAAACAAAACTGCGAAGCATATTTGAACTCTAGATAGACATAGTATTAAGGAATACAATACGAGGTTTATTGCTTAACCATTAAACTTTGTAGATAAGACATCGCCATAATCATTTGAATGCTATTGTGATTATTTATGGGTATGAGGTGAGGATTTCATCCTAGGGAACAATGTTTTACATGTGTTCTAAGGAAGTAAGTTCATAAACTTGTTTGTGAACCGAAAAGGAAATTGCCAGGCGTTATTGGTTTTGTTATTCATTGCATATCTTATGAACAACCAATATGTGTGATTGAGTATAACCGTTCACGACTTGTTTGTGTTCTTGGTAGAACTATTCACAAAGGCCTGTCTTATGTATTGGTATGACTTTTATTAGTGAAACTGATCTTAAGTAATCACCTGAGATGGTATGATGGGGTTTGTGATTTTATGTATAACCAAATATGGGAGAGGGGAACCGATCCTAGTAAGAGGTGCAGTATATCACAAAGGGGAACCGATCCTTGTATGAGGTGCAGCAAGGTTTATAGCAGAAAGGGGAACCGATCCTATGAACATGTGCAACACGTTTTTAGGCAAAGGGGAACCGATCCTATGGACATGTGCAACACATATAAGTTAGATACCATATATATGTGGGTAACCGATCCTAGTACCTAGTCAACCGAATTTTGGAAAGCTAGTGTGACTATGCACAATACTCACATGGAAGGTAGAACCGAAACTTGTTTTGGTAGAACCGTTAAACCCATGATTGTGATTGAATGTTATTTGATCAATAACATAGTTCTTGAAAGTCAGATGAACCAATTCTAAACTTGTTTGGAAGTGTGGAAAATCGGTTTCAAGGTTGTAAGTGTGAAATATAACTTACAAAGTAAGGATGTCGACATACTTTGAACACGTGCTATGAATGTTTATTATTTAATTGTTCAAAGTTATTCCTTAATAGCTAAGGGAAGAGAATCCCAGGATCGAAACATAAATAAGTTAGGAAGCTTTTAATTAAGGTATTTAACTTCATTTTGTAGGGAAATAAGAATTAGTAATGTGCATTTACTAATTAGAGATTTTTCGAGAGATTTCGATCATTATTTTTGGACACAACATTTCCAGGAATTATGAAAACCGAATTTGTGATTTAATGAATATCTTGAGAATATTTTCGGTTTTGGAAATTCCTTGGTGTCCAAACTTCCTTGTCTATGAATACTTGAAGTTTGCCTTTCTAGCAAACTAATCCTTCGTAACAACAAGCTTCCTCTTTGTTGTATTGTTACTGGTGTAGACGCCTGTTCAGAGAGGAGAGTAACCTAGTTAGGCGAAATCTCTTAAGACCGCTCAGTGTAAAGTCTTCTTTGGGATTGAGAAGCTCTAGCGTGTACCGTTGGTGGGAAACTAGATAATTGCGGTTTATCTTTTGTTTTCATTGATTTGATTGACTAACAGTGGTTGAACTTTAATTGCACCTTGTTTGTTTATGCTTGAGAATATTCTCTTCTGATATAAGATTTACTCAAACTAGTTAAGAGTTTCGACAGGGATCTTTAGACTGTTGTTAGTTCTAAAGACGATCTTGTGATAGTCCATTGTTAACAGACTCCGTTCTGTGCGTGATTGATCACAAGAGATTCAAGTGATTGTGTGCAGGTTATTATTGAAGATCTAAGAAGATTTGAAGATTTGAAGATATTGAGGATTTCTGATTTCTGGGTTCATAATCTTTGGTGTGCACAATACTTGTTTCGGTAAAAGAGGATCCAATTAATAATCGGTTTATCCTTGTGATATATTGGATTGATTAATTGAGTAGATCGGCATCAACACAATTCTTTGGATTAATAGTGTTGTTGGATTAATCTTAAACGATTACTTCGGTAATTGAATATAAGATAGATATAAGAACCTGAGGAAGGAGTTTATCCGACTCATATCACTTGGTTGAATAGAGTTGATACCAAAAAGATTTGTTGTTCCTTTACTGTTTGGAATACGAACCAAAGGAATTATTCCAAGTACATGACTAAGGTCGGAGGCGTGGGAATACAGACGGAACTAGGTGAAATATAGGTTTAGTTGCTTGGTCTCAACTATACGAAGTTAGGTGTAATTTTGTGTAGCGGCTTAATCCTGAGACTATTCAATTCTGGACAAGGTCCCGGGGTTTTTCTGCATCTGCGGTTTCCTCGTTAACAAAATATTGTTGTGTCATTTACTTTATATTTCCGCATTATAATTGTTTTATTATAATTAAAGTAAATTACACAAACGTTAATTCCTATTTACTTGATAAGTGAATCCTATTGTGTTTGGTTAAGTCTGAACCTTTTTATCAAGCAACATACTCCGTTGTTGTCTTGTCTCGATCTCGTATCCATAGACGATCACACGAAGTGTGAAACGATTAGTTGTATCATCTCGACTCATTCCATAGACAATCACTTTCAGAGAAAGGACTTATAGGTAGGAAAAGTATTAGCTTGAGGTATATTTAGGTACTCTCGCCTTTTCAGTTGCTACGACCCAAAGTCGAAGACTTTAATAAACAAATCTGTATCACACAGAAAAGTCTACGGTAATAGATAAATCTGTCTCCCACAGAAATACCTACGAGTTTTTGTTCCATATTTTGATAAATCAAGGTGAACAAGAACCAATTGATAACCCGGACTTATATTCCCTAAGAACAGCCTAGAATTATCAATCACCTCACAATAATCTTAATCGACTGGCGAAAGAAGATATTGCGGAATCACAAATGATGAGACGAAGGTGTTTGTGACTTCTTTTATATATTGCCTATCGGAGAAATCAATATCTAGCCAATCTTACGATTGTACTCAAATACGATAGAAACGGCAAGATCAGATCACGCAACTACAAAGAAAATAGTTGGGTCTGGGTTCACAATCTGAATGAAGTCTTCAAATCGTTAACCTACAGGGTCTCGAGAAGAAACCTAAGGTTAAAGGAGAATCGACTCTAGCTAATACAACTAGTATCACACAGAAGGTGTGGGGATTAGGTTTCCCAGTTGCTAGAGTTCTCCTTTATATAGACTTTCAAATCAGGGTTTGCAATCAATGTTAGCTTAGTAACAAAGCATTCAATATTCACCATTTGATGAAAACCTAATTAGATTCAAGCTAATATCTTTCAACCGTTAGATCAAAACTTAGCTTGTTACACACAAATGAAATGCACGTTTATTTAGGTTTGTGTAATCGTACCCAAACATGTACACTTAGTTGGTTCAACAGTAGTTAACCAAATGGTTAGCCATATGAGCACTTCCATATCAACCATATTCTTCTTTATCACAACTAGTTCAAATGACTCAAATGAACTAGTTAGAGAGTTGTTTAATTTCTTAGATCTTATAGAAGAATACAAGACACAATCGAAGCAAAAACGATTTGATTCGCTCGAATCAATTCATGAACTTTATAGCCACGGTTTGCAATTATGCATTCCTTAGTTTATATAAGTTTAAGTTCACGAATAACAGTTTTCAGAAAATAACCAACTTAAGTACGCATACTGGTACGCGGACTTAAGTACCCGGAAAAAGTTTGTTTTCAGTTCACAAACTCCAACAGAAATTCACGGGACGTGAACTTCCGAAAGTGCGCGTACTAGTACGCGGAATTTAGTTCCGGTTTTCCTGAGCAGCAAAGTACGCATACTTTGGTTCAAGGAATAAGGACTTACACATGTATGTGTTACCACACAATGTTTATATCCTTCCAAAGTTATATATTCTGAACTCTCATTTAAATAATTGAAACATACTTAGAGGACATTATATAGTTGTTGTTCACAAACCATTTTTTCGTCAAAGCAATTTTCAAGTAATTGAAACTTAATATGACTTTCGTGACTAGTAAAGATGAACTTGGCCAAAGCGAAAGCTTACCAACACATATTTCGAGCAATAGATAAGTGAGATAAACTCGGCTCGAAATAGCAAATGTGTATAATCAAAGTCTATATAGAAATACGACTTTTGTCTCAATATAGGAGATAAAGTTGATTGACTTTTGAGTGATAGATAAATTCAAGTCTCCACATACCTTTTAGTCGATGAAGTTCCACCAGTTCCTTGAGTAGTTCTTCGTCTTTGTATGATGATAGCCATGGAGTCTTGAGCTCAAATACACTTTTTATCCTAGTCCGAGACTTAGTTATAAGTAGACCAGAAATCAAGACTTATAGTTTTGATCACTAACATTGACAAACATGCTTGAGATAGCAACGCATGCGAGTTCGACCGAGAAATGCTCTAACACATTGGTCTTTGGTACCGTTCGAGTTGTTTCTCATAATAATCAGGCTCGCGGATTTCTATCTGTTTGATTTGTTGATTACATTGAGAAACAAAGATATAACTCTTGGATATATTTTCCTTGATTGAGTCTGACTGTCTAGTTGATTCTCTTGGAATATATTGGAGTCAGTCCATAAAGATTGCCTAAACGAAATACGCTTTTTCAATTGGTATCAGAGCAGGCAAACATGTTTAAGACCTCATAAGTATGTATTTGTAGCAATCTGACTCTATGGACAGAAACGCTATCTCTATAAACGTACCACCAGTCTTCGATGGCTCTAATTACTTATGGTGGAAAATTGTTATGCGTGCCTTTCTTCAAGCACGTGATTTTCAATCATGGGTTCGTGTAGTTAATGGCTATGATCCTCCGGTAGTTACAGAAGGCGATGTAACTGTTCTAAAGGATATTGGAAAACCTTCGTATGGCCGATGAAGATTCTTTTGATGAGTTTAATCACAAAGTGTCTGAAATTGTTAATGCATCTTTTGCATTGGGTAAGATTATTCCTGAAAAGGACATTGTGATGAAAATTCTCATATCGTTGCCAGCCAAATACGATTCTAAGAAACATGCCATCGTTGAAGGAAATAACCTTGATACACTTCCCATAAATACTCTTGTTGGGAAGTTAAAGATTTTTGATCATGAGCATACATCCAAATCTGGGAAAGATATTGCTTTCAAAGCACAAAAGAACACTAAATTGCTTGACAAAAGCAAAAGTGTTGGCAACTCTGTTGTTGATCCTATTGAGACTACTGATTCATCAGATGAAGATCTGGACAATTCAGTTCCACTAATCACAAGACAGTTTAGAGATCTTCTTTTGAAGAGAAGTAAACGGTTCATCAGAGATAAACCCAGGTCATCAGTCAAACCTCATGACCGTGCCCCTCCGAAAAACAGGGATCTGTTGATACTGATGATGAGGATATGCCACAGTTCTTCAAGTGTAAAGGTTTTGGTCATTTTGCTAATGAGTGTCCAAACTGTAGAAAATACACTGGGAACAAAGGTCTTGCTGCAACTCTTGTTGAATTGTCTGATCACTATGATTCAAACAATAATGAAAAGTCAAGTGTTGCACTCCCTGGTGAAAATATTGATTTTGATAATTGTAGTAATACGTACATCAATCTTGATATTCTTCTTGGAGAAACTTCGTCAACCACTATGGAGGATAAAATGGATTTTTCCCTGTCTACTGAAAATTCTACTTCACATGTTTCAGGTACCTCAATTTGTTTAGCAGCATGCTCAGCTATGGTGTCTGAACCGTCCTCCACACTGACATGTTCTTATTGTACTTATAAGGGTCATAACTCTATAATTGTTACAAGTACAAACATAAAATAAGATATGTTAATAAACTTCAACGCAGAGCAAATCGATTAGCAAACAAGCTCAAACTTGTTCAGAAGTCTAATTCATCTGAGGTAAGTAAACTCAATTCTTTTCCGAAAAAGCTAATTTCTAAAGAAATGATTAGACCTCTCCGGAAAAGAACAAGGTCTAAACATTATGTGAAAAAGGGTATTAAGAATTCCGTACAAGAATTGAATGGTGGACAAACTATTATTCACCCCAACACTGCTTGATCGTGTTGAAGGTGCATCTTGTCTCATGTGCTTGGTCAAAGAGACAAGAGTTGGGCACAAATCAAGCTCTAAGAAAAGATATATTTTTTTGTTTTCTTTTGGTTTTTCTGGAATTCTGTTGATCTTTTCATATCATAAATTGGTATTGAAAAGGATTTCGCCTTTTGATTATTGAAAGAGGGTTAAATTTGATAATTCAGCCTTTTTTAGGGATGTGAGTTGGTCGTACGTGAATCCTTTTACTTGTATAAAGGTTTCGTAACCCTACGTTCCTTTTTCCTTCTTTGAAAACTATTTTTATCACAAGACTGCTTGTAGAGTCTGTTTTGTGTATTCTCACAATCCCATTTTTGGAATGGAGACTCCAAGCATCATGTCTGCTGATGGAAAAGATGTCAATATGATTGTTAAGCCAACAATCGTGAAGGAAAAAGATAAATATCATTCCTCTACAACTTTAAAGAGAAAAATGAAGAATATGAAGAAACCAAGGGCTATCCCCTCTAATCTTCAGAAGCTTTCTGGTGTTCTTGAAGAGTTGAAGGAAATAAGGAAGGAGATTCAGCAAGTAAAGGCTATTGTTCTAAGAACTCTTGAAATTCAGAAGGCCCTGGTTCGGCATCAGTCAAGAAGGTTTGTTGGAATTGACTCCTTTCTTCATGAACCTTATGCTCCAATAGCTGTTGACGACAAGGAGTTCGAGAACGATAAAGAATTTTTCAGAGGTCTTAATGTCTAGGAAACTTCTTATGAGAATTTATTCTTGTGTTTTTAAGAAAGATAACTAGGGTTTGGGATAGCCTATATTGTGATTACACATTGTTATTGCCAACGATTTTCATCTTGCAATGTTTTTAGATTTATTTATTTAAATTCTAAGATTTTGGAAGATGATTTTGCAGTATTAATCTTTATTGGTTTTATATATTGCAAAAAGTAATGTTATGGTATATGTGTGTTTACGTACGTGAACTATGATTGTCCCATATATGTCAAAAGTTAAGTCTATTATGTCATTATGCAAATATTATTGGAAAATAGAATGAACTTTTGATGTCAAAGATTAAGTTTATGGTATCATTATGCAAATATTGATGAAAAATATAATGAATCTTTGAATATTCCACAGTATTGATCTTTCCCTGATCCACTTCTATGTGAAAGTACTGTATGGATCCGAAAATTTCATATGTTGAGCATTTCCGATTAAATTAATCATTGAGGTTCCTTTGTGGTTAATTTAATTGAGTTTTCTGGATATGAATTCATGTTTCATGTGATTTGTTAATGTCTAAAGAAATCCTTCTTTTCTTGTGAAAATAAGGTCGCTCTTGTTGTTCTTTCGGGAATGCCATTTTATGGGGGAGATTTCTTAATTGAACTTGTGCTTAATTGCCAAATCTTTGTGGGGAGTGCGGCTGTGGAATATTGTAGAAGTTATCTTGTATCTTTATAAACTCCTTGATGAATACACAAAGTTTCGACAATGTGAAATCATCGAAATAGAGTTGATATGTTTTCTTTTTAGTCATGAAGTATATCTTTGAGAATTTCATTATGATCCTGCTAGTTTTCGTACCTTTGCCAATTAATATTGACAAAAAGGGGGAGAATTATTTTGTAATTCACACTACATATACATATGGTTTACAGATCATTATGTAAGGAGGAGCGGTTTTCATTGTGAGATGAAGTATTTGACTAATGGGGAGTGATACATCTCACCGTAGTATTATTGTCAAAGTTGTGATACAATTGAACTTTGATGATGTGTAATAATACTATGACACGGTATAACAATAATTGAGAACAATTTTTTTCTTATTGTTATGGGTACGGATCTTCAACAACTATGATGCTGAGTTGAACACGTTCAGAATCACTGGAGTACTTGGAGTGACGAAGAATTCAAGGAATGTTGAAGAACCAAGGAAATCAAGCATTTGGATGAGAAGCTACAAAGTTTATTTATTTTGTAATCCATATGTATTCATAGTTTTTCCACTAAAATTGACAAAGGGGGAGATTGCACTGCTCGGTCGAACTCACAAACGTTGCTATCTCAAGCTTGTTTGTCAAGTTTAGTTGTCAAAACTATAAGTCTGGATTTCTAGTCTACTTATAACTATGTCTCGGATTAGGATAGAATGTGTAGTTGAGCTTTAGACTTCACGACATTCATCGATTGAAGACAAAGAACTACTAAGGGGATCTTGTGGAACTTAATCAACAAAAGGTATGTGGAGACTTGAACTCATCTATCACTCAAAAGTCTATTTCTATTATATCTCCTATTGAGACAAAAGTCGTATAGCTATATAGACTTTACATTATACACATTTGATATTTCGAGCTGAGTTTAACTCGCTTACATATTTCTCGAAATATGTGTTGGTAAGCTTTTGGTTTAACCAAGTTCATCTTTTATTCTTGACTAAAGTCAAAAGATGATCATGTGAAAATCGCCTAGTAACATCTTATATGATTTGTGTGAGACAGTCATTTGATGTAGACTCAGAATGTTTCGCATTGATCACTTTAAAATTGCTTTGAAGCTAATAGTTTGTGTTATACAGTTATTCTCGTCTTCCAAGAATGTTTCAATGATTAAAATGGGATCTTAGAACAATTAACCATTGATTGGATATAGCACAGTATGCGTACTTGTATGCTAACTGTTGCAAGTGTATTCCAAGTCCGGGAATTTAGTATGCATACCCGTATCGTACTGATTCAACAGTGGAAGTCCGCGAACTATGGTATGCATACCCTATGCGTACTGATTTAAACTGAGTTCGGTCATGAACGACAGTATGCGTGCCCATTTGCATAATGTCGAACAAGACCAAGTTTCGGCTAACCATGTTGAACATAGTCTTTGTACATGGTTCGGTTGCGGTCTCACCTAACGAGAGTGTATATCTTGCTTATGTAAATCGGATTTAAAGATTCATCTAACGGTGGATAATGTTTGCTTGGTTCCAAAGCTATCTTAGCTTAAACCTAAAGCAAGTTATGCTTTGAATGTCTATAAAAGGGGAACTTCAAGCAACTGGGATCTTTAAATCCCGACACTACTTTTTGGTGTATCCTAGTTGTATCTAAAGTCGTCCTCTTCCTAACCCTTTTAGGGTTTGGCGACTACAAAGTTTCCATAGGGATTCGTGAAGCCAGGTACAGTTATCTTTCCTTGATAACTCGAGTATCCTGATCTTGATTGTTTGTTGAGCTTGCTCCATCAATCAAGATATATAGAAATCATCAAAGTTCTCTTCGTCTCAAACTTTGTTGATTCCGTAGGTTTTATATTTATGAGGTGAATAATAATCTAGCCGCACTTCGGGTTTCATAAGTCTGAATTTTGAGGTTAGATGGACTCTGTCTATTTCTATCGATTTCCACACCTTTGATCAAGTTATTTGATTGTAAAAGGAAATCATATATAGGCTTAATCTGTGAAAGGCAGATTTGGTTTAAAGTCTTCAATTGAGTTGAAGCAACTCCTAGTTGGTGTGATGTCATCTAAGGGAATCAATTGCGCGGAGTCCTGCTGGGATTCAAGAGGCGTAAGGAGCACGACTGTACCTTAATCGGTGGGATACCTTTTAGGGATCAACTACATACTAGTACGAATTTATTTGGTAGTAGGCTAGTGTCTGTAGCGGCTTAATACAGTTTGGTTTAATGTGTATTTTAAAAAACATTAGTTAAGGAATTTGGTATTGTGGTTTTTTTCACTATTTAATGCATGTTTTGGATCCGGAGTAAGTCAAAGGATCGGCGACAAGGCTAAGTTATCGATCTAACCGAACACAAGAGGGTAATTCGGTCATAATATGAAAAATCATAGGTAAACAAACGTCATAGTCAGAAAGTTCAGTTAACAGGCCAAGTTATAGATATAACCGAACTTAAACACACACCAAATATCAGAACTTACAGAGAATTATTCGGCTACCTAGTGAAAAATCCTATGTAACCGAACTCGATACTTCATAAGAAAAAAAAGTTTTTTGGATTGTTTGGTTACTTGTCATTTCTGAACAGGGAACCGAACTTCTTACTTCTAAAACTTGGGGAAATATACTCAGAGTTCGTCTACCTGTCAAATTTTAGCAGGTAACCGAACTATAAACTCACAAATGCTTGAAATTTTACACACCTATTCGGCAACCTGTCAACTTTCACCAGGTAACCGAACTCCTTACTAACAAATTTTTTGAAAATTTACAAAGGTGTTCGGCAAATTGGCTAATTTCAGTAGGAAACCGAACTCTTTAGTTCCAAAGATTTGGAGCGTTACATATATTTCGGGTATCAGGTTAATGAGATTTTTTAACCGAACTGTCGTAGTAAATTTTAAATTTGTAGTTCGGTTTGGTTGCAAACACCTAAATGAAAGCCGAACACATTGCTTCAGGTTGTTTGGTTATTTTTGTTTATTTTAGACCAAGCCGAACATGTTACTGAGTTACACATTTGAAACATTAAAATCATTTCATTAATTTGGAAATACCATACGTTAACATGAAGGAAATAAAAATAATACAATAACATTTTAATATTACGCTTAAAAATTTATTCATAAAATTTGAACGGAAAGGTATTTTCTTCCAAGATGCCATAGCAATCGGAATGCCAAAATGTTTTTCCATTAGTTTCACATCCGTTGAGTGCACCACACCACTGGAAAAATAAATTGATTACAAGATAGGTTCATTCAAATAAATGAATTGAAAAAACTATTGATTGACGTACAAACTCTTTCAGGACCCCTTGCACCGGGATAACAATCAACTATAACCTTAATTTTATATTTCACGGCCACGCATTCTCAAAATACCTCCTCAAATACACTCTTCATGAGTAGTTGCTTCCTCATATGGATATTTCCGTCTAATGCATCAAAAATTGCATATATACAGTTCCACCAAGCATCGGATGTTTGATCCATGTTAAGGTATATGTCTTGGCTATTGTCGCGGTCAAGAAAATAATAGTACTCTCTATCGTAGTCGTGCTTTGTTACCGTAATCCACACTCTTACAATAGCGACATCTTCATCATTATTGAATGGAGGAGCCATTTTTATTGTTTCAAGGGTTGGTTTATTGAGTAAGAAAGGGATAGGTAAAAGATTTTGAATGTTAAAAGGGGACAAGTGAATTAATTTGAAAGGGATGGGTCTCTATTTATAGTATTTTTCTAAAAAATAGCCGTTAGGGAGGTTATAATTTGGTCAAAATTCGCATTTAACTTCTCCAAGGTGGTAACTATTGTCAAAAGTATAGCCGTTACAACTAAAAAAAATTGAAATTCAGTTCGACTGGGAGACCGGATTATCGGTCTAACCGAACTCTTTACTCAATCTTTCACAGTTAAGTTCAGTTGGTTTGTATAACAATACATGTAACCGAACTCATTACTTGTCTTCGTGTTAGGAGTTATATAAGTTCGGTTAACACGGATAATTATCCTTCCAACCAAACATTAGCCTCGATTGCACAGTTGTCAAGGTACGACAACATTATTTTGAAAAAAATAACCGATGCCTCACCTCTGTTATATATATATATATACTAATAAACTATTTTACTTTCCATATCGCATCTCTTAAAATTGGCAGAGCGACGTCCTAAATTTACTCTAGATGAATATCTTTCTCTTTGCAGAAATTATGTAGTGTATTATCCAAAGAAAGGTGAAGAACGATGAATGAATGGCGTAATGATTCAGAGTTATTGGGGTAAAATTCATGAGAAATTCTGCTCCGACACCGGAAACCCTCATAACCATGATCGTGCAACCTTATTTGTTCGATTTGGAAAGATAAGAGAGATATGGTTAAAGAATTTCTGAGTTTGGTTCGAATTGTGAAGCGGTATCGACTTAAAGGTGAAATGTTCGAGGAAACCGTAGTAAGATCTCAAGATGAATGACGAAGATGGAAAAGAAAGAATTTCAAATATGAAGGTCAAATCTACGTCCTTAAAAAGTTTTTATGGGATCGTTTCTGATATTAAGCATTTTTACTTACAAAAGTAGTATTAATTGAGTGTTACAAGGTCTAAAATTTATCTTTAGTATGACTCTCAACTGTGTTTGCTATTCTGGTGTCGAATTTCCAATACATTTCAATTAAAAATGTTTGCTTTTTATTGTTTTTGAAGTTCAACTAAATTATAAGTATCACTGAACTTTAGATGACTCAAAGCTAGTCCAATGACTCTGTCTAGGTAATAAGTTCGTCTAAGCGGCCGATTTACATACCAAACCGAACAAATTCAAATTTAAAATTTCAAAGTTACAGAGAGTTGTTCTACCGCTTGCAAATTCACCAGGTAATGAACTTATTACTCATATATTGGTTGAATATTATACCAGGTGTTCGGCTACCTGTCATTGTCAGCAGGTAACCGAACTTATTACTTAAATGTTGGTTGAAAATTGTACTAGGTTTTCAGGTACCTGCAATATTCACCAGGTAACCAAACACTATACTTCTATGTATTACACCTGGTGTTCGGCTACCTGCCATTTTCAACTAGCAGTCGAAATGCTTGTTCGGATACACCTGAAACTAGTTATCCTAACCGAATTTATCTCTGTAAACTTAATTTAGAATTTTACTAGTACATTATAATACACCCAAAAAATAAGACCAAATTTCAAAAAACATAATCCCTCATTCATAATATGATGTTGAAAGTATACTTAGTATCATTACATGGTATATTTACACATCCTTGTGAACAATTGATCTTCATGTATAATTTCGTCCGACTTCTTAAAAGCTTTCCACATCTCCATGTTATGCTCAAACATAATACACCAACCCAACATTATGTCGGGGTTAAACTCATACCAATAAGAGGTTCCGGATATCGGATCTAATGGACAATCGGGTTGTAACCTGAGGCCTATAAAGTGGTCATTGTTAATCAATGCAATCACCAATCTCTTTCGTTTAATTTGCTCGATACATAAAGTTGTTTTTGTGGAGAATGTGAAACTAACATCTTTTGAGAAATAATAAACCACACAATTGAATGCGTCGGCGATTAAGTGTGCACATATCGGAATGCTCATCGAGTAATTCTTTGTGACTGGATTGCTTCCGTGAAGACGACGTTGATACCTAATAAACTTCTCGTTGATACTAGCAACCCCATTGCACAACATTATTTTATAAAAGGCTGGAAAATCCTTTAGTTTCCCTAACAACCTTTCCTTACATGAGTGATTGGACACCCATTATATCGCTTGGCACCTTCAGTGAAAGGCCCTAGTTGTTGTACGACAACATGAAAACCACAATTACCATCTAGAGGGACGTCGTCGGTTGATATGACGTATTCTCTAATGTATACAGGTAGCGCTTCCAATTAGTCTTTATTAATAAATGTTGGCTTATCATCACTTGGTTGATGCTTTGGTTCTAAGACGCCCATTGGAGCCTTAAGCTTTACGTCTCGGAAGATGGTTGGCTAGGTGGAAATTGAGCTGGTTGGCTTGGTGGTGATGGACACATCAGACCTTTTTTCTTCAATTCTTGCTCACTTGTTTCGTTTTTTTCCTCAATACTCCTACCTCGTTTCTTATATTCCTCCAAGTACTTTGCCGCGGTGAACTCATGGGCCGAAGGATCTCTAGTTTTTGCATTTTAGTCACTCTTATTCTTATCCAACACCTTCGCATATTCTCTAAGTTGGTTTTTTGTTTCTTTGGAGCTTGGAATACCTTTGCGTTTGTGTTTGCCATTTTGCGGTGCATGAACAGTCTCTGAAGTTTCTGATAAATGATTGTCCTCATGTCATCCCCAAAATTTTTTTTTTGGAGTTTGTTCATGCTTCGATACATCTATATAATGGTTCTTCCAATTTCGTTATCACCAAACTCTTCTCCGGCTTCTTCTCCCTTTGGAGGAGGAATGAAACTTAGGTGCTTCCAAAATGGATCAATGTTGCTTAATGGAATTACACCATGCTCGTAGTTAAGTATCATATGGTGACAAGGGAGTCACATAGACTTCTTCATGTTACAAACACACATCTCATCCCTCTTGGTTTGCCACTTATCAACCAACTTGATATCTATAATCAACAACTTCATACATGCACGAGACACGTTGTAATGAATTCCCTTGAATAACAGGTGATTGGCATATTTTTGGGTGATCTTGAAGATACGACTTTTTTGGAACTTCTCTTTAATTATATCAATGTCGCGCTTGAAGTAATTTTCCATAGCATTCCACACGGTTACAAAATTATCAATACATCCAAAAAGATTCTTTTTCAACTGGTAGTTATCTAACTCTACCAAATTTGTCACTTGATTTCCCAAGTTTTTATATTGGTTTGTATAGGCATAAACAAACCTCTCTTTGTACAGTTCCAACTTTTTCCGAAAAAGATACGATACGACATCGGGGGTAATTGGGAGTATCCCAATGCTCGATAAACTCCAGAAACTTTAGATAATACTCATCCTCGATGGGAGACCAACACAATGACTCCCATTTAGCGTTGAAAGCAACCCATTTAGCGTAATTTAGTTCGTATTGTTTATCAACTTCCTCTTTTGCATCCGCTCATTCATATTTCGGTAGCTTCTTAATCTCATCATATCTTTTTCTCTTGGGTAGATAAATTATTGGCTTGCACCTATTCATCATATTACACCATATATGGAACGCACAAAGTATATTATGTGCTAATGGGAACACTTCCTTTATTGCATTCATCAATGCAACTTTATTATCGGTCACCATAACCCCGGGAATATTATCACCTCAGAAGATAGCCTTAACTTGTTTTACTGCCCAAATATAACTAGGTTCTTGATCGTCACTTAAAAACAAAACGCCATGGTAAACGGTGACTTCGTCGAAGTACGCCCAACAATATTCAAAAATGGCATCTCGTACTTGTTAGTCTTCTGAGTGTAATCCATTATTAGAACTTCATGAAAGCATTGATCCAATTGAACACTCGTCGGATGCGCAATGAAGAGTTGTGCTATCACTCCGTGCGGACCCACATACTTTTAAACCGCGTAGTCTTTCTTTCCGTCCAAAAGAAACAATGGTTGCATCACTTCTCTATCTCTCCATTCCTTCTTTTTAATTGTCTCAATTGCATTACAAATGGTGGACAAAGATGAGTGATTATCCTTGTTATCCTCCTTTAGTATTTGGAGCATTTGAAGCGGTGCAATAGCCATTTTACTCATTTTAATTATCTTGTACATATATTTATGAGTGAGCTTTGTGGCCATGATCATATATTGGTATTGGATCACACTGAACCTACGATAAATAGAACAACGTCAATAGCAACCACAAACAAGTAACACACAAAAGTTCGGCAATGTCAACAATTTTTTCGACAAAGCCGAAGAGGGAGTTCGGCAACCTCTATACTAAAAAATGTTTCCAATCATGCCAAAGTTTCGAAACTTCGGCAATAAAAAGGTATCCGAACCTTTGACTTAATAAATATTTTCTAACTAAAGTTCGGCAATCAAACTGGTAGGCTCGACTAAACCGAACTTATATTTGTATATTCTACATAAATAGTTCGGCCACGTCTTCTAGAAAAAGGTGGCCGAACTCTTAAAAACCTCCATTTGTTACATGCCTCTGCTGAAACAAGAAACCGAACTGCACTTACAGAAGAGTTCGACTACTTGTTTTTCAGGTCTGTTAACCGAACTACTTTGACCTAGCCGAAATTTGTTTCTAAAATTTTAATTTTAGCCTATTTTTTGGCCAATTCAAGCTACATTAACTAATTTGATCCACACCTGAGTACCCGTAACTTCATCATCTGTTGTGGCTGGTAAAATCGATCATTTGGGTCTTGGGATTGAGTTTGGGGAAGAAAGCATTCATCATCTAACAAATAACTCATATCCAGATTGTTATGAAGATTAACAAATACTTCATTAAATGAAGTTGGTTCTGATTCATAGGAGGAGATATCATCACTAGAATCACTCATTTCATATGTACCCACCTCAAAATAAGATTTTTTTGGGTTCAACCATCTTCTTCTTCTTTTCTTCTTCTTTTCTTCTTCTTATTCTTTTCTCTCTCAATAATTTTTTCTAACAAAATTATCTTATTAATAAATCACTAATCACTATTTAATTAACAAGAGAAATTTTGGTATTAATAAAGCTACTTAGATAAGGGATGACTTAGGATTGTTTCTAATAACCACCTAAAAATAAATCATGGTCCCCCATGAGAAATGGGTGGTGCCCAAAAAACGGTTCCTAAATAATACTGCCCACTTTTGTTTTCTTTGGGTACATATTGGGCTGATTTTTTGTCTTCGCACAGTAGCTAAATAATACTGCCCACTATAATGTTGTTAAATGAAAGGAAAATGAGTTTGTATCCCTGCACAGTAGTACTATTAGATATTATAATGTTTTTAGTGGTATTCTAGGGTACTTCAAGGTGTACAATTTGATTGACATCGTTCCAATAGATGTGGAGAAGATTCTATTTGATGATCAACTAAAAAATCAAAGATACTAATGATTTTTAATTGCTTGTAAGTCTATCATTGTGATTGTTTTAATTGTCGGGGAAATTAAAGAATTTTTCCGTTCAATTATTTTACTAGTGTATTTGTATAGCTGAACTCTATTTCCTCTTATAGGCAAGCTGCAAAAAAGAATAAAAATCGACGCAAAATAATAATATAGCCCTTTCATAGAAAAATTCGTTGGTCCTTGCATTCTCTTAAGAATTCCAATTGAAATTTCGGAAAATGGGTCATTTGTTCAAATATTTTTAAAACATGATTCAAATGGACGAGTAAAAATTATTATGGGTGAAATGGACACCAAAAAAAATAGTAAGGATGAAACTGGATTCATCCTGACTTAAACTTAAAAAATATCAAGGATAAAACTGGATGCATCCTGATGTAAATTAAAAACAAGAAAAAATATTTGAAAATGAGTAGGATGAAACTGTTTACATTCCGGCTATTTTTACATTTTTGTCCATTTAAACAGTATCAAAATCTAAATATCTTTTTCACCTAGGAATTGTTGATTTTGATCTTTTTAACCAATTTTGTGTTGAAATTTTGGATTAACAATAAGGAATATTCCGTATAATATTCTCTTTTCATGTTCCTATTTGTAGGAAAAAGAGGATGTCAAAAAAAATTGTCATTTGATTTGCAGGAAACCCATTGTTGTGGATATGATGGATTAACTTCAGGTCTTTAGGGATGCAATTATAAGCATATAGCTCTCTGCTTGATTTGTGGAACCTAATGACTAATAATCGTCCATAGTGGATAAGTTTTTCTTGAACTTGGAAGAAGACACAAATAGTGCATTTAAGGTAAACCCATTCCTCGTTCCTTTCATTTATCTAAATCTCTTGTCTTTCAAATTCTCTCTAAAGAATAAGTAAAATGAACAAGACAAAATTGGATGAACCTACAAAAGCTATATTTGGGATAATTTGCGTTACCTCTCCTGACGAAGATTATAATTTGAGTTACCTTCCTTACAGAAATTAAATTAGCAAAACTTCATTTTCTTACATATGCCGTCCAAAACCAGTTAGCTGAGTCAACAACTTTGTACATGTAGATCAAATTTTACAAGTGGATGTTGACGTGCGTAAACCAAAAAAAATTCTCCAAATAAATACCCTTGGACCTAGACAAGTGGTGGGTTAAAAGGTCCTTTTCTTCCCTTTTTCTTCTCCATCTTCTTCCCTTCTTCTTCTCCATCTTTTCCCGCAGCAATTGGAAAATAATCACAGCACACTGTTATAAACCACAGCAATACAAAAAGAAGAAAATAAAATAAAAAGCATATCATGATCCACCTTCAGTATCACGAGATGAGAATGTATAACTCTCCATTTTTAATTTCAGTCAACAATTTCAGTCCAGTAACGGTAGTTGCGATTTTCTTCTATTGAGATCTATATATTCCTTGCTGCACCATCTTCTATGGAGGAATCCTACAGAAACAAAACAATAAAAAACTCATTTATCTTATCTACATCTCTCTAGCTCTCTGCATAAACAACCCATTTACTTGATTGGAGTGTTGATAGATGGACTATGGTGATTGTGATCATGGACTGGTAGTAAAGTGAGATCAGATATTGTAAATGATGACAATGGTCGTGAAGTGGTGTTGTTTGTGGACCTATATTGGTGAAGGTGGCGAACTGGTGAAAGAGTTGGAGAGGAGATTTTGCTCCTCGCTATGAACTTTCTTCGAACAATTGAGGTGCAGGTTGCATGGTTCAGAGATGGCTTTGTTGTGCGTATCTCTACATCAATTTCGAAATGAAGAGAAAACCCCTGACTCCTAATACAATGAGGATTCTAAAACAAGATAAATCAACCACCAACCAAAACTGAACTGTATTTGTATGATTTTGGTAACAATATGACAGACGGTGGGTTTGATCATATTTATGATCAATTTGAGATCTATAGTGCTTTTCTTTTTTTTCTTCAATCAGCATACGTAAACTGTAGGATCCAAATATCGCACAACAGTAAAGCTTGCGAGAATGTAGCAGAGCCTTCAAAATTGTAATGAGAGTCTGAGAGAACGTAGCACGAGATCCGAAAATGGGGGAATATGAGCTGTACTCCACTACATATGAGCTGTCATCCATTATGTAATATCCTATATAAAGAGAAAGGTAGGAGAGAGAGAGGAGGGAGACACACTTTGCAGAGAGACACATTTTGTAGAGAGAGAAAGGGAGGTCAACTTTCTCTTTTGTATTCATCTTCTTCCCCAAAAACTAGATCTAGAGAGCTCCAAATACTCATTAATGGAGCCTCAATTGTAATCCATATGTAATTACAAACAATCATAGTGAAGATCCCTAACCCCGTGGATGTAGATCATATTGATCGAACCACGTAAATCTTGTGTCTTATTTTCTATTTTCATTATTTTTATCTTTATTTTCATATCAAATAAGTTTAGATCTAGAAATCATAGTCATGATAATACAAGGGGTGTGTTGTAGGATTTCCTGCAACTACATTTTGGCGCTAGAAACAAGGAGGAGTAAAGGATTTATCCCTCCTGTAGCTTGTTGGTTCAAAAAATTTCCATGAAGATTAGTTATTGTTCATATTTTTCTAGATCTACAAAGTTTAGGTTCAAAAATGGAAATTTTATGGAAGAAATCACACTTTCAGGGAGTAAACATCATCAACAATTCAAAGACATGAAAACAGTGAGAGAAAAAATTAGTTGTTATGGTGAAATTTAAGGAAAAAATGGGTTCAGTGGAAGATTTTCATGTTCAGGAGATGAAGGCAAATGTGAAAGAAGTTAAGGAAGGACGAAGAAAAGATAAGAGGCGGATGCTACAATTTTTATCACAAACAGAAATTCGCACAGATGGTTCAAGGCTGAGCGAACAATAAATAGGTCACGGGTTCGAATTCGCAGAGACACATATTTTTAATTTTCTTCTCATTTGGTCCAGAGAGCAGTATGTGCGTTCGTGGTCGCAAGTTCGAATTCGCCTGCGAACATAGTTTTCTTCTTTTTTACAGAGAGCGAAAAAATACTAATTTCGCAATATTGTTTCATTATTTCGCAAACAAGAGGCAGCACAATTGGTCATCTGCGAAGTTAATGAGTTCATGGTCGTGTGATCAAGTCCCAACACAGGTGTATTTTTTCGCACATATATTTCTTTGATTATTTCGCACAGAAGAGAGTTGATGATAATTTCGCAGAGATACTTCGCAAAGAATAAGCTTGCACAATTAGTCACGAGACATGAATGCAAGCAGCAGGTCGCGAGATCAATTCTTGCTTCTTGCATGATTATTTTTGTTACGGAAATTTATACAGAATTGTCTCTCACACAGTTGGAATTTGATTACTTCACAAGAACTTTGATTATTTCACAAGAGAGGGTTAGCATAGTAGGTATGGTGCGAGAATATGCAAGTAGCAGGTCGCGGGTTCAATTCTTGCCTTTCGCATCTGTTTTTGCTAAGCGACACTTATACTTCATGCAACGTATTTTTCGCGCGAGATTGACAACAACAGCGAATCACATAAAAGCTAAGTACCACTTTCCTTGAACATTTTACTTTTACAGAAAATAAAAGATTTTTGATTTGATTTACAAAAGGAGATATAATCGCAGAATTACAGAAATTTCAGAATTACAAAGATTTCACAATTACAAAAGAAACCGAGAAAAATCTCGCACAGATCAATTTATATATTTCTCTTGAAAATTTGCTTTGTTTCAAATGAGAATGATATCTAACATGGAGAGTAGTAGGAGGCAAAATAAGACCTTCCATCAACAGGCTAGTAAGTGATGTGGTTTTTATGTTGTTGTAGAAAGTGGTAGTAAAGTTGTCGTTCACTCAGACTTGTGGAGATTTGTTTTAGACTTAAATTAAAATAAAAAGTCAAGATAAATTTGTTATCAAGATTATAAAAAGCACCGAGACTCGGGATTCCACCATTGACCAATTAAGTGATTTAATCTTATCAATATTCATACAATTCTTTGCGTTTAAAGTGATTCTAATATATTGCCTTTAGTAGATTTTTGAAGTAACAATTGTATACATCAAGCATGAAACATCAAAAGTCTTAAACTAAGCATGCTCCATCAAAACGGATCACAATCATTCAATAAAAATCAATTTTCCAATATTAGTTCCATGCAAATAATCATAAAAGAAATTGCAAGAATTAATTAAAATAGAAATATACCACTTTACATGGAACAATGGCTTCCTCCGTCTCCTCGACTAAGGGGTTTAGCTCTTCATGGTGAAAACACGCTCAAAATAATAATCCATAGCTCAAAAAGGTGTTTTATTGAAGAAGAGGTATAAAGCAGTGTGTTTGTAACAGTTATAATTGTTACAGAATCCACTGTTACAGAGAACTGTTGCAATAGGTGCTGTTACAGGAAACGATAGAAAATATATGTTGTTGAATAAAAGACTGCTCTGAAGGGTCTAATGTTCTTCGTGTTCTTCAGCAGCAGCAGCAGAACTCGACTTCCTGCAACTTCGATTTATCGACTCTGTGGTGTTCTAAACTTTCCCCAAACTGTTCGACCTTCTCCCTTGAACTCCCAGCAACTAATATATAGCCAACAGAGCGATTTAATCTCCCCCAAACTCCTCGAAATCTCTTCTTTCCTTCCTTGGCAGTTACGGCAATAATCTCTTCTCTAAATCGTTCCACGCGTTTCTGAGCTTTCCCGATTGTCTCAAACTCTTCCTTACATAGATATGTATATTTGGAAAGATTTTTAGGTCTTTAGTCTCTCTAGAACTTCTAAAAATAAGCTCAATAAGGTCCATGTAAAAATACTTTCCATGTTTAGCTCCAACTCGGTTTCTAGCCAATTTGGGTGCAATTTAAAGACTTCACCAGGGCTGTTTATGCCTAGGGAGTAAACCCAAACAAGCTTCGTGATTGAATCTCTGCCAGACGCGTCCAAAAAATCGAATCCAACTCTACCAGTGAGTGAACTTGTTTTCCCGCCAAAAAGCATATTTTGAATTCTTGAAGATGACTGCCCCTTATCCGTGGCTGGTCTCCCTTTAGCAGATGCCTGGAAATGGGTCACCCCTTAGTAATTAGGTTACCCCTTATCCAAAGTGAGATTACGTATAGTAATTTTCTCCCACGAGCACAAAAACCACTTTTTTAGCCAATTTCGCCGCAAAAGCTTATTTCTCCAGAAATACCTACAGGGACATAAAAAGCCATAATAGATATAAAATCAAGCACTAATAATATATACAATTGAGATTAATTTAAGTCAAAAAAATATGCCTATCAAATACCCCCAAACTTATTATTTGCTAGTCCTCGAGCAAATCAAATAGAAAATAAAATCCTAACTCACTGTTGCAGACATCGTCGATTGCATTTAGCGTATGCAATAAGCCTTTAAACCCCTAGGTGGCCCTAGTGGCCGAGTTATAGTCTCGGGAGGGTTTACAAGAGATATACCCACAAAACCTTTGCACTCCAGACCCTAGCTATCTAGGCAGAACCTTGGAAGGCACTAAAGAATCTCCTTGGTTGGCATACTTATTGACTACAGGAAGAAGTACCCTGATGCGAAATTCCAATTGATGTACACGAGTTTGCACTCAAGCATACTAAAATTCATATATAAGTGACAGAGATCTACTCTGATAGTCGCACTATGGACATCAATATCCGGAGTCAAAACTAATCACATGGATGGATCAAGAAGATGGATATAGATAAAAACATAGATGGTTTTGATATTTACTAAGTGAACGGCATTTCCCATATCTGTCTGAAGGCCTCCGCCAAAATGAACCTATCCTAATGGATTGAGGTACTAGTCTGACTAATATCAACACATTGGCATATACAAGGGAACCAGTGGTCGATAACCTAACTCTAGGTCAACACAACTGGCATATACAAGGGTACCAGTGGTCGACTTTATTGAATTTATTCCTTTTGGTCAAATGGTCTGGTCTCAAATTTTTTTTATTTTTTATTTCATGGTATCTCAATCACTCTAATTCACCCTAGCATTGGTAACAACTTGAACCGTGAGCCCCACCAAATCACTTAGAAACATATTTAAAAAGAAAAATAAAAACAGAAGTGAAAAGGACTCAACGAGATATGGCGAAACTACCATGTTATTTCTAACACCTGAGCTCTGTGCTTTTATGAATAGACTCTTTAGATGTTGCCATCTAATCAGATTGGTTCCTAAACTCCTACAATCAAAATGCTTCCATCCACTTAGATTGGTTAGTGCCATCCTTAATAGGCATAAATTTCTAGGCTCTGGAGTTTATTTATTGCAACTAAAAAGTTTCTCCCATACCCCAAACTTAAATCTAACATTGTCCTCAATTTTCTAAAGATAAAATTAAAAGCATGAACAAGGAGAAACTGTTACCATTTGAAGCAAAAGAGATAAGGAAAGATATTACTGTGTTGCATGAGATTGGGTTACCTCCCAAGAAGTGCTAAGTTTAACGTCTTCATCCAGACATAAGAAAAGATTAATCACCTCGTATCATAAAGTAATAGCCGAAATATCTGTGGGTCATCAAAACCAAATAGAGCTATCACAAGTAAAAGGAATCTGCAACATGCCAAGAAAATTAACAAATAAAGCGCACCCTTGTCTAGTTTCCTGTTTAAGACAACTACATCTAGCTGTGGTTCAGGTTCAGGCTCTATGAAAGGGTCTAGATAAAATATTTTCATGCGCTGGAATTCCTCAAAGCTAAGGTTCGGTTCAGGTATTAGAGTCTGGAAAAACTCAAGTAAAAACTTAGAAGCACATAATAATAACCTGAATAATTGTGGATCCTTAAAGTTAATCAGTTTTGACTCACACAGCTGACCACAATGAGAGTGGTGGTCTTCCTTAAACAAATGTGTCGACCCTAATCTCCTAAAGTAATTAGGTTTAGTCTCAAAACTAATAATTGACACATATGAAACTTATACGTTCCCACAATTGGTCGAAAAATATTTGGTGGGAAAACAAAGTCAATCTGGATATCATAGCCTGGGTAAACCACATCAATCAAAGGATGGGTTTCTAACAACTGAACTTCCTTATGGACATCACTAGGTTCAGGAAAACGTGTATGAAGATAATCTTGTAAAATGGTTGAGGCACATATGTCAAGTCCCAAGTGAGGGACCTTTCTAATAGTTAAAGAACATGGATAATGATAATCACCCCCAAACTTAAAGTTTTCAGTGTCTCTAGAAAGACTAGTCACAACTTCCCTAATTTCAAGGTCATATGATTCCTGAAAATGGTTAATTGATTCTTCTAAGTCAGGTTCATCCTCACTCATCTCTACGAGTTCACTTTCTTTGTCTAAGAATAATGTTTCTAAATCGCTAGACTCTAAAACAATATACTCAGAAAAAACTCGTTCCTCTAAACCATTATTAGCTTCGTAATCAAAAGGAAATACTACATCGTCTAAAACAGGGGTATCTCTAGTCAAATCCTCGTCCTTTTGAATAGGTGAATAATTATTAAAATTATTTAGATTTGAACTAGAAACATTATCATTATTAAGCTCAATTGGAGTAACAAATTCCTGATCACTATGCCTACTTATTTCAAATTCTTCATCAACACTATCCCCATCATAATCATCATTATAATAACATGAAAATGGTTGAACCTCATCTAAACAAGTAGTGTTACCAATTTTATCCTCGTCATCTTGATTATGTGAATAACTATCTTCATTTTCAAAGGTACTATTGGAAACACTATATTGGAAATTAAGAGCGGTTATGTTCTGGCCCTCTAACAAAATATTTTGAGTCGACTCACATGACTTCCTGATTGAATCTAGGAAAGAAATTTCACTCGTTACATTGCTTTCGTCCATAACTAAGTTATTCATTTCTGCTAACTTACGTGTCGACTCAGCTAACTTACGTGTTGACTCTAGTAGAGAGGAATTTTGCTCGTATGACCGGTTGGCGTGTGGATAGTAATTGGGCTCACCATGGTATGGACCATAACCTTCAAAAGGCTGATGTTCCCAACCATTATTTACACTATGGTCAAAGTAGTAACGTCCATTTTGAAACTCAGTCTGATATTCGTTGTATTGGCTATTGTAATACCAGTTCGACATTCTATTACAGCGGTGTGAGTTGTCACACAAAATAAAACCCACTGACAGGGGATTCGCGGGTGGATAGAATCTTACCTCCCGTACCAGACGGGCGATGAATCGTTGAAGTCGACTCAGGCCACCGACTCCGATGTCAGTGTACGAACCCGAGGGGCCGAGACAGTATCGTAACTGTCGTCCTTCCCTGCAAACAGATGATATTTAATTTTGGCCCTTCCCTAGGGTTAAAAATAATGTCCAAGAATGTCCAAAAAGTACAAAAATAAAAATGTCCAAAAAGGAAAAGAAAAATTACAAAAATAACACCCTATTTACAGTTTCTAAAAATAAAACAAAATAACTATATACAAAATATTCTTCTTCACTCCTTTCGGATTCCTCTTTTCTTTCCTTCTTTGGCGATGCTTTCCTTTTATAAAACTTTTTCTTCCCTTGTAGCTTCGCTCCAAATCTGAAAAGAATCGAAAAATACCAAAACGCGTAAAAAAGAACAAAAAATAATAAAAATAAAAAGAAACCTAAAACAAATCTAAATACAAGTCCGCGTCGGCGGCGCCAAAAATTGATGTGGTTTTTATGTTGTTGTAGAAAGTGGTAGTAAAGTTGTCGTTCACTCAGACTTGTGGAGATTTGTTTTAGACTTAAATTAAAATAAAAACTCAATATAAAGTTGTTATCAAGATTATAAAAAGCACCGAGACTCAGGATTCCACCATTGACCAATTAACTGATTTAATCTAATAAATATTCATGCAATTATTTGCGTTTAAAGTGATTCTAATATATTGCCTTTAGTAGATTTTTGAAGTAACAATTGTATACATCAAGCATGAAACATCAAAAGTCTTAAACTAAGCATGCTCCATCAAAACGGATCACAATCATTCAATAAAAATCAATTTTCCAATATTAGTTCCATGCAAATAATCATAAAAGAAATTGCAAGAATTAATTAAAATAGAAATATACCACTTTTCATGGAACAATGGCTTCCTCTGTCGCCTCGGCTAAGGGGTTTAGATCTTCATGGTGAAAACACGCTCAAAATAATAATCCATAGCTCAAAAAGGTGTTTTATTGAAGAAGAGGTATAAAGCAGTGTGTTTGTAATAGTTATAATTGTTACAGAACCCACTGTTACAGAGAACTGTTGCAATAGGTGTTGTTACAGGAAACGATAGAAAATATATGTTGTTGAATAAAAGACTGCTCTGAAGGGTCTAATGTTCTTCGTGTTCTTCAGCAGCAGCAACATAACTCGACTTCCTGCAACTTCGATTTCTCGACTCTGTGGTGTTCTAAACTTTCCCCAAACTGTTCGACCTTCTCCCTTGAACTCCCAGCAAATTATATATAGCCAATATAGCGATTTAATCTCCCCAAAACTCCTCGAAATCTCTTCTTTCCTTCCTTGGCAGTTACGGCAATAATCTCTTCTCTAAATCGTTCCACGCGTTTATGAGCTTTCCCGATTGTCTCAAACTCTTCCTTACATAGATATTATCTTTGGAAAGATTTTTAGGTCTTTAGTCTCTCTAGAACTTCTAAAAATAAGCTCAATAAGGTCCGTGTAAAAATACTTTCCCTGTTTAGCTCCAACTCGGTTTCTAGCCAATTTGGGTGCAATTCAAAGACTTCACAAGGCCTGTTTAGGCCTAGGGAGTAAACCCAAACAAGCTTCTTGATTGAATCTCTGCCAGACGCGTCCAAAAGTCGAATCCAACTCTGCCAATGAGTGAACTTGTTTTCCCGCCAAAAAGCATATTTTGAATTCTTGAAGATGACTGCCCCTTATCCGTGGCTGGTCTCCCTTTAGCATATGCCTGGAAATGGGTCACCCCTTAGTAATTAGGTTACCCCTTATCTAAAGTGAGAGTCCGTATAGTAATTTTCTCCCACGAGCGCAAAAACCACTTTTTTAGCCAATTTCGCCGCAAAAGCTTATTTCTCCAAAAATACCTACAGGGACATAAAAAGCCATAATAGATATAAAATCGAGCACTAATAATATATACAATTGAGATTATATAAGACACAAAAATGTGCCTATCAGTAAGACCTTCCATCAACAGGCTGCATAAGACCTCATTAGGATCATTTCCATGAAAGATGTTTATCGGATGAGACGAAACAAGTTATACAAAGGAAATTAAAACAAAGAAAAACGATTTGAATTTGCAATTAAATGAAAATTTTTGATAAAAGAAATGTTGAATACTAATCTAAATTCTTATTTGCACTACAGCATTGCATGAGGCAGAGAACGTGGAGTATAATTTCGCAATACTTCTTATTCGCAATCAAGGACGGATACTTCTTATACTTCTCAAAGGATACTTCATACTTCATACTTCTTATATATTTCGAGGATTGAGTACTTCTTATACTTCTTCAAGGATACTTCATACTTCACATACTTCAAGAGATGATACTTCTTATTTACTTCGCAATGCTCCGGAACTTCACAAAATAATAGAGGCAAGTACGTACTTTTCAAGTCCAATATTCTTTCGCTCGTTCCTCCAACAACTACTACTACAAAGTGGATTTTTCCTTAAAGATCGCTCTTCAAGCAATATTCAAGGAAAAAGAGGCAAGATGTAGGATCCAAATATCGGACAATAGTAAAGCTTGCGAGAATGTAGCAGAGACTGCGAAATTGTAATGAGAGCCTGAGAGAACGTAGCACGGGATCCGAAAATGGGGGAATATGAGCTGTACTCCACTACATATGAGCTGTCATCCACTATGTAATATCCTATATAAAGAGAAAGGTAGGAGAGAGAGAGGAGAGAGACACACTTTGTAGAGAGACATGTTTTGTAGAGAGAGAAAGGGAGGTCAACTTTCTCTTTTGTATTCATCTTCTTCCCCAAAAACTAGATCTAGAGAGCTCCAAATACTCATTAATGGAGCCTCAATTGTAATCCATATTTCATTACAAACAATCATAGTGAAGATCCCTAACCCCGTGGATGTAGATCATATTGATCGAACCACGTAAATCTTGTGTCTTATTTTCTATTTTCATTATTTTTATCTTTATTTTCATATCAAATAAGTTTAGATCTAGAAATCATAGTCATGATAATACAAGGGGTGTGTTATAGGATTTCCTGCAACTACAGAAACAAGAAGGATGACTTTATTATTGTTTTGATGCTGCTGATCTTGAAGTTGAGCAGTACGACCTCTATTGTATTTTTTTAAGTTCAGGAATAAAGAAGAAGTCGGAGATTAAGAATACGGATGCAGTAACGCATCTACACCATCTATCATCTGCCATGGTGCAGAGCCTTCCGATGACACATGCTTGTCTATAATCTGTTTTATATGAGAGGGTAATGGCATCATTTTACCAAACTCATAATGGATCTGCCACGCGTACGCATCTTAGGTGGCAAATAACAGAATCTTTAGACAGAATATGTAACGAAAGGAGGTTTTTCTAATTTAATTTCTGTAGGGGAGGTAACTCAAATTATAATATTCGACATGGGAGGAAATGCAAATTACCCCGCTACATTTTTTAAAATAATTTATTTTTTTATTTTGCATTCTAAAGTACTAAATAAATTTTAGTTTGTTTTCTTGATAATCATGCAATGTCTCTAAAACTCTTTTTGGTGAACTGTATAATTTTTCTGTCCTTGAGTATATCTGAAATTCTTTGCAAAACCCACGTTCGTATTGGTTCCCATTTATGGTATTAATTTTAGTTTGTGTTAGAGCACTGCTTGGTCGAACTCGCAAGCGTTGCTATCTCAAGCTTGTTTGTCAAGTTTAGTTTCCAAAACTATACGTCTTGATTTCTAGTCTACTTATAACTAAGTCTCGGATTAGGATAATAAGTGTAGTCGAGCATTAGACTTCACGGAGTTCATCTATTGAAGATGAAGAACTACTAAGGGGAGCTTGTGGAACTTCATCAACAAAGGGTATATGGAGACTTGAACTCATCTATCACTCAAAAGTTTATCTCCTCTATCTCCTATTTGAGACAAAAGTCGTATAGATATATAGGCTTCAATTATACACATTTTATATTTCGAGCTGAGTTTAGATCGCTTACATATTTCTCGAAATATGTGTTGGTAAGCTTTCGCTTTAACCAAGTTCATCTTATATTCTTGACAAAAGTCAAAACATGATCATGTGAAAATCTCCTTGTAACATCTTACATGATTTATGCGAGACAGTCATTTGATGTAGACTCGGAATGTTTTATATTGATGATCCGATCACTTGAAAATTGCTTTGAAGCTAATAGCTTGTGTGAGACAGCTATTGTCGTCTTCTAAGAATGTTTCAATGATTGAAATGGGTGTTTAGGACAATTAACCATGATTAGATATAACACAGTATGTGTACTTGTATGCTAACTGTTGCAAGTTATTCCAAGTCCGGGAACCATAGTATGCATACCCGTATGCGTACTGGTTAGTTAATGAAAGTCCGGGAACTTAGTATGCATACCGGTATGCGTACTGGCGTGAGTTTCAAGTTCCGGAAACTCAACTGAGTTTGGAAGGTATGCGTACCCGTTCGCATACTGGCGAACCGAAACTTAGTCCGACCACTTAGGAATGCGTTATGCGAACCGAAACTTAGTCCGGCCACTTAGATATGCGTACCCGTTTTCATACTTGAGTAGATTATGTTCTCACTAGATTAACTCTTAATCTTTTTGAGGAATACTATCTAGACGGATCAATTTACAAAGATCTATTTAGAGCTTTTGAAAGCAGTTCTAAATTCTTAGAAAACCTTAATTTGATTGAGGAAAAGAATCGTTCTGATAAAAGTTCGGTACTTTTTAAATCATGTATTCATGATGTACTAACTATGCTTGCTACCAACTCATGTAAAATTGATAAAAAAGATTTCTGGTGAGTTCGACGTAGGTTCTAATTGTCGGAAAAAGTCATTCCTTGGTCATAAGTAAAGGGATTTAAAAATTCTATTAATCCTGAGTATCATCATTACTATGAGTATACTTACGGTACATTTCACAAATATCAACCGGAAAAGTTGCATGAGGATCTCTATGCACATCTGGCCTCTTGCTAACAAGCTTGGCTCTACCCCATTTGTATATAACTTGAGACGGGGCAAATAACGGTTTGATTATTGTTTGTGTTTGGGTTAATTTATTTTTAATCTTTTTCTCTGAGAAAAATTCCTTGACAAGTTTTTTTTCTACCCAAGGTTAATTAAAGTGATGTAGTTTTTTTCTACTATCCTTTTACTGCATTGTACGGATCCTTTCAGTGTGCGAACCTTGGATGTTGGACGATTTAAGAAATCCTTCTTTCCTTTTGTGGGTCGCGGTTCATAAACGGTTCCAATCCCATGTCTAGATATATAATAAGTATGGTACGCGTACCTTTCTTCTTCCTTTTCTAGTCTGCATACGCGAACTTTTTTAGGGTTCATGTATCATCTCCATTAAAATTCATCTTTGGAGATTCAAAAGTGACTAAGGGATTTATTCACCATCAAGGAGCAAATCAAGTAAGTTCTTTCTTCTCCTTGTATTCTCAATTTCTAGGTCTCATAGGAAATTTCAAGGTTTCAAAGAAGGTTTCAAAAAACTTGGATTCATCATCTTCTAGCATGACCATACCTCAAAATAAAGATTCTATTAGAATTAGATTTGTCAATGATTCTAGTAATAAGATCTTTGAAAGGATTTCTTCTAAAGGTTTCATTCTATAAAAGAAATTGGATATGGTTAGTAGTCATAGTGAAGATTTGGTTTGTTTTGAAAAATTTAATCTTGGAAACATCTTTAATGGTCTTGGTGAAGGTTTTGACACTCTCACAAGAATCTTCTATGCTAACATTCATAATGTTGATCTTGATGACATGGAATTCAAGTCCATGATAAATAGAGAAAGGATTCTTGTTAATAGAGAGTTGATTTCAAGGATTACCAAAATTCCTTTGGGTAATTTTCTCCTTCCTAGACCAAGGGAAGAAAGACCATCTTATGAAACTCTTTATAATAGTCTTTTTGGCAAGAGTGTCGATTGGACTAAAGGGAAATTTTCTACTAATTATCTCAGTCTTGCTTTGATGTCTTTCGGATAACTTGGTATATCTAATCTTTGTCCCTCCACAATTGAGAATTCTCGGTGGATTCGTGAGTTTGTGGAGTTAGTCTATTTCCTTGAATTGGGTTCTCAAAGTCTTGATATTTGTGGATTCATCATTCTCCAAATGCTCTCAATGACGTCATCCAACAAGAAATTAGGCTTTCCTTGCTTAATTGAGCAAATTTGTCGAGCATATTCTATTGTTCCTATTGGAAACTCCATTGGAACTCCCAAACTTGTTCGTCCTTGTAATTTCAAACGTATGAAGGAGAATGCTTGTAAAAGTCAAAGATGTGATTCCCTTGATGGTTCTTGTGATCCTACCACCTTGAGTCTTCTTCATCAAATTCACAAGGGTGTGTGTAAGATCAATTCCAAGGTAAAATGCGTGCAAGAATAATTACATGTGATTGCCACTAAGTTTCCTGAGATGAAAGAAGATACGGATAGGATTCATTCTTGTATTATTTTATCTAGGAAACTTCTTATGAGAATTTATTCTTGTATTTTAAGAAGGATAACTAGGGTTTGGAATAGAAATTATTGTGAGTACACATAGCTATTGCCAACTATTTTCATCTTGTAATATTTTTATATTTATTTATTTAAATTCTAAAGTTTATTTGGAAGATGATTTTGCAGTATTAATTTTTATTGGTTTTATATATTGCAAAAATTGTTATAGGATATGTGTGTTTACGTCGTGAACTATGATTGTCCCATATACGTCAAAAGTTAAGCCTATTATGTCATTATGCAAATATTGATGGAAGATAGGATGGACTTTTGATTACAAAGATTAAGTCTATTATATGTCTTTATGCAAATATTGATCAAAAATAGAATGAATCTTTGAATATTCCGCAGTATTGATCATCTTTCCCTGATCCACTTGTATGTAAAAGTACTGTACGACTCCGTAAGTTCTTTTATGTTGAGCATTTCCGATTAAATTAGTCATGGGTTCTCTTGTGGTTAATTTAATTTAATTTTATGGATACAAAATCATGTTTCATGAAATTTATTAATGTCCAAAGAATCCTTCTTTTCTTGTAAAAGTAAGGTCGCTCTTGTTTTTCTTTAGGGAATGACATTTTATGGGGGAGAGTTCTTAATTGAACTTGTGCTTAATTGCCAAATCTTTGTGGGGAGTGCGGCTGTGGAATATTGTAGGAGTTTTCTTGTATCTCTATTAACTCCTTGATGAATGCATTTAGTTTCGACTATATGATTACATCTAAACAAAGTTGATATGTTCTCTTTTAGTCATGAAGTGTCTCTATGAGAATTTCATTATGATCCCACTAGTTTTCGTACCTTTGCCAATTTATATTGACAAAAATGGGGAAAATTAATGCGTAGTTCACACTACAAATACGTATGGTTTATGGATCATTATGTAAGGGGGAGTGGTTTTCATGTGAGATGAAGTATTGACTAAGGGGGAGTGATACATATCACCATAGTATTATTGTCAAAGTTGTGATACAATTGGACTTTGATGTTTTGTAATAATACTATGACATTTTATAACAATACGAAAACACCTTGTTTTTATATATTGTTATAGCTACGAGTCTTCAACAACTATGATGTTGAGTTGAACACGTTCAGAATCACTGGAGTACTTGGAAGTGACGAAGATTTCGAGTAATGTTAAAGAACCAAGGTAATCAAGCATTTGTATGAGAAGCTACAAAGTTTATTTATTCTGTAATCCATATGTATTGATAGTTTTGTCACTAAAATTAAAAAAGGGGGAGATTGTTAGAGCACTGCTCGGTCGAACTCGCAAGCGTTGTTATCTCAAGCTTGTTTGTCAAGTTTAGTTGCCAAAACTATAAGTCTTGATTTCTAGTCTACTTATAGCTAAGTCTCGGATTAGGATAATAAGTGTAGTTGAGCATTAAACTTATCTACTTTATCTCCTATTTGAGACAAAAGTCGTATAGTTATATAGACTTCAATTATACACATTTGATATTTCGAGGTGAGTTTAACTCGCTTATATATTTCTCGAAATATGTGTTGGTAAGCATTCGCTTTAACCAAGTTCATGTTATATTCTTGACGAAAGTCAAAATATGATCATGTGGAAATCGCCTTGTAACATCTTACAAGATTTGTGTGAGAAGTCATTTGATGACTCGGAATGTCTCGTACTGATAATCCGATCACTTGAAAATTTCTTTAAAGCTAATAGTTTGTGTGAGACAGCTATTGTTGTCTTCTAAGAATGTTTCAATCATTGAAATGGGAGTTTAGAACAATTAACCACGATTGGATATAGCACAATATGCATACTTGTATGCTAACTGTCCGGGAACCATAGTATGCATACCCGCATGTGTACTGGTTGGTTAATGAAAGTCTGGTAACTTCGTATGCATACCGGTATACGTATTGGCGTGAGTTTCAAGTTCCGGAAATCCAACTGAGTTTGGAAGGTATGTGAAAAAGCGGGGGTCTAACAACCACACTCAATATTTCACTTAGCAATATGTATGGACAAACTCCAATATACTTTTAAGAGAATCAACTAGACAGTCAGACTCGATCTTAATAAAAGTACATCAAAGAGTTATATCTCACTTTCTCGATTCAATATTTACTCAAGCAAATAGAAATCTGCGAGTCTAATTGAATACGAGAGAAATCACTTGAACGGTACCAAAGACCAATGTTCAAGGATCAATCAATTTCAATCAACAACCAAAGGTTGGATTTCCCAATTGATTGATTCAACGCACAACCTGTGATATTTCAATTATATAATAAAATATAGTGCGGAAAAGAAATAACACAGACACCGGAAGTTTTGTTAACGAGGAAACCGCAAATGCAGAAAAACCCCGAGACCTAGTCCAGATTGAACACACAATGTATTAAGCCGCTACAGACACTAGCCTACTACAAACTAACTTCGGTCTGGACTGTAGTTGAACCCCAATCAATCTCACACTGATCCAAGGTACAGTTGCGCTCCTTACGTCTCTGATCCCAGCAGGATACTACGCACTTGATTCCCTTAGCTGATCTCACCCAAAACTAAGAGTTGCTACGACATATAGTCGAAGACTTTAATAAACAAATCTGTATCACACAAAAAAGTCTACGATAACAGATAAATCTGTCTCCCACAGAAATACCTACGAGTTTTTGTTCCGTCTTTTGATAAATCAAGGTGAACATGAACCAATTGATAACCCGAACTTATATTCCCGAAGAACAGCCTAGAATTATCAATCACCTCACAATAATCTTAATCGACTAGCGAAATAAGATAATGCGGAATCACAAACGATGAGACGAAGATGTTTGTCACTTCTTTTATATCTTGCCTATCGGAGAAATCAATCTCAAGCCAATCTTACAATTATACTCAAACACGATAGAAACAGCAAGATCAGATCACGCAATTACAGAGAAAATAATTGGGTCTGGCTTCACAATCCCAATGAAGTCTTCAAGTCGTTAACCTACAAGGTCTCGATAGAAACCTAAGGTTAAAGGAGAATCGACTCTAGATGATATAACTAGTATCACACAGAAGGTGTGGGGATTAGGTTTCCCAATTGCTAGAGTTCTCCTTTATATAGTCTTTCAAATCAGGGTTTGCAATCTAAGTTACCTTGGTAACAGAGCATTCAATATTCACCGTTAGATGAAAACATGATTAGATTCAAGATAATATCTTTCAACCGTTAGATCGAACTTAGCTTGTTACACACAAATGAAATGCACGTTTATTTAGGTTTGTGTAACCATACCCAAACATGTACATTTAGTTGGTTCAACAGTAATTAACCAAATGGTTAGCCATATGAGCACTTTCATATCAACCATATTCATCATAACCATAACTAGTTCAAATGACTCAAGAGAACTAGTTAGAGAGTTCTTCAATTGCTTAGATCTCATAGAAGTATATAAGACACAGTCGAAGCAAAAACGATTTGATTCACTCGAATCAATTCATGAACTTTATAGCCACGGTTTGCAAGTATGCATTCCTTAGTTTATATAAGTTTAAGTTCACGAATAATCGTTTTTAGAAACTAACCCACTTAAGTACGCATACTGGTACGCGGACTTAAGTTCCCGGAATAAGTTTGTTTTCAGTTCACAAAATCCAGGAGAAATTCACGGGATGTGAACTTCCGACAATGCGGGTACTGGTACGCGGACTTCAGTTCCGGTTTTCCTGAGCAGCAAAGTACGCATACTTTGGTTCAAGGAATAAGGACTTACACACGTATGAGTTATCACACAATGTTTATATCCTTTCAAGGTTATATTCTAAACTCTCATTTCAATCATTGAAACATTCTTAGAGGACGTTTTATAGTTGTTGTTCACAAGTTATTTTTCGTCAAAGCGATTTTCAAATAATTGAAACTAATATGACTTTCTTCACTAGTAAAGATAAACTTGGCCAGAGTGAAAGCTTACCAACACATATATCGAGAAATATATAAGCGAGATAAACTCGGCTCGAAATAGCAAATGTGTATAATCATAGTCTATATAGCAATACGACTTTTCTCTCAAGATAGGAGATAGAGTAGATAGACTTTTGAGTGATAGATAAGTTCAACTCTCCACATACCTTTTAGTCGATGAAGTTCCACCAGTTCCTTAAGTAGTTCTTCATCTTTGTATGATGATCGCCATGGAGTCTAGAGCTCAACTACACTTTTTATCCTAGTCCGAGACTTAGCTATGAGTATACTAGAAATCAAGACTTATAGTTTTGGCAACTAAACTTTACAACAAGCTTGAGATAGCAACGCTTGCGAGTTCGACCGAGCAGTGCTCTAACAGTATGCGTACCCGTTCGCATACTGGCGAACCCAAACTTAGTCCGGCCACTTGGGTATGCATACCCGTTTGCATACTTGAGTAGGTTATGTTCTAAAATTGGTTTTTTCATGAGCTAATACATTTATGTAATAAGGAATGCAATAGTTTGCAAACCGTGGCTATAATGTTCATGAATTGATTCGAGTGAATCAAAATCGATTTACCTTCAATTGTGTCTTGTATACTTCTACGAGAATATAAACAATTTAACTACTCTAGAAATAGTTTTTGATTTGAGTCATTTGAACTAGTTATGGTTAAGATGAATATGGTTGATATGAAACTGTTCATATGTCTAACTTCGGTTAACTATTGTTGAGACAACAAGGTGTACACGTTTAGGTACGGTTATTCATATCTAAATGAAGTCACTTTTCATTTCTGTGTAACAAGCTAAGTTCGATCTAACGTTTGAAAGATATTAGCTTGAGTCTAATCAGGTTTTCATCTAATGGTGAATATTGAAGGCTTTGTTACCAAGGTAGCATTGATTGCAAACCCTGATTTGAAGACTATATAAGGGAGAACTCTAGAAACTGGGAAACCTAATCCCCACAGCTCTTGTGTGATACTAGTTGCGACTAAAGTTGATTCTCCTTAAACCTTAGGTTCTTCCAAAACCCAGTAGGTTAACAACTTGAAGACTTCATTGGGATTGTGAAGACAGATCCAACTATTTTCTTTGTAGTTGTGTGGTCTGACCTTGATGGTTTCTATCGTGATTGGGTACTATCTTCTCTAAGATTTGCTCGAGATTTAATCTCCGATAGCCAAGATAAAAAGTAGTCACAAACATCTTCGTCTCATCGTTTGTGATTCCACAATATCTTATTTCGCTACCATACGATTAAGATTATTACGAGGTGATTGATATTACTAGGCTGTTCTTCGGGAATATAATTATGGTGTATCAATTGGTTCCTATTCACCTTGATTTATCAAAATACGGATCAAAACTCATAGGTATATCTGTGGGAGACATATTTATCTACTCAGTAGACTTCTCTGTGTGAGACAGATTGGCTTATCAAGTCTTCGACTTTGGGTCGTAACAGCTCTTAGTTATGGGTGAGATCAGCTAAGGGAGTCAAGTGCGCAGAATTCGGCGTGGTTCTAAAGGCATAAGTAATGAAATTGTACCTTGATCAGTGTGAGATTGGTTAGGGCTCAACTACATTCCTGTCCGAAGTTAACTTGGAGTAGGCTAGTATCTGTAGCGGCTTAATACAGTGTGGTGTTCAAATCTGGACTAGGTCCCGAGGTTTTTCTGCATTTGCGGTTTCCTCGTTAACAAAATTTCTGGTGACTATGTTATTTCTTTTCCGTATTATATTTGTTTATATAATTGAAATATCACAGGTTGTGCGTAAGTTCAATCAATTGTGTATCCAACCTTTGGTTGTTGATTAAATTGATTGACACTTTGATATTGGTTTTTGATACCGTCCAAGTTATTTCTTATATTCAATAGGGCTCGCAAATTCCTATTTGTTTGATTGCGGATTGAATTGAGAAATAGAGATATAACTCTTGGATATACTTTTCTTAAGATTGAGTCTGACTGTCTAGTTGATTCTCTTGAAAGTATATTGGAGTTAGTCCATACAGATTGCTAACCGAAATATTGGGTGTGGTTGTTAGACCCCCACTTTTTCTGTTTGTACAAATTTCCAGTTGTTTTAACTTTATGTTCCTGGTTGAACTACCATAAACATGATCACAAACTAATTCTACATACTAAAATCCGAAAATAGAATCATATTATGATCTAAAAATTTGCAATTTACAAGTCTTTCTTTATAAATAACAATCATACAATATATTGTATATACAATTTGTATTCTAGCTAAATCTCATATACCTACTATATATCTTTACTGTTTAAATCGATCATATTTCAGACTCTTTATTTGAAGAATTAATCATTGGAAGAAGGAAAATAGATATATATAAGATTATTGATGGAAACGAGAGAACAATAACCTTTTCAAAAGAATAAAAGTATTCATGACTAAAGTTGGCGAACTTTATAAATTCGTCACAAAAGTCATTTTAATCATATTTTCTCATGTTGGAAAGGTTTACACTTTCAACAAATCTTCATTAGGTGTTTGTAAATTGGTAAAATAATTCATAATTGATCTAGTTAAACGAAAAATAAAAGTAAGTGAATTGGAATGTCTATTGAAAAGCGGGGGTATAACAACCACATCCAATAATTCGCTCACCAATCTGTATGGAAAAAACTCTAATATAATTCAGAGAGCACCAACTTAAAAGCGAGCTCTATCAAGAGATATATCAAAGAGCTTTATATCTTTTTCAATACAATCAGCAAATCAAACAGATAGAAATCTGCGAGCCTGATTGATATGAGAAATAACTTGGACGGTGCCAAACACCAGTTCCCAAGTGTCAATTAAGTTATATCCAACAAACAAGGTCGGATTTATCAACTGATTGAACTACGCACAACCTGTGATATTTCAATAATATAAAAAATATAATGCGGAAAAGAAATAACACAGACACCAGAAGTTTTGTTAACGAGAAAAACGCAAATGATGAAAAACGCCGGGACCTAGTCCAGATTGAACACCATACTGTATTAAGCCGCTACAGACACTAGCCTACTACAAGTTAACTTTGGACCGGAATGTAGTTGAGCCCTAACCAAGTCTCACAACGATTAATGTACAATCTCGTTCCTTACGCCTCTAGAACCACACCGTATTCTGTGCACTTTATTCCCTTAATTGATCTCACCCACAACTAAGAGTTGCTACGACCCAAAGTCGAAGACTTATAAACAAATTTGTCTCCCATAGATATGTCTATTCTATATTCGGTTTTTGTACCGTCTTTCGATAAATCAAGGTGAACATGAACCAGTTGATAATCCGGTCTTATACTCCCGAAGAGCAGCCTAGAAATATCAATCACCTCAACATAACCCAACTGATTAACAGAAAAAATTATTGCGGAATCACAAGAGTCTGAGACGAAGAACTACTGTAATTAATTTTTATATCTTACCTATCGGAGGTAAATCTCGAGTAAATCTTAGAGAAGATAAAACTCAATATGATAGAACAAGTAAGATCAGAAATACGCAACTATGGAGAAAATATCTGGATCTTGCTTCACGAATCCCAATGAAGTCTTCAATCGTTAACCTATAATGGTTTTAGGAAAAACCTAGGTTAAAGGAGAATCGACTCTAGTACGCAACCAGGAACACACAAAAGTGTGGGGATTAAGTTTTCCCATTGATAGAGTTCTCCCTTATATAGTCTTTCAAATCAGGTTTGCTTTCAATCAAAGCTAAGATAGCTTAGTAACAAAGCATGCAATATTCACCGTTAGATGAAAAATATGATTTAAGTTTCAAGCCAAGTCTGCTTTAAAATAAAGCAATCAATCTCCACCGTTAGATGGTCTTATATTGTTACACACAAATGAAATATACCTTCATTTAGATATGGGTTACCGTACCTAAACGTGTATATTGAGTTGGCTTAATAATAATTAACCGAAGTTATACATATGAACACTTTTGTCTTAGTCGTATTCATCTAACACTTCCAGATCAAATATGAATAAAAATCAATCATGAAAGATAATCAAATGAATCTGATTGTGTTTCAAATAGAGTTGTTTAATTGTTTATTATCTCATAGAAATATATATGAACAAATTGAATCGAAATCGGTTTGATTCATAATCGTACAAAGTACTTATACAAGAATCAATTCATGAACATTAAGCCACGGTTTGCAAAGATTGCATTCCTTAAATCATAAATGTATTAGTTCATGAGTATGAGAATCATACATGACCGATTCTAGAACTTTACCAATGTGTTCGCCAACCAAGTACGCGAATAGCAGCTCCGGACCTTGGCCTGTCAAGCCGTTCGCAAACAACCGTCCCAGACCCAACTTAGGTAGATTCGTTCGCATACTAGGTACGCAAACAAGGTTCCCGGACCTTTTCAGGTAAAACCGTTCGCATACTAGGTACGCAAACAAGGTTCCCGGACCTGAATCATTACAAAACAGTTCGCATACTAGATATGCATACCATATTGTATCCAGACATGGGTAAACGTTCCAAACTCTCCTTTCAATCATTGAAACATCCTTGGAAGACAACAATGGTTGTCTCACACAAACCATTAGCTTCAAGTAATTTTCAAGTGATCCAAGTTAACATCAAATGACTGACTCACACAAATCACATAAGATGTTCAAAGTAATTTTCACATGATTGATAGACACATATTTGTGTCATAATTAGTCCTGATAATATATACTATTGGTGCTTATTTTTGTACTAATTTGGTATTTATTTTATTTTTGTAGGTACATGAATAAAATGGGATACGACTCGAAATACGGCTAAAACTAGACTTGTGCGCAGAAAATATGGACTTTGGAAGGGAGCAAATATTGAATCAAATGGGTCGAACCATGGACATAACAATGCCGACACCTTGACCATGAAAATTTATCCTTCCCTTCAAGGAAATCCAAAGGAGTTATGGTTGACAAAAGGATGAATTAGGAAAGAATTGCCTACATGCATCACAAAAATAAATACATGAAGATTTGGAGATTTGAGAAAATAAGTTGCATGCATGAGAATTAATCCAAAATATTCTCTCACATATTAAATGGTGTACAGTGATGCATAAAGGGGTAATGTAGCACACTACAATTGGTAATTGGTTTATCACTTAACACATGGAAAACTTCTATTGGGTTGACGATGTAATAATGGGAATTAAAATGGAAGGTAAAATTCTTATGTCCCTATATATGCAGTGTTATTCAATCATGGAAGGGAGGTCCGGTGTCTGTAGTCCAGAGAAATATTACGTTTTTAGGATTTTTCTCTTTTTTATGCTTTTGTAATGGAATAACTCTGTACTAGGGATAGATGAAGCCCTTTGATGTATGCAAGAGGATTTTCACTATTTTTCTATAAAAATTCAATTTGGTTTTGGTTCCCGTTTCGTAATGATAGTAATTTTCTTCGCATGTCCTCGTGCTTATTTTATTGAGTTTTATATTTTGTCATAGAGAATAGCACTTTAAGTGAAGATAAATTATTAGTATTTTTGAGAACTTCAATACAATGGGTTATAATGTTTTACCTTCCAAGACGTAAATATTCGTGTCCTAAATCGCCTTGAAGCAGTGTTGAAGAATTTTGTAGAAAATGGTTGAATAATCTTGTAGCCAACCTACTGGTGGAATCAAAGCCCTGGTATCTTTCTTATTTATTTATTTTATTATTTTTTATCTTATATTATTCTTTGTCTCACTTGATTTAATTATAAATTAAAGGTAACAAATTTAGTCCCTGTGGAACGAACCCGCATTTGTGTACTGTCCTATCGACAGCCGTGCACTTGCGGTACACAATTTAATTCCCATCAATGATCAGTTTTTGACTTATATTTAGTTTCAAACAAATAAATTATTTCCAACTAAACTCGTCAAGAATATGATGAGCATAGCTAAAGCAAAAAGCTTCCAACACATATTTCGAGAAATAGATAAGTGAGATAAACTCGACTCGAAATATCAAATGTGTATAACGTAGAAGTCTATATAGCTATACGACTCATTCTCATTAGAAGATAGAATAGAATGGACTTTTGAGTGATAGATGAGTTTTAGTCTCCACATACCTTTTGTTGATGAAGTTCCTCCAAGCTCATCAGTAGATTTTCGTCTTCAATTGGTGAACTCGTGAAGTCTAAAGCTCAATTACACATTTTATCCTAATCCGAGACATAGCTATAAGTAGACTAGAAATCAAGTATGTAATTTTGATCAAGTAAACTTGACAAACAAGATTGATATAACAACGCTTGCGAGTTCGACCGAGCAGTGCTCTAACAATCTCCCCATTTGTCAATTTTAGTGACAAAACTATCAATACATATGGATTACAAAATAAATAAACTTTGTAGCTTCCCATCCATCATGCTTGATTTCTTTGGCTCTTAAAAATTCCTTGAATTATTCGCTACTCCAAGTACTTCAGTGATTCTGAAAGTGTTCAACTCAGCATCATTGTTGTTGAAGATCCGTAGCCATAACAATAAGAAAACAAATGTTCTCGATCATTGTTATATAGTGTCATAGTATTACTATAGATAATCAAAGTTTAATTGTATCACAACTTTGAAATAATGATCGAGAACATTTGTTGATATGTATTACTATGTTGATATGTATCACCCCCCTTAGTCAATACTTCATCTTACAATGAAAACCACTCTGCCTTACATAGTGATCCGTAAACCATATGTATGTAGTGTGAACTACCAAATAATTCTCCCCCTTTTTTCAATATAAACTGGCAAAGGTACGAAAACTACGGGATCATAATGAAATTTTCAAAAAGATACTTCATGACTAAAAGAGAACATATCAATTATGTTTCGATGATTTCACATGGTCGAAACTTAGTGTATTCATCAAGGAGTTTATAAAGATACAAGATAACTCCTACAATATTCCACAGCCGCACTCCCCACAAAGATATGACAATTAAGCACAAGTTCAATTTACAACTCTCCCCTATTTTATGTTATTCCTGAAAGAACAACATGAAAAACCTTACTTTTACGAGAAAACAAGGATTTATTTGGACGTTAACAAACCACATGGATTTGTACCAGTAAACTCGAATGAATTAACCACAAGAATACCTTATTGATTAATTTAATCGGAAACGCTCAACATAAAAAAACTTACGGAGCCATACAGTACTTTCACATAAAAGTGAATCAGGGAAAGATCAATACTGCGGAATACTTTCAAAAGTTCATTTTATCTTTCATCAATATTTGCATAATGACACAATAGACTTAACTTTTGAACATATATGAGATAATCATAGTTCACGGACGTAAACACAAACATATATCATGGGCAATTGCAATATATGAAATCAAAAAGATCAAATACTGCAAAAATCATTTTCCAAATAATTTTAGATTAAATAAATCTAAAACCATTGCAAGATGAAAATCGTTGAAATAGCTACGTGTAATCACAAATAATGCTATTCCAAACCCCAGTTATCCTTTTTAAACATAAGAATAAATTCTCATAAGAAATTTCCTAGACATTATTTATCAAAAATCATACTGAAGGACTTAGACATAGTCAGAAATTAGAGATCTAACAATGGCAAGATCATCAGCCGTTTTCTTCAGTTCGGTCTTCAGAAAACCGAGATTCTTTGTTACAATTGCAAGTTGTTCACGTATACAACTCCAAAATCTCGGAGAAGATTCCCAATCAAATCAGATGACATCTGAATGGGTCTGTTGTCTTCATGATCGCATGCAAAGTAACAGGTTATGGTGAGAGGATTCTCATGCAATTCAATAACCTTATCATCTTCATTTTCTCTTCCTTCTTACTTCAATTCATCGTGCAGTTCATGTTATTCCAAGAGGGTTTCAGAATGTACATATATCTAAGAGATCAATAAATCTATCTTTTATATATATATGTCACATATACATCTTTCCAAACACGTTAGTGTTGGAACCATACGTCCGATCATGAACCATGGACACGAATCATTCGTGGACATGAATAAGGGTATTCAGAACCAATGAACTAATGGAGCCTAAACAAACAAGTTTTGAACTGATTACCAAGGACAAGTTTAAAACTTTAGGCAAAACATCTTAGCTCAATAAATAAATTTATTGCACAAGAGATTTATTGAAAAACAACAAATCAACTTCCTGTTTGAGGGAAGAGCTTACGAAGCTTTTAATTGTTTGCAACAAAGATTCTGATCAAAAAATCAAATGCAAATATTAACTGGAGCAAGGCTCGACAGTAAGATGATCGTTTTTCCTTTTATACATACTAAAAAAAATAACCAAAATACAACAAAGACCACTTTGTCAAGAAGAAGATGTCTTCCTGAGAATCTTGTGCATCCTCACATGGTCTCAATGGAGGAGGCACAAAATAACAGTAGTCAAGTTGTAACATGATGAGCATTTTGCTCATCAAATGTGTTGACTTTGTTCCCTTCCTTTTTTGAGAAAAAAACAAGTTAGTCTCAAGGGAATCAACAAACAAAGGACAAGAATTACTTGATGTTGATGCCATCTTTTCCTTTCTAATGCTGCGCCTGAGTGTATTGATACTGGTCTTGAGTTCCGATACACGATTATTGATGTGAATGTATCCAGGAAACATTGAGCCTTCCGATCCAGAATCTTCTTCAATAGATGAAGAGTTTGAAAGATTTTCCTTTTACGGTACCATCTTTCTTCTTATTGGAACACGAGGATCATCATTTGTCCTTACAACATTAACCATTTGACAACAGTTACAATTGCGAAAAGGTTTTGTACTACCTTTATAAACATAGGTTGGATCATCACATCACTTCCTTTTTCTAAAGGTTGGACAATTAAAACCAATAACATGGGATACATGTTTGATCACTTCTTTAGACATCCAAACAAGAATGTTATGAAGTTTCACATTTTGTAAACGAAAATGACATCTCCTTTCAAGGTGATATTTGTTTCCGCAATAACGGCAACTGAATGGAATGCTACTACCTGATCTCATGTGAGCTGTCTTTGGCGGTTGACGAACCTTCTATGGTACCTCAACTGCTAGAGTTAGATCATAACTTTTGATGCCAGTGAGATTCTTCTGTTGGAGAACGCTATTAGCATAAACAACACCGATCTTACTAATACTTGGAGCGTCTATTTCTTTATATCCCAAACCTCGTGTATCACGATGTTTTTTACATGCTCCCAACATAGTAGATAATTTGGTTGAGCTAGAGCTAAACTTTTTCAAGTTTTCTTCCAACATTTTGACCTTATCGTGAGCAACAAAAAGGTCACCCTCCAATTGTTTTTCTCGAGAGAGAAGAAAATTTTCTTTGACATTGAAGCAACTTTTTTGAGAGTCACACCTTGCTTCAGATTCTGCAAGTTTTTCTTTCAACTCAAAGAGATTAAAACGAAGATTTTTACATTCAAAATTTTTTGAACGCACATCTTCTTCACGATCTTTAAGAAGAGATTGTAACAGATTATATCCACAATCATAACTCTTAAGGAGTTTTCTCATTTTCTTGTTTTCTTAACAGAGAGGTGACAGAAACTCAGTCAAGCAAAACGTTGACTTCTTTTTTTAATGAGATGATCAAAAAGCTTGACATATTGCGAGACTTCCTCATCAACATCATTTTCAACATCTGAATCACTTTCATATAAAAGTTCATCCAACTGTTCATCCAGGCGGTTTTCCCAGTTATACGCAGTTTCAGGCAATGCAAAAGATGTGAGAGAATCCTCAGGTGAATCCAAGCTTTGAACCAAGTCAGAATGTTTCTGAACTGGTGATGTGCCGTTTGAGACAACATTTCTGTCCATAGAGTCACATTGCTACAAACACAGCCTTAACAACCACACCCAATAACTCGTTCGGCAATCTGTATGGAAAAAACTCTAATATAATTCCGAGAGCACCAACTTAAAAAGTGAGCTCTATCAAGAGATATATCAAAGAGCTTTATCTCTTTCTTAATACAATCAACAAATCAAACAGATAGAAATCTGCGGGCCTGATTGATATGAGAAATAACTTGGACGGTACCAAAGACCAATGCCCAAGTGTTAATCAAGTTTTATCTTACAAACAAGGTTGGATTTATCAACTGATTGAACTACGCACAACCTGTGATATTTCAATTGTATGAAAAATATAATGCGGAAAAGAAATAACACAAACACCAGAAGTCTTGTTAACGAGGAAAATGCAAATGTAGAAAAACCCATGGACCTAGTCCAGATTGAAAACCACACTGTATTAAGTCCCTACATACACTAGCCTACTACAAGTTAACTTCGGACTGGAATGTAGTTGAGACATAACCAAGTCTCACACCGATTAAGGTACAGTCGCGTTCCTTACGATTCTAGAACCACACCGGATTCTGCGCACTTGATTCCCTTAGCTGATCTCACCCAAAACTAAGAGTTGTTACGACCCAAAGTTGAAGACTTATAAACAAATTTTTCTCCCACAAATATGTCTATTCTTTATTCAGTTTTTGTTCCATATTTTGATAAATCAAGGTGAACACGAACCAATTGATAATCCGGTCTTATGCTCCTGAAGAGCATCCTAGAAATATCAATCACCTCAACATAACCCAACTGATTAACAAAAAAAGTTATTGCGGAATCACAAGAGTCTGAGACGAAGAACTGTTGTGATTACTTTTTATATCTTACCTATCGGAGATAAATCTCGAGTAAATCTTAGAGAAGATAAAACTCAATATGATAGAACAAGTAAGATAATAATACACAACTACAGAGAAAATAGTTGGATATGGATTCACGAATCCCGATGAAGTCTTCAAGTCGTTAACCTATAATGGTTTTAGGAAAAACTTAGGTTTAAGGAGAATCGACTCTAGTACGCAACTAGGAACGCACAAAAGTGTGGGTATCAGGTTTTCCCATTGCTACAATTCTCCCTTATATAGTCTTTCAAATCATGGTTGCTTTCAATCAAAGCTAAGATATCTTAGTAACAAAGCATTTAATATTCACCCTTAGATGAAAATCTGATTCAAGCTAAGTATGCTTTAAAATAAAGCAATCAATCTCCACCGTTAGATGGTCTTATCTTGTTACACACAAATGAAATATACCTTCATTTAGATATGGGTTACCGTACCTAAACGTGTATATTGAGTTGGCTCAATAATAGTTAACCGAAGTTAGCCATATGAACACTTTTATCTTCGCCGTATTCATCTAACACTTCTGGATCAAATATGAGGATCAATCAATCATGAAAGATAATCAAATAAATGTAATTGTGTTTCAAATAGAGTTGTTCAATTTTTTATTATCTCATAGAAATATATATGAACAAATTGAATCGAAATCGGTTTGATTCGCAATCGTACAAAGTACTGATACAAGAATCAATTCATGAACATTAAGCCGCAGTTTACAAAGATTGCATTCCTTGGCCTGTCAAGCCGTTCGCAAACAATCATCCCGGACCCAACTCAGGTAGAACCTTTCGCATACTAGGTACGCAAACAAGGTTCCCATACCTTCTCAGGTAAAACCGTTTGCATACTAGGTACAAAGACAAGGTTCCCGAACCTGAATCATTACAATCCAGTTTGCATACTAGGTATGCATATCATATTGTATCTAGACATGGGTAAACGTTCCAAACTCTCATTTTCATCATTGAAACGTCCTTGTAAGACGACAATGGTTGTCTCACACAAACCATTAGCTTCAAGTAATTTTCAAGTGATCGAATGATCAATACGAAACTTCCTAAGTTAACATCAAATGACCGTCTCACACAAATCATATAAGATGTTCAAAGTAATTTTCACATGATCATCTTTTGACTTATATTTAGTTTCCAACAAATAAATTGTTTCCAACTAAACTCGTCAAGAATATGATGAACATAGCTAAAGCAAAAAGCTTCCAACACATATTTCGAGAAATAGATAAGTGAGATAAACTCGACCCAAAATATCAAATATGTATAATGTAAAAGTCTGTATAGCTATACGACTTAGGCTCATTAGAATATACAATATAATAGACTTCTGAGTGTCAAATAAGTTTTAGTCTCCACATACCTTTTGTTGATGAAGTTCCTCCAAGCTCCTCAGTAGATTCGTCTTCAATTGGTGAACGACGTGAAGTCTAAAGCTCAACTACACATTCTATCCTAATCCGAGACTTAGCTATAAGTAGACTAGAAATCAAGTAAATAGTTTTGATCAACTAAACTTGACAAACAAGCTTGAGATAGAAACGCTTGCGAGTTCAACCGAGTAGTGCTCTAACATCGATGATACTCAAATTCTACATATACTCATCCTAGACTATAATATAAGAATAAGGTTGATGTTTGGAGGGATGATAATAATTTTTTCCGGGATAAGATAGACATAAAACAACTCGATAATAGTACATAAGATGTTACACTTTTTATATATCACTTTTATGTGTTGTCAGTGTTGTATTGGTCAAGGTGTAGGTAAGCAGTTTGTACAACCTATTAGTGTACGTTAGACACTTACTCTACTCATTTCTTTTACAAGTTGTTTATGTGGTTGTCAGTAGTAACAACAACTTTCATTGACTTATGCAAAGATTATGGCATTTATTTTCTCACTATTATCAAATAATTATTATATCATGATATCAAACTGAGATATTCATCAATTTCTCAGGTTCTTCGATCTTTCCTTTCCCTATGTTGCTTACTATTTATTTGCATCTTGTTTTTCGTTTCATTCTGTTTATGATTCGTCAATTTTCATCATCTTTTTCAATGGAAAACCCAACTTCAATTTTGATTTTTGGAGTTTGATTTAATCAATTAACTAACTTTGTTACACTCAAATTAAAGGAAGATAACTACATCACTCGAAAAAATCGAATATTTCATGTTAGTTGCAAATACAAGCTTTAGAAATTTCTCGATGGATCTCATCCTTGTCATGTTCAATTCACTAACCGAAGAAATCAAGATAATGGAATTGACAACCGTTTTAAATAGATTAGTGATGGGATATTTTATTATGCCGCAAGTGCATGATTGTCGATAAGACAGTATACATATGCAGTTCGTTCCACAGGGACTAAAACTGTTATTTTCAATTTTTAATTAAATAAAATGATAAGAAGAATAATAAAAGATAATAAAAATATAAAATAAAGAAAAGAAACATAGGTTTCCAAGAATCCACCTTTATTATGCGTAAATCATTCAACATTTCTCCATAATACTTTTCTTATTAGCACAAAACGATTTAGGACACGGGTATGTCTCGGATGATAAAACTTTATAATTAATAAAATTCTCAAAATACTAAAAATTCTACCCATTTAGGTGTTGGTCTCTAATTAGAAAATGATTACAAAGAAAGCAAGCACAAGGACATATGAATAAAACTATTATCCTTAACGCTCGAGAATATAGGACCAATGAAAAAATATTATTAAAAATGAGTTGAAATCTCTAACACATAATAGGGCTTCATTAGTAACTCTAGTGGAGAGATTACTCCATTACAAAAGAAAAGAATAAGAAAAGAAAGATAAAAATGCTACTATTTAGCTTTGGACTACGGACCTTCCCCTTTTGCATCTGCTTCAACCAGTATTTATAGTTTTCAAAGGAAACCACTTTCCTTTTTCATATCCACTACCACATCATCATCCAATGAAAGTATGCCACATGCCAAATAATATATAATATAAAATCCTCCAATCAAAATGCGCCATGTGTCAAATACTGCAATCAATATCTTAATTATTAATATCCAACCATAAAGAATAATATTCTTTCCCAAATCTTCGTATATTCCATTACTCCACATCATAAAGAAATATTTTCTTCATTAAACAAAATATCTTCAGATATCCTTTATCATTATATCTGCACATGGTTTCCACACGTCGTGGCACACTTCTACACACGCCCATATCCAAATAATTATCCAAATAATTCTTCATGTTTCCTTTTGGGCTTAACCCATCAAATCACTTCATTTCTCCAGCAGAATTCCGCATTTTAGTCCATAGAGCTTTATTTTCTAAAAACTACAAAAGTAAATAAAATCATCAAATATGTAAAAAATAATGAACTAAATAAATGTAAATTTGAGTAGTAAATATGTAAGAATTAAGCACTTATCAATTAGTTATATGAAGACACAACTATCATTAATGATGCGGATTCATCAACTATTTTTGGTTTAGGTGATTGCATATTTTTCCAGATATACAATATATATTCATATTAGCACTAATACTGAAGAAAGGCTTGCTAGATTTTCTTCAACTCACTCGATTCGATTGCGAACCAAACTCTTAGCCATTAAACAAGGCGGTAAATTTATTCTTGCTTTAATAAATTAAATCAAGTTTTTATCTGATTAAATTGTGCTACTTGCGAGCATAATTCTGACAAAGAACTTGTTGTTGTTACTTTGGTTGAGCTTAATTTTGATTGTCTACCTTTTGTTGGCTCTATAAGTGGTAGGCTTCTAAAAGGTCCTACAAATTATAACCGCAAGTGCACGGTCGTCAGTTATAGCTCGTGCAAGTACGGGTCGATCCACAGAGATCGGGTGTGTTTCGGAAGTGTTTTAGCTATTTGGGTTCCTAGATTTGCTTTGGGCTTAGAAGCCTTTTGGAAACTGTTGGGCTTAAAGTACTAATGGGTTTGTTCATAATAAAATGAACTGAGCTTGGGCTCAGTTTGTTCTTTGAAGTGCAAATGGGCTTAGGCCTTAAACTTAGGCTTTTGATTAAGCCCACAGTTGATTGGATTGGGCTTTTAACCTTAACCTAAACTGGGCTTTGAGCCTTAATGAAATGGGCCTTGGTGGACTGAACTTGAGCTTTGATTTAGCTAGGCCTTTGGGTCTTAACCTGAGCTGTGGTTTCAGTTTGATGGACCTTTGCTTGGCTGCAGGAAGCAGCAGCAACAACAGCAGCAGCAGCACAAGTGCTGCACTGCAGCAGCAGCAGCAGCAGCTTGGCAGAGGAAGAGAGCAATGCAGCAGGAACTGCAGGAAGGCAACAGCAACAGCAGCTGCAGGAGAAAGAAGCAGCACCAGGTAGCAGGCCTAGCAGCAGCAATAGCAACAGCAGCTGCTTGGCAGCAGCAACAGCAGCAGCACAAGTGACAGAGAAGGCAATGTAGCACAAGTAACAGAATGTACAAGCAATGGAAAGGAAAGCAAAACAAGAGAGTTGCAGGGCAGATGGAATAAGAGAAGCAACAGAAAAAAAAAGCAATGGAAAAACTAAACAGCAACAACAGGGTGAACAAAAACAAAACAAAACAAAACAAGATGAACCAAGGCCTAAGCCAAGGGCAGGGATGAATAAGAAACTGAAATGAAGCAAAGCTAAGGCAGGATACAGGCAAACTAAAAGAATGGGAGGAAAATTAGCTTGCTCATTGTCACTAGTGAGCACTAATTTCCCCCAATGCACAATCAACACTACAACCTAAGCATACAAGGAGAATGGCAAGAACATCAGCTTGCTATGAGCACTGATTTCTTGCCATTGCACAATCAGCACATTGCTTCACAGATACCTAGCCTAGCATTCCTTCAAATGTAACAATACATTAAACACAACAGGAACATTTAACTGACAGTGAACATTTAACAGTGAATAAAAAGTCTAACATGAACATAAACAAAATGAAACTGAGCAGAAATTAACAAATGAACTGAAATTAACATGTGAATACACATAAACATCTAACACATTAACAGGAGACAAATAACAATTATAACATGAACATAAGCATAAGACAAGCAATTAACAGAACAAAGCAAACACAAGCATATTTAACTGAAACATGAAAATTAACAGAACTTGAAAGTTCTGGATGTAGGCTAATCCTAACATAGTTTTTACACACATCCCTCACCACATATTTATACCCAATTACATCATTAGGGCTTTCCCCCAATTTTCCCCCAAAATCAGTGAAATTAGGTTTTGCCCAAAAATCCAAAATTCACTCACCTAACACACTGATAACACCCCTAATACGTGACCCATGCTTCTAATTAGAAGTACCATCAATTTCCCCCAAAAATCCCCAATTTATGGAATTAGGGTTCATATAAAAATTTCTATTAAAGTTTACCTAATCACTGATGACACTGGTAGATGTCGACCCATGCCTCCAATTCCTCTCCTGATGCTCTAGCTACGTCCAATTGTCCATCTAAATCAACCTAATTTACCAATTTTCACACGTTAGGGTTTTGGAAGAAAAACGTGTATCAAAATGGGAAATTAGGTGGCTAGATAGGTGGTAATGATGGTAGTGGAGATGGGTTATAGTGGTTGAGTGATTTGAGAGTTGGTAGAGGTGGTTGTGGTGGTGGTTGAGCGGGAACAGGGAGATGGTGGTGGTTCTGCACAGGGTGGGTGGTGATGGTGGAGATGGGTCGATAGAATGAGATTAGGTGATGTTTGGTTTGGGGTATAGTGTTCGGTCACTAAGGTGTGTAGTGGGACCATCGAGTTTGATGTTTGGCGAATCTCGACCGTGGGATGTGATGATGATTGGTAGATCGGACGGTGATGCGGAGGCAAGCGATGAGCGACCGTTGGATTATATGATACAACAAAATCAACGATGCCAGATGGAGTTAGGTGTTGTAGTGTTAGGCGGAGATATCAATCTTCGATGCACAGCAAGGAAGCGACCGTTGGATTCAACTACCATCTAATCTGAAGGCTTGGAATTTCAGCTCTGTGGTGCTCGGCAGAGACATCAGATTTCGATGCTCTATGAGGGAGCGACCGTCGGATGCTTCTGAGAAATGATCTGATGGCTGAGAACGGAGGCGCTTTTGTGTGTAGAAAATGAGGTTGTGCGCACCATTCTTCGCGGCTTCCTTGCGTAATTTCTTCCGGCTTTTCACTACTTTTCTGCTCTTTTCGCTCCGCGACTCATCCGAACTTTATTTATTACCTAAAAATGCAAAATTAATTAATAAAAATATTTATTCTTGAAAACAATGAAAATACAGAATATGGGATAAAATGTAGAATTAATGCATAAAAGATGAGTTAAAATGCCAACAAAAGGGATAAATATATACAATATTTGGCACTCATCAATAAGACACATGAATCCAATTATTACTTGCATTGAACTTCATAATTATCTTTTTAATGAAGAAGTTCTTGTTAGTCATAGAAATATAAATCTTCCTACTGAATCTGCAAATCGAGCTTTTTCTGCCCAAATGAATTCTTACAGTTACTACGGTAGATGTATCATGTGGTAGATCTAGTGGGTTCAATCATAAATTTTTAAGAGGTGGTGGTAGAACTAGCAACTTTCATCCCAGTAGAGGCACTGCATCTTCTTTTATTTCTGGTGGGAGTTTTAATCATTCTCCATATCCCTCTGCGATTAGAAAACCTATAAGTTTTCAACTTTCAATTACCTCTGCTCTGGTTTTTCAGATATGCGGAAAATATGTCCATGGTGCTCTTGAATGTAGAAACATACTCAATTTTCCTTGCCAGAATGTTCATACACCACAAAACCTTACTGCTATGTTAGATTCTGCTAATATTTTGGGTGAGAATCCCTGGTTTGTTGATACAATGCCAATAATCATGTTACTCATGATGCTTCTGCATCACAAGTTACTTCCACACATGAGGTCTTGGATAAATTCAAGCCGTTAATGCTGAAGGTATGCCCATAATTTATTCTGATTTTTCTTTCAAGCCAACGCCATAACATACCTTTCATCTCAATAATGTTCTTATAATTCCCTGATATGCTCAGAATTCACTTTATGTGCACAAGTTCACTTCAAATACCCATTAATTGTTCTACAATATTTGATTCATCAGGTTTTTTTTGTGAAGGACTTGTCAACCAGGAAGATACTTTTACAAGGCCTCACACATTAATGGATTATATCTACTTCGCTTGATTTAGATGCGAGAGAATGTTGAAGATTTGTACTTCACATGTAAATTGATCCAATAGTATATAATATAATTAATCTGACGATTAACAACAAAGCTTCCATCAAACTAAAATTTGAACTTTATAATTCTGATGGCGCGCGTGAAGAACGATGAGCACATGACATATCTAACAAAAATTAAACTTTTTCCCATCCGTGTAAACCAAAATTAAAATAACCTTTTTTATCGAGATCCGTAACGTCGAACCATGAACTAACATTGAGGTGCTATTTTTTTTTTTTTTTGAAACATTCAAAGATTCTATAGTTTTTAAATTTTGGTATTTAAGTTTTTAAAATTTTGGGGCATTGGGTTAAACGTGCAATTGGGGGATATATAAACTAATTGGGGGATATGAATTAATATCCCCATCCAATAGTTCCTGCTAAGCGGTGATTTTTGGATTGGAAATACTAAAATACCCTTTAGTATTTTAACTTTTTTTCTTCTTCTCTTCTCCTTCTCTTTTCTTCTCCTTCTCTGCCCATTCCTCTATTTGATTTTCATTTTCTTCATCATCGATTTCAACACGATGTCATCGTTGTATCAAAAATTTCTTTGGCGATTAATTTATTATATAAATATACCTCCTTTAAAGAAACCTAATCATCGATTTGTTTTAAAAAAATTTGTTTATCTTAAGAATCAAAAATTGTAACTGTAAATTTTCAGTTTCAGTTAATACTGGCGTTGTATTCATCATCTTGATAGCTCAGAAAGTCTGTCCAAAAAATTGTTTGTGCCGGCATGGTCGATTTTCAAGTGTACCGTGCCAATTTTAGGACAAAAACATACAAAAAATCTTGCATCATGTGCCGGCATGCTCGATAACGATCTTTCTATGCCGGCAGTGTACTTACAATTTCATAATTGGGGGATATTGTGTATCAGCATCGTGAAAGTATGAATACCATACTGATTTGGTTCCTGCCGGCATAGTATTCATACTTTTACCATGCCGACACTAAGTTCTTCATACGCATGGAAAAAAAATCAAATTTCAATACATTAATGCATATATATGAGTAATTAGAATACTTATATGTTCAGCTTGTTTACTTTCCTGAGTTGGTTCTTCACCTAAACCTTCATGATTATAAATATCTTGATTTGACGTTGTTGCACCAACAAATTCAATGATAATGATTTATTCCAATGATTATCAAACTAATCTATTAACTTAACTAATTATATTTAATCACTAAACATGATTAGTAAGGGGTAGATTAGAAATTATATAAATTATCCGGATAGGGAATGATCTTGATTTACCATTTAAATCCTGTTTTTGTCTTTTTCCTGTATCCCCAATTAGTATATCTCCGGATTGCGCGTACCATTGGTTTAAGAGGTGTATAGAGGTGAGATATACAAATAATAAAAAGATTTAGGTGGGCTAGAGTTTGTAAAGGTAGACTAAATTCGAAAAATGGGCCCATAGTTCTGCCACTGGAGATTCGTAACAGTTAGCTCAAAATCGAAATCGACGTACGTACGCGTTTCGAGTCTTCTGACCATGGTCTCCAAGACTCATCTCATAAGAACTCGCCTGATTTTGGAAACACGCTTATCGGAGATATTACAGCGGCTAGAAAATTGATGACAACTGGAATTGATTTTAGAAGCTGTTAAAACTTGGGAGTAAAGTTTCATTATCTATAAATACTGATCTCAAGTGTTCACTACTACTTGCTAAATCTTAGAAGAAACCCTTACCGTGTTCTGTTCTTCTTCAACTCTGTGCAACAAAAATAAAATAAAAATAAAGATTGATCTGAAAGAAAGTATGGGTTTTGTGAATCAGAACCAGATGAAATCGTCATCTTCTTGTAAGGGTAATGGTAACAAAAAGAAGATCTACAAGAACAGATTGAAGGGTATTGAGAAGAAATTACATGAATTTAAGACTCTATGTGGTGTAAGGGCTTTGTTTTATGTTAAATCTGAGTTTAATAAAGATAAGAATGGGGATGGATTGGTTAGGATACTGCCAGAAAACCCTAATGAATGTCAAGAGATTATGAAGGATTTCATTAATTATAATTCAGGGAAAAGAAAAAGGGATAACGATGAAGAAGTTGTTGATTCAGAATGTATGAATGATAACAAGATGGGGAAACTATGCACTGGTGATGTTAAAGAAGAGAATCAACAAGTTAAATTTATTGATCAGAATCAGTTAAGTAATTTATCTATTGAAGAGATTCAAGAGATTGAAAAGAATTTGGAGCCCGTGTTTGGTACGATTTCAGAGAGAATAGATCAGTTGATGGAGAAGAACAGATTTAATGATCCATCTGCAAAGGGTTGTAATGAAGATGATGTGATTATGATGAAGGAATCCCCCTCTCTTCAACTTGAACCAAAATTTGATTATCAATCTTCGTCATCTACAGATTTTTATAATTATGGTTCTGCTTCGGAGAAGGAGTTTGATTATGATATTAATCAATGGCTTAATCTTCCTGGGCTAACTAATACAACTACTACTGATGATGGTATTGTGTTTGAGCCTTTTCCTGACTTGATTGACTTCGAGTTCGAGGCGCTGAATAACTATGCAGGTAGCTTTACTAATACTAGCTATTGCTGCTGAAGAAAACACTAGCTATTGCTGCTGAGTACTATTTTTTGATTTTTGTTATCTATGTAAGTAATAGTGTTGTTGGTGCACTGACTAGTGACTACTAGTTTCCTATTGTTGATTCGATTTATAATGCAGTCTGTCTTCTGCATTCATAATTTCAGATGGTTCAATGTAATTTTTTGATCACAAGTGATGACTGCTGAGTAGTACTATGTTTGATTTGTGTTATCTATGTAATCTAATAGTTTTGTAGATGCACTGACTAGTTTCCAAATTTGTTGCAGTGTCATTGCAAGTCTCTTGCATTCATAATTTCAGATGTGCAGTGTAATGTTTTTGATTCTACCATTTCATGGTTCATCCAAATGATTATATTAATTTTTTTAGTCCGACCCAAAGACAATTCTTGTGTTTTATCTTTTTTTTCTTAACACTATTGCTTTCATATCTCTTTGATCAGCAGCAACATGTAATTGAAACTGTAACTTTCAATGGAATCATGGTTGCCTGCAGGGGCTCAGTTGCTGCGACGCGTGCATTTAGAGGGATAGAGACGGAAGCAAAAACAAGTGATAGGTTCTTAATGCTGTATTCAGTTCAACTGTTAAAGCGACAGAATGAAGTTCTGATGATGCATCTCCAACTACTAAATCAGGCCCCAAGGATCTACATGGAGGCACCAGAATGAAGTTCTGATTAGTACTAATTTGTTCTTAAGTTATGTTATTTTTTAAGCTTTCAGCTCTATATATCGTGTGAGTGACATCTTGTCCTGCCGGAGTTTCATGGGTTATGCTGGTGTTGTGTTCCTTAATCGTAGTAAGAAAAATGATAATTGATGTTTTGTTTTACAATCAATAACACCATGCTTTCTGCAGAATGGTAACTGGCGTAGTTCTATGTAATTTGAAATCTTTTTCCTATACTTTAGCCTGGAAGTTCAAATGCAATCATTCTGAATTTGTGCCATGAGTTGCAAATGTGCATTTGAATGGCCATTAGGTTCTACACTTTTGAACAGGTAGACTCATAATGCGTGTTAAAATGAAGCTGCAATTTTGTTGTGCCCATCTTATTCGCGTATTTAGAATACTAATAAATTCCTTTAGAGGCTTAAAGCTAAGATGATGTGGATGTGCACATTCAAAATTAAACATTTTGCATTCAATTTTGAGCGCTCTAAAAGAATTTGTTATAAGCATTCTAGTTGTTAGGAATTAGGATATGGGCAATAAACTTTGTTGTTAGCGGAATACTGTAATTGATGATAGTGTAGTCAATATCATCTAAAGCTGTTTACTTTCTTCAGATTTTTGTAGAAAAATAAAACATATATTCCAAACAAACTCACTGAGATGTTTGATTTTGTTCTTTACCTTTAGCTCCTTTATGAATAACTCTTTCAGTCAACATCCGATTTATTCTGTGATTCTTCTCGAGCAACAAAACTTTTGGCAACTCTTGTTTGTGTTTTGGCTAGCTATTTAGTTTCAGCAAAGCTAGTTTTGGGCATTTCATAATTTTCCAAATATTCCCTAGCGTTACCTTTAATAAATAGTCCCTTTATAAATAGTTATTAAACAAACGTTCGAACAACATGCCCGTCTAGCTCAGTTGGTAGAGCGCAAGGCTCTTAACCTTGTGGTCGTGGGTTCGAGCCCCACGGTGGGCGTGATGATATTTTTTCATTTGCAAATGAGGAGATTTTTCAACACTGGAGCACTTGAACTAGTACCTAGAAATCTGTATGGATAGATCAGAATATAATTCACTTGAAAATTATTTATTCAGCTCTACCTCATAGTTTCTGGCAATTAAAGTTATTAATACCCTCTATAAACAAGATTAACTGTGCGTCTGACAACTTGATCTATTTACAGGACTACTAAGAAAGATTTATGCAGCAGTTGGAAGATTAAATAATGCAGATAATAGATGAGAAATATGATGACCAATCCAAGTTTAAGGAAACAATCTTTCCGGCAGGAGGTCGTTCAACTTAGAGATACACTAAATCAATCTAGCTAATCTCAATATGTGTACGGGATGAAAACAAAATTACAGAGAATGAGAGAACCCAATGTGAAAAAGACAAAATGAGTATGCAAGAGTTTGGCATGGCTATTGTGCAACTCAAAATCCAAATTCAAGGTCACCTGTGGTGAATCCCGCTGAGGTAAACTTGGGTTGGGTTGCTCTATCTTTATATATAAAAAAAAGGTTAAACTAGGTCGCTATATGACTTGAGGAGGACGAGTAGTGAGTAGTCGCAAGAAATATATAACGGCAGAAACCAACAAATTGACTTTTAAAACTGTAAGTTCTAGCAGATGCCATAAATTCACCGAAATGGTGGACTGAATGCATCTGAGGTTGAACTGTGCCTAAGTGAAAATGGTATCTAGCTAGGTAATTTGTTATCTATCATATTGACTATATGTGGTGTTGTCTTTATGGTTCCTGTAGCTCACAAATTACCGTCGCGCTCCCAGTTCTATTTCAACATCAACGCTAAGAACTGAGCTAAGTTCTCATGTAGAAATGGAGAAAAAACACTAGTTACAGTTCTGAAATTGTACAAAACACCCCCTCCACATCTCCTATGTAAACAACAGTTAAGCTGAGAGTAGTGTCATGGCATTCAAATAGACTCCTGCAGTATAGAGTTAAGAGTGCAAAAGTACCCAATGATTGCCTGAATCCTAACACATGAGAGCAGGAGACCGTGAGCCCCAACATTCCACCAATAGGATCTTGTCATACATGAATGATACAGAATTCAATGATGAATCAAGGAAAAACAAAAACGTTGCATAAGTTACTTACAGTACAACACATCAAAAGATAATCAGCAATCAACAAAAGAATGCTGGAGAAGAACTCGTCTTCTTTCTCCGGTGATTCTTAATGGCACAGAATAAGGCAACATATGCATTTGTATATCAATAAATAACCACAACTAGAGAAAGTTTTTACGGTATACCAGAAGCGCTCAGAAACGAATAAGATCACATAGTAAGTCTTTCCAGTGTAAATGTTTCTCTTTCTTTTAATTAATTCCAAGTAAAAAGAGCATTGTGTATTTCATATTCAGAGAATACATTGTGTATTTGATATTCAGAGAATATTTGCAAAAATATGAACAGTCAAAATTGAAAGTAAGCAAGCAACTGAATAGTGATTTAGTTCCGCAAATTCCTTAAACTGTTAGTTCCTCTATTTGATTAGTTAGAATTGCAGGAGATGAGGCAATCATACCAGTAAACCCGTGTACCAATGTGAGTCCATGGTAATAATTGAAAGATAGGCTTTATACTGACTGATCCTTATCCAGAGGTTGGCTTTATGCGCTAACATATGATAAAAATAAAAGAACATTATCCTTATTTACTCATAATTTGTAAACAAGCACTCTTAAACTTTACAAAAAGTATCATTAGAAAAAAATAGTAAATTGAACATACCACAATCTATAGTCGTAATCTGCTCCTTTTGCTTCTGTTACTCGCCGTGTCTCTTGTTATCGTCTTAGATTTCTCTCCTAGAGCTTTCAAAGAAACAAAGCTATTCATGTGAGGTATTGCTTCAGCCCAACATGAGTATCTGTGTTACGAACCATTTGTTCTTTAAACTCTCCAGTTTGGGGATCATAACAAATGAGAGTCTCGTAATTTGACCGCAATATAAGTTTTCCGCTCAATGTCAGAGAAATTGGCCAGTAAACATCCTTAAAGTCATCTGACCGACATGATATGCTGAACATATTTTCCCACTCACTACTTGCCTTGTTAAATGACAATATTTCAAGACGATTACCATCCTGGCTTCTGCTGGCAACACACAACCGCCCTTCCAACACTTGCAATGGAAGAAAGTTTCTCACGCCATCACAATTTGGTGACGGGAGCAAACTGAACTGCTCTTCTGCCAAATCAAAGGCTACAATTTCCCATTCTTGATCAAACCAATGAAGAGCACCGTTTGCGAGGATACCACGAGATGGGTTATATATCTCCCAATAGTCAGTATGCGAGTCGGTGAGGATATGATTTAAGGTTATTATTTCATGACGCTTCAACAAGTATGGAATCTCTCCTATGTCTCTCCACCCACTTCCACTACCAAGAGTGTATACCTGAACTTGACCATTCAGTCCACCAGCAGCATGGTAAATCCTAACAATTTTATACTCATCAGCGATAGAATTGTACCCAAACCCACTCACAATTTCACCATCCAAATAAGACGTTTTCTTAACCACGACATTGTTCTTGTTTGTCACCATTACTAAGAATTTTCTAAGAGTAATCTGTTCTCCAAGGATGGGATTACATATGTATATGGGATCACTAATATTAGGTGGATAGTACTTGGAGAAACAAACTAAACCATTGCAAGACCCTACCATTGCAGTTTTACCATATTTCTTCTTAATGTGTGGATGATTAATCCTTCTAAATTCCATATAGGGTTCTCTATCTTCGTAATGCGATCCATGATAAAGTCGACTATCATTATCTAAAGTTAAGAACAAGAAACTCACCGTATTATCTAGTTTCCTTAGTAAAGCTCGATGAAGGTGAGTCTCTCTGAATAAAGGGCTTCGAATAACTTCGCACCAATTTCTGCAAACCAACTTGCAATTCGATGCTGAACGAATAGGTAATCGAGAAAATATGTCAACAATTACTTCATTTGGGAGAACCTTCGTAATGGAGTTTGACTCACCATCTGCTACATCGAGATCTCCTTTTCTCTCAAGTCCCCCGCTTCTTTTTCTTCTTCTTCCTACTTCTCCACTACCCTTCATTCTCTCAATTGGTGTGTATAAATTTCGTGGGAAAAGATTCAAAAACTGGGTGAAAGTGTTTCGAGGCGGAAATTGCAGATCCCTAATTTAATTTGAGGGCACAATTGGTGATACTCTCACAAATTGGGGATACTCCAAAAAAAATTAGAGAAAAAAACATTGTGAAATAATACGAAGAATCCCTTATCCAAAATTTTTTTGGTAGTGACTAAATTATCCTTGAATATCCCCAAATACGAAATTAACAGATCCAAACAAATGAATTTTCACCAGCTATGGTGACGATGCTTCTCTGTTTGCTGAAATGGGTGCCTAGCGTGGTGGGACTTCATTATTCGCTATTATTTTCTTTATCCTCAAAACCCATACAAACATAAGTAAACCTAGCGAGTGGATATCTAATTACAGTAAACATTAACGAGAGCAAAATTTAGATTCTGATTTTTTTGATTTAAAGGTCACAAAGCAGTCGGTATTGTCATCAAGATGGAGGGAACACCGACTGTAGTAATTGGGTTCATACAAAAACATCCATTATCTTACATAGACTACATGATCCTAGTGAGCAAAAGAATAAAGAGATCTTAACGTACGTGGTGGGAAATTAAGGGGAAGTTGAGGGTTTGTCTTTTTCCCTAGTTGTCACAAAGGGTATGGTCAACCACAACGTTGAGCAACACTATGAGACTTTGAATCCACTGAAACTCTAAAACGGAATGACGAAGCATTTTCAGTCGGTATTGGTTTGTGGATTGAATCCAGTACCGATTGAAACAGTCGGTATTGTATTTATCCACAAACCAATACCGACAGTCACAATCGGTATTGTGTTCAAGGTACTACCAACGCCGACAGTAATGTTGTAACCTTAATTTTTGATTTAATACCTGCAAAATTGAATCATAACTATGAAATTAATGGCTATAGTGACGAAGAAAAATTTGGACTTGTCGATTAATTAACGAAGAAAATTTTGGAATCGTCGAAGAAGAGGCAATTGGTTACGAAGAGAAGGAGAACTTATGGAAGGAATGGGGATACCTACTCAAAACGATAGGACTGACATTTCATCCCCCAAAAATATACCCCCTTAGCAAGAATTCAGTCCCATATAACTAAGAGTATACCCCAATTTGTGTGAGTATCTCCCAATTGTGGGTTCTTTAATTTCATGGGATATGTTGGAAATATGGGCACCCATGTGTTGTGCATGCCCAAAGTCCACCTTGGGTGGTTATATAAAGTCATGTGCTTGACTTTGCCAAAAGGAAAAATCCTTCTCCAACTAACCAAGCCATGGTGAAACATGTGTCTTGTTTCTTGCCACCATGTGTTTGCATGATGATAACAAGTGTTTAATCACTTACTCCATGTGTTTATCTCCATGCTAACAAGTGTTAGTACTTGCTCCAAGTGTTTGGTTCTTCCTTGACACTTGCCAAGAGAGGATGCTTGAAGTTTGAGTATAAATAGGCTTCTAGTTTCATTTGGTGAAGTAGCAGTGAGTTTAGCAAGAGATAAACCAAGTATGGAGATTTATTTAGATAGTTCTAAGTGAGCATTCAAGTTAGCTAGCAAAGTCTTCTAGTATTCAAACATTAGTTGTAAAATCACTAAAATTCCTTTGTGTCCTTTGGAGAAGAAGTAGAAGTTCTATACGGTATTTAGTTTGTGGAAATATAGTTTGTGCTCATTTTTGTGGTACCTACTCACCGCCGAGTTTGGAGGTTCAAGAACGTGAAACACAAGTGATCCGTTGGTTCGACATCATCCTCATTTGGAGCGATTACAAGGTACGAACTAATAACCTGCTTCTGCATTTGATTTGTTCAATTTACATATATATTCGTTATATATGACCAACATTGGCATCAGAGCCTTTTATGCGTTTTCGTTATTTTTTGAACCATGGACTAAACGGCCATTCCCTGAAAGGACTATGACCTAAAATTAATTATATGGAGCCATCACCTTTGTGGTTCAATGTATTCCAATTTCTGGCCTCACACCGACCATCCAATGGATCATGGACTAAACGGACTCTGCCTGAAAGGACTACGACCTTAAATTAATTATGTGGAATCATCACCTTTGTGGTTGATTTAATTAATTTCATATATATACAACATGCATGATATTAATTTTTTTTTAAATATGATTAATTTATTGAATCATGTTGTTTAATTTAATATCATTAGTGTCTTGCTCAACAAAAATACTTAGTGTATGTGTTTGCGAAAATATATATTACTCTGTGTATTTTCAGAATTTTAGAAAAATCTAAAAGTGGATTTTTTTTTCTTCTGATACGGGGCATATTTTTATTTTATTTTTCATTAGTTGAAAAATAATTTACTTGATTTATTTTCATTAGTTGAAAATAATTTCAATAATATATGTTTCCGAAACAATGTATATTTTTGCTTTATTTTCGTTAGTTGAAAAAAATTCGTGAGCGAGATATTTTGAAAATTAGTAGCAAGAAACTCCTGATTTCATGTCCGTTTTCCACATGATGTACTTTGTAGCTTATTTATCTCTGTTGATAGATAACTAATCATCATATCTTGGTTGATTTTAAGTGGTTTTATTGACTTAAGTTATGTGCTTTACCAATATTTATTAGTCCAAATTAATTGATAGAAGTTATATTAAAATGCATATTTGGGTGATGATTATGAGCCTAGCGAAATGGAATGGTCCGACCCGCAGAGGGTCATACTGCCCAACACCGTCGTGATCTTGAAGCCTACGAAACTTGGGTTAAGAAAGATCGTAGTGCACGCCACACTATGTTGAGTAGCATGCACAATGATCTTATTGGAGAATATGAGGATTTTCCTACTGCCAAGCAAATGTGGGACCAGCTAAAATTTGACTTTGGTGGTACGTCCACCACTAGACTTCGCAACTTAGTGCTGAAATTTGAGGTCTACCGAAAGGATCCCAAGCATTCAATGACATAACATCTAAGAAGGATGTCGTCAATGATTCGTGAGTTGAAATCTGCTGGGAATGTTCTAAGTGATGAACACCAAGTTTTAGCTGTGATAAGGTCATTGCCTGATTCTTGGGTGCATATGAAGAAAATTATGACTCATAATGAAAGCATCAAGAATTTCTCCGACATCTCTCGACACGTTGAGATTGAAGCTGAGCGCCAAGAGGCGACACGTGTGGATACCTTATATGCTCAAGGTGAGCGCAAACCACAAGGGAAGCGCAAGAAAAATAGCCAAAGGGATGCTGAAAAGGCAGAAAACCCATCTAAGCGCCGTCGTGGAAAGCGTGCTGGAAAAAGAGACAAATCTAAGATGAAATGCTATAATTGTGGAAACAAAGGACACTTTGGCCGTGAGTGCACTGATCCGAAAAAGGTACTTTGTTCATTTAACTCTGTTTACACATCTGTGTGTTCACATGTAATGGTTGCTCACTCTCTCCCTGAATGGATTGTAGATACGGGAGCAACAAAACATGTAGCTCGAGATCGAGCGGGGTTCGTAGATTATCAACGTATTTTACGTGGTACATATAGAGTTTATATGGGCAATGACACATGTGAGGATGCTATAGGAATTGGCACATATCAGCTCTCTATGCGCTCTGGACGCATCTTAACACTTCACGATGTGGTATACGTACCAGGAATCCATCATAATCTACTTTCAGTTATTTCTCTTCTTAGTTTAGGGTACTCTTTTAAAATAGAAGACGGTAGGTTGAACATCTTCTTTTATGGTACTTTGTTTGGACATGGTTATTTATGTAATAATTTCTTTAAATTAGACTTGTTTAATTCTATTTCTTCTGAGACTTTAATATTTGATGCTAGTAGTAGTAGTGTTATTGACTGTGTGACTTGGCATGCTAGACTAGAACATATCAGGCAAGATAGGATGACTCGGTTAGCTCGAGAAGGCCATCTTGGCTCACTCGCTAAAGTTTCCTTTACCGTATGTGAACCTTGTCTAGAAGGAAAAGCTTGTAGAAAACCTTTTGGTAAGGCCAAACGTGCTGCTCAACCTCTTAAGCTGGTACATTCTGATATTTGTGGACCTATGAATGTTAAAGCTAGACATGGTTATTCTTATTGTTTCACATTTATTGATGATTATACGCGATTTGGTTATGTATACTTGATTGCTCACCGCTACGAAGCCTTGGATTGTTTCAAGCGCTTTGTTGCAGAAGTTGAGAATCAAACTGGGAAGAGTTTGAAGACTCTCCATACTGATCGTGGACGCGAATATTTATCCGATATGTTCAGGGAATTTTGTGAGACTAAGGGAATAACTAAGCAACTTACTATTCCAAATACTCCGCAAAAAAATGGTGTTGCAGAGAGAAGGAATATGACATTATTAGATATGGTTAGATCAATGATGGCGCAAGCCAACCTCCCAATATATTTCTGGGGGGATGCTATTATGACTGCCACCTACATTTTGAACCGTGTCCCAACTCAATCGATTTCTTCTACGCCATACGAACTTTGGAAAGGCGAAAAACCTTATTTAGGTAATTTGCGCCCATGAGGTTCAGCTGGTTATGTTCACAACGCTTCTCATGTGTATGGAAAGCTAGGTCCTAGAACAAGAAAGTTTGTCTTTATAATATATTCTGATTGATCAAAAGGATATGTGATGTATTGTGAACGTCCAAGTGGAAGGATGGCTGAGATAGAGTCCAGAGATATTGTTTTCATTGAAAATGATTTTCCTCGAATCAGTGACATTAACAAAAACTTGGAACTCTTTGAAATAGAAGAGAGTGAAGATATCTTACCATCTTCGAGCGAAGGTAGAGAATTAGTTTCTCAACCTATAATCGCTGAAGATAGTAGGAGTGGTCTACATCCTAGTGAGAGTGAACCGCTAGAGACACGAGTTTTCGAACCACGCAGAAGTGAGCATGGAAAAGTACCCCGTCGTCACTTTGAGATTGAAGGGGGAATATTAACGTATGCTGCAAGTATTGAAGATGAGCCTACTTATTTTAGTGAATCCATCTCTTCAGTTGATTGCAATAAATGGATTTTTGCAATACAAGAGGAAATTAAATCAATGGATAAGAATGACGTTTTGGAGTTGGTTGATCTTCCACCTGGGCGAAAGGCCATTGGAAACAAATGGGTCTTTAAAATTAAACGCAAGGCGGATGGTTCAATCGAAAAATACAAAGCTCGTCTAGTGACAAAAGGATATACTCAACAAGAGGGTATTGACTATGAGGAAACCTTCTCTCCTGTGGTAAGGTTTGCTTCAATTCGCCTCGTCCTTGCTATTGTTGCATATTTGGATTTAGAATTGTTCCAAATGGATGTTAAAACTGCATTCCTTAACGGGGAACTAGACAAAGAGATTTACATGTCTCAACCAACGGCTTTTGAGGTCAAAGGACAAGAGCGCAAAGTTTGCCGTCTCAAACGTTCCATTTATGGCCTTAAACAATCGTCTATACAATGGTATAGGCGTTTCCATCAATATATCACCTCAGTTGGTTATGAAATGATTGAGGAAGACCATTGTGTGTACATAAAACGATCCCAGGAAAGCATTCTTATCCTAGCCTTATATGTCGATGACATTCTATTAGGGAGTAATGATCTAGAAGGAATTGTCGCTACTAAGAAATGGATGACCTCTAATTTTGAAATGACGGACATGGGTGAAGCTAATTATGTATTAGGTGTTAAGATCACGCGAGACCGCTCAAGAAAGACTCTTAGTTTGTCTCAAGAGACTTACATAAAAAAGATACTTGAGCGCTTTCGAATGCATGATTGCAAACCCATTGACACTCCTATGGACAAAGCATGTGTCCTAAGTAACGACCAATGCCCTAAGAATGAAGAATAAAAGAAATACATGTCCAATGTACCATATGCATCTGCGGTTGGGAGTCTTATGTACGATATGTTGTGTACTAGACCCGACATCAGTTTTTCAGTAGGGATGGTAAGTCGTTACCAAAGTAACCCTGGACCAGATCATTGGAAAGCAGTTAAAAGGATATTTCGTTATCTTAAAGGGATTGCTAATCTCCCTATTTATTACCATGGTGAAGACATTAGACTTAGAGGATTTAGCGATGCCGATTAGAGCAACGATATAGATGAGTTTAAATCCACTTCAGGATACGTTTTTAAACTTGGAGGTGGTGCAATCACTTGGTGTAGTCAGAAACAAAAGTGTATTGCTCTATCTACAATGGAAGCAGAGTATGTTGCACTTGCGGCAGCCGTCCAAGAAGCTGTCTGGTTGAGGAGATTTCTTAAGAGACTCGGTGTCTCGGAACACGCAAAAGAAGCGGTGTTGCTTCACAGTGATAGCACATCAGCTCTAGCATATGTGAAATATCCTAAATACCATGGAAAAACCAAACACATTGGTAGGAGATTCCACTTTACGCGATATGGTTGCACGAAGAAAGGTTGTTCTTAGACATATCTCCACAAATAGAATGTTGGCTGACCCTTTGACTAAGCCCATTCCGAAAATTGCTTTTCAATCTCACGCAGAGAACATGGGATTAAACAGGATTTGATAAGTAGAACATGTGATAATGACATTATTATTATAAGTATTAATGCTTTCTTAAATGAATATGTTTTCATAGAAATCATATACTTTTGATGTGTACACGGATATTAAAGTTGTCAGCAGGCAAGAATCGTCCTACTCACACAGGTGATTCTCCTTGGCGCTTAGAATAGCGAGCAAGATGAGACAAAGAAGAGACGTTTTCCGGAATATATGTTTTTCGGAAAACCACGTGCTTTTAGTGGCAAACTTTTCTGTACAACTAGAAGTCGCCTTAATATGTTTAAGATGAGATCTTACAAAGAGATCGATCATTAAATGTAACCACCATTTAATGAAGCTTGTTATACAGCCAGATGTGATTTTCTGAACAGTTACTATGTGATTGACTGTTGGAACAGAAACTCAAGTTAGGCGCTTAAATGGCGACTAGACTAAGATCTGTATGGCGTATGCTTTTTATGCTGTACATGCCCATTTGAGTGGGAGAAACACCATAGCATACACTTTGTGATGTATGTGCTAAGTCGACCGATTGTGAAAGCGATGAATGATTCCCTGCTTCATTGTTGTGTGAGCCACTGGATTAATATCCAATTCATTTACCCCTTTGACTTGAGTTTATGTCATGAAGAGGACACTTAATGATGCTACTTTAGCATATTTTCTAATACGATGCAACTTCCCGTATGATGATACATGTCTAGGAAAGCTGTTAATTTGAATTGGAACGATATGAATTTCTTAGAAGAAAATTTGATGATACACCATGAATTGTGACTCAAAGCTGGCCAGCGTTTTTCGTCTGTCGAAAATCATGAGTACAATTGATAAAATGTACATGGGTGCAATACTGCTTGCTAGAGGGATTAAGAGTATTGTGTCAGGTGTAGTCAAATTATCTGAGGTAATGAGATACAAACATTCATTGTGAAGGGTTGATGTCTCCATGCTGACTCGTAATGAGGTTCTAGTATGGAGCTCCCAAAATTAAGGTATCTCGGCGGTCGCACAAACTATTTACTAATATGAACATTTTTCTCTTAGGACTTTGATTGGGAAGCATGCTGGCGTTACACACACTATGTGTGAGTGGGAGATGTTGGAAATATGGGCACCCATGTGTTGTGAATGCCCAAAGTCCAACTTGGGTGGTTATATAAAGTCATGTGTTTGACTTTTCCAAAAGGAAAAATCCTTCTCCAACTAACCAAGCCATGGTGAAACATGTGTCTTGTTTCTTGCCACCATGTGTTTGCATGATGATAACAAGTGTTTAATCACTTACTCCATGTGTTTATCTCCATGCTAACAAGTGTTAGTACTTGATCCACGTGTTTGGTTCTTCCTTGACACTTTCCAAGAGAGGATGCTTGAAGTTTGAGTATAAATAGGCTTCTAGTTTAATTTGTTGAAACAACAATTAGAAGTAGTAGTGAGTTTAGCAAGAGATAAACCAAGTATGGAGATTTATCTAGATAGTTCTAAGTGAGCATTCAAGTTAGCTAGCAAAGTCTTCTAGTATTCAAACATTAGTTGTAGAATCACTAAAATTCCTTTGTTTCCTTTGGAGAAGAAGTAGAAGTTCTATACGGTATTTAGTTTGTGGAAATATAGTTTGTGCTCATTTTTGTGGCACCTACTCACCGCCGACTTTGGAGGTTCAAGAACGTGAAACGCAAGTGATCCGTTGGTTCGACATCATCCTCATTTGGACCGATTACAAGGTACGAACTAATAACCCGCTTCCGCACTTGATTTGTTCAATTTACATATATATATTCGTTATATATGACCAACATTGGCATCAAAGCCTTTTATGCGTTTTCGTTATTTTTTGAACCATGGACTAAACGGTCATTCCCTGAAAGGACTATGACCTAAAATTAATTATATGGAGCCATCACCTTTGTGGTTCAATGTATTCCAATTTCTGGCCTCACACCGACCATCCAATGGATCATGGACTAAACGGCCTCTGCCCGAAAGGACTACAACCTTAAATTAATTATGTGGAATCATCACCTTTGTGGTTGATTTAATTAATTTCATATAAATACAACATGCATGATATTAATTTTTTTTTTAAATATGATTAATTTGTTGAATCATGTTGTTTAATTTAATATCATTAGTGTCTTGCTCAACAAAAATACTTAGTGTATGTGTTTGCGAAAATATATATTACTCTGTGTATTTTCAGAATTTTAGAAAAATCTAAAAGTGGATTTTTTTTCTTCTGAAACGAGGCATATGTTTATTTTATTTTTCATTAGTTGAAAAAAAATTTACTTGATTTATTTTCATTAGTTGAAAATAATTTCAATAATATATGTTTCCGAAACAGTGTATATTTTTGCTTTATTTTCGTTAGTTGAAAATAATTCGTGAGCGAGATATTTTGAAAATTAGTAGCAAGAAACTCCTGATTTCGTGTCCGTTTTCCACATGATGTACTTTGTAGCTTATTTATCTCTGTTGATAGATAACTAATCATCATATCTTGGTTGATTTTAAGTGGTTTTATTGGCTTAAGTTATGTGCTTTACCAATATTTATTAGTCCAAATTAATTGATAGAAGTTATATTAAAATGCATATTTGGGTGATGATTATGAGCCTAGCGAAATTTTCAATCTCGAATTTGTGTGTAGATATGATTTTATCACTTAAATTTTGAGGCAATATAGTGAGTGTACACATAATAATAATTTCTAACTTTGTGCAACAAACGTGTAGAAATGGCTAGCAACAATGTGATTGCTGATCTCAATAAGGGTGACAAACTTGATGGGAAGAACTATGATGTGTGGCATAGAAAAATCCGATACTTGTTGGATGAAGGAGGCAATATGGAACTCCTAACAAATGAAATGGTCCGACCCGCAGAGGGTCATACTGCCCAACACCGTCGTGATCTTGAAGCCTACGAAACTTGGGTTAAGAAAGATCGTAGTGCACGCCACACTATGTTGAGTAGCATGCACAATGATCTTATTGGAAAATATGAGGATTTTCCTACTGCCAAGCAAATGTGGGATCAGCTAAAATTTGACTTTGGTGGTACGTCCACCACTAGACTTCGCAACTTAGTGCTGAAATTTAAGGTCTACCGAAAGGATCCCAAGCATTCAATGACATAACATCTAAGAAGGATGTCGTCAATGATTCGTGAGTTGAAATCTGCTGGGAATGTTCTAAGTGATGAACACCAAGTTTTAGCTGTGATAAGGTCATTACCTGATTCTTGGGTGCATATGAAGCAAATTATGACTCATAATGAAAGCATCAAGAATTTCTCTGACATCTCTCGACACGTTGAGCTTGAAGCTGAGCGCCAAGAGGCGAAACGTGTGGCTACCTTTTATGCTCAAGGTGAGCGCAAACCACAAGGGAAGCGCAAGAAAAATAGCCAAAGGGATGCTGAAAAGGCAGAAAACCCATCTAAGCGCCGTCGTGGAAACCGTGCTGGAAAAAGAGACAAATCTAAGATGAAATGCTATAACTTTGGAAACAAAGGACACTTCGACCGTGAGTGCACTGAGCCGAAAAAGGTACTTTGTTCATTTAACTCTGTTTACACATCTGTGTGTTCACATGTAATGGTTGCTCACTCTCTCCCTGAATGGATTGTAGATACGGGAGCAACAAAACATGTAGCTCGAGATCGAGCGGGTTTCGTAGATTATCGACGTATTTCACGTGGTACATATAGAGTTTATATGGGCAATGGCACATGTGAGGATGCTATGGGAATTGGCACATATCAGCTCTCTATGCGCTCTGGACGCATTTTAACACTTCAGGATGTGTTATACGTACCAGGAATCCATCATAATCTACTTTCAGTTATTTCTCTTCTTAGTTTAGGGTACTCTTTTAAAATAGAAGACGGTAGGTTGAACATCTTCTTTTATGGTACTTTGTTTGGACATGGTTATTTATGTAATAATTTCTTTAAATTAGACTTGTTTAATTTTATTTCTTCTGAGACTTTAGTGTCTGATGCTACTAGTAGTAGTGTTATTGACTGTGTGACTTGGCATGCTAGACTAGGACATATCAGGCAAGATAGGATCACTCGGTTAGCTCGAGAAGGCCATCTTGGCTCAATCGCTAAAGTTTCCTTTCCCGTGTGTGAACCTTGTCTAGAAGGAAAAGCTTGTAGAAAACCTTTTGGTAAGGCCAAACGTGCTGCTCAACCTCTTAAGCTGGTACATTCTGATATTTGTGGACCTATGAATGTTAAAGCTAGACATGGTTATTCTTATTTTTTTCACATTTATTGATGATTATACGCGATTTGGTTATGTATATTTGATTGCTCACCGCTACGAAGCCTTGGATTGTTTCAAGCGCTTTGTTGCAGAAGTTGAGAATCAAACTGGGAAGAGTTTGAAGACTCTCCGTACTGATCGTGGACGCGAATATTTATCCGATATGTTCAGGGAATTTTGTGAGACTAAGGGAATAACTAAGCAACTTACTATTCCAAATACTCCGCAACAAAATGGTGTTGCAGAGAGAAGGAATATGACATTATTAGATATGGTTAGATCAATGATGGCGCAAGCCAACCTCCCAATATCTTTCTGGGGGGATGCTATTATGACTGCGACCTACATTTTGAACCGTGTCCCAACTCAATCGGTTTCTTCTATGCCATATGAACTTTGGAAAGGCGAAAAACCTAATTTAGGTAATTTGCGCCCATGGGGTTCAACTGGTTATGTTCACAACGCTTCTCATGTGTATGGAAAGCTAGGTCCTAGAACAAGAAAGTTTGTCTTTATAAGATATCCTGGTTGCTCAAAAGGATATGTGATGTATGGTGAACGTCCAAGTGGAAGGATGACTGAGATAGAGTCCAGAGATATTGTTTTCATTGAAAATGATTTTCCTCGAATCAGTGACATTAACAAAAACTTGGAACTCTTTGAAATAGAAGAGAGTGAAGATATCTTACCATCTTCGAGCGAAGGTAGAGAATTAGTTTCTCAACCTATAATCACTGAAGATAGTAGGAGTGGTCTACATCCTAGTGGGAGTGAAACATTAGAGACACGAGTTTTTGAACCACGCAGAAGTGAGCATGGAAAAGTACCCCGTCGTCACTTTGAGATTGAAGGGGGAATATTAATGTATGCTGCAAGTATTGAAGATGAGCCTACTTCTTTTAGAGAAGCTATCTCTTCAGTTGATTGCAATAAATGGATTTTTGCAATACAAGAGGAAATTAAATCAATGGATAAGAATGACGTTTTGGAGTTGGTTGATCTTCCACCTGGGCGAAAGGCCATTGGAAACAAATGGGTCTTTAAAATTAAACGCAAGGAGGATGGTTCAATTGAAAAATACAAAGCTCGTCTAGTGACAAAAGGATATACTCAACAAGAGGGTATTGACTATGAGGAAACCTTCTCTCCTGTGGTAAGGTTTTCTTCAATTAGCCTCGTCCTTGCTATTGTTGCATACTTAGATTTAGAATTGTTCCAAATGGATGTTAAAACTGCATTCCTTAACGGGGAACTAGACGAAGAGATTTACATGTCTCAACCAACGGGTTTTGAGGTCAAAGGACAAGAGCGCAAATTTTTTCGTCTCAAACGTTCCATTTATGGCCTTAAACAATCGTCTAGACAATGGTATATGCGTTTCCATCAATCTATCACCTCAGCTGGTTATGAAATTATTGAGGAAGACCATTGTGTGTACATAAAACGATCCCAGGAAAGCATTCTTATCCTAGCCTTATATGTCGATGACATTCTATTAGCGGGTAATGATCTAGAAGGAATTGTCGCCACTAAGAAATGGCTGTCCTCTAATTTTGAAATGACGGACATGGGTGAAGCTAATTATGTATTAGGTGTTAAGATCACGCGAGACCGCTCAAGAAAGACTCTTAGTTTGTCTCAAGAGACTTACATAAAAAAGATACTTGAGCGCTTTCGAATGCATGATTGCAAACCCATTGACACTCCTATGGACAAAGCATGTGTCCTAAGTAACGACCAATGCCCTAAGAATGAAGAAGAAAAGAAATACATGTCCAATGTACCATATGCATCTGCGGTTGGGAGTGTTATGTACAATATGTTGTGTACTAGACCCGACATCAGTTTTGCAGTAGGGATGGTAAGTCGTTACCAAAGTAACCCTGGACCAGATCATTGGAAAGCAGTTAAAAGGATATTTCGTTATCTTAAAGGGACTGCTAATCTACCTATTTGTTACCATGGTGAAGACATTAGACTTAGAGGATTTAGCGATGATGATTAGAACAACGATATAGATGAGTTTAAATCCACTTCAGGATACGTTTTTAAACTTGGAGGTGGTGCAATCACTTGGTGTAGTCAAAAATAAAAGTGTATTGCTCTATCTACAATGGAAGCAGAGTATGTTGCACTTGCGGCAGCCGTCCAAGAAGCTGTCTGGTTGAGGAGATTTCTTAAGAGACTCGGTGTCTCGGAACACGCAAAAGAAGCGGTGTTGCTTCACAGTGATAGCACATCAGCTCTAGCATATGTGAAAGACCCTAAATACCATGGAAAAACCAAACACATTGGTAGGAGATTCCACTTTATACGCGATATGGTTGCACGAAGAAAGGTTGTTATTAGAATATCTCCACAAATAGAATGTTGGCTGACCCTTTGACTAAGCCCATTCCGAAAATTGCTTTTCAATCTCACGTAGAGAACATGGGATTAAACAGGACTTGATATGTAGAACATGTGATAATGACATTATTATTATAAGTATTAATGCTTTCTTAAATGAATATGTTTTTATAGAATCATATACTTTTGATGTGTACACGGATATTAAAGTTGTCAGCAGGCAATAATCGGCCTACTCACACAGGTGATTTGCCTTGGCGCTTAGAATAGCGAGCAAGATGAGACAAAGAAGAGACGTTTTCCGGAATATATGTTTTTTGGAAAACCACATGCTTTTAGTGGCAAACTTTTCTGTACAACTAGAAGTCGCCTTAATATGTTTAAGATGAGATCTTACAAAGATATCGATCATTAAATGTAACCACCATTTAATGAAGCTTGTTATACAGCCAGATGTGATTTTCTGAACAGTTACTATGTGAATGACTGTTGGAACAGAAAGTCAAGTTAGGCGCTTAAATGACGACTAGACTAAGATCTGTATGGCATATGCTTTTTATGCTGGACATGCCCATTTGAGTGGGAGAAACGCCATAGCATACACTTTGTGATGTATGTGCTAAGTCGACCGATTGTTGAATGATTCCATGCTTCATTGCTGTGTGAGCCACTGGATTAATATCCAATTCATTTACCCCTTTGACTTGAGTTTATGTCATGAAGAGGATACTTAATGATGCTACTTTAGCATATTTTCTAATACGATGCAACTTCCCGTATGATGATACATGTCTAGGAAAGCTGTTAAGTTGAATTGGAACGATATGAATTTCTTGGAAGAAAATTTGATGATACACCATGAATTGTGACTCATAGCTGGCCAGCGTTTTTCGTCTGTCGAAAATCATGAGTACAATTGATAAAATGTACATAGGTGCAATACTGCTTCTTAGAGGGATTAAGAGTATTGTGTCAGGTGTAGTCAAATTATCTGAGGTAATGAGATACAAACATTCATTGTGAAGGGTTGATGTCTCCATGCTGACTCGTAATGAGGTTCTAGTATGGAGCTCCCAAAATGAAGGTATCTCGGCGGTCTCACAAACTATTTACTAATATGAACATTTTTCTCTTAGGACTGTGATTGGGAAGCATGCTGGCGTTACACACACTATATGTGAGTGGGAGATGTTGTAAATATGGGCACCCATGTGTTGTACATGCCCAAAGTCCACCTTGGGTGGTTATATAAAGTCATGTGCTTGAGTTTGCCAAAAGGAAAAATCCTTCTCCAACTAACCAAGCCGTGGTGAAACATGTGCCTTGTTTCTTTCCACCATGTGTTTGCATGATGATAACAATTATTTAATCACTTACTCCATGTGTTTATCTCCATGCTAACAAGTGTTAGTACTTGATCCAAGTGTTTGGTTCTTCCTTGACACTTTCCAAGAGAGGATGCTTGAAGTTTGAGTATAAATAGGCTTCTAGTTTAATTTGTTGAAACAACAATTAGAAGTAGTAGTGAGTTTAGCAAGAGATAAACCAAGTATGGAGATTTATCTAGATAGTTCTAAGTGAGCATTCAAGTTAGCTAGCAAAGTCTTCTAGTATTCAAACATTAGTTGTAGAATCACTAAAATTCCTTTGTGTCCTTTGGAGAAGAAGTAGAAGTTCTATACGGTATTTAGTTTGTGGAAATATAGTTTGTGCTCATTTTTGTGGCACCTACTCACCTCCGAGTTTGGAGGTTCAAGAACATGAAACGCAAGTGATCCGTTGGTTCGACATCATCCTCATTTGGAGTGATTACAAGGTATAAACTAATAACCCGCTTCCGCATTTGATTTGTTCAATTTACATATATATTCGTTATATATGACCAACAGGATAAAATGCATTTAAGGGAAAACCATTACGTCATTACTTGTGTTTTTCAATTTGGGATGTTTTTGGTCCCAGAAAACTCTTAAACGACTTGTCCTGGCATCATTACTTGTGTTTTGTATACCCATTAGGTTATCCAGGCACCGATTGTGCCATTATGGTGTGTTTGGTTGGGAGGGATTTATAATTTCATGGGATTACAAATTTTTGGAACCATGTCAGTCCCTAGTGCATTTGGTAAGTCAAAAAAAAAAATCCTCTAATTTATATAAAGTTTGGTAATGCTTAGATACTTCAAAAATCAAGGTAAATTTTCATATATATAAACATCAATAGCGTACACCACGCTTTCTGCAAAATGATAACTGCTATAATTTTAAGTAATTCGAAGAAAGAAAATTATACTTTAGCACGGAAAGTTCAATTGAAAATCATTTTGGAATTTGTGTCATGAGTTGCAAATATGCATTTAAATGGACACTATCAGATAAAATATTGTTTTAACCGTAAAATATATATCGTACACGCGACAAGATCTCAAATCAGAAGCAGTATGCATCTGCTACACGCGAAGGACCAAATCAATCCTCATTCTATTTTCCCATATCTCGAGACATAATTGTACGAGTGGCTCAGATCAAACCACGATGCATATATGTGACCGGAAAGTTGGAAAGAGCCGTTGCATGCCTACTAGTTAAATGTACAAAACAAACAAGTAAAAGTGGTCTTTTATTGATCCTCCGGTGCAATATGATTATACCCTGAATAACCACCTAAAAAGCAATAATGTGAATGTCCTGCTAACATATCTAACATTTGATCAACGAAAGTTAAAGGAAAGGGATCCTTTCTAGTTGCCACATTAAGCTTTATGTAGTCTATGCATGCTCTCTGAAAACACTGGGGTACCAAAATACACCACCAACTTTTCATAGGAAATCTGTATGGAAAAACTCAACATAACTCCGAGAGTTAAAACTCAATAAAGGAAAGTGTTTAGATTTATATCTCTTTCTCTCTTGTTATTAGAACGTTTACAAAATTGAATCCGTGAACCTAATTACAAAGAGAGTTCTTGGACAATACCAAAGACCAATGTCCAAGGATCAATCAAATCTTATCCAACAAACTAGATCGGACGCATCTACTATGATTGATCAACACACAACCTGTGATATTTCAATTATAAATACAAACAATATAATGCAGAAAAAGAAATAACACAGACAGTCAGACACTAGAAATTTTGTTAACGACGAAACCGCAAATGTAGAAAAAACCTGGGACCTAGTCTTGATCGAACACCAAACTGTATTAATCTGCTGCGGACACTAGCATACTACCAATTAATTACATCTGGAATATAGTTGAGCCCGAACTCAGTCTCCCACTGATTCAGGTATAGTCGCGCTCCTTACGCCAATTGAATCCCAGCAAGACTCAGCGCAATTGATACCCTTAGATGTCGTCACACCAACTAAGAGTTGCTTCAACTCATTTGAAGACTTAAAACATTCTCAATTGAAGACTCCGCGCAATTGATACCCTAGTTATCCTTCTCAAGAAAAAATTCTCAAAATAAGTTTCCTAAATAAAAAATAAAAGAAAACAAAATAAATTCATATGTAGTTTGCAATTTGCGTCTTGAGAGATCCGAGGTCATCAGAGGCTTTTCCCAGTTCTGATTTGAGAAGTTTAAGATCCCCTTTTGCAGCAGACAATTGTTCGAACACCACCTAGCTTGATGTAGTTGCAGGAAATCCTACACTACACCCCTCATATGATTTCATTGTTGATCAGCTCATTTTTAGGTTTACACTCTTAATTTTATTGATTAATTTTTGAATGTTCTTACAAGAAAGATAAAGAAATCAAGAATGAACTTTGCTCTGGACTTTCTCTCTCCTATTTACTTGTTTCTTACTCAAAAAAGATCTCTCCCTCCTTTACAACTCGAATGACTATTTATAGGGAAATACATAGTGGATGACAGCTAATCTGTCCTTTATTTTCGGATATAGTTTGCGACATTCTCGCAACTTTACAAATGTTAATTTCGCAAGCTCTCTAATCTTCGCAAGACTATCACATCTTTCTCATGATCCTTGCTGACGTCGTTTCTGAAATTGTTCTGCGACGCTATTGTGCAATACCATTGATAATTTCGCTGAGATATAATTGTTACGAGATTCTGATCCTACATCTTGCCTCTTCTCATATCTTCTCTGAAAAGTAGAGAATGATGTGAGAAATTCCGCATATGCTTATCTTTTCATATTCCACATTTATCACACGTACTCTCTCTTCCATTTATTTCTTGACACGTCTTCTGTAACCGCTACCTTTGAACTGTTCACCTCTCTTCGTCTTAATGGTGTTTATTTCTTCGAGAAGTAAATTTTCTTTATATACTCTTCCCCCCCCCCCACTTTCCACTTTTCTTTTTACTTTATCTTCTATTTTTATTCTCTCATCTCTGCAACTCTGTCATTCTTCTGCAAATTCTGCTGCTGTAATTTTTTTCTTCAATTTTTTACTTTCATACATTCCCATACTATATTCAAACATGGCTCCAAGTGGTCATAGATATGAGAAGAATCTACAAGATGTCCAAAAAGATCTTGCTAATAAAGGTCTTTACACTCCCCCATTCCTGGTGTGAATGCCAAATCAATTCTTTCTGTCAAGCTTTTCTCCAATCAAAATTGTGATGATCAATCAATCATAATTTCGCTAGGTCAATTCTCGCAGGTCTCCCTATTCCTCTTTATAACCCAACATTCCTTTATTTTATGAAATTCTCGCTCATCCGGATTTTCGCGAGCCATTTCCAACTAAGTGGGGACTGCATCCGTCTGATGCTAGAGTTCGCTAATCGTGGTGCTGGTAGAGGATCTCTTTACTCCAAGAACTTAGGATCCAAAATTCGCAACCTAGAGATAGTTGCTGAGAAATATACAGTGGCGAATTTCTTTGAAAACTACGAACTTATCTCCATGAAGAAGAGAATACTCGCTGGGGTATTCGATTAAGAAGAAAGATAACATTGATGAAGCCAAAATTCTTATGCAAGATATTGACTGGCATTCTGGTAAAAAACACAACTCCTCGCCAATCCAAAGATGACAAATGGTGTGTTTTCCTTTAATGCTAAAGGGTCCCTACATTGCTGGATCAAACGTTCTTCCTGCGAATCTCGCTGCATATCAACCTTGGGTTTCTCCTGGCCCGAAAGAGAAAGAGGTATGTTTCTCCCTTTAACTCATTTTATATTTCTTTATTGATTTTTACTATTCTGTTCGCTAACTCTTGCGACATTTCCGCAGATCCAAAAACTAAAGGATAGTTATAACAGGACTGGGAAATCTAGTACTCTGTTAGCTCTTCGCTCATACACAGATGAGGTAAGAAATTTTCTCTTATGACTTTAAATAGTACTGTTACTTCCATGCTTCCATTTCTTATTTCTATCTGTGTGTGAAGTTATTGCTGAAGTAGAAGAATCTGTTGATGCTGCGAAGATTGGTGATAAAGGTAAAGGTACTCTTCGCAGGGAAAAATCAACTGGTCCTCCTCCAAAGAAAAGAAAAGTTCGTTCTCTTCTCCTTCAAATGCTTCCTAACGAAATTCTGAAATGATAAGGGTGATGAGGATAACGATGATCTTGCTGCAACTGAAGATTCTCCACCTGAATCTTCTATGGCTAAGCTTTCTGGCCTCTTTTCTGATTCTCTACAAGGATGGGAGATAGCCAATTCGCAAATACCTGCAAAGCTCTCGCTACCCTTTGTGATGTCCCTTTACTGGATGGTGATATCTCTTCGGGAGTTTCTAGATCAGTGACTCCCGACTTCTTGCATTCTCTCAATAGTCTGGTATACTTTTTTTACTTTTTTTCATTGTTATAACTCAAAATTCTTTCTATATTAATATTTTTTATTTCTTTTCGCAGGCTGGAAAAGCTTCTTTTGCTGTTGCCTCAGATCTGGAGAGAAGACGCGAAAATCTTGAAAAGAAAATCTTCAATTTCGCAAAAAGAATGAAGAATTGGAAGCTGAAGTTAAAGTCTTCGCGAGAAAATAGACAATTAGAAATTGATTCTTCCTCGTATAAGAAAAAATTTCTAGTCTTCAACAAGCTAATAATCAGCTTTATGGTATGTTACTTTTCTCTTTATTCATTCATCCTGTTGTTTTATCTTATTTAAATGATCCTTTTTGCAGACATTATGGTCTTTCTGATGAAGCTACCCTTCTTCGCTCATTTCCTAATGCCTTGGATAATGATACCCTTCTTGAACGTCTTAACAATTCCTTAAATAGCTTTTCAAATGATAGAATTTCATCTCTTTCTCTAAATGAACTTAGATCAAATTTCGCCTCTTAGAAATTGATCATAGATCCAGTTTAGGCTTAGCAACAGATTTAAGCGTCTCCTTATTGATTCAAAGAGAAAACCAATGAGTTAAGAACCAAAATTAGCGGTCTCATAGATGATAAGGATCGTATCTCTGATCAAGGTGCCAAGGCTTTAGCGCAATTCCAAGAGGCTCTTCTGAAGTTCAACTTGAGCGAGATGAAGCTAACCGCAAGAATATTGAACTCTGCGAAAGGAAAATCAATTCGTTCTCGTCTCTCATAAGTAGTGAGGATGAATTTGTCTGGGCTGCGAAATTTTAGATGATGCTAGAAAGATTTAGGCGTAATGTTAGTCCCAAGTTGAACATACACCTTGATTAGAGACATGATTTCTGACAGAGAAGGTTGCTAATTGCTCTTCTTTATAATCTTTTGCTTCTTATGAATTTTCATCAAATTAATAATTGGTTGCCTTTTGTACGCAGATTCTGAAAATAAATATCGTGAAAAGATTGAAGAACTTGAAGCTGAAAAGAAGGAACTCGCAAAGAATCTTTCTTCTCGCAACGACAAGTATTCTAGATTGAAGAATCAAATCATAATCACTGTTGAGAATTTTAAGAATGACGCTATGCATTTTCGCAATCAAACCATCCAGATGGTTTGTGATGATCATAATATCCCTCATTTTGATTATCCTTGTCTTTTAGAAGAAATCCCACAGAATACTCCCAGTTTGATTATCTCTGATAGCGAAGCTGATGATGAAGAATCTGATAGTGATGGAAGTTCTGATGGTGATAAAGATTCTGACACAGATGAAGAAGGAAACAAGTCTGGTGAAGATAATGAGGATTTACCAAGAAATAGTCTTTACTTCTTTCTTTGATTCTTTGTAATACTTGTACACTTATTTCTTCTTTCTATATATTTCCTGCATGAATGAAAACAATTCTTCTTTGCAATACAATTAATCAATAATTATAACTTTTGAATTTTTGAGTAATCTCTCATGTGGAGATAAATAACATTTTCTAATTTCATACATTCCCATACTTGCCTTGTTATTTAAATCCAAATGAGAGATTTCATATAATTTTTCTTATGTATAATTCGCAGCCTTTGCGAAGTGATTTTTGTTTCTTTTCAAAATCTCATTCCTGTGTGGTCTTATTTTGCCTTCCTAATTAAAGGTCTTATTATGCCACCTCTTGTCATTGCGACAAAATCGCAGGACGTCCTTGCACTTTCATGCAAAACCCATTGATCTTGCCTTAACTTTTTCTTTGTATTATGGCCTCTTCAGGAATGTTGCGACAATATGACAGGCCTAAATATTCTTGCGAAAATAAAGCCCCATGACATTGCCGTCTTGCGACGAAATCGCAGGACGTCTTCGCACTTTCATGCGAAAACCCATTGATCTCGTCTTATCTTTTTCTTTTGTATTATTGCCTCTTCAGGATTGTTGCACAAATATGACAAGCCTTATCCTTGCGAATAAAAGCCTCATGACATTTGCGTCTTAAGACACTTATCAGCTCCCTAATGGAGGGTGCCGCCCTTATCTCCCCCTGGTTGCCCCTTCAAGGAGGCGTACTTCTACCATACAAGGTTAGCTCCTCCCATCCAGTCTTAACAACAACCAGTTGTTTTTCGCAGCCTCTTATCCCTTTTACCTATAGGGCTTATGGTTACGAGACTGCACCCTAAGTGGGGTTTTCTTCGGCCGAGTGCAGTATAAGCCAAGACTTGTCAAGAATGGCAAGGACGCTTCAAACGCCCTCCACTCTTGACTCAACCGTGTACCTCGGCCTTGATCAGATCTGCACTCCTTGGGAGAGTCCTTATTACCTTAGTCGCCCAACCTAAGTCATATGCTTAAGTTGAGAATCCAAGGTGCCTCTCCCGGATGGGCTTTATTGACCCCAAATCTCCATGACTCAGGTTCCGGTGGCGGTGTAGCCTTTCCCTGAGCCATGTAACAGGTACCCCCTAATGACGTACTTTAGGTCTTACATTTGCCTCTTGCGAAATTTATTCGCGAACTAGGGTGTACGCCATAAAGGTTCGCCTCTTTCTCTTTTGTCATTCTTTCTGATTATTTTCTGTAAAATTCATTATCTCTGCGAGAGTCTCGCAATTCATAATTGTATCTGAATTTCGCAATCTCAATTTTGTTTTCAATCAAATGTATTTTTGAGAATTTTACTTATTGCGAGATTATCGCAACAACTTAATCATTCATACATTTCTTGTTTTATTACTTTTCCCTCCTCTGCTTCTTTATGATTTTCTGCTACTGCTTCCTTGGTAATGGTATGTTCATCCTTTTTACCGAGCTAGCATTATTTTGCAACATCTCTTCTCCTTTCTTTTCGATTGTATCCACCATCAACTTCTCACTTCTTTGTACATCCTTGATTTTGTGTCGCCAGTTTTCCTTCTTGTTTGCTCTTCCTTCGCAAGATTCTATCTCAGTTTCGTAACATTTCTTTCCTTCAACCCAATCTCCCTTTATGATTCCTACACCATTGGGGTGAGGGAATTTGATGCATTGATGGAAAGTTGAAGCTACACCTAGAATCCCATGTAGCCAAGGTCGACCAATTAATGCATTGTAGGGTGATTCTACATCAACGACACAAATGAGATTTCAGAAGATATTCCCTTCAATGGAATTTGCATAGTAACCTCCCCTTTAGGCTTGTTAGCAGTACCATTAAAACCATATATCTTATATGTTGATGGTATAAGATCATCATCTCTTCCACCCATGGTTTTATAAGTATGATAAAATAAGATGTTCACAGAGCTTCCAGTATCGACTAGGATTCTATTGATTGCCCATGAATCTTCAGCTTCATCATCCTCATCTTCTTTTGGTTTTGGATTAATTTCTAATTTTTACCAATGGATTGTCATGCACCTCTTCTCCTTCGGGAATTTCTTCTGCGGTAAAAGAAATGATTTTCTCTGCCATTCCTCTAGTGCGAAATTTTCGCAATATTCATAATTCTCTTCCATTATTATCTCTTGCGAACACTCTACTTAAAACATTATCATGAAAATCTTCAATTGTCTTATATGAATGTACGATAGAGTGACATAGATTTTTTGCTTTTGCACCAACTTCTATGAAGAATGTTTCTTTCTTTTTCATCGTATTGTTTGTGATGTTCTGGTGGTGGTGGTAATGGTTGAGATTGGATGCCCTACCAGAAAGTCGTTTAGTTTTCCTTGATCTATCATTCTCAAAATAATTCTCTTTACATTTCTGCAATCGTTTGTGGTATGTCCATGAAAATGATGATAAGAACAAAATTCATGACTTCTGTGATTTGGAGGTTCCGTTCCCATGTTCCATGGTGTTGGTATATTCTCCATCAAATTATAGCTTCCCATATCTTCTCCACACTTGCCTTTAGAGGTGGCATCTTGATTTCTTCCCATATTACTTTGACCTCCTTGTCCTCTATTAAAGTTTGGTCTTTGACCTCCATAAGTTTCTTGTGGTTGATCGAGTCTTTGAATCTTGTTATTTCCTCCACGACTGTAGAAATTTCTTTCTCTTTCATACTCTTCTTGATCTCGGCTCCCCATAGCTACCAATTTCTGTTGATTGTTACTTGACTCCTTTTCTTGTTGTACTCACGAAGTATTCGCCACTGTATTTATTAGCTTGGGTAATAAGCTTGCATTCGCTGTTTGTGAGCTGGTGTTCGCAACTGGATATGATTCCATTTCATTTTGTTTTTCCTCTAAAGCAATGTATTCTTCTTGAAGTTCTCGCAATTCAGTCATTGTAATCGTATTCTTGACTCTGAAGATTTGAATATACAACAAGTTTGTTGCAAACATAGCATTGATAAATGATAATATGAGATATCTCTCATCTACACGGCCAGCCATTTCGCTACACATAGTTCTCCATCTTTTAGTCAAGTGTTTCAAACTTTCGCCAATCCTTTGTTTTAATCCAAAAACATCTTCTATACCAGGTCGTGAGGAATTATTACTTATATATGCTCCCAAGAATGTGGTCTGCAAATGATTGAAGGAGGTTATTGTATTCTTTGGTAAACCTTCAAACCATTTTAACGCCTCTCCTGTTAAACTGGATGCGAAATATTTGCACAATACCGCATCATGATTTTCTCGTTGTAACATGCACCTCACATAAGCTTTAATGTGTTGAATTGCACAAGTTGTTCCATCGAAAATGCTGGTTAATGCGGGCAAATTGCATTTCGGTGGTATTCCTCCTAATTGTACTTCCCTTGTAAATGGAGTTTTCGCAGCTTCTTCGATTGCTTCATCCAATTGTCTTCTACCTACTTCTCCTTTGTTATTTAGCATTCCTCTCATTTCTTCTAATTCTTTCAAGATTTGTTTATTTACTCCTGAATCTTGATCCATTGGTCTCTTTAATTTTGCTTCTCTTCTTCTGCGTTCACGTCTATCTTCTCTTGCGAAATTTTGTATCTCTTCTTCATTATCCTCATCTCGTCTTCTTCTGCGATTCTCTTCCTCATCCCTATCTTGAATTCGCAAATGATGATGTGGTTCATTTTCCCCTCCATAATTTTGTTCATTTCTTATCAACTCAATTCGCTGTCTTTCAGCCATTCTCTTCACTCTATCATACTCCTCATTGAGATTATCGTTATTCCGGTTTTGTATACGCCTTCTTTCTCGGTTGTCATGATTTTTCTGGCGAATTGTCTCCTGAAGCTCTTGCTCTTCCATTTCCGCTCTCAACCTTTCACGTTCGCAGATTAAACGTGCCTATTCAGCATTATGCCTTTCAATTTCTTCTTCAATTGTCTGTTGATTTCTTTGATTTTCTGTCACATGTAAAATTCTTCTTCCCTCCTCTTGATTTCCTTCGCCATCTTGGTTATTTTGTCTCTAAATTTGCCCGTTCTCTTGATTTCCTCCAATTTGCCTATCATCAAAAGTTTCATTTTGTGGAATGTAACGGTCATCAATTCTTTCTCTATTTTCGCGATATTCTTCATTAGGATTTGACATTTCTTCTTGAATATTGTTTCCAATATTGATCGTAGGTGAATTTTGCCTCATTTATCTTCTGGTTTATCTGGAATATGATTTTGTAATACTTCTTGATCTTCTATTCTGCAATCTAATATTCTCCATCCTTAATTCGTGATTTTGTCTTGTTAAATTTGCACGTTCTTCTGCCTCAGCTCTTCTTTCTTCATGTATTCTTCGTCTCAATGTTTCTAACGCTCCAATTTCTTCACCTCCATGAATTATTCCTTCATCTGCTTCTTGATCTCTCTCTTCCTGTCTGTAATTTCTATTTTGTTGCTTTTCTTCTATTTCTTCTGCTGAGTTTGATCGCCAAGTGTGTACGCTCACTCTGTCATAATCTGTATTCCTCTCTTGAACTAATGTTTGTTGAATTGGCGATTGAATTAGATTTTCTCTATTATTTCTCATTCTAGTAGATTCTCCTATTTCACTTCTTTCTCTTCCAGCAATTCTCTTGTTTCTTCTAATAGTAGTCGGTTGTTCGGATGTATTTCTTCTTCTAGCCATTTCTTCAATGCTAACAATATTGCAAGAAATTATGAAAAATTCTTAATCAATCACTTTAAATTTTCACAAATCTCAATATCAATTTTTAGTTTTCTCTAGAATAATCTTCAACTCGTCCCTGTTTCTAGCACCATCATATAGTTGCAGGAAATCCTACACTACACCCCTCATATGATTTCATTGTTGATCAACTCATTTTTAGGTTTACACTCTTAATTTTATTGATTAATTTTTGAATGTTCTTACAAGAAAGATAAAGATATCAAGAATGAACTTTGCTCTGGACTTTCTCTCTCCTATTTACTTGTTTCTTACTCAAAAAAGATCTCTCCCTCCTTTACAACTTGAATGACTATTTATAAGGAAATACATAGTGGATGACAGCTAATCTGTCCTTTATTTTAGGATATAGTTTGCGACATTCTCGCAACTTTACAAATGTTAATTTCGCAATATCTCTAATCTTCGCAAGACTATCACATCTTTCTCATGATCCTTGCTGACGTCGTTTATGAAATTGTTCTGCGACGCTATTGTGCAATACCATTGATAATATCGCTGAGATATAATTGGTGCGAGATTCTAATCCTACACTTGATGTCACTCATAATGTTTCCTACCAAATCTCGGGACATCTGAACCGGTCTTGACCCTGTTTGTTCTTGACCAAAGTAACCGGATTATCGTAAAACTTAACAATACCGTTGGAACCATCATCCCCCATCTTCTTGTTATCTTCCTTTGTGTTGTTTGAAAACTTAGAAGCATCAATGGTTTGTTAACGTCCGTGAGTCATTCAGCACTTTGTAAATATGGCACAAGGTAGGGGTACCTTGAATCATACATACATATATATATGTCTCAGTTTCTAGGTTAAGAAGACTGTGGGAAGAGGGATTCTTTCTAGAATCTTCTGAAGAGGTTTTACTTAAAGGTTCTGGCCGGTTTCAGAGCTTAAGGCATATGGGACCGTGAACATATGATTTGTATTATGACTTATTTAAGCAGACAAGAATAATCAACCATGTTCTTAGCTCAACGGATAAAGATCTAGAGCACAAGAGATTTGAGATGACAAGACCAAAAATGAACCTACTTAGTGAAAGCAGAAATAAGATACACTTTCCAATAATTAATGAATACATCACATCAGATCGAAAATCCTAAACTCAACTTATAATCTCGTTCGTGAACTTACGGAAGAAGAAGGACTATGGAAGTACGCGTACTCTTTTAATGAAGCCTTAATGGGTTTGGCCGGGTTCGGATGCGGAAACCCATGAATTGAGAAGAAAAAAATTACAAACTCTATTTGATACATAAAACCGCACCAAATTATCTTTTTCAAAGGCTTTTAATACATGACATCTGTAAAAACCAATATAATAAGATGATTAATCCAATTCTTAGCTCAATGGAAAGTTTTAGAGCACAAGAGATATTGATTTTCAGAGTGTTGTAAATCATTGTGATCTTATTACATCACGAAGTTGGATCTAGCTCAACAATATGAGATGTTTTCTTGATCATTATTGATTACATTGAGTCTTCCTTTTCTTGTCAAAATACTGGAAATACAAACAAACTTGATAGAAAAGGCACAAAATACAAAACAAACAAAACAAAACTTTACAACTGCTTTCCCCATCTTTAGATTTCATGATGGGGTGATGCCACGATCTAGTTAACAGGAGATTGGATGAGCACGAGGCACGAAACCCCTCATGGCACGACAGTCTTTTGGTTCTGTTTCTTTCTTCTTGTTATGATATGATCTTCCATAATAGTTAGAAGCAGTCAGTATCATTGCAGTATAAGTGCAAGAGTTTTTGACATGTCCGAATACGCCACATTGTAAGCAGACTTTATCAGTGTCAGAATATCGTACGGATTTAACCTTTCTCAAAATCAATCCAAGGTGTTCCAAGATTTTTAAAGTTTTTTTGAAAGTTGTATAAAGATCTTCGTCTATTAATCCCTTTTCGTCGAATTCCTTAAACAGAATGATCTCCAATCTTTTAAGACAACGCAACTTTTTACTTTTAACATGACGTTTGTTGTGTTTAACCTTGTTAAATGATCCTTTATTTTTTCTTAAGTATTCTTTACTTACAACCAAGACATTGGATAAACTAAGAGTTTTCTTAGGGAAGGAAGACCCTTAAGAAAATAGACTCTAACAAATCTTTAAGAATTTCTGGTGTACATAAGTCGATATTTTACTCATGTCCATATAGTCAGACTGCTCCTAACACAGACTTATTAGGTTTTAACGTGTTTGCTTTCTCTGATACCAATTGAAAACATTGAGGGTACCAAAATACACCACCAACTTTTTCGTAAGCAATCTGTATGAACAAACTCAACACAACTCCGAGAGTTAAAACTCAATCAAGGAAAGTGGTTATAGTTATATCTCTTTCTCTCTTGTTATTAGAACGTTTACAGAATTGAATCTGTGAACCTAATTACAAAGAGAGTTCTTGGACGGTACCGAAGACCAATGTACAAGGATCAAGCAAGTCTTATCCAACAAACTAGGTCGTACGTATCTAATGTGATTGATCAACTCACAACCTTGTTGAGATTATTAATCCCAAATTGTATGGGTAATCTAAGATCCTGCGGTTTATAATCTATAGGGCCACTCCACTCATGGCCAATTGGTTTTGAGTTGGATGCCCATATTCTAACATGGTATCAGAGCAAGCTATTTTCTACGAGTCATTTGACCATGCCTTTACTCCTCGTCACCTGATTTAATTATTCCACGTGTTAGACCCAACGAGGCTACACATGAGGGGGCGTGTTGAGATTATTAGTCCCACATTGTCTGGGAAATATAAGATCATGCGGTTTATAATCTATATGGCCACTCCACTCATGGACAATTGGTTTTGAGTTGGATGCCCATATTCTAACAAACCTATGATATTTCAATTATAAAGATAAATAATATAATGCGGAAAAAGAAATAACACAGCCACCATAAATTTTGTTAACGAGGAAACAACAAATGCATAAAACCCCGGGACCTAGTCCAGATTGAACACCAAACTGTATTAATCCGCTTAAGACACTAGCCTACTACCAATTAACTTCGGTCTGGAATGTAGTTGAGCCCGAACTCAGTCTCCCCTTGATTCAGGTACAGTCGCGCTCCTTACGCCTCTTAAATCCCAGCAGGACTCCGCGCAGATTCCCTTAGATGACGTCACACAAAACTAAAAGTTGCTTCAACTCAATTGAAGACTTTAAACCAAATCTATGCCTCCCACAGATTAAGCATATATAATTGATTTCTTGATTACAGTCGAAACGGATGATCAAATTAAACGTAGGATCAAGGTGATGAAAATCGATAGCAATATAACAAAAATCTAGCTATCCTCAAAATCTGGACTTATCCAACCCGAAGTGCAGCCTAGATTGTTATTCACCCCACAAGTATAAAACTTGCGGAATCACAAAGTTGAGACAAAGAGAACTTTGTGATTTCTATCTATCTTGTTCAAGTGACAAATCAACAATCGAACAAGATCAGGATACTCAAGTTATCAAGATAAAAGATAACTGTACCTGGCTTTAAGAATCCCAACGAAGTCTTTGATAGTCGTTGAATCCTAAAATGGTTTATGGAGAGGACGACTCTAGATACAACTAGGACACACCAAAAGTAATGTCAGTATTCAAAGATCCCATTTGTCAAAAGTTCCCCTTATATAGACATTCAAAGCATAGGTTGCTTTAGGTTTAAGATAAGATAGCATTGGAACGAAGCAAACAATATTTACCGTTAGATGAAAACTTTGAATCTCATTCACATAACACAAGATATACACTATGTTTAGGTAAACCGTAACCGAACCGTGTACAAAGACTATGTTCAACATGGTTATCCGAAACTAGCCGGTTTGAACTTAAAAGCTTAATACTCATTTCCATGAACACAAAGACATTGATATTGAGTTACAATCATGTGAAATGAAAATCATTTCATAAAAATAATTTAATCGCAATTGAGTCATAATTGACGTAGTTGGTAAATGCAAAAAGTACAAATACATGAGTCGTTCGTGAATCGGCTGAGTCATGGTACGCAGACCGGTTTGCAAAGTAATGAGCAAAAACGAGTTCCGGAGTTGACATAAATTTTTCAGTTCACGTCGGTTTGCAAACTTATTTGCAAAACTGAGTTCTGGAGTTGAAAGAACTTTTTCAGTTTGCGAACCGGTTTAAAAACCTTAAGACTTCACCGGTTCCGGAGTTCACAGAACCTTTTCAGTTTGCGTACCCGTTTGGGTATTGTAGATGGTGAAATTTAGATAAAGGGCAAAAACGTCATTTCAACCCTATAGACAGAATTCAACTCTCACGGGAGAGATTAAGCCCTTGGTCCTCAAGGCATCCTTAGCCACGATTTCTAGTGTACGTCCCCGCGATACACTGCTGGTCGTGATGCCGTGACTCCTAGCGCACATCCTCAACGAGATACTGCTGGTCACATAGGTTCTGTAGAGCGTAAAACGTCCCCGGCAGACTTATGAACCAGAAAAACTACAATTCCAGCATGTTTTCGCGAGACGCGGCTGATTGTGATTCCATGATTCCTAGTATACGTCCTCAACGAGATGCTTCTGGTCATGTTGGCTCTGTAGATGCGTAAATATGTCCCCGATGGACTTATGACCCAGAGCGGCGATTTGCATATCTCCCGTAAGCACTACTCACCCTATTTAAGATCAAAGACTGATTCCTAGTACATCATCGCGAGATACACTGGCCATGTCTGCTCTAGGATCTGACTCGACTTACTGAGGTTTCCGGATAACTCCTAGGACATCCCCGCGAGATACGCTGGTTATTCTACCTCTGAGCCTTTTCGACAAACTCCTAGAACATCCTTTCGAGATACACTGGTCTTGTTGGCTCATCATATGGACACACAGTTGATTCCTAGCACATCTATGCAAGATACACTGGTCAAAGACAAGTGAGCCAAATTCTCGCGGAGACATTAAATCGGGCGCCTTTTCTCTCTCTCTCTCTCCTCAGGCCGAGTCCCAGCTGACCGCAGAGAGATATGGATCTGTTAAGAAAATCTTCGGAGAGATTTTTGAGCTGTCCGCAAAAATCTCAAAGAGATTCAAATCTCTCTGCAAAACTCACAGAGAGATTTTTGAGTTGTCCGCAAAAATCTCAAAGAGATTCAAATCTCTCTGCAAAACTCACAGAGGAATTTTTGAGATGTCTGCAAAAATCTCAGAGAGATTCAAATCTCTCTGCAAAAATCACAAAGGGATTTTTGAGACGTCCACAAAAATCTCTGAGAGATTCAAAATCTCTCTGCAAAAATCACAGAGAGATTTTTGAGCCTTTCAGAAAATCTTGAAGAGATTCGAATCTCTCCTCAAAATCTCGGATAGATTCACATGATAGGCACACGCCTTACCTAGTGCTCAAACCTATTTCTCAGCCTCTCAAATACACTCACGGCTAGTATATTGAGTTTGAATCCAAAAACGTGGATAGGCTCTCTTGGGCATCGCATGCTCAACAAAGGGACCTACAAACAATAATATGGTTTTCACATGGCATGTGTGACCGGCCATGGAAAGAGGGAGATCAACATCAGCTCCCCTCACACTCTGCACACGATTCCTAAGGAATTCCATTCCTTTTCACGTGATTCATCCTAGTCATTCTCACAAATCAGAGAATATCTCTCTATCTTGGCCAACTCGGCTAAAGAGAATATTTCTCTCTCAACACATCATCACAAAGGATGACTCAGCTTCACACAAATGGGGGGATATCAATTAGGGTTTTGGTCTGGCATTCTAAGGCACGTGTGAGAAATACCCGGCTTATTTCTCACCGCAGAAGAGAATAAAGGCGGTGGAATAATGAGATAAACTCAACCTAGTTTATCCGTATTCCTGAAGAGACGGGAGAATTGTTTCGCACGACACGGAAAGCAATCCCTATCTTCACCGACTTGAGATTAGAGAATCCAGCCATAAATAGGTCATCTATTTTCCAAGCTACGACCATATTTCTCATAACCTCTCAGAGCAATAACTTGTTATCTGATCTCTCTCTTCATCTTCTTCCCTCCCTAAGACCAGCCCTAATCTTTCTTCCCTGTGACTGAAGCAGCCTTTGAACGGCCACTGTGCGTGGTTTAGGCGAGGACTGTTCGTGCTCAACCTCACGAAACTCACTTTCAAAACCCTAGAATCCCATATCTATCCTCTCACCGATTTTAGGTAACTACATTTTGGCGACCACAGTGGGAGGTTGTTCACTCAGTTACAAATATCAATCATGGTTTCTTAGGAAGGAAGACGATTCCACCAAAAAACGTTCCATTGATCCAGTCTCTGTAGATCCCTTACAGGCTTAGTCGAGAGAGTTATCCCCACCAGCACTTTCTATCTCGTTCGATTTTGACCTTAGTGAATAGGTTAGTGCATCCCGGATTACACGGATCTCGTACTGCATAACAAAACTCCCTAGTAACCGATTTTCATAAAAATCTACTGCTAATCCTTGAAAACGTTGGTTAAGGACAGAGGAGAACTCCCGAAGACTCAATATAATCTTGCAAAATCTCAGATCGACATCCAGACTTATCTGAAAACGCCTTTAGAGTTACCAGAAGGGATGGATCCAACAAATCTAGACCGAGTATACGTTTTCTAAAGAATGAGTACTAAAATTGCTGAGAATAGCACTGACGGGATCCTGTCTGCAATCAATCTCACCGGAGAAGATAAATCTCATTACGAGCGCGACGGAGCAACCATCCAGCCGACCTTATCACTCTCAAGGACCAGATGACGCTCTAAACTTGGAGATTCTGACGAATATTTGTTCCAAAATTCGTTTAGGTCAAGGGCCCTCAACCTGATCACAGGGGACTCGGGAAGTTTACTTCACTTTACTATTTTACTTATAACTCTTTCATTCTGTATCCGATTGACCTAGTTCTTTTTCTGCCGGATTTGTCTTTTCGTCGTTTACAGGATAAACCTAGCAGAAACTTGGAAAGGATCCAAGAAATTTTTAACCTAGTCAAAAGCGTTGCAGATCCACGTAGGGTCATAAACCGCCAAGAAAGATACATGTTGTCTCCCTTCCTGCTCCAGAAGATCGTGACAAGAACACGACAAAGTATGAGGCGATACTAGATACCAAGACGAGGCTCAACCGAAACTCAGCTTTATCCGAAAACACAAAGCTTCTAGTCGATATGCTACCTCAACACCCGTCCTGTCAGAAAGAAAAGCAGTCCTAGCGATTATACGACTAAGTCTCGATGAGCCTCCATCTCGGCTACACCAACGATTATCCAGTATCATTTTCCGATGGGACCTCAATTCACCCAAGATGGAGAAGGAGAATATATTCGCACCTGAACCTACCAAAGGGAAAAGAAATCCGAAGTGCCAACAATTCAGATAAAACTCCGTTACTTGACATACAACTAAAACCATCTACTGTCACTGAAGTAAAACAATAGAAGGATCCGAGATCATAGCTTCAGGATACACATTACTCATTGTTGATGGTGGATTTTAGTTCAGGGCTAAAATTGTAAAACCAGTGTTTAATGCGCTGACATCCTACAAAGGGTAAAGCCGTTTGATAAGTGATGAGCGCAGAAAACCTCTTCACTTTATTTATTCGAAGCAATTCAATAAATAGACAAAATTCACCCAAAATGGTGCATGCAACAGCAATCCCAAATATTCTGTGAATTCTTTAGCATTATTAATTAATGCATGATTTGCCTAGTATTTCCTGTGTTGTTCCTAGCCGAACTCTCATTATTAGCATGACATGAATACTGAGTGTTCACTCTCAGCAGAGTAACATGAATCTCTAAGTGCCAATTTTGAGATATGCACAAAATACCCGTACAGGCTGCATCACTCTCTGACGAAGAGAATTTCGAATCGACGCGAAGCAGCTCGATCGAATGTATTTAATTTCCTTAAGGAAAATCTGGACTGTCCATATCAGTCTCAGAAACGATCGCGACCACGCAAGTTGGCCGCGCGATTTAACAAGCCTAATCAAACCCTGGCAAAAATAGGCATTGTTGTGATGACCACCGGCGGGCCCGCTTATGCCCTAGCTGGTCGAACACCACACTACACTCCCAACGCCCGTCAAACGCCGGTCCGAAGAAGGATGGCCGCGTTGCTTTGGGAAAGGCTCGAATGAGCAAGACTGTTCAAGGAAGTATTAAAACCATCATGACCGTCCAACTTCTCCATCCTGGTTGGACGGATTATATCATCCCGCGAATGATCAAGGAAGCGCTAACACATACGTTAGCGGGATCACTACTCCTTCACCCGATCGGTTTTCTCACGACAAGGCCATGAAGCAATCAAATGATTGCTCAAACCATGGCAGGCGTGATGCTTCTAAGGGTCGTGAAATTCTACTAATGTCTTAAATCGATCACAACCATCCAACTTATCCAGCCTATTTGGATGGCTTAGATCGCATTTAAGACCATCAGGAAGGTGCACATATGTTCACCATCAGCCCAATATGGGCCCCACATGATCGATCTCCCCAAAGGAGAAGCATGGCTTTCCAAACCGTTTGGCCGAAGTCGCGTGTGTGTAACTGTTCAAAGCCCTAATTAGGGTTTGCGGCAATGTACATCTATCATAGTTCGATCGCGGCCATCCATCTTCGCCAGCCTAAACAGAGGGTGTAGATATAGACTCAGGAGGTCCCAAGGATGTCAATGCGATCATCGTGGGCTCACCTTTGCGTGTGACCGGCAAGCCTAGGCATACTATGGCCCGGCGCCTCGAAACGCACACCCAAAGGTGGCATGCCACACGACTTTTAAATCCTTTGCGGCAATGAATTTCTGTCGCAAATCGATTACGACCACTCATCTTTGCCGGTCAAATTGAGTGGCCTAAATCGAATCTTTGTGAAACTGAGAGGTGTATACATGCTCTCCGGCGGGCCGTCTCCACACACGCCTGGTCGGCCTCTCCAAAAATTAGCGCCATGCTAAGATTCGATCAAGCCAAAGAGGGGATGTTTGTTCACCTCTAAAAACCCTAAAATCCATCCACGACAGCAAATATGTGCCGTAAATCATCTCGTCCATCCAACTTTGCCAGCTTGGTCGTACGGCTTGGATTAAAAATTAGGCGATCAATGAAACGCCTCAATGATTACCGTCCGCCACTCTGCCACAGAGAGTGATCGACCAGATGGTGTCCCACCATGCGGCCTCCAAACGATCACTCGAAGATGGTTGGACGTGCTACCATTTTAAGACGCTTAATCCGCGACTTGTTCAGTCAAGCTAAAACAATGATGCTTCACACATATCGATTTTTTTGAGCTGCTTGCTTAAAAGAGATGCATTTCATGCATCGAGTATACACGATATTTCACGAATATCAACTTCTTAAATAACTTAGTTATTTAACCTAATAGCACCACATGCTATTTCCTACGGCGGGTTGATAATATTTTTGAATGATGTTGTAGTAATGAGGTTCAAACTCTCGGACTTGTGAAGATTAAATTAAAAGATTTAATAAAATTATATACAAAAATATTAACAAAGTGGGCGAGAGGTAAGAGAAAACAACCAAGACATTGATTCCACTATTACACATGAATTAATGATGGTAAATAATCCAAAACTCTAATTATCTTTTAAGTCCTTTATATCTTAACTCACTAATAATCAAGCAAATTCTCAAACATCAATTGTATCCCTTAAGCATAGATTATCTAAACAAAGCATAACCTATTTAATTGAATCACAACTATTTAGGAAAATTACGCAAACAATTTAAAACTCTGCAAAAGCAGTGATTGAGTGAATTATAATTAAATATTAGAGAAAATAAAATATATATACCAATTATTCATGCGTAAATAGCTTCCTCATTGCCTTGGTTGTGGGAGAATTATCCGCTCATCATGTTGGAAACACGCTCAAAAATCATTATTATTGCTCAAAGGGTGTTTACAAATGATGAAAATGGAGAAATAATTCAAAACCGGGTTTGTAACAATTATATTTGTTACAAACCAGAGAACTACGACCCTCCGCAAATAAGACTGTCCTGCGACAGTAACAAATAAGACTGTCACTGTAACAAATAAGACTGCCGGACGACAGTTGCTGAAACTGTAGCAAAATAAGACTGCTCTGTGTGGGTCTTATGTTCTTCGTCTTCTTGGTGCAGCAGCAGCAACAACAGAAACCGAGTTTGGGAAAACTCGAATTTCTTCTTCTCTGGCTCTCCTCAGCCCCCCAGACTCTCGACACCCTCTCTAGGACTCCCAGGGAATCTATTTAAAGAAAAATCACGCGTTGAATCTCCTCCATTAATCCCCAATAATCTTCTTTTACTCGGGATATTTTCTTTCTTATTTTATCAATGATTTTGATTTTTACGCATCTGCAGCTGGATTAAATTCCTTATAAATCTTCTTCACATTCCAAAGTGTTGATTAAGGCTTCCAAACACGTGCAATACATGTTTAGATTCACCACAACTCGTGTAAGCTCATGTTTTTCCTCCAACTCCCTGTTTGGATTAAACCAAGTTATCCAGACAAATTTGATCGAAACAAACACCCATACTAGCTTTGTTAGGACATATCACAACTACCCATTAAGTTTCAGCCCTTTAGTCTACCCAGAACTCCTTCAAGAATCGATCGAAAGTTACACAGTTGAGAATAAAATTTTCCCGCCAAAACGAATTTTTGAAATGTTGAAGATGGTGTCCCCCTAACCAAACTGGGGTTTTGAATAGCATGTGCCCAACTGAGGTGCCTCTTATCCAAATTGAGGGTTCCTTTAGTACTTTTCTCCGGGAGTCCAAATAGCACTTTTTGAGCAACTTTTTCCACACAAGTGTATTTCTCCAAAAACACCTACAAACACACAAAGCATCAAAAATAATACAAAAATCGAGCACTAACAATAGAGACGTTGAGTACAATTTAGACACAAAAATGTGTCTATCAAATACCCCCAAACTTATTATTTGCTAGTCCTCGAGCAAAACTAACAAAAAAATAAAACCGAGTTAATCTAGGGAGGGTTTACCAGAGGTGTACCCACAAAACCATGACTTCTAATTGGTCACAAGTATCCAAAGAGTTATGAGGACATACATATTCTCAACCTATCTCCAAGTAACTAGAATGCCAGAGAAATTAAAGCCGTCAGCTCTAAAGATGACTGAAGAAAAGGGGAGACACATCAGCAACACTGCTAGATAAAGAGATATCCGCTACACAGCTAGATAAAAATTGTAAGATGCGTCCGCTGCTTTACAGCTGGATAAGATTAGGAGAGAGATAAAGATGAGAGGGACATCTGCTACACAGCTGGACTAATTACGTGTGATGAGTTAGACCAGTGCTGGAAATATCTTGTGCCAGATTGAAAGCGGACTAACAAAGCAACCAAATGTATCTTTCTTCGACTCTCTCATAGTGCTCAGTAGAAACAACGTCTTCTTCGGTCTTCAACTGTTGATGATAAACTATCGAACCTCATAGAACCTTGACAATTAAATCTTCTCTTCGATTTCTTGCTTGACTTATAAATTTCTACTTCCCTTTGGCCTTATTGAACAAAACGTAACGATGATTTTTTTCATTTTTCATTTATTTATTTATTTATTTTTGGAAACAAAAATTACAAGATGACAATTTACATGGCCATGAGAGAAGGACTTTCAAAACTTGGATCTTCGCAACTTGTGATGTCTTGGTATCATGGATTCTAACAACTTATATCATTTGCTCTTATAACTTTGATTTTTGAATTATTCTTTTCTATTGTTGCTTCTAAACCTAAAACGTCTTAAACTTTCTTCATAGATTTTGATGTCGCTCCGCTTGTTGATGATGATAAGTTTCTACTGAGAGAGAGTCGCAATACAGTAACTAAGACTACATTGTGAGGTTGCTTTGTCTTCTAGCATTTCCTGACCTACTTGCCTTTCCATCATGTATGGTTAGGTCCATCACGGTTACCCTCTAAAAGGAACAAGTTCTCTCCTGAATTTCAAGGATCTCAATGTCTTTTTCTCTAATGTCTCAAAAGGTTGTTATCCCTAGCATTCTAATTTCTATCTTTTCGGTGAGAAACAATATGTAAACTTAGCTAACCGGATACCATGTGACGCTAGAAGTTTCAAAAGTGCAACTAAAAAGTTCTTCCCCACCCCCAAACTTAAATCCAACATTGTCCTCGATGTTCTAAAGATAAAATTAAAAGCATGAACAAGGAGAAACTGTTACCACTTGAAGAAAAAGAGTTAAGGAAAGATATTACCATGTTGCAATCATAGTAATATTAACAAAGTGGGAGAGAGGTATGAGAAAACAACCTAGACATTGATTCCACTATTACACATGAATTAATGATGGTAAATAATCCAAAACTCTAATTAGCTTTTAAGTCCTTTATATCTTAACTCACTAATAATCAAGCAAATTCTCAAACATCAATTGTATCCCTTAAGCATAGATTATCTAAACAAAGCATAACCTATCTAATTGAATCACAACTGATTAGGAAAATTACGCAAACAATTTAAAACTCTGCAAAAGCAGTAATTGAGTGAATTATAATTAAATATTAGACAAAATAAAATAGTTACCAATTATTCATGCGTAAATAGCTTCCTCATTGCCTTGGTTGTGGGAGAATTAGCCGCTCATCATGTTGGAAACACGCTCAAAAATCATTATTATTGCTCAAAGGGTGTTTACAAATGATGAAAAGGGAGAAATAATTCAAAACCGGGTTTGTAACAATTATATTTGTTACAAACCAGAGAACTACGACCCTCGGCAAATAAGACTGTCCTGCGACAGTAACAAATAATACTGTCACTGTAACAAATAAGACTGTCGGACAACCGAAACTGTAGCAAAATAAGACTGCTCTGTGTGGGTCTTATGTTCTTCGTGTTCTTGGTGCAGCAGCAGCAACAGCAGAAACCGAGTTTGGGAAAACTCTAATTTCTTCTTCTCTGTCTCTCCTCAGCCCCCCAGACTCTCGACACCCTCTCTAGGACTCCCAGGGAATCTATTTAAAGAAAAAACACGCGTTGAATCTCCTCCATTAATCCCAAATAATCTTCTTTTACTCGGGATATTTTCTTTCTTTTTTTATCAATGATTTTGATTTTTACGCATCTGCAGCTGGATTAAATTCCTTATAAATCTTCTTCACGTTCCAAAGTGTTGATTAAGGCTTCCAAACACGTGTAGTACACGTTTAGATTCACCACAACTCGTGTAAGCTCATGTTTTTCCTCCAACTCCCTGTTTGGATTAAACCAAGTTATCCAGACAAATTTGATCGAAACAAACTCCCATACTAGCTTTGTTAGGACATATCACAACTACCCATTAAGTTTCAGCCATTTAGTCTACCCAGAACTCCTTCAAGAATCGATCGAAAGTTACACAGTTGAGAATAAAATTTTCCCGCCAAAACGAATTTTTGAAATGTTGAAGATGGTGTCCCCCTAACCAAACTGGGGGTGCGAATAGCAGGTGCCCAACTGAGGTGCCCTTATCCAAATTGAGGGTGCCTTTAGTACTTTTCTCCGGGAGTCCAAATAGCACATTTTGAGCAACTTTTTCCACACAAGTGTATTTCTCCAAAAACACATACAAACACACAAAGCATCAAAATTAGTACAAAAATCGAGCACTAACAATAGAGACGTTGAGTACAATTTAGACACAAAAATGTGTCTATCACGGGTCCCACGACTCGACCCACTCATTCGAGACATCAAACATGTCACAAACTGGGGGATACTTACTGGGGTACTGGTCTGGCGGTTTACAGCGTGCGGCGTGCAACACGCCCATTACGAGAACGTGTCAGGAGGCATGGACGTTTAACGATGATGAGAGAAGTGGGTAAAGGCGTGATCATGTGACAATCACCTACACGACCCCACTACTCCATCACTCAACTTCCTCCACTTCCTACGAGATGAAGATTGCACTCAATAACATGTATAAATAGGTCCTTCACCTATTTCCATACAGACACATAAAAACCAAGTGTTGTCATCAGTATCCAGAAAACACCCAGAACTGATAGCTTACATTGTGCAAGCCATTTCATCATTCCGATACAAGTCATAAACATCCAACAACTTCACAATCTCAACACCTTCTTCGCTTCCCTCCCTAAGATCAACCCCATCTCCTTCACTTTGTGACCGAAGTAAGTCTGGAACGGCCATTTCTTGGTTTAGGCCAGAATTGTATAGATTGATCTCTCGATTCAAAAGCACTCTCGTGCAGTGCATTTGTTTAGGGTTTAGATTCGTTTCTCATCCACACACACCCAAAATTACCAAAACCAGTAGAAACAGTTTTCACCCATAAACAATTGGCGACCACAGTTGGAGATTAATCTCTCGGTTGTGAAGTCAATTTCTTCAATACCCAATCCCATTTGGCTGATTTTAAAATGGTTGGCCTTAGGACTCCCCCAACAATTTCAAATCCCGGTCGAAGTTCCTCCAATGAAGATACCCCTCTTTCCAATGGTGTATCTGATGGTGTAACCGGAAGAATCCCAACATTGGTCGAGTTAGCACGGGTGCAGGAGATTCACATGAAGAACATGGACCTGATCAAAGAAACAATAAACGGCATACTCGATCTCCTCATCAAGATGACATCAAATATGAGCAGTTCTCCTGTCACGGAGATTTCTACACTGGGAACTGATCCTCGCAACGATCCTCCTCAAGTCAATAGTTTCACTATGAACCAGAGGCCGCTGGATCAGGAAGCGGATTCTCTAGTGGAAAGTTTATGCAAACTTTTACACCTCTCGAAGAATCAGCGGGCGAAGACGTTTGCTGCAATCAACCAGATAGCCATGGACGTGCATTTGACTCCTTTGTGTCCAGAAGCCTCAAAAACACCAGAGATGTCTGTGAATAATATTACATTTACAGAAGAGGACATGACGGCGAAAGAAGGTCACAACCGGGCCCTACACGTTACTGCACGCATCAAGGATTCAGAGTTCAAGAGGGCCCTCATCGACACGGGAGCGTCTTAGAATGTGATTACTCTCAAGACACTCAGGACGACCAAGGTTCGCCCAATCAAGATCGTGTGACAGCCTACCACGATGACAGACTTTGAAGGAAACCAAACCAACACGTACGGGTATGTCAATCTGAATTTATCTGTAGGGCCCGTTGGTAGGCTCTAAAACCCACAATAGTATACTGCAAGTGCACGGTGTCTAACTCGTAGAACAATGGAAAGTACAGGTCGTTCCCACGAGGAGTGTGAAATACTTCTACTAACTAATATCAAAAGAAACTAATCGACAAGATGATGTTTTAACGATTTTCCGGAAATTTGGAACAACGAAAGCAAATAATAAGAATGTAACCAAGGATGTGAAAGTGTCAAGGTTCCGGGAATCCGTTGTAGGTGAGTTACTTGCATTCAATCACAAAGGGTCTCAAGTTTACTCATGTAGAATTGCAAACCTAGCTACTCATACATGGAAGATGTTTTGTTAAAGAATCATTCACAAGAATTATCAAAACGGTTCTCACCTTAAAAGTAGAATTCCAAAGCACTAAGTATACATGGCATAAATAGTCAAGAGATATTCATAAATCGATTATTGCTAAGGTTTAACGAGTCCTTCTACTAATCTAACTATGGACTATACATGGCATAGAACATGAAAAATATAGCTAGAAGGTAAAACATTGAGAGAGAGCCAAAACAATTAACATTAAGCTCAAATTATAGAAACCCATTGTTTAGAAAACAAAATAAATCAACCTAGAACTTCATCCTTTCACCCTAACGTGGATTAGCTAGACATAGCTTTCTCAAAAGCCACAAATAAATCTAAAATCAATCCTAGCTAACTCAAAACGAAAATGGGAGTAATGAAACTCTTAACTAGGAATTACTGTCTAGTACAAGAATGAGGGAATTGGTTACTGGCTAGTCCACTCCCATAATTTATTTATCCTTTGGTCCAAAAACATGTTTTTGGACCAGAAACTTTATCCCCTAATCCATCCACGTGCGGTTTACACAAGAGCAATTTTCAAATATTTCCAACATACCCTTCCGCAACTTAAAGTGAAGAACAGAAAACCAAATCAGTTTCTTTCCTCTTTTTTTCTTCTCAGATCGGTTTCTCTCAATTTCTGGTACTGTTTTTCAATCATCTTCATCTGAGCTTCGAATTAGGTTCTTCTGAGTTTCGAATTAGGTCATCTGAGCTTCGAACCAAGGTATTTATCCTTTCAATCATCCTCTTCTGCTGCTGTTCTAGAAATCTTGATGAATAATTAGGTTTATTCTGATCCGATTTCTATCAGGATAATTGTATATGATGTACATTGTTATGTTTTTATGATTTCGTTTTATGATTTCTGTTTTATGATGATTTACAATGTCAATTCAGTTTCGAAGTAATTTCCGTTCGTTTTTTAAGTAATTTTCGTGATTTTTGTGTGTTTCAATTAGGTATTTGAGCTTCGAATTAGGTTTATCTCAGATTCGAAAAACGTATGATTTCTTTTTATGATTTCTGTTCTGTTTTTTGTAATCTGATTTTTTGTATTTTCTACGTTTTTCTGCTGCTGTTCTGTTTAGTTTTCATTAGACAGATCTTGTAGGATGTATTACCAATACGTACTGCATATAGCATTCTCTTTTTTCATTCTACAGTAGATGCCAATACATATGAATATGAGTCAGTACATGTCAATACGTCCTGCATATAACATGCTCTTTTTTCATCCTGCAGTAGATGCCAATACATATCAACATGAGTCAGTACATGTCAATACATACTGCTTATAGCATGTCAATACAAAGACTCTTTTTGTTTCATCTCAGTACATGTCATTTTTTACAGGGTTAACATGTCTGACGTTGCTCCCAAACCAGACTTCTCCATCTATTCTCATGTATACCATAAGCAATATCATTTTTCATATGAGGTTACATCGTTTTCAACTTTAGAGGATTTGAAATTTTGCATCTGTAATATGTGGAGCTGGTTGACTCCATCGACTATTCTGGTTAACTATTTCCAGAATCAAGCGATAGTTCCTATTCTTGCCGATGTAACACTCCAGGGCATCTCTGCATTACATTCTTCAAAGCAATCAGCTTTCTTTGATTTGCACGTGGATGTAATTTCAAATGGCGCATCTAGGCGTATGGAAGTTGACAGTAATGCAGACTTAGTTGTCAGTGCAAAGAATAGTTATTTGAAAGAAGGTAAAGAAGCCCCAAGAGTGTTTTTTTCAGATGGTTGGGATAAGATTTTTGATGATACAGATCAATTATTCTATGGTGGTGTTGATGCCGTACGTATAGCATGCCAAAAATACTGCATGAGAACTGGATATGAGGTAATTAAGAAGAAGAATGACCTTGAGAGATTCACCGCCGTATGTAGTGTGAAAGGTTGTTCATGGAAGCTTCACGCAACTGCCATTGGTAGTTCTATTGATGTTTTTAAGATAAAGGAATATGTGGGAAGGCACACCTGTGGCGGTGGTTATATGTTGAAGAATCCAAGAGTTACAAAAAAACTCATGAACAGTCTAATTCATGAGATGGTCAGGCACAACCCTCGCATAACACCAGCAGAGATCATAGATTATCTTAAAGTTGGTGGTGGCATTGAAATCCAGTATCACCACGCATATCATGCAATTGAGTTGTCGCATAAACATTTTTGGTAATGATGTGAAGTCGTACACTGATCTTGCTTGGTGGGTGAATGCTGTTAGGGAAACAAACCCTGGGTCATTTATTGATTTCGATTTCAATGATGCTACAAAAAGATTCAATAGACTTTTTGTTTGCTTTGGAGCTTGTATAGAGGGATATAAACTATGTCGTCCCATGATTTTCTGTGACTGTACATTTCTCACTGGAACTTTTAAAGGAGGTCTCATGGCAGCAACATGTCTTAATGGCAATCAAGGTAACTGGTTCTTTTTTTTTTGATATGTAGTGTCTGGTAGTTAGATCACTCATATTGACCTTACTTCACTATCTGACAATGAGTATTGACCATACTACATACTACATATTGACCTTACTGAGTATGAGATAAACCATACTGCATGTGAAAATGTAGTGTCAATCAGTTGCTTAACATGTTATTATGTAGTGTCAGGTTTTCACATATCAACAAAGAGGTAAACCAACTGCATGTCAATATGTAGTGTCAATATTAGTTGCTTAACATAACTAGTAATTCCTTTTTGCAGGATTTTATCCGCTTGCGTTTGCTTTAGTACCTGGTGAAGACAATATCAGCTGGGAATGGTTTTTCAAGAAACTGAAGGAGGCTTTGAATGATGATCGCCCAATCACTTTTATGACTGACCGAGGTGAAGGGTTGGTTAAATATATTCCCAAAGAGTTCCCTGATTCTCATCAAAGATATTGTTACTTCCATTTGAACAAAAACTTACCTATCGCAAAGTCTGACGAAAAGTATAAGGAAGTGACTGATGCTTTCCGAAAGGCGACATATGCTCTTTCTCCTGCAACATACGAGGAAGGTCTTCAAGAAATGGTTAATTTGGGAAGGCCTTGGGTTGCTGACTACTGCCGCAACATTCCAAAAGAAAAGTGGTCCAGTGCTTTCTTCAAGGGCTGTAGTTATGGTTACACTTCATCTAGCGTTGCTGAATCGTTCAATAGCTGGATTAACAAAGAGAAGAAATTACCTGCGTGTGCGTTCGTTGACTCGATCAGGTTTGTATCAGTTTCCTTAGTCACAGTACAAGCTTATATTAGTTTTCTTTTTGTAACAGTATTAGCATATATGTTCTGTTAATCTACGTATATTTTTAGTATAACAGACTTGCTATCCCCTTGTCGTGTAGGATACGTATGATGGAAATGATGTCAGAACGTCGTGAAGAGAGTCTCTTGATGGACCCAGAACTGCTAACCCCTACGTATCAAGCCTTGCTTGAACTACACATCCAAATTGGCCGTCCCTGGAAAGTTAGCCAGTCAGATGCTAATCGTTATGAAGTGCATTCTCCAAGGTTAGCGTTTACCCCTAATCTCTATCATCTGAATGTTATTTACTTTCTCTTTTTTTTTTAAGTACCATGTTTCTGTGAGAACATATAAATATGTACTGTGTATATTAGGTGTACTGAAAAATAACACATGAATATGTACTGTGCAGATCTCATATGGTAGATCTAGAGAGAAAAACTTGTACTTGCCAACGATGGCGCGTTTATGGTTTTCCATGCTCGCACGCTACTGCAGCTATTACTAGATCTGGAGGAAGGATTCTTGATTACGTTGAAGATTATTTCAAAGTTACCACTTTTCGTAAGCTATATTCAATAGCTATTAGACCCGTTCCTAACCACGACAGGTATGTGTCTTTAATCAGTACATTTTCATATTTTGCATAACAATATGTAATGGTAGATACCACTTACACATGTAATAGCAATTGAAACTGTCAACATAAACCTACTTACATATGGATGTTACATACTGATATGTAATGGTAGATACCACTACATTTTTATATTTGTTTTTCAGGAACAATATACCGTGTACATATTCATATGTAGTTGTGGTTCATTCCATTTATATGATACTGTTTTTTTCTCACAGGCCCGATGAGTATCACGTAGATGATATCGTTCTCCCAGCAGAAGTAATTAGGTCTCCACCAGGCAGGAAAAAGGGGAAACGTTTAAGTCTGCATATGAGACTAGTAGAAAATCTGTCAAGTGTTCAAACTGTAATTTGAAGACTCATCACAACAAGGCAACATGCAATCTTATCCGACAGTATGAACTTTCTGAAGAATGATTTTGTGTCAGGTATGTATTTCAGTCAGATACATATTAATGTCTTAATTAAGTAAGTTTGATACAATACAATGTACTTTTAAGCAAGTAGTGTTCTGATTTCTCTTTTTCTTTTATCACAGGCTTGAACGTGCAGCAGAATGTTATATCGATGATGTTGCCAGATTCCTTTTCCACAATTCTTTCCTCTAGCCCTTGTTCTATTCTACCGTTTTTCTTTTTGATTTTGTCAGTACCAACTGAATTTGGTTAATAAGTATTTCATTTACAGTACATACATTACAAGTGTACTGAAAAACTGTTTTTGTTGTTTCTTAGAACATCTTTTGGTTTTTGAAACATTATAAGTCTATCAAAATGTAGTTATTGTAGTTATTTTAATAATGAAATATGTTGTTAAGTCTATCAAAATGTCAGTATCTATCACCAGTAGTGAAGTATTTACATACTGAAATTACATGTCAGTATTGTAGTGTTAGTATCTACCACTACATACTGATATGTAGTGGTTGTAGTGTAACCATACTAGATGTTTGTAACAAGAAAACAATTAAATATGTACTGGTTTGTGGTTTAACCATCTTCCACTAAGATTATTTAGAACATCTTTTGGTTTTCCAGCTGATTCACCATCTTCACGGGGGTCGAGGGGGCAGCGCCCCCTCGTATCAACAACACAAAATCATGTTTAAGTAACACAATTGAAATATCACTACATTAAAGTTAAACCCAAATTCAAATTAAAAATCACTACATATTAGATATATGTTTTTGAACATTCTTGAACTCATGAAATGAAATGAAACCAAGAATAAAAAGAAAAGAAAATAGGTAAATAGTGATATGTACTGTCAGATTACTTTTAGCAAGTAAGACTATTTTTGTGTCATCTGCCAACTGATTTCTGGTGGAGATGCTTTCAGCAATTTGCATGCTAACGGGACCCTTTTGTTACGAATCTTCGCTTGCACTTCTTCATCATCTCCCAAAGGCACTCCCACATATTTTCTTTTTGACATCATCTTCATAAAATGCATCACAAACAGTAGACAGTCTGGCGATCCCCCTTGTTGAGGTGCTTCACATTCATTCACTATTACATTCTTCATTGTTACTTTGTTCTTCTCCAGCAAGTACACGTTGATAGGTACGTACATGTAATCTGCCATTTTGCAGGCGTGTGGATAACAAATACCTCCCCATTCAGCCTTAGAAGAATTGTAGTGGTTGAACACCATTTTTCGCAGTCATACTCAAGTAGCGTCCAATGAAGATTGTGGTGGCACATTGGTACAAGAATCTTCTTGATACTTTCATCCATCGCCAATATTGGTTTGTAAACAGAATCATGTGCTGCTCCTTTGAGGTTATCCGGGAACTCGACATTGTACTGAAAACATGGATGTACTTGAAATAGTTTATATCTAATTTTGTTTTATGCAATATTGATATGTAGTGTACCTACCCCTACATACTTTTTTAATTTTTGAATATGTGTTGTAGTAAATATGCAGTGTAAGATAACAACTTACCCAAGCGGACGGATCCAGATGCAACACAGGCAAGTATTTCCTGTATACTTCGTGCATCGGTTGCTCATTCTGAAATTTGGTGTTAAGCTTGTATTGTGCGTAGTTGAGAAGATCTTGTTCTAATAAATCGTTCTGCACCAAGTCATCAACTGTAGTTCCACTTACACAAAGACCACCTTCTCCCACTCTCCAAGCAATTGAGCTAGAAAATAAACGACGTAAAGGTTAGTATTCTTTGTGTAACAGTACATACTGATATGTCTTTCTCAGTATTTTTTATACAAATATGTATGTATATCAAAAGTACATACACAAACTAATAGTACATATCAATATAAAAGTGTCAATTGAGAACTCACCTAAGATTTTTTGCATTATTGATGTATGTGGAAAGAGTACTCTTTTTTCATCGTTCATGTCATTATAGAATGGTGATTTAGTCAGTTTCCGGAAATACTTGCGCAATTTAAGCTTTCTCTTTTTGTTTAGTGGTAGTGCTTCTGCTGCTGCAGCTTTCGGTCCTTTATATGATGGTGAGAACTTACTTCCACTCTCATATATATCTACCTTCTTTGCAGGATGGGAACGAGTAACAGGTCTGGTGGGTGTTGTTACCTGCTGCTTTTCGGGCTTTGTAGCACGCTTTTTGTTCACTTTTACCATTTTTTGTTTCTGGCTTGGGCTAAACTGTTCCTGCATTTTTAATCAACATAAAAAAATATGTAAATATCTATATTGCATAAAACATAGTTACATCACCTAATCATTTTTGAAAGCATGTAGTGGTATATGATTGTATGGTATAGTGATTTCTAGTGCTACCATACTGATATACATATCAGTATGTAGTGATTTGTAGTGTAATATTAACTACACAAAATGAGATTTTTAGTACATATCATTCACCTGTGATGGAACCTCCAAAACATCTTGCGAGGGGACATCCAGAACATCTTGTGATGAAACATCCAAAGGATCTTGTGATGAAACATCAAGCTTGATGCAACCTCCAAATGACTTTTTGAACTGGTTGTAGGTATGTATTCTTGTTGCTTACCTGTAACTTCACCTGCATCTTTCGGTTCAATGGGTTCTTGTTGCTCAGTTGTTTCTTGTGGAATTTGTAAAGGCCGCAAATCTCTTCCAAACAGATTATCAAATTGTTCTCGTAAGTTAATACCAAAAAGACCATCGTTGTTATCTGGAAGGAGGTCTGCAAACTCTTCGACATAAACACCAATGCCAGAGTTTTCCATTTCTATAAAATCTGGCATAGACAGCTTTTCAATGTGTTCCAAACTCGACATCATAGTAAACAAAGGTACATCCAGCAAATGAAACTCTTCCGCCGCCAATCCGGCGTTATACTCTGGAAATTTCTGCGAATTAACTACAACTGAAGACTTCGTTTCTAGCATAGTTGTAAGCAACTCCTTTGCTGCTTCCTGCCTAACTTCAAGTTGATCAACCTGCAAAAATCAATTGAAACTGTCAACAAAAACCTACTTAGCTTGAGTTTTTGCTATGTCTACCACCACAAGAATGTACTGTTACATATAAATATGTTCCACTACAAGAATGTACTGTTACATATCAATATGTAATGGTAGATACCACTACATATTGATAAGTAACAGATAGATATTGATATGTAATAGATAGATAGTGGTATACAAGAATGTACTGTTACATATCAATATGTAATGGTAGATACCACTACATATTGATATGTCACAGATAGATATTAATATGCTACTTACCTGTGTGTTTTCTTTGCCCTTTTTCTCTTGTATCTCTTTGACTTTTTGATCCAAATTAGATTTAGCCCAATTTTTAACCTCAGAACGCGGAACTTCAACATCATGCAACTTCAATACTGAAGTTGTTAACAATTCAACCTCAGAGGTGGCATTAGCATGAGTTTGATCTTTCGGTGTTGACAAACCAACTTCAGGAATGTTGACATTAGCATCTGTTTGATCTTCCGGAGAACCTTGTATTTCGTTCTCAACTATTTGGTCCACATTCAACTCTTCATTGGGGTTTCTTGGAGTAGGTGTACATCCCAAGCTAACATAATCTTCCTGGCTGGCTTCTCTCTGCAAAGAGAAAGCTTTCCGGTAAATATCATGCAACATGAACTCAAGCTTTGAAGCGTCAACCGGTTCTCCCTCTTGCTGCATTGTGTTGAATTCACTCCATTTGGCAGATATTGTATTCCTCAAATCATCGTATTTAATCTTCTAATCTTCTCCCCCCAATACCGAGTCCTCTTCTTCTTTCTCTTCTTCCTTCTCTTCTTCCTCTTCTTCTTTCTCTTCTTCCGATTCGGAATTGTCATCTAAACAAAAAGCATCATCATTTGCTTCCTGTTGAATCCTTCTTGAAATACGACTAAGGATTTGTCTTTCTTCGTGTGTTATCTCATCTTTGAAATCAACATGGAACTGGTACAAATCAAATAAATGTAAAAAAGCAACTACATATTAGATATTACCAAAAAAAAAAACATGTTGTAGTTCTTTCTCTATTAGATACACAGGGAGAACTACATATTGATATGCTAATAACTACATATCAATATGTATCACCACAAATTGATATGCCAATAACTAATACATATTGATATGCTAATATGTAGTAGCATATTGATATGCTAATAACTACTACATATTGATATGCTAATAATTACATATCAATATGTCGAACTACGTGTACTTATCAATATATATTTTTATTATGACAAAATATGTACGGCAAGTTTACCTGATACTCAGAAAGATCAATATCCTTTAGGAACTCAGCACATATCTTTGTATGATTCCACCTAGCCACTCTTGGCACATACATTCCTGCAGGTCTGTCACTATATCCTCGGGCGCCACCAAATGGGTATGCTCCGCAAACCATGGCTGCAAAATATTGATATGCAGTATTAGATATACTATCAAAATGTAAAAAACACATAAAACAAAAACATTTTGAAGTATAATAAACAAATAAATAGATTCTTACCAAAAAATAAATAGCACAACCATTTGTGCGTTCTACGGATTCCACGTTTTCATTCAGCTCTTTCTCTAAATGAGAATGGATGAGGTCAGGCCATGAAATATTCTTAGCCTTCTCAAGATCAAGAACGAAACCAATATATTTTTCAGTCAAAGCGTTTGCATCACTTGTAGCGAAAAATAATGAAGTGCACATATACAAGCAGATAAGCCTAACAAGATCTTCGGCATCTTCCTCGTCTTCCTCGTCTTCTTCAGAATCTTCATTTGATTGATCACCCACGCTTTGCAGAGACTCTTCATCAGACTTATTCTTTTTCAGATTAATTGGTGTTCGTTTAAGGATTTTCAAGATTGTCTCACAATCATTGGCCTAGTCACTTTATCACCAGCTTTCATATCAGTAGGAAAAGTCCTTTTGAAAAATTCTGTTTCACGCCATCCACTTTTTTATTGACTTGTGTAAGCCTATAATCTAGATATTCCCTATTTGGAATTCTCGGCATCCCATAAATAAGTGTCATTTCTTCTAGTGTGGATACTAGCTCATTCGGTTAGCCATGCCTTTTAAAGACAAATGTAAGCTTGTTTGGATCTTGACCCCTAACGTAACAACGTAACATTTTCGTCATTGCATCTTCAATCTTCAACCAATGTTCCAACTCAAATCTTGCGTACCAGAACATTAGGAACAAGTTACCGAATGATGTTTCAGAAATCATCTTCAGCTGCAACTCACTCAACTCAAGGTTTCCAGTGGACTTCGCAATAGCCTTCTTAGTGGTCCTAATAGTCTTCGCAAGCCCCCACAAGCCCCTGAAACCGCCACGGTATAAACTTCGTGGTTTTCCATCTCCTTTCTTACGCTTATTAGCACCTACACAATAACAAAAACCAAAAACTATTACAGTACATATCAATATGGTATATCAAATATGTAGTTACATCATCAATATGTAGTTGTAATATCTACCAAGTCTTGAAACTACATATTATTAACAGTACATACGAGAATATAAGTGTCTACCTCTACCTCTACATATTTATATGTAATATGTTATCAGAGTATAAGTATTTACCTCTACATATTGATATATAATAGTAGATACCACTACGTATTATTTTAACTACATATCGATTTGTAATAGTACGTATGGAATATGTATCTGCTTTGATACAGTAAAAATGTAAAAACACTTAATACCAAAAACAAGCGCAACAATGCATCATTACATACTCATAAACATATGTTATTAAGGATACATATTATTCATATGCTTTGTTCTTATATGTAGTTGTACTACATACCTTCTACATTTGCTTTCCCCCCCTTTGTTTTTGGTGAAGGAGTAGCAGCTCTCAAGACAACTGCTTTCTTCCCCTTCTCTTCCCCTACACCATATCAAATATGTAGTTAATGTATCTACCATGAACATGAAACAACTACATATCAAATACCACAACATACTGGTAATTTTATAACTACATACTGATAACTACATATGAACCACAATTTACGGGGGTCGAGGGGGCAGCGCCCCCTCATTATTAAGAATTATCTTCAGTTTTAACATTACAAACCTTGTTTCAGGATCGCTTTTGCTTCCCCCTTTTTGCTTTTCCCTTTCCTTTTGGAGAAGGAGTAGCAGCTCTCAGGACAACTGCTTTGTCCCCCTTTGCCGGTGGTGAAGGAGTAGCAGCCTTTGTCGCTTTTTTTCCTTTTGCTTTAGCAGTTGCCGCTGCTGTTTTTCTTTTGCTTTTTGCTTCAGGAGCAGCATCTGCTTTCTTTCCTTTGGTTTTTGCTGTTTTTGTAAACCAAAAGTTTTGTACACATTACATATCAGTATGGTACAACATATAACTTGTCAAAATGAAGTACAAATTGCAGACAACATATTGATATGTAGTACACATATAAATTGACATACTAAATTTTAGTATGTATTAGTTAAACAACACTACATTTGAATATGTAACAGTACATATTTTAGGTTTTGGGAATATTGCATGTCAATATGAAGTTCATATTAGGCTTTGTTTTTGATTTGATTTACCTTTTTCCTGAGGAACCTTACTCATACTTCTTGCTGTGGGAGATTTAGCAGTAGGGGAGGTTCCTGTTGGTGAATCATCGGTAGACTTCCTTCTTCTTTTCACTGGTGTACGAGATTTAGCAGTAGGGGAGGTTTCTGTTGCTGAATCATCGACAGAAGCAGGGGACGCTTCTGTTGGTGAATCATCGTCAGATTTCTTTCTTCTTTTCACTGGTGATGGAGATACTTCAGTAATTTCTTCTGTAATTGTCCTCTTAATTTTTCTACTTGTACCCATTTCTTCTTCAATTGAATTTAATGAAAATTAGGTCAGATACTGAAAGAAGAAGCAGTTTTTGTTTCTGATAATGGTGATTTTTCGATCTTTTTCTGATAATGGTGATTAATCCATTGAGTTAGGTTGTGGAAGAGAGACGAAGCAGTTTTCTGAATGTGAAGAAAGACGAAGCAATTTGCGTTTTTCAATTTAGGTTGCAGAAGAGATAGAGAATGCAACTGTAAAAAAACTGAAAAGAAAACGGACGGAAACTGTACACATCACGTGGTCCAGGGCATATAGGTAAAATAACATGTTTTTAAACTTTATTGGACTAGCCATTAATTGTTATATCCCGCTGGACCAACCAGTAATCCGGGTCGGGTTTTCTGGACTAAACGGTAAATCCCGCAACTCTTAACCCTAATCTCAGTAAACGGCTCTGCAGCCGCAGCCTCCTGTTGCCGGAACCCCCTTTTATGTTCTTCTCGTGAAGTATATATAGGTCCTGTTATAACTCGGACCAGGAGTGAACAAGCCATAGGCCCGATCCAAATATAGCACCCATCAAAGCCAGTCCGAACACAATGCCAATCTCCGTGCCAACTCAGGTCACAGAATTTCTCTTCTCTGGCCTTCTAACTTCTCCTCCATTCTCTTCCGTAGCTCCATCGTCTGTATCTTCACGGCAACCTGTCAGCAACACTCCTTTCGAGCTCATGAGGACTTTCCTAATGGCACTGCGACGTCTTCATGTTGCAGTTGCTTCTTAGATGAGGAATTTCAGTCGAAGGAATCTGTAAGAACTGATGTTGCCTCACTGGAGGTCATCTATTTCAGCTTGAATTACAGCCCCATACGTAACTCGAGGCTAATTTTTGTTTACTGCCAATTATTTCTTCATCGAATCAAAACCTCCAGTTCTTTCTCCATCCCGGACACAGCACCATTTCCTAATCGCTGGCCAGACGATCACCAGCTCTCAAAGCTTAGTCGACTACAATTCCAGGACCACCTGGATTCCATTCCTCCAAGTCTTCTAAATATTGTCTTAATACGTCTGCAAAACTACTCCAGTTTCGGCATAATCTGTTGACTGCAAATGAAATTAACCCAGTAGCACTCGTCCATTCTCCTAGCTTCCTGCTGCCAATTCTCAATCAAGACCAAGTTGCGCATTCCCAGTTCAGAGAATACAGATGTTTCACTGGCTGCAATTAAATCCCCAGCTCCATCATCCATGACAACCAATCTCCAGATCTTCCCATACATCTACCATTTGGTTTCATCCAAAACCCCTGTAATCCATGATCGCTGTTGCTGTAGAGATTTATTTGATGGAGTAGTTGCTTCCATCTTCTTTCATATCTCGGCCTTCTTCAGAATCACCATAACCAGCACCAACGACTTGCGTTGCATTTCGATCATATTTCAATCCACATGAAACCATCGTAAACAGATTCATAAATAGTCGTCTTTTGTATCTCAAGAACAGCTCCCATTTCGATCCAATAACCATCGACGAAACCAAGTCCAACTCAAAACGTTCATCCACTGCTTGATTATTGAGGCAGCTCCTCGAATAGCCAACAACACCACCGGTCCACCAGTGCCTTCCACTAATACGGTTACAATCATCGGCAGTTAGCTCTCCTCGTTTTGCTGTAGTACAAATCCGAGACAATACCCATCCATCCAGACCATTTAAACCATCGATTCAGACCACCATTTCTCCACTGAGAATCAATTCAGCCTTGCACCTGCTCCTGTCGTAAGTTACCGGAGATGTACCACTGATTCAACACCAACAGTCGACACCATAAATGAATTTTCCATCACCTTTTATTGCGAAGATCAACCAACTCCATGAATAGATAGTAGTGCCGCATGCCGTCTCCATACACTGCCATCTAGGTGTGGTGAGATGGTTGCACGTATTTGAGCAAGGAATATCCTTCGACTCATTCAATCCTCTCTCTGGTCATGTAATGGTTAAGAGGTACCAGTACATAAGTTGTTAATTTGGAAGCCCATAGTCACAACCGTTAAGCTCCTCTCCATTTGCCATGACTAACTTGAGTGGTTGCTGATATATAGAAATACCAGGCCAACCATATTTGATGAATTTTGTCCGCAAACGCCATTTAGTTGTTCATTTAACTGCTTATTCTTTCGGAAACTGGATTTACGTGTATTTTCTACAAAAGCACTAAAATAGTATTATCAGTTAAAATATCGAGTTCTAGCTAATATAAATATGGGTATAAAATATAGAAACTACGTGCTTATCATCCGTCCAATCAAAGGTGAAATTCGAAGTCATAGAAAAGGAGACGAACTACCGTATGATACTGGGGATCGTCCTCTCGACGTATCACCAATGCCTGAAGACTATGCTGAATAAAGAAGTCATTCGTATTCCTGCATCATTGTCTCCTTACGCACCAATATGTGGAGTGGAATTGTTTGAACCAAGAGAAGCTCCGCGCGAAGAATCGGACAAAGTTCATTGCATCCCACTCCCCACGTGGGCGTCAATCCAGGAGGAGGACCGACTTGCATCATTGAAGGCTAAGCCCCATGATGCATCTTTGCTGACAAGACATCCCAATTCTTCTTCATCATGTGAAGCCGCGGCCCACACTCACACTAAGAGGAATGAACTTCTGTGGCAAGTCGTGACCAGAAATGGAAAACCGTGTACCGACGCCACTGTTAGCAATTAGCAGGGGAGACTGCTACCCAGTCTCCGCCCAACAGAATGCTACAACAACGACGAGCCACGAGAAGAAGTGCTAGATGCTCCACGACAGCTGCAAGATGGCACAAACTCCACAACTGATGAGCTCGAAATCGTTAACATCGGGAATGAGGAATCTTCTAGGCCTATCTCCATCAGCTCAACCTTGTGTACGGATGAACGCACGAAGCTCGTGGAACTTCTCAAAGAATACTAGGAAATATTCGCTTGGACGTATGAAGAAATGCCCGGTTTAGATGAAAAATTGGTCACCCATCATTTACATGTCATACCTGGATCCAAGCCGGTCAAACAATCTCCGAGGAAATTCAGGAACGAGGTAGAAGAGCAAATGAAGACTGAGATTCAGAAGTTGCTAGCTGCTGGCTTCATTAAGCCCACTCATCATCCGACCTGGTTGGCTAATGTGGTTCCAGTGAAAAAGAAAAACAAACAGATCAGGTGATGCGTGGATTTCAGAGTCTTGAACAGATGTTGCCCCAAAGACGATTTTCCTCTACCTAACATCGACATGCTAGTAGATTCCACCAGCGGACACGGCATGATCTCCTTCATGGATGGATATAGCGGCTACAATCAAATAAGGATGTATGAGCATGACGCAAGTAAGACAGCTTTTCGAACTCCTCTCGGAAATTTTTACTATACTGTAATGTCATTTGGTTTAAATAATGCCGGTGCAACGTATCAACGCGCTATGACGGCAATCTTCCACGACATGATGCATAAGCAAGTTGAAGACTACGTGGATGATATAGTAGTCAAATCAAAAGCTCGGGCGGACCACACAGGAGTCCTACGACAAGTGTTCGAAAGGTGCCGTGAATACAAATTGAAGATGAATCCTTTGAAATGCGCTTTCGGTATTTCTTCAGGAAAATTTCTGGGATTCCAGGTAACTGCTGAGGGGATATAGTGGACCCATCCAAGACTCAAGCTATCCTCACGATTTCTCTGTCGCGAACTGTGAAGGAGCTCCAAATCTTCATGGGCAAAGTGAACTACATTCGACGTTTTATACCTGGTTTAGCCCAGCTTGTCGCTTCATTCACCCCTTGTTGAAGAAAGGAGCAAGTTTCGTCTGGACCGCATTACAACAGAAAGCGTTTCGGAAGATCCGATGAATATTGTCATTTCCAAATCATCATAAAGGGTTCGCCTATTATGTCAGCCCGGACGAGAGCGAGACCGGGATATCTTCATATCTACTGGAGCCGACACCTCAAGGGAGCATGATCGTATTTTTTAGATAGTGGTAAATAAGGTTGTCGTTCACTCGAACTTGATGAGATTGATTTTTAAGGTTGAATTAAAGAAAATAATAAAACTAGCAAAAATATAAAAAATATGAGTAACAAGATGGAGGGACACTGGGACTCAGGAATTCAACAAACAACAATTTTATGCGGTTCAAATATCAATTTTAAACAATAATAGCTCATAAAAATTCATTAACTCTAATTCATTGCCTAAAGTAGATTTCGAAATAATGGATGTAAATCTAAAGCATGGGATATCAAAAAATTTAAGAAAGAATACCCCATCAATCGAAATGACAACCATTCAAGGAAAATCATAAATCAATTAAATAACAGTGCAAATAGTCATAATAAAATTAATATAATTACCGCATTCACGAGATTTGGTTTCCTCCGTCGTCCCAGAAATGGGGTCTAGCTTCTCATGATAATACCAAAGACGATAATATGATTAAATAAATTTATTTTATTAATCACTATTGGAGTTCTCATAATAAACCGTACAATCCTTTTTCTAAGATAATAATCAGAAACAGTAGAAAATAGAATTGAAAATATTAAACTCCAAATGAAATAATGCTCTTGGCTCCGGGCTACCGGCCTCTCCAAATGTGCTCTCTGGCTCTCTATTTATACACGAAAATACACATTACTCTAATATATTCTTCCATAACTCCAAAATCTTCTTCTTTTTAATTAAAAATATCTTCAGAATTTTTCCTTCTCTTTATTCTATATATTTCTTTACTAAACCCATATCTTCTTTAATTCGCAGAATAAAATCCAAGATAAAATCTTCTAAGGATATCTTTCTTGTTTAATACCAGATAACTTCCCTTTTCTTCAAAACTTCATGTTTATAAAGCAAGAAGATATTCTTATCTTAAAGATAATAAATCATTTACCGTTGAAACCAAATTTCCCGCCAATTTTTCTTTTCAAATCAAGGAAGAAGATGGATTCCCATTAACCAGTGATGGGGTGCGATTAGCAGTTGGCTCCCTGGGGGTGCCCCTTATCAGTTAGGTGCCCCTTATCCAAAACTGAGAGTCCGAATAACATGTGTCCTTCGGGTGCCTATACCAACTTTTCGAGCCGAATTTTCCAAAAATACTACAAACACATAAAAAACCATAATAAGTAGAAAATCGAGTACGAACAATACTGACAATTGAGGACAATTCAGTCACAAAAATGTGTCTATCAAATACCCCCAAACTTATTATTTGCTAGTCCTCGAGCAAATCTAATCTAGAAAATAAAATCCAAACTCACTAGGTGGCCCTAGTGACCGAGTTATAATCTCGGGAGGGTTTACCAGAGGTGTACCCATAAAACCTTATACTCCAAACCCTAGCTACTTATGCAGAACCTTGGATAGCACTAAAGGACCTCCTTGGTTGGCATACAATCATTGACTACAGGAGGAAGTACCCTGATGCGAAATTCCAATTGATGTACACGAGTTTTCACTCAAGCATACTAAAATTCATATATAAGTGGCAGAGCTCTACTCAGATAGTTTCTGGACATCATAACCGGAGTCAACCAATCACATGGATAGATTAAGAAGACGGATGTAGATAAAAACGTAGATGGTTTTGATGTTGACTAAGGTGAACAGTGTTTCCCATATCTGTCTGAAGGCCACTACTAGGATGAACCTATCCTAATGGAATGAGATACCGGTCTGACTAATATCACCACAGCTGGCATATACAAGGGGATCAGCGGGTGATAATCCTAACTCTAGGTCAACACAACTGGCATATACAAGGGAACCAGTGGTGGACTTTATTGAATTTATTCCGGTTGGTCTGATGGTCTGGTCTCAATTTCTTTGTCTTTTCTTTTCTTTTTTTCATCATTTTTTTTGTGTATCTCAATCACTCTATTTCACCCTAGCAATGGTAACAACTTGAATCGTGTGCCCCACCAAATCACTTAGAAACATATTTAAAATAAAAATAAAAACAGAAGTGAAAAGGATTCAATGAGATATGGCGAAACTACCATGTTCTTTTTTTTTTCTAACACCTGAGCTCTGTGCTTTTATGAATAGACTCTACAACCAAGATGTTTCTATCCGAGCTGATCTTATGGGTTCCTCAACTCCTACAACCAAGATGCTTCATCCACTTAGATCGGTTAGTGCTATCATTAATTGGCACAAATTTCTAGGCTTTAGAGTTTGTTTATTGCAACTAAAAAGTTTCTCCCATACCCCCCAAACTTAAATCTGACATTGTCCTAAATGTTCTAAAGATAAAATTAAACGCATGAACAAGGAGAAACAGTTACCACTTGAAGCAAAAGAGTTAAGGAAAGATATTACCATGTTGCATGAGCATGGGTTACCTCCCAAGAAGTGTTAAGTTTAAAGTCTTCAGCCAAACATTGGAAAAATTAGTCACCTCTTAGAATCATAAAGCAGTAGTCGGAATAATTGTGGGTCATCTGGATCAAAAAGTGTTAACCACAAGAAGAGGAAACTACAACAGACCAAGAAGATACCGAACATACCCTTGTTTAAGACAACTACATCTAGTTGTGGTTCAGGTTCGGGCTCTATTAAAGGGTCCAAATAAAAAGGTTTTATCGGTTGGATTTCCTCAAAGGCATTTTTTAAGATCAGGTTGAAGAGTCTGTAAATACTCAACTAAGAACTTAGAAGCGCATAACAATAACCTGAATAATTGGGGATCCTCTAAGTAAATTAGATTTGACTCACACAGCTGACCACAATGAAAGAGGTGGACTTCCTTAAGCAAATGTGTCGACTCTATTATCCTAAAGTAATTAGGTTAAGTCTCAAAACTTAATAACCGACACATCTGAAAATCATATGTTCCCACAATTGGAAGAAAAGTTTTTAGTGGGAAAACAAAGTCAATCTTGGTATCATAGCTTGGGTTAACCACATCAACCAGAGGATGGGTTTCTAACAACTGAGCTTCTTTCTGGACATCATTAGGTTCGGGAAAATGTGTATGAAGATAATCTTGTAAGATGGTTGAGGTACAAATGTCAAGTCCTACACGAGGGAACTTTCTAAGAGTTAAAAGTAAGGCATCAGGAAAGTGATAATCACCCCCCAAAATTAGAGTTTTCAATGTCTCTGGTTAGACTAGTCACAATCTCCCTAATTTCTAGATCATCAGATTCCTGAAAATGGTCAATTGATTCTTCTAAGTTATTATCAGGTAATGCATCCTTACTCATCCCTACGAGTTTATCGTCTTCTAAGACTACTGTTTCTAAATCGCTAGACTCCAAAACAGTATTCTCAGGGTAAACTCTTTCCTCTAAACCATCATCACAATCATATAAAGGATTATCAGCGAAAGTTTTTAGTATAGGCTCATTAACTAAGGTGTTAATCATAATTACTTCCTCCGATTCAATGATAGGCACATCAAATAATGTATTATCCAACACACTGCAGGCTAAAGGATCATGAACTACATCGTCTAAAACGGTGGTATCTCTAGTCAAATCCACATCCTTTTGAATAGGTGAATAATCATTAAAATTATCGGGATTTGGACCAGAAATAATACAATCATTATGAAGCTCAACTGGAGTAATCATTTCCTGATCACTATGCCTACATATGTATGATTCTCCATCAACATTATCCTCATCATAATCATCATTATAATAACATGCAATAGATCGAACCTCATAAAAACAAGCAGTGTTACCAATTCTAACCTCGTTATCTTGATTATGTGAATAACTATCTTCATTCTCAAGGGTATTATTGGATACACTATATTGGCAATTCAAGTTATTTCGAGCAATACTTTCGTTCGTCTCTAACTCAAGTCTACGTGTCGACTCAGCTATCCTCTCAAGGGTCTCTTACAAAGAAAGTTTCCTTAGTGTTGGATCTAAGTTTTCAGTTAACCTATTGAGGATATCTTCTAAATAATCTTCAGTCGTTGTTGCAGTTCTTTCGTCCATAACTATGTTATTCACCTCATCTAACTTACATGTCGATTCAGCTAACTTACGTGTCGACTCAGCTAAATCCCTGAGGGACTCTTCTAGAGAAAGAATAGGAACAGAAAGATCATAAAAAAGACTACTTTTCAAAAGTTTGATTGTATCCTCTAGAGACGAAGAACTAGTATTATAATCTTCTTGCTCGTATGACTGATGCACGTGTGGATAGTAATTGGGCTCACCATGGTATGACCCATAACCTTCAAAAGGTTGGCGTTCCCAACCACCGTCCACACTATGGTCATAAAAAGAGTAATGTCCATATTGTTCAGTTGGATATTCATATTCATTGTGATGACTATTATAATACGAGTTTGACATCCTAACTGCAAGGGAATTCTACACAATCACAAACAAGGATGACTCGACCACAACAAGCCTATTTTATCTAGCAAACAAAAAGCATAATGGCTCCACTTAGATTGTCTCTAGACCATCTTCTATTCTTTCGAAAGGGAATTCATTACAATTTGAGAAAACCTCTTTGGAATCAATCTGAGTTAAAGTAAGCTAAATAGAGATGAGGGAAGCTCAGTGGAGCTTTGATACCCAAGGCCTCACCGGCATTACAAGGCGGCGCATTCAACTTACAAAAACCATCATGAACTTCGAAGTATGCTTAAAAGAGCAACCAATATTTTTCGAACGACTTTCCTGATAAGCTCGTTACCCTACGGTCTGGTTCTAGTCCAAATTTTAAGGCTTAGGTTCGCGTAGGTTACGTGTTCCTAAGGCGGGCAAGAAGGAAACGGTGATGAAATCCGAGTCCTTATCTTAATTTGGCCAGACCTTGCCCTTTATTAGAAATTTAAAACCGTATTTGATTCCTCAACATATATGCATACAAAATCATCCAGTAAACCCGCTGATAGGGAATTCGCGGGTGTTTAGAACTTTTACCTCCTGTTCCAGACGGGGGATGAATCGTTGAAGTCGACTCGGGCCACTGACTCCGATGTCAGTGTATGAACCCGAGGGGCCGAGACAGTATCGTAACTGTCGTCCTTCCCTGTGCAGTTTATATTTAAACCAACCCTTCCTTAGGATTTTAAAAATAAAGTCCAATGTTCAATGTCCAAAAAAAAAAGTCCAAAGATAAAAGATTACAAAAATAAAACCCTAAATACAGTTTCTAAAAATAAAAGAAACAAAATAAAATAACTATTTACAAAATCTTTTTCTTCACTCCTTTTGGATTCCTCTTTTCTTTCCTTTTTGGGCTTCGCCTTTCTTTTCAGTACTTTTCTGTTTTTCTTTAGCTCAGCTCCAAATCTGAAATCAAACACGAAATACCAAAACGCGTAAAAAAGAACAAAAATAATGAAAATAAAAATAGAATCTAAAAACAAATCTATACACAAGTCCGCGTTGGCGGCGCCAAAAATTGATCGTATTTTTTAGATAGTGGTAAATAAGGTTGTCGTGCACTCGAACTTGATGAGATTGATTTTTAAGATTGAATTAAAGAAAATAATAAAACTAGCAAAAATATAAAAAATATGAGTAACAAGATGGAGGGACACTGGGACTCAGGATTTCAACAAACAACAATTTTATGCGGTCAAATATCAATTCTAAACAGTAATATCTCATAAAAATTCATTAACTCTAATTCATTGCCTAAAGTAGATTTCGAAAATAATGGATGTAAATCTAAAGCATGGGATACCAAAACATTTAAGAAAGCATAACCCATCAATTGAAATGACAACCATTCAACGAAAATCATAAATCAATTAAATAACAGTGCAAATATTCATAATAAAATTAATATAATTACCACATTCATGAGATTTGGTTTCCTCCGTCGTCCCAGAAATGGGGTCTAGCTCCTCATGATTATACCAGAGACGATAATATGATTAAATAAATTTATTTTATTAATCACTATTGGAGTTCTCACAATAAACCGTACAATCCTTTTTCTAAGATAATAATAATCAGAAACAATAAAAAATAGAATTGAAAATATTAAACTCCAAATAAAATAATGCTCTTGGCTCCGGACTACCGGCCTCTCCAAATGTGCTCTTTAGCTCTCTATTTATACACACAAATACACATTACTCAAATATATTCTTCCATAACTCCAAAATCTTCTTCTTTTTAATTAAAAATATCTTCAGAATTTTTCCTTTCTTTATTCTATATATTTCTTTACTAAACTCATATCTTCTTTAATTCGCAGAATAAAATCCAAGATAAAATCTTCTAAGGATATCTTTCTTGTTTAATACCAGATAACTTCCTTTTTCTTCAAAACTTCATGTTTATAAGGCAAGAAGATATTCTTATCTTAAAGATAATAAATCCTTTACCGTTGAAACCAAATTTCCCGCCAATTTTTCTTTTCAAATCAAGGAAGAAGATGGAGTCCCATTATCCAGTGATGGGGTGCGATTAGCTGTTGGCTCCCTAGGGTGCCCCTTATCCAAAACTGAGAGTCCAAATAACATGTGTCCTCCGGGTGCCTATACCAACTTTTCGAGCCGGATTTTCCAAAAATGTTTATTTTCCAAAAATGTTTATTTTCCAAAAATATTTATTTTCCAAAAATACCTACAAACACATAAAAAACCATAATAAGTAGAAAATCGAGTACCAACAATACTGAAAATTGAGGACAATCCAGTCACAAAAATGTGTCTATCAGAGCAGCCTCAAGAAGATAGCGATGTCAGCATCATCATGTCAAGAAAGAATCCGCAGCTTGGGCGAATCACTCTGTCAGACTTAAGAGGAATGCTTCAGCGAAACAGCGAACATCCAAATGATTATTTCAAGAGGTCCCGCATTCAGGCACTGGAGGGTCACGAACCAAATGTGACTGAACAACAAGTGGCGTAATTGTGCATCAATAGGATGGTACCTGTCTATCGTGCTTTGTCGAAGAACCTGCGCTTTCAGACATCCTTTGAACTCCGTGAAGCTGCTAAACGCTCAGTTGCGACAGCACCTGCCCTGCTAGAAAGAACAAGCCTGCCAGTAATGAAGATCCTCATGATGTTCGTGGAAGCATACATCTCACCAACAAGCAATACAACCTTCAGCCTTCTGTAAGCAGTTTTGCTGAAGCAGCAAGAGGAAAACCACCGAGATACAACATCATGCGCATCTAAAATCGCTAACTCCAACTCCAGTACCACATGCACGACTGCCACAATGATTAAACAACGTCCAAGATATTACATATCTGTATCGACGGCAAAAACATCAGTGAGAGACGCTTTCAGAATTTCGTCTCCCGTAGAAGAAGTAGTTGCGTTACCAAAGGAGATTGTACCTGGGACTTAAGAGGTACATACAGATTCTCCATGAAAAGAGCTTCATCATATTTGCAGAACCTATTAGTTCAGTCATTCGCATAAAGGAACTTCCCTACTCCTCAAAGACACGATCCAAAGATGATAATGGCAAAGGAGTGTGACTGGGGACTGCTTAGCACTGCCCATCTCAAAGATGGTGAATTTAGAGAGATGCAAGCACGCTATCATTATGATTCCAATATGTCCAACGACGAGGATATACTCAAGTGAGCAGACGTATTGTCAAAGACCAGTGATGTTCCTGGACGTCTATGAAACACAATGCATACGTAAAGACGGCCTCATGAACCCAGCGTGACAACGTCTATCAACGTGGGCAGGGGACTGTCTCCCTATTTTTCATTCCATGAGGCAACATCAAGGAAGTTATCGGTTCCATCATTATCTTTTCCCTACGGGACAAGCTCTACCACTATATGAAGACTGCCAATCCCGAGCTTCACCATAGCAACAACCACTACGGACAGAGGTAATCCGAACTTCTGCATATTTATTTTCCCATGGAGAAGTAATAGAGTCACGGAGGCGAGATGGTGATATCTTTATTATTGTAAACCCACCGACCATACAAGATAGAATTATATAAATCACGCTTGGGGACTGAGGCTCAACATGAAATTCCTGCGCAGTCAGTCAAGGACTTCTTCAACACAAACACAAGAGAGGTGGTCAATCAAGAAGCATGTAATTCGCAAGGGGAAGTCAAACTGAAGAAGAAGCCGCTTCAACGCTCCCTCCAGCAGAAGCCGCTTCAGCGCTCTCTCAGGAAGAAGGCGCTTCAACTCTCTCCAGAAGAAGGCGTTTCAGCTCTCTCGCCATAAGAAGTTGCTTCAACGCTCTCTCCGGGACCCGCTTCGACGTTCGCTCCAGAAGCTGCTTCAGCGCTCTCTCCAGGAACGACCTCGATATTCGATCCAGAAGCTGCTTCAACGCTCTCTCCAGGAGCCGTCTCGACGTTCGCTCCGGAAGCTATTTCAACGTTCTCTTTGGGAGCTGCTTCAACATCTTTTTCAGAAATTGCTTCAGCAGCCTTTTAAGGATATTACTCATGATAGGGATCGTCCTCATCAGAGTCGAGGATTACGACCTCGTCATTAATAGTTTGAGAATCCAACCAACCATATGGCTAATCTACCTGGGGAAAACCGACATCATGCTAGGGGAACGCTCACCTGGCGCCTCTTGAACGTGACATGTTCCAAAGACAGGACGATCCATCTCTCTTGGTAGCATCTAACTTTGTCTCATAAGTTTTATCTTTATTTGTCACCATCTAATGCCTACCCTGCAATAGTGCAACTATTACGTGATAGGCAGGGGACTTAATGTTGATGGTGGATTTTAGTTCAGGGCTAAAATTGTAAAAACAGTGTTTAATGTGCTGACATGCTGCAAAGGGTAAAGCCGTTTTATAAGTGATGAGCGCAGAAAACTTCTTCACTTTATTTATTCAAAGAAATTCAATAAATACACAAAATTCACCTAGAATGGTGCATGCAACAGCAATCCCAAATATTCTGTGAATTCTTTAGCATTATTAATTAATGCATGATTTGCCTAGTATTTCCTGTGTTGTTCCTAGCCGAACTCTCATTATTAGCATGACATGATGACTGAGTGTTCACTCTTAGTAGAGTAACATGAATCTCCAAGTGCCAATTTTGAGATATGCACGAAATACCCGTACATGCTGCATCACTCTCTGACAAAGAGAATTTCGAATCAACGCGAAACAACTCGATCGAATGTATTTAATTTCCTTAAGGAAAATCTGGGCTGTCCATATCAGTCTCAGAAACGATCGCGACCACGCAGTTGGTCGCACGATTTAACAAGCCTAGTCAAACCCTGGAAAAAATAGGCAATTATTGTGATGACCACCGGTGGGCCCGCTTATGCCCTAGCCGGTCGAACACCACACTACACTCCCAATGCCCGTCAAACGCCGTTCCGAAGAAGGATGGCCGCGTTGCTTTGGAAAAGGCTCGAATGAGCAAGACTGTTCAAGGAAGTCTTAAAACCATCACGACCGTCCAACTTCTTCAGCCTGGTTGGACGGATTAGATTATCCCGCGAATGATCAGGGAAGTGCTAACACATACGTTAGCGGGCTCACTTCTCCCTCACCCGATCGGTTTTCTCACGACAAGGCCATGAAGCAATCAAACGATTGCTCAAACCATGGCAGGTGTGATGCTTCTAAGGGTCGTGAAATTCTACTAATGTCTTAAATCGATCACAACCATCCAACTTAGCCAGCCTATTTGGATGGCTTAGATCGCATTTAAGACCATCAGGAAGGTGCACATATGTTCACCATCAGCCCAACATGGGCCTCACATGATCGATCTCCCCAAAGGAGAAGCATGGCTTGCCAAACCGTTTGGTCGAAGTCGCGTGTGCGTAACTGTTCAAAGCCTTATTAGGGTTTGTGGCAATATACATCTGTCATAGTTCGATCGCGGCCATCCATCTTCGCCAGCCTAAACAGAGGGTGTAGATATCGACTCAGGAGGTCCCAAGGATGTCAATGCGATCACCGTGGGCCCACCTTTGCGTGTGACCGTCCATCCTAGGCATACTATGGCCCGGTGCCTCGAAACTCACGCCCAAAGGTGGCATGCCACACGGCTTTTAAATCCTTTGCGACAATGAATTTCTGTCGCAAATCGATCACGACCACTCATCTTTGCCGGTCAAATTGATTGGCCTAAATCGAATCTTTGTGAAACCGAGAGGTGTAGACATGCTCGCCAGCGGGCCATCTCCACACACGCCTGGTCGACCTCTCCAAAAATAAGTGCCATGCTAGGATTTGATCAAGCCAAAGAGGGGATGTTTGCGCACCTCTAAAAACCCTAAAATCCATCCACGACAGCAAATATGTGTCGTAAATCATCTCGTCCGTCCAACTTTGCCATCTTGGTCGGACGGCTTGGATTAAAAATTACACGATAAATGAAACGCCTCGATGATTACCGTCCACCACTCTGCCACTGAGAGTAATTGACCAGATGGTGGCCCACCATGCGGCCTCCAAATGATCACTCGAAGATGGTTGGACGTGTTGCCGTTTTAAGACGCTTAATCCGCGACTTGTTCAGTCAAGCTTTAAAACAATGATGCTTCATACATATCGATTGTTTTGAGCTGCTTGCTTAAAAGAGATGCATTACATGCATCGAGCATACACGGTATTTCACGAATATCAACTCCTTAAATAACTTAGTTATTTAACCTAATAGCACCACATACTATTTCCTGCGGTGGGTCCCACGACTCGACCCACTCATTCGAGACATCAAACATGTCACAAACTGGGGTATTGGTCTGGCGGTTTACAGCGTGCGGCGTGCAACACGCCCATTACGAAAACGTGTCAGGAGGCATGGACGGTTAATGATGATAAGGGAAGTGGGCAAAGGTGTGATCATGTGACAATCACCTACACGGCCCCACTACTCCATTACTCAACTTCCTCCACTTCCTCCGAGATGAGGATTGCGCTCAATGACTTTTATAAATAGGTCTTTCACCTATTTCCACACAGACACAGAAAAACCAAGTGTTGTCATCAGTATCCAGAAAACACCCAGAACCGATAGCTTACATTGTGCAAGCCAGTTCATCATTCTGATACAAGTCATAAACAACCAACACCTTCACAATCTCAACACCTTCTTCGCTTCCCTCCCTAAGATCAACCCCATCTCCTTCGCTTTGTGACCGGAGTAAGTCTGGAACGGCCATTTCTTGGTTTAGGCCAGAATTGCATAGATTGATCTCTCGAATCAAAAGCACTCCCGTGCAGTGCAGTTGTTTAGGGTTTAGATTCGTTTCTCATCCACACACACCCAAATTTACCAAGACCAGTAGAAACAGTTTTCACCCATAAACACTCATTCAGGCGCATACTAGCAGTTCCCTTAGTCAAAGTCTCTTCTATCGAGAAAATCTAATTGACATGTTATCCCATGAGTTAGGCTCAGATGCGATGAGAAAATGACAAGATATGACGATCACATACAATTTCCTCATGTCAAAAAACGACTCCTCCACGTGAAGAATTACCTAGCAGATTCCCAGAGAGCTCTTCCATCAATAAAACAAAAATCGACTGCGCAGTTGGACCTGAATGTATCTATTACCCTAATTGTACCAGAAGGCATATACTACTCTCAAGTTCAATTGAGCATCCTCCCAAAAGAAGAATAAATCTCAACGAATAATTTTACTACAGAAGTTCACATGAATCCCTGTCAAGACACCTTGTAGAGGCGGAAAAACAACTATATCTTTTCCACAAAGACACATGCGGAAATATCTCGACATGACTCTCCACAGACATCTCCAGCCCACAGATTATCGCTTGATAGCCTTGAAGACTCAATCTCGTACGCTACAAGGGTCTTACCTCATTTTCCAAACATCCCGAGTCAATGGGAATCCCTAGTCTTATATAAAACCGGAGACTAACGGAGAATCGTGCGTCACATACCTCCATGGCCAACAAGAGGTGGCCCAGACATCCAGTTTTCATATAACAGATTTAGAAGCGATTAATGCAGGAATCTTAAAAGAGCTGGCCACATCAAGACCATTCAACTCCCCAAACCCACAACACAACATATTATTACTTGGGATTAGGTGACTAGAGATCGGTCTTTAAAATTGCGAAGGGGACTTATCTCGAAAAATCTCGGATCTCTGTCTGGTCTCATCGAATTATTCTCCGTCAGCATCTGTACTCAAAAATTGCAATCATGTCCCGGATCCTGACCGAAGATAAGATGTTTTAGGGTTTCATACACGTGCACCGGGACTAGGATTTGCAATAGGTTTAAAGAGGAGTCTACAGTTTCCACTCTACTCAGACGCGACTCATACTTTATCCACATAGCTCGACGAACTAGGGAAATGGGTAGATAATTCGACATCACATGCTTGATGAGAAATACACGTTTATGTCTCTCCTATCACGTGTTAAAATAACATGATGTTTCAAAATACGATCTAAGAGATGTCATCAAAACACTTGAAGGAATTGCTGATGAATCTCTGGATTCCCGAGTTCAACTTCACATGTGCTTACTACTGACTAAAGAAGCTCGAAATCTATATTTGTCACTACTATATGAAAGTTGAGTCTCTTATGTTCGATAGTTGGGGTCAACCACTGAAATCGGACGTCAAACGAAGTTTCTACAACCTCTAGAGTGAAGATCGCGCAAGGAAGGACTTCCTATTACGAATTTAACTTAGGGTTTTCACCTACTCGCATACTTGACGAAGCAATCTAGGGTTTGTATCAAGTTAAAACTCATGAAGGTCCCCTTCCTTTAACATATGCATACGGGAAATGTTCAGAGAGAGAAAATATCAACCCCAAAGAAAATCATCTAGCAAAGGCCCTTAGAGAAAATTTGTTTCTTCATGTTCAGCTGCTTCACTTCGGCCTCTGCATCTTGAGCCGCCTGTTTAGCATGTTCCTACCATACACAACTCAGATTAAGAACCTCTCTGAGCTCAATCCACACAAACGAACCCTGATAGAATCAAGCCACTCTCGCAACCACCTCATATTGAAAGCAGAAGCAAGACCGTTCAGATATAATCATTCTCACGATATAATACGTCTTCCGCCTCATCCGCATTCTACCAAGATCGAACTCATTCTACCGTGAAGAATACTCTCCAAACAAAGACAAGATCGGTAAGGCTGCAAACTACATAAGTTAAATTCAAGGGAGCAACAACACAGGAGTATGGTTTGATTTACATGAAGACCGGTCTTTTCCTCTAAAGCCTTGTCCTCTCCTAATATTTTCAAGCATTGTCTTCTCCTAATCCCTTCAAGCATACCCTCATGCCTAGAGTTTTATACTTATCAAGAAATCCATCTCACATATCAATAGATACTTGTGGATTTGTTTGGGTTCATACCTTAACAAAGGATCAAGGGAAATACATTTTCTTCACAACAAAGGATATTCAACATTATTCGATGGTGTTCTCTGTCTCTCCGGGTTTCTTTTACACGAAAATTACTGAAAGCTTGGGACTGATGGGTGCCTGAAGCATCGTCAAGAGAAGATATTTCTATTGTATTTCCAGCAAGTACATCTTGAGTCTTTCCCATGTCATGAGTCTACAAAAACAAGATGGAATCAAACAAGGTATATTGATATATGAAAGTAAAAAAAAAAAGAGGCAAATTTAGGTTTGACGACTGAATTTGTTTCACAGGTGCGATTAGGGTTCACGGAGACCAAAGCCATGTATTATAAAAGAAGTTAATAAAGTCATAACACCCCAGTAGGAATACTCAAGGCGTCACAACATGCAAAGGATCAAGGAATATGAGAATCCTCTTACAATTAGGATTTCTGTACACTGCCATGAGAAAACGCGCTCACTGACGAAAATTCGTAAGGAATTTTGGGGGATTGTATTGATAAAATATGTTTACCTATATCTGTGCTACAACATATCTGAAATGCGTCTCAAAGGGACAATCTATCTAGGAGAAGTAAGCGCAATCTGAAACGCTTCTGAAATTCTATACGGGATTCCTGATGACAAAAGTACGTGACTGGTTGACTGACCTAAACAACTCGGAATTGGGTCATTCTTTTTGTGTAGAATAGATAATTATTTTCTTTTTTAAAATTGGGGTTGGTATCTCAAATACGACATGGTATGAAGATTTTACAACCATTCTACGCAAGTCTCTCAAAACTGAAGGGGCGTAATAAGAGGACTAAGATTATAGAGCAGAATTTGGTGGAGTTGTCAGGTTCCATGAAGACTATGGATACTGTGATGGAAACGCAGAACAAACCTAGTCAGGAGGTTGATGTGCGAATATTTAAGAAATTCTTAGGACGTGATGGCATATTTCATGGAACAGAAGAGCCAATAGTTGCTGAAAAATGGTTGCAGAGTATACAAAAGGAGTTCAAGGCTATGTTAGTTCCAGAAAAAGATAAAGTCAGGTTCGCTACATATTTGTTTCATGGAGATGCAAACAATTGGTGGGAATCTGTTCAGAGAATGGAGGATATGTCAAGGATGAGTTGGAAAAACTTTGTAAAATTATTTTTAGAACAATATTTTCCGCCCACTGCCAAAGTTGCAAAACATATGGAGTTTATGTTCTTACAGCAAGGAGATATGACAGTAACTCAGTTGGATAAGAAGTTTGCGGAGCTAGAACAATATGTAACACATCTTGTACCAACACAGGAGTTGAAGGCACGTAAGCTAGAGAGTGACTTGAAGGCCCATTCGAGATATGGTAGTTAGTCTTCAACATGTTACATATAAGAGGGTTCTAAGAACTGCACTAGCTGTTGAAGCTAACTTGGTCCAGATACAGAAAGAGAAAGAACAACAAGATAAGAAGAAAAAGATGAAGCCAAATCCAGCAGCACAGCCTGAACAACCACGTACATATATTGTCGTAAATAAAGACAAGAGAACTGGAACCCAATGTTGTAATTGTGGACAAGAAGGTCATTATGCTAAAGAATGCATTCTTCCATATAAGTTGAATCCACAAAAGACCAATCATCCACAAAATCAGAATGTTGGTGGTAGACCACATAATCAACCACGTTTCTTTACACCGGGATTCCAACCGAGGCAGCCTAATGTACAAGAAAAACTTAATTACGTTGCAGAGGCTAAGGAAGGAGCTGAGAATGCCGTTATCGAGGGTAACTTCTTAATCTTTAGTTCGCGTACTAAAGTTTTACTCATTACTAGTGCTAGTTAACCGTTTATATCCGTTAACCTAACTGCATACATAGATGTGAAAGTCGATTCTTGGATTTATTTTGAGGATATGTTCGTCATTTGGGAGCTAGAATCCGACATCTGGAGTTACTGGAAGGAAAACTTTCGTAGGTGTCTTTCTTGGTTTTGAATTTCGGGACGAAATTCTTTTTAAGTGGGTAATAATGTAATATCCAAGTCTTTTACTTATTAAAATAATAGTTATGAGTCAATCCATTTGGATTGGAAAACTAGATATAGTGCAATGAGGTGGGTGATGCCTAGTAATCGTTGTGTTTGTCATGAAACACTTGAAATTTTCCTAAGCAGTGATGTTTTTATTTCGCATGAGCCTGCCATAGAAGTGTATGGATGTCATTATATATTTCATTTTTCTAATATGCTCGGATTTATGGAAAAAGGACACACACAAGCTTGTGTGTCGATGTTATATCAAAACAGGATCATCATGGTCATTTTAAGTACTGTGATAAGGTTTTACACTTGAGTTTCGACAAAAACTCAGACCTTTCTCACTTCTTAATCAGTTTTTCTCCCTACACCAAAGAAAAGAAAAATTCCATCACAAAAATTAGAAATTGGAAGCCTGTTTCATAAGATTTCCTTGTTTGAATCAAGTTGGTTCCTTTGGATTCGGTTGTTGCTAAAAAGGTAGGGGATTTCTTCCTCTTTTCAGTTTATTTCTCATCAAATGTTGTTTTCTTTTAATTTTTATAATTTAGTCATGTTGATGATTGAATTTTCTTTGAAACTGATTTGGGTCTGGTTTGATTTGGTTTCAATTCTTATAGTTTTGATTTCATGGTTCCAATTTGAACCTGACTTGCCCTAATTTTTATAATTAGTTTAACTTGTATATGAAGCGGTTGTTCCTTCAACTTGTTAAATTGGGTTGTTGATAATCATCTTGTTCTTTTGAAACATCTATTTGTCTTCTAAACGATCTCAAAATTTGTTCATGTTTTGAAATTTCTGAACTGATGCTGATGTCATGTTTTAACGAGACCTTTCCATGCGGATCTGAAACTCAACGCCTTATCTTATTATTGTTATGTTTAAGATCACTCTCTCAGATTTTTGACGATACCAAGTTTGCTAAATTCCGCCTTAAGATGAATTTTACACGATTTTTGATTTCAGACTATCAAAACTGAATTTTCTGAAGGACATCACTTCTGTTCTGTTTTGTATAGAGATTTAAACATAGTTATGTACCTCATTAACTTTGTTTATCATTTTTTTGTTAAAGTTGGGTTTCTTATATTTCTAATGGTACCAAATTCATTGAATTTCATTGTGTAATGAATTTTGCACAAATTTTTGAATATCGACTGCTGAAACTGCAGTTTCTGAAAAACATAAGTTCTGTCCAGTTCTTTTGAGGTACTTTGACACAGCTATAAAACTTGATAATTTTTATGTGAAAGATTATCTTTTACTCATTAAAATGATCCAAGAAACACTTGATTTCATTGAGTAACGAATCCTACAGAAATTCTTGAAAACATGTCAGGTAAAATGATGCTTCTGAAAATTTCAGTGTTGTTTTACACTTGCATTTGTAGTATCATAGCAACTGAATTTACTCTTTGCTGGTGTTATTTTCTTGAAATGAGGCATTCTAAAGTTTGTAAATCCTCTAGAATCATTGAATTCTTACTTGCAATAAGTTCCATAGAAACTTTTGAGTATAATGGTTTTAAAATGGATTTGTTTCACAAAATCTTTTATTTGGTGAACTCGATTTGTTCTGAGTTAATGCCTAGCTTTGTAATGAAACACTTCCTTGTATTTTTGATCTTCTCTTATGCAAGGTAAGTTGTTTTCATGGATTATGAAATGACAGTTATAATGGTTTGAACATTGCTCATACATAATGATGTTTGCGAATTGTTTATTAACTATGTTGAGCACATTTTATGTTTATAATTCTACTGCTGAGTTTGTCAGGACCTTTAGGGGCAATCCATACTAATGGTGACCTGCGGAAGATCGTCCGGGACGATAGGGTGGTTTTCTGATAAACCTCGACAACTAGTTGTTGATGGTGGTTTTTAGCTTAGGGTCAAAATCGTAAAACCTTGCATCTGATGTGATGTCACTCTGCAAGGAAACAGAGCCACGTGTGATAACCTCTCTACTGGAAAATTTGTTGAGCCGCTCAACATATTTACATGAAATTTATCCAGACTGGAGAATCCCAGATGTTCTGTAAATTTCGGCGCCTCGCGCATATTCATTTAATATAAGTTCCTCTGGATGCCTTCTATGCTATGTTCCCCGGCTGAACTCTTAATGTTGATATGGCATGACGATTTGTGTTCACTCGCAACAGAGTAGCATGAATCTCCAAGTATCAAGAATAAGATCTTTGCATAAGGTATTCAATCAGAAAAACATGCTGCTCTCTGGCAACGAACTTAAAAGAGCTCTGTGTCGACACATAAAATTCAGTCAACCTGACTAACTTGCAGAAGTTAGGGTTTCGCGCCTCGCGCAATATACCAGACCATGCTTATCAAAAGTTCTGCCACAGCGCGGTAGAAGTGTGGCCACGCCCTAGCTTGTCGGCCCCACTTCCCATCGACCAATCAGGTCGCCCTAAATGCGCCACACGCATTCCGAACAAGGCCGGCCCCATGTTACCTGGCGACCCCCTTTACATCGACCAATCAGGTCGCTTTAAGACCGCCACAGCGCACTGGAAGTGTGGCCTCACCCTAGCTTGCCGGACCCACTTCCCATTGACCAATCAGGTCGCCCTAAAGGCGCCACACTCTCACCAGAAATGTGGTCGCAGCTTTTGTTTGGCAGGTTACTCCAAATTTGCCACCATACGTTAAAGGCCAAACACACCTTGGCAACACGCCATGCTACTTCGGCAACATGCCAACATGCTACCTTGGCAACACGCCATGCTACCTTGGCAACACGCCACGCAACCTCTCAACATGCCAACTTCGTGGCAACCTGCCATAAATAGCCACCCGCGACAATTTCTACCCATGTTGCCGTTTACACACTATGGCCTTGCCATAGTTCCTTTGGCATAGTCATGGCGCCATTTGCACAAAAGTAGCGCCATTCCGCAGCCGCACGCCACGTGCGCTGATTAGGGTTTCGACAAACCCTAATTTGAGCAAATTGCTACCAAAGCCAACAACGTTCCCAGAGCAACGGGATTGGCGTGGAAACAGGGCCGATGTTGCCACACCACATGTGGGTCCGACTCCACGGCGCTTTGTCCAGGCCAAATCCTTCCAACGGCACCAAGACTTGTCCGGTCCAAATCCTTCCAACGGCGCCAAGACTTGTCCAGGCCAAGTCCTCCCAACGGCGCCAAGATTTGTCCAGGCAAAATCCTCCCAACGGCGTCAAGACTTGTCCACGATCCAAGGTTAAATCATGATAGTTGGCTTATTGTACCACTGACCGAATTTTCGTACCAAAATATCTTTGGTAGACGGCTATGATTTTGTATCCACTAGTCGAGTCAAGGCCTACATTTGGAACATCAGTATGTAGAGGGGAAATTACTACTATTGTTTGAGTGTCGGTGCCATGGTACTAGATGTGAAATTAAAAGCTTGATGGGACAGAGTATTCTCAAAGTAAGTAAATTAATAGGTGGACTAGTGTCTTGCCCGTGCGTTGCACGAGATTAAATTTATCATGCCAAGTTTGTTTTTACTTTTCCTTCCAAAATTTCCAGGTTCCAGCTGACAATTAGATTTTGGAAACTCTTGGATTCATGACTATCAGAACATGCCAAAACCCACTAAAAATGACATTTACAAATTTATATTTTTCTGAATATTTAACTAAAAAATAACATGAACAATAGAAATTGTTTAAATCTGTGACTAAAAAATGACATTAAACTGAATTGTCCGAATATTAAATAGATTTTTACGTAAAACTTAGACGCTGACTAACATGATTAGCAGCTGATGAAAACCTTCATACCTTAGACATCAGTTCAAATCTTGATTGGCCAGTATAGAACAAAGTCCTTTGCATATTTATGATAAACAATAAAAATTGTCTACACACAATAACTGATCCGGAACTAACACGGGTGTCAAAAAGAATCACACAAACAAAACTCAGATGATGTATTTACTGATACAATGGATACCATTATTTTCTTAATTGTTAACACGGTCAAGTCCTAATACGGTCCCAAACTCTAATTACAAAAGTTTTTGGGACCCAAACTCAAAATTGGTCACAGAGTTAGGACCTAGAGTCCAAATAGATCTAGTTTACTTAATAAATAACCCCACATTATGGAACGAACTAAAAAGTCACATAAAAGCTAACTCATGATTGTAGCTAACTCTTTTATGAAGTTGGCATTTGACATCCAAATCAACTATAGTGTACAACTGTACATAAAATCAAAAGCCATATAACCACAGTGTATGTGAACTCACCATTCTGGCTCTTTCTCCCTTTTCCTCAGTATCTTTATCATCATCTCTATTGCCAACTGCTTTCCTCGACTCCCCTGATCGTTTTCGCTCAGTTCTTTCAAATGTTCTCTCTCTTTTCACTACTATATCATTCTTAGCATAATGAGATAATGTTATTAAATTTATATATTCAAACTACTCGTCCACAATTGGAACAAAATGAAATCTCTAAATAGCTCGATGGCAGTTAAAGTTGGAGGAATGATTAGGGAAGAATATCAAATGAAAAAGAATTGTTGAGGTTGCCTAATTTGTGCATCTATCATTTATTAATCCAGTGAACATAATGTGCTTCTATAACCCAAGTGACATAGTACTTAACTGACACTGGGTTAGTATTTATACATCTAACCATTCCAAAAGCAGTGCGGATCATATCTCATCTTCTTCATAAGCCATTGCCATCTAGAATAAAGTTGTCATTTATCTGCATAAAAGAGCAAGAATGCAAGAAAACAACATGACTTATCATTCCAAAAGCAGTGTGCATCATATTTCATCTTCTTCATAAGCCATTGTCATTTAGAACAAAGTTGTCATTTATCTGCACAAAAGAGCAAGAATGCAAGAAAACAACATGACTAATCATTCCAAAAGCAGTGCGGATCATATTTCATCTTCTTCACAAGCCATTGCCATTTAGAACAAAGTTGTCATTTATCTGCATAAAAGAGCAAGAATGCAAGAAAACAACATGACTTTACACTCAAAAATGTAAATGGCGGAATCTGAACTTTTTTGAAAAGATCAATGGATTACCATGAGTCATGTTTGTGGTTAAAAGTTAAAACTATTACATCCAAAAATGTCATTAGTTACACATACTACTAATATTGATAGTCATATTCCAGCATATATGATCTTAAATACAGTGTATTTGGCATATAGTCCCACCTCCAATGACTAATATAAGAGTTTGTACTGTACAACCCTTTTGGAGAGCTATCTGCTTGCATACAACTTAATATGAAGTTATATAACTCTAATGATCTTTTTAAACCGAAGCTTGTTCATTAATAGATACAAATGGGCAAGTAACCTGTAAATTCCAACTTTGTTTGTTGGGCATACAACATCCGGCAATACTGGGATCATTAGAACCTAGCTGCATGCCAAACAGTCCTGCAAAAAATTAACTGGTTCTGCTAAAAAGATAAAAGAATTATTCAAAAATCTTTAAATAGTTTATATAGTTATAGATGGATTTTTATTAGAATATTCACCTCAGGTCCTCAGTTATGTCCTGTTAACTTATTTCTTTGCTTCAAGCCTGCTTGAGATGGTGCAAGTTATGTCTTGTTAACTTATATCTTTGTTGCAAGCTTAAGATGGTGCAATGCAGTTAATCATTAAGATCACTGATATGTATGCTTGGTGATAATTTTTCCTCACCTATCTCTATAAATGATAAAAGTAAAAAAGATAAAAAAACACAAATTTTTATATAAGAAGAAGAGCCATAGAAAGTGATATTGAACAGAAAACTGAAATATTAAAAAAGTTGAAACCCAAAACTATTGAAAGTGCTCCAGAATGAAAAAGAGGAACTCGCAAAGAATCTTTCTTCTCGCAACGACAAGTATTCCAGATTAAAGAATCAAATCAAGATCACTGTTGCGAACTTTAAGAATGATGCTATGCATTTTCGCAATCAAACTTGAATTTAATCAGAATCTCGCAACAATAGTGCCTCAGCTAAATTATCAACAACACAACACAACAGCGTCACAGAACAATTTCAGAAATGACATAATAAACGACGTCAGCTAAAATCATGAGAAAAATGTGATGGTTCTGCGAAAGTAAGAGAGTTTGCGAGATTAACATTTGTAAGGTTGCGAGAATGTCGCAAGAAATATCCGAAAATAAAGGACAGATTAGCTGTCATCCACTATGTATTCCCTATAAATAGTCGTTCAGTTGTAAAGGAAGAAGATCTTTTTTGAGTGAGAAGCAAGTAAATAGGAGAGAGAAAATCTAGAGCAGTGGTTATTCTTGATTCTTTATCTTTTCTTGTAAGATTGTTCAAAGATTCATCAATAAAATTAAGATTGTTAATCTAAAATGAGTTGAATGTTAATGAAATCTGAGGGGTGTAGTGTAGGATTTCCTGCAACTACATAATGGCGCTAGAAACAGGGAACATTGAAGATTATTCTAGAAAAAATTGAAGATTAATATTGAGATTTGTGAAGATTTGGAGTGATTGATTAAGAATTTTACATAATTCTTGCAATTCGTTAACATTGAAGAAATGGCTAGAAGAAGAAATACATCAGAACAACCAACTACTGTTAGAAGAAGCAAGAGAATTGCTGGAAGGAAAGAAGTGAAATGGGAGAATCTACTAGAATGAGAAATAATGGAGAAAATCAAATTCAACCACCAGTTCAACAAACACTAGTACAAGGAAGGAATACAGATTATGATAGGGTGAGTATACACACTTGGCAATCAAATTCAGCAGAAGAAGTAGAAGAAGAGCAGCAAACCAGAAACCATAGACAGGTAGAGAGAAATCAAGAAGCAGATGAAGGAATAATTCATGGAGATGAGGAAATTGGAGCGTTAGAAACGTTGAGACGAAGAATACATGAAGAAAGAAGAGCTGAGGCAGAAGAACGTGCAAATCTAACAAGGCAAAATCACGAATTGAGGATGGAAAATATGAGACTACAGAGTAGAAGATCGAGAAGTATTACAAAATCATATTCAAGATCGACTAGAGAGATGAGGCGAAACTCACCCACAATTAATGCGGAAATAATATTCAAGAAGAAATATCAAATCCTAATGAAGAATCGCGAAAATAGAGAAAGACTGATGATCGTTACGTTCCACAAAATGAAACTTTTGATGATAGGCAAAATGTAGAAATCAAGAGAATGGACAACGTCAGGGACGAAATGATCAAGATGGCGAAGGGAATCGAGAGGAAGGAAGGAGAATTTTACATGAGAGAGAAACTCAAAGAAATCAACAAACGATTGAAGAAGAAATTGAAAGACATTATGCTGAACAAGCACGTTTAATTTGCGAACGTGAAAGATTGAGAGCGGAAATGGAAGAACAAGAGCTTCAGGAGACAATTCGCCAGAACAATCACGACAATCGAGAAAGAAGGCGTACACAAACCGGAATAACGGTAATATCAATGAAGAGTATGATAGTACAGAGGATGGCTGAAAGACAGCGAATGGAATTAATAAGAAATGAACAAAATCATGAAGGGGAAAATGAGAGACATCATCATATGCGAATTCAAGATAGAGATGAAGAAGAGAATCGCAGAAGAAGACGAGATGAGGATAATGAAGAAGAAATGCAAAATTTCGCGAGAGAAGAAAGACATGAACGCAGAAGAAGGGAGGCGAAATTAAAAAGACCAATGGATCAAAATTCAGGTGTAAATAAACAAATCTTGAAAGAATTAGAAGAAATGAGAGGAATGCTAAATAATAGAGGAGAAGTAGGCAGAAGACAGATGAGCTATAGAAGAAGCTGCGAAAACTCCATTTACAAGGGAAGTACAACTAGGAGGAATACCTCCGAAATGCAATTTGCCCGCATTAACCAGCATTTTTGATGGAACAACTTGTGCAATTCAACACATTAAAGCCTACGTGAGGTGCATGTTGCAATGGGAAAATCATGATGTATTATGCAAGTTTTGCATCCAGCTTAACAGGGGAGGCGTTAAAATGGTTCGAAGGTCTACCAAAGAATACAATAACATCCTTCAATCATTTGCAGACTACATTCCTGGGGGCATATATAAGTAATAATTCTTCGCGACCTGGTATTGAAGACGTGTTTGGATTAAAACAAAGGATTGGCGAAAGTTTGAAGCACCTAACTAAAAGATGGAGGACTATGTGTAGCGAAATGGCTGGCCGTGGATGAGAGATATCTTATCTTATCATTTATCAATGCTATGTTTGCAACCAACCTATTGTATATCCAAATTTTCAGAGTCAAGAATACGATCACAATGACTGAATTGCGAGAACTTCAAGAATATATTGCTCTAGAGGAAAGGCAAAATGAAATGGAATCATACCCAGTTGCGAACACCAGTTCACAAACAGCGAATGCAAGCTTATTACCCAAACTAATAAACACAGTGGCGACTTCGCAAGTACAACAAGAGAAGGTGACGGGTAACAATCAACAGAAACTGGTGGCTATGGGAAGCCGAGATCAAGAGGAGTATGAAAGAGAAAGAAATTTCTACAATCGTGGTGGAAATAAAAGATTCAAAGACTCGATCAGCCGCAAGAAACTTATGGAGGTCAAAGACAAAACTATAATAGAGGACAAGGAGGTCACAAGGTAGTATGGGAAGAAATCAAGATTCCACCTCTAAATGCAAGTGTGGAGAAAATATGGGAAGCTATAATTTTGATGGAGAATATACCAACACCATGGAACATGAGAACGGAACCACCTCCAAACCACAGAAGTCATGAGTTTTGTTCTTATCATCATTTTCATGGACATACTACAAATGATTGCATAAATGTAAAAAGAATTATTTTGAGAATGATAGATCAAGGAAAACTAAACCACTTTTTAGTAGAGTACCCACAATCTCAACCGTTGCCACCACCACCAGAGCATCTCAAAGTAAACACGATGAAAAATAAGGAAACATTCTTCATAGAAGTTGGTGCAAAAGCAAAGAATCTATTCTGTCACTCTATCGTACATTCATACAAGACAATTGAAGATTTTCATGACAATGTTTTGAGTGGAGTGTTCGCAAGAGATAACGATGGAAGAGAAATTATGAATATTGCGAAAATCTCGCCACTAGAGAATGGCTGAAACAGATTATATCTTTTACCGCAGAAGAAATCCCCGAAGGTGAAGAGGTACATGATAATCCATTGGTAGTAAAATTAGAAATTAATCCAAAATCGAAAGAAGATGAGGAAGCTGAAGATTCATGGGCAATTAAAAGGATTCTAATCGATACTGGAAGCTCTGTGAACATCTTATTTTATCATACTTATAAAACTATGGGAGGAAGAGATGATGATCTTATACCATCAACATATAAGATATATGGTTTTAATGGTACTGCCAACAAGCCTAAAGGGGAGGTTACTATGCGAATTCCATTGAAGGGAATATCTTGTGAAATCCTATTTTGTGTCATTGATGTAGAATCACCCTACAATGCATTAATTGGTCGACCTTGGCTACATGGGATTCTAGGTGTAGCTTCAACATTTCACCAGTGCATCAAATTCCTCACCCCAGCGGTGTAGGAATCATAAAGGGAGATTGGGTTGAAGGAAAGAGGTGTTACGAAACTGAGGTAGAATCTGCGAAGGAAGAGCAAACAAGAAGGAAATTGGCGACAAAATCAAAGAGACACAAAGAAGTGAGATTGATGGTGGATGCAATCGAAGAAAAGAAGAAGAGATGTTGCGAAACTAATGCTAGCTCAGAATAAAAAATGTGAACATACCACTACCAAGGAAGCAGTAGCAGAAAATAACAAAGAAGCAGAGGATGGCAAAGGTAATAAAATAAGAATGTATGTGATTAATTGTTGCGACACTCTCGCAATAATAAAATTCTCAAAAATACATTTTATTGAATGACAAAATTGAGATTGCGAAATGCAAATATATATGATGCGAGAATCTCGCAGAGATAATGAATTTACAAAGACAATCAGAAACAATGACAAAAGAGAAAGGGGCGAACCTTTATGGCGTACACCCTAGTTCGCGAATACAATTTCGCAAGAGGCAAATGTAAGACCTAAAGTACGTCATATAAGGGGGTACCTGTTGCATGGCTCAGGGAAAGGCTACACCGCCACCGGAACCTGAGTCATGGAGATTTGGGGTCAATAAAGCCCATCCGGGAGAGGCACCTTGGATTCTCAGCTTAAGCATATGACTTAGGTTGGGCGACTAAGGTAATAAGGACTCTCCCAAGGAGTGCAGAATCTGATCAAGGCGCCGAGGTACACGGTTGAGTCAAGAGTGCCAGGGGCGTTGAGCGTACCTTGCCATTCTTGACAAGTCTTGGCTTATACTGCACTCGGCCCGAAGAAAACCCCACTTAGGGTGCAGTCTCGTAACCATAAACCCTATAGGTAAAAGGGATAAGAGGCTGCGAAAACAACTGGTTGTTGTTAAGACGGATGGGAGGAGCAACCTTGTATGGTAGAGTACGCCTCCTTGAAGGGGCAACCAGGGGGAAGATAAGGGCGGCACCCTCCATTAGGGAGCTGATAAGTGTCTTAAGACGCAAATGTCATGAGGCTTTTTACTCGCAAGGGTATTAAGGCTTGTCATATTTGTGCAACAATCCTGAAGAGGCAATAATACAAAAGAAAAAGATAAGACGAGATCAATGGGTTTTCGCATGAAAGTGCGAAGACGTCCTGCGATTTCGTCGCAAGACGGCAATGTCATGGGGCTTTATTTTCGCAAGAATATTTAGGCCTGTCATATTGTCGCAACATTCCTGAAGAGGCCATAATACAAAAGAAAAAGTTAAGGCAAGATCAATGGGTTTTTGCATGAAAGTGCAAGACGTCCTGCGATTTTGTCGCAATGACAAGAGGTGGCATAATAAGACCTTTAATTAGGAAGGAAAATAAGACCACACAGGAATGAGATTTTGAAAAGAATCAAAATTCACTTCACAATGATTGCGAAATTATACATAAACAACTGCGAAGTTGAGGCACAAAATAAGAAAAATCTGCAAAATCTCTCATTTGGATACAAATAACAGAGGCAAGTATGGGAATGAATGAAATTAGAAAATGTTATTTGTCTCCATATGATAGATTTACGCAAAAATTCAAAAATTAATGATTATTGATTAACCTGTATTGCAAGGAAGAATTGTTTTAATGAATGCAGGTCAAAATGAAAGAAACTCATATATTAAGGAATAGGGAACCAAAAGAATTCGCAAATATACAGAAAGAAGGAATAAATGTACAAGTATTACAGAAGATCAAAGAAAGAAACAAAGACTACTTCTTAGTTGATCCTTCATCATCTTCATCAGACTTGTTCCCTTCTTCGTCTGCATCAGAACTTTCATCTCCATCAGAACCTCCATCACCATCAGATTCTTCATCATCAGCTTCGCTATCAGAAATAGTCAGACTGGGAATGTTCTTTGGGATCTCCTCCAAGAGACAAGGATAATCAGAATGAGGAATACTATGGTCATCACAAACCATTTGAATAGTTTGATTGCGAAAATGCATAGCATCATTCTTAAAGTTCGCAACAGTGATCTTGATTTGATTCTTTAATCTAGAATACTTGTCGTTGCGAGAAGAAAGATTCTTTGCGAGTTCCTCTTTTTCAGCTTCAAGTTCCTCAATTCTTTCGCGATATCTACTTTCAGAATCTGCGAGCAAAAGGCAATCAATTAATAACTTGATGAAAATTCATAAGAAACAAAAGATTAGTGAAGAAGAACAGTTAATAACCTTCTCTGTCAGAAATCATATCTCTAATCAAGGCTGTATGCTCAACTTGGAGACTAACATTTACACCTAAATCTTTTCTGGCATCGTCTAAGATTTTCGCAGCCCAAGCGAATTCATCCTCATTATTTATAAGAGACGAGAACGAATTTGGTTTTCTCTTTCGCAGAGCTCGTATTCTTGCGGTTAGCTTCATCTCGTTCAAGTTGAACTTCAAGAAGGGTCTCTTGGAATTTCGCCAAAGCCTTAGCACCTTGATCAGAGATGCGATCCTTATCATCTATGAGACCGCTAATTTTGGTTCTTACTCATTGATTTTCTCTTTAGAATTAAGAAAGAGACGCTTAAATCGGTTGGCTAAGCCTAAACTAGATCTATGGTCAATCTCTAAGAGGCGAAATTTGGATCTCAGTTCATTCAGAGAAAGAGATGAAATTTATCATTTGAGAAACTATTTAAAGATTTATTAAGACGCTCAAGAAGGGTATCATTATCCAAGGCATTAGGAAATGAACGAAGAATGGTAGCTTCATCAGAAAGACCATAAATGTCTGCAAAAAGGATCTCAAATAAGATAAAACAACAGGATGAATGAATGAAGGGAAAGGAGAAAAGTAACATACCATAGAGTTGATTATTAGCTTGCTGAAGACTAGAGATTTTATTCTTGTACGAAGAAGAATCAATTTCTAGTTGTTTGTTCTTCTCGCGAAGACTTTGACTTCATTTCCAGTTCCTCATTTTTGCACGAAATTGAAGATTTTCTTTTCAAGAATTTCGCGTCTCCTCTCCAGATCTGAGGCAACAGCGAAAGAAGCTTTTCCAGCCTGCGAGAAAATAAAAAGTATTAAAATAGAAAGAGATTTTGAGTTACATAATGAAGAAGTAAAAGACGAAAGCATACCAGACTATTAAGAGAATGCAGGAAGTTGGGAGTAACTGATCTAGAAACTCGCGAAGAGAATTATCACCATCCATAAAGGAACATCGCAAATTGTAGCGAGAGCTTTGCAGGTATTAGCGAATTGACTATCTCCCATTCCTTGCAAGAATCAGAAAAGAGGCCAGAGAGCTTAGCCATAGAAGATTCAGATGGAGAATCTTCATTTGCAGCAAGGTCATCATTATCCTCATCATCCTCATCACTCTCGGAGTTTTCATGAGAAGGAATATTTGAAGGAGAGGAAGAACGGATTTTTCTCTTCTTTGAAGGAGGAGCAGTTGGTTTTTCCCTGCGAAGAGCACCTTTGCCTTTATCACCAGTCTTCGCAACATTGGCAGGTCTTCTATTTCAGCAATAATCTTCACACACAGATAGAAATAAGAAATAGAGGCAACATATACGTTTAAAATCATAAGAGAATATTTCTTACCTCATCTGTGTATGAGCGAAGAGCTAACAAGGTACTAGCCTTCCCAGTCCTGTGATAGCTATCTTTCAGTTTCTGGATCTGTAGAATGTCGCAAGAATCAGCGAACAAAAGAATAAAGACAAATAAAGAAATGTAAAGTGAGCAAAATGGAAGAAACATACCTCTTTCTCCTTCTCGGGCCAAGAGAATACCCAAGGTTGATAAGTAGCGAGATTCTCAGGAAGAACATTTGACCCAGCAATGTAAGGTCCTTTTAGCATTAAGGGAAAAACACACCATTTATCATCTTTGGATTGGCGAGGAGTTGTGTTCTTACCAGAATGCCAATCAATGTATTGCATGAGTATTTTAGCTTCATCAATATTATCTTTCCTTTTCAAGCGAATACCCCAGCGAGTATTCTCTTTCTTCATGGAGATCAATTCATAATTTTCAAAGAAACTCGCTACTGTGTATTTTTCAGCAATTATATCCAAGTCCGCGAATTTAGGATCTGGTGTGATGATTAAAATGCACACAGAACACACTTGCAAGTATACAAGGTCAAGATTTGTAATAAAAGGGTGAGTAGGGGTTTGTCCACAGGGAGAGGAGCATATAAGAAGTTTTCCTAGGCTAATAAGAGTGGCAATGCACTAAGGCAGTGAGCAAAACATGTAAATGGCATGAACCAAAGATGCAAGGTAAAGCAATAAAGAAACAAGCTAGGAAAAGAAGCACAGACAATAACCAAGGCTTGGAAGATAAAGCAGCAAAGAAACAGCCAAGAAAAGCAGCAAATAACCAAGGCTTGGCAGCCAAGGGCAGGGTGAGTTCAGTGCACTGACTTCAGTGCACAGTAGCTACAAAGTGCAAGAAAATGAAAGGCAAGAAAAGTAACTGAAGAAAATGACTGATCAGGAAGCAAACTTAGAACTGAAAATGTAAATTACTAAGAGGGAATTGGTGGGTAAGCCAAGGCTTATGATCCACCTTGTGTCCTAATCAAGTGGCATTTCTAGGTTATGTTCATTCCTAAGCATACAACTAGAAATGGAAGAACACCAACTTGCTCACTAGTCTACCCCTAGCATTGGCTGTCTTTTGACAGTACAGCCAATCACAGGCTCTATGAGCATTGGCATCTCTCATTTGCACAATCAAAAACATACAGGGAAGAACTATCCTAGCTCATTTACACTTGACAGTGCACAAGGCTTCACTGAGCCTTGGCCTGAAGCTGATTAGCTCATGCTAACCATGTAAAACATTCACATTCATCATATGATATAAATTAGACACAATCAGCAACATATCACAAACAAAAAACATATGCACTCCACTGTTAACTGACAAGCACTGAAATTTTAAGTTCATAAAATTGTCTCAAATTCTCTACTGGCTAGTCCAGAGAGGTATACAGTGTCCTCCACACACTTCACACAACACCAATTTATACCCAATACACATTTTGGTTTTCCCCAATTTTCCCCAAATCAGTAGAACTAGGGTTTGGTGAAATTGATTTACCTACTGTTGATGAGTATTCGCTCCATCTCGTCGACCCATTCTTCTATTTCTCTTCCTGAGTCATCTCCCGCTCCAATTGCTGCTCTAACATCAACTTATATCTTCAATTTCTCACCTAGGGTTTCAGTGAGCAGAGATGAGAAATTGAGGAGATTAGTTGATGTAAAACATGATAGTGATGATGGGTATAGGTAGAGTGATTTGGGGAGATAGTGGAGTGATTTGGGGTGAGGTGGTGGTGATGGAGACGGACATGGTGGTGGTACGGAGTATGGTGGTTCTGCAGAGGGGGTGATGGAGGAGATGGTTCGATGGAGAAGGGAAGGGTGCGTTTGTTTGAGGTGTAGGTGCTCGGTCGCTAGGGTGTGAGGCGAGTGTATCGAGTGTGATGATCTGCGACGCTGAGCCGTGGGATAGGGAGATGAAAGATCAATCGGACGGTGAGATGAAGTGAAGCTTGTAGCGACCGCTGGATTTTTTATACAACGAAGTTAACGGCTCTAGATGGGGTTAGGTGTTGTAGTGTAAGGCGGAGATATCAAACGTTGATGAACAGCAAGGGAGAGACCGTTGGATTCAACTACCATCTAATCGAAGGCTTGGAATTTCAGCGCTGTGGTGCTGGCAGAGACTTCAGATTTTGATGCTCTATGAAGGAGCGACCATCGGATGCTTCTGAGACTGATCTGACGGCTGAGAACGGAGGCGCTTTTGTGTGTAGAAAATGAGGTTGTGCGCACCATTCTTCGCGGCTTCCTTGCGTAATTTCTCCCGGCTTTTCACTACTTTTCTGCTCTTTTCGCTCCGCGACTCATCCGAACTTTATTTATTACCTAAAAATGCAAAATTAATTAATAAAAATATTTATTCTTGAAAACAATGAAAATACAGAATATGGGATAAAATGTAGAATTAATGCATAAAAGATGAGTTAAATGCCAACAAAAAGGGATAAATATATACAATATTTGGCACTCATCAAATACCCCCAAACCTGAATTTTACTTGTCCTCAAGTAAAACAAAACTAAGGAAATCCTAACTATACCACTGTCGCTGGTCTCTCGAATGCATTTAGCGTATGCACTAAGCCTTTTAAACCACTAAGTGTCCCTAGTGGACGAGTTGAAGTCTCGTGAAGGTTTGCTTAGAACGTACCTACAAAGTTCTAGGTCAAAATATAAGCTCAGTTCCATCAAATGTGACATGTGCAAAACAGTTAAGCTCACAGCAAAATGGAGATGTCAATCTAGCTATCGAAGGCACAATCCTAGCACTGATAACAAAAAGGACATGTGATAAGAGTGTAAAGTGTATCTACACATGTGTAAAGAAAGATCTGAAGTCATGACTACTAATCACCAAGAGATAGTTTCTCAGGCTAAGAACTGAGGTCGAAATCTAGCTAGCTGTCCGGACTTTACGAGAATTGTGAATGAGTTGGAGGTATTTCACAATTACTCGCGTTGTACATCAATGGCATACACCCTCCTTGCTTATTACAACAAACAACAAAAGACTCTTTACATGACTCTTATTTACATTGACTATTCTCTTTTTATTTTTGGAACAAGAGATGATGGAATTGATAAATACTTGATTTTTTTGTATTTTTCTGATATTTTTTTTTTTTTTTTTCTGAATTATACATCGTTTTTTTTTTTTTTTTTTTTTTTTTTTTTTTTTGAAGGAAACACTTTTGATACATAACAAAAGAAACAAAAGTTACATGACACTTTGCAAGAGGTAGCCCTTTTTGATGCACCCAGTTAAATTCGATGGTTGTCTTTCTTAATGTAACCTCCACCTTCTATCCCAACCAACCAAAGAACAAGCTAGTCAAGTTTCGTTCAGTATTCTAAAGTGATTGGCAATCGTAACTTCCTATCAAACACCTTGAAGATCGAGGCCATACATGTATTGGTAGATCGTGCGCGTGCAAATTTCTTATCACTATGTGAATTGTGCTAGAATCAGGGTGCCTAAATATCTAGACTAAGACTCCTAATAAAAATACATATTTGCACAAGAGTCAACATTTCAAGGTAAATGAGCTCCATTTTTATGATTTTTCATTTTTTTTTTTTTTTTTGAATTTTGATTTTTCAATTTTTTTGGAATTTTTCAATTTTTTCAAAAGAAGAAGGAGTTCGTTTTCAATTATGGCAAATTATCATGGTATCTACTCTATACCCCCAAACCTAAACTAAACATTGTCCTCAATGTTTCAAAATATGGAAAGAATTATAAACAATATATGAAGAGGAACATGCTGAGTAGAGTAAAAGGAGAGAGAATACCCGATTGTACGGTGGTAGCTCGATTAAAACTCCGTTTTTCAAGGCAAAAATCCATCATATTAGCAGTCACAATGGATGAGCACAAAATATTACAAAAGGAAATTTAACTAACACATTATCTACAAGAAAATTTGGTTTTTAATGGGATTGGACTTTTTGGAAAAAATTTGGTTTTGTTGGGATACATTTGGTTTTGATGGGAAAACGAAAATTTTGGTTTTTAGGGAAACATTTGGAAAACTGTTTGGTTATTTAGGGAAAGAGTGGACCAGTTTAGTCCACATAGACTGGGTCCTCCAGGTCGGTTGTTTCAATGTCGGGTGGAAATGGCTCAAGGAATGGCTTTAATCTCTGCCCGTTGACTTTGAAAACGTTCTTGTTGGAGACATCCTCCAGCTCTACAGCTCCATGAGGAAAAACTGTGCGTACTAGGTACGGACCCTTCCATCTGGAACGCAGTTTTCCTGGAAAAAGATGTAATCGGGAGTCATACAGCAAGACTTTCTGACCAGGAGTGAAGGATTTGCGCAGAATACGCTTGTCATGAAATATCTTCATCTTCTGCTTGTACAGCTTGGCACTGTCATAAGCCTCATTTCTCAATTCTTCCAACTCGTTGAGTTGAAGTTTCCTTTGAATTCCAGCTTCGTCCAGAGAGAAGTTCAGCTCTTTGATTGCCCAGTAGGCACGATGTTCTAATTCCACAGGTAGATGGCACGGCTTTCCATACACTAGACGATAGGGGGACATGCCAATTGGTGTCTTATAAGCTGTTCTATAGGCCCACAAAGCATCATTCAATCTCAATGACCAATCTTTCCTGGACGGGTTGACCGTCTTCTCCAGAATGTGCTTAATTTCCCTATTAGACACTTCCACTTGTCCACTAGTCTGAGGGTGGTACGGAGTAGCAACCTTGTGAGTTATGCCATACTTGCGTACTAAAGACTCAAAGTACTTGTTACGAAAATGTGAACCGCCGTCACTGATGATAGCTCTAGGGGTACCAAAACGTGAAAATATGTTCTCCTTTAGAAATGAAAGTACCACCTTGTGGTCATTTGTTCTGGTTGCTATGGCTTCTACCCACTTAGAAACGTAATCAACTGCGACTAGGATGTACAACTTGCTGTCAGACATGGGAAATGGACCCATGAAGTCTATCCCCCAAACATCAAAAATCTCCACAATCAAAATGGGGTTATAACCGGAAAAGCCATCTAGAAAACAGTAGTGACTGTGTCCAGACACACGTTCTAGCATTTGGTCAATGAAAGGGAGCGGGAAGTGATCCTTCCTTGTTACTGTGTTCAACTTCCTGTAGTCGATGCATACTCGCCATCCTGTGATTGTACGAGTAGGGACTAATTCATTCTTGTCGTTCTGAACAACAGTAATGCCTGACTTCTTAGGCACAACTTGAATGGGACTAACCCATTTGCTATCGGGAATTGGGTATATGATACCCGCATCAAGTAGTTTCAGGATCTCTCCTTTGACTACATCTCTCATGTTAGGATTAAGTCTCCTTTGCATTTCCCTCGATGGTTTGGCATTCTCTTCAAGGTTAATGTGGTGCATGCAAATGGTGGGACTAATTCCTTTGAGATCTGAGATGGTCCATCCTAAGGCCTCTTTGTGTTCCTTAAGTACTTCTAAAAGCTTACTTTCCTGTTCCGTGTCTAAACATGATGAAATAATGACAGGTAAAGTATCAGAAGAACCTAGGAATGCGTACTTCAACGTACTAGGCAATGGTTTCAATTCAAGCTTGGGTGGCTCAACAATGGATGGAATAAGCTTGGAATCAGAGAATAGGGGTTGTTCCACTTCATATTTCCTTTCAGTGACGTCCATTTGAGGTACAGATTCGAGCAGAGATAGGACGTCACTACAGTATGCATCATCATAGAAATCAGGGTTAAAGTTCTCCATACATGCTTGAAAGGGGTCAACGGATAGAATGTTAGTCAACGAATCTTGCATTAATCCTTCAATCATATTAACTTCATGCACATCATCATCATCAAGATTCACAGGTTGTTGACTAATATCGAACACATTCAATTCTACCGTCATGTTACCAAAAGACAGTTTTAACACTCCATTCCGACAGTTGATGATCGCGTTGGACGTAGCCAAGAAAGGACGTCCTAAGATGACAGGAATGTGACAGTCTGGGTTTTGTACAGGTTGAGTGTCTAAGACAATGAAGTCTACGGGAAAATAGAATTTGTCAACCTTGATCAAAACATCTTCACCACTCCACGAGGAATCTTGACAGATCGGTCTGCCAGTTGTAGAGTGATAGATGTTGGTTTCAACTCCCCAAGACCTAACTGCTCATAAACAGAATATGGCAGTAGGTTAACACTTGCACCTAGGTCTAATAACGCTTTATTGACCGTGTGTTCTCCTATAGTGCAAGAAATTGTTGGACATCCTGGATCCCTAAACTTGGGTGGAGTTTTGTTCAGAATGATGGAACTCACCTGCTCAGCTAAGAAAGCACGTTTTTGCACATTGAGCTTGCGCTTTTGAGTACACAAGTCTTTGAGGAATTTGGCATAAGCAGGGATTTGCTTGATTGCTTCAAGAAAAGGAATGTTGATGTTGACTCTCTTGAACAGATCTAACATCTCATTGTAATGGGTACTTTTCTGTTGATAGATCAATCTTTGAGGAAATGGGCAACAGGAGATGAGTTGGCAAAGGGACATTCACAGCAGTAGAATTGTCAGATTTTCCAACTTGCTCAGATTCTTTGGTTTTCTGGGGTTGTGGAGACACGTGGAATTTGTATCAGACTCATTAGGTTCGCCTACGTTGTTCTCGATGACTTTACCACTTCGGAGGGTGGTAATGGCATGGATTTGATCAGGTGAGGTTTCAGTGCAGGATGTTGTGCCTGTTTGAAATATCCTCTTTGGATTTTGTTGGGGTTGGCTCGGAAGTTTACCCTTTTCTCTCTCACATATTTGATCCATCTTTTGATCTAGATTTTTCTGACTTTGCATCAAACTCTGGAACATTTCCTCTAGGTGGATAATCTCTTGTCGGTATTGTTGAGGATATGATTGTTGTTGAGAGTTTGATTGTTGTTGAGGGTTTCTCGGGTGTTGATAACCTTGATTGTTCTGATATCCCTGATTGTTTTGATAGCTCTGATTGGGTTGAGATGGTCCTCCTTGAGTGGGTCCTTTTGACCATGAAAAGTTAGGGTGGTTTCTCCATCCTGGATTGTAGGTCTGTGAATAAGGGTTATGCTCTGGTTTTTGAAACATGGCATGTGCCTGTTCAAGCCTAGACTCCTGGACTGCAAGCAAATCTGGACAATTTTGGAATTGATGGTTGGGGTCGTTACAAGCAGCACAAACAGATGAAGCGACATGTTCTCGGAGAGTAGTGGTGGAAGGTTTTGAATTTTTATGTAGTTCTAACTCTTCTAATCTCCTAACTATTGATGCCATGTTTGCTCTACCCTCAAAATCCGCTTCAATCCTAAAAGCCTTTGCTTCGGATGTAGTCTTTCTGGTTTCACGGATGGATTCCCACTGTTGCGTCTTTTCAGCTACTTCAATTAAGAAGTCCCAAGACGCGTCAGCAGTTTTATCTACGAATAGACCATTACACATCGACTCAACCGTTGTTCGGGTGGACACATCTAGACCTTCAAAATTTGCACAAGTCTCCATTTTTCAAAACCATGATGGGGACATTGGAGCAATAATTCATTGAATCTCTCCAGGTATCTAGCTAAGGTCTCACCTTCTAATTGCACAAAGCTATTCAGACTTTGACGAATTGTCGCAGTCTTGTGGTTCGGGAAAAACTTTTTGAAAAACTCCTTTATGAGGTCATCCCATGTCATGATGGATTGAGGCTGTAAAGCATAGAGCCAGGCCTTTGCCTTATCTTTCAGGGAGAAAGGAAAAAGCCTTAACTTCAGGGTTTCGTCGGTCATTTGAGTGAAACGCAGAGTTCCACAAATTTCCTCGAATTCTCTCACGTGGTGGTACGGGTTTTCATTCTCAACACCTCTAAAAATAGGAAGCATCTGTATTGTGCTAGATTTCAGCTCATAATGGCCATTAGCCTCGGGCAGCAAAATACAGAGGTTGACTGGCTCTAGTTGGGTACATATAATCCTTGAGGGTACGTGGTTCTCCCATTGTTTCTGGTTGATCTGGACTGTCTCCCTCAGAACTTAGAATTTCGATAGGTTCGTCTGGGTTAATTCTAACAAGTCTGTTTGTCTGGTCTCTGTAGGTCACAATCATGTCCTAGTAGGTACCTTAACTAACATGTTGGTCAGACAGAGCAATCGGAAACAATTTGGCCCAAGGGTTATGAAGATTTGGTTTTGAATGGGTTTTGGTTTAAAGAAGGGATTTTGTTTTTGGTTTAAAAATTTTGGGTTTTTGAAAATTTTTGAACTAAACCTAGCATAAATTATCACAACTCATAAAAGAAAATAAAAACAATAATAATAATTAAAACAAACCCATAAAAGAAAAAAGAAAAATAAAAGAAAAATAAAGAAAAAAAAAAAATTATTACAATCCCAAATAAAAAAAAGAAAAAGAAAATAAAAATTATTACAATCCCAAATAAATAATTAAATTAATTATTACAAGCCCAAATTTGAATTTAAATGAGGCCCAAGTGGGTTAACTCATGGGTTAGGCTTACTTGTTTTTGGAGGGAAGCCCAAAAATAGGCTTTTAGTCCCCTTTTAGTTGCACAGCCCAGTTGGGCTTTAGGATCGTCCTAGCAGCTCGCGTCCAAGCCCAGCAGCAACAGGTGGAGCAGAGCCCAGCAGAATCTGCAGCGAAGCCCAGGAGCAGAAGTTGGTTCAAGCCCAGCTCAGTTGGTTCAGAGCCCAGCAGCAGAGGATGCACAAGCCCAGTTGACAGCTTCAGTTGGCAGCCCAGTTGGCTTGGCAGCAGGCTTGGCAGCAGCACCAGCAGCAACATCAGGCTTTGGCTTTGGCTTTGCAGCAACAGCAGCAGCAGCAGCTTGGCAGAGAAAGCACCAACAGCAGCAGCAGCTCAGCAACAGCAGCAGCAGGCTTTGCAGCAACAACAAATAATGCACAGCTCCAGCAGCAGTTAGCAAGTGAACAAGATAGCAATGAACACACACAACTAGGCAAGCACAACAAGGCCACAACAGCTATGAAAACTTCAAAAATATGGCAGCCAGCTCCCCGGCAGCGGCGCCAAAAACTTGGTGTGATGATTAAAATGCACACAGAACACACTTGCAAGTATACAAGGTCAAGATTTGTAATAAAAGGGTGAGTAGGGGTTTGTCCACAGGGAGAGGAGCATATAAGAAGTTTTCATAGGCTAATAAGAGTGGCAATGCACTAAGGCAGTGAGCAAAACATGTAAATGGCATGAACCAAAGATGCAAGGTAAAGCAATAAAGAAACAAGCTAGGAAAAGAAGCACAGACAATAACCAAGGCTTGGAAGATAAAGCAGCAAAGAAACAGCCAAGAAAAGCAGCAAATAACCAAGGCTTGGCAGCCAAGGGCAGGGTGAGTTCAGTGCACTGACTTCAGTGCACAGTAGATACAAAGTGCAAGAAAATGAAAGGCAAGAAAAGTAACTGAAGAAAATGACTGATCAGGAAGCAAACTTAGAACTGAAAATGTAAATTACTAAGAGGGAATTGGTGGGTAAGCCAAGTCTTATGATCCACCTTGTGTCCTAATCAAGTGGCATGTTTCTAGGTTATGTTCATTCCTAAGCATACAACTAGAAATGGAAGAACACCAACTTGCTCACTAGTCTACCCCTAGCATTGGCTGTCTTTTGACAGTATAACCAATCACAGGCTCTATGAGCATTGGCATCTCTCATTTGCACAATCAAAAACATACAGGGAAGAACTATCCTAGCTCATTTACACTTGACAGTGCACAAGGCTTCACTGAGCCTTGGCCTGAAGCTGATTAGCTCATGCTAACCATGTATAAAACATTCACATTCATCATATGATATAAATTAGACACAATCAGCAACATATCAAATAACTAAAACATATGCAATACTCCACTGTTAACTGACAAGCACTGAAATTTTAAGTTCATAAAAATTTGTCTCAAATTCTCTACTGGCTAGTCCAGAGAGGTATACAGTGTCCTCCACACACTTCACACAACACCAATTTATACCCAATACACATTTTTGGGTTTTCCCCCAATTTTCCCCCAAAATCAGTAGAACTAGGGTTTGGTGAAATTGATTTACCTACTGTTGATGAGATATTCGCTCCATCTCGTCGACCCATTCTTCTATTTCTCTTCCTGAGTCATCTCCCGCTCCAATTGCTGCTCTAACATCAACTTATATCTTCAATTTCTCACCTAGGGTTTCAGTGAGCAGAGATGAGAAATTGAGGAGATTAGTTGATGTAAAACGTGATAGTGATGATGGGTATAGGTAGAGTGATTTGGGGAGAAGATAGTGGAGTGATTTGGGGTGAGGTGGTGGTGATGGAGACGGACATGGTGGTGGTACGGAGTATGGTGGTTCTGCAGAGGGGGGTGATGGAGGAGATGGTTCGATGGAGAAAGGGAAGGGTGCGTTTGTTTGAGGTGTAGGTGCTCGGTCGCTAGGGTGTGAGGCGAGTGTATCGAGTGTGATGATCTGCGACGCTGAGCCGTGGGATAGGGAGATGAAAGATCAATCGGACGGTGAGATGAAGTGAAGCTTGTAGCGACCGCTGGATTTTTTTATACAACGAAGTTAACGGCTCTAGATGGGGTTAGGTGCTGTAGTGTAAGGCGGAGATATCAAACGTTGATGAACAGCAAGGGAGAGACCGTTGGATTCAACTACCATCTAATCCGAAGGCTTGGAATTTCAGCGCTGTGGTGCTTGGCAGAGACTTCAGATTTTGATGCTCTATGAAGGAGCGACCATCGGATGCTTCTGAGAACTGATCTGACGGCTGAGAACGGAGGCGCTTTTGTGTGTAGAAAATGAGGTTGTGCGCACCATTCTTCGCTGCTTCCTTGCGTAATTTCTCCCGGCTTTTCACTACTTTTCTGCTCTTTTCGCTCCGCGACTCATCCGAACTTTATTTATTACCTAAAAATGCAAAATTAATTAATAAAAATATTTATTCTTGAAAACAATGAAAATACAGAATATGGGATAAAATGTAGAATTAATGCATAAAAGATGAGTTAAATGCCAACAAAAAGGGATAAATATATACAATATTTGGCACTCATCAGGATCCCTAAGTTCTTTGGAGTAAAGAGATCCTTTACCAGCACCACGGTTAGCGAATTCTAGCATCATACGGATGCAATCCTCACTCAATTGGAAGATAGCTCACGAAAATCCCGAGTGAGCGAGAATTTCATAGAACATAGGAATATCTGGGTCATAAAGAGGAATGGGGAGACCTGCGAGAATTTGACCTAGCGAAATTATGATTGATTGATCATCACAATGTTGATAAGAGAAAAGTTTGATAGAAAGAATTGACTTGGCACTTTCACCAGGAATGGTAGAAAGTGTGAAACCTTTCTCAGCAAGATCTTTCTGGACATCTTTTAAGTTTTTCTCATGTTTGTGGCCACTTGGAGGCATATCTGAATATAGGGTATGGGAATGGATAAAAAGTAAGAAGATTGAAGAGGGAAGAATTACAGTAGCAGAACTTACGGAAGAACAATAGAGTTGCAGAGATGAGAGAATAAAAAGAGAAGAGAAAGTAAAAAGAAAATGGAAAGAAGAGTATATAAAGAAGATTTTTTTTACTCGAAGAAATAAACACCATTAAGGCGAAAAGATGTGAGCGGTTGAAAAGCAGCGGTTACAGAAGACGTGTCAAGAAATAAATGGAAGAAAGGATACGGGTGATAAATGCAGAATATGAAGAGATGGACAGTTGCGGCGTTTCTCACATCATTCTCTACTTCGCAGAGAAGATATGAGAAGAGGCAAGATGTAGGATCAGAATCTCGCAACAATAGTGCCTCAGCGAAATTATCAACAACACAACACAACAGCGTCGCAGAACAATTTCATAAATGACATAATAAACGACGTCAGCTAAAATCATGAGAAAAATGTGATGGTTCTGCGAAAATAAGAGAGTTTGCGAGATTAACATTTGTAAGGTTGCGAGAATGTCGCAAGCCATATCCGAAAATAAAGGAAAGATTAGCTGTCATCCACTATGTACTTCCCTATAAATAGTCGTTCAGTTGTAAAGGAAAGAGAGAGATCTTTTTCGGGGTGAGAAGCAAGTAAATAGGAGAGAGAAAATCTAGAGCAGTGGTTATTCTTGATTCTTTTATCTTTCCTTGTAAGATTGTTCAAAGATTCATCAATAAAATTAAGATTGTTAATCTAAAATGAGTTAAATGTTAATGAAATCATATGAGGGGTGTAGTGTAGGATTTCCTGCAACTACGTAATGGTGCTAGAAACAGGGAACATTGAAGATTATTCTAGAAAAAATTGAAGATTAATATTGAGATTTGTGAAGATTTGGAGTAATTGATTAAGAATTTTACATAACTTCTTGCAATTCGTTAACACTGAAGAAATGGCTAGAAGAAGAAATACATCAGAACAACCAATTACTGTTAGAAGAAGCAAGAGAATTGCTGGAAGAGAAAGATGTGAAATGAGAGAATCTACTAGAATGAGAAATAATGGAGAAAATCAAATTCAACCACCAGTTCAACAAACACTAGTACAAGGAAGGAATATAGATTATGATAGGGTGAGTATACACACTTGGCAATCAAATTCCGCAGAAGAAGTAGAAGAAGAGCAGCAAACCAGAAACCATAGACAGGTAGAGAGAAATCAAGAACCAGATGAAGGAATAATTCATGGAGATGAGGAAATTGGAGCGTTAGAAACGTTGAGACGAAGAATACATGAAGAAAGAAGAGCTGAGGCAGAAGAACGTGCAAATCTAACAAGGCAAAATCACGAATTGAGGATGGAAAATATGAGACTACAGAGTAGAAGATCGAGAAGTATTACAAAATCATATTCAAGATCGACCAGAAGAGAGATGAAGCAAAACTCACCCACAATTAATGCCGGAAATAACATTCAAGAAGAAATATCAAATCCTGATGAAGAACATCGCGAAAATAGAGAAAGTACTGATGATCGTTACGTTCCACAAAATGAAACTTTTGATGATAGGGAAAATAGTAGAAATCAAGAGAATGGACAACTTCAGGGACGAAATGATCAAGATGGAGAAGGGAATCTAGAGGAAGGAAGGAGAATTATACGTGAGAGAGAAACTCAAAGAGATCAACAAACGATTGAAGAAGAAATTGAAAGACATTATGCTGAACAAACACGTTTAATTTGCGAACGTGAAAGATTGAGAGCGAAAATGGAAGAACAAGAGCTTCAGGAGACAATTCGCCAGAACAATCACGACAATCGAGAAAGAAGGTGTACACAAAACCGGAATAACGGTAACATCAATGAAGAGTATGATAGAGTACAGAGGATGGTTGAAAGATAGCGAATGGAATTAATAAGAAATGAACAAAATCATGAAGGGGAAAATGAGAGACATCATTATATGCGAATTCAAGATAGATATGAAGAAGAGAATCGCAGAAGAAGACGAGATGAGGATAATGAAGAAGAGATGCAAATTTCGCGAGAGAAGAAAGACATGAACGAAGAAGAAGGAGGGCGAAATTAAAAAGACCAATGGATCAAAATTCAAGTGTAAATAAACAAATCTTGAAATTCAGGTGTAAATTCAGTTACAATTCTATTTTTTCGGGATACTGTTTGACGTATATAACTCCACTCAATTCTTTTTTGAGGATTTTGGCCAGATATATCGATTAAGATGACTCATAATAATAATACCCAGCTACAATAATAAGATCTAACATTAGAAACTTACCTGGAATTCCTACCAGAAGCGCACAACATATGGCATTCTTTGTATTTTCTGTAGATATTTGGACGTTACACGTGTGTTTCCTCTTTCGAATACAATACAATAATGGATATCGATGATTATATGTTCATGTTGGCTTTTTAGGAGGGAAGGAAATTGAAAAAGATTATAAACGACCTTGCTCTTGATCATATTTCTTTTAAAACAATGGGGCAACACTTTTTTAGGTTTGGTTTGGGGGAAAAAACACTCAGGACCGGCCCTGCACTTGGTCAACTATATGCACTAAAAATATGCTTTAAAGGGAACGAGAACGCTGTGTGTACCCTGGGCTTGCACAAGAAAATGCTATGTGTACCCTGCGCTGGCCACAACAGGTTGTCTCGTCTCAACGTAGAACTGTATTTGTATGTATTTATTATTATCGACTTGACTTCATACGAACAAACAAAATCCACTGACTGAAAACTTTAGATATGAATGTCTGGGTTATTATTGGATGGATCATAAAGGCCCATAAAAACCAAGTGAATTTCGTTAAACTGTTGTAAAGGGAAACCACTCGTATTACATAGTGTGCGCCAGTTTGAGAATGTTTCGGTCCCAAAAAACTGTAAGAACTTGTCATAGCCTCTTTAGCCCCTTAACTTGAGCTAAAAAGGTCAGTATATCCGTTAGGTTCTCCAAGGGCACCTTAGTACATTTTCAAGAATTAAAAGAAGAATCTTACTAGATTCACTGAAACTTGAATCGCAACTCTCGAGAGAAAATCGTTTGACAATCATGTAATATTCTTGCATTTGGTTTATAAAAGTTTAAAGTAGGCCATGCCATCTGAGTCTACGGGTGTAAATCTCAGGAATTATTTTTCTGTATACCTTGAGTTTTCGTTAAAAGAGTTACGAGCTTTTGACAATATACAATCACATTGTTGGTGGTCTCACGACTTCCTCTTCGCCATTGATTGCATTTATTAAATTTAGGTTGTCTCCTATCAAGTAAATATTTGCAACCTGTTGTTGTTGCCTGGAGTGCTTGCGGGTGGTGTGTGCCACGACGAAACAACATGCTTCCAATGCAGTAAGTTCCTTAATAAGTTCCTCAAAGATCAGACTACTGAGGTAACCAAAGCCCATTATTAGATTTAATTATCTATTTTCTATTCTTATAAAGGATAAATGAATTAGATTAAGTTGAGAGTTTACATGAGTTTTATTCTCTTCCAATATTTTGATAATACAAATAGAGATGAATCAAGCCATTCCTCTGAAAACAAATTTATCGTAGAATATTTAGCCAGCTAATCAATCAGCAGCCTCATGGGTTATTCTTTTAACATAATTACATTTCCAATATGAAATCTCAAAAGAAATAAGTAATCTAGAAAAACATTGTCTGTGGACCATAAACACTCGATAAAGACCTATTAATGGTTGCAATGACATTCTTACAATTTCCCTCCAGATGTACTTCCTCCAACTGCTTATTCCATAGCTTTTAGAGCTGTTAAAGTCTCTACTTGCTCCTCATCTATTGCTTTTCTAAAGGTGTATTTTCCTCCGTCAAGATTAATACCAACATGATTATGTAATATTAGTTTAATATTTAATTATAGTTTAATACCAGCTACATACTGATAAAGTATATTATGTAATATTAGTTTTTTATTTGTAGCTTTCAATAAAAAAGGCATCAAAATTAAGTCTGAATTCTCCTCCAACCGGTTCCCATCTTGCCTCCCAACTACATCTTCTATGTATTTAATTATAAATACTCTTAATCTTCAATATCGATACTTGACGTGGAAATCAATTTAACACGATGGACCTGCACAATTTTAACAGAACACCTTCAATATGTGATTAAATGTAGGGATCTGATTCATTCCTAGTCGACCCGAACATCAGTGACACCATTTATTTATTTTGTTATCCTAGATTTGGAAGATATTATATAAATTTATAACGATTTCTAATCTAATCCAAGTCCTAGCGACGTAATTAAAAATTTAAAACTGAAACATTAATTCAAGCCCTAGTTTTTGATAAATATATAATCATTAATTGATAAACATTAATTCAAGCCCTAGTTTTTGATAAATTTAAAACTGAAACATTAATTCAAGCCCTAGTTTTTGATAAAACGTAATCATAGCATTCTTTAATAATTAGTTAATAATATATATATAATTAGTTTACAAAATTGAGGAAGACTGCAATCTTCTAATTTGTGAAGTCGAAAGACCAAAGGTCAAATATACAAAAATAATTGTTCAAAATTGATGAAGAATGGGAACATCATAGATTTTTTTTTTATGCAAAACAAGAATCTTGTTACTGTGAAGTTAAAACTATATTGTTTACATCCTCCAATATCGCACTTGCCATAAAACTTGTAGGATATGCAATCCAAATCTTATAAATTTTATAAATCCTAGCATTCCTAGCAAGTTTATCCGCTGACTTGTTATTCCGTCTATTAATAAACTTGTAGTTCCATAAAGGGTGCATGCCTAACATAGTTTTAATATCTAACATGAAAGCTTAGTTTTCCCGAGCCACTTTTGGGAAACCTCCATTTACTGCATCAGTCACTAACTATGCATCAATCTCAAAGGTTACAAATTGCAAGCATAGCTCCTACACATCCCGCATGGCTTGTAGTATCCCTCGATACTCGGCAGCTTATGCATTTATGAGTCCATCAACATAATAACATCTTCCTTGGATGAAGTCCACTGCAAAAATCACGACAACTAGTCCTAAACCAGTGAATTAATAATTTTGAAAGAAGCATCACAACAAATTGAATAATATGGGCTAGTGGTGGTTTCCATTTAGTGTTCAGTCTTGGTATATGTATATTTCTAGCACCAATAACACATTTCTGCAACATCTGCTTCCCTGTAGAAGAATTTGGATTCTGAACTGTGCATATTACTGCAATTGGGTTATGTTTGATATCACAGGAAGATAAAACTGCATCGAGCTTTCCAAATTTCCCATACAGTAATAACCATTTTCACGACCCAATCTGTATCAAGTTTATAGAATTCGTTGGAGAACTAACTAAAGATCCAATCTTGTACAGTCATATCTGCATTCAACATGCTTCTTCATGCACTTGGTATAAAATTTCATACTGCTCTTGAGAATGAGCATTCCCATAGTATATGCCTTGTTTTTTTAACACCACTATTGCATATCTTGTATTCTTCACATCCATATCTCAAGACTCTAGCCACTTTCTTGTTAGATGAAACAGTGTCAGTAAGACATTTCCAAATAAAATGTTTCACTCTTGGCAAGGTGTATGTGTAGATTCCAAATCATCTTCCAAAATTCATCTATCTCATCATCCAATGTAGAGTTATTATTCTTGATTTCCACCAGTATATTATATGCAGACTTAACGGTGAAATTTCCATTTCTTGAGAAAATCCGCACTAACCTATCTTCTAAATTATATGGTATTCTCATTTGCTGAATTTTCACAGTAGCATTTTGTACGAAAAGTTGTTGTACTACACTGACTTTCCATGATCTAGTGTATTGATCTATCAAATCACTGAGTTTGCCACATCCAATTCCGTAGTTGTAATTGGTGGTATCCGCATGCGCATAATCCAGTTATCGTTTTATATGGAAATAATTCTACCATTCTCTACAATCCATAAGATAAATTTGTGTAAAAAATCCATGCTCCCATGAATGCTTTGACATGCCCATGTAGGGTTCTTCTTTTTCTTCGCATGTAGACCGAAAGTGTTGGGAAAATGTTTTTATTTTGAAGCCTTGGACCACATCAGTTTTTCATTCTGCGTCAATCTTCATGCTGCTTTTACTTATAGTACTGCTTGGTTAAAACAAGCTAATCCCCTAAAACCCATTCCACTTGCATGTTTATTCTTGTACATATTTATCCATGAGATAAGGTGAAACCCTTTATTCTCGTGTTTATCCCAACAAAATTTTCTCCTTAGTAGTTTCATCCGGTATCTTGAAAATACCCATATGGTAGGAAGGCATTGCATTAAGAATACTTTTTCTCAAAACTGATCTGCCAGCTTGGTTAATGAATTTCTCCTTCCACCTTGTAAGTCTTGACATTCATATTATCAACTAAGCTTGAGAAATAAATTGTCTTTCTTATATACAGAAAAAGTGGAATACCCAAATACTTTTCATCATCCATTCTTTTATCTTCAGGCTTCTTAGAAAAATTGTTTGATGACGTGGACGAATTTGTTTAGAGAAGTATACAACAGATTTTTGAAAATTAATTTGTTATCCTGACATCTTTATAAAGAAAGCTAAATTTTGGCCAAACGGGACAGATTTGAGTTAAAATAGGGGAAATAAAAAAACCTTGTAAGTCGAGTTAAGAATATTTACAGAACATAAAGAGCAATCTTGAGTTTTTATTTTCTAGATAATCTGTCCCAAATTGAAAAGTCTAATGTTGTTGATCTTTTATGTAAGATATTATCATACACGAAGATGCATTACGATAACACCATCTCAACTTAATAACGACGATGGATACTATCGGATATATATGAAACATGACGCCAACTAAATCTCCACGAGGTTGGCTCATTGGCGGTGCAGATTCCTCTATAGTGAAAAAGCGGGGGTCTAACAACACCACCCAATATTTCGCTTAGCAATTTGTATGGACTAACTCCGAAATACTTTGCTAGAGAATCAACTAGACAGTCAGACTCAATCTAGATAAAATTATCTCAAGGAGTTAATATCTCTCTCTTGATTTGATTTTTACTCAAGATAAAAACAATAGCGAGTCTTTATCAAATACATGGAATACTTGGACGGTACCAAAGACCAATGCCCAAGGATCAATCAATATCAATCAACAACCAAAGATTGGATTTCCAATTGATGATCACGAACGCACAACCTGTATTATTTCAATTATATAAAATATAATGCGGAAAAGAAATAACACAGACACCAGAAGTTTTGTTAACGATGAAACCGCAAATGCAGAAAAACCCCGGGACCTAGTCCAGATTGAATACGCATTGTATTAAGCCGCTACAGACGCTAGCCTACTCCAAGCTAACTTCGGACTGGACTATAGTTGAACCCCAATCAGTCTCCCACCGATCCAAGGTACAGTTGTACTCCTACGCCTCTGATCCCAGCAGGATACTACACACTTGATTCCCTTAGCTGATCTCACCCAAAACCAAGAGTTGCTGCAACCCAAAATCACAGACTTGATAATAAACAGATTTGTCTCACACAGAAAAGTCTATCAAAGGATAAATTTGTCTCCCACAGATAAACCCTAGGTTTTGTTCCGTCTTAAGATATAAAATCAAGGTGAACAAGAACCAATTAATAATCCGGTCTTATATTCCCGAAGAAAATCCTAGATTAATCAATCACCTCTCTACAATCCTTCCTGACTACACAGGAAGTTTGTCGAGGAATCACAAACAGTGAGACGAAGATGTATGTGACTTCTTTATCTTGCCTATCGAAGAACTCTCACGATCTCAAGTCAATCAATCGATTGTACCCGTACGATAGAAGATGCAAGATCAGATCACACAACTACGATAAAGTAGTATCGGTCTGGCTTCACAATCCCAATGAAGTATTTAAGTCGTTCACCTGATTTTAGAGAAGAAAATCAAAGGCTAATGGAGATCGACTCTAACGGGCGCACTAGTAGCACACAGACGTGTGGGGATTAGTTTTGCACAATGCTAGATGTCTCCTTTATATAACCTTCAAATCAGGGTTTTTCCTTAGGTACAAAGCAATCCTTATTCACCGTTAGATGAAAACCTGATTTAGATTCAAGCTAATATTTCTCAACCGTTAGATCGAAAACTTAGCTTGTCACACACACTTGGGTAAACGTTTACTGGGTTTGTGAAAACCATTCCCAAACGCGTACGTGTATGTTGGTTCAACATAGTAACCCAAAAAGGTTAACCATATGAGCATTTCATATCAACCTTGTTCTTCTTCACCATAAATAGTTCAATTGACTCAAATGAACTAGTTAAAGAGTTGTTCAACTGCTATGAGATCTTATGTAACTACACAAGACACAATTGAAACAAAGATGATTCGATTCGATTGAATCGGCTCATGAACATTATAGCCACGGTTTGCATAAAGCATTCCTTAGTAATTTAATGTTTCATGTTCAGAGCACATCTTTAGATCATAACCTCTTAAGTTCACAAACAAGTTCGCGGACTTAAGTTAATCGGTTGAGTTTTCCGAACTCAACAGAAATTATCGGAAAGAGAACTTCCGCCAGTTCGCGGACTGAGTTCGCGGACTTAACACACAAACGAGTTTTGGAAAATCCAGCAGAAATTCTCGGTCGAGAACTTCCGACAGTTCGCGGACTTGGCAAACCAATTCCACAATCCTCCCGATTTCTCTTGATCAACAAAGTTCGAAAACTTTGGTTCAAGGAATACATGGTTATGTAATTTAAACTCTCATTTCAATCATTGAGACATTCTCAGAGGACGCTATGTAGCCGTTATTCACATACCGATTCACGTCAGAGCAATTCTCAAAGTGATTGAAACTTTTCATGACTTTTGTCACTAGGTGAAGATAAACTTGATCAAAGCGAAACGCTTTAGCAACACACGATTTCGAGATAAATGATAAGCAATGAATGATCAGCTCGAAATGTCAAATGTGTATGATCTATTCTATATAGCATACGACTTTTGTCTCATAAGAAGTAGGAGATAGAATAAATAGACTTTTGAGTGATAGATAAGTTCAAGTCTCCACATACCTTTTTGTTGATGAAGTTCCACGGTTCCTTGTATAGATCTTCGTTGTCGTATGATGAATCTCCATGAATTCCATGAGCTCAACTACACTTTTCTATCCTAGTCCGAGACTTAGCTATGTAGGCTAGAAATCAATACTTATAGTTTTGATCACTAACATTGACAAACATGCTTGAGATAGCAACACATGTGAGGTCGACCGAGCTATGCTCTAACAATCTCCCCCTTTGTCAATTTTAGTGACAAAACTATTAATACATATGGAATACAAAAAAGATAAACTTTAGTGGCTCCTATTCCACAGTCTAATCTTCAACGTTCCCTGAAATCTTCGTCCTTCCAAGTAATCCAATGATCCCAAATGTTGTAAGTTTAGCATCACCGTTGTTGAAGATTCGTAGCTATAACAATGAGAGAAATCGAGATTCTCAATCATTATTATACAGCGTCATAGTATTATTATGTAATATCAAAGTCCAATTGTATCACGACTTTAACAATAATACTACGGTGATATGTATCACTCCCCCTTAGTCAATACTCCATCTCAATCATGGAAACCACCCCCCCTTACACAATGATCCGAAAACCATATGTATTTGTAGTGTGAACTACATTATTTCTCCCCCTTTTGTCAATAAAATTGGCAAAGATACAAGAACGGGATCATAATGAAATTTCCACAAGAGACATTTCATAGACTAAAATAAAAATACATACCAACTTAATTTAGATGCAATCATAAAGCCGAATCTAAATGCATTCATCAAGGAGTTTTAAGATACAAGATAACCCCTATAAAATTCCACAGCTGCACACCCCGCAAGATATTACCATTAGGCACAAGTTCAAAAGAACTCTCCCCCATTTGATGTCATTCCCGAAAGAACAACAAGAGCGACCTTAATTTCGAAAGAAAAGAAGGATTTTTTAATTGGAAACCAAAAACCATAGGAATGATTTTCTATATCTAAAGCTCAACCAAATTAATCACAAGTAAACCCATGATTAATTCAATTGAAAACGCAACTAAATCAAACCACAAAAGTGATCAATTTAATTGAAAATGCTCAACATAAGTAAACTTACGGAGCTACGACTAAGGTAATCATACGGAGATGACTAACTTAATCGTTCACATTCTCAACATAAGGAAAACCTTACGGAATATACGACTACATTAACCAATAGAATATGATTAGTATAGTCGTTCATATACTCAACATAAGAATTTGTGGAATATATGAAAACTCAACTAGATTAATTACAAGAGAACCTATAATTAATCTAATTGGAATACAAATAACCAAACTAATCACCGAAGTAATCAATTTAATTATTTTGGGCTCAACATAAGAGAACTTATGGAACCCCGACTAAGTTCATCATAGAATATGACAACCTTAACCGTACATGTACTTGACATAAAAAAGAAAACTTATGGCGTACAAACTAAATAACCAAACTGGTTGATTAATTTAGTTCCTAATGCTCGACATATAGCATATTATGGAACAACCAACAAGCCAATAAGAATAATCAAATTAGTTGTATCGTGCTCAACATAAGACACACAATGGAGCCTTCACGGTAAAACATAATAAAATGGATCAATGAAGATCAATACCGTTGATAACATATAAGGATCTATTCTATTTTCCATCCTAACGATACAATAGACTTTATCCTTGTCAAACAAAAGATATCATCCTATTTTCCATCAAATACATGACTGCATAGGCATAACTTTTGTAATTATCAAAAGTCCATTCGTCCTTTCATCAATACGAATACTAATTCATGAACGACTTTACTTTTGACCGCAATATGGGACCTTCAAGTTCACGGATGCAAACAATACATATCCCATAAAAATATTGCAATATCACAAACCATTAAAATACTGCAATAAACATCATCCTCCAAATATTTTTAGAATTTAATAGCCAATAAACCTAAAAAATAACATAAGAAGATGAAAACAAAAAATAGCTATGTGTAGTCACAATTATCGCTATTCAAAGCACTAGTTATTCTTCCAACTAATCCAAAAAGAAGACATACTAGGCAAACAAAACTTAGTTTTCCTTGATGATTTCATACCTCAGAAATGGTCCATCAAAGTAGGAGTCACGATATCCTTGACCCTGTTGACCGTAGAGACACCATGTTCAAAAGTTAGAACATTGACTTTTCGATCAATAATGCGAGCATAATGACGAGACTTTGCACAGTCAAGGATAACTTTCTTCTGATTTCTGATCAGGATATTCTGAGTACCAAGGATTTTCGCTTGTCCATCAATAAGTTGGTTTATCTGCAATTGAAGGTTATCCAGTTCGTTCTTAACTTCATTCTGAACAAGAAACGGATCCTTGACAGATTCACCAATCCAAGTGTTATACTCTTTTCTTTCAAGCATCTTCTTTCGTATAAACTCTTGACCAGAATCACATCCTTTGAGATCATCCTCAACCATAGGGTTAACTTCTTATTTGGGAACAGTTTCCATAGAGCTTATTTCTGAAGAAAAATGAAACACATATAAGATTTATATATGTTCGTGAATGCCCTGGATATAAACCCTAGATTTCCTTGAGGATATATGAGCATTCACGGGCCGACCAAAATGGCTCTAAAGAGAGATACTGTGCAGCTTCCAAAGCGTTCACCATCCCAAAAGATCAAAAGTGACAGAAAGAAAAAAAGACTAGAGAATATCATTATAACAAGGGATATACAACCTAGAGAAAATATAGCACAATACTTGAGCATCTCTCAAATCCTCATCCTTGTATCTCTCAAGTTAGACACAAGGATAGAACATTCTGCTGCTAGATAGCAGAGGGAGACATAGTCTCACTATAGGTTCTGAGAGAATAGCTGTAATTTTCTCTAGGATATCTTATTCTTGTCCTTATTACCGTAGCTTGCAAGAAAAATGGTGTGTCTCGCAGTCTTTCTGGGAATCATAGGAGAGAAACCTTTCTGATGACAAAGTCTAGGAGCTCTAGAAATAGGTTCTAGGGGATTTTCCGAAACTCGTCTCCACACACTAGACTTAGATTTATCAGATTCGTTCTTATAAGTAAAGGACATACTTGCATTGGTATCACGAGAATTTACAAATGCCCTGTAATGATTTCTAGGAGAGAGGTCATTTTTATAAGATGCCTGGTTTCCTGTGAAAGGGACCTTCACTGTAGTAGTCGTCCGACTATTTACTCCATTGACAGTAGAAAGAAGCAACTTGTGAAGTTCAGAAAAACGTTTCTTTCTAGCAAAACAATGGATAGCATAGTGATTTCCTTTTCCACATAAGGTACATATTCTTGGAAGAGAAGCAACAACTGGTACTTGTTTAAACATCATATCCACCGGAGAAGATTGCAAGTTATGAGAACTTTTCTTGACACAATCTTCTTCTGGAGAAAATTTCATTCTGTACAATAAATCATAAGAATTAATTGTGCAGAATAATTTTTCTTTAAAGCAGAGTTTTCCTTTTCAAAGGATTTGTGCTGTCTATGGGCTAAGACAAGCGATGCTTCAAGTTTCCCCTTCTCAACACGAAGTCTGTCTAGATCGGATAAATGCATCTTGATCAAACAATTTTCTCTAATTGAGCCTTCTTTGACCAGATTTTCAAGATCACAAATCTTTTCATGCTGTATATTGTTTTCTTGAAGAAGTTCCTCAATTTCCTTAGAGAATCACCCTATAATGTTGTAGCGTACTTGTTCACGATCAATAGACTTTTCGAATTCATCCATGAGTTGTACATGATCCTTGAGATCAACAAACTCTGTAGAATTTTTTGAAATTCTGGTGAGCTCCATTTCAGCTTTTGCCATCATGTACAAAGTCTCATTGGAGGAAGAATGACCAACACAGGATGAAACAGTCTTCCTACCTCGGGATTCAGAAGAATCATCTAAGGAGTGACCCTTTGAGGTATTTCCGAGACACTTGACAAAGTTGATAGCTTTAGGAGGCATGTTGGTATGTGTATGAGATTCTGTCCACAGACTCAGATTGCCACAAACACAGACTTGTTAGGTCTTAAACGTGTTTGCCTGCTCTGATACCAATTGAAGGGGGGGGGGGGGGGGGGGGTTCTAACAACACCACCCAATATTTCGCTTAGAAATCTGTATGGACTAACTCCGAAATACTTTGCTAGAGAATCAACTAGACAATCAAACTCAATCTAGATAAAAGTATCTCAAGGAGTTAATATCTCTCTCTTGATTTGATTTTTACTCAAGATAAAAACAATAACGAGTCTTTATTAAATACAAGGAATACTTGGACGGTACCAAAGACCAATGTCCAAGGACCAATTAATATCAATCAACAACCAAAGATTGGATTTCCAATTGATGATCACGAACGCACAACCTGTATTATTTCAATTATATAAAATATAATGCGGAAAAGAAATAACACAGACACCGGAAGTTTTGTTAACGAGGAAACCGCAAATGCAGAAAAAACCCGGGACCTAGTCCAGATTGAATACACACTGTATTAAGCCGCTACAGACACCTGAAGTTTTGTCTCCCACCGATCCAACGTACAGTTGTACTCCTACGCCTCTGATCCCAGCAGGATACTACGCACTTGATTCCCTTAGATGATCTCACCCAAAACCAAGAGTTGCTGCAACTCAAAATCACAGACTTGATAATAAACAGATCTTCCTCAGACAGAAAAGTCTATCAAAGGATAAATCTGTCTCCCACAGATAAACCCTAGGTTTTGTTCCGTCTTAAGATATAAAATCAAGGTGAACAAGAACCAATTGATAATTCGGTCTTATATTCCCGAAGAACAGCCTAGATTAATCAATCACCTCTCTACAATCCTTCCTGACTACACAAGCGGTTTGTCGAGGAATCACAAACAGTGAGACGAGATGTTTGTGACTTCTTTATCTTGCCTATCGGAGAACTCTCACGATCTCAAGTCAATCAATCGATTGTACTCGTACGATAGAAGATGCAAGATCAGATCACACAACTACGATAAAGTAATATCGGTCTGGCTTCACAATCCCAATGAAGTCTTTAAGTCGTTAACCTGATTTTAGAGAAGAAAATCAAAGGTTAATGGAGATCGACTCTAGCGGGCGCACTAGTAGCACACAAACGTGTGGGGATTAGTTTTGCACAATGCTATATGTCTCCTTTATATAGCCTTCAAATCAGGGTTTTGCCTTCGGTGCAAAGCAATCGTTGTTCACCGTTAGATGAAAACCTGATTTAGATTCAAGCTAATATTTCTCAACCGTTAGATCGAAAACTTAGCTTGTCACACACACTTGGGTAAACGTTTACTGGGTTTGTGGAACCATGCCCAAACGTGTACGTGTATGTTGGTTCAACATAGTAACCCAAAAAGGTTAACCATATGAGCATTTCATATCAACCTTGTTCTTCTTCACCATAACTAGTTCAATTGACTCAAATGAACTAGTTAAAGAGTTGTTCAATTGCTATGAGATCTTATGTAACTACACAAGACACAATTGAAACAAAGATGATTCGATTCGATTGAATCGGCTCATGAACATTATAGCCACGGTTTGCATAAAGCATTCCTTAGTAATTTAATGTTTCATGTTCAGAGCACATCTTTAGATCATAACCTCTTAAGTTCACAAACAAGTTCACGGACTTAAGTTAATCGGTTGAGTTTTCCAAACTCAACAGAAATTATCGGAAAGAGAACTTCCGCCAGTTCGCGGACTTAGCACACAAACGAGTTTTGGAAAATCCAGCAGAAATTCTCGGTCGAGAACTTCCGACAGTTCGCGGACTGTGTCTGCGGACTGGGTTCGCGGACTTGGCAAGCCAATTCCACAATCCTCCCGATTTCTCTTGATCAAGAAAGTTCAAAAAATTCGGTTCAAGGAATACATGGTTATGTAATTTAAACTCTCATTTGAATCATTAAAGTGATTGAAACTTGTCATGACTTTCGTCACTAGGTGAAGATAAACTTGATCAAAGCGAAACGCTTTACCAACACACGATTTCGAGATAAAAGATAAGCAATGAATGCTCAGCTCGAAATGTCAAATGTGTATGATCTAGTCTATATAGCATACGAATTTTGTCTCATAAGAAGTAGGAGATAGAATAGATAGAATTTTGAGTGATAGATAAGTTCAAGTCTCTACATACCTTTTTGTTGATGAAGTTCCACGGTTCCTTGTATAGATCTTCGTCGTTGTATGATGAATCCCCATGAAGTCCTTGAGATCAACTACACTTTTCTATCCTAGTCCGAGACTTAGCTATGTAAGCTAGAAATCAAGACTTATAGTTTTGATCACTAACATTGACAAACATGCTTGAGATAGCCACGCATGCGAGGTCGACCGAGCTATGCTCTAACACATAGTACTGGCCTATTTCCAGCGCCAGCTTCCTTCATGGTGCTATCCTATCCCCAACGCTGGCTACTGTTAGCTCCAGCTATACTCGCTTCACGAGACAGCATCAGCCCATCCTGCCTTTGTCATTGGATTAATGCCAACGAATCTAATTTTCTAACACTGGCACTAGATGGTATATTGCTCCATGCCGAGCACTTTATTTTCTGGTGTTAGTCATTGATAGCACCATCACCACATTAAAACATGACTTGATGCAACGACAGGTCTATTTGCATCACGTTCATCATAAGCTCAGACTACTTTGCTTGATATCCTGAGTCGCAAATATTTTACAAGTAAGCCTCTTAGATGAGATCATATGAAACACCATAATTGGTAATTCATAGTACTGAGTACTCAACGTACTCAAATACCCATGGCTGACATCACAAGAGCTCATCGCTCACCTCTCATTGCTTACATCATATTTCTCGGAGCTCGCCGCTCACATCCTATCATCAGAGCTCATCGCTCAAATAATATCAATACATTCTACTCCTAGATTTACTGAAATTTAAGTCACTCCTAAACTTACTATTTTCACTAGACTTGGCACTGATCAGACCACTTAACCACTTCGTGAAGTGTGCAACTTGCCTCATTAATTTAGCAATTTCTTGTTTTAACTTAACCAAAAGTAGTAGTAGTAGTCGTCCATGACTTCACTATTTTCTACTAAACATCAAATATGTCACTTGGAGGGATTATTAATGGGTATTGTCCTGGCGGTTTACAATATAGTTCATTGTAGCAACACATCTATGATGAGAAAGTAAAAAGTATTAGAAACGGTTTAGGGAGTGAGGAGTAGTGATCATACGTAACTGATAGTCTTCCCTGACATAGTGGACACGACTTCACCCTACCTCTGTTGATATCTCAATTTCGCACCCCCAGTAAAAATAAAATTTTACTATCCGGAACCCGATACAAGAGAAGTTATTTAGGAACCCACATCCCAGTAAAAATCATGTCCATACTACTCCATACAAACCATCTTCCACATCCGCCAAAGGAAGTAGAAAAGGGGGACAATTTTTTTTTTATCATAATCATTTTCTTTCCACCCACTTTTATCCAACATATCCTTCTCACACAAAAATATATCGAATTTTCCCCAAATATACTATTCTACTCCATACCAATACACTATTCTACTCCCTCAAATATACCATTGTATTCCACCACTATCACACTCCCTCAAACATATTATTTCATTCCACCCAAGTACGTTATTCAGCTCCACCAAATACACAATTCAACTCACCTAACAAAACAATCTACTCCCACAACCGTATCATTCATCAAGAATTCTAAATAACCGAGCTTTTAAATTAAATTAAAACCAAATAGACACATAATGGGTCTCATAAACCAGGGACCCCAGCAAATCCACCAGGGTGGGGTTCTCCTAATGTGTCTATACGGTTTTAATGTTGTTCAAAACAACGGTTTATTTATAACGACTGATTATTCATTCCTTTTCATCATTCCACACAAAAAAAAAAAAACAAATATTTTTTGATCTCTCCCACCAATTTCATTTACACCATCAATCCATACATTATTTGTACTTAATTCTCACACTATTCCCCACATATCCATAGCCCACTTATTACCTATATAAAGCAACTCATACTCCTTCACCAAAGGACACAAAAAAAAAATCCCTATGATTTTCAATTCCAAAAGTAAAACACTTTTCTATAAAATCTTACTTCAATTTTCACTTGCTCACCTTTTCTTTGTATTATTTTCAAACAACAAAAAATGCTATAAGTACTAAAGTAATCATTGTTTTCTCATTGTACTTAGTTAGTTTGTACTCTATAATTGGTTACTTTGAAATAAGTTATAAGCAATATTAGTAAAAAAACCCGAAAAAATAGTTTAAGTCAATCAAGTATTCGCCTTCAAGTTTTTAAAAGATTAGCATTAAATTGCCAACTACTTTTAGCATATTTATCCAAGGCAAAGAAATCATTGTAAAGATCTTCCCAAGCTCAATATCGCATCCAAGGTATAATAACTAAAGTTCTTCTTTTTTTTGTTGTTGATTAGGGACTAATCAAAAATGGGCAAACAATAGTCTTTTATTCCATGTCGGTGCTATAAACCAAAAAATTGTATACTATATCTCTTTACCAACCAATTGATTAATCCAAAATGTAGATACAAAATGGTCTTCTGCTCCATATTAGACCCGGGCGTATTTCTTCTACCTATTAATGCTAATTAACTCATCTTTATGTGTGTGAACCCGAACACGAGTATAAAATGGTCTTCTAATGTCTCATGAAGGTCACACATACATACTTGACCATTAATTTATAATTTTATCTATTTTTTATGGACGAATTCAAGTGTGGGTAAAAATGGTCTTACATCTCACATTAAGGGTCACACATACATACTTTTACATTAATTGATTATTTCACCTTTTCTTTATGCAGACGAATCTAATTGTGGGTAAAAATGGTCTTACATCTCACTTTAAGGGTCGTGCATACATACTTGCGCATTAATTTATTATTTTATCTTTTCTTTAAGTGGACGAATCCAAGTGTGGGTAAAAATGATCTTCCATCACACATTAAGGGTCGCACATACATACTTGCGTATTAATTTATTATTTTACCTTTTCTTTATGTGGACGAATCCAAGTGTGGTAAAAATGGTCTTCCATCTCACATTAAGGGTCGCACATACATACTTGCGTATTAATTTATTATTTTACCCTTTCTTTTAAGTGCACGAATCTAATTGTGGGTACATATGATCTTCTAACTCACATTAAGGGTCGCACATACATACTTGTATATTGATTTTATATCACTAATTTCTAGAGTTGGCCTAAACTCTAATGTTGTTACAGGAGACTATTAGGTGATACCCTTTCATGCGTAAGATTGCCCTTAATTCTTTGTCATCGTATTTAGAGTTTCCTTAAACTCTAACTTCGAGCCTATATAGTCACACGAGACTATTAGGTGATACTCTTTCATGCTTAGAATTTCCCTTAAGTTTTTGTCGTTACATCTAGAGTTTCTCTAAACTCTAAGCGATGAGTTCATACTTCATAGAAGATTTAAACTCTCATTGTTAACCTTGGTTTTCGTGTGTCTCAAGTATGAAATTTCTTTCCCAGTTTTAGCAATTTTTATGTTCCGAGTCAACAATCACAATAGTGCATATGTACATTTTGATAAGATAAAGTACATGCCAATCATATGATTAGAAGGTTGATGGGTGCCTAACACCTTCCCATCACGTCTAGAATCTCCTTACCCAGAATCTTTGATAGCAGACCATGAATATGTAAGTCATAGCTAGATTGTTATTCCTGAATGAATTCAAACTAGTTAGAAAGGGTTCTGACTCCTCTTAGTCAGGTAGCGACTTCGAAAATATTTAATACATGTGCATTGATATTCACGAACGAATTATCCTTTTTGCACACACTCCACTCTTGTCATCCCTCACTCTTCCACTTAGAAGAGACCGTTGAACCGGGCGGCTCGGGCTAACCCTCGTTCCCGCTCGTTCTCCCTTTGGTTTCTACAATCTCCACTTCTCCACCCCTTTACAACTTTCATAACTTACAAGGAATCAATATGGTTACTACAACTATAAATAGATCATATTTACATTCAGAAGTCTAGCCTTCACATAGTAATTCGACAACTTCACACTGCAAAACATCACACCCTGGTTTCTTAACTTTATGTGTGTCCCACTCTTAAGATCAAACCATCATCTCTACCTTTGTGACCGAACCAGGATCTGAACGACCATTTTTTCGTTTAGGATCGTCCTATACAATTTTGATCTCTCGAATTTAAGTACTTACATTATATTTTTTTTTACCCAAAAACAATCTGAAGAACAAAAAGCATGATGTTAAGAAAAATAAAAATAAACCATATCAAATGGATGATCAAACGAAATGTAAAGAAAAAGAATAAAAGTAAACCAAATCAACCAAAAAGCACAATTACAAAAATAAATTCAGTAAAACAGCAAAAACAAAACTAACCATAAATAAATCGCACAATATACATCATAGAAAATGGTAAATAAGGGAAAGTTATTAGAGTCCAAATTTGTTCACGCTCCTCTAACGAGTGTATATTTCACATATTCTTCTGATTGGTTGATTATATAACTGATGGTCCAATTACCCTTTATGTTTAGAATAACGACCCTCGTTACATAACTCCCTAAATTAAATTAAGGGTAGAGATTGAAATGTGAAATATACACTCGTTAAGAGTGTGCACGAATTCGCACTCAAGTTATTAATCGAGAAAGCAAATAGTGAAAAAAACCAAACAAATCATGAAAGTGAGTTGATCATCACGATTCAGTTGAAACAAAGAAAATCAAAACATAAAAATTAAACGGAAAAGCTGAACATACTTAGCGCCGAAACGATTTTAAAACGAAAACCTAAATTGTAGAGCACCAGCAAAAGCAAAGAACAAAAAGGATATGAAGAAATTGAGTTCGACTTGAAAAAGGAAAAATTTGAACCGATTGAAATCTTCTTGTTTAATATCATCATTATAAGGTGGACCAATTTTTGAAATTCGAAAAGATGACATAATATATCTCGCACGTATAATGGACCTAGGGACATAGTTTTGGTCCAAAATCATGAAAAATGACAAAGGTTAAAACCAGTTTTTTTAAATAGACATGCCAATGAACGGGTACTCAGAACTAAAATAATTACAAGTGGTAATTTATAGATTAGAATTCTTGGCGAAAACGTGTTGATGGCCAAAATTATCATCTAAAAACCTAAATGACATTCGTACATTGGTCCATTACTTTCATGTGAGACCCATCTTAGACGATTTTCATTGCTTTAAATTTGGCTTTCAGATGGCGGGTTGGTAGTCCGCTCGATTTCTCGGAGAGATTTACACGAGACAGTAAAATCAAAATCAAGCCCCGATAAATTAGCGCGTATATAAGCCGTTACGAGAAAAATTGCTAAAATCGTGTCTAAAGTTACGTCGTCTCAGAAACGCGACCGCCTTTCAATTTCCAAAAACCGACCTAATCTATTTAGGAAACAAGAGTTTCATATAATAGAAACTACTGTAAATTAAAACAAAAATATCCTGATTTAGATTCGTTACCTTCTTTCTAATATATCTTCTATATTCGGTATATATATACACAGGTCTTGGCAGAGATCTACATCTACACAGCAGTTTGTTTTCTAGAATCAGGGTTCGTTTATTGATATTTACAGAAAAAGAGAAATCATGGGAAGAAGGAAGATAGATATTGAGAGGATTGTTGATCCAAACAAGAGAATGGTAACTTTTTCTAAAAGAAGAACTGGAATCGTGAACAAAGCTACTCAGCTTCTTAAGTTTTGTACAGATATTGTATTGATTGTATTTTCTCCTGCTGGAAAGCCTTACACTTTCAGTAATTCTTCTTTAGGTGTTTGTGATATCGTTCATCGATTTATCGCCGATCAAACGAAAGACAATAAGAAAATTAAGAATTCTTCGTGTGTTCAACAATGCAGGAAGAAGAATGTTGTTGTTGGAAGTGATCGTGATAGTTTTTGGTGGGATAATATAGACATGGAAAAACTCGATTCCGTGGAAAAGTTAATGTCTGTCAGAAAATCTTTGGCAGTTTTGAAACAAAATTTGACTGCGAGAAAAGAGAAACTTGCATCATCGGCATTATCAGCAGAAGCAGCAGCATCGTCATCTCCCTCTTCAACTATACAAGACTCAATTGTAGAATATACTGCTGCGGAAGAAGCCGCAACAACTTTTGCTCCTACAACCACCAACAAGCACAATGCAGGTTGGAAAGGTCGTGATGAATTGGGTCTCAGTTTTGAGTCGCAGTTCGATGGAAAGGCTACTATGTTGAAGTTGGAGGATGAGGCTGGCGGCAGCGACGAGGAAGTGGAAGGCGGCCCTTCAACAGATTTGGCTTTGTAAATATCTCCAGATACTAATTTTTGATTTTAGAAGGTTTATTTGAATTTTACGATTTTAATATCATAATAAAATTTTGCTTTTTAATCTTTGTAAGATCGGGACAGTCTTTCATCTGTAAGTTCGCTTTTCTAATGAGAGCTAGGCTTCATCTGTATAGGCTGTCAGGGTATAAGGCAAGGCAGTAACGCGCTTCTGCATGAATGTGGCACTTATCATACTATCGTTTCATTGCCATAAAGTTTCTAAGCAAACATTGACAAGATTTACTCAGAACATGTAGTAAAATTGTTGCAAAATAGATGGTTTTTTTCATTGAAGTGTTAATAATGATGGTACAGACAGATGTGATCCGTTTTATACAAATATGTACATTCTAAATAAGAATAGCTAATCCTTCTTCTCTATGAGATATATCGAAGACATTCACCATCCATTGCTTCAATCACCCCATATTAGTTGATATGTGTTCCTGCTAGCAGGTCCACTGATCAGGTTGTTACTCTGCCTCTTCAGCATCTCCTCTTGTGCCTCAACATTACCATCCTTCAATTACGATTACGAAAGACAAGTTAGATTGATAGTTGCAATGAACTCAGATTACAAAAAGAGATAATTATGATCATCCAAACCCCTGTTATCATCATTTTCCAAAAGGTGTTCTTCAATACACATATACTGTTAACTCACATTTTTCATACTTAATATTCAAACATATGGCAGTAGATTCTTGATCGAAGAGAAGCATCAAGAAGAGAAAATAGGATGAGCACTCACAAGGAGAGAGTATGCACGAGCGAGGGACACAACTGTTGGGTACAAATCGAGAACACTGAGAGCAATCTCTTCAGTAACCTGAGGGACCTGCATCAGTGTAATAGAAGTCATTATAAGTCACTCTATGAACTAGAATTGTACAATTGTACCAAGACCAGAAAGACAAAATCAATAAAGTAAAAAACCATAGGCGGCGTATATAGACAGAATAACGAATCACACAGAAAAATTCAACTAAACAAAATAAAGATAAAAAAAGCTTAGTAATGAAGGGAGACCAGCCCATATCTCCCAAAAGCCACGACAGATAGGAAAGACCACACTGAGCCCTTCCCTTCATAGCCCAGGAATCCAGTCAATAAGCAGGCTTCAAGTCAGCAAGGGGAGGATGCTCCTGCATCATATTCCCCGCCTAAGAAGCCTCACTCGAGATTCGTTGCTCCGACACAACATAATGAAAGAATCAAAAAGCCATGACCAGATCAATCGCTTTATTCCAAAGTCCAGGGGTCCGGTTAGTCGAATACAGTTAACATCGTAAAGATGCTCCTGCATCACATCCTGGGGGAAGAAGAAAGATAAGATTTCTTCTGGTCCAGAATGTACATGTTCTAGAGTCTACACTTCTACATGTGTCAGTGAAAGGAGTAAAACCTGCATGAGTTGGATAGCGAATACGTCACTGACTGTTACTTTCTCGAGATCTTCACACTTCTTAATGAATTCATTATAAGGAAGGCAAGTTCCACTGTTTTCTATCATGTCATCGCAAACTTTCTCCATGTAATATTGAGCTATTGCTTGTGTAAGATAACCATATCTTCTTAGGGTGTCCCCCAAGCCAGTCGTTCGGTGAACATCAAAACCTTCCAGAATTTCCGTTGTGAAACAACTGCGAGCAATACAAGAACTCATTCATCAAAAAATTGTTGAAACAAAAAATTGCAACAGGATCCCATTTTGGTATGTTCAGTCAGAGAAAGCTGGTAACTCTTATAATTGAAGTTTAACAAATGTGATTATGCATAAAAGATTTGCCATAGACAGGTGAAGAGATCACGCCAATTTATATAACCAGTGAAACCAACGCGTGATAAACAAACTAATTAACAATCCCATATTGATGCAACTACCCTTAAAAAACCCCAAATCCATTGAAATGTACCAGTCCAATGTACAAGTCTGTAATTAAGACATGCTCTTTCAATCATGCTTGGTACCTTTAGCTTACATCACTAATGTCGAGAATTCCCTGTAACCTTTTTGAAGAGGGATCAAGATAGTTGTAAGAAATAGCATCTGGTTTGTGTTCTTTAAATAGAAAACGAAGACAGAATCAAGAAAGCCACCTCGACTGAGATGTATCTTTGTTTCCAAAACGATAACTAAGCTCTGGCCTACTAATTTTGGTAGCAATTGTAACTTAGCTCTATACCTTGACAATATTAAAACAAAAGAAAGATAACAGACAGGGGTCTACTTCTATGTGTTAATGATTCATGCTTTTGTATCACATGCATATTTAGAAACTACAATTACTTATACTTAATTCCACAGCACCGTAACATTCCGATAAACAAGAAAGCTTACAGTTCAATCAACACTCTGCCACTTGCAGTAGTCAGTCAAGATAGAGGGGAAAAGGGTAATACAACAATCAGTGGAACTATCTTACACCTTCCCTGAGCACATTATACTACTAATCAATCAAATTCGTCTATATAATAATCTACTGAACAGTCTCAATAAATAGAAACACAGTATATCAAAAGCCGCAAGCTGTAAACCGTACAAAAAATTGATAAACACTTACGCTGTTTTGATGGCTTCAGATGCTTCGATAAGATTTGGATCGCCTTCCACAAGATATATAAGTTTTTTAATTCCACATCTCTATAAAAAAAAACTTTTACATGTCAAATTAAAAAGTAATAACAATAGAACCAAACTTTGATAATGCAAAAATAGAGAGCTAACTATATATGGATTGAAATATGAACAATAGTTACACTCTTAAACAACACAGGTCACCTCAGTCATTCTGACATTAGAAATAAAGAGCTCAAAGATATGCAACAGCCAACAGGAGAAAGGTTTGTCGTCAGTTGGGTGATAATCATAATTATCATATCTTAGGGCCTCATACAGCATGGTTCAAAATTCTTTATTTGTTGAAACTCATAAGCTAACAGATACAAATAAGAACTCAAGCCTGCTATTTTTTAAACTCCGCTCCCACAAACAAAATATAATTACAAATACAAATATAATTTATTTGTTGACCAATGGCTAACTTCAGAGAGTAGAAAATTGAACGAACTTTCTCATATAACCGAACTTATCAAACTTTAAGCAACTAGTCTAACACCATGAAGGTTGTAAAGCTACATTTTAGTTGTTTTATTAATTGAAAGATGTTCAGTTTAGTTGTAACTCAGCAATCAATATGTGACTGGCTATCAAAAATTTGTACCATCCGATTTCCAGTACCATAATTCTTATAATAGCTGCAGTTATTTGTTGTCTTCAATATGTAAAAAATCTACAATGTTTATCACTGTATCTGCAAAATATGTAAGGTTATGCAGGACTTCTGTTAACTACAGCTGCAGTTCTACTATTGTCTTCGTCTATATTGCAGGATGTAATGGACATTTGAAGTATCACACTGACATGAATAATGCGCTAGGCTAAGAAACCACTTTGGAAATTTTCCCAAAATACAAACTAATACTCTGGAAAACGTCATTTTTCTTCTTCTTTTTTGATAATAATGAATAAGATTGACTTTCAAAAGACCAAAACAAAGTACTTGTAATCATCACTGAAGGTATTCCAAAATGTACTACGACCATCAGCAGCAACACGTAAATACCGACTCCACAAAAGAAAAAGGCACCCATTATTCAAGTAAGGATTAATACCAGAAGCCTCAGTTTCTGATCTTTATAACGACTGTCTCTGATTGACATGCGTAAATCATCAACTTCCTTCCTCTCAACGATAAAGTCAAGGACAAATTCATTTTCAAGGTGCTTATTCCGAGCTATCCATATTGCATCACCAACAGGTAAGCGTCTAACCTGAAGTAGTATCATACACGAAAACATCATCAGCGACAACCGAAGCAAATTGTCCAATGTAGTAGATACCAACTACAGAAAGTGAACAAACATTTTTACATATTGGCGTACAACAAAATAGTCGGACAGATAAACACTATAAAGAATGGTAAATTCCCTCGTGAAAAACTTAAAAAGACTGACAATGACAAGAAAAAAATATCCAAAAGGTGACAGAAGCAAAAATGCAAAATGAATTTAGGTCAAGCTGCACCATACTAATAATGAAGACCCATAACTTACTAGTGGCAGATGCGGCATTCTTATTGATATTCAGGTGGACAAGCACGGTTTTAATGAAGTATTCGAACAGTTTGATCCAATAAATTTTCTTTGAATATCATAAAACAGATATCATTAGAGTAACTCAATACACTTGTGAATGCTGATGACTATTGACTAAATTATGCTCTTGAATGAATAAAAGATATCTGGGTGTGTGCGTTTGTGCTTGCTCTATATTTGCTTAAAAATGTGTATCTCCATTCCACGTAACATACCAAGTATCAGCTGGTTAAGTTTTGTTAACATATTCTAGTCCACTTATCCTAAACTATGCAAGTATGCACACGCCTCCGAGTCCTTGTGATAACGGACATACATATGTTTTACTTAGATTAATATCCAATTCACCACATGCACACTGTCCCAAATTAATCTACCAAATCCATGTACATATTCTTTACTTTTCATCTAGCTAGCAAAGCAAGTACGAAAACTCATTAGACATTTAAGAAAGTTCAAACTGACAGAAGGTTTTTAAATATTAACATCTGTATAAGAAACTTTCAGTCAACCTGAGCCTGAAGTTTATCGTGACTAACCACTACTTTAATTTTGAACTCAGAGCCTATATTCTGAATAATCTTTTTCGACCTAGCCCTGCAAATCACGGTAAGAGGAAAAGAGTCATATATATACATGCAAATTTAACTCATATACACTGTAATTGCAACAGACAAAGTGTGCAGAATAAACACTATCAAACTGACCCATTTTTACTCTTAGCAAAATGCTCTCGATCATCCAATATCAAGATCACATTATAAACATCCTTAAATCTCTCCCCAAATTTTAGAGGAGGCATCATTAGAGCATTCATATTAGCATCACGACCACCAAAACTGAATGGTTTCTGCAATTAAACAAATTAGTATCTTTAGGGAGAAATCAGTCAACAATAAGTCATATGGAAACAAGTACATATCTAATTGACTGATCTCAACATGTATATTACTCCTTTACACATACAGAAGATGAGCAAGCTTGTAAGGCTAATCTACTCGGTGCTGAATCAACGCGGCATGAATAATCTGGAACACGTGCTACACCTGCACAAGAATATCTCGTTTGATTATTTCCACCTAGGCAGGATTCTAACTGACCGTAAAGTGGCAGCTACAGCCATATGAATCTTTTAGCAGATAAGTGTTTTTTAACTTCATTAGAACTATGACTGAAACATACCCATATCTTCAACAATGCAGGTGCTGGAGGATGGACGGGAAACCTTTCCCATGGTCTGCCTACACTCTGAGAGCAACTCATCCAATCTGCCATTCTACAAAATGAAAGATAAGGAATCAAAACGTTTACAAGGTATTCAGGTAACAACTTGAGCACTCAGACAAACACTGAAGTTAAGTACAAAACATAGGTATTTGTCTACAAGAAGAAAATGACATTTAGCATAGGTTTAAAAGAATATTAGAACATGGATAAGAAAAAGACACAAACAAAACGTCTTAGGCAGTCGAAACAGATGATCCAGCAAATCCAGCATCCAAAATTCCAAATCCTACATAGATGACCAAAATAAAGTTTACCAATTGATTTCTTAGAAAAAAGTTTACCTTCTTGAAAACTTCGTCTATGCCAATTGATTTCTCTTGACTGCTTGAATCCCATTTAACTGCTTCATCAGACAATTTACTATGCCCAATTTCTAAATCCGATGCATCTGGGACATTTTTGCGAGATTCTATTTTGGATGTGCCCAAATCATTGCAATCAACCGAACATCTAGACAAAGGGATGGTTTTTGATAGGCACTCACGGGAAGCTTCCACACCTTCCTGGGTTAACATGTACCTAGACAGAAGGGAAAGTAAAGAGCATTTAGGGAAAGCAAAAAAACAACCAGAGGTTGCTCATTTTACTTTCGATCTTGTATACTGCAGATAAATAGATTGAAGTTTCTTCTTATATGTTGAATCTATCAGCCATAACCAATCTTAACAAATTTCAAACCTTCATATGAACACCAAGGATCATGCCATTTCAAGTTTCCGAAACTCTTAAGACGTAAATTGGAATTGTGGATTAATAGAAGTCTGAGACCCGCAAAATGTCAAAAACGAGAGATAACTGAAATTGCAGACTCAGTTTCAGAGTAATAAGTATTGTAATTCATTTTAATGAAAGTTTAGTAAATTCCTCCAGACAAGATAGAAAGACAATTCGGAACTCTAGCAAACATGTACAAGTACAGATCAGATTGAAAACAAACTCTGCCGATAACAAGTAAGAAAAAGGCAAAGGTGAGACTTCATACTTCGCTGGATTACTCGACTTGACAATTAATCCTCTTTTTATCAAGCCCCCCATGGCGCTCCATCCAGTATACCACTCATTACCTGAATTTCCACCTTGAATAGGTTTGCCTTTTCCCCTCTCTGGCCTACAAGTCAAGTAAACCATTTATTTCCAACCAAACCTAATTCAAGTTTCAAACAACAAACAGATAACACCAATACGTTACTACATACATAGTCGGCGTCCTTGACAGTCCACTGGCCTCAGCGGCATCAATAAGTTCTTGTTTCTTCATGAATTGAGTACCTGTTCCATCTGAAGTTCCTCTGACACATACGAAAAATCATTCAAGGGAACCATTGTAACACAAGTTTACAACAGAACAAACAACCAAATAAACATAAGAATATCAAATAAAATGAGACCTTTGGTACTTACTTATAAAGGGTAATCAATAGTGCATAAGCCACGGAATTCTTTAGCGGTAAATAACGCCTTTTTCCTTTACTTGTCTTTCCTAAAGTTTTACACACAAACCATGAACACATTTTAAACAAAGCCCAGCACTTGGAAACACTAATGCCATGAGTAGAGAAACAAAAAATGTATAGTAATTAATCAAAAAAATATACCTTTCTGGGGGGAACGCTCTTCAGGCTCAACAGACACCGAATCCGTCTTGAAAAAATCTTGACAGAGTTTCAACATCCAGTGCCCCACACCCCTAAAATTACAATGCAACACAATTACATTATACCAGTAAATCAAGAATGAAAAAGAAACTAATCTGTAAAAAAACACTGTGAATGTAGTTTATCTTTTTGAATTCCGATAGGGTTTTGACAGGAGTTTTGGTGTCGCAAAGATTTTTGTATGCTTTGTAAATTGTAGAATCGATATTATCAGAGATCCCTTTAGGTGTTTCCGCCATTTCTTGCCTCTTCTTTTCAATGAATAGCACAAGTTGTTCGTTTTCAGAACAAAGAATCTGTTTTTCAACCCAGTGATCCATCACCGGTAAAACCCTAAAAGAAGTGCAGTCAAGAGTGAGAGAAGAGAGTGGTTACTGGTTCAATCAATATGGAAGAGAAGAGAAGAGAAGAGAAGAGAAGCGAAGATAGGAGAGAGATTGTGAGAGAGATAAAGAGTAATTTGAATTTTGAACCAACAGTCGCTTTTCGCCTGAAATCGGACCCCCCCACCACACACACACCATTGGTTTCCCCCATTAGGTGTCAAATTTTCATCCATTGATCTCCTGGATTGATCAGCAGGGGCCTTTTTGTGTGTTATTAGGTTACAACCACCACTGTATTTTGGTATATTTGGCAAGTCTCATATATTTCAAGATTTGACTAAATCTTGGATATTTGTTAGTTTTGGTATATTTATTATGAGGATAATTAGTTTTTTTATTAGACTTATCTTGTTTAATGAGAATTATATATTCTTTAGGAATGTTCTAGATGTCTAGGTTTAATCTTTGGAGCTATAAATAGCCATTTCCTTTATCTTTGTATTTAGCTTGGATTAGCTCGTTTAATGAAACTATTATTTGGTTTATAACCTGTTATGTCTCTTTGAGAGTTTGATCATTGTTGATCGTTTATCGTCGCTTTGCTCCTGGATTGGAGTTGCTTATCTTCTTTTGGGTCCTATTACCGGAGTGGATTCTCCGCTTGTCGATTGTTTTTCTAAATCGTTTCCGCTGTGCTATATCATTATGAGACCCATAGCAAATATACCCTTTTGAACTTTACAAATACCCCTAAACATAATACATTACTAAAATACCCTCTTTTGTGTAATGTATATACAAAATCATTACCACTAACCACTATTCAACAAAAAAAAAACAAACAAAATAAGAAAACCTCTACTGTCCTCCGTCACCACTGTCCACCACCACCAACGATCACCACAACCACCACCGCTAACCACCACCACTGTCCACGACCGCCAACTGCCACCATCGCCCACGACGACGACCACCGCCGCCAACCACCACCACCTCCAACCGCCACCACTGTCCACCACCACCACCGCCAACCAGCACCACTGTCCACCACCTTCGCCGCCCACCACAACCACCACCACTGCCGCCGCCAACCACCACCGCCAACTACCACCACCGACAACCAGCACCACTATACACCACCGACAACCACCACCACCACTTTCATCCATGGCCACCAATCACCACCAGCAACCACCAACTCCACCGCCATCATCTAGAGGCAACTTGCTGAAAGTTGTCTCCAAATCTGGAGGCAACTTGCTGAAGTTGTCTTCAATAATGGAGGCAACTATCTCAAGTTGTCTCCACATATGGAAGCAACAGGACAAGTTGTCTCCAACTTATGAAAAGTATACACAAAAAATGAACCCGGCGTGAGTCGAACACGCATCATCTGACGTGGAGTCAGTTGTGCTACCGTTGCACCACAGGTTTGTTAATGCAAAATGACATACAAAACCACATCCAAATAGATATACTACAACTACTAATGTATAAAACTACATAGATGTTCATGGTATGTAACATATACATACCTAGTAGTTTGCGCGCATCCAACACAAGTTCATATTGTCTCTCGCAATTACCCCCACCACAACTCAAACCACCACCAGACAACACCATATCCTCCATCTCTGTTACTGCAACTCATATTGAGTTCCTGCTGAACTTCCCAAGCATTTATTTATCCTCTTGACTTTAAAGCATGAGCATCAGCAGCACAACCATCATCAGCAACTCAACACAACAGCTACTCTAAGATATATTTATAAGATAATTTCATATGAATGAATGGGCCCAAAAACATAACCAAGTTGCCTCCAAACTGGAATCAACTAGCTCAAGTTTCCTCCAATCTGGAATCAACTAGCTCAAGTTTCCTTCAAAAGTGAAAGAAACTTTCTCAAGTTGTCTCCAAAAAAAGGGAGCAACTAGCTCAAGTTGTCTCCAATTGCAGAAGCAACTTGGTCAAGTTGTACCTTATAAAGAAAATACTTTACAAAGAAAAAGAGGATCCATACCTCAACAAACTGGCATAAAAACTCAATGCTTCAATATACCTTACAATTAAATAGACTCACCAAATTCAAGTAGGAATCCTTAACTGTAACAACATTTTTCTGTAAAAATATTGACTAAAGATAGACCTTAGATCTTCGGAACATCCGAGCAACAAGATGAATGGTACCAATACTCCTGCACACCTTTCATGAGACAGCAAAATGTATTAAAATACTCATAATTATCAAATGTTTATACCGAATATATCAACAATCCAGTCATATATACTATTTGCATATTGAATATGAAAACGATAGACCTAATTCCAATGTAGACAATAAGGATTTTCCTACTAATCTGCGGGACATCCATTTTAACTGCCAATATTTCGACTGTACTTATTCATTTTCTAATGCACCACGATTTTCATAGAAACATGTTACACTAAAGTAACCACAACAATAAAAGGCTCTAATTGCAACAGGAGCCATGTTCAATCCTTATGCCCAATCAAAGCTTAAATCAATAAAACCAACATAGCAATCAATGGTTTATCATAAAATAGACTCAAGTTTTCTTATGCATTAAGGAATGAGAGGAAGATAACATCATAATAATACATTGAAACATGAAAGACTCCAATAAATATGGTACATGTACGTAGGCTTAACAAGGAATGTCATACTACTATACGTTTAAATCTCTTATTTCATGACGGCGTATCAATTACTGGGGACAGTTGTGCTCTTCTTCCGCCACCACTAGCCTACCATATCCCCCACCCATTCTAACTTTTTCCGTAACCACCCACTAGTATCACATGCAATATATATCATTTTAACAAACTTAAGTATAAATTTGTACACAGTAACAAGCAGAATTACTTCATGCAATATATATCATTTTACCAGCACTGGTAAGACTTCATGAAAGACTTCTTAAATAAATTCAATTTTTATATTACATATCCAACAAAAGTGCTTTCATAAATAACTTCTTATCTAGATGAAGGAACTACAAAAATGTCAACATCTACGGAATATCTAGATCATGCTTAATTTTGAATCCGATTTAATTTCTTACTATTAGTCCACAAATCAAGTCACTTTTCATATGAGCAGGCAAATTAAGGTTTCTAAAGTTAACATATAAATGAGTAAAATACTAAATTCAATCAAGCATTTTTTTAAAGTAATTAAAAACCCCTAATCTGAAATATGAAAACAAAAACAGAAATACCTCCTCCACTGTCGCTGCCACCACCACCGCCGCATCATTGTTCTTACTCCTTGAGCTTCTAATAGTACCCCAAGGAATTTATTTGAGAAACCCTAAATTACTTTTGTGTTTGATTCGATATTTCCACATAGTTTCAAATAATCCTTCTCCACTATCACCACTGCCACCACCTATTTCAATATCAATTTCTTCTAAAAGCACCGTAATAATGTTTGTCACTTTTTTAGATCGAGCAATCAAATTGACAAGACTGTATGTTCAAAGTATCCAACAAAAATCAAAATCACAACTAGTTACCACACTACCATCAGTAACTCGAACCCCTAACCCTAGATTTATCAATTCAACCATTGTTACCACCACTGCCACCACCAAAAATTAAAATAGAGAAATAGAATGCATAATTGAAAACATTAATCTCTCTCAAACTCCAAAATCTTAGTCAAATATTCATTATAATCAAAGAAGAGAAACTTTTCCGACGGGGAAGAATATGATGGTAGTAATAGAGTTTTATTGGATCTGAAACATAACAAAATATGATCGTATCGAAGAAGATGGTGTTGGTTTTGGTGGTAGTGGTGGCGATGGTGGCGGTAGATTCGGTGGTGGTATATAGTTATGGTGGTGGTGGTAGCAGAAGTGGTCGAAAGAAGGAGAGGAGAAAGAAAAATGAAAATGAAATAAACAATCTCAGATCCAGCTTATCATTTGGGAGGGTGAATTTGGAATTAATAATTCCTTTGAGGAGGTGAGGGGTATTATTATAAGTGCTAAGGGTAATTGTGGAGGCTTCTTAAAATTAGGGGTATATATAATATTCCCACTTTTATTATAGCGTGTTTGGATACCGAAATATGTATTATTTTGCTTCACAAACTCGTTCGTATCTAAACGTCACTGTGAAATCGTATACCCAAACTAACTTCTGATTTTTCTGCTTTTAAAAGTCAAACAATTTCTGGAAAAACATCCAAATAGGCTATTAGGTGAATCACTATAGTGCGGATTTTTCTTGACTTTGGTCAGGGCCATAAAAGTATCCAGTGCCGGGCCTGAGGGGGTCCAAGAGGTGCGATGCACATGGCCCATATCAAGACAAGGCCTTTTGTCAAGTGCATAAATTAAGCCCAGTTATCTCACTTATGTAAATTAGGCAACGTCTTCTTTTTATTCTTTTTTTCTTCCTCTATTCAGTCGATCTGTTGGTGGAAAACCTAACCAACCCAGCCAACCCCACTTTTTTCTCAAACAAAACCTAACCAATCCAACCCCATTCTTAATCTTATGTTCGGATAACAGATCGGCCGATAACCAACTTACATATGCTGACCAACTTCTTTATCACATTCCATCAATTAATAGTTGATACTTATAATGAATTCTGACTTCTATTGCTATTGTACTTCCACTCTAAACTGAACTTTTAGTTTTTTCTTCATTGTCATTGTCATCTACTTCAAAATGGGTGACAAGGTCCATATCTGGTATATTCACTTAACAAAATTTTTACCTTTTAATTTTGTATCTTGCTTAATTATTTGACATCCTATTCCTTTTGCTTTTACGTTGCTTGATACCAATTCCTTTGGAACGTCAAACATAAGTCTCCTATCAAAGATGAAAGACGGTGTGTAGCTATGAAAAGGGTTATAGTGGTAGAGTAACGGGACATCGGAACTGGTTCCATAAGATGTTTATCTGGAACATGCTTATGTAATTAGAAAATATTTTGGAGCTCTAACATATCTTACCTCTTTGCAATTTTACACCAGAAAAGAGTGACAAAACTTGAAATATGTGGGGTTCGTTTTGTTTCTCCAAGTGGTTTTGAACAAATACTTAGTATAGTTCCTAAAGCTTTATACTTTTCTAGATGAAAGGTAACTCAGCTTTTCTATACTCGAAAAACTATTATGTTATAACCTTGTGATGATTTACTAAAAAATAAGAAAGCAGGCTATCGGACAAGATACTAATGATTGGTGTGTGAATGTAGAAGTCGGTATGTGCGAAGAGCTGAAGGAAATTTTGTATGTCTTGAAGTTAAAGATCTAAGTGTCGCTTTTTCGTATCTAAAAGTCATTGTGAAATTGTATACCCAAACTAACTTATGATTTTTCTGCTTTTAGAAGTCAAAAAACTTCAAGAGCGACATCCAAATACGTTATTAGGTGAATCACTATGGTGCGGCTTTTTCTTAACTTTGGTTAGGTCCATAAAAGTATCCAGATCCAGGCCTGAGGGGCGCAGGAGGTGTGACGCACATGGACCATCTCAGGACAAGGCCTTTTGTCAAGCGCAGAAATTAAGCTCAATTATCTCACTTATGTAAATTAGGCCATGTCTTCTTTTTATTTTTATTTCTTCCTCTATTCAGTCAATATGTTGGTAAAAAAATTTCTTAAAATTCCCCGAATTTTTCTCAAACAAAACCTAACCAACCTAACCCCAACCCCACTTTTAATCTTTTGTTCGGATAACCGATAAGACTAATCGATCACTTTTATTCAGTGATGTAAGCTAACAATTAATACTCTCCTCCTCCTCTTTCAAAAATTCAAGGTAATCTATTTTTTTTAATGAAAATGTAAGACTAGTAATGGAATTTTAATTTTGTTATTAATTATAATCTAATTTTTCTTTGATGATCTTTTGAATGGTATATATACATGTTTGATGTTAATCTTCTTAACTCTTCCATTTGTATTTTAGTTTTTCTAATAACTTTAGTCTTTATATGTCTTTCAGGTACAAAAATATTGGTTATTAACTAACTCAAAGCAAGAAGAACTTGAGTCATTTACAAGGATGCATACAATAAATACTAGACAAACAAGTCGACAATCTTTTAATCGTCTTAGTCTCATTTTTATCATTATTATTCGAAATTGTCGGGGTAAAAGACATTTTGACCATAAAAGGCCATGTGATTAAGTTCGCAAGGCCCCTAATACGCACATGATCTGCTTTGAAAGTATCATCCATGATGATATATTGCATTTTTCGAGTTTTGGCTTATATTGACGGATATAGAGTTTCCGTCAAAAAAAAATTGTATATATGTTGTTCAAAAAAATATTAGTTGGATATTTTTAATGGTTTGTTATTATATAAAGAATATAATTAAAATAAAAGTCACGGGATATAATAGTGAAAAAATAGGGGAAAAGACAACGATTGTTGGAAGAGAATAATTATATTAACTAGTAGAAAAACAGAAATTAAATGATAAGTGAAGACCGAAACTAAAACCACACTAAAACTGAATTTCGTAGAGTTCACTCTTTTACAGGTCGTCTATTTGTTGGCTAGTTGATGGACTGATGTATTTCTTTCACTAGCTAAGCCAAAGCTTTTGGCTACATCATAGCCTTGAAATGTGTCAAGGTGCTGTCCTTGGATATAATGTAGTTAAATCCAAGCAAAACAATCCACCATAGTGCTTGGTCTTAGGATAAAATGCTAGAAAACACGCTCAATCTCCCACTTACTCGTCAACGAGTCGTTTATAGGACATAATGAGTGTTTTAGTCTCAAATTGGGCATTCAACACGAACGGTGGTGCTACACCAGGTGATACAGGTATGAAAAAATGTTCATTAAGCTTAGTCATTATATTTCGAGAACTAATTATCAAGATAAACTTGACTCGAAATTCTTGTCTATGTATAATAGTCTAATTAGTTATGCGCCATCGTCTCAAATGATTAAAAAAAAGTGAATATAACTTGAGAAATAGGTGGTTCAGTCTTCACTTACCTTTTTTTGATGAAGTTCTCTAAAAGATTCGGTTGATTTTTTCCTTCAAACGGTAGATTGCAATGATGACTGTCGTGATCCTTTGTTTCTCCACTATATTTTTTTATCCTAGTATAAGACTTAACTAATTGTAGACTAGAAATCAAGATATAGTATTGACAACTAAATTTTAGAACAAGCTTGAGATAACAACACTTGTGAGTTCGACCGAGCAATGCTCTAACATTAATCACTTGACACTAATCCTATAGTCAATCGGTCTTGTACCGTAACTATTATCAAGTGAATATCAAGTTGTTGTATTGTATCTACTTTTTCCATTGACGATCACACTTGGTATCGGACTTATAGGTTAAAATAAAAAACGGGGTGTATTTGGGTACCCTAGTAATTTCAGTTCCCTTCATTATTAACTTCTTGTTTATTACATAGTTTTTCTCTTCTGCAATATGGCAACTCAAAAAATTTGAAGATCGATCTATATAGATTCGTTCTTGTTTATTCCATAATTCTTCTTTTCTGCACTAAGACCACTCAAGAACTTTGAAGATCGATCTATATAGATTCAAGGGATTCAAAATTTGTGGATAAAACTGCTGATTAAGTCAATGTTAACAAACTCCGATTTGTGCGGATATCAATAGTGAAATCAAGTTGTTTTGCAGATGTTATATTGAAGGTTTCGAAGATTGAATACTTTTGATGATCATAGATTTAAGAATCTTGGTTTGATTATCTGCTACTTAATTGATTGGAACAACAAGGAGTTCTTTTTTCAAAAACGCGCGTAACAACCTTGTGGATCACAAATAGTCTACTTTCGCAAACATGAGCCATTATATAATCAAGTAGTTTATGTCGATAAAGATAAAACATGATTATCTGATTCAAGGAGTTTAAGATCTGAATGTAACTTGTGGATTCAAATGGTTCAAATATTAAACAGAAGAACCTTGACTGGAAATATTTATCACCCTTTTTTTGTCATCATACTGAGTTGGAATTATACAATTTTAGTTTATTGTTTGATTGAAGTCCTAAAGGAAATCTTAGTTATTTATAAAACAAAAAGAAGATTCGGTCGTTTGGTTGGAGATCGTGGAGTGATAGTTTTTCCGGCGGATGGTGGAGCAACTCTTGAAGGTAATCACCTCCAAATAAAGGATTTGTGCGTGTACACCAGATTGGTTGTAGGCCCAGAGATACTGAGAAAAGAAAGTAACTAGGTGTAACGACCCGAGTTCCAGACCAGGATCAAACCCGTAGGGAGATCCGAATTCGAAGCGTTACGGGTTGGAAAGAGACTTAAAATTATATTTTTATGCTAAACATAATTAAATCTTTATATACATGAGTTGCTTCATATGAATTTACTAAACATCTTTAACAACATTTCAATTAAGATTTACATTTCAAGCAATACAATATAATCACTAAGCTACTCATTCTTAGATTTCGCTGCGCCACTCTGATAAATCTGCAAGGATGTCAATCGGGGTGAGATGACAGCTCAATAGAATGCATTCCCAATTCTCCAAAGATGCGGAAACATAATCATTTTATCAAGAAAAAACATATACCAAGAAACACATTACGACTTCAGCAAATCAATGTTATATTCGACAATCACATTACCAATAATGTTTCTAATAAATTATCTTATCTAGATTCCAATCATGTTATCTACCAATAATAAAAGGCCGATCATCAATCAGATGCGTCAAATTAAATAGACAAGTTTCAGAACCCTAATGATATAAGAATTAAACACAAAGAGAAAAGGAATTAAACATTTTACCTCACAATTGCTACAAACTCCTCTTGATTTTTCTTTATCACATTTCTCTAAAAATCTCTAGCTCCATCTTTTTCTTCTTCTCCTAGCCTTATGTTTTCCAACTTATAAAATTTCTTTTCTAAATTATTTTATTTATCTTTTCATTTTCCCTTAATTTTATTTATTATTGATTATTCTATTTCCACCCTAACTTGTAGCCTTTCTAGTTCAATCCACCCACCTAGGCTAAGGCTAAAGAACAACAACCTAACCCACGAGGTTAAATAATCCGGGTATAACCTGGCCCGAAATAGTAGCTAAAAATACAGGGTATTACATTCTACTACCCTTAAAAGAATTTTCGCCCAGAAATTTAGAAAATACGTATAACATAAAAATTCACATAATATAAAATATTATAGTGAACAACACGACATTTTAATCCAGCGGCAAGTAACAATTCTCATGAGTTTCACAAAGTCAACAACTATATATGATGAAGTAACAAATACAACACTCGAATCAGATAACCATGTATAACAACATGCGAAGCAATTTATTTACGGTCTCATTCAAGATCTAAAGCCTAGAGCTCTGATACCAACTTGTAAAACCCCGAGTTCCAGACCAGGATCAAACCCGTATGGAGATCCGAACTCGAAGTATTACGGGTCGGAAAGAGACTTAAAAATTTATTTTATGCTAAACATAATTAAATCTTTATATACATGAGTTGCTTCATATGAATTTACTAAACATCTTTAACAACATTTCAGTTTTTATATTTCAAGCAATACAATATAATCACTAAGCTACTCATTCTTAGCTTTCGCTGCGCCACTCCCATGAATCTGCAAAGATGTCAATTGGGGTGAGATGAAAGCTCAATAGAATGCATTCCCAATTCTCCAAAGATATGCAAACATAATCATTTTATCAAGAAAAAACATATACCAAGAAACACATTACGACTTCAGCGAATCAATGTTATATTCGACAATCACGTTACCAATAATGTTTCTAATAAATTACCTTATTTAGATTCCAATCATATTATCTACCAATAATAAAAGGCCAATCATCAATAAGATGCGTCAATTTTTTTAATTTTTTTGATAAAAAGAGAGATTATATTAATTAAGCAATATAATACAAAAGATCTACAATTTCACTTTTTCTAAACACATTAGATAGACAAATTAAATAGACAAGTTTCAGAACCATAATGATATAAGAATAAACAAATTTGAAAAAAGTATAACAAAGAAACACAAAGAGAAAAGGAATTAAACATTCTACCTCTCAATTGCTACAAACTCCTCTTGATTTTTCTATATCATTCTTCTCTAAAAATCTCTAGCTCCATCTTTTTCTTCTTCTCCTATCCTTATGTTTTCCAACTTATAAAATTTCTTTTCTAAACTATTTTATTTATCTTTTCATTTTCCCTTTATTTTATTTATTATTGATTATTCTATTTCCACCTAACTTGTAGCGTTTTTAGTTCAATCCACCCACCTAGGCTAAGGCTAACGAACAACAACCTAAGCCATGAGGTTAACTAATCTGGATATAACACGACCCGAAATAGTAACTAAAAAAAACAGGGTATTACACTAGGGGTTAGATTATTTTATCTAAACTACACTAGACCGAAGTTGCATATTAGGGTAGAGTGTAGCAGATTAAATATTCTGAGAGAATGAAAACTCGACTAGGTCCCAGAGTTATTCTGCTAAACAGTTTTCCTTAACAAAATCTTGTGTGTTTGTGTTGTTTAGTATATATTTTCGCATTATATTGTTTATCTTTATAATTAACGGAAAAACACTCATATGTTAATTGTTCTTTATTGATTGTTTGGTTTGTTCATTCTCGAACAAAAATTATATCCAATCGAAAAAAACTGGTAGTGTATTTGATACTCTCATTTTAGTGGAGTCATGCAGTTATTCAGATATCTTAGTGGTACTTATAATTTATGTTTGTTGTACTTTAATGAATCCAAACGTAATCTAATTTGAAATGGAAACCTTACATGGATACCATTTCAATGCACACAAACGTCAATTATAGACTAACATTTGTTCACTTATGAAAATATAATTATATCTTATCAGTCAGTAAATCAAACAATCTTTGCTAACTCTGCAATTATTAATTTGGTTCAGAAAATTTTCTGAGTATCTAGAAATTCAACAATTAAGTCGTTTATACATTAATTTGTTAAGGTATGTAATAACCATATTCAAGAATTCTACGGACTTCGTTCAACTAAAAACTCGCCAACGGTATCATATGAAAAAAAAAATGCTCGTTTTTCAAACTAAAAAAGCTTCATCAAAGATGGTCGAATGAAGCATATTACTCCAAAGGGTTTCAACCCACACAATCCATATAATTTTGATAGGATTGAAGTTCAACAAACGCTTTCAAGTAACAATTTAGCAGATTTCTCCGCGAAAGCTTTACTAATATTAACATTCAAGAAATTAATTGGTTATAAAACTGGAACACATATAACTAATTAAAGATATGTAAACCATAGATTTTGTTGAAACACCATCAGGGAAACATCATTATAAAAGGTATTTTTATCGAACCTATCACGTTATACTTTTCTCCTAGATTCGTCAAAGTTTGATCTCACCGAGTTTCACTTGTCATTATTTTTACTAGGTATGCAACATATTTGTGTACAACCATGTTTTGGTTTTTATAAATTTCAGGTTTTACTTTGTTGAGTTTTCCTGACATATTGTGAAGCCTTAACATATAAACTTTCTAGGGATCTAGGGTGAATGTGATGTAGAAACACAGATTAGCTAAGAAATACTCGAGTCCAACCTACAAATAAAGTTTTTTTTTTTTTTTTTTTGTATTAAGAAAAAAGAAAATACAGCAGAATGATCTATAAATCAAGATTTGATTCTCTGGTATTCTACCCATCAACAATATAATGTTTTTCTCCTTCTCCCAAATTTTCGTGTTCTATTTATTATTCGTAACAAAACGTTGATGTATATTCTTTATGATTTTTGTTAGAGGGAGAGTAAAAGTGGATCTGAGGAGAGAAAAAATCGTATTCAACTAGGTAATTAGGACCGGTTCGAACTATTCTTATGAGTCTGACAAAATTAACCTTACAAACACACACGGAATCTTTGCACACTTAAGAAAAACCATTTGACCTAATGTTGGAGCCCTCTTATCTTAAGACTGCTACTATCGCCAATTCGCCATTACCGCCTCATTTTAATAATCAAACGACTCATCAGATGTATCATAATGCAATCAATCGATGATACTTATTAATATATATAGAACCAATTGCACAAGCTCTCTTCGTAATTAATTTCATGAATATATAAGTATTCTAATAGAAAAATCCATTTTATGCCGGTTAGGATTCTTGATTCAATATAGAATCTAAGATTTATACCATCGGTTTGTCATCAGAAATCATCATTTTTGTTTGATGTTATGTTTTCATTGCGTCATAAAGCTTCCGAAGATATTCAAATCATTCTTTTCTATCATTTTAATTACCCTTCAATGGTATTTAGAAGAATCTTTCAAACGATACAAAAATCAATTGAAGGATTTTTTTAATGAGCTTAAAATGGAAAGACAGAGGATCATCAATAAAGAGATCACAATCTCCTGATAAATTGATAAACAACTTGAAAAGAATAAAATACAAATTTTGAACCTGATTTCAAATCTTTCTGTATAATGATAATTAAACTTGCACTCTTAATAAGATCCACCATAATAATGTTGTCTTAAACTTGCACTTGATCCAACCGAACATTTTTAGACTTAATGGTTATGTTTTTTTCTAGCCCAAATTCTTAAGGTTATAAAGACTTTGCTATAGAAATCGTGTGATATTTCTCCACTACCGGTGTTTGGTTGTGGCAGTGGTAATAGCATGATCACATAGTGGTGGTGATGAAATAAGAACCACACGTTTACAAAAAGAAAAAAAATAGTTTTAGGAGCGTGCCAGGAGTTTGTATTTGACTGAGGTTAATATTGTCTAACTCAGGAAAATATTTTGAATCGGTACTAATTACTGAGCCGGATATGGTTTTTTCTCTCCTCGAATCCACTTTTGCTCTTCCTCTAACAAAAATCTTCTTAACTTTTTTTTAATAGACTAATATGTTTGTCACAAAACCGGTCTCGCATATGCAGCCGTGTGAGTATCAAAACTAGAAGTCATATACCATGTGATGATAGACTTAAAACCCACTGTTGAGTTTTCAAATAATTTAATTTTTTTTTGTGTGTGGAATAGGTCACTTGTAGCGCCCCTAAAGCTAGCGGCTGACTCCAAGAGATCAACTAAATAAAGAGGCACTAAGAATCTAAATCATTCACTTAAACATTCAAATAAGAAATCTACTACAAAACTTAACCCAAAAAATAGCCCCGCTCTGAAATATATATACAAAAACTCCTCTCAAATGATACATATTCAATATTGAGTTGATTTACAAATGGAATACAAATATAGAATAAACATAACGGAAACTAACTAACTAACGTAAATAATTCTTCGAAGCTTTCATCGTCACATTCACATCCTGATCTGTCTCTGAAACTGAAAGTGGGAATGAGTGAGCACATCATCCCTAAAAGGGGTGCCCAGTAAGAATAACATTTAACTAAAAAGTAATCATAAGCAAGATTTGGAAAACAATACATGTTTTCCGAAACATTAAACAGTGACCAAGTCACTGAAATAAACATACAAGTATAGGACAAACTCCTTCAAATAATGTATAATATTGATGTCAATTCCACACCGATTACTAATATTGATGCCATTTCCACACCGATTACACATAAAAGCAGTAGGTATAAATGCGAAGGAGCATATCCTATATACCACAAGTGGAAATCATCATTTCCCATAACAATTCAAGCAAATATTACAAGTACTTTACAAATCATGGAAAGATTAACAGAATCAACAGAATTATCATAATGCAATTTAAACAAAGCATCGAATGCACGAACCGACAATGCATGAGTTTGTTAAGCATAAACTTTTGTAAAAGAAAAATAACGGTTACAAAAGAGTCAAATGTATTCCCACCTCTTTTGATGACAAGCGACGCCTACATCGATATCCACGATCCACTGGTTCATTCTTTAAACCGATCGTTGTTAATACCGACTAACTGTTAATCACAGAAATACTCTAAGAGATTAGCCAAAAGGCTCATACAAGGCTCATACAAGTCTAACTAACGGTTCTAAGCCCATTTATGACTTTACACCTTTTTACTTTCTATCTTTAGCATATTAAAGGTTTACTAATTCAATTAGGTTGATTCTATAGTCCACTAGCTAAGTCTTATGAATATCTACAACTTTGTAGAAGAAATCAAAGGCTAAATCATACCATAAGGGTCTAATTCATCAAACTAGTAAAACTAATCCTAAGCCCAAGTCTACTGAACAAGCCCATTACACAAAGTCTGGGCCAACAAGGTCAATTAATGGTCACTGACGGTCAAAGGGTTCAACTAACAGTACACGTCCAGTCAAGGTCAAGTCCTGGTCAATGGTCAAAGTCAGTCAACTGGTCAAGGTCCACTGAATTAAAGTCTGGTCAACTGAGTCAAACCGATTCAGCTCAGTCAAAAGAACTGAGTTAGCTAAGAACAGAATCAGTCAGATAATCTTACTGAGATGACTAACAGGTTGATAATCAAAACATCTATTGCAGTAACTCAAATCAACTCAAATAACTATATAACACAATCACAATTACAAAATCTAATTACCTTAATTTGCAGTTGCAGACTTCACTAAGGCCACTTCCAAGACAACAACACAATCAACTTCATTCCAAACATCACATAAGTACACTCAAGTTCCAACAACTATAACACTACTAACTTCTAGTATGCAATTCAATATACCTTCAAGTCTTGTAATTTCAACAATTTCTTCTTCACAATTACATGACTCCATCTCAATCTAAGCCTGCAAATTCTCACTCACTGAGATCAATTCGTAACACCTACCTCAATCTTAAATCCACTAAACTGTGCCTCCACAACTACTCCCCCAACTCGACACCAACCACCTGAGCCAACCTACAATCTTGATTCAACTACTAACTGCAATGCCACAGCTACAACCAAACTTTAATAACATTTACAGCTCCATTCACTATCCCATTGCCACATTCTTCTCAGTCATACCCATTTCAGTTAACTACCACTGTAGCTCAACGCCACTAGACATACTTGCAATTCATTCACAGATCCTTAGCATCATTAAATAACCACTATCCCAATCATCTTCAACTAAGTTTAACTCCATGAACCCCCCTGTGTTTCACCATCTCAATTCAGACACCTCCAAAACTTCAATCATTCCCTGCACCTCAGCACAACAGCAAGATCTATTCAAACCATAACAACCCCAAAACTGACACAAACACAAACTTCAATTCAAACCACAATTTTTCTTTGCATCAGACCCAATTCATAACCATGTATGAGCTATCTCAACTCTTTTCAATCCAACAACATCCGCATAAACTCAACTTCATCTCCATACTTACCAACCTGCAGTAGAAATTCCTCTTGCAGAACACTAAACATTCATCTATACTTCAATTCCATCATATATTCATCCACATTCACAATTTATAACTCATTATTTGAAATCAATAACTTTACTAAGTTACTGAGAGAGTAATTACCTCAAGATAATTCTATTGCAGCAATTGAATTACTTTCTTCTTTGTCTTGAGCTGATTCAACACCTCATCAGTAAAATTTAAGAACTTCAAGTTATCCATTTCACCTTGATCTTCATAACCACTGCTCAAACCCTAACTATCCAGTTCGAGTTATTCTTTAACTCTAAACCTTAATTCATCACAAACCCATCTCTAATCATACTTCTTGAACCTCAATTTCATCATCTATAACTCTTTTGAGTTCATCTTATATAAGCCTAATTCTCTGGTTAATCAACTCATCACCTCAACTGTTAATTAACACAATACCCATCTTCAAGCATCCCTCTTGTACATCAAGTCCATCTTCTCTGAGTTTAATCTCATGAAACCCTAAATTGAATTTCAATTCAATTTGCAGAAACCCTAATCCTTTGATTTTTTTCCTGAGTCACCTTCATAACTTCAATACAACTACAAAACTTTAATTAAACTTCAACCCAAACAATCTTCATCCATCAGGAACTCAATTCACTAATTAATTCCACGAAACCTCAATCATCTTCATCATTCTGAAAACCTTATCTTCGATTATAACAACATCTCAAAATTCTTCTTCATAATCAACAGAAACAACTCCTCCTCCTCCTTCTTTAATACATCCTCATGATTTAATTCTCCCAAACTCACAGAAGCAGAAGAACGAGAGAAGAAGAAAAACAAGAAGAATGAGAAAGAAGAAGAAAGAAGAAGAAAGAGGAAAAGAGATCGTGTATATCTTCTCGATCTGGAGATAAGGCCGACTCAATTGACGAGTCACCCGCTCGCTTTGACACGTGCAGCCACAAGGATCAAATCCAAGATTACTATTTTACCCTTTGAAAACAAATTGATAATACTCTTCTTCCTAGGGCTGCACAACGGGTAGGGTGGGTAGGATATGGCCTATACCCGCCACCCTACCCGTTTACCGGCGGTTAAGAAAATCTTTACCCGCCACCCTACCCGCCAAATAATGGATAGGGTAGGATACGGTTAAAAAACTGGCGGGTAGGGTAGGGTTGTCGGGTAGGAGTAGGGTATGTGCACTTCTAGGTAGGGTGGGTAGGATATGGACTATACCCGCCACCCTACCCGTTTACTGGCGGTTAAGAAAATCTTTACCCGCCATCCTACCCGCCGAATAGTGGATAGGATAGGATACGGTTAAAAAACTGGCGGATAGGGTAGGGTTGGCGGGTATGGATAGGGTATGTGCACCCCTACTTCTTCCGTTATCCGAATGACACGTTCGAGTAGTCCATCTCGCACAACTTTTCGAGACCTATTCAGTGATACTAGTTTCGTATCAAGATCTTTGTTAGATTAATTTCTATTAATTAACGTTCATGTCATACTAATCGTGTTATTAGCGGCTAATTCGTCTCTTGATATCTCTAAATCAACTCTTGACCGGTCTAATAACGTTGACGAGCTCGAGGGTCCTTACATCACTGTCTCTAATTTTAATTAATATGAAAATTTGATTACAATAATAAATAACATAAAGATAACCTAGTTGAGACCCTCAAATCTGACGGCAGATTGAATCCCACAATCTATCTCGACTGCGTGGGATCCCACTGGTCTAGTAGGGGCCAGAGATAATTAGTAGGGTCCAGAGATAATTTTTAAGGGAATAATCCCACCCACTGTCTGGTTCGGGATAGTTTAAGGGAATGGTCCCAAACCACTATGTGGTTTGGGATAGGCTGCGGGAATTAACCCTCAATCAGTTTAGAATCTTCGATGTTATAAAGATAACAAAAATTCTCAACGAACCGAGAGAAAAATCACAAAAAAAACGCCTCTCACAAACACACCCCTGCACGTCTCCCGAGGGGCGGTCCCCAGTAGGACCCACAAATTAAAAAAAATATCTGGCAGTTTTGCTTTAGTTTTTCTCCCTCGGTTCGTTTAGAACCACTGTAAAGATAATTCTTGGTTTAAAGGGTATGATTGTTTTTGCACAACGTTTTTCAAATGAGAGGAATTGATTCAGAGCAAACAATACTTTGATTAATCAAGCCTGTTATAGGGGCGGCATTGTAATAGGACAAAAAGGGTCATTACATGTGTTAGAGCATAGCTCGGTCGACCTCGCATGCGTTGCTATATCAAGCATGTTTGTCAATGTTAGTGATCAAAACTATAAGTCTTGATTTCTAGCCTACATATCTAAGTCTCGGACAAGGATACAAAAGTGTAGTTGAGCTCAAGGACTTCATGGCGATTCATCATACAACGATGAAGATCTATACAAGGAACCGTGGAACTTCATCAACAAAAAGGTATGTGGAGACTTGAACTTATCTATCACTCAAAAGTCTATCTATTCTATCTCCTACTTCTTACGAGACAAAAGTCGTATGCTATATAGACTAGATCATACACATTTGAAATTTTGAGCTGAGCATTCATTGATTATCTTTTATCTCGAAACCGTGTGTTGGTAAAGCGTTTCGCTTTGATCAAGTTTATCTTCACCTAGTGACGAAAGTCATGAAAAGTTTCAATCACTTTGAATTGCTCTGACGTGAATCGGTCTGTGAATAACGGCAACATAGCGTCCTCTGAGAATGTCTCAATGATTGAAATGAGAGTTTAGATTACATAACCATGTATTCCTTGAACCGAAGTTTTCGAACTTTGTTGATCAAGAGAAATCAGGAGGATTGTGGAATTGGCTTGCTAAGTCCGCGAACTGTCGGAAGTTCTCGACCGAGAATTTCTGCTGGATTTTTCAAAACTCGTTTGTGTTCTAAGTCCGCGAACTGGAGGAAGTTCTCTTTCCGATAATTTCTGCTGAGTTTGGAAAACTCAACCGATTAACTTAAGTCCGTGAACTTGTTTGTGAACTTAAGAGGTTATGATATAAAGATGTGCTCTGAACATGAAACATTAAATTACTAAGGAATGCTTTATGGAAACCGTGGCTATAATGTTCATGAGCCGATTCAATCGAATCGAATCATCTTTGTTTCAATTGTGTCTTGTGTAGTTACATAAGATCTCATAGCAATTGAACAACTCTTTAACTAGTTCATTTGAGTCAATTGAACTAGTTATGGTGAAGAAGAACAAGGTTGATATGAAATGCTCATATGGTTAACCTTTTTGGGTTACTATGTTGAACCAACATACACATACACGTTTTTGGGCATGGTTTTCACAAACCCAGTAAACGTCTACCCAAGTGTGTGTGACAAGCTAAGTTTTCGATCTAACAGTTGAGAAATATTAGCTTGAATCTAAATCAGTTTTTCATCTAACGGTGAATAAGGATTGCTTTGTACCTAAGACAAAACCCTGATTTGAGGTCTATATAAAGGAGATATCTAGCATTGTGCAAAAATAATCCCCACGCGTCTGTGTGCTACTAGTGCGCCCGCTAGAGTCGATCTCCATTAACCTTTGATTTTCTTCTCTAAAATCAGGGTAACGACTTAAAGACTTCATTGGGATTGTGAAGCCAGACCAATACTACTTTATCGTAGTTGTGTGATATGATCTTGCATCATCTATCGTACGAGTACAATCGATTGATTGGCTTGAGATCGTGAGAGTTCTCCGATAGGCAAGATAAAGAAGTCACAAACATCTTCGTCTCACTGTTTGTGATTCCTCGACAAACCGCCTGTGTAGTCAGGAAGGATTGTAGAAAGGTGATTGATTAATCTAGGATGTTCTTCGAGAATATAAGGCCAGATTATCAATTGGTTCATGTTCACCTTGATTTTATATCTTAAGACGGAACAAAACCTAGGGTTTATCTGTGGGAGACAAATTTATCCTTTGATAGACTTTTCTGTGTGAGACAGATCTGTTTATTATCATGTTTATGGGTGAAAACTATTTCTGCCGGTTTTGGTAATTTGGGGTGTGTGGATGAGAAATGAATCTAAAACCTAAAAAAATACACTGCACGGGAGTGCTTGTGATTCGAGAAATCAATTTATACAACTCTGGCCTAAATCAAGAAATGGTCGTTCCAGACTTGCTTCGGTCACAAAATGAAGGAGATGTAGGGAGGGACGCGAAGAAGGTATTGAGATTGTGGAGGTGTTGGTTGTGTATGACTTGTATCAGAAAGCTGAATTGGCTTGCAGAATGTAAGCTATCAGTTCTGGTGTTTGGATATAGTTGTATCAACACTTGGTTTCTGTTGTCTTGTCCTGGAAATAGGGAGGAGAACCTATTTATACAAGTCATTGATCCTTACCCACGTCTCTCATGGGAAGTGGAGAAAGTGGAGTGATGGAGTAGTGGAGTTGCGTGTGTTAGTGTCACAAGATCAGTCTTGCCCACTTCTCCCATCATCACTAACCGTCCATGTCTTCCTGACACGTTCTTGTGATGGTGCATTGCGCTGCACGCTGTTAACCGCCAGACCAATACCCCATTATGTATCCCCCAGTTTGTGACATGATTAATGTCTCGAGTGTGTGGATCGTGGGACCCACAGAAAGCATGTGATGCTAGGTTAAATAACTAAGTTATTTAGGAAGTCGATATTTATGAAATATCGTGTGCATTTCTATGCATGTAACACATCAAATATATTCAGCGTGTATGAAGCATCGCTGTTTTAAGGCTTAACGGAGTAAGTCGCGGATTAAGCATAGCATCACGTCCAACCATCTTCGAGTGATCGTTTGGAGGCTGTATAGGTAAGCCCTGACTTGGCCGATCACTCTGCGAGGAAGAGTGGTGGATGGTGATTGTGGTGATACCTCACGGGTCGCCTAACTCCTGTCTTAGGATGTCCGTCCAAGCTGGTGAAGTTGGACGGACGAGATGGATTGCGACATATATCTGCGACCATGAGATTAGGGTTTAGGAGGTGCTAGAACACCAACCTTTAGCTTGGTCGAATCCAGGCATGGGACACGTTTTTGGCAGGGCCGATTGGGCATGCGTGTAGACGACATGCTGGTGTAGGTGTTTGTACCTCACTGTCCCATGGAGATGCGATCTAAGCCACTTAATTTGTCTGGAAAAGAGGAGCGGCTGAGATTGATTTGCGACAGAAATTCCATGCCGCAAAGGAATTGAAGACGGCACGTCGTGCCTACTTTGGGCGCGCGTTTCGAGACGACCAACCATGGTCGGTCTTGGCCGATCAGTCAGGTGTGCAGTCGGCAGGCCAGTGTATACGTCCGTACCTCACTGTCCCGTGAATATGTGATCTAAGCCACTCAATTTTTCCGGCAAAGTTGAGTGGTCGAGATCGATTTGCAATTGAAAACGCGCGTCCATGCCTAGTTTGGGCGCACAAATCGAGACGACCAACCATAGTTGGTCTTGATTGATTAGTCATGTATGTAAGCGGGCCCACAGTGATTGTGTTGACATGCTCTGGGCCCTTTGAATTTACATATACACCCTCCGTCTATACCTGCGAAGATGGATGGTTGAGACTGATTTGCGACACATGTGATGTTCCGCAAACCCTAATTAGGGTTTCACGTCCACGCTGCTTTGGCTGGACGAATTGGAAAGCCACGCTTCTCCTTTGGGGAGGCCGACCATGTGGAGCCCATGTTGGGCCGGTGGTGAACGCGCCAATACCTTCCTGGTGGCTATGGGTCCGATCTAAGCCATCCAATCATGCCGGTGAAATTGGACGGTCGTGATCAATTTGGGACCTTTAGTGGAATTTCCTACGACCCTCAATTCTTCACTCTGACACAACTTCGGACAATCGTATATTACAATCTAGTCAGGTTAAGGAAGATTCGGTCATGCAGGTAGGAAGAAGGTCCGTCGGTGTACACCACGATGCTTGTTCGACCGGCTTTGGGCTGATCCACGTCGTCCAACCCGCCGGTGAAGTTGAACGGACGTGATGAACTTGAGACTGCTATAGGCGGCCTTTGTTTGTACGATTCCTCCAAGCTGCTCCATACCAGTTTGGACATCCAACTTCAGGCTGGTGTTCGGTGGTAGTTTGGGAGGCATGGTAGGTATTCGACCGACCAGGCATACGTGGGCCCGCTGGTGGTCATTAATGTAGTAGCCTGCTCCTGCTGAGGATCGTCTAGGCTGGTTAAATCGTGCGGCCAACTTGCGTGGTCATGATTGTTTCTAAGACTTATATGGACAGTTCAGATTCAAATATCCTCAATCGGGTTAGTATAACACACCGAGAGATGTAGCATGTACGCGTATTTCGTGCATGCCTCACTATTGATACTTGGATATTCGTGTTACTCTGCTGAGAGTAACACTCAGTCGTCATGTCGCACTAATAATGAGAGTTCTGCGGGAAAAACACATGAAATACAAGGCTGGTCATGCATTCATTGATAATGCTATAAATTCATAGGGTATATGGGATTTGTTGCTACATGCTCCATTCTAGGTCAATTAGCGAAGTGAAGAAGTATTCATCATTTTATCAGTGGCTTTATCCTTTGCAGGATGTCAGCGCATAAATTTGGTTTCACAATTTTAGACCTGAACTAAAATCCACCATCAACATTAAGTCCCCTGCCTAGAACATAATGGTTACTCTATTGTGGGGTAGGAATTAGATGGTGACATATACAGATAAAACTTATGAGACAAAGTTAGATGTTACCAGGAGAGACGAGTCGTCCTGTCCTTGGAGCATGTCACGTTAAAGGGGCGTCCAGACGAGCGTTCCCCTAGCATGATGTCAGTCTTGCATGCTTCGATCGACCTTGCTATGCCTGCTTCGGTCGAGATCCTGCTTCGTGATTGCTCCGCTCGAGCGTGGGGCTGATGTGCCTGCTCAACAGACTGTTGCGCCTGCTTCGCTCGATCGTGGGACTCATCATGCGCCTGCTTTCTCGAACATGGGCTTGTTATGCCTGCCTTGCTCGAACGTGGGACCCATCGCGTGTCTGCTTTGCTTGGGGCCGGTTGTGCCTGCTTCGGCCAATCTGGGTTGGCTGTGCCTGATCAAGCGGGACCCGCCGCATGCCGGCTTTGCTTGGGGCCGGCTGTGCCTGCTTCGACCAATCTGGGGCTGGCTGTGCCTGATCAAGTGGGACCCACCGCGTGCCTGCTTTGCTTGGGGCCGGCTGTGCCTGCTTCGACCAATCTGGTCTGGCTGTGCCTGATCAAGCGGGACCCGCCGCATGCCGGCTTTGCTTGGGGCCGGCTGTGCCTGCTTCGACCAATCTGGGGATGGTTGTGCCTGATCAAATGGGACCCGCCGCGTGCCTGCTTTGCTTGGGGACGGTTGTGCCTGCTTCGACCAATCTGGGGTTGGCTGTGCCTGATCAAGTGGGACCCGCCGCATGCCGGCTTTGCTTGGGGCCGGTTGTGCCTGCTTCGACCAAACACCATACATGTTGCCTCACCCCAACACCAGACTTTCCCCTTGACCAACGCCGGCCTTGCTGATTTGACGAAACCCGACCTTGCTGACGGACATCGCTGCTTCGATCGACACCGGCCTTGCTGTCTTGTTTCGTTCGGGCTTGTGACCTTGATCAACACCGGCTTCGTGGACTTGACCAACACCGGCTTTGTTTGCTAATGTGTCTCAATACCAACCTTTTTTGCTGACGTGGACCAATACTAGCCTTGTGACCTTGATCAGCCTTGACCAATACCGGCCTAACATGACCCAATACCGTCCTACTTGCGTGACGTGATATCAGTCTTGCTTGCGTGACGGGATATTAGCCTTGCGATATCGACCAACACCGGCTTTACGGACTTGACTAACACCAGCCTCATTTGCTGACGTGGCCCAATACTAGCCTTGTTTGCTTTGCCCAGACTGGTGTATTTTAACGTAAATTTATGTCCTGTCGTGCGTGACTACACATCCCATGCGTTTTCATACAAGTACTGACTCCTCCGCTTTTATTTTATTGTAGGATGAACAAAAGGGGTCCTGCTAAGATGTCTTATGGGGATAATGCTGATGCCAAGTCAGGAAGTATTGACAGCTTCAAAGATATGCTGAACATAGATGATGAGTTGTTCACCGCGCCCTTTCAACTATCTGAAATTATTCGTTCCACAAGATAACCCTTCTCCAATCAACTTCAAGGTTTGTCATGCTCCGCTGGGACCCTATGAAGGATGGATGAGACGTATGTTGAGCAATGAGTACATCAAGATAACTTGACCAAAATGCAGATTATTGATGTAGCTTGCGTGTTGAAACGGCTCGAGAGGATGTTAAAGTGGCTTCTGGTGCGAATGTTGAACCGGCTCTTGGAGAGACTGTTGAAGCAGGATTCTAAAGCGAACGTGGGTACCAGAGAGAATGTTGAGGCGGCTCTTGAATAGACCATTGAAGCAGATTCTGAAGCAAATGTGGAGGTGGCTCCTGGAGAGAGCATTGAAGCAGGATTCTGAAGCGAACGTGGGTCCCGGAGAGAGCGTTGAGGCGGATCTTGAATAGACCATTGAAGCAGCTTCTGCTGGAGGGAGCGTTGAAGTGGCTTCCTCTTCAGTTTGATTTACTTTTGTGAATTCCATGCTTCTTGATTGACCATCTCTCTCGTGTTGAAGAAGTCCTTGACTGACGGTGAAGGAACTTCGTGCTGAGCCTCAGTCCCCAAGCGTGGTTTACATGGTTCTATCTTGTATGCCCGATGGGTCTTTTGTACGTAATGGTCGTTGATATGGTGAAGCTGTGGATGGTATCAATCGACAAGCAACAACAGTTCTTGGTAGCAGCTGTGATCAGAAGAGACTAGCAGGGAGAGGCGTGGTGGAAACTTGTACGAACTTGGCACCCTCTTAAGTCCCAGGTGCAATCTCCTTTGGTAACATAACTACTTTTTCCACGGGAGACAAATTCTGAAAGCGTCTCTCATTGATGTAGTTACCGTCGATACAGATATGGAATATCTTGGACATTGTTTAATTATTGCGGCAGTCGTGCATGTGGTACTAGAGTTGAAGTTGGCAATTTTGGACGCGCAGGATGTTGTATCTCGGTGGCTTTCCTCTTGCTACTTCAGCGAAACCGGTTCTTTCTAGCAGGGAAGATGCTGTTGTAGATGAGCGTTCAACAGCTTCACGAAGTCCAGAGGATGACCAAAAGCGCAAATTCTCCAACATAGCACGATAGACATGTCATCGTCTGGAGTGACTCGCCCGGATTTTGCTCGACATGACACGTGGACATCGTTATCTTCTTGAGGCGGCTCTCTTGAGGTATCAGCTCCAGTAGAAGATTTCCTTCATAGAGCGTTGATACGTTGCACGGGCATTCTTTAAACCAAATGGAAGTACAGTATAATAAAAATTTCCGAGAGGAGTTCGAAAAGCTATCTTAATTTCGTCATGATCGTATATCCTTATCTGGTTGTATCCGCTACATCCATCCATGGAGGAGAACATGCCGTGTCCGCTGGTTGCATCTGCTAACATGTCGATGTTAGGTAGAGGAGAATCTTTTTTGGGGCGGCATCTGTTCAAGTCTCTGAAATCCATGCAACACCTGATCTGTCCATTTTCCTCATGTCTGAACTGCAACCGGCTTGGATCCGGGTATGACATGTAGATGATGGGTGACCAATCTAGCATTTCTTCATACGTCCAGGAAAATATGTCCTGGTATTCCTTGAGAAGTTGCACAAATATCGTGTGTTCCTTCGCAGACAAGGTCGAACCGATGGAGATAGGCCTAGGATATTCCTCATCCCCGATGTTTACCACTTTGAGCTCATCAGTTGTGGAATTGGTACCGTCCTGCAGCTGTCGTGGAGCATTCGGTACTTCCTCTAGTGGATCCTCGTTGTAGTAGGCTTTCGTACGACCTTTCCTTGGCGAACCTTGGATGTCCTGAGAGTCTTGAGAGTAATCACATTCGAAGACGCTCATGTGTCGATAAGGGCCCTCTTGAACTCGGAATCCTTGATGCGTGCGGTGACATGTAGGGCACGGTTGTGACCTTCCTCTGGTTGATTGCAGCAAAACGTCTCCGCCCGCTGATTCTTTGAGAGGTGTAAAAGTTCGCATAAACTTTCCTAGAGAAACTGCTTCCTGATCCGGCCTCTGGTTCATAGTGAAACTATTGACTAGAGGAGGATCGTTGTGAGGATCAGTCCCCGGTGTAGGAGTCTCCATGACAGGACCGCTTATATCTGATGTTAATTCTTTGATCAGGTCCATGTAGGCCCGCGTCGCTGAAGTACCTTCTCCGGGTGCGTTGAATGCGTTCCTTGTTGGCTCCAGGGGCTGTCGCGGCTCTTGTGGAAATCGATCAGTTAATGTTTTAAGAAAAGTGAGTACCTCTTTCTGAGTTGTATCCATATCCGTTTGAGTCTTAGCAAGAACTTTCTGCCTCTCCATCAAGTATGCGATGGTAATGGGAGATGGTTCTCCTCTCGTCCTTCCGGCTCCTCGTCCTGACGAAGGAGTGGAATCTGTTGCTCTGGTGACCATCCGAGGCGTTACACTTGAGGAGATGTCGGGATTCGCGGCTGCTCTGTCTCTGGTGATGGGTGGCGTTACACTTACTGGAACATCTCCTGCTCCGCTGGCATTGGTGGTAGAAGTGACGGATCCAAGAGATGTATTGACCACAGTAGCTCCACTGACAGGTACATCAATACCGAGAGTGTTGTCCACACTAGCTCCATCAGAATTGATTGTTGATCCAGACCTGAGTTCTACCATCTTGAAATGGATTGATGATTGAATTGGTCATAAGATCTACCCTTTTCGGAATTGATAAAGTTGAATCGGATTTTGAAGAAATTGACTTTACGACCGAGAGATTAACCTCCAACTGTGGTCGCCAATTGTTTATGGGTGAAAACTATTTCTGTCGGTTTTGGTAATTTGGGGTGTGTGGATGAGAAATGAATCTAAACCCAAAACAAATGCACTGCACGGGAGTGCTTGTGATTCGAAAAATCAATCTGTACAACTCTGGCCTAAACCAAGAAATGGACGTTCCAGACTTGTTTCGGTCACAAAGTGAAGGAGATGGGGTTGATCTTAGGGAGGGAAGCGAAGAAGGTGTTGATATTGTAGAGGTGTTGGTTGTGTATGACTTGTATCAGAAAGCTGAACTGGCTTGCAGAATGTAAGCTATCAGTTCTGGTGTTTGGATACGGTTGTATCAACCCTTGGTTTCTGTTGTCTTGTCCTGGAAATAGGGAGGAGAACCTATTTATACAAGTCATTGAGCCTTACCCACGTCTCTCGTGGGAAGTGGAGAAAGTGGAGTGATGGAGTAGTGGAGTTGCGTGTGTTAGTGTCACACGATCAGTCTTGCCCACTTCTCCCATCATCACTAACCGTCCATGTCTTCCTGACACGTTCTTGCGATGGTGCATTGCGCTGCACGCTATTAACCGCCAGACCAATACCCCATTATGTATCCCCCAGTTTGTGACATGATTAATGTCTCGAGTGTGTGGATCGTGGGACCCACAGAAAGCATGTGATGCTAGGTTAAATAACTAAGTTATTTAGGAAGTCGATATGTATGAAATATCGTGTGCATTTCTATGCATGTAACGCATCAAATATATTCAGCGTGTATGAAGCATCGCTGTTTTAAGGCTTAACGGAGTAAGTCGCGGATTAAGCATAGCATCACGTCCAACCATCTTCGAGTGATCGTTTGGAGGCTGTATAGGTAAGCCCTGACTTGGCCGATCACTCTATGTGGAAGAGTGGTGGACGGTGATTGTGGTGATACCTCACGGGTCGCCTAACTCCTGCCTTAGGCTGTCCGTCCAGGCTGGTGAAGTTAGACGGACGAGATGGCTTGCGACGCATATTTGCGACCGTCGGATTAGGGTTTAGGAGGTACTCGAACACCAACCTTTATCTTGGTCGAATCCAGGCATGGGACACGTTTTTGGCAGGGCCGATTGGGCATTCATGTAGACGACATGCTGGTGTAGGTGTTTGTACCTTACTGTCCCATGGAGATGCGATCTAAGCCACTTAATTTGTCTGGCAAAGAGGAGCGGCTGAGATTGATTTGCGACAGAAATCCCATGCCGCAAAGGAATTGAAGACGGCACGTCGTGCCTACTTCGGGCGCGCGTTTCGAGACGACCAACCATGGTCGGTCTTGGCCGATCAGTCAGGCGTGCAGTCGGCAGGCCAGTGTACACGTCCGTACCTAACTGTCCTGTGAATATGTGATCTAAGCCACTCAATTTTTCCGGCAAAGTTGAGTGGTCGAGATCGATTTGAAATTGAAAACGCGCGGCCATGCCTAGTTTGGGCTCACAAATCGAGACGACCAACCATAGTTGGTCTTGACTGATTAGTCATGTATGTAAGCGGACCCATGGTGATTGTGTTGACATGCTCTGGGCCTTTTGAATCTACATATACACCCTCCGTCTATACCTGCGAAGATGGATGGTTGAGACTGATTTGCGACACATGTGATGTGCCGCAAACTCTAATTAGGGTTTCACGTCCACGTTGCTTTGGATGGACGAATTGGCAAGCCACGCTTCTCCTATGGGGAGGCCGACCATGTGGGGCCCACGTTGGGCCGGTGGTGAACGCGCCAATACCTTCCTGGTGGCTATGGGTCCGATCTAAGCCATCCAATCATGTCGGTGAAATTGGATGGTCGTGATCAATTTGGGACCTTTAGTGGAATTTACTGCGATCCTCAATTCTTCACGCTGACACAACTACGGACAATCGTATATTGCAATCTGTTCAGGTTAAGGAAGAGTCAGTCATGCAGGTAGGAAGAAGGTCCACCGGTGTACACCATGACGCTTGTTCGACCGGCTTTGGGATGATCCACGCTGTCCAACCACGCCGTTGAAGTTGGACGGACGTGATGAACTTGAGACTGCCATATGCGGCCTTTGTTTGTACGATTCCTCCAAGCTGCTCCATACCAGTCTGGACATCCAACTTCAGGATGGTGTTCGGTGGTATTTTGGGTGGCATGGTAGGTATTTGACCGACCAGGGCATAAGTGGGCCCGCTGGTGGTCATTAATGTAGTAGCCTGCTCCTGCTGAGGATCGTCTAGGCTGGTTAAATCGTGCGGCCAACTTGCGCGGTCATGATTGTTTCTGAGACCGATATGGACAGTTCAGATTCTAATATACTCAATTGGGTTAGTATAACACACCGAGAGATGTAGCCTGTACGCGTATTTCGTGCATGCCTCACTATTGATACTTGGAGATTCGTGTTACTCTGCTGAGAGTAACACCCAGTCGTCATGTCGCACTAATAATGAGAGTTCTGCGGGAATAACACAGGAAATACAAGGCTGGTCATGCATTAATTGATAATGCTATAAATTTATAGGGTATATGGGATTTGTTGATACATTCTCCATTCTAGGTAAATTAGCGAAGTGAAGAAGTATTCATCATTTTATTAGTGGATTTATCCTTTGCAGGATGTCAGCGCATAAATTTGGTTTCACAATTTTAGCCCTGAACTAAAATCCACCATCAACATATCAAGTCTGTGATTTTGGGTTGCAGCAACTCTTGGTTGTGGGTGAGATCATCTAAGGGAATCAAGTGCATAGTATCCTGCTGGGATCAGAGGCGTAGGAGTACAATTGTACCTTGGATCGGTGGGAGACTGATTGGGGTTCAACTATAGTCCAGTCCGAAGTTAGTTTGCAGTAGGCTAGTGTCTGTAGCAACTTAATACAGTGTGTATTCAATCTGGACTAGGTCCCGGGGCTTTTCTGCATTTGCGGTTTCCTCGTTAACAAAATTTCTGGTGTCTGTGTGATTTCTTTTCCGCATTATATTTTATATAATTGAAATAATACAGGTTGTGCGTTCATGATCACCAATTGGAAATCCAACCTTTGGTTGTTGATTGATATTGATTGATCCTTGGACATTGGTCTTTGGTACCGTCCAAGTATTCCTTGTATTTATAAAGACTCTCTATTATTTTTAGCTTGAGTAAAAATCAAATCAAGAGAGAGATATTAACTCCTTGATATACTTTTATCTAGATCGAGTCTGACTGTCTAGTTGATTCTCTATCAAAGTATTTCGGAGTTAGTCCATACAGATTGCTAAGCGAAATATTGGGTGGTGTTGTTAGACCCCCGCTTTTTCAATTGGTATCAGAGCAGGTAAACACTTCAAAGACCTCAAAATTCTGTGTTTGTAGCGATCTGACTAGATGGACTATAAAGTCTCAATTGACGCTTCACCAGGTTTAAAAAACAACCGCAAGAAGAAGTTTGACAAACTGGTATCTCTTCAAAAAGGGTTGGATGAACAAATTCGGATCAACCATGATATTGTTGAAGAAATTGCAATTCTTAAGGATTTGATATCTGGAAATACTCCCTTTAGGAAGTTGAGAAAACTCAGTTGTTCCTCTTTCCAGAAAATTCATAGGTCAGATAGTAATCAACGACGGGATGTTGAGAAAACTGATATGACAAGGAACCATTCAGACAATCTTCAAAGCATAGGCTAATGTTGTGATTCATCCAATCATATACAACAAGCGTGTATGTCCTTTCAAAAGAGTCTTAACAATGCAAGTAATCTTAAGGTCCATACAACACTACCAGGAAACTCTAAATTGAGAAGTACTAGTAGTATGGGTGCCTTTGCTTTAAGATCTACATCTCCTTTTCAATGGTTTCTTGATAGTGGATTTAGTCGACATATGACAGGTGATCTCACTTGGTTTGTTTCGTCTGTTGACTATGAAGGAGGTCCTGTAACGTTCGGAGATGGAAGTTGTTGCTACAAGCAAAAAGGGAACGATCAAGCTACCCGGTGTTCCAGAAATCACGATGTGGTATGTTAAAGGTATGACGCTAATCTCTTTCTATTAGTCAAATTTGCGACAAGGGCCATCGATTTTCTTCAATGAATGGATGTGACATTGTTGACAAATCCGGGAAAGTGATTTTCAAGGAACTCGTGGTAAAAACAACTGTTATCTTCTTGATACTCAGTTAGCAACCGCTGCAATTTGACTAAGGTGGAATCTACACATCTTTGGCATGAGCGTTTTGGTCACATCAATTATCGCCTTCTAACTAAGATCATTAACAAAGAACTTTTAGAGGCATTCCCAAAATCAATGCAAAGATTGAAGGTGTATGTGGTGCCTGTCAAAAGGGTAAGCAAACGAAAGTTCACCACAAATCATCACGAGATATTCTCACTAAAGCTCCACTTGATTTAATTCATATGGATCTCTTCGGACCAATTCAACAACCCACTGTTGCCGGTAAGAAGTATGCTTTAGTTATGGTAGATGATTACACCAGATTTACTTGGGTTGCATTCCTATCTCATAAGAATGAAACCCTTGGTGAATTCAAGATTATTGTTAAAAGGATCCAGAACGAACAAGGTCGCAAACTAAAGAAAATTAGAAGCGATCGTGGCACTGAATTCAAAGACACCAAGGTATTTGAGTTCTGTGATGAACTGGGATCATTCAACAATACTCACCACCAATTACTCCTCAAGCTAATGGAGTTGCTGAAAGAAAGAATAGGAACATCCAGGAAATGGCCAGGGTAATGCTCCACAACAAAAACTTACCTTTAAGATTTTGGGGAGAAGTTGTCTTTACACATTACTTGATCAACCGTGTGTATTTGCGGTCTAAAACCCTTAACACTCCTTATGAGTTATGGTATGGAAGGAAACCCAACCTACACTATCTCAGGGTGTTTGGAAGTAAGTGCTATATTCTGAAAGATCGAGAGAAGGGAAATTCGACACCAAAAGTGACGAAGGTATCTTTCTTGGCTGCTTCTGATAGTCGTGGTTTTCGAGTTTTAATCTCAAACACAAGTCATGATGGAATCTGCTAATGTTATCATCGACGACATTAGCAATTTTCGTCAAGTAGTCCTCCTGCTGAATTCCTCCAACAGAGACAATTGAGAAAGTCAAAGAAATTCCAGAATCAGTTGAAGTTATCCCAACTGTTACTGATCCTGACATTTCTAGTGACGAGGAGAAGAGCACTGATCAAGCCATTCCTTAGGAACAAGAACGTGTCCCTCCACGACATCTTTGGGTTCAAAGGAATCATGACCCCAACAGTATTATTGGGGGAAGGGATTCTACAACCAAAACAAGGGGTCAACTTCAAAATATATGCAATTTTGGTTGTTATCTTTCGCAGGTGGAACCAAGGAATATTGATGAAGCTCTGAAACATCCCTTCTGGGTAAATGCGATGCATGAAGAGTTAAATCAATTTGAAAGACAAGATGTATGGGAACGTGTACCTTGTCCTCCAAACGTTAATATTGTTGGTACTAAATGGATATTCAAGAACAAGTCTGATGAATTTGGCACAATTGTCAGAAATAAAGCTAGACTTGTCGCTCAAGGATATTTACAGATTGAAGGAACTGATTTTGACGAAACTTTTGCACCTGTGGCACGTCTTGAGTCCATTCGACTTTTATTGGCTCATGCCTGCTTTCTCAAGATCAAGCTGTTTTAGATGGACATAAAATCAGCGTTTCTGAACGAAATTTTAAAAGAGGAGGTCTATGTCGCTCAACCTAAGGGGTTCAAAAAACCTGATTTCCCTGATCATGTGATGAAGCTCAAAAAGGCATTATATGGATTGAAGCAAGCACCAAGAGCTTGGTTTGAGAAACTCACTACCTCTCTTATTATAAAAGGATTTTCAAGAGGAGGAGCTGATAAAACATTGTTTACCAAATGGAGTGAGAAAAATGTTGTCATTTCTCAAATCTATGTAGATAATATCATCTATGGATCAACCTCTGAAAAATTTTCAAAAGAATTTCAAGTCTCTCTTGCTAAAGAATTCGAAATGAGAAATGTTGGTGAATTAAAATTCTTTTTAGGATTAGAGATTCAACAACATAAGGAGGGTATCTACTTATCCCAAGAGAAGTACGCACGTAATCTTGTGTCAATATTTGGTCTGGATAAGTCGTCTCCTAAGTTGACTTCTATGCCTACTACTGGTAAATTGCACAGGGATGAGAAAGGAGCAAAAGTAGATCAAAAATTATATCGATTTATTATAGGTAGCCTTTTGTATCTTACAACTAATAGACCTGATATTTCTTTCAGTGTTGGTTGTTGTGCCAGGTTTCAGGCGGATCCAAGAGAATATCATCTTGCAGCTGCAAAGAGAATCATACGATATATAAATCACACTGCTGGGTATGGTCTCTCGTACACTTTTGATACTAATGCTGATCTTTGTGCTTATTCTGATGCTGATTGGGCAGGTTGTGTAGAAGACAGAAAAAGTACATCGGGGGGCTTCTACTATGTAGGTCTCAATCTTGTAGCATGGCATAGCAAGAAGCAGAATTCTCAATCCTTGTCTACATGTGAAGCAGAATATATTGCTGCCGGATCATGTTGTACTCAACTCCTATGGATGAAACGGATGCTTGCTGATTATGGAATTGATACTGGAATAATGAGGATCTTTTGTGATAAATCCAGTGCGATTCGAATTACTGAGAATCATGTTGAGCACTCAAGAACAAAGCACATTGATATAAGGAACCATTTGATTCGTGATTTTTATGAAAATGGTATCATCAGTATGGAATTTGTGCCTTCCGAACAACAATTGGATGATATTCTCTCCAAACCCTTAGACACTGCAACGTTTCAACACCTGCGGAAGTCTATTGGTGTTGTTTTGGTTCATTAAAACATTTCATTGACTCTTTACCCTTTTCTTATCCTTTTCTTTTGGGCAATTGAGTCTGAAACTCCAGTAGGAACATTCCAGTTCAGTTTCTGTAGGATTGTCGTTTTTGTCTTTTTAGTTTCTATAGTGTTTCAAAATCCTTATTTTCTTTCGAAATTAAGGTCGCTCTTGTTGTTCTCTCGGGAATGAAATCAAATGGGGGAGAGTTCTTTTGAGCTTGTGCTTAATGGTAATATCTTGCGGGGTGTGCGGCTGTGGAATTTTATAGGGGTTATCTTGTATCTTAAAACTCCTTGATGAATGCATTTAGCTTCGGCTTTATGATTTCATATAAATTAAGTTGGTATGTATTTTTATTTTAGTCTATGAAATATCTCTTGTGGAAATTTCATTATGATCCCGTTCTTGTACCTTTGCCAATTTTATTGACAAAAGGGGGGAGAAATAATGTAGTTCACACTACAAATACATATGGTTTTCGGATCATTGTGTAAGGGGGAGTGGTTTCCATGATCGAGATGGAGTATTGACTAAGGGGGAGTCATACATATAACCGTAGTATTATTGTTAAAGTCGTGATACAATTGGACTTTGATATTATATAATAATACTACGACACTGTATAATAATGATCGAGAATCTCGATTTCTCTCATTGTTATAGCTATGGATCTTCAACAACGGTGATGCTAAACTTACAACCTTTGGGATCATTGGAGTACTTGGAAGGACGAAGATTTCAGGGAATGTTGAAGATTAGACTATGGAATATGAGCCACTAAAGTTTATCTTTTTTGTATTCGATATGTATTAATAGTTTTGTCACTAAAATTGACAAGGGGGAGATTGTTAGAGCATAGCTCGGTCGACCTCGCATGCATTGCTATCTCAAGCATGTTTGTCAATGTTAGTGATCAAAACTATAAGTCTTGATTTCTAGCCTACATAGCTAAGTCTCGTACTAGGATAGAAAAGTGTAGTTGAGCTCAAGGAATTCATGACGATTCATCATACAACGACGAAGATCTATACAAGGAACCGTGGAAGTTCATCAACAAAAAGGTATGTGGAGACTTGAACTTATCTATCACTCAAAAGTCTATCTATTCTATCTCCTACTTCTTATGAGACAAAAGTCGTATGCTATATAGACTAGTTCATACACATTTGATATTTCGAGCTGAGCATTCATTGCTTATATTTTATCTCGGAATCGTGTGTTGGTAAAGCGTTTCGCTTTGATCAAGTTTATCTTCACCTAGTGACGAAAGTCATGAAAAGTTTCAGTCACTTTGAATTGCTCTGACGTGAATCGGTCTGTGAATAACGGCTACATAGCGTCCTCTGAGAATGTATCAATGATTGAAATGAGAGTTTAGATTACATAACCATGTATTCCTTGAACCGAGGTTTTCGAACTTTGTTGATCAAGAGAAATCGGGAGGATTGTGGAATTGGCTTGCTAAGTACGCGAACTTAGTCCTGGAACTGTCGGAAGTTCTCGACCGAGAATTTCTGCTGGATTTTCCAAAACTCGTTTGTGTGCTAAGTCCGCAAACTCAGTCCGCGAACTGGCTGAAGTTCTCTTTCCGAGAATTTCTGCTGAGTTTGGAAAACTCAACCGATTAACTTAAGTCCAGCTAAATTACTAAGGAATACTCTGAACATGAAACATTAAATTACTAAGGAATGTTTTATGCAAACAGTGGCTATAATGTTCATGAGCCTATTCAATTGAATCGAATCATCTTTGTTTCAATTGTGTCTTGTGTAGTTACATAAGATCTCATAGCAATTGAACAACTCTTTAACTAGTTCATTTGATTAAATTGAACTAGTTATGGTGAAGAAGAACATGGTTGATATGAAATGCTCATATGGTTAACCTTTTTGGGTTACGATGTTGAACCAACATACACATACACGTTTGGGAATGGTTTTCACAAACCCAGTAAACGTCTACCCAAGTGTGTGTGACAAGCTAAGTTTTTGATCGGTTGATAAATATTAGCTTGAATCTAAATCAGGTTTTCATCTAACGGTGAATAAGGATTGCTTTGAACCTAAGGCAAAACCCTGATTTCAAGTCTATATGAAGGAAATATCTAGCATTGTGCAAAACTAATCCCCACACGTTTGTGTGCTACTAGTGCCCCCGCTAGAGTCGATCTCCATTAACATTTGATTTTCTTCTCTAAAATCATGTTAACGACTTAAAGACTTCATTGGGATTGTGAAGCCAGACCGATACTACTTTATCGTAGTTGTGTGATCTGATCTTGCATCTTCTATCGTACGAGTACAATCGATTGATTGGCTTGAGATCGTGAGAGTTCTCCGATAGGCAAGATAAAGAAGTCACAAACATCTTCGTCTCACTGTTTGTAATTCCTCGACAAACCTCTTGTGTGGTCAGGAAGGATTGTAGAGAGTTGATTGATTAATCTAGGTTGTTCTTCGGGAATATAAGACCGGATTATCAATTGGTTCCTGTTCACCTTGATTTTATATCTTAAGACGGAACAAAACCTAGGGTTTATCTGTGGGAGACAGATTTATCCTTCGATAGACTTTTTTGTGTGAGACAGATATGTTTATTATCAAATCTGTGATTTTGGGTTGCAGCAACTCTTGGTTGTAGGTGAGATCAGCTAAGGGAATAAAGTGCGTAGTATCCTGCTGGGATCAGAGGCGTAGGAGTACAATTGTACCTTGGATCGTTGGGAGACTGATTTGGGTTCAACTATAGTCCAGTCTGAAGTTAGTTTGCAGTAGGCTAGTGTCTGTAGCGACTTAATACAGTGTGTATTCAATCTGGACTAGGTCCCAGGGTTTTTCTGCATTTGCGGTTTCCTCGTTAACAAAATTTCTGGTGTCTGTGTTATTTCTTTTCCGCATTATATTTTATATAATTGAAATAATACAGGTTGTGCATTCGTGATCATCAATTGGAAATCCAACCTTTGGTTGTTGATTGATATTGATTGATCCTTGGACATTGGTCTTTGGTACCGTACAAGTATTCCTTGTATTTGATAAAGACTCGCTATTATTTTTAGCTTGAGTAAAAATCAAATCAAGAGAGAGAGAGATATTAACTTCTTGAGATACTTTTATCTAGATTGAGTCTGACTGTCTAGTTGATTCTCTAGCAAAGTATTTCGGAGTTAGTCCATACAGATTTCTAAGCGAAATATTGGGTGGTGTTGTTAGAACCCCGCTTTTTCAACATGATAATTCAAGTGTCCCTTATCAAAAAAAAAATGGGAAGTGACAAATTAACCCTCATAATTGATAACCTAGTTTAGTGAGGATAATCAAGTTTAGTGATAATGATTAATTTCACTTATACTAACTCAAAATCAAAATCAAAACCAAAAATGGGAAGTAACCAAATGCTCGATACCAACCATAACTGAGTTACGGTTCGTAAACTAAAATGGTTACCAACCGTAACTAAAGAGAATTCTCAGATATAAGAACATACGGTTGGTAATTGAACTATTACCAACCGTAACAACATCAAAATCTCCAGTTACGGTTCGTAATTGAGTTAAAATAAACCGTAACTCTGTGGATGGGGAAAATTTTTTTGTTGGTTTTCACGGGATTGAGGAGAGGACCGTACGGAGGAGACTCCTTGAACCGAGCGAAATGTTCATCCTCACACAGATGCACTGCAAGAAGGGAGTGCTTTAAATTCAAGAGATAAATGTGTAGTACTCCGGCCTAAACAAAGACAATGACCGTTCCATAGTAAATTCAGTCACAAGAGAGGATGGGTCGATTTGTAGGAGGGAAGCTGTGAAATGTGTGGAATCAATGGTAATCAAAGATTGTGGGTGTATTGTGTATTCTGAATAAGATAAGTTCTGAATGATTGAATCTCTGCTGAGAGTAATTACTCAGATGTTGAGTTAATCTCGTGTTGTCTGTGAGACGTGAGATTCTTGTATCTTCAATCATGATTTCAGAGACTTATTTATATTGCTGGAATTGTAGACACCATGATCCTATGAAGTGTGACAGTTGATGGAATCAAAGAGTGGGGAAATGGAAATCGTGTTTGAAACCAGTTGCTCATCGTGCAGAGACTTGGTCGATTTTCCATCCACTACTTTGTTAACTCCTTCAACTGATTGCACAACTCGCTCACATTCCATCGTGTGTACGAACACACGTGACGTAAACCGCCAGACCAAAACCCTAGTTAATATCCCCCATGTGACACGATTGACGTCTCGTGGTTAATTAGTCAGTTGTTGACTTCATGATTTTATGGGACGATGAGTCCATGTATTTGCTGAGTTGAACATGATTTTGCAAAATGTTCTGAAACTCATGAATTGAACGTGTCTGTTGAGACAAAAGTATAATTCTCACGTTGATAGTTGAGGCGAGCAAGTATTGCTCTGAATTTTTGAATATTGATAGTCGAACCAATGTTCCTTGATTTGAGCAAATATTGCTTATCTGAGCAAGTGTTGCTCGTCTGATGAATTATTGGTAGCGTGACCAAAATAAAATATTAATTAGAATACTGGTAGTTGAACCGAGCATAATTAATAAGAATACTGATCATGAGATCATCGTAAAGTTATTAGTGTTCGAATCTGGAATTATGATCCTTGGACTCAGAAACCCTAATTTTATCAATTGATGACCAATTGATGGTTTATTTCAAAATCAACCATGGAATGAAGGAGGGATCGGCTACATGGGATCATGGATCGACCATATAGCGCCAATATGCTCATGTGAGAAAAATACCAAGGTCTCTTGAAGAGTTGGTGATTTGTTGATGAAAGAATGATTAAATGCTGGTTTAATCATTTATTCGAAAAATGCTCGTCTGAGCCTTAGGTGATAAAACCTAATTAATTATGAAGAGGTGAGGGACCGACCAATGGGTCATGAAACCGACCCTGGGTGGTCACGGGATCGACTGACGATCACTCCATGAAATTCCAAAATTATTTGGAAGAGTTTTGGACCTAATACGTGCAATTGCGCAAATTAGGTCAAATCGTGAAAATACGTGGGACCGGCTTCTTACAAGCCAAAGAGCCAACCTTGGTCGGTCAAGGTAACATGCTCACATCGCCAACACGTCAGTCCTGAGAATTTTGATATTTTCTGGCATACGTTTGACCAACCATTCGAGAAAATATGACAAAATCAGGGTTTTGCTGAAACTGAGGAAACTTCATGAGATGAAGGAAAATAATTATAAAATGAAGGAATGTGAGCGTGGGACCGCTGAGCCAAGGCATGGCGGCCAGTGACCACGGTCCCTGGTGCTTTTCCTAATTTTATATTATTTTTCATGATTTATGAAAATATCATGAAATAAGGAATTTGTTGAAATTAAGGAGTTTCCTTGAAGTGAAAGTTTCCATGGGATCAAGGAAGCAAATAATATTAAAAAATAAAATAAGGGCGTGTGGGCCGGCTGAGGCATGGCGGCCGGCTTGGGCCCGGTCCCACGTTTCCCTAATTTTATGTTTTATGTATTTTTCCATGATTTGAAGGAATTTTCATAATTTGAGAGAAATACCATGAAATCAAGGAATTTCATGGGATCAAGGAAACCTTAAAATAATAATAATAAAATAAAGGGACGTGTGGGACCGGCTAGGCATGGCCGGCCGGCTGGGCCCGGTCCCACGGTTTCCCTAATTTTTATTATATTTTCATGGTTTGTGAAAATACCATGAGATTAAGGAGTTTTCATGAGATTAGGAAAAATAATAAAATAATGAGGAACCATGAGGTGTGGGGCCGGCGGGATCAAGGCATGGCCGGTTGGCCAATAATCACGGCCCCACAATTTTTTCCCAATTTTATATTATTTCCTTGGTGCGAAGGAAACACCATGAAACTGAGGAGTTTCCTCAAAACGAAGGATATTTGTTCAAATGAAAGGATTTTCATAAGATCAAGGAAAATAACAAAAAATATGATAAAATATAAAACTGGCGTGGGATTGGCCAGGCACGGCCGGTCGTGAGCCCAATCCCTCCCCTTGGTCAATATTTAATTATTTATTATTTTCCTTCCTATTTTGCATAGGTTCATCGTTTCGTCGTATTTTGAAATACTCGTTCGTGCGGTGATTGTTAGTGCATCATCGTTGAGTACACTTGCACCTTTTGAGCGGGGCTTACTCAGAGGTAGCTCAGATGCCCGTGCGTTGAATATTTTTACTAACCCATGGAATTCTGCTGGGAAGAACCATAGATTGAAGTAACGAAATATGCGAAAATATTTGAATATTTTCGGAAATTCAGTGGATGAATCCAAGAATTTAAATAATTAACTTATGGCTCTATACTAGCAGAGCAAGCTGTCTAGGAGCATTAATTATTCTGACATGAGCTTGCTGGAGCTTCATATCCTTTATATAGTCAGGGAAACTTGTTGTTTGTATCCTGAAGACGTTATCGCTCTATACTAGCAGAGCAAGCTGTCTAGGAGCCGTCAATCTCGTGATTCTATATGAAAAATTACTGAAGTGTTCAGTATTCATGAGATATGTCGTTGTCCAGCCGAGAGACTACATATCTGCATGTACTCTGAGAGAAAGTATTCTCAGTCAGAGGATTCGATGAGAGACCCGTGTCTCAATACTCACATCTGATTGCTGGATCAGGAGTTCGTATAATTATGGGTTTACGATTTTAGCCTTTGTCGAAAATCCACCATCTACATTAAGTCCCCTGCTTAGTGAGGAAAGCCGTGTTCCTCAGTCAGCATTGAATGGTGATTTTCCGGTCATAAACTATAAGTAATTGAACTTAGTCGTAAGTTAAGACGTTACCGGATTTTGATAGTGCGAGCATACCATGACTTGAATGAAGATCTCAGTGGCATGATAGAGCATCGTTTGATGAGCATAAAGTGGTAGCACCGCTGATTTGGTGATGGAACCTTGGTCGTTTAGGATTCGCGGGCCGGGCCCAAGAAAGGAATCCGTTTTAGCACGGACGCTCGTTCGTTCGTTAGTTTAAGAAACAACAAAATAGACCTGAGTCTAATGATAAAATTTTGTCTATGAGCTTTCACGAAAAACAAAATTTTATTTTTTAAATATGTGAGATTTCACAAAGTGGAATAAACTCTCGTTTCAAAGGTGGATGCTCGTACGAGAGAAAAGTTTTTTTTTTTAAATAGACGTGCGTCTGTTAGTAATAAAATTTTGTTTATGAGCTTTCATGAAATTTTTTTATCTCGAGCTTTCAGAAATCTTTGAGAATATACTCTCGCTTCAGAGACAGATGCTCGTGCGAGGGAGCAAAAATATATAGATATATTTTCCAAATTTACGTGAGTTTCACGTTAAATATTTATATAGTTTGTAAAATCATGTTTTGATTTTGAACAACTGTTGAATGTAGACCATTATACATGGTAAAATAATGTCTATATGTGAGTTTTCACAATCGTAGAATGGACGTCTGTCCAGATTTTGAGAAACCAGTGAATGTTCACATTGTAAAATTTACGTGGGTTGTTCACGGTTTTATGAAAATCATGTCAGAATTTTGCTCGTCTTAGCAGGTTTGAAGGAACGAGCAAGATTTGAAGTATTAACTCATGTACTGTTAGTGGAATCGTAAACAGGTAAGAGTTGAAAGTTACCATTTTTGCAGACGCTGATGTGAGCATCTTTATTCCATGATTCGTTGTTTTGTTGAATCCTGCGCTTTGAATGATGCGCTGAATGTTATGCATCTGTCACAGCCACTTTGCAAGAATGACTGACTCCCATGATGACACTTTCAAAGACGATGTTTCCAGGGATGACATCTCCGCGGGTGCAACTTCAAGAAATGGTACTTCTGGGACCTCTGAGTGATGGTGAGAGATCCTTCATACTGAGTTGTACTCCTGGTTATTTCATCAACTATACCACAGGATGATCGTGTAGTGAGGTTTCAGATCAATGTAGACTCCTCGGAAATGGAAGAAAGTCTTCGGGGCGGAGCACCCAGAAGTAAGGACTACATGATGTTAGCAAATGACGTGCAGTCCCCAGCCGTTTCTTTGGTGAGTTGTTAGCGCTCCTTGTGTCATGATTTTTTCCTTCCCGTGAAATTAGGATCACGAGACCAAGGTTTTTTTATTTCTTTTCAGACCTTTTCTCCATCGATTGACGGTCTTCAACTTGTTCCCAGGCGAACAATTCAGGAATCCAGTACTGACGAAGAAGTCGATGTAAATATATCTTTCGTGCAGGTGATCGCGACATCTCCTTGAATGAAATAATAATATTTTTGTTGATGAATCCAGGAATAAACCATTGTAGATAAGAAGCATGTTGATGAAGCGCACTCTTCTTTGGGACATGGGAATATGGAGAACTCCCGAAATCCCGAGCAGAATGGAGATAACGGTGTTGTCAACGGAGATTCTGGCATTGTCGAGGCTTCAAATGATTTAGAGACTCCCTTAGTAAGTATATCTCCTGTAATTTCTTCAAAGAAGTATGATATCGCTGATTCGTGAATGATGAATGAAAATCCATGTGAATTTATGGATAACTTTGCCGAAATACGTCACCAGAAAATTTCAGGCTTCAGATTTTACTAGAAACGCTGTAGAATCCTCGTCCGAAGTCAGATTTTCTCGGTTTGCATATGTATCTTCAAGCCAAGGAAATTTCTAAGCTTTAGCAAAGAAGCTCTTTGAAGTTTGAGCATGTTTAGGGCCTGAAAAAGGCGAAATAGTGAACTTCCGGGAGACCTTCAGAACTTTTCCAGATTGCATGTTGTCCGATGTTTTGGCCACATCTATTAGCTCGTTCATCCGATTGCTATGAAAGTTTTATATGTTGTATTCAACATCCGTACGAAGATAATGGTATATGACCCAACCTTAAATTCCTTATCAATTGCTCCCAGTTCTCCGTTGAATACATGGAAGTGTAAAATCTCTTCAGCTGAGCTTGTTTGAAAACGTGTTTCATGACATCTACACTATTTGCGCATGTCTTGGGTGCATAATAAGGAACTTAGATGATGTTAGTTCACTTACATTCTGAATTTTATGGTTGTGTTGGGTTTCCACGCTTGAATCATTCTAATCTCATGTAATCTTCACATTAGGTGCCAAATGCTGAAGTTGGGAATAATGGATCCAACAATTATGATTTGAGCAACCATGGAGCCGTTGATAATGAGACCTCCATCCATGTAACTCAAGTTCATGGAAAGCTTGTTGTTGATGCCGTGGAGGTGACTGAAACTCCAATTTTGCGTGAGATGGTGGAACCCGAATCGAGAATGGAAGAAGCTTCTTCAACCGAAGTTGTTCCTATGATTGCTGACGCTGCTCCAGCGACTGAGAACCGGATAATAGTGCATAAGTATCCCAACACGGGGACTGCTTTTACTCCTCCATTTGGTGAGATAATCCCATATCGCAGGTTTTTTGGTGGATTTAGCGTTCCCATTAGATATGCTGCTATGTACAAGAAACCGTGGAAGACGTATGGGCACATCGTCGTTACCAAGGATCCGGAGCATAGTTATTTCTTGACGAGGCAAGTATAAGCCATCTTGCGTGTTATAAATGATATCCGCATCACAGCTAGAAATATTGTCACCCGGGATGTACTCTTTGATTGGTAGTACAACTTGAAGAAAGCTGAAGAACTTGGCTTCAATCTGAAATGGCTTCGTCAAAAGATTGATGCTATCAGGAAAGCAGTGGAAGGTGACACTCCTTTCACCACCAGTGATGCCGTGTTGAAGAAGATGGATGAAGTTGTTGAGCTGACCAAGAAGCTGGAGGCGTAGAAAGATGCTTTGCAAGTCTTGGAGGATGCAGAAAAGCAGAAATCTTATTTTGCTGACTTTCTTTAGTTTTCTTTCCATGATATCTTGAACCTTGGACTTCTGAGAGATGTGAGGTTTTTATTCTGGTCTTGATTTTTTGGTTGGTTTTGGATTGTGAAATCGATCATCTTGACCAGTGGACCGTCAATCCCCAGTATTTTGTTGAATCCCTCTCTTTCGTTTTCCATTCTTCTGGCAGGACCTAAATAAAGGATCCGGGTAGAAAAATTGATGTAAAGGCCCAGGTAGTCGAAATTGGAGGTACCTTGATGAAGGACTTAGCGAAAAGACCTGGTGGATACCGATCGACTGTGGAAGTCATGAATCCCGTCTAAGAATTGTTGCTTGCGTGTTGTATGCTCAGGAAGATGTAGGAACCTCATACGACGTCGGAATCTGATGTTTGACCCCAACTTATTAAGCTGAGAGACTGAGTTATCACATGAGACAAGAATCACTCAATTTGGAGTTATAGAGGTCAGCCAACAAAGCGCGCACATTTGTAATTTGTAATCCCGTACAAATTTTTCAGATTTCGTAGACCTGACGTTAAAGGCCGTACCTTTTAGCTCGTATGTCCAATTTATGCTCCCTTTTGGTATGTTGTAGCAGAGATATAGACGAACATCTTTTGTTGAGGAAGAATTGTCCCATTCCTCACCCATTGGTACGTTTTTGTAAACCCATGGCCTGAAATGTGTTGTATCTCTTTTGTGGAGGCGATGAGAACATCCTGTAGAAGACTTTGGTTTGTGCTCGTATGTCATGTAAGCTTCAGGTCTAAACATTTTGATATGAATCCTTAGGGCTTGAAGAAGTACGTTCCATAGAGTAACGCTTCAGAGAATGGATAGTTGATGAAGCCGGATGTTGCGCCTGAGACTGATGAGATCACAATTGAATTTCCTCCAGAAATTCTTGTTGGTGCTGATACCATGAATGGGGTTCTTCCACATGTCCTTGTTGATACCGATACTATGGTTGGAGTTGCTCTAGAGACCGAAAATGATAATCTTTGCTATTCCATCCAGTGAGCTTTTACATGCACGAACTAGTTGGTGAGTTGAGCATTCCTAAGATGAAGATGTTCTAGGATTTCAACCCAAATTCTCCTGAATATGACTTTACTGTAAAGTGGGTTTGTCAGGGAATCAATGTTTTTGTAGCAGATAACATCGACGGTATCCATTCTGGATGTGAGGAGAAAGGTTCCTTGGTCGTGCAAGGCTTGTGATGTAGAGAGGTTTCGCTGATGAAGTTTCATCGAAATACATCAGATTGTAAATTCCAATAAGATCAAGTCCCTAGTGTATGTTGAAGGAGTTTGTGCCAACGTTGCATCTTCTCCAGAAGTATTATCACGGGATAATGAAGACCTATCGATTGAACTTTGATCGTGTCGGTGTTGAATCAGTGTGTCACCGTAGAGATATTGTTCTGAAGATAGAGGAGCTATTTGTACTCTTTAATTGGGAATACAGTTTGAAGGCTTCTGAAAAATGTAGCATTCAGAGATGAGAGTTTTTTGACTTTCAGTTGGCCTTGGAGAAGTAGGTGATTGACAGCTGTTGTAAGGATTTTCTTAGATGCTCGAGTGTTGAGGCTTCACACCCTTTAAGCGTCCGATGTCGTAGGTTTGATCTTCTCGGCCTCGAGTATCCTCTGTTGATTCAGCATTCCTTTCGTTGCAGTAGTGGGATTCAACACTTGTGCGGACATCAGAGATTTCTGATTTTGTGGTACGCAAGGACACTTGTACAAGGCTATGGAGAAATGCCCAAATTGTTCTTTTCCGTGCTTGAACACCATCTCATTAATGTATGTCTCAGTGAGATGCTCGTTTCGGAGAAATGTCAGATTCAACCACTTGGTAAAATATTGCTGAAGTGAGATTACCCACTTATAGCGTCTCGCAATAGCAGAGATGCCAGCAGAATTGAGTCCCCATGCTAGGATAGCATGTGAGGAAATAAATGACATAGACATGGGAGGGATGAGACTTGCCTGAGTGCAGGACCTTTGGATGAATGTCTATGCATCTTTTGAAGGTTCTTGTTTCAACCTCGCCAAAGTTCGAAATTCCTCCAAGTGCTCTGATGATGGAACGTCCGCCAAATCTTCTGGATCAAAACTTTCTTCTTTGGAGAGATGTGTAACCAAAGGCGCTTTGGAAGTACCCATATTTTCAGCATGGATCCACGCTCGTCTGAAGGACATGTCATATCCTGGATTTTCCTGACTATGTGAAACTTGGCTTCTGTCCAGGTTGAACTTATGTTCACTTTGAGAGTGATATAGCCATAAGTATTTCCGAGCGTTCCTTCAAGGTCTCTGATTGAGATGGGAGCATGAGTAGCTCCTTGTGGAGTGATGCCTGTGGATCCGATGGTTTTTAGTGGAATGTTTTTGATGGCGGTGCCAGCATCGATCAACGTTCTTCCAAATTCGTTTCTTCTGAGATTGACTGTGGTAAGAAGTCCCCAGTCGTACATATCTTGGTCTGTGGCTGGAGGCTCAAGAAGTATTTTCGGAATGGACTTCTTGACACGATGTGGTTCAGTACTGTGAACATGTCTGTCCTTTGTGCCTTCGACATAGAACGCAATAATGTTCGACCAAGGATTGAACTGCCTCTTTGATAGGTTGTTCATAGAGTGTAAAGGTTCTGACTGGGACAGGATTCTTGTGTACTCCTTCAGTCCCCAGTTGAAGCTATTGTGGATCAACCTTCTCTTTGAAAATGTGCTTCAAAACTCCGCAGTCGCTTGTGGGATGATTGACGAACTTGTGGAAGCAGCAGTAACGAGGTTTTTCCATGTCTTCTTCAGTTGGTTCTTTCTTGACATATGGCAACTTGATTGCACCATATTGGACCCAGGCATCCAGGATTTCGATCACTTCTTCAATGGAAAAAGGAAATTCAAGTGCTTCTTGATCAGGAACTCTTGTGTGTTGGTCAGAGGCTTGTGCATCTTGCTTATCCTTCCTTTGTGCTTTTGAAGGATCTGAGGTATGCTTGCACGGCGGTTTGGATTTCCGTTTGCTCCCTTATGCAACAGTGTTTGTGGAAGGCTGGAGGTTTTACTGCTTCTTGATCAGACGTCTGCTACCTCAAGTATCTCGCGGTTCTTCAGCCTTTGTAGCTTTTGTTCTTTCCAGTAAAGCGGGTGCAGTAGTTGCCAATCTCTTCGCCGCTTCATGAAGCTCTGAGAAGGTCTGGAAACAGATATTTTCCAATAAGTCTCTTTAGATCGGGATCATGCCGTTGATACACAAGTCTACCAGTTGCTGCTCCGTGACGTTCAGATCATGGAAATCCAACGCTTGAACTCTGAACCTTTTCACATAATCGTTAGGATGTTCTTTGTTCCTTTGAAACATCCTTCCGAGATCAGAGAGGGTAATTTGATCTGAAACGAAGAAATACTTCCTATAAAAATCATTAACCATTTCTCCCCAACCGTTGATAGTTCCTGGTGCGATGTTGTTGTACCAGGTGTATCCTCTTCCTTTCAAGGATTTTGAAAATTCTTTGAGGCGAACAACATGGTTATGCTCATGTTCACCCAAAGCTTCCAGGAACCGAGAAACATGTTCCCGAGCATTGCCGGTTCCGTCGTACAAAGTAAAGGTTGGAGAGATATAACCTTTTGGAAGAGGAATCCTCTGCGTGCAGCAGGGTATGGAGGCTGGTGACGATGGACATGTGGGGTCTTTTCCTTTCCACGGTTCTCCAGAAGGCGTTTCAAATCCTCCCGAGTGATGAAGTTTGATGACTCCTTCGCCGATGGATCGTCTGCAGCTTTGCAGACTTCATCATCATATACTGTATGAATCGGAATTACCTCAGGATCGGGGTCTGAGGATTTTTCCTTCTCTTTTCCTTTTCCTTGGGTCTTCCCTGACATTGTATCAGTGAGAGCCTTTAGTTGATTAAATAGCTCCTTCTGTGTTGTAGCCATATCGGTTTGATTCTTTGCAAGAGTCTCTTTCACTTTGATGAGATCAGCAATGGTAGGTGGTGGATTTCCTCCGACTTCCTCAGGGTGTCGGCCGAACAAAGGATGAACCTCCGCGTTGACGTGAGGAGGAGTAACATTACCAACGTCAGTGTTAGAGTCCGGAATCATTCCCGGGATATCCTCGTTGTCATTGTTGTTGTTGCTAATGCTAGCGTCGTTTGCGTTGGAACCTGTGACTTACCCATACCTAAGACCGGCCATCTTGTGAAATTGTGAGATTGCAACCGAGAGAATGATCTCCCACTGTGGTCGCCAATCTGTGGATGGGGAAAAACAAATTGCTGGTTTTCACGGGATTGAGGAGATGAACGTACAGAGGAGACTCCTTGAACCGAGCGAAATGTTCAACCTCACACAGATGCACTGCAAGAAGGGAGTGCTTTGAATTCTAGATATCAATCTGTAGTACTCCGTCCTAAACCAAGACAATGGCCGTTCCAGAGTAAATTCGGTCACAAGAGAGGATGGGTCGATCTGTAGGAGGGAAGCTGAGAAATGTGTGGAATCAATGGTAATCAAAGATTGTGGGTGTATTGTGTATTCTGAATAAGATAAGTTCTGAATGATTGAATCTCTGTTGAGAGTAATACTCAGATATTGAGTTAATCTCGTGTTGTCTGTGAGACGTGCGATTCTTGTATCTTCAATCATGATTTCAGAGACTTCTTTATATTGCTGGCATTGTGGACACCATGATCCCATGAAGTGTGACAGTTGATGGAATCAAAGAGTGGGGAAATGGAAATCGTGTTTGAAACCAGTTGCTCATCGTGCAGAGACTTGGTCGATTTTCCATCCACTACTTTGTTAACTCCTTCAACTGATTGCACGACTTGCTTATATTCCATCGTGTGTACGAACACACGTGCCGTAGACCGCCAGACCAAAACCCTAGTTAATATCCCCCATGTGACACGATTGACGTCTCGTGGTTAATTAGTCAGTTGTTGACTTCATGATTTTATGGGACGATGAGTCCATGCATTTGCTGAGTTGAACATGATTTTGCAAAATGTTCTGAAACTCATGAATTGAACGTGTCTGTTGAGATAAAAGTATAATTCTCACGTTGATATTTGAGGCGAGCAAGTATTTCTCTGAATTGTTGAATATTGATAGTTGAACCAATGTTCCTTGATTTGAGCAAATAGTGCTTATCTGAGCAAGTGTTGCTCGTCTGATGAATTATTGATAGCGTGACCAAAATAAAATATTAATTAGAATACTGGTAGTTGAACCGAGCATAATTAATAAGAATATTGATCATGAGATCATCGTAAAGTTATTAGTGTTCGAATTTGGAATTATGATCCTTGGACTCAGAAACCCTAATTTTATCAATTGATGACCAATTGATGGTTTATTTCAAAATCAACCATGGAATGAAGGAGGGATCGGCTATATGGGATCATGGATCGACCATGTAGCTCCCATATGCTCATGTGAGCAAAATACCAAGGTCTCTTGAAGAGTTGGTGATTTGTTGATGAAAGAATGATTAAATGCTGGTTTAATCATTTATTCGAAAAATGCTCGTCTGAGCCTTAGGTGATAAAACCTAATTAATTATGAAGAGGTGAGGGACCGACCAAGGGGTCATGAAACCGGCCCTGGGTGGTCACTGGATCGACTGACGATCACTCCATGAAATTCCAAAATTATTTGGAAAAGTTTTGGACCTAATACGTGCAATTGCGCAAATTAGGTCAAATCGTGAAAATACGTAGGACCGGCTTCTTACAAGCAAAAGAGCCAACCTTGGTCGGTCAAGGTAACATGCTGCCAACACGTCCGTGTCTCAGTCATGAGAATTTTGATATTTTCTGGCGTGCGTTTGAGCAACTATTCGAGAAAATATGACAAAATCAGGGTTTTGCTGAAACTGAGGAAACTTCATGAGATGAAGGAAAATAATTATAAAATGAAGGAATGTTGAAGCGTGGGACCGATGAGGCCAAGCATGGCCGGCCGTCCAGTGACCACGGTCCCGTGGTGCTTTTCTAATTTTATATTATTTTTCATGAATTTATGAAATCATCATGAAATAAAGGAATTTGTTGAAATTAAAGAGTTTCCTTGAAGTGAAAGAGTTTCCATGGGATAAAGGAAGCAAATAATATTAAAAAATAATAAAATAAGGGCGTGTGGGACCGGATGAGGCGTGGCCGGTCAGTTGGGGCCCGTTCCCGTGCGTTTTCCCTAATTTTATGTATTTTTATGTATTTTTTCCATGATTTGAAGGAATTTTCATAATTTGAGAGAAATACCATGAAATCAAGGAATTTCATGGGATCAAGGAAACCTTAAAATAATAATAAAATAAAGGGACGTGTGGGACAGGCTAGGGCATGGCCGACCGGCTTGGGCCCGGTCCCACGGGTTTCCCTAATTTTATATTATATTTTTCATGGATTTATGAAAATACCATGAGATTAAGGAGTTTTCATGAGATTGGTAAAATAATAATAAAATAATGAGGAACCATGAGGTGTGGGGCCGGCCGGGATCAAGGCATGGACGGTTGGCCAATAATCACGGCCACACAATGTTTTTTCCAATTTTATATTATTTCCTTGGTGTGAAGGAAACACCATGAAACTAAGGAGTTTCCTCAAAACGAAGGATATTTGTTCAAATGAAAGGATTTTCATAAGATCAAGGAAAATAACAAAAAATATGATAAAATATAAAACTGGCGTGGGATTGGCCACGGCGCGGACGGCCGGCCGGTGAGCCCAATCCCTCAGCACCTTGGTCAATATTTTAATTATTTATTATTTTCCTTCCTATATTGCATAGATTCATCGTTTCGTCGTATTATGAAATACTCGTTCGTGCGGTGATTGTTAATGGATCATCGTTGAGTACACTTACACCATTTGAGTCGGGGCTTACTCGGAGGTAGCTCAGACGCCCGTGCGTTGAATATTTATTACTAACCCATGGAATTCTGCTGGGAAGCACCATAGATTGAAGTAATGAAATATTGCGAAAATATTTGAATATTTTCGGAAATTCAGTAGATGAATCCAAGAGTTTAAGAATAATTAACTGATGGCTCTATACTAGCAGAGCAAGCTGTCTAGGAGCATTAATTATTCTGACATGATCTTGCTGGAGCTTCATATCATTTATATAGTTAGGGAAAACTTGTTGTTTGTATCCTGAAGACGGTATCACTCTATACTAGCAGAGCAAGCTGTCTAGGAGCCGTCAATCTCGTGATTCTATATAGAAATAATTACTGAAGTGTTCAGTATTCATTGAGATATGTCGTTGTCCAGCCGAGAGACTACATATCCGCATGTACTCTGAGAGAAAGTATTCTCAGTCAGAGATTCGATGAGAGACTCGTGTCTCAATACTCACATCTGATTGCTGGATCAGGAGTTCGTATAATTATGGGTTTATGATTTTAGCCTTTGTCGAAAATCCACCATCTACAGACTCACATAACCCTAGAAATTTCAATTTTCATCTAAAACCCTAATTTTTGATAGAAATTAAACTTAAATCGAACAAAATAAGCCAAATCGTAACTGGGTTTTCAAAACATACCTCATATAAGTCATTACACTACACTTGATTAATTTTCGAATCGTTGATTAATCGAAGACGATAAAATTTTGAGTTTTGATGGAGGTTATGGTTGATGGGAGGAGAAGAAGAGAAGAAGAAAGAAAACAAATTTTCAATTTAGCTTTGATTTAGGTTAAAAAATGGGGAGAGTAATCTAGTCAATTTACAACCCTTATAGGACATCCCCTAACCAACTAAAGGGACATTACTATCACACTGCCGCCCCCATGTCGCCCCTATAGCAGGCTTGTTCCAAAATGTATTGAATTGCATTAGCATTGCTCACATTAGAAAGCTTGAGAGTTTTCTGACATCTCCACTTGGATTAGGCGTGGTACAACTCAATTTAGCTTTGATTTAGGTTAAAAAATGAGGAGAGTAATCTAGTCAATTTACAACCCTTATAGGACATCCCCTAACCAACTAAAGGGACATTACTATCACACTGCCGCCCCCATGTCGCCCCTATAGCAGGCTTGTTCCAAAATGTATTGAATTGCATTAGCATTGCTCACATTAGAAAGCTTGAGAGTTTTCTGACATCTCCACTTGGATTAGGCGTGGTACAACTCATTTATTACCCACCGTTCTCGAATTTTATTCCCATCTTACTTGGTCCGGTCATGTCTACTACTAGTCTACCGTATACAGTGGCGGAACTAGAAATAAACGTTACCCCTGGCTTGGCCTTTTTTTACCCCGGGTTTAAGCCTAAAATTCCAATGAGTTTCATGATCCAACTAGAATTAGGCTTTCTAAAAATGGTGTTTTTGGACTTTTGGGATGGCTTCGGCCAGGGGAAGCCTAGCTGTAGTTCCGCCCCTGAGTCTACCACTCTACTGCTAAACTCCTTTGACTCGAAATGAACTAGAAATAAACGTTACCCCTGGCTTGGCCTTTTTTTTTCCCGGGCTTAAGCCTAAAATTCCAATAAGTTTCATGATCCAACTAGAATTAGGCTTTCTAAAAATGGTGTTTTTGGACTTTTGGGGTGGCTCCGGCCAGGGGAAGCCTGACCGTAGTTCCGCCCCTGAGTCTACCACTCTACTGCTAAACTCCTTTGACTCGAAATGAGTTGGCTCGTTTGGTGCCGGTTTGAATGACTTGACAAATGTCTGCTTCTTATTGCACCCCGAGGTTAACTTCAAACCTTGTAGCATATTATTTACATTTCTATTAACAAATGAAAATACAAAAAAAATCATCAAAATGCTAGCAGCTCCCAAAAACAAGAGTTAGTCCACATTGCTAGCTACAGTCACAAAACAGCTCCATATTCTTTTCAAATACATCTTTTGCCTAGTGCTTGTTTAGATACTCGTTCAAACAACTATTTGGTAATTGGTCAGATTTATTAAAAGTGAAAGAGATGATTATTGATGATGATATAAGATAGAAAGAAGCAAGAAAGAGTATGGGTGTGAGTAAAAAATTCCTGAAAAATTAAATGAAAATGATCTGAGAGGGCCTGTAATTTGTTGAGACTGATTTCTATCTTACTCCATAGCTAAGGTAGGCGCGATAGTAAAAAGTTCTATCTTACTCCGTCTCTATCTCTACTGCGTTAGGTTAGGCGTAATGCAACTCATTTATTACCGACCGTTGTCAAATTTAATTTCTATCTTACTCCGTCTCTATCTCTACTGCTAGTCTTTGATATCTACTGCTAGTCTCTATCTCTACTGCTAGTCAAAGATCTCTACTGCTAGTCTTTGTTTTAGCTAATGTAGGAGTTGAACGTCAAGTCAAGGGCCTGTAGGCTGTCGCTACCTTCTTCAATTCTCCGGATAGCTACCTTCTTCAATTCTCCTTAGATTTACAGCCAAAGGGGCATATGCCATTTATTTGGGGCTATCAAATTTTTTTCCCAACTCTACCAAAAGGCTATGGGGTGATAAATTTAACAAAAAGTCTAATTTAACCTGGCCAAATTGGGGTACACCCAGATTAATTGTGGTATACCAATTTTTAAACTCATCTAAGGTAATGTGTCAAGGGGTGTCTAAAAGATGTTAAAAGACCAAATTGTCCTAACTATTTTCAGCCAAATTTAAACCCTGCCGCCTAAAACCTAAAACCCAACCTCAAATCCCTTATGATTCAATATTTTTGCTAAAAGTCGGCAGGGTATCTTTTGTCGACCTTGTCGATCTTGAGGACTTTTCATCTCTGAAATTAACTCATCTTCTTTCCTATTTTAAAAAATATATCTTTTATTTTTTGAGAACGATACAAAAAGCAAACTCGTGAAATATACATATTAATACAAGGATAAAAAAAGTGTGACGGTTATTTCGCCTACCTAGTTTGAGGCCTAGGCATTTTATTTGAGGTCTGCCTCAATGACACAGAAACAGACGTTTAGAAGTAAAATGGAAAATTTCTTATCCAACTATTTTACTTAATGACTAATTCGCCCCTGATTGGTTCGCGTTATTTCGGGTGATTAATTGTTGTTTAATCATGTTAACCTAAAAATCAATTAATCTCAAATAATCATCAAAACATGAAAAAAATCTGAACCCAGAATCGGTATACGTTCATGCACTTGTAAACCGATTCTAGGAATCGGTTTTAAGACTTAGAACAGAGGCTGATTGTAAGAATGAAGAGTGTTTCTGTGATTTTTTTTTACTACAATCAGTTTGCATAAATCCCCAATAAACAGATTGTAGATCTGAGCATTTCTTCGACTGTTTTGCTCATAATTTCTTCGTTCGATGTCGGAATGACCTCATTCTTTTTGCGTTCACGTGCTCTATAATATAAAGACAAAAAATTTCAGGGTTTGTGAAAAATTCAAACATGGTTAATGAATCGGTTGATATATGCATCAACGTATACCGATTGTGGTTGATGTTCATCACATCAACCCAGAATCGGTTTATGTAGGTGTATTATATTTACCGATTTTGGGGAAAATCAACAACAATCGGTTTATGTTAATGTCTATATCAACCGATTCTAGTTGAGTTTAAGAAAATTTTAATGAGAGATTTCAGAGATTCATAGTTAAATTATTGATGAATCCCTCTTAAAAAGAATGGATTAAAAGGATTTGACTCAATCACTCGAATTGTTTGTTGCCGAGAAATATTATTTGAAAACCCAAAGAAATGGAGAATTGAATTGTTTTGTGATTATGTTTTAGTTTTTGATTATCATGGAAATTGAAATTTTTTCAGGTTTTTATTAAAGATTGTTAGTAAAAATGAGTTAGGTTTTTTATTTGGTTTAGATGATTAGAATTATTAAGTTTGTATAAAGGTAATTTAGTATGTTTAACACACTTTAGATACCCCTTATCCTTCTTTATTGGGTGGATGAAGAAATCTATAGGCCTCAAATACAAGCCTTACGCCTCAAACTAGGAAGGTTATTTCGGGGCTGATAGAATCGTAATAGAGATATCTTAGGGACATAAAAAGATGAAGTTACTCGAATAACTTTTCACATTATAAAAAATTCGGTTTCATTTAGATATTTTTATTTTATTTTCTCGTACATTCTTATCCTAGCCGATTCTTTATTCTTCTTTAGTTGATTAAGTTTGCTTCAAATAAAATAAATTGCATGTAGAATTGAAGACCAAAATACGCGAAATAAAGAACATATTATAATTTTCTGTTACGACTTACCCGACTTTCTCACAAAAGCTTATTAGAATTGGCTAAATTGTTTGAAATGCCTGTTTTACGTTTGTAATCGTCTAAGTTTTTGTTGGAAAATATGTTTTGGTTTCGGTTTCTCGGAAATCGCTAGCAAAAATAAAAGTAACAAAGTAAGAGTTAAAATACTTATCGAATTGGGTTGATCGAAGTGAGGATCACTCTTTCCTTAAAGACTAATACGTCCTAGCACACGGTGCTTACGGTTTCTCGGACGTAGCCTTCCAAGATAAAACGATCATACCTTATGATACGGCACAGCGGAAACGATTTAGGATAAACCGACACGCGGAGAATGCACTCCGATAAACAGGACCGAAGACATAGCTATAAGTAGACTAGAAATCAAGACTATAGTTTTGATCACCTAAACTTGACAAACAAGCTTGAGATAGCAACGCTTGCAAGTTCGACCGAGGAATGCTTTAAGTAAACTAGAAATCAATACTATAGTTTTGATCACCTAAACTTGGCAAACAAGCTTGAGATAGCAACGCTTGCGAGTTCGACCGAGCAATGCTCTAAAAATAAGGGTCACTCAAAATAGATCAAAGTATTGACGGGATCTTTATAACTGTTCGTAGATCGAAAGATAACTTGGATCATCCATTGTTAATATACTCCGTTATGTGCGTGATCGATCATAATTGGATTCAAGTTTGTGTTGTGCAGGTACAAAAGAAGGAAATTGAAAATTTGAAGACAAAAAGATTTCTCTTATTAGTTTTCGTATCTCGTAATTTATGCACACATCTTGATCGGATAGGATCCGACTTAGATCTGATTTATCTTTGATAGATTTAGATCATAAATTCGTTTAGATCGAAAACTATCATTTGGTGGTATTCTTCAATATCCGAATCAGATAGTTGTGAATCTGAATCTAAGTTATTGATTTGGATTGATCTTACCCAAAAAAGGATGGAAGAGCCTTTGTCGAAACTCAAGGAAATCTTTTTAAAAGATAATTGGAGTACTTACCAAACAGATCTGTTCCTTTACTGTTTGGAAAACGATCAAAAGGAGTTGAGTGCTTAAGACTTTACATCGATAAAGCAACTCAAGATAGTGATTTCTATATTGGGCTTCAAGTACGTGACCAATAGGTCGTAGACGCAGAGATACTGAGGGAACTAAGTGACTAGGGGTAAATTACTTGGTCTCAACTATACGAAGTTGGCTTTGTTCATTGTATAACGGCTTAATTCTGAGAGTATTTGAAACTGGACTAGGTCCAGGGGTTTTCCTGCATTTGTGGTTTCCTCGTTAAGAAAATCTTGCTATGTCATTTACTTTAATTCCACATTAAAATTGTTTTATTATAATTATTATAATTGTTTTATTATAATAAAGTAAATTACACTTGTACGTTAATTCCTAATCACTTGACATTGATCCTATATTCAATCGGTTCTGAACCGTAACTATTGTCAAGTGAGTATCTTGGATTTGTATTGTCTTAACTTAGTCTATAGACGATCACTCAAGATATCAAACTTATAGGTTGAAATGAAAAAATTGTGGTGTACTTGGGTACCCTCCTCATTTCAGCTGCGGATAAATCCATGGATTTTATTTCTCCTACAAAAAAAAAATAGAAATTAAGTTAGGAAATAAAATATTAACACTTTTATACTTTATAAAAAAAAATTAAAAAAAAAGGTTAGAAAATAAAACATTACCACTTATATAAAATGGATTTCATTTCTTTTAAAGAAAAATCGATCTTAACTCTTAAGGTTGGGACGATGTTGTGTTGGTTATTACTTATGACCTGTTGCAAGAGAAATATTTATATACATTTATGAACATTGGCACTTATATAATTTATAAACTACAAAAGAAACCTTATATATTTGCTAAATTTTCTCGTTTATCCCTAACTTAAAGGGTGCAGATGTTCAATGAATTTTTAGACTCGCATAATATGGGAATAAGTTAGGCTAATCATGGTATTCCAGTCCAGTTGGCCAGGAAATTGACTCTCGATTTCGTCCAGTTTGATTGGAAAGAGACTCTTATATCTAAATTGCGATGAGAAATGCTAATATGTAAATAATTTGGGGAGCTACGACGTTCGTTCGAGGCTACTTGGCTAGGAAACCGATTTTCATATTTATGATCTATAGTTTGGGTTTTTCGTGGCTACCGCTAGTTGGCCACAAAATATAGTATATAAGTAGACTAGTCTTTTAGAGACTAATTTTCGTATTTGAAGTCAGTAATTTATATATATTTGTTTATCGCTTCAAGTAAAATTTTCAAAATTATCATTATAATTGATTTTTTAATTCCAAAAGTACAACTAATTACTTTTCAATAGAACCCTTCTAAAATATACCGTTAAGTTAGTTGTGAAAATCATATCATTACTTTAACCGACTATCATCCCAAACAAGAATTTTCTCAATAAACCTATAATTCAAAGTAACTATGGAAAAATAAAATTACAAGTGCAAAATTTTCACAGAAAAAAAAAATAAATCAGTAAATTACAAATGTACAAATTATTTAATGAATATACACCCAAAATGTCTCCAATTTGACCGTGCCCATGCGAGATTGATACTGGTGCACTCACATTCTAAGGATTCTTGCAGTACTGGAGAATCCAGCTACAGAAGAACCAGGAACAGAGAGCTTCCCCCCCCCCCTCCCCTTTCCGCCCGACTCTTTGGTCTTAAGAATGCTGGTTTTAAGAATAAGTGATTGCCCTTCCCAGACCCTTACTGCCCAATCTGAGAGTAAGCCTCCCCGGACCATACAAGGGCGCGAAGGGCCCATGCAAAGGGTTTGGTTAAGATACGCCAGATTCCACCAAATATAAGCGTGGGAGAAATGACAAGAAGATATTGGAACATTAATTTGGAAGAGATGATGGAAGCAAAAGTTCATTTTGGTCATGGTACTAGGAAATGGCTGCAACAGGAGCTGAATATGCGACAACAATCCAAGGACGCATACCCAGACGGAAACTACTAACTTGGTGATGACCGATCTGATGGGCCAGACATTCCGGATGAAACTACACCAAATTTAACGTTTAGCAACAGCTTAACTTTGTTGCTGACCTGGCTTGCAACAGATTTTGCCGTTGCTAAACACCCCGTCGCAGTTTCTCGCAACAGCTATAGCTCTGTTGCTAATTTCAGTCAGCAACGGAGGTATCTGTTGCGAAACAAAAATTTAGCAACAAGCAGCAGCTGTTCTACTCTGTTGCTAATTTTAGAGTTATTCTGGGATGATTTTTAGTAGAACGGGATATAGTTGCTCTGGTTCAGATTTAGCAACATATTCTCTACATTGCTTATATTTGCAACAACAACAAAAAAGGGTCAAGTATTCGTTGACCTAGTCAACATCAATCTCCCTCCCAATTTATTCTGCAATTACCCTGATTCTCCTATTCTGATGATTCAATTCCTCACATTCAACATTCAATTATAATTGATTCATCAGCTGTAATGAAGCAATCTAATAACCCACAAAGATTCATAAGATTTCTTCAAAAGAAAAAAAAAGATTCATCAATGTGAACTCAAGTATCATAGTTGGAGATATGAATGTGTATAAGTATCACAGGCAACTACTGAGATGATGAAGAAGATTAAATCTTGTAATTGACATATAATGTTAAATGTTGAGATTCATACATGGATGGGTGACCTAATTTATCATAACCAAGTATAAGCATACAAAAGTTAACCTGAATCGACCAAGCTCATCAAAGCCAAAGCCGGAACTTAATAGACTGCTTCTCATCACTGGTAGGACAAGCATCATCAAACTACAAATTACACAAACAGTAAAAATTTAGAAACCCGCGTAAAATTGAAGCTTGTTCTGGGTGCCATTTTCCTTAGCAAGAATGGAGAACTATATATAAATGGAGTGATGTGGTCTAAACTATAGAAGACACGGAATTGTTGTGACTGATGATTGTAGCCATTGACGATCTAAAACGAAATGCCAGACTAGGTTTACCTGGTTCAATATTCAACTTCCCTTCTTGTATTTGGCAGTCTGAAAGAAAAGAACGTATTCTGTATAAGTAAGAACCATTTCAAGATATAGATATATCAAATTCCTAAACTCAACTCTGTAAGACAATTATTTGAAGCAAAAACAGAAGAAAATGCCAACTGTATAAGCTTAGAGCAACTGCAGTGGACGACTAAACCCAAATTTGGTGTCGAGTGGGCTGGCGTAGTGGGACGGACCATCGATCAAAATTTGATCAAAGAGTAAAACTCGGACCAAATTTGGTCGGCGATTAAGACCAAATCCAAATATAGTCGGACGTTTATATAATGTCCGCCTACCCGACGGGCATTGGTATAATGTCCGCCTGTAGCCGCGCGTTCGTAAAGTTAACGCCTGATGCAGGGCGTTGGTATAATGTCCGCCTGGATGGGGCGTTGGTATAATGTCCGCCTGGATGGGGCGTACGTAAAGTTAACGCCGGACACCCAGGCGTTGATATAGTCATGATCCCAAATTTGAAAAGTTTTGAAAACTTTGCTTGGGGCGTTGTCTTTATCAACGCCCCATTTTTTTTTTTTTTTTTGAATCCGTGCGAACGTATAATCTCCGTCCCACACACCAGGCGTTGCTATAGTTCACGCCCCATACAGGCGTTGTCTTTATCAACGCCCCATACCAGGCGTTATCTTTATCAACGCCCAATGCCAGGCGTAATCTTTATCTACGCTGGACGATGAAGCGGACTTTATATCAACGCGCGATCAAATTTACTCGTCACCCGCTACGCCACAGGATGGACTAAACCCAAATTTGATCTTTTTTTTTAGTCTTTGGTCTTTAGTTATGCTCGCACCACTGTGGACGCTCTTAGAGACTTCAATATTACAGAAAGCAACACAATTTCAACAGTTTAAAAGTAACTGAAGTATCACCACATGCTGAACAGTCTTTTCGACATATACTGGCAATGCTACTGAGTCGGATAGCTCTAACTAGCCATTAAACTTTAATGTCTGTACAAGTTAGATATAGCTTTCTATGATCATGTGATCATATTGTATCTACAAATATTGATATGAAAATCCTTGCTATGTTCTAAAACGCCAACCTGTGAATCCTAGTCCCAGTCTACAACTACCATATTTCTACTATGATGTTGATGTTAACAAGTCTTTTGTAAAATTACTCAAATGCAAAACTATCTTAATATCTAATTTCAGTATTCAAATTCATGCAAAAGAAAGGTAACTAAAGCAGGACTCAGGAGGTTTTCTATGTATCTTACCTTTATAGTGAGGATAATCAGATTATTGTCATAGCCTTGAAGGTACCTAAAACAACACAATAACAAGAAGTGAAATTTATCGTGTTCATGGCAATAAATTACAAAAGTTTTTACAATAGATACATGAAGTATTTATTGAAGAAATGTATATAAATTGTAAGCACATTGCTACAGAACGACAGATGTAACTTACCCAGCAACTTACCTTTATAGTAAGTTATTGAAAACAAGTGACCTCATGTTCACTCCCAATATATAGTACACAAATCACGGTATCCCTGAAAAGCACATTCTCTTCAATGCCCGCACCACCTTTTTCAGTTTACAACCCCTACTCAATGCCAAGATTATATGATTTCAGGAAACAACTAATCTAACAGACTTATAGTTCAGTCAGAATTCAACAAAGCTGTAGAGTTCAGGATACCTGAATATTAGTGCTCTGTATCCACACTCCATAAGGTTCCCGTGATATTTAACCATACTTGCAGAAGCCTCTACACAAATATCAAAACCCCAAAGAATGAAAAAATTAAACCTAAGGCTACAGTAAATTCTCATTACAGATTAAAGAAAACTAAACCTGATGTTGTTGCTGCATCTGTTGTTGTGGGTTCCCAGGTCTCCTCGCACTCATTCTTTGTCCAAGATGCCATTGTTGCTGGAGCGGGTATGGCATCATAAAGTTTGGGGAAACACTTGGCCTCATCCCAGGCAATAGTTGGGTTGGAAACGATAAGTTGCATATTATCGAACAAATACAGGACCACCTTAACTAAAATACATCTATTGAGGATGAGGAGGTCAAGGTCCTCCAAGATGATATGATATGTCGCAATACCTGGGGGTAGAGGTGTCACCGCAACAGGTGTCCGAACTTGAGAAAATTGAGTCTGCAGCACCATCTTTTCCCTAAAACAGATAAGAAACAAAACAAAATAGAAGTCAGTTTGTGAAACATGAGCAGGAAATAAAATGTTTCAAGAGAAGTGTGGGCTCAAACAATGGAAGTGGCTAGTTTTCATATTAATTTTAGGGAACAAACAATTTCTACACAAATTAAGGGGATATAATTTTGGATAAGACAGCACCATTGTGTCATTCGTTGATCTCTTTCGATGTCTTTCAGTCTCTCCTGCCAATCCGAAAAAGGAAAACACGAATAAATTAATCAAACTTACACTCAACAAAGAAACAACTTATCAAGGATGTTCATGGTCCCTTGCACATAATTATTATTATTATCTCTACAAGACTACATCTTCCTCTTATTTAACTTGTGTTTAACAACAACGGCGTTGTAGGACAAGAAAGTAACCCCGTCTTTTACTTGCATCAGTTATTCAAGACTGTAAGTTCGAACGATGTAACATAACACGTGGTCTATAATTTAAATAAACTAGATCCACTCGCAGAGTCAAACAGGATATAATAAAGTAAGGCTCACCAATTCTCAACTAGTAGGGTATACACTGATCATATTCCTTGTTAAATTGCAGCTATATGAAATAAAAAACAAAACAAATAACAAAAATTACTCCTAAGAACTTCATCAAGGAGTACAAAATCACCCTTTGACTGCAATTATCAGATGGACCCATACACAACAAAAATACAACATAAACCAAAATTTCATAATCAAATCATAATAGAATTTGTAGACCAGATGTAAGATGAAGACAATACCTTAAAGCTTGCATTATCGATGAGGGTAATAAGAGGAACGAGCTTTAAGTAACGATCAATCTCACTCTGAGCCTTTCTAAATTGATAAACAATTTTCCAACCCATTGCCAAAAGATAAAGATAACTCTTATCCTGACAACTATTCACAAGAATATAATACCTTCTCAATGCATCTTCAAGTTGTTCTAATGGTTCTCTAGTTTCTGGATATCTTTTCAACTCAGAGATTTTAAGTTATTGTAACAAATTCCCAATCAATTTTAATTTTGATACGTAGCCCTAACTGATATATATCGAATTAGATTTAGGGATTTTTTCTTGTTACACCAGGAAAGAAATCTTCGACTAACTTGAGCAGCAGTAGAGCTCTCACAACATCAGAAGTCCCAATTGCAGACCATAAATATACTATGAACATCATAAATAATTTCACAAAGGAAACCATATAGACTCAGCAAAGAATAAGCAACCCATTTCTTCGAACTATGCCCAAGCATTTCTGAATGTGCACCTGCACCAAAAATAAGATTTCAACATCAATTCTATGCAACCAGAAACTGAAATAAACATTTAGCTAAGGGGTTAGAATCAACAAATAAAACCTGAAGTTTACGATTGCTCGAAAAGATTTAAAAGCAAAACAGATGATCAATAGTAGCTAATTGAATGAGCTTCCCGTCGATTATTGTTAAAGCCATCTCTTGTAGTTCCTACAAAGTTTGAACCAAAGTAAAAGAATCAAAAATAGGGCCTGAAATTGATGATCGCTCAAACTTGAATATCGTCCTCGTATCTATGAGTTCAACAAATCGATTTCAAAAGCTCTAAATTACAGAAACCCTAATTGAAAATTTTGTGGAAAATAGATAAAAATAGAGAAGAGATAGTTACCCATATAACCCAGATTTTGGTAATCGCCAGCCATTGATGATGATGTTTGAAGAGGGGTCCGTCTTCTGGGTTTTGGGTATTCTTTGTCGCTTCAAACAAACAACATGAGTCAGAAACAAAATCAAAACCTAAGTATTGAGAGAGAACAAAAACAGAAAAGGAAGAAACTGAGAATAAATAGTAAGAGATAGAGATCAATAGAAGCGTAAAGATTGAGAATCTGTAGATCTAGAGGAAGAAAGAGAAACGAGACTTGGGGAAGAGAGGGTCTCACGGCTGCTGAAGGTTCAAGTGAGGGAGTTCGTAAAGTGAAGAAGAAAGAGATAAGTATAGGAATATGGTTAAAGGGGTGGAATAATGTTTCAGTTCCAAAACAACTCCAGTTGACTGGGCGAAAAAATACTTAAAAGTGTTTCCATCCACACGAACTGCTGGCACGTCTATTTTCTCCGCAGTTGCTAATAGCAACAGCAAAACGACAGTTATGATTTACAAACAGAAATCAGCTGTTGCTAAACTTTAGCAACATATATATTCTTGGTTCCTAATTAGCAACAGCTCTAGCTCTGTTACTAATCTGGGTTGCTATATCATGAATTTGGTGTACCTGATCCAAGATCACTAACTAAGTTAGCAAAACCAAGAGTTTCAACATACTATTCTGTCCACTTTTCCTAATCACCAGCTCAATCAAGATGACTAAGAAGACCGGCAGAGATAGCTTTTTTACAATCTTATTTGCTAATTGTGAAATTAACCTCATACGACTCAACAATCGACCCTATCTAACTAAATAAGATTTTTCACAAATCTATCCCATTTTTGTTTCTCGGGTTAACCTTGACCGCATTTATAGCAGTACCCACCCATGACCCACCCTATAAAATACCTCCAAACTTGCAAGATAATATCGTGCTTTCTTTCAAACTTGCTTTCTTCTCCAAACAATGCTTTCTTTCTTTAACTTGCAGAAAGTAGTTTTTCTCTCTTCTCCACACACTCACCATGGGGAAGTTTGTTATTCTGATTTTTGTGTTGGTTTCTTATGTTACACATGTATCTTCTCAACAAACAACAATCCCTGGAAGCCCTTTTGTTTCTGGCAATGTTACTTCTCCTCCTCCTCTTGTTAATCATGTGCAAATTCCCAAAAAAGAAGTTTTTCAGCTGGGGAAGACAGTTGTTTATGCAATAATCGGGGCAATAACGTCTTCAATTGTATCTGCCATTGGGGGGATTTTGTGCATGAAGTATAAAAGGGGAAGAAAACCAAAGAATCAAGACTTGGAGATGGGCTATTTGGGTAGTCTAAGAAGACAATCAGTACCCATTCTTCTCAATCAAACCATAAGAAATTCTACTGATTTTGAACATGCTCGATTTTCATACGAAATACCTCATTCTCATCCATATCCATATTATATAGAAGCACCTCCAGCAAGGTTTCAGTAAAGATTATCTTTGAGATTGATTATGAGAATCACTTAGTTGTTTGTTATTTAAGAAGATGTTAGTATGTTTCAGTTAGTTTTAGTTTAAGAAGATGTCTTTGAGATTGATTCTCATCCTATTAAGAGTTTTAGTTTTAGTTAGTTGTTTGTTGTTTGGGCTTTAGTTGTTTTTTAGGGAATTATTTTGTCGGGCAAGCTTACAATGTATGTAATCACCCATAATATAATTCTCTTTTTTACTATTGAATCATAAGTCTCATTCTGTTTCTCTTTTTTCTTAAATCCACGGAAATAGAAAAAATTAATTTGCATTGGATATTTAAGAAGCACATTCTCTTCTAAATTAGTTTCACACATCTTATTACTTTTGTGGGATTTATCTTTCTTGATTTCCTTTTTGCTATTAGTAACCTGTAGAGAACTACTTCTGAAGAAAAGAGGGAAATGGAACGCCTTGAAAAACCTATCTATACAATATTGTTCGCCAGGCAGCTGAAGTTCACCGACAGGTTGAACTTTTCTTCATTTAGGGATTTGTAGAATAGTTAAACATCATAATTCTTCCGTTTTGTATAATATGTAGAACATAGATGTGGTACTGTTTCATGAAGTTACAGAAAGTGTAGAATTGGTGAGATGTTGTTGCAGGCATGGAGCTGGGGATGGATGCAATGGCACTGTAATGCAGGCTTGAATCCGTGTTGGTCTCGGTTTGTGTGGATGTTAAAATTGCAGGAAAAGGGTTTTGATGTTGCTGAGTTTGAAGCAGGCAGAGATGCAACTAAAATTATGAGTAAACAAGTCAGATACTGGAGGAAGAAGTTGTGTAAGGAGGGATGGCTAGTTGAGACCAAGCAGCAAGGAGTTGTGGTTAGCAAAGATGAAGTTGTAGCAGGTGAAAAAGCGGGGGTCTAACAACACCACCCAATATTTCGCTTAGCAATCTGTATGGACAAACACGAATATACTTTTAAGAGAATCAACAAGACTCAATCAACTAAAAGTATATCAACGATTTTATATCTCTTTCTTGATTTGCTTTCCTCAAACAGAAACTGTGAGTACTAATCAAATACAAGAACTAACTTGGACGGTACCAAAGACCAATGTCCAAGGATCAATCAATATCAATCAAACAACCGTTAGGTCGGACTATCCAATTGATTGATCTAAACGCACAACTTGTATTATTTATATTATATAACAAATATAATGCAGAAAAGAAATAACACAAACACTAGTGATGAGTGCTAAAAAGTGCATATTTCTATATCTTTTTCTTGGCAATTAACTCATCTTTTGTGCTCTAGTTCTCCATTTTATCCCATATTCTGTATTTTCATTGTTTTCAAGAATAAATACTTTTCTTAATTAATTTTGTATTTTTAGGTTCTAAATAAAGTTTGGATGGAATTACGGAGCGAAAAGAGCAGAAAGTGGTGGAAGCCGAGAGGAATTACGCAAGGAAGCCGCGAGGAATGTTGTGCACAAGACCAAAAGGCTAGAAATGGGCTTAACAAGGAAGAATTGTTCTTAAAGAAGATATGGGCTTGGCATACCCAAGGTCCAAAACCCTTACCCAAACCCATTTCCTATATCCATACCCGTTTCCCTTTCTAGCCGTCAGATTGGATCACATCTGAATCCAATGGTCGCAGCATCGCCAGTACATCAAAGTCTGAAGCTCTTGTCTAACACTACAGCACCTAACTCCATCTTGAGCCGTCAGTTTCGTTGTATCAGGCATCCGACGGTCGATACCAGCCTCTTCACTTGTAGCCGTTAGATCAATCTATCATTTCCGCATCCCACGGCTCAGCTTCGCGAATCATCGAGACTTGATGAAAACCGCTCAACACCCAAACACCTAACACCTATACCCGCAGAACCAAACACACCCCTATCCCTAATTCCATCGACTCCACCTCCATCTTCTCCACTCCGTCTGTAACAGCCTCACCTTCACCACCAACTCCGCCAACTCCACTGCCTCAACCACCACAATCAACCACCAAAAGCCATCATGGCTATCCCTCACCGAAACCCATCATTCCCCTAAACTTCTAGCCATCTATTCTCTCGATTTCTTCCCTGATTTCTCTCTGAAACCCTAGGTAAGAAATCAATAGAATAGGTCGAGTTAGAAACGCAATTGGAAGGCATGGAGAGGAGCAGGAGATTCAGAGAAGAAATGGATCGACCTTCTTGAGTGATTTGTCACGTCAAATTAGGTAAAGTCGAACCCTAATTTCAACTGTGTAATTTGGGGAATATTTGTAAGAACCCTAATTTTGTATCTTGGGTATAAATAGATGTTATGGGTGTTGTAGAAACCATGCCTGGGCTAGCCAGAGCTTCACCCAAGGGGCCTGGAATAGCCAGTTCTTCCAAGTTGTTTTCAGTTCATGTTTTGAAGTCAATACTATTTCAATTTCATCTATTAATCATTTCCAGCATGTTTTAAGTATCATGTGCTAGGGTTTAGATGAAACTCTTGATTGTATGTTAAGATAGTTAGTAATCATGTCATTGTTCTTGTAGTGCTAAAAATGAGTTAGGACTGCTAGTAGCCATTTGAACAAGTAAGCCTGTGATCAGTTGTGTTGTAGAAAGACAGTTGATGCTAGGGGTAAGTGAGTGATAATGGTTAAAAATTCAGTACATTAGAAGGATTGTGCCCAAATGCCTTAGAGTTGATAGATTAATTGGTTGTGCAAGTAAACCTGTGATCAGCTGTGCTGTAGAAAGACAGCTGATGCTAGGGGTATGCTAGTAAAATTAGTTGATAAATCACCCATTATAGTATTTCCTGAGATGAAACAAGACATGATTCGATTAGATGCTGCCTTAGCTTAGGATCAAGAAGCAGATTCAAAGACCCTAGTACCTTCATTCTATACTTCACTGCCTTTGGCTCATTGCCATTGTAACTGTCATTTGCCACTGTCACTCTTTGCTTCATTAGTTCACTGCTCAGAGAATTAGATTAGGAAACTTCAACTCACACCCTAGTCCCTGTGGATTCGACCCGTATTTTCACAAGCTACAACCGACACCGTGCACTTGCGGTATAACCATGTAGGCTTCTCTTATTCTCTTATTTTACACACATTCCCAAGCCCACCAAGTTTTTGGCGCCGTTGCCGGGGACTGGTGCTGTGTAGTTGAAAGAAAAAAAAATTACTCTTGCCTTTCTGTTTTCCACCTGTAGTGTAACTTAGTATAGCTTTAATGTTGCTGTTTTAGTGTAGCTGTAATTTTGTATCTTTAGCTGTAACTTAGTCTAACTGTAACTTAGAGCATCTGCATCTTGCATTTAGTATAATCATTTAGTGTAAGCATTTATCTCATCATAACTTGCATTCATTACTGCATATTCATCTTTGCATTGCATACTCATTGCATCTTGCTGTCCTGATTGCATATCATATTTGCATATTAGTCATCTTTACATTCTTGCAGTCAATCTTGTGTTACAGTTCTTGTTCACTGCCTTTCTTTGCTGTCCTTGACATTTTTGTTGAGTGACCAGGTATTGTGACCTTGCTGTGAGGCTGAGAACAAACCTCTGGTGATGTTGTGCTGCTGTGAAGCCCAAATGGTGCTGTTGTTGTTACCTGTGGTGCTGCAGCAGAGCTGCTGTTGCTGAAGCTGTTGCCCCTACTGTTGTTGCTGTGACCTTGCCACAAACTGACCTGGTGCTGCTGCTGTTTCCTGCCAGGCCAAGCCTATTGCTGTTGCTGAGTTGATCTTGTGTTGTTGTCTGCTGCTGCTGTAACTAGACCAAAACACAACTGGGCTACACAAGCTTAGCTCCAAAGCCAACTGGGCTTTTGCAACCAAACTGAACAGCTGGGCTGTGCTTAAGCAAGTAAGCCTAAACCCATTAAGAGAACCCAAACTGTGGGCTTCCATTTTTCTTGTGGGCTTGTAATATTAAACCCAACATTTGGGCTTATATTTTCTGTTGGGTTTGTAACTAATTTCTTGTGGGCTTGTTTGTTTAATTTCTTGTGGGCTTGTGGTTTTAGATTGATTTGGGCCTGTTGTTTTAATTAAAGAAAACTGAACTTTTGAAAGCCCAGTTGGGCCTCATATTTTAGTTAGTAGCTAGCCAAAGCCCAACTAAATTTCTGGGACTGTGGGCTTAACATCCATTTGAAAACTAAACATTTACACTGTGGGCTTGACCCAAAAACAGAAAACGTTTTCAAAGCCCAGTTGGGCCTCGACCTTTGGCTATTTAAGAGCCCAAATTTCAAATTGTTACCTGGGCTTGTTTCTGAACTGTGGGCCTGAACCAAAGTTCGAGTGGGCCAAAATTTCAAAATTCCAAAAACCAACAGTGAGCTTTACTCACCAGCAGTGGGCCTGTTTTTCAAAAACGTAGCTGGGCTTCGCAAAACCCAACAGTGGGCTTGGTCTCCTTATCCCATTAAAAACCAAATGTTTTTCTCCCATAAAAACCAAAGTTTTCCAAATGTTTCCCTGAAAACCAGAAATTTTCTTTTTCCCATCAAAACCAAATGTCTCTCGACAAAACCAAATTTTTCCCAAAAAGTCCAATCCCATTAAAAACCAAATTTTCTTGTATAAAATCTAGTAGATAGTTTCTTAGTTAAATCTTTTGTTTCTTTTGTATATATAGTGCTAATCCAATATGATCTCGGCTAAAAAAATGTTGGATTTTTGCCTTGAATAACGGAGTTCTAATCTTGCTTTCGCCGAAATCGGGTATTCTCTTTCCTTCTTCTCTACTCAGCATAATCCTCTCCATATGTTGTATTATAATTCTTTACATCTTTTGAAACATTGAGGACAATGTTTAGTTTAGGTTTGGGGGTATAGAGTAGATACCACAATCACATGCCATAATTGAAAACAAGAACTCCTTCTTTTTGAATTCTTTTTGAAAAAATTGAAAAAAAAAATGAAAAAAAATGAAAAAAATCATAAAAATGGAGCTCATTTACCTTGAAATGTTGACTCTTGTGCATGTATGTAAACATAAGGATTCTTAGTCTAGATATTTAGGCACCCTGATTCTAGCACAATTCACATGTGATAAGAAACTTGCACGCGCACGATCTACCAATACATGTATAGCCTCGATCTTCAAGGTGTTTGATAGGAAGTTAGATTGCCAATCACTTTAGAATACTGAATGAGACTTTACTAGCTTGTTCTTTGGTTGGCTGGGATAGAAGTTATAGGATACGTTAAGAAAAGCAACCATAGAATTTGACCAGATGCATTCGATAAGGGCCACCTCTTGCTAAGAGTCATGTAATTATGTTTTTCTTTTTTGTTCATGTATCAAAAGTGTCACTATGTTGTAAAGATCAAAGTTATTTCTTCAAAAAAATAAAAAATAAAAAATAAAAAATAAAAAAATCAATCAAGTATTTATTTATTCCATGTTTTGTCATGTTAAAGACAATATTCTCTCTTGTTCCAAAAATAAAAGAGAGTAATCAATGTAAATAAGAGTCATGCAAAGAGTCATCTTTTTGTTGTAAATAGTCTTGTAATAAGCAAGGAGGGTGCAGCCATCGATGTATAACGCGGGTAAACTGAAATATCACCAACTCATTGGGTGAACATTCACAATTCTCGTAAAGCCGGACAGCTAGCTTGGCTTAGAATTCGGTTCTTAGCCTAAAAACTATCTCTTGGTGATTAGTAGTCATAACTTCAGGTCATTCTAGAAACATGTGTAGATACACTTTACACTCTTATCACGTTTCTTTAGTTGTTATCAGTGCTAGGATTGTGCCTTTGATAGCTAGATTGACATCTCCATTTTGCTATGAGCTTCTATTGTCTTGCACATGTCACATTTCATGGAATCTGAGCTTATATTTTGGCCTAGAACTTTGTAGGTACGTTCTAAGCAAACCTTCACGAGACTTCACTCGTCCACTAGGGACACTTAGTGGTTTAAAAGGCTTAGTGCATACGCTAAATGCATTCGAGAGACCAGCGACAGTGGTATAGGTAGGATTTCCTTAGTTTTGTTTTACTTGAGGACAAGTAAAATTCAGGTTTGGGGGTATTTGATGAGTGCTAAAAAGTGCATATTTCTATATCTTTTTCTTGGCAATTAACTCATCTTTTGTGCTCTAATGCTCCATTTTATCCCATATTCTGTATTTTCATTGTTTTCAAGAATAAATACTTTTCTTAATTAATTTTGTATTTTTAGGTTCTAAATAAAGTTTGGATGGAATTACGGAGCGAAAAGAGCAGAAAAGTGGTGGAAGCCGAGAGGAATTATGCAAGGAAGCCGCGAGGAATGTTGTGCACAAGACCAAAAGGCTAGAAATGGGCTTAACAAGGAAGAATTGTTCTTAAAGAAGATATGGGCTTGGCATACCCAAGGTCCAAAACCCTTACCCAAACCCATTTCCTATATCCATACCCGTTTCCCTTTCTAGCCGTCAGATTGGATCACATCTGAATCCAATGGTCGCAGCATCGCCAGTACATCAAAGTCTGAAGCTCTTGTCTAACACTACAGCACCTAACTCCATCTTGAGCCGTCAGTTTCGTTGTATCAGGCATCCGACGGTCGATACTAGCCTCTTCACTTGTAGCCGTTAGATCAATCTATCATTTCCGCATCCCACGGCTCAGCTTCGCGAATCATCAAGACTTGATGAAAACCGCTCAACACCCAAACACCTAACACCTATACCCGCAGAACCAAACACACCCCTATCCCTAATTCCATCGACTCCACCTCCATCTTCTCCACTCCGTCTGCAACAGCCTCACCTTCACCACCAACTCCGCCAACTCCACTGCCTCAACCACCACAATCAACCACCAAAAGCCATCATGGCTATCCCTCACCGAAACCCATCATTCCCCTAAACTTCTAGCCATCTATTCTCTCGATTTCTTCCCTGATTTCTCTCTGAAACCCTAGGTAAGAAATCAATAGAATAGGTCGAGTTAGAAACGCAATTGGAAGGCATGGAGAGGAGCAGGAGAGTCAGAGAAGAAATGGGTCGACCTTCTTGAGTGATTTGTCACGTCAAATTAGGTAAAGTCGAACCCTAATTTCAACTGTGTAATTTGGGGAATATTTGTAAGAACCCTAATTTTGTATCTTGGGTATAAATAGATGTTATGGGTGTTGTAGAAACCATGCCTGGGCTAGCCAGAGCTTCACCCAAGGGGCCTGGAATAGCCAGTGCTTCCAAGTTGTTTTCAGTTCATGTTTTGAAGTCAATATTATTTCAATTTCAGCTATTAATCATTTCCAGCATGTTTTAAGTATCATGTGCTAGGGTTTAGATGAAACTCTTGATTGTATGTTAAGATAGTTAGTAATCATGTCATTGTTCTTGTAGTGCTAAAAATGAGTTAGGACTGCTAGTAGCCATTTGAACAAGTAAGCCTGTGATCAGTTGTGCTGTAGAAAGACAGCTGATGCTAGGGGTAAGTGAGTGATAATGGTTAAAAATTCAGTACATTAGAAGGATTGTGCCCAAATGCCTTAGAGTTGATAGATTAATTGGTTGTGCAAGTAAACCTGTGATCAGCTGTGCTGTAGAAAGACAGCTGATGCTAGGGGTATGCTAGTAAAATTAGTTGATAAATCACCCATTATAGTATTTCCTGAGATGAAACAAGACATGATTCGATTAGATGCTGCCTTAGCTTAGGATCAAGAAGTAGATTCAAAAACCCTAGTACCTTCATTCTATACTTCACTGCCTTTGGCTCATTGCCATTGTAACTGTCATTTGCCACTGTCACTCTTTGCTTCATTAGTTCACTGCTCAGAGAATTAGCTTAGGAAACTTCAACTCACACCCTAGTCCCTGTGGATTCGACCCATATTTGCACAAGCTACAACCGACACCGTGCACTTGCGGTATAACCATGTAGGCTTATCTTATTCTCTTATTTTACACACATTCCCAAGACCACCAACTAGAAGTTTTGTTAACGAGGAAACCACAAATGCAGAAAAACCCCGGGACCTAGTCCAGTTACTGGGTTCGTGAAAACCATGCCCAAACGTGTACGTGTATGTTGGTTCAACATAGTAACCCAAAAGGTTAACCATATGAGCATTTCATATTAACCTTGTTCTTCTTCACCATAACTAGTTCAATTGGCTCAAATGAACTAGTTAAAGAGTTGTTCAATTGCTATGAGATCTTATGTAACTACACAAGACACAATTGAAACAAAGATGATTCGATTCGATTGAATCGGCTCATGAACATTAGTGCCACGGTTTGCATAAATCATTCCTTAGTAATTTAATGTTTCATATTCAGAGCACATCTTTAGATCATAACCTCTTAAGTTCACAAACAAGTTCGCGGACTTAAGTTAATCGGTTGAGTTTTCCAAACTCAGCAGAAATTCTCGGAAAGAGAACTTCCGCCAGTTCGCGGAATTGGTTCACGGACTTAGCACACAAACGAGTTTTGGAAAATCCAGTAGAAATTCTCGGTCGAGAACTTCCGACAGTTCGCGGACTTGGCAAGCCAATTCCACAATCCTCCCGATTTCTCTTGATCAACAAAGTTCGAAAACTTCGGTTCAAGGATTACGTGGTTATGTAATCTAAACTCTCATTTCAATCATTGAGACATTCTCAGGGGATGCTATGTAGCCGTTATTCACAGACCGATTCACGTCAGAGCAATTCTCAAAGTGATTCAAACTTTTCATGACTTTCGTCACTAGGTGAAGATAAACTTGATCAAAGCGAAATGATTTACCAATACACGATTTCGAGATAAAAGATAAGCAATGAATGCTCAGCTCGAAATGTAAAATGTGTATGATCTAGTCTATATAGCATACGACTTTTGTCTCATAAGAAGTAGGAGATAGAAGAGGTAGACTTTTGAGTGATAGATAAGTTCAAGTCTCCACATACCTTTTTGTTGATGAAATTCCACAGTTCCTTGTATAATCTTCGTCGTTGTATGATGAATCGCCATGAAGTCCTTGAGATCAACTACACTTTTCTATCCTAGTCCGAGACTTAGCTATGTATGCTAGAAATCAAGACTTATAATTTTGATCACTAACATTGACAAACATGCTTGAGATAGCAACGCATGCGAGGTTGACCGATCTATGCTCTAACAATAATGAAATTTCCACAAGAGGCATTTCATGACTAAAAGAAAGGACGCACATCATCTTAATTTAGATGCAATCATATAGCCGAAGCTAATAGCATTCATCAAGGAGTTTAAAGATAAAAGATAACCCCTCTAAAATTCCACAACCGCACACCCCTCAAGATATGACCATTAAGCACAAGTTCAAACGAACTCTCCCCCATTTGATGTCATTCCCAAGGGAACAACAAGAGCGGCCTTAATTTCGAGAGAAAAGAAGAATTTTTATTGTACACAACAATTACACTAACAAGACAAAAACAACCCTATAAAAACTAAACTGAATGAGATCTACTAGAGTTTTAGACTCAATTGCCCGAAAGATAGCATAGGGGCAAGAGTCATAGAAGCGCTTTTAATGAACCAAAACAACACCAATAGACCTCCGCAAGCGTTTGGAAAGTGGCAGTACCTAATGGTTTGGTGAGAATATCAGCCAATTGTTGTTCAGAAGGCACAAAATCCATACTTATGATACCATTCTCATAAAGATCATGAATAAAGTGGTACCTGATGTCAATGTGCTTTGTTCGTGAGTGCTCCACGAGATTCTCAGTGATACGAATCGCGCTAGAGTTATCACAAAATATCTTCATTACTCCATAATCAACTAGCATTTGTTTCATCCACGGGAGTTGAGTACAGCATGATCCAGCAACAATATATTCTGCCTCACATGTTGACAGGGATTGAGAATTTTGTTTCTTGCTATGCCAAGCAACAAGATTAAGTCCTACATAGTAGAAACCCCCTGATGTACTTTTTCTGTCTTCTACACATCCTGCCTAATCAACATTTGAATAAGCAGAGAGATCAGTGTTAGTGTCGAAAGTGTAAGAGAGACCATACCCGACAGTGTGATTAATATATCGTATGATCCTTTTTGCGGCTGCAAGATGAGACTACTTTGGATTTTCCTGAAACCTAGCACAACAGCCAACACTGAAAGAAATATTAGGTCTAGTAGTTGTAAGATACAAAAGGCTACCAATAATAGATCGATATAACTTTTGATCCACTTTCGCTCCTTTCTCATCTCTGTGTAGTTTACCGGTAGTGGGCATTGGTGTCAATTTTGGGGAACACTTATCCAATCCGAACCTTGTCACAAGATCTCGAGCATACTTCTCTTGGGATAAGTAAATTCCATCCTTATGTTGTTGAATTTGTAGACCTAAGAACAATTTTAATTCACCAACATTACTCATTTCAAATTCCTTAGCAAGAGAGACTTGGAAGTCCTTTGCAAGTATTTCAGAAGTTGATCCATAGATGATATCATCTACATAGATTTGAGCAATAACCACATCTTTCCCACTCCATTTGGTGAACAATGTTTTATCAGCTCCGCCTCCTGAAAAACCTTTTCTAATGAGAGAAGTGGTGAGTTTTTCAAACCAGGCTCTAGGTGTTTGTTTCAACCCATATAATGCCTTTTTAAGTTTTAGCACGTGATCTGGGTAGTCAGGGTTTTCAAATCCCTTTGGTTGAGCGACATAGACTTCTTCCTTTAAAATTCCGTTTAGGAACGCGGATTTTATGTCCATTTGAAACAGCTTAACCTTAAGAAAACAAGCATGAGCTAACAACATACGAATGGACTCAATGCGTGCCACAGGAGCAAAAGTCTCGTCAAAGTCAATCCCTTCAATCTGTGAATATCCTTGAGCGACAAGTCTAGCTTTGTTTATGACAATCGTGCCAAATTCATCAAACTATTCTTGAATATCCATTTGGTACCAACAATATTTACATTGGGAGGACAAGGTACCAGTTTCCACACATCTTGTCTTTGAAATTGATTTAACTCTTCATGCATTGCATTCACCCAAAAGGGATCGTTCAGAGCTTAATCAATGTTTCTTGGTTCTACTTGCGAAAGATAGCAACCAAAATTGCACATATTTTGAAGTTGACCTCTTGTTTTGGCCGTATAATCTCTTCCCCCACTAATACTGTTGGGATCATGATTCCTTTAAACCAGAGATGTCGTGGAGGGACACGTTCTTGTTCATCAGGAATGCCTTGATCAGTGCTCTTCTCCTCGTCACTAGAAATTTCAGGATCAGCAACTGTTGGATTAACTTCGACTGATTCTGGAATTTCTTTGACTTTCTCAATTGTCTCGGATGGAGGCAATTCATCAGGAGGATTATCATGACGAAAGTTACTAATGTCGTCGATGATAACATTAGAAGATTACATCATGACTTGTGTTCTGATATTAAATACTCGAAAACCACGACTATCAGAAGCATAGCCAAGAAATATACCTTCATCACTTTTGGTGTCGAATTTCCCTTTCTGTTCTCGATCTTTCAGAATATAGCACTTACTTCCAAACACCCTGAGATAGTGTAGGTTGGGTTTCCTTCCGTACCACAACTCATAAGGAGTGTTAAGGGTTTTAGACCGTAAATACACACGGTTGATCAAGTAACATGCTGTAAAAACAACTTCTCCCCAAAATATTAATGGTAAGTTCTTGTTATGGAGCATTACCCTGGCCATTTCCTGAATATTCCTATTCTTTCTTTCAGCAACTCCATTAGCTTGAGGAGTGATAGGTGGTGAGTATTATTGAATGATCCCCAGTTCGTCACAGAATTCAAATATCTTGGTGTCTTTGAATTCAGTTCCACGATCGCTTCTAATTTTCTCTAGTTTGCGACCTTGTTCGTTCTGGATCCTTTTAACAATAATCTTGAATTCACTAAGAGTTTCATTCTTATGAGATAGGAATGCAACCCAAGCGAATCTGGTGTAATCATCTACCATAACTAAAGTGTACTTGTTACCAGCAACAGTGGGTTGTTGAATTGGTCCGAAGAGATCCATATGAATTAAATCAAGTGGAGCTTTAGTGAGAATATCTCGAGATGATTTGTGGTGAACTTTCGTTTGCTTACCCTTTTGACAGGCACCACACACCTTCAATCTTTGCATTGATTTTGGGAATGCCTCTAACAAGTTCTTTGTTAATGATCTTAGTTAGAAGAAGATAATTGATGTGACCAAAACGCTTATGCCAAAGATGTGTAGATTCCACCTTAGTCAAATTACAATGGTTGTTAAACTGAGTATCGAGTAGATAACAATTTTTTTACCACGAGTTCCCTCAAAAATTACTTTCCCAGTTTTGTCTACAATGTCACATCCTTTCGCATTGAAGACAACTCGATGGTCTTTGTCATAAATTTGACTAATAGAAAGAAGATTAGCAGTCATACCTTTTACGTATACCACATCATGGATTTCTGGAACACCGGGCAGTTTGATCGTTCCCTTTTTGCTAATGTAGCAACAACTCCCAGCTCCAAACGTTACAGGACCTCCTTCATAGTCGATAGACGAAGTGAACCACGTGAGATCACCTGTCATCTGTCTACTACATCCACTATCAAGAAACCATTGAAACGGAGACGTAGATCTTAAAGCAAAGGCACCCATACTATTAGTACTTCTCTGTTTAGAGTTTCCTGTATGACCTTTCAGAGTATCATGAAGTTGTTCAGTTTTCTTACAAAGATTACTAGGAACATTCAAACTCTTTTGAAAATACATACAACCTTGTTGAAAGTGATTGAAAAAATCGCAACAACAATATGGGCCACGGCTTTGAAGTTTGTCTGAGTGGTTCCTAGTCACATCAGTTTTTACAACAACTTGTTGTTGCTTACTACCTAATTTTCGACTATTCTTTAAAGAGGAACAACTGGAGTTTGTCGGATTCACAAAGGAACCGTTACCAGATATCAAATCCTTAAGAATTGCAATTTCTGCAACAAGATCAGAGTTGATCCGAGTTTGTTCATCCAACCCTTTTTGAAGAGCACCCAATTTATCAGACTTTTTTCTCCGGTTGGTTTTTAAACCTGGTGAAGCGTCAATTGAGACTTTATGGTCCATATAGTCAGATCGCTACAAACACAAACTTGTAAGGTCTTAACGTGTTTGCCTGCTCTGATACCAATTGAAAAAGCGGGGATCTAACAACACCACCCAATATTTCGCTTAGCAATCTGTATGGACAAACTCCAATATACTTTTTATGAGAATCAACTAGACAGTCAGACTCAATCAATAGAAAAGTATATCAAAGAGTTTATATCTCAATCTCTCGGTTTGATCTTTACTCAAGCAAATAGAAATCTGCAAGTCTTTATCAAAGAGAGATAAACTTGGATGGTACCAAAGACCAATATCCAAGGATTAGTCAATATCAATCAACAATCGTTAGGTCGGACTATCCAATTGATTGATCTAACGCACAACCTGTATTATTTCTATTATATAAACAAATATAATGCGAAAAAGAAATAACACAGACACCAGAAGTTTTGTTAACGAGGAAACCGCAAATGCAGAAAAACCCCGGGACCTAGTCCAGATTGAATACACACTGTATTAAGCCGCTACAGACACTAGCCTACTCCAAGCTAACTTCGGACTGGACTGTAGTTGAACCCCAATCAGTCTCCCACTGATCCAAGGTACAATTGCACCCCTACGCCTCTGATCCCAGCAGGATACTACGCACTTGATTCCCTTAGCTGATCTCACCCACAACTAAGAGTTGCTACGACCCAAAATCGCAGGCTTTAACAATAAACAAATCTGTCTCACAAAGACAAGTCTATCAAAGAATCAATCTGTCTCCCACAGAAAAACCCTAAAGTTTTTGTTTCGTCTTTTGATATAAAATCAAGGTGAACAGAAACCAATTGATAATCCGATCTTATATTCCCGAAGAACATCCTAGATTAATCAATCACCTCACAATAATCTTAATCGTATGTAGCGAAACAAGATGTTGTGGAATCACAAACGATGAGACGAAGATGTTTGTGATTACTTTTTATATCTTGCCTATAGGAGATATCAAATCTCAAGCCAATCAATATGATTGTACTCATACGATAGAAGATGCAAGATCAGATCACACAACTACGATAAAAGTAGTATCGGTTTGGCTTCACAATCCCAATGAAGTCTTTAAGTCGTTAACCTGGTTTTAGAAGAAGAAAACCAAAGGTTAAAGGAGAACCGAATCTATCATGCAAACTAGTATCACACGTAAGGTGTGGGGGTTAGTATGTAGAGTTGCTAAATGTACCCTTATATAGTCTTTCAAATCAGGGTTTCGCCTTGCTCACAAAGCAAACGCTATCCACCATTATATGAAAACCTGATTTAGATTCAAGCTAATATATCTCAACCGTTAGATCGAAATCTTAGATTGTTATACACAAATGAAATGCACGCTTCTAGGTTTGTTAACCGCACCCAAACGTGTACATTGTTGGTTCAACAATAGTCAACCAAAAGGTTAGCCATTTGAGCATTTCATACCAACCACTTTCTTCTTCACCATAACTAGTTCAAATGACTCATATGAGCTAGTTAGAGAGTTGTTCAATTGCAAGGAAATCTCATGTACTACACTAGACACAATTGAAGCAAAGATGATTTGATTCACATGAATCGGTTCATGAACTTTATAACCACGGTTTGCAAAAGCATTCCTTAGTATTTATAAGTTTAAGTTCAGAAATCATCTTCAGATATATAACCTTCACAAGTTCGCAGACTAGGTTCGCGGACTTGAGGTACTGGATAGAGTTTACAAACTCCAGCAGAAATTCTCGGGATGAGAACTTCGCCGGTTCGCGAACTGGGTTCGCGGACTTGGCTTACGCAACAGTTTGTTAACTCCAGCAGAAATTCTCGGGTTTGAAAACTTCGGCAGTTCGCGGACTTGGCTACTAGCCATTCTCCAGTATAGGACTTATGCACATATGTGTTTCCACAACATACTTATGTCCATTATGGTTATGTAATCTAAACTCTCATTCCAATCATTGAAACATTTTTAGAGGATGTTATATAGTTGTTACACTATTTCTCGTCAAAGCAATTTTCAAAGTGACTGAAACATATCATGACTTACGTCACTAGGTAAAGAAAAACATGGTCGAAGTGAAACGCTTACCAACACATATTTCGAGATATAGATAGACGAGGTATACTCGTCTCTAAATACCAAATGTGTATAATCTAAGTCTATATATATAGCATATGACTTTTGTCTCAAGAAGTAGGAGATAGAATAAATAGACTTTTGAGTGACAGATAAGTTCAAGTCTTCACATACCTTTTTGTCGAGAAGTTCCACCGGTTCCTTGAGTAGTCCTTCCACTTGTATGATGAATAGCCATGAAACCCTTGAGCTCAACTACACTTAATATCCTAGTCTGAGACTTAGCTATAATAGACTAGAAATCAAGACTTATAGTTTTGATTGCTAACATTGACAAACATACTTGATATAACAACGCATGCGAGTTCGACCGAGCAGTGCTCTAACAGATGGTATGACAAAAATTCCATTACTGGTCATGTTCCGCCTAATATTTTTCCAAGTTTTTATTATGCGTCTTCTAAGTAGTAGGCTTAGCAGCCTGAGTGTTGTTTTCCTGTCACTATGTGTTAGATTTTAATAAGTAATAACTTATTTGAACTTTATTGTTTTACTTTGTTCAGGACATATAATCGACTGTGCATTCACAGTGGCATTTAATCCCATGTTTGATCCACTTCTGAAGGCCACACAAGATGCAACAAATACTGGAGTGAAGGTAGTTTGTACTCCCTTCGCAGGCTTGCTCTCATAGTGTTTGACTTAATAAATAGGGTTTTCATTAAAATTTTGTCTACTTAGCAGTTTAACATATAATGCCTCTTATTTTATCATTGTCAAGCTGCAAAAATGTTGGTAAATTTCTAGAGGTACCAATGTGGAATGCTTGTTGCAATTTAAGTTTGTGTTTGGGTGTGTCCGTGTAGGTATGTTGGCCTATGGGAGTGCCATTTCTCTATTCTCACTCTTTAATCATCTCTTGCTTAGGAAGCTGGAATAGATGTACGCCTTTGTGATGTTGGTACTGCAATCCAAGAGGTCATGGAGTCATATGAAGTGGAAATAAATGGAAAGATATTCCCGGGTAAGATTTCTTATACCAGTTTTTTGTTTAAGAAAGTTAAGCTTTTTCTTTTTGTGTTGCTTTATTTCTGTGGGAGTATTGTCATGCTTTTTTGTTAACCATCTGTATATTTTTCTTTGCATAGTGAAAAGTATCCGAAACTTGAATGGACATAGTATTGGAAGTTATCAGATTCATGCTGGTAAATCAGTTCCAATTGTGAAAGGAGGAGAACAAACGAAAATGGAGGAGGGAGAATTCTTTGCAATAAAAACATTTGGATCCACGGGTAACCTCTATTCTCTTGAGCCATGGTATTAAAAAGTTAAGGTTTTTATCGTTGTTATTGACTAAAGCAAGCAAATCTATCTCTTAAAATCGCAGGGGAAGGGTATGTTAGAGAAGATTTGGAATGCAGTCACTATATGAAAAATTTCGATGCTGGGCATAAACCACTAAGGCTACCTAGAGCGTAGCAACTTCTAGCAACTATCAACAAGAATTTCTCGACATTGGCATTCTGCAGACATTACTTGGACCGAATTGGGGAATATAAGTACTTAATGGCATTAAATAACCTTTGTGACAATGGCGTTGTTCAGATACTTCTTGTTAACTTTGACAACTTCTTCATGTTTTTGGAAGGTTCTATTGGTGTATCCTTTCACTATCTTGTTTTTAGTAAGAAATGAATTGAACATGACATGGTTTTTTCCTCTCTTTTTTACCCTTAAAGGATACCACTCTGAATTTTGTATTTGCTTCTGCCATAGTGAACATAACTCAACAAATTTTGTTTTTTGTTCTGAAGGTGAGAACTTCTGGCTGCAAGCATCTCGAAACGGTTTCGCATTCAGCTCCCCCATCCGTTTAATTCCAATATTATGACGCTTATTTCCAGAGTCATCCAAAGCCTTTAACACAAGAATAATTACTTAGCTTTCCAGCAAATAGCAAAAGTACTTATGGGGCATGAGGAAGAAGTCATCCATAAACTTCTTACCTCGATCAAAACTTTGCGTGGTTCCTGTAGATCACGGTTACTCTTGTGCTATTTATCAATAAGGGTTCGATTCAAGGTACGCACACTATCCAATTCATAATATTTCTCTTCAAATTCTTTGCGCAATTGATCCGTCTCAATTTGGAGTTGGGCATTGTCTCCAGTATTCACACCTCGAGTCAAGGTACGAAACACTGATTCCCTAAAAAGACATAGACCAAAATAAAAATGTGATTGTAGCTTCCCAAGCTTAGTGCTGATCGATGTAGTTTCGGACATTATCTATGAGATCAGCATCGCACTCAAGTGTAATGGGTAGATTACCATTTTTGTAGATATTTCCTCCGAAGACCTTCATAGTTTCAATCATGCATTTTTGGAATGTCACGAAAATACAATTGAGGCTTTCAGATGCTAAATTTTCAAAAGAGTCCTCTACTGCCTGAACTAATTCATCAATTATGCTGGATGCTTCCATATGCTGCAGTGATTGAATAACCAAGATCTAAAACATTAAAATCTGGACTATTTGGTGCTTCCATGGGCTGTAGTGATGGACCTCAAATAAAATGACAAATTTCAAAATAGACGTTCCGCTTCCAAACAAGTCGTCGTATCGTTGTAGTATAGTGGTAGTGGCAAGTATGGTAAGTGTTCGTGCCTGTCACCCGGGTGACCTGTTGTTTTCTTTGATTCCCGGCAACGGCGCAGTGATTGAATAACCAAGATCTAAAACATTAAAATCTGGACTATTTGGTTCTTCCATGGGCTGTAGTGATGGAACTCAAATAAAATGACAAATTTCAAAATAGACGTTCCGCTTCCAAACAAGTCGTCGTATCGTTGTAGTATAGTGGTAGTGGCAAGTATGGTAAGTGTTCGTGCCTGTCACCCGGGTGACCTGTTGTTTTCTTCGATTCGCAGCAACGGCGCTCTTTTCATTTCCATTTTTTTTACCAGGTTTCTGAACATGGATATTATAGTAATTCTCCCTGAATAAAGTGTTTTCCATATCGACACTTCTTTCTTTACTTCTTCTTCTTTTCTATCTTACATCACATAGCGCCTGCAACTCCCCTAAAAGCCACCACCATCACCATCACAACAACCACCACCGCTCAGCTAGCAGAACAAGGTAATACCTCCTCTATCTATTTCTCTGTACACTTCCCCTCTCCATTAAACCCTAGATTAAAGTCAGCTGTTTGCTTGACCTTTATATGTACAATTTCTCCTAGGGTTTTAAATATTTTCATCGCTTGGATTTTCAACTCTATTTTACTTAATGAACTAAAACAATCTTTAGATTGAATCTTTGTGTAATATTAAACATTAATTTGATATACGCTATTGATTGTATTGCGATTCAATAATCTGTTGGTTTTTTTTTTTTTTTTTTTTTACTAATGGCAAAAATAAAAAAAAATTAAATGAAAATATTGATTATAGGTATTATTGTTTAGATAGGGTTTAATATTATTCGGACCTTTTGTGAGACTGTCCTGTTAATTTTTTCGTATCTGGTTGATTTCTGGATTACAGTAGATAAAGAGAAAGTAAAGAGGAAAGGAAGAATTTTTAAGCATGGTAGGGACTGGGACGGACTCTCAAGCTGTTGAGGTAGAGGGAAATGCTGGGGTTTCTGATCAATTGAAAAGCCTCCAAATTAACAACAATCAGCAAGGCGATGATAATCATGTCTTGGTATGTATGATAGTTATTTTTATTTTCTTTGTAAAAAAGAACTTATGGTATGTACTGGGGTTGAGAACTATGAAGTGATCTGTACACGACCATTACAAAGAGATTTATATTTGCAACCAAGACCGTGCAGCAATCATATAAATTATATAGTTAACACAGTATCCAACAGAATGATGAAGATTGTCAAAGTTATTAACTTACTTAGTCAAGTATCTTGTCACTTACCAACTTACATGACTTTAATATGAAACTGACGAGAAACTAGAGAGAAACAATTCTATAGGAATACGTTTCATGCATATTATGTTCTTTTGTTTTTGTCTTTTGCTTGTGGCTGAAGCTGTTATTGACTTATCGTCACAGAATAGTTTCTGTAGATAAACATTGCTCCTGTTTGTTTAGATTAGGATGTCAGCAGGTCCACAAGTTTGTGCTGTATGCTAATTTCACATTTGTCTCAATTAAAACTCCAAGATGCCTTCAAGTTTATACATGGATATGATTCATCTAAAACACTGTCTTATAAAGCGAACCTTAATTCTGTAAGTGAAAATTTCTGGAACTATTTTCTGAAGAAAGTAAAATTTGCAGTCTCAAGATAGCAATGGTAAGGGAATCTCTCCTACTGAAAAGAATGATGACGACGGTGAGCAAGGGGATGAACAAGCAGTAAATGAATCACAAGGTCAGTTTCAAAGGATAAGTCAGATCATTATTATGTGTTTTGATTTTTGCTTTCCCATAACATAGTTACTCTTTTTTGCATGCTTCTGTATTTTCTCTGCATTTGAAATATCAGGAAGTTAAATGGAATAAAGCACGTACTTTTAGATCGTCTGCTTGTTTGTCAAGCTACTAATACATCAGACACTGTGTAGACCGATTTGTGAACAAAATTGGGCACAATTTTGATATGTACGTTCGTTAGTGTACTCGTTCGGTTGCATCGCATCAGTGATATCCCTCAAAACATGTGGTACATGAAACAAATTCTTTAATGTAGTTGTACTTATACACCACCATAGGTACTTCGGATCTAATAACCATTTTAAATTTATTATAATTTCTTGTTGCACCAGTTAAACGTTTCTGGTCTAAATGGAGCAACTTCGTCTTTTCTATGGGTTTTTTTTCCTTCCATTTATCTGTTGAAACTCATATCTCGCATATTTGATGCGTTGACAACAGGGGTGTTTCAGGAATGCTACATTTGTTGAGCTATGCATGTAGCAAATAATTTGTTGATGCTTCATTCTACGTGGAGGGGATTATTTATCTTGGATAAAGGGCCTTGATATTGTCTGTAGTAAAGTTATTTTCCGAATTTGTCAATAAACTATAGGTGCCTCTTTCAAAGACAGTGTCATGAATTCTGAATCCAGATATGGTGATCTTGTTAATGTGAAACCAACAATGGGAACCAATGAAGGTAAGGGAAACTACTTAACGTATATCATTCTTTTCTTATCACTCTTACACGTTAAAATAATAATAGTGATTTATACTCAGGTAAACGACGAGCAGAAATAGTGGAGTGATTACATGAAATGGTCCCTGATTCAAGGCTCCCATTGGAAGCTTCTGAAGAGGACCTCAGAGAATATCTGATCAATGGGGCTGTTTTTGATAGCATTTTGAACAGGCTGAGTCTGGAATCTGTTGATCAGGTTAGTCTCGCCCAATATAATATACAGTTCTGTCGTATTGTTGGATACAAAATTGAGATTTAAGTTTGTTGCAGTAGATGAGATTCTCAGGTTTATGTATTGTCCACTTTAGGTTGATAACTCAAACTTCTCTTCCGAGTCACATTTGGAGAGTGTTTCAAGGTTTCTGGAGGCCGTGTATGAAATGGGATTGCCCAAGTTTGAGGTGCAAGACCTAGAACAGGTACTCCTGTTGTTTTATGAACTAAATTTTTTGTACTCCAGTGTTTTCTTATCCTTTAGTAGATAAATCTGTCAAGTATATTCAATTTCATGCCAGTAACAACACAAGGCTTGCTTCTCATGGACAGTGAAAATCCTTGTTCATACGTAGTTTGTTCATCTATCTTACAATTTACTTCAGTATATATGTTCTGACATTACGAAGTTAGATAACTGATACAGTTCTATTTTCCTGAATTTATTCATCTTCTCACTTTTAATTTTTGACACTCAAGCATCTCACTCTCTGATCTTTCCATTTCTCATGGATAAAATGCAGGGATCTATGAAACCAGTTTTGGAGTGTTTCTGGGCAGTTAAGGAAAAGTTTAGTTTAACCCCTGGAGAAGTCGCACGTTCATCTTCGATCAGAAGTCCAAACAATGGAAGGAGGAGCTGGAGCTTGTCAGGAGCAGAATTTGATAGTTCACCGGATATTTTTCTCCACCAGGACATAGTTCTTTGGGGTCTACGGATGAGAGACGGAAGAATACACAAGACTCAAAGTTCAAGCGTGTTTTGCGAAGTCATGTTGCATCAGGTATTTCGTTGTAGACTCGTGTCTGAAGAAGTAAGACGTAATTTCAATTAAAGAAAAACTGAATTTTGTGGCAGCATTAGAGTTTTTATGTAACCAGGGTATGTTTGTGTATACAGAAATAATCTGTGCTCATTATTCGACCTTGTCTTCTATTTTCTTCTGTAGAACCATCAGCTGCATTGATACATCATGTTGGACATAAGTTTCATGAGGTGTTTTAGTTGAAAGAAGGACGTTATATCTGAAATGATGAAATCAAATAGTTTAGATGTAAGTATCTCGTCTCCTTTCATGTAATTAGGTTTCATATGTTTCTTAGTTTTATTTATGTTTGAGAGCTGTTGAATGAGTTCCTAATTTGTTTTAGCGTCTTCATTGCAGAATGCCCCAACTCAATCGCTTTTGAGTGTCATTCGCGGAATCTTAGATGAGTGCATCGAAAAGAAAAATGGGGAAATACCTCAAGTATGCCAGTGAGAAGATACTTTAATGTTTTAGTAAAGCATGCACAAGAGTTGATATGTTTTCCCCTTTCTTCATTGAAATACAGGCCTTCTTACAAAATCTTTAACCTGAGGCATTTGTTTTTTTGTTTTTTGCGCAGCGTGTATCAATCCTTTTGAAAAAAGTTATGTTAGAAATTGAGCGACGACGTGCAACTCAAGCAGACCACATTAGAAGTGTAATATACCTACTTACAAACTTATTTTTCTTCTCGTACTGGAGTGATTTCATTGCTGATTAAAATAAAAAACTTGTGATGTTGGCATGCAGCAAAACAATCTATACAAGTCTCGCGAAGATAAGTATCAGTCTAGAATTAGAATACTTGAAATCCTTGCAACTGGGACTAGTGAAGAGACCCAGGTAATTACCAAAGAGCGAGTCTTATATTCAGAAGGTTATCTGTTATATCATTATATCCCAAATTCCGTTAGTATACTTTTCATTAATTGCCTAATTTTTCTTGTTGCAGATTGCTATGAACAGGCTTTAGCAGTTAAAGGTCCATTTAGCCATTACTATGTTTTTTTGTTAAGTATGATACGTAAGTATGGTTGTCGAGGTATGATCGCTGTCGTATGCGTCAAAAATAAATTACACTTTCTCACTACTCAAAATATATAATATAGCAAGGGTAAGAAAGGATCGTTCCCACACAGAGGACTATGGTTGTCAAGTTGTTTCGATTTCCTATAAATAACAGTGGGGAGTTTTCTGATTTTTATATACTAAAATAAAATAAAAGCAAAACAAATAAATAAAACAAAATCATTAAGATTATAATATTGGTCAAGGATTGGTTTTCAGTCACAAACGTGTATTTGAAACAATAATTAGAATTGATATTTAATCTCAACTTTTATCAAAAGTCCTAGGATACCTTGATCGCAAGAATATCCCGCTAATTTCCTCTTGTCATCAACAAACACATTAAAATATGCGAGTATGAGTTCTACCTTAGAGAACAACCTAATGTGTAAAAGCACTAATCAAGTTTAATTCCCTAGATGCATTAAGTTCTATGAAATCAGGCCAATCAAAGCAATCGAACGTGTAAAAGCACTAATCTGATTTAACAAAGGTTATGATTCATATGTGACTACTATGATGCATCACTACAAGCAATATTCACAATATGCTACTTGCAATCAGAAATTTATCACTTTTTCGTATAATAAACTCTAATCTAGCAATAGAGATGAAAACAAACTCAATCGATTTTAAACTCGACCAGACAAGCATTCAATTCACATAACAATATTAACGATGAATCATAAACGATAAAGTATGGAGAGAAAACTAATTTATTGAACACAACCCATGTTTGGAAATCCAACTTATTCCTTTAACCAATGATGAAAATTAGGTACTCATATTCATGGAGTTCATAATAAGGAGGAGAAAACCTATCATGTTTCTAAACCCTAAAAATACAAGTAGGAGTAAAGATATATGCCATCCAACCCCTTTTTGTTGTGTGAATAAGTTTTTTTTTATATCCTAACTTGTTCCAAATCTCAATCTCGACCGACTCTGCCGCTCTCCTCTTCCATACGGCCCATAAATGAAGCTCAGTCAGAAGGTCCATTACGTGATATGCTTGTCAGTTTTGTGACACTGACAAGCAACTCCAGTCCAACAACAACCTGTACTCGAGCCACATCCATCGCATCACTGCTTCAAGCACACTCCAATTTCAGTTCAACTCCATTCCTAGCTGCAACTACACAGACTTCTATTCACAGCTCAGTTCTGCATTGATCTGCTCAGTACCACCAGTAAACACTTCCACTGCTTAGTCAAAACCCATTGTCACCTGCAACTTCAATTCCACTAGCACTTCCCAACTGTAGTTCACTTTCCATTCAAACCCATTCCAACTTCAACTGCAACCTCTTCTTTCACCAGAATCACCAACTCTTGCACTTGTTCTCCACCATTCTCTCCTTCCTACATCAGCCATTGTTGCAGCTGCAGCAGGTCATATTCCTGCAGTCTAACCTCTACCAAATCTCCACTAGCTTAAACTCCAGAACTGTCTCATAGCATCACCTTTATAATCTCCAGAGCCACTACCACCTGCAATGCCATCAACCTGCAATATCAGTCCACAACTCCACCTGCAATCTCTCAGAACACCACCTTCACTTTCAGCTTAAGTCCATAACCATCTGCTCATTAACCAACAGCTTCACCACCTGAGCCCTCTAATCTCTGCTCTTGACTGCAGAAACCAGCACCATCCGCATCTGCAACAAGAACAACAACTTCTCACTGCCTTCTACAGCCTTGTAATCTCCATGGCATCAGCAGTTCCAGTTCAACCCAGCATTAGCAGACACAACCTCAATCCTGTAATCCATCTTCTCCTTTCACAGCTCAGCATCAACACCACTTTCATCACAGCAGCAGTCTTAGTCATTCTCCATTTCAGCTCAATTTCGATCACCTGCAAAAGCATTCTTTTCTTCGTTCGAGCCATCCCAGTTCAAATAGCATCCCAACATCTCTCAATGATTCAGCTGCTCAGCTGCAACTCATTCTGTAACAGCAACCAGTTTGATTTTATTGCATTACAGCTCATACTATCACAACCTACAATTGCCTGCATCTGTAGTTGCACCTCAATCCCCTTGTGAGCAAGTACATCCACCTGCAACTGTATATGATTTCATTTATTTTAGTTCAAGCCACCAAAACTGCACCATTTCCTGCATTCTGCAGCTCAAAACCCATTCAGTCCGAGTTCTCAAATCGACACTTCCTGCAGTGCATCCATTCCCAGAATCTACATCTTCTTCGCAATCCACCTGCTAACTCAGCTGCCAGTCTTGCATTCAGTCTCTAGCCTCCATCAGCTAACTCACTAACCTTGTAATTCTTCTTCCCTGTAATCTCAGCTAAACAGAATCCCAATACCAGCAAAACCATCTTCATATTCACCAAAACCCCACTTAATCCTTCCTAATCCTTGAGCAGCATCAACAATTCTTCCTTGCAGATCACCACTTCAATTTCATCTGCTAGACAACAAATTAAATCTTCACCACCAGCACTTTCTCATCCACAATTACCACCAGAGACTCGATCTTGAGACAAACCCATGTCTTAATTCACCACACACCCATCATTTCATCATTCCTCAACTCCAATTCGAACCATCAGCTGCAGCTCATTTCCTCCATCTTGAACTCCATCGAACCCATTAACAATTCTTCCTCAAAATCGACAAGAACTTCAGCCGTTAATCCCCTGAATTTCATCTTCAATCCATTCAAACACTAACTTTTCTGCTGTTCAACTACGAATCTGAAAAACAGATCCATCTCTTCTTCGTTCGCTGACCTAGACTGAACAACATCATCTTCTCAATTTCTCCCTGAGTTCTTCACAAATTCTTCCATCACAAGAACCATCTCTCTCCCTGCATCTCTCGATCTCTTTCTATGATAAACAGTGGAGCCGCCATCGGTTTACTCTCATCTGAATTTGAGAAGTAAAGTAAATGATTGAGAAATATCTCAATTTTAGGGTCATGTAGGAAACAAAACTGCTAGCGGCACCCATAAATAGGATAAGGGATGCCCAGTTAATTTGTGGCTTGTCGGTTTCAAAGAACCTACTGCTTGTTTGCTTCCTTGTTCAACTGTCAGTTGCGGGGAACTGACAGTTCATTCTTGCACAACCTAGCTGACTCCAAGTATAGCTCGCCTGTGAATTAATCTTTTTGCTCTTTTCGCTCCAAATGAATGATTTCTCCTTCTTTTGCTCCCAAGGATTCCATTGCACCTAATAACTCAAAACTAAACATAAGAGATGCAATTCACAAGGATAATAGCAAAGAAAGCATAAATACTAGATATAAAATTAGGTGTTTTATAACACCTATCAAGGTACTTCCAAACAGACTTGTAAAATAAGTTATCCCGGTAATGGCAGAATGAGAAAACCAAAATAGAAGAGCGGAAGAAACAAGAAGAACATGATGTGGTTAGATTGATGAAAGAGAAGGATCAGACTGAGGTTGAGATTTCAACTCTGAGACAAGAATTGGAAATAACCAAGAAGAACTATGAACAACGTTCCTTACAATTGGAAGAACATGCGAAAGAAACTCAAGCTGAGTTCGATCAAAAGTTGAATAAACTCGAGTCTCTTTTGGCGGAGTCCAAAAGTAAGGAGACGCAACTAGAGGCATATTCTTTATCCAAAGCTCAAAAGTGGAACAAGAAAGAACAAAAATACCAGAGTTTCATGGATTTTCAGTTCCAAGCTCTCCAGGTAATTCCTTATTTATCATTTCTCAGCTTTTGCACTACGATTGTCGAAGTCTGGTACCTCATTCAGGCTTGTGAACTCTACAGGTAATCTGTGCTCTGTTAGTTTCGCTATTTTTATCTGCGCCTCCATTTAACGAACCCGTTAATGGGTTTGTAATTGGGGAGCCAAAAACTAATGGATTTGTTTACGGGGCACGGAGACAAAATAACATGTTTTTTCGCTGATCAAAGATTTGGATCCTCACATTTTTGTTTAACTTGGTCTTTTATCTGAGCTTGACTTATACTTGTCCATTATTAACAGAGGAAGTATTTTTAGACACAACCGTTAATACGATCAGTTCTCGATGGGTACAATGTATGCATATTTGCCTATGGTCAAACTGGGTCAGGGGAAGACATACACAATGGTACATGAACTTTTTTTTATTGTTCCACGTGCAAGATTGTTGTCGACATCATTAATTTGTGGTGTGTCTGAGTGTTGATTTCATTCTTGCAGACTGGGCCTGATGCATCATCCCGGAAGGACTGGGGTATCAATTACTGTGCGCTAAATGATCTTTTCCAAATATCTCAGAATAGAAGAAGCTCTTTCTTATATGAAGTTGGTGTTCAAGTGGTTGAGATTTATAATGGACAAGTCCATGATTTACTCCAAACGGGAGGTTCATGATAGACGCATTTATGTGTCTATTTGTTCTCATTTACATGTATTGTTAGTGCTCGTTTTTGTACTTATTTGGTTATTTTGCGCTTTTGTAGGTGTTTTTGGAAAAATAAGCTTTTGCGGCGAAATGAGCTCGAAAAATGGTATTTACACCCCGAGAGGAACTACCAGAAGCACCCCAGAAGTATGTTGGAGACACCCCATAAATACCCCGGAGGAACCCCGAAAAAGTGCGGAAAACATCCTAGAAGAATTGCTAAAGGCACCCCTAAGTTGGATAAGGGGAACCCCATATCAGGGCATGTACTAAAGGGACTCTCGAAATGGATAAGGGGAGGTCATCTACATAATTCAAATACAATTTTTGACGGGAAACTGGCAGTAGCGAGGAGCAATTTTTGTGTGAGAATCTTTGGGCAGTTTTAAAGAGATTCAATTGTGGAATTCGATTGGGCTGGACTTACTAGAGAAAAACAGGGTTTGTGTGTGCGTTTGGATCGAACATATTGGGATAGAATGTCCGGGAGAAGTGAATCAAAGTTCAACAGGGATACGTATTCTTTCTGTTTATTTTCAAAGATTTTGTGAAGAATTTTGGGAGAGTTTTACGCTGGATAAAGATGTACCTAGTCTTGTTCAAGTCAGAGAATAGTTTGGATACGAGAGAATAGCCACTAGTGGAAAATGCATTTTTAAATACTTTCAAGTCTTCACGAAAACCACTGTTTCCGTGCAGCTGTAACTATAGGTACTGTGAGCCACAGTTGTTTTACTAAACCTTCTCTCTGACACAGTTGTTTTTTTAGGGGGTATATTTGTAAAAATATAAAGCTCTAATTGGAGTTGAAAAACGTATGTGAGAGAAAGAAACTTCTCTCTTATCTTATCTCTATCTCTATCTCGGTCTTACTCCTTCGGCCTCCTTCCTTCTTTCTTCCTTTAACCCTCTCTCAGAACTCTATGTTTCAGTCGATTTTCGTTCTCAATCATAACAATAAATCGCATACGAATCAATGTTAGGTTTTTCTTCCTCTTCTTCTTCTTCTTCTTCAAAGAGATCCATCACAAATGAAACTCTCATATGTATCTTGTGTGAAGAAATCTTGGGTTCTTAGAAAAATTTCTCTGTTTCGTGAGGTTAGTTCTCTATAATGAATAGGTTTTACTTATGGGTTTTATTTAGTTTCTGTTTTTGGTTCTTAGATTTTTTTGAATGGTCTTTTGAGACTGAGCTTGTTTGGGTGTTTTTCAAAACCCTAGATTTGAGAAATTTTTCTAACGAAATTGATGTAACTTTTGTATTTTGATTGATTTTGCCGGAATGTAGAAATAATTTTTTATGAAATTGATAGTGATTTTGGATTTATGAGATTGATTATGTTTTTGGTTTTTTCTTAAAGCCCTAGAAATTGGAATTATTTTTCGATTTCTGGTAGTATGTAAGGAATTTTAAGGTTTAAAGTTTGAGGCTAATGTGAATCTTTTGTAATAGTGCAGGGGGTATGTTGGAATGTACAGTTCTGGACTCAGAGATTTTTATTAAAGCAGTGGTCGATTTGGGATTGAGCATATATCCAATTGATTTTTATTCACTTTATTTTAGGTAGTTTTATCACTTACATGTATTGTGTGCACAGATTTATAATTGTGTCATGTTGTGTGTTGTTTCGTTCATGTGTGTGGATAGTTGGAGACTTGAAGGTTGCTCAGGTAGTATATGAATCTATGAATTTTTATGTTGTGTTGGTGAAAAATTCATAGTATGAAAGATTTCGTCTGGTTCATCAGAATATCAAAACTAGGTACTAACTGAGAAGATATAAGTCTTCATGTTGTGGGACAGAGAGTTGCTTTGATCATATAATAATTTTGTTCCCATATAGTTCACGCCACAAGATCTGAAGGCAGTTTTGTGATTTAACGTAAATTAAAGAGTAATGAAGTCTTCTGGGATCTTTAGTAATCAACCTTTTATATTTTTGCTGCATTATATTTTCATAGGGATGGTAAATGTCCAGAATACAGTGGTGAGGAACAAGCTATCATATATATTTTAGTCGTTTCAACTCCCTTGAGGTTTCTCTCATCTAAATATGGTTTTTCATCCCTTGTATTTATCTTGGTGTTATGTGCAGCTAAATTAAATTGTCTATATCTCTTAACTGAATAATTAAAGGTAGTTCGTATTAGATAACTTCCTCAGAACTTCAACTTTTATTCGTTTCCTTATTAGTGTGTTTAGATCTAAATAAGGCTTACTCCATGACTCCACGTATCTTTCTAGTTATAGTGACCATTTCTTTTCTTTTTCGTTTGTTGTGTGATTTTGTGTTCTATACAAAGGAACAATTCCACTGTAGATAGTTTGCAGTTTAATAGTAATACCGAGGCTTGTTTTGTGCTGTCCCATAGATAGTTTTTGTTAGTTAAAAACTTGGACTTCTTTGGTATTGTATTTCTCTTTATGGAAGAGCCTAATCCTTTGGAACTTTTGGTTGTCAATCAGTTCAACATGAATGAAGCTATTTTTGGTTATGGATGTTATCTTTCAAGCAAAGTCTGGGATGAGAAAAACTATTGTCTTTGGCCTCTTGACACTGCAGCAAATTGAGCATGTGGCTGGATAAGTTGCTGTTATAATTTTGTGTTCCCACGCCAGGTTGGATTACAAGGTTTGCAACTAAACTTTATTTTGATCATTTTATGTTGATGCTTATATATAAAGTTGAGATCTTCCATGAGTTTGAGCGGTTCAACACTTACCCCGCCTGATACTAATGTTGTTGTGTTCAATGGTAGTTTTAGCATCAAGACCCACAAGGAATTACTAAAAAAGAGTGCCTCATGTTCAGTGCAACTTCCCATCAATTTGCACCCATATTGGAATGTCCCAGGAAGAAAGGTATACATTCTCTTTTTTCTTATATTTTATCTAATTACATTCGGTCTTGTTGCATTGATATTTATGCATGAAGGTGCAAGTGCCTAGTGAATCTGCTAGGGATTTGGTTAATGTACAAGTATACTACTGTAATTTATTTTAAAATAATCTTATGGTTAAGTCAACATAATACTGCCTTTACTGCTGAAGATTAAATCACTAAGAAAAGCGAAGGCATACCCTGAAGGTGGATTTTTTTTACATTTCATAGGTTGACTCGCTATAAAGGTTTCAAGGATTTGGTTAATACAGGAATATACATTGAACGCGTTAATATTGTGATCAATTATGATATGCCTGATTGTGCTGATACTTACTTACACAGGATTTTTTCTGAGCTCTTGTTTCTTCTTCATGCCTTTAAGTTTGTACTTAAATGGGTCTTTGTTTCTACGACATTGTAGTACTTTACGAGTTCAGTATAACTTAGTAGTATCTCTTTGCAGGTTTGGCAGAGCAGGTTGATTTGGTATGAAAGGTATTGAAATTTAATTGGTCATTTCATGTGCAGGTTCAAGAGAGGTTTGAAGTAAGAAGAATTACGCTGATATTAAAGAACATGTAGTTTATCAGTTTTATAAATATTCAATTCTCTGCATGTCTTTTTTATCGTGTTCGTTAACTAAAATAGGGAGACTCTAAGGATTCTTCTTTGTACAAGAATGCAGGTTGACAACTTCTCATTGAAACTAAGCCACCCAATTAAAATATTTCAGCACCCCTGTTGGTTTTCAGAATGCAGTTTTAGTTTAAATGTGTATATGTTGGCAAATGGTTTACCAGATTTGCATTGTTTAAATTTAAGCATGGTCTACTTACAAATGGACTGTTGGTTCCTAGCCGGCATACCATTGGAATTGTTGTGTTATTTAATCTACCTAGAATATATCCTATCATATCCTTAAACCTCCTTGTTGTTTCAGTGTTGGAGTTGAACAATATATGAACTCTGAATGGAGAGTAGTTGCAATGAGGAAAAAGGATGTTGCAGAATCGTGAACATCTTTGAACAACCACTAATTCAAAGGTAAGTTTCCATTTCTTTTTGTTCAACCCTTTACATAATATCTGTATGAAAATCTATGCATTTGAGCTCGACAAGAACTTAGGTAGATTTAACATAAAATTTGATATCTCTGCGTTTTTGGTAAGATCCATTATAACTTCAGATAAGCATCAGCAGCTTACTGTTTTACATCCCGGCCCTATGAGTTTTGATCTTTCTCCATGAAATAATATAGCTCATAAGCATATATCTTGGATTACCTCATAAACATGTATCTATGAACATTAACCTTGAAGCATTTAAACTCTGAAATTGTGTATGTTGTTCATAAATATTAAGCTGAAAATGTGCAGGTTCTGAAAATTTCCTTCTACTGAACTGAGTTGTGGAGCTACAAAAGAAAGAACGATAGAATTTGTACAGTAGTCAAAGCTTGCTGCAAGACAAGATAAAAAGAGTCATGGTGAATAGCTTTTGAGCTTCTTGGCTGTCAGAGGAAGATTCTGATGAACTGATGGTAGAACCTTGCTGCTTAGTTAAGCAATTTCATTATCTTAAGCTTGCAATATGAATATAGGTTAAGGTTCTCCAACTTAGTATTAGAAGTTTTCAGACTTGGAACTTGCAGTATTTTTGTTAATTGAAACTGTAAACTGAATACATATTTTAATATAAAATGAGTTTTAATGCCATTATCAATTTCATTTTTAAGTTTAAATTCAGTTTTGAATTCATTATTAATTTAATTGTGATTCAGCTTTTAGTTTTTGATTCAGTTGATTCATCTGAATCAATATCAAATTTTTTTTATAAAATATCTTCAATAAAAACTACTGTGTCTATCAGTACTTGTCATTCAACTGTTGAAGAAAGTAGTTTTTTTAAAGAATTCAACCTTTGCCATACACAGTCGTTTTGGAAAAAACCACTTCTAGATTACTGTTGATGGACACAGTCGTTTTTAGTGATATAACTTCTTGTCCCGACAGTGGTTTTATTTCTATTTTCCACTAGTGAGCCAACAGAACCACGTGAATCAACTGGAAAGTGATTTTTCTCCAAACTGCCCGAGAAGAATAATAAGATTATTCTCGGATTTAATCGAGTTTCTAGGGAGTTGGATGGCTATAAATAGCTGTGTTTTCATCATAGAAGGGTTAGAAACCATTAGGAGAGAGTTTAGAGGTCTGCAGAGAAGGGAGAATCGAGTTACAGAGAGTTACAGTGTTGCTGCTGCTGCTCGAGGAGGAAGAAGAAGACGAAGAACAGACTAGATAAGACAGTCGTTCTTCAACAGTCTTAAAAGTGGAACCCAGTGTCGTTGTTTTACAGCACTTGAGTTGTATCGTTGATTTTCAGCCCTTTCTCCTTTGTAACAGTGGCGCTCTAACACCATTACAGCGTTGCAAATTCCTGTTTCATCTTATATTCATCAATAAAAACACCTATTTTAGCCATGAATTTTTATCTTGTGAGTGTGTTTTTGGGATGAGGAGCTAAACCCAATCTCAGGGGTGATGGAGGAAGCCATTCTTCCAAAAGTTATGTGGTAAAATTCATTTAAATTTATTTATGCAATCCTTTTATGATTAATTGCACCGAATGAAAATTGAATAAATGATTTTTATTAATTAATTGTGCTTTCTCTTGATGAAATATGCTTGGTTTATTGCTTTTGATATTTCATGCTTGCGATTAACAATGGATGTTTTGAAAATCTGATTTAAGCAGTGATTAGAATCACAATTATAATGTCTAGAATTGCATGATAAGAATTATCATTGAATCACATGAATTTTGGTGTATGGTGAAATCCTGAACCCTGGTCTTTCCATAATATTTACTTCACCTTTGAATTTAATTTGTTTTATTTTTATTTTTATTAAGTCTAAAAATTATTTCCTTCACAAGTCTGAAAAGAAACCAGTTTTTACCACAACTACAACATCATTTGAAAAACCATCAAATTTTTGGCGCCGCCGACGCGGATTTGTGTTTAGGTAGCATTTTTTTTAGATTTATTATTTATTTTTTTTGTTTATTTTTATTTGTTCCTTTTTACGTTTCTTTTTATCTTTGATTTACAGGTTTGAAGTGAACACTAAGGACTTGGAGAAAAAAAAGCTTAAAGCGTAAAGAGAAGACAAAAAGAAGATTTTTTTTTAGGATTTAGTTTTATTATTATTATTTTTTAGAATTGTATTAGGAAATATTTTGTAATTTACTTTTTGTTTTTGCACTTTATTTTTTTGGACTGTGGATTTTAAACTTTGGACATTTTTATTTTTATTTTTATACCCTACAAAAGGGTAGTTTAAATATAATTGTTTGCAGGGAAGGACGACGATTAAGATATCGTCTCGGCCTCTCGGGTTCGCACACTGACAACGGAGTCAGTGGCCCGAGTCGATTTCAACGGTTCTTCGCCCGTCTGGTACGGGAGGTAAAATTCTAATCACCCGTGAATCTCCAGCAAGCGGGTTTACTGTTTTCCTTAAGGTGAATATATGCTGAGGACTTGAATATGGACTGTTTTTAAATTCCTAGTAAAGGGCAAGAACTGGCCATATAAGATAAGGGTTCGGATTTCATCACCGTTCCTTTCTTGCCCGCCTTAGGAAAACGAAACCTAACGCGAACCCAAGCTTTAAAATCTGATTAGAAAGATACCTATAGGGTATCGAGCTTGTTAGGAAATTTTTTCGAAAGATATTGGTCACCTTTTAAGCATACTTCGAAGTTCTTGATGGTTTCTGTGAGTTGAATGCGTGACTGCGCCGCCTTATACCGGTGAGGCCTTGGGTATCAAAGCTCCACCGAGCTTCCCTCACCTTGATTCAACTTACTTTAACTCGGATTGATTCCATAGGGGTTTTCTTAAACTGTAACGAATTCCCCTTCGAGAGATAGAAACTAGTCTACGAACAATATAAGTGGAGCCATCATGCTTGTTGTTTGCTAGAAATCTTTAGGTTTGTTGTGGTAGAGTCGAGTCAGCCTGATGTGTGATTGCTAGAACCTTCCTGTTAGGATTTTTATTTCTTTTTGATATTTTTAGTGTATGCCCGATTTTGTTAGGGCTTGGAAAAGAGATACTCTAGGTCGATTGATTAACGAAAAACCTAGTAGTTTTTCTGATATAAGCAGGGAGCTCGAAGACTCTTCTTTGGAGAGCCCTGTTTTGGAAACTTCAGTTTTGAGAATCTGTCTCTTCGTGAGGAAAGTACCCCTAGTACTTCTGTTTTGCCAGCGATGAAAACTTTGAAAGATTACATGTTCCCAACTAGGACCAACCGAGCTTCGTGCATTAAATTTCCAGCCACTACGGCTAATTTCGAGATAAAACCTAGTATTCTTCAGATGATACCTATATTCTTAGGAAAAGATGATGAGAACCCTTATTTCCATATTAGGGACTTTGAGGAAATCTGTGGGACAATTAGAATAAAAGACCTTACTGATGAAGTCTTGAAGCTTAAGATGTTTCCCTTTTCCTTGAGAGATAAAGCCAAGACCTGGCTGAACAACCTACCATCTGAATCCATTGAAACATGGCAGGAACTTATTGCTGCTTTCTATATGAAATTATACCCTAAGCATAAAACTGCAGCTGTTAGGCAGAAAATTAGTGCTAGTGTGCAACAAGAGGGAGAGTCTCTTTATAGGTTTTTAGAGCGATTCAATGATCTCCTATATCAGTGTCTTCACCATGGATTTGATAATATGAAACTCGTACATATTATTTATGATGGTTTAGACTATTCGACCAAAGCCATGGTTGAGTCTATGTGCGCTGGTGAATTCACTAGTAAAAATGCTGATGATGCTTTTATCTTCTTAGGAGCTATCGCTGAAAAATCCCAACAGTGGGAATCTTGTGTTGAACCCCCTAAAAGACTCTTGATCAATAGAAGTAGCACCAATATGGTAGATACAAGTTTTGCGTCAGATGCTAAGTTTGCTGCTTTGTCCAGAAGGTTAGAATCTTTGGAAATGGGTCAGTATAAAAATAGGTCCCTTGTTGAACCTAATAGAGCCTCTCAAGTCTCTAGTTGTGTAATAGAACCCGATAATTCATTTTGGGAAGGTCAGGTTAGTGAAGAACAAGCCCATGCTGTCTATAACAACGCTAGGTTTGAGAACCGTCAGAAGTTTGACCCATACTCAGAAACCTACAACCCTGGTTGGAGAAACCATCCTAATTTCTCTTGATCTAAGGGCCAGAGTCAAGGCCAGTCTAGCAATTCTCAGCCTCCCCCAGGTTTTGCTTTTAAGAACTCTTCAGGTCAAACCCAGTTTCAGAACACTTCTGAGAAAAATATCTCTACCTTAGAGGAAGCTATCACTATGTTAGTAAGTAACCATGACATGCTATCAAAGAACCACATGAGCTTTCAACAATAAACTAGGCAGGAATTGAAGAATACTTCCCAGAGTCTTGCCAAGTTAGAACTTCAAGTAGGACAAATAGCTAAGTTTATAAGTGAGAGAGAAGATGGAAGGTTCCCTAGTCATACCGATCCTAACCCCAAAGGAGAGAAATCGTACAATCATGTGAATGCTGTCACAACCCTGAGGAGTGGAAAGAAGGTTGATAACAAGGTTGCCATGCCTGATAGTGAACATGCTGTAGTTCACCCTGCTGAGCCAGAGAATGAAGAGACTGATAGAGTCTCTAAAGAGACCAATGAGGGTCCTGTTAAGCCCGGCTTTATTCCCAGAGCCCCGTTTCCCCAGCTGCTAGTTCCGACTAAGAGGGAGTCCAACTTTAATGATATATTGGAGGTTTTTAAGCAGGTTAATATCAACCTTCCATTATTAGATGCAATTAGGCAGATTCCCTCTTATGCAAAGTTCCTTAAGGACTTGTGTACGCGAAAGCGTAAGCTCAGTTTCCAGAGGAAAGCCTTCATAGCTAGTCATGTGAGTTCTATTATTCAGAATACCACTACTCCTAAGTATAAAGACCCAGGGTACCCGACCATTTCTTGCACAATAGGTAAATACCGTGTTGAGAAAGCGTTGTTTGACTTAGGAGCCAGTGTGAACTTAATGCCATACCATGTGTACCTTAAGCTAGGACTTGGTGAGATGAAACCTACCCAGATGACACTTCAGTTAGCTGATAGGTCCGTTAAAATTCCTCGTGGTGTGATCGAGGATGTTCTCATAGAGGTCGACAAGTAGGGCTGTCAATGGATACCCGAATATCCGCTATCCGTTCGAGTTCGTTTGAATCGTTAGGATATTATCCGAAGTTTCGGATATCGGTATCGGTGTCGGATAATCATATCGGATAATCACCTATTAATGTAACGGATTCGGTTGTGTTAGTATCCGACGGATAATTATCCGTATCCGATAGCGAGGGTATATATGTAATATACATATACCCATAACCCTATTGACTATCAGGGTAAACTAAAAGAAATTCTAGAAACTATGAGTCTAAGACTGAGACTCTAACTCAGAGACAGAGAGTAGAGCAACTGGTTTCCATTCTGAGTCTCAAAGAAGATTTGATTTTTTCCCGATTCATTTCAACATTTTAACTGTTTTTTAATTTATTATCGGAAACGGATAATTAAAGGATATTATCGAATATCCGTTACTCTTAACGGAACGGATAGCGAATAAAAATTTCAGTATCCGTCGGATTTTATCGGATAACGGATATCCGATAAAATTAACGGTAACGGATACGGTATAGAAATTATCTGTTTCGATAGCTACCGTTGACAGCCCTATCGACAAGTTTATATATCCGGTGGATTTTGTTATCCTAGATATCCAACCTGTCCCTGGCCCAGTGAACCAAATACCAGTGATTTTAGGTCGCCCGTTTTTAGCTACATCCAATGCGATCATTAATTGTCGAAATGGTATAATGAATTTGTCTTTTGGTAATATGACTATTGAGCTGAACATTTTTAATATTAGTAAGCTACCCTCCGAGCTAGATGAATCGAGCGTAGAAGAGGTAAACATGATAGGAACCTTAGTTCAGGAGTCATTACCAAACATCGTATCGAAAGATCCGTTAGAGAGTTGTCTATCCCATTTTAGCCTGGATTTCGAAGATGGTAGTAACATTGAACAAGTAAATGCTCTATTAGATTCCATTCCTATGTTAGGTATTGATATATGTAAATATAGGTTTGAACCATTACTAGCTTCCGAGTCTACCTTAATACCTTGTTTAAAAGATCCTCCTGAGTTGGAGCCTAATTATACATTTTTAAGCCCACCCAAGTCTTTTCCTGTGATTGTAGCATCCGATTTGGATAGTGATCAGGATAATAGGCCAGAGACCGTGCTTCAAGAAAATAAGGAAGTTTTAGAGTGGACCATAGTAGCTATGAAGCAAGTAGAGGATGAACAACCTGATTATAACTTAGAGAAAGCAATTGACCTTTTTCAAGAACCCGATGGTCTAGAAATTAGGAACATTGTGACTAGCCTATGTAGAGGCACCCAGAATTCTAAGTTTGGGGGTAGAGAACTAGAAGAATCTCTTGAGCATTTTAAGGACTGGGAAGATCCGGAAATCCAAACAATAATTAAAGGTTCGTCTGAGAGTAGTGAAAACCATAAGTTTGGGGGTAGTAATGATTCTTGTGATCTTCAAGTATCCCCATTGGAAGTCCCTAACTTGGGACTCAATCCTAGTGAGGTATTCCCTGAGTTTATTCAGACTCCACAACCCGATCCTCCTGATACTGTCCAGGAGAAAATCCATATGTTAGAGACCCGTTTTTCGGATGAATCTGTTTGCCGAGACACTCATATGAAGACCAAGTGGGAACCTCATATAAATCCAGTTGTTTTGCGAGAAACTTTAGATCAGGTTGTGCTCTATCTGCTCATTTTTCTGATCTTGAGCATTTGTCTCCTATTCGTGGCAGTTCTATTTGGTCTTATGGACCCACAATTGTTTCGACTATTGGTATACGACTTTGGAAGGTGACAATTCTTTTAGAGGTATTTGATGTCTATCTAATGACTATAAATTTAGCATTTACTGGGAGGCTCCCGCGTTTATGTGATACGGTAATATCCTTCCTTATTTCTTTTCCCTCCAGTGGTAATAGTTTCACCTTGTTCATGCTTTTAATTTCATCTTTAGAACATTGAGGACAATGTTAGATTTAAGTTTGGGGGTGGGGAAGAAACACTTTTTGTCACCTTTTTGCAATAAATAAACTCCAGAGCTTAGAAATTTATGCATATTGAGGATTGCACTAACTAATCTAAGTGGATGGAAGCATGTTGGTTGTAGGAGTTGAGGAACCAATCTGATTAGGTGGAAACATCTAGAAGAGTCTATTCATAAAAGCACAGAGCTCAGGTGTTAGAAATAACATGATAGTTTCACCATATCTCGTTGAGTCTTTTTCACTTCTATTTTTAATTTTCTTTTTAATTATGTTTCTAAGTGATTTGGTGGGGCTCACGATTCAAGTTGTTACCAATGCTAGGGTGAATTAGAGTGATTGAGATACCATAAAAAAGTTGAAAAAAAAAAGTTGAAAAAAAAAAGTTGAAGGAAAATAAAAAAAAGTTGAAAAAAAAAAGTTGAAAAAAAAGACATTGAGACCAGACCATTTGACCAAAAAGAATAAATTCAATAAAGTCGACCATTGGTACCCTTGTATATGCCAGTTGTGTTGACCTAGAGTTAGGTTATCGACCACTTGTACCCTTGTATATGCCAGTGTGTTGATATTAGTCAGACTAGTATCTCAATCCATTAGGATAGGTTCATTTTGGCGGAGGCCTTCAGACAGATATGGGAAACGCCGTTCACTTAGTAAACATCAAAACCATATATGTTTTTCTATATCCATCTTCTTGATCTATCTATGTGATTAGTTTTGACTCCGAATATGATGTCCATAGTGCAACTATCTGAGTGGAGCTCTGTCACTTTATATGAATTTTAGTATGCTTGAGTGCAAACTCGTGTACAGAATTGGAATTTCGCATCAGGGTACTTCATCCTGTAGTCAATAAGTATGCCAACCAAGGAGATTCTTTAGTGCCTTCCAAGGTTCTGCGTAGATAGCTAAGGTCTGGAGTACAGGTTTTGTGGGTATATCTCTTGTAAGCCCTCCCGAGACTATAACTCGGCCACTAGGGACACCTAGGGGTTTAAAGGCTTATTGCATACGCTAAATGCAATCGACGATGCCTGCGACAGTGAGTAAGGATTTTATTTTGTAGTTTTGATTTGCTCGGGACTAGCAAATAATAAGTTTGGGGGTATTTGATAGACGCATTTATGTGTCTATTTGTTCTCATTTACATGTATTGTTAGTGCTCGTTTTTGTACTTATTTGGTTATTTTGCGCTTTTGTAGGTGTTTTTGGAGAAATAAGCTTTTGCGGCGAAATGGGCTCGAAAAGTGGTATTTACACCCCGAGAGGAACTACCAGAAGCACCCCAGAAGTATGTTGGAGACACCCCAGAAATACCTCGGAGGAACCCCGAAAAAGTGGGGAAAACATCCTAGAAGAATTGCTAAAGGCACCCCGAAGTTGGATAAGGGGCACCCCATTTCAGGGCATGTACTAAAGGGACTCTCGAAATGGATAAGGGGAGGTCATCTACATAATTCAAATACAATTTTTGGCGGGAAACTGGCAGCAACGAGGAGCAATTTTTGTGTGAGAATCTTTGGGAAGTTTTAAAGAGATTCAATTGTGGAATTCGATTGGGCTGGACTTACTAGAGCAAAACAGGGTTTGTGTGTGCGTTTGGGTCGAACATATTGGGCTAGAATGTCCGGGAGAAGTGAATCAAAGTTCAACAGGGATACGTATTCTTTCTGTTTATTTTCAAAGATTTTGTGAAGAATTTTGGGAGAGTTTTACGCTGGATAAAGATGTACCTAGTCTTGTTCAAGTCAGAGAATAGTTTGGATACGAGAGAATAGCCAACAGAACCACATGAATCAACAGGAAAGTGATTTTTCTCCAAACTGCCCGAGAAGAATAATAAGATTATTCTCGGATTTGATCGAGTTTCTAGGGAGTTGGATAGCTATAAATAGCTGTGTTTTCATCATAGAAGGGTTAGAAACCATTAGGAGAGAGTTTAGAGGTCTGCAGAGAAGGGATAATCGAGTTACAGAGAGTTACAGTGTTGCTGCTGATGCTCGAGAGGAAGAAGAAGACGAAGAACAGACTAGCTAAGACAGTCGTTCTTCAACAGTCTTAAAAGTGGAACCCAGTGTCGTTGTTTTACAACACTTGAGTTGTATCGTTGATTTTCAGCCCTTTCCCCTTTGTAACAGTGGCGCTGTAACACCATTACAGCGTTGCAAATTCCTGTTTCATCTTATATTCATCAATAAAAACACCTATTTTAGCCATGAATTTATCTTGTGAGTGTGTTTTTGGGATGAGGAGCTAAACCCAATCCCAGGGGTGATGGAGGAAGCCATTCTTCCAAAAGTTATGTGGTAAAATTCATTTAAATTTATTTATGCAATCCTTTTATGATTAATTGCACCGAATGAAAATTGAATAAATGATTTTTATTAATTAATTGTGTTTTCTCTTGATGAAATATGCTTGGTTTATTGCTTTTGATATTTCATGCTTGCGATTAACAATGGATGTTTTGAAAATCTGATTTAGGCAATGATTAGAATCACAATTACTTTTGATTTGGAATTATAATGTCTAGAATTGCATGATAAGAATTATCATTGAATCACATGAATTTTGGTGTATGGTGAAATCCTGAACCCTGGTCTTTCCATAATATTTACTTCACCTTTGAATTTAATTTGTTTTATCTTTATTTTTATTAAGTCTAAAAATTATTTCCTTCACAAATCTGAAAAGAACCCAGTTTTTACCACAACTACAACATCATTTGAAAAACCATCGGTTCATAGAAAAGATATCCTTCGTATATTTTGTGTATAAGTACTGCAGATAGATGTCTCAGTTTTTTATTATATTGTTAACTTGTTTCCTTAATGAGCACACACTTGGGATCTGGACCAGTTCACAGCCCAATGGGTTAGCTGTCCCTGACGCTAGCATGCATCCTGTTAACTCTACGTCTGATGTCCTTGAGTTAATGCAAATTGGGTTAGCAAACCGAGCTGTAGGTTCCACTGCTCTTAATGAAAGAAGTAGTAGATCACACAGGTATGTTTGTTCATTACTTGTACATGTTCTTGAATTTTCATCATAGTGTTGTCTGTGTGTGGGGTCTTACAATTTTATATGTCTATAGTGTTCTTACGGTTCACGTACGTGGTACGGATTTGGAGACAGGTGCCACTTTGCGTGGTAGTCTTCATTTAGTGGATCTTGCTGGGAAGTGAAAGAGTTGATCGCTCGGAGGTAACTGGAGACAGACTCAGGGAAGCGCAATACATTAACAAATCACTTTCTGCTCTTGGCGACGTTATCTTTGCTCTTTTGCAGAAGAATGGTCATGTACCTTACAAAAATAGCAAACTAACTCAAGTGCTTCAGAGCTCTCTAGGTAAGTTAAATGCTACCTAACTATGATTCAACAGGCCCCTTCTGGATAAATTTGATAATACAAAGTGTAGAGGATCAATAGACACCACTATTTTTGTTCTCATAGATACACAGTTTTATGGCCAACATGTAGTTTGATCTAAGAGCTGGAATTCCTTGGATGTTTCTGTTGTCTAAGTTGATGATCTCTGTTGGTAATTATCCAATTCAGGATGTTCCAACTGTAGCTTCTCATACTAAATGTTCATATTCAAACATTTAAGCTCTTGGGCGTATTACGGTTGCAGTTCTTACACATTTCTTTCCTCTGAATTTGACATTGTTTCTTTTCCTTTTTCTGGTACAGGTGGTCAGGCAAAGACTCTCATGTTTGTACAGCTTAACCCTGATGCTGATTCATATTCTGGGACGCTAAGTACCTTGAAGTTTGCCGAAAGGGTCTCTCGGGTTGAGCTGGGTGCAAAGAGTAACAAAGAGGCAAGAGAAGTTAGAGAATTAATGGATCAGGTCTCATCACTTAAAGAGATAGTAGCAAAGAAAGATGAAAGATTGAGTGACATTTCTGATGGTGGCCTTTCTATGGGAACTGAAACTGATGGCTCAATAAGCAGCATAGTCGAGTTAACCCTTTTTCCTGAAACTGCAAAACCTGCAGAGACTACAGGCACAGAAAAGTGAGTATATTCTTTCTTAATCTCTGGGGTTTTGATATCTACTTGTATTTCCTTTTTCTAATTTGAAAGCTTTCTCTTCAGGGTTAAAGCACCAACAAAAATCCCCTGACCACCATCAGCAAGCAGGCTACAAACAGCAGTTTCAGCACCTGTTCGACCAACAACTACCAAGGAAACTATCAAGGCCCTACCAAGTATGTAAATTCTTACATTTAGAAATGGTTGTTCATTCTTACTTTGGACTGGCAATCATGAGCATGCATTAATACAGTCAAACACGGACTTTTCATTCACATTTTCCATTCTGAAATTCGGTTGAGATGCAAACAATATGTTTTGAGTTTTTCTGACATTGTGAGAAAAGATGGTTCACTTCACATGTCCATTTTCAAAACATAAGCAACACTTATGAAGTTCATCAAGATTACGAATTTTAAAATCTGTTTTATTGATTTTCACCACAGGTGCGAGAAAAGCAGCTCTTCGGCAAAGGTCACCACCTCCACATCCAAAAGGTGGAACTAATCAAAAAGACGATATAACCACATTATTTGGAATTTCTTTCCGATTTTCTTTTTTGCGTGTATTTGTGTTTTGAGGTTCCTCACCTCTCCAGACTCCAGTGTATTGTTGTCTACATTGTTGGGAACATTCTTGTATTAGTATATAAGTTAGCTAGCTAACAACTACGACTACGAGAGAGTCGTTAAAAAAAGAACTAGTTTAACAACTAGGAGTATGTAACATATGTTTTCTTTCTCCAGCTGTACTCTCTGTTCAAGGTCATAATGAAGAGAACTTGTATGGTTAGAGTTTGGAAATGGTATATATGTACTGTTAGATTGCAAAGAATTCAAGAATTGGATTTTTTTTTTCTTTGGTGATCCCTGTTTATCCCTGTAGAAATTGCGTATTGGGAACTTTAACTGAAATCAAGTTGGAACTAATCGCGTCATCCTTTCCTTGCTTAATTATAAACATTTAAGAAAAGCAGAAAGCCAGAAACAAGAGGAAGGTATATAGCTTGAGAGTTGAGAGCGAGTGAGTGATCAATGTCAAACAATGTACCAGAAGTCGTATCCCAGATATAAACCATCCGATCTGCACTACCAGCGGGGACTTTGCTTCCATCACCAGACCAACTACATTTCAACAAAGTCTTCTCAAAATTGTGCTGATGGCCTGTAAATATCTTCACCAACGAAGATCCCAAATGCATCCATAGCATTTGTTAAGAGGTAGGATCCATCGGTACTCAACTGCATACCTGTGATAGTGACAGAGTGACCTTGAAGAGTCATAGTAACCTCATTCCTACGAAGATCCCACACCTTAACATCATTATCAATCCCACCAGTGAATATATCTTATCTGCTGCATCTGAAAACCCAACTGCTGTGATTTGATATTTACCTGGAACTGTTTGAATTGCATCTCTCTGACGTAGATCCAGACGGATTAAATTTCATGGTGTACACTGCACTCTGGTGATCGGCTGGTAACATTATCGGTGATTCCAAACTTGATGTTCGCTGTTAACCATTTGGTTCTGTAGCTTGAGTACCATTAAAGGGAACAGTAGACCAACCCATAGGTCTTGGACCTCCCAAAGCCAAAGCATTCCCATCTTCTCTAGAGACAGCTTGCATGCCTTTAAGTTAACAAAAACAAGAAGCCTTTCCCACGCTTGTTTAGTCTGCAACCTGGAATAGAAAATAAGACGAAATCAGCCTAATACCTTAAAACTTAGGGTCAAAGCTTTTTAGCTGATGAACACTATTCTACTGAACATAACAAGTTAATCAGCTGTTCAAGATAAAGAGATTGCCAAGATTATAAGAAGGGAATACAAAACACAGCTATGCTGACCTTCAAACATATGCTATAAGGTCATTAATTTATAGTTATAAATACTATATGCAGAATCATGCTGGCAGCATCCGTCAAACCGTACTAAATAAGTGGAATAGTAGGAAGTGAAATCATTCCAACATGAATAAGAAACTAGGGCATATTCCATGTTCTATGCAATCCAGCTATTCATACTAGGGACATAAATAAGAAACTGAGGTAGAAAAGTACCCAAAAAAAACCAAATTTAAAAGAAAGTTGTACTTTTTAATAGCACCATATCCACATTACCTTTACAAGCAGAGGGTTGGATCCAGAAATGCTGCACCAAACCTCAAGATTATGATGATGCTGCAAAAGTTAAAATCAACAAAAGTAAAGTCTAACTGTTTCTGCAGCCCAGAAATTTAAGAAGCTCCTCCATGGTTAAAAACAGAAACCAAGTGGGAAAATATATAAAGTTATAAACAAAACACAAGAAAAGGATTCAGACTCAATGCAACATGTACTTAAAATTTCATTACTAAAAAATATTGAACCAAACAACAAATCAATCTCAAGTAGAGAGATGTTCGAGAATAAATGAGTAAGCTACATTTACCACACTATATAAAGGGGAACCAAACTAGTACCCCCGGACACGCGATCAGTCAAGAGAAAAGTCAACTAAAGTCAAACTTAGTCAACCTTCAATTTCCTCTACTAATCTTTGATTCTAAGTTTTCTAATCTTTCCCTAGTATTCTGATCTGTTCTTCTGCTTCATCTTTCAATTTTATTTTCTCATTTTTCCTCTCTTTTTTAGAACCCTAATTTCATCCTTATCCTTTAGGTTTTTATTTTCAATTGATTGTAATTTCTCTTCTTTTCATACTTTTGAATCCTCTTTTTCTTGCTTTTATTTAATGATTGTTTAATCTTTTCATCACGTTTGATTCTCATTTCATTGTTTCTATTATCTTTTTGTTTTTATCTTTCATTTTATGCAGCTTTAAAGACTTGTTGTCAGCATCAGGGGTTGCAGTAATGTCTCATATCAGCAATTGGCTCTTGTTTCATTGGTTAAGTGTTTGTTGGCTTCTATTCATTGCAGTGGCGCAGCATCAATATGATATTATTTGGGTATTAATCTTCATCCTTATCTGGTTTTGTCAGATTGGTTCTAGTTACTATCAATTTCATCTTCCCATATTATATCCTGTAACTTCAACACCTGTTCATCTATACCCTTATCCATGTTCAATACTCATAAACTATTTACAAAGCTCCTTGACACACAACTACTTCAATATCCCTTTAAATACTTTATCAGTTCATTATTTGTTTTCCATTCTCATTTTTCCTCTAGTCTGTCTGTTCTTCCTATTATCATCATGTCTGATTACGTAAACAATATTTCTTCTCAAATGGAAGATATTAATTTAGAGGATCATCCTGCTACTAGAGCTAGAGTTGTTACACACTCTGTTACTGCTCTTTCATAGGGAATTAAGGATTGGAAAATTTGTCTTGCTGGTAAGCTATTTTCCCCTGGAATTATGGTTTGGCAGGACGCTGAGAAAGCAGCTAAGTATATTTGGCCTCACCTTCGGCGAAATAATCAGTGGCTAATCATGGTAAGATCTTTAGAACCCAATATTTTTGCCATTAGATTTACTACTGATGAAGATAAGGATACTATTTTGTTTGGAGGAGCATGAAATTTTAATGTATATTTGATAGTTCTTCGTGACTGGCACCCTTCATACTCTTACCAGAAACTCACTTTCAACACATCTCCTTTTTGGCTTGAGTTTAAATATCTTCTCCCTGAATTTACCTATTCAGAAATTCTACAACTTTTTGGTAATATTGTTGGAGAAACTGTTGTGGTTGAACCTGATGGTGTAACCCATACTACTTCTAGTAAATTTAGAGCTTTGGTTATGGTCAGAGTTACAACTCCATTGATTAATGGAATTCACGCTGTTAATGCTGCAGGAGTATCTCGTTGGGTGGGTTTCTTTTTTGAAAAACAACTATACAACCTTTGTCCTGTATGCAAAGTTCCTGATCATGACACTAATCTTTGTAACAATCGCAAGACTAGAAGACTTTTTATGGAATCAACGTTCGAAACTTTGGTCCTGAAGTTGAACCAGTAGCTCTACCGGAGAGAAATCCTCAGGAGATTGCTAAGTTGTTTCTTGATCATGGTCATTATAGAAGATCCAACTTACACCGGCCTTCTTCTTTACAGCAGTTAGGACCTTATGATGGTATGCATGTCTCGTTTTTTACAGCAATTGATTCACAATCCGACTCTTCTTTAGCGCCAGCAGATAGAGCCGTTCCCCACTCTTCCAAGCTCCTCTCTACTGCCAGCACCTCTGCTTGTAAAACTTTTGTAAGGCACAAACGAGTACGTTCTGATACTGTAGATGTCAATCAAGCAAATCAAGACTCTCTGATTCAAAAATATCATGATTCAACTCAAGCATCCACTAGTCAGCAACAAGACAATAACCAAGGTAATTTGTCTACTGGGGGAATTAGTTTTGATGAAGATACCTCTAATCTTAACATTGAGCCAACTGCTTGGGACATTGCAGCTGGAACTATAGTTCTCAATCGTCATCTCCCTGATGCTGTCCAGCAGGTATCTTATTTCTCATATTCTACTTTTCACTCAACCTTCTGTCTTGATTTATTTCATTTTCGCTTTTTGTTCTATTTTTGGTTTATTTTCGCTATGAAAATTCTTTCCTGGAACTGTCAGGGTTTTGGAAATCCTTCCACTAGAGAGTATCTAAACTATTATATTAGGAAATATGAACCTGATATTTTCTTTTTATCAGAAACTAAAATCGTAGACTCAAAAATGCACTTTTATTTACAACAATATTGTTATCCTAATTTCTATTATGCTCCTCCTGTGGGGCTGTCTGGTGGTATTTCTTTGTCCTGGAAAAATGGTGTTGACCTAGAAATCATGCATACATCTAGACATAACTTTCATGCTATCATTCATACTCATTCACATGAATCAGATTTCCTTTTGAGTTGTATGTATGGTTCTAATAATCCTCTGGAATATCAAGAACAATGGAAGTACATGCTGGATATGCAACCTTTTGTGAACTTACCCTGGATATTATTAGGAGATTTGAATTTTAGGATGTCCGACTCCGAGACTCAAAGTTTTTCTTTGCATCCTCATCAACATTCTAGGATGGTCAGACCTATTATTCAACAATTAGGTCTCATAGATTTGGGTTTTTCGGGATCCTCTACAACTTGGTCTAATCACAGAACTGGACAAGATTATACAGCTGTCAGACTTGATCGAGCACTTGTAAACGTTTTGTGGCTCAACTGTTATTTTATGGCTCATCTCCAGCATATTCCGGCCGTGGCTTCAGATCACTCCCCAATCCTTTTGGCTACATCAACAGGTATGGAAAGGCAGCAGTTCCCTTTTAGACTTCAACGATATTGGTTTTCGATTGCATCTTGTTCTGATATAATTAATACAAGTTGGTCGCGTCAAGTTTTGGGCTCTCCTTCTTATCAACTATCTTCCAAACTAGATTACACCAAACATCAACTTCAACTATGGAAGAAAGTCACTTTTGGTAACATAGAAACCCAAATTAAAACCATTCAACACCATCTAGAACAATGCTACAATATGAATATACCCACTTCTGATCTTGTAGTTATTGATTTAACCAATTCTCTTCAACAATGGTTATATATTCAAAAAGATTTTTATATGCAAAAAACTGGTACTCACTCTTATGATGCAGATAGGAACACCTCTTATTTTCACTCCAAAGCCAACTTTAACAAGAAAAGAAGTCACATCTTTGCTATTCAAGATTCTTTAGGAATTTGGCATGATTCAAGATCTGAGATTGAAAATACTCTACTTACTCATTTTTCGGCTATCTCAAAATCGACTAACCCAATTTCAGATACTTCTATTTTATCTGAATTTCAGAGTTGCATTTCAGATGAAGAAAACAATATGCTATTGCAGCTTCCCTCAGAGCAAGAGATCAAACATGTGGTGTTTCAAATTAAACCATGGTCTTCACCTGGGAAGCATGGATTTCGGGCTGCTTTCTATCAAAAATGCTGGTCTATAGTTGGAAACGAGGTAACTTCTATGGTCCAACATTTATTTCATCATAAATATATGCTTAAATCCATAAACCATACATACCAAGTCCTAATACCCAAAAACTTACATCCAAAAACTCCATATGACTACAAACCAATTAGTCTTTGTAACGTCAGTTACAAGATTATTTCAAAACTTATATCAAATAGACTTAAGCCTTTGTTATCCAAGATCATTTCTCCTACTCAGTGTGCTTATATCCCTGGTAGACACATCCAAAATAATATCATCATAGCACATGAGTTACTTCATTCAATGAAACAAAAAAGAAAGGGTAAAGTCTCATATATTGGTCTGAAATTGGACATGTCAAAGGCTTTTGATCGCCTTGAATGGTCTTTTTTGTTTGATATTCTTCGTCGACTTGGTTTCAATCTTGATTGGATTCAGCTTATTCAGCAATGTATATCTACTACAAATATTTCTCTCCTTATTAATGGAAGCCCTACTGCCTCTTTCTCTCCTACTAGAGGAATTCGACAAGGTGACCCTTTATCACCTTATCTTTTCCTCTTAGTAATGGAAGCTTTTTGAAGGATAATCCAGCATCAGCTTCTTACTGGTCAGCTGAAAGGATTCAAAGTAGCTAAAAAAGGTCCTGAAATCAGTCATTTTATTTTTTGCAGACGACTGTCTGCTGTTTTTAGAAGCTTCTCCTCATCATCTTCGACAGCTTCAACATATCCTTCATCAATTCGGTACTGCTTCAGGTCAGATTATAAATTTACAGAAATCAACTATACTTTTTAGCACTAATGTTACTCCTTCTACCAGAAACAAAATTGCTAATATCATGCAAAAGAAGATTATGGGTTTGGGTGAAAAATATTTGGGTATTTCCTTGTTGCTGCATAGATCAAAAACTAAAAATTGTCAACCAATTTTGGATAATATGAACATCAGGCTGCAGGGTTGGGCAAGTAAATTGATTAATCAAGCTGGTAAAACAACACAACTTAACTCAGTCCTAAGCACAATGAGTATGTATCATATGCAGGTCCTCAAGTTACCAGATGCCACAATTCAGCAAATGGATCGAATTCAACGGAATTACTGGTGGGGTAAAAAGAAGCATTTCATTGGCTGTTATAAGGTACGTTTGCCAAAACGACATGGAGGTTTAGGTCTAAAGCATTTGTCTCATTATAATTCTGCTTTTCTAGCCAAGTTAGCATGGGATATGATACATACTTCTACAAAATTATGGGTCCAACTCCTTAACAGTAAATATTTCCCTTTGTATGATTTGAAACATGAGCCACCTCCTCTTTGTGAAAACACTAGTTGGATATGGAAAAGTATTCTACATGGCTTACAGATTATATATAAATTTGGTAAATGGAAAATAGGTAATGGAAATACTGTTAATATCTGGAAACATAATTGGATACCATGTGAACAAGAACCTTTATACAAGTGGAATGATCTAAACATAAATGAACTTCAATGGTTTATGATCTTATACATTTTGAGACAGCAAAATGGAATGTGACACTTCTGAGAAGCTTATTTTCTCCTCAACAGGTAGATTCTATTTTAACTATTCCTGTGATGTTACATACTCAAGACACTCTCATCTGGCCACTTACATCAACTGGAATTTTCACAGTAAAGTCAAACTATAATCATCTATGCGAAATTGATTTGCATGACATCAATCAATCCTACTTCAGTACAACTTTCTGGTTGAAGTTCTGGAAGCTCAAGATACCTTATGAACTGTTGATTTTTTTTGTGGAAGATAATTCATAATGCTCTACCTGTTAGAACCAATTTGACACATGTTCCTGATATAACTGATTTATCTTGCCCACTCTGTAATACAACCAACATAGAAGATATTAACCATCTCTTTTTTACCTGCCCTTTTGCTGCTGCCATTTGGAAAGCTTCTCTTCCTAAGCATTTTCATCTTTTACAACAGTATAATACTCTTACTGATTGGGTTTATACTTGGTCCTCCACTAATGCTGTGATCAACTTTGATTCAGATTCTCCTTCTATACATGGAATAGTTGCAACAATGTGGCATATATGGAGATACATATGTCAAGTTATCTTTCAGCAGGCGCAGATTAATATAAACTCTGTTTTAATTCCTCTGTTCAAGCATCTTAATAATATTGCTTCATCATTACTGTCTCATCAACATGCTTGCCATCCTAGACAGATTGTAGGACATTCACATCATTGGAACCCTCCTCCACCAGACACTTTAAAAATGAATGTTGATGCTTCATATCATAAAGGTTTTTATCTATCCGGTATTGTTGTGATAATTATAACTTCTGCAGGACAACATGTTGCTTCCAGAGGAGTACTTAAAAGAGTAGAAAATGCTTTTCAAGCTGAGACATGGGCTTTATTAGAAGCAATGAAATGGGCTAAAGCTAAAGACTGGAATGCTGTTATCTTTGAATCCGATAGTAAGAGTTTGATGTTGTATATGAATGAAGGTTTTCCTTTACCTCCCTGGGAATCTTCTACACTACTATCTTTGTGTGTAGATCTTTGTAAAATACACCAGAACTGGAAGTGTGTTTATGTACCTAGAGTGTGCAACAAAGCTGCAGATTGTCTAGCCAAATCAGTCCGCAAGTGTTTTAATGTAGGAGAATGGTGGAATGTACCACCAGCTGAAATCTCTGTATCTTTGGCTAAGGATGTTTCTGTTACATAGTGTATAATATTTCTCTTTCGAGTAAAAAAAAAAATCTCAAGCACTTTCTAGGAGCATTTACAAGTAGACATTTGAAGCCAAGAACAAGTCTTGGGATAAATTGGTTTTGAGTTGTTAAAATCATTCAAAGCTTCGATATAACAAGTGAATGAAATGCACATTCACAAGTAGTATCTGTTAGACTTTGTGTTGGTTTAGAAACAAATCAGGCTTAGGTTAAGCTAATCTGTATTTAGTTCTAATCTAAGCTGGATAAGTACATACCAGATTAAGAATTGGTTAGAGCTAAATATAGGAATTAGATTAGCTTAATGTTAGCTGAGGTGTCATGTTGACTAAGCATGACTCACCTAGTGAGGTGTCATCCAACTAATGATGGAAAAATTGGATTACACACAGCTACTTAAGGAGTGACTAAGCCCTCTTCTAGCCTCTTGATTATATATATCAGAACTTGTGTTATGCCATTAATCAAGAAAGAGGAAATAAAAGTAGAAGCTAAGTCTTGACCTATTCTAATTATGTAAAGCTTTTATTTCCTTCTACTGAACCTTATGGTATTTGTATCATGTTGTTTGTTGTCCTAACTGATGTAATTCAATTCAGAAGCAACCTTGTCATATGAATCTTATATCTAAGTCAGAATTATCATGGGTGATCCATTCCAATTTAGTATGTGCTAATAGCTCTGCATAAGGTGATTTCTAGTTTGTTGAGCATGATAATACTAGGGTTAAGAATGTTCCCAGCATAATGGTAATTATATGATCATGTTTAGTCTAATGAATGATGATTATGAAGCTGAAATTCCAACATTCTACTTCTGTTTCCCCTAGTTATTTCATGTTCTTCAACTAGGGTATATACAGAATTCAGTTTTGGTTTAGTTACATAAGGAGTTGGCTTATGTGCTGATTGTTCTGTTGTTCATCATGGTCTTGGTGTTAAGGTTTAAGTTTGTTGGGTCGACAAATCTAGATTCATGGACACAAGAGCAGTTAACGAGAATAATTGTGCAATTAGACTTCAAACCCATTAACTGGATTTGTTGATTGAGAAGCAATAGGTGATGTTGGCAAACATACTTCATCCAGTGGTTACTAATTTTCTTTGAAAACCTATTGGCGCATAAAGGTTTAGTAAGTCAGATCCACACCTAATGCCCCATTGGCTTAGTTCCCTCACAACGTTGTCAACTTATTGAAACTCATAGGGTTGTTAAGAAGTGAACCTCTCAGTCTCACAGTTGGATGGAGTGAAGTTAAAGCCAAAAGTTGAGAGGTCATATTCTGGTTGTTCAAAAGCTAGTGGCATGTCTGATCTGGACAACTAAGTGACTATTTTTGAGCAGGGGATATCCGTCAAAATGGTTGTTGCTAGTGTTGAACATACATCTGCAATTACAGATAATGGTGAAATGCAAGAGCATCACTTGCTGCAAATGATTTCATGGAGTTTGGAACGGACACAACCTTCTGATGCTGTAGCATTGTCTATTAAACATGGATACCTTTCATATCAGAATTTTCTCCATAGAAAAATCGTTATTGAATTCAAAGGTTTGGAGCTGTTTGGATTGGTGAACTCAGCAGATTCGGATCACATAAGTCTCAGATCCAATGTTGGCTCTTCGTCTCGCTGGAATATCATTCTCTTGGTGAACTGTCACTCTGGTTTTTGGAATACAAACAGATGTGGTTGGAGAAGTTTTGTTGATTGAAACAGCTCGCAGATTTGCAAGGAGGAGGCACGATACAGAACCTCCAAAAGGGTCAAAGATTGCAATGATGTTCTTGAATATTTGCCTCGACTTACGGGTATAGTTTCAGGATACATCTAACAGTAGACTCTAGAGCTTGTGGTTAGTCCAAACTTTTGGGGACTATTCTGTGTTCTTCTTAGCAGAGTGGGGCCCTAAGTGCATCAGTGGCAGTGATGCACTGATGTTCAAGCTGCATGTGAACTAACATTTGGAGTAGTTCCTTTTTCCGCGGATGCAGACACCATAGTCCTGAAGTGTTGTGACCAGTTTTGTGAGTGATAGCTTTAATGGCTGAATTTTCCTATCAGGCAACGAAAGTCACAGAGATGTCAGAGAGAGTACTAGTTGACTCTTTGAGTTGTACTACGTACTATGGGAATCGCTCAATCGTGGCTTGTTGTTGTGTGGCATCTGAGACTGGTCATTGAAGGTTCTTTATCCATGTGACTTCCTCTATTTTGATGTCACATATTTCAGCTACAGTCACGTTCAAGGTATGTTTCTTTTACGGTGCAGATTTGGACTTCATAATATGCTAGTTTAAAGCAACTATGTCGTTGAATTTTTCAGTTTTTGAAAATTGTATTTGTATCTGTACCTTTTCATTACTCGACTAAGCATTGTTAAAGTGGTGCTTTGAGAGTGATGAAAGAAATTTAATAAGAATAAGTGATGATTGTAGTAGTCTTGATGTGTTTTTTATCGTTTCCATGTGTCGCCAAAGTGATACTTCGGAAGCTGATAAAAGCTACATATTTCGTTATGAAAGGACTATGTAAAATTGCATTTCAGATGTTGTTCGTATGATGATACCCAAAGGTTAATCAGACTTGTAACGTCTATAATGGAACAAGGTGATCTATTTATACATAGTAAATGATAGGTCTTTCGACCCAAAGGTTTAAAGATTCCGTTGAGTACTATGTATAAGCTGATTAGTCTTGTTTTTTGTTTAGACTTGGTATATCACAAATTTACCCAAAGGTGAAGTTGTGGTTGTATCGAGTCTGAAATTAGAATTTTGTTATCATGAAGTTTCAATGATAATTGTTAGTTCTGATTTATAGTTATATGAAGTTTTGTATGCTAGTATTGTTAATATCATTCATATGGAATACATGTTATATATTTCATATGTATGTACAGTTGTTCGACTGATAATAGGCATGTATGTTGTGGTTTGATGGTGTAACATTTCAGATATTTAGTAATAACATTTGAAATGAATCATATTACACACATTGTTTGTCCTATGTGTAAAAGCTTTCACTTGGCAATTTGAGATTCTTGTATTATGGGTTTACCCAAAGGTGACTTGTGATGGTATTGAATCTGTTTTAATGTTTAATTTGAATGGTATTATAATCATAAAGCTGTAACAGGGATTGTGCTATATGCCTGAAGAGGTGATTGCTACTTCAACATAGTTGTTCATATCATCTAAATGGAGATAGTTGTTGTTGTTGTTGTAAGCAATTCATACTATATCTGAACATAGAATGAAGAAGTATAGATAGTGGCAAAATTCCAAAGAATAGTGGGAGCATGATAACTTTTGTTCTCTTATCATTTACACTTGTTCTTGTTGTTTATACTTTATTGACAATGGTACAAAAAGGTCTCTTCGGAGATAGTTCTTAAATGAGTGCAGAAAAGTCTTTTCGTAGACTATGCCAGAATGACAACATAAAGTACTTAAAGAGATAGCTCATGTTGAGCACAGAAAATCTCTTTGCAGATTAGAAAGAAGTCTCGTATGAGTACAGAAAGTCGACATAGCTCATATTGAGAACAAGAAGTCGACATAGCTCATACTGAGCACAGAAAATCTCTGCGGAGAAAACTCATATAGAGTAAAGAAAGTCTCTTCGGAGACATCTCATAAGGAATTTAAGCTTGTTGTAGTCTCTTTAGTGAGACATTAGCATATCTCAGTTGAGATCATAAAGAATCTTGTTGTAGTCTCTTAAGTGAGACATTAGCAGATCTCAGTTGAGATCGTAAAGAATCTTGATGTAGTCTTTTAAGTGAGACATTAGCAGATCTCAGTTGAGATCATAAAGAATCTCAATGTAGTCATTTAAGTGAGGCATTAGCAGATCTAAAGTCAACTCATAAAGAGTTCACTGTAGTTTCATGATTGAGAAAATAAGTAAATTTTTGGGGTCAAACAAAATTTCTTTTTGCCGTAGTCTCTTAATCGAGATATTGGTGTAAATCTCTTTTGAGATCGTAAAGAAATTATGTTTGTTGTATAGTCTCTTAATTGAGACATTGGAGAAAATCTTAGTTAAGGTCGTAAAGAAATTTGTTTGTTGTATAGTCTCTTAATTGAGACATTGGAGAAAATCTTAGTTAAGGTCGTAAAGAAATTTCTTAACGGAGATGTAAACAACTATTTCGACGCAAAAGAAGTCTTTTAATAAGACCTAAAGAAATCTCTCGAATAAGATACAATCTCAGTTGAGATTATCAAAGGTTGCATTGGTAAATCTCTTTTCAGATTATGAGAAATTCTCTAAAATGAGATATAATGATCTCGTTATGATTATAAAGAAGTCTCTTAATTGAGACAATCAATCTCTTTAGAGATCATTTAGAATCCTCAATATCTGAGATTTAAGGATCTTTGTTGTAAAGATCAGATCATATGAAGGCATAAAGTTACACCTAAGATTGGTGTACGTCTAGTTTTCTGATTATAGAAATGGCGTATGCATCTTCTAAATGGCGTGTAGGTCTTTATAGTCGAACGCTAGCGTGCTCTTAACTTGAGCTTGTTGTTGTCAGTAAAGAATTTGTTGCTAACCAAAGTGGGAGATGTTAGACTTTGTGTTGGTTTAGCAACAAATCAGGCTTAGGTTAAGCTAATCTATATTTAGTCCTAATCTAAGCTGGATTAAGTACATACCAGATTAAGAATTGATTAGAGCTAAATATAGGAATTAGATTAGCTTAATGTTAGCTGAGATGTCATGTTGACTAAGCGTAACTCACCTAGTGAGGTGTCATCCAACTAATGATGGACAAATTGGATGACACACAACTAATTAAGGAGTGACTAATCCCTCTTCTAGCCTCTTGATTATATATCAGAACTTGTGTTATGCCATTAATCAAGCAAGAGGAAATAGAAGTAGAAGTTAAGTCTTGACTATTCTAATTTTGTAAAGCTTTTATTTCCTTCTACTGAACTTTATGGTATTTGTATCATGTTGTTTGTTGTCCTAACTGATGTAATTCAATTCAGAAGCAACCTTGTCATATGAATCTTATAGCTAAGTCAGAATTATCATGGTGATCCATTCCAATTTAGTATGTGCTAATAGCTCTGCATAAGGTGATTTCTAGTTTGTTGAGCATGCTAATACTAGGGTTAAGAATGTTCTCAGCATAAGGGTAATTATATGATCATGTTTAGTCTAATGAATGATGATTATGAAGCTGAAATTCCAATAGTATCAAGTGGCCTCCTTGCTGGTAGAACAGGTAATGGAGCTTCGCCTTTCGGCATCTTAGCTGCATCTTTCAGAGTTGGTCTCTTGGTGCAATTGCACAAGAAATTCAGCAACCAGTCCTGTTAAACTTTCCATGCAAGATGAGAGCAGCAGCCTCAATCAGTTTCCCACTAGTCCATTTCTCCCACACCCAATCGACTAGGGTCCTTCCATCATTATCTACTGCACGCTTTCTTGTAGCCACCTCCAGTGCTACCAGTCCAAAGCTGAAACATCTGTCTTCACAGTGTGAACTCCTGCATGTAACTCAGGGGCAAGATAACCCCTTGTTCCTACGAGTATGCTCACTTCCCCTGTGTCTGTACCAGCAGCCTGGTACAGTCCGTCCAAACCAAAATCCCCAAGTTTTGCATTAAAATCAACAACAAGCATTATGTTACACGCCTTGACATCTCTGTGAATTATCTGCGTTTCACACTCCTCATGAAGATACGTTAGCGCGGAGGCAACACCAAGAACAATCTTTATACCTGGTGAGTCACCAATTCTCTCCAGCAACTTGTCAAGACTTCCATTGGGCATACACTCATAAACCAAGATTAGCTCACCTCGCTCCAACACCAACCTTGAAGCAGAAGGAGGTTCCTGTGCTTTAAACAAGCAATTGCTGCTACCAGTTCAACAGCGACTGACTCACAGTATAGATCAGCCGTGCTAATCTGATGAAATCGTTTAACTGTAAGCAAGGTGACCTCCATAAATGGCGCCAGAGATTCCCTGGAACACAGTAGTGGATTAGGATTGAAGTCAATCTCGTCCAAAGAGAGCCTTTGTGGCCCTTCAGTCAAATGTACATCATGCACTGCATTTTCTCTCTGCCCAAGGCGGACGTAACTTTTGTTCCTCGGAGAGAACAAATTTATCCCTCCAATGACCAGCAAAATTGAGACAAAAAATGCTGCTCCGCCAACTCCAAAAAATAGTGCATTCTTCCTGCTTGTTTTTGGGTGTTGCTGATCACCAGACTCCTTTTGTTCTGCCTCACCAGGAACGCCCAATAGTTCTGATCAAGAATTGGCCTAATAGTTCTAGATTTTGTATAACTGAGCCAACTTTCACCATCTTCTTGGAATCTATGTATTCAATCCACACTGTCATTCTTTTACCATTCTTTAAATCAATCCCATCGAAGTTGAATCAAAAGAAGCAAATGACATGACTGAATTGACGTCGTATCACCAAGAACAGGGTATCAAATTCCAGGGAAAAATAGAATGAATTCCTCTTCTTCTTGAGGAGTTAGACTAGAAAGACCCATATAACCAAAACCATGGCCTAAGGGTTCGAAGTAATCAGGAAGGTTAAACCATCCCCAAATAGTGGAGGAGAAAATGATGAATGGGAAAACCAAGTAATAACTCAAAAGATGCATTAGAGTTCGTCCAAGAATCAAGAAACCTAATTGGATGAGAGCTCTACCTAGCCCAATTGGATGTGACGATGGTGATGATGGTGAATAAGGAGGAGTGAGTGAGGCAAATCCTGCCATTATGTTGAAGAATTGCATCACCAACTAGGGTGATGTTATCGATTGAAACATGATCTATTGAATGAATCGATAAATTCGATATGCAGACAATGAAAATTAAACAATTTTGAGTGACCCATTCTGTATCTATCAAGATTCAATTTTTCACAGAAACATCAAAGAAATCTTGAATTAGGGTTTCAAAATGAATACCTTCTCCTTGACGATGTTGATGGTTTTCACTTTTCACAAAGCTGATGAACGACTCGGAGGAGTTTGAGAGAGAGAGGGGGGATCGGGGTTTTCCGGGGTTTATCAGATTGAATCGTTGTTCTAAACTCGCCCGTGTTTGATTGTTTCTGTATGTATACAAAACAAAAGATCCTTCCTGAAACGAAATATGAGCACTAATTACGAGTATTGCGAAATAGGAGGACTGAAATGTCCAAACCTTTGTGAAATACAAAGCGAAATACAGCTCTCTATTTCGCAATGGTTGGACATTTCAGTCATTTCAAACGAAATATGAGCACTAATTATGAGTATTGCGAAATAGGAGGACTGAAATGTCTGAGATGTCCATCCCTTTGTGAAATACATAGTGAAATACAGTTCTCTATTTCGCAATGGTTGGACATTTCGGTCATTTCAAATGAAATATGAGCATCAATTACGAGTATTGCGAAATAGGAGGACTGAAATGTCTGAAATGTCCAGCCCTTTGTGAAATACATAGCGAAATTATTTCGCAATGGTTGGACATTTCAGTCATTTCAAATGAAATATGAGCACTAATTACGAATATTGCGAAATAGGAGGACTGAAATGTCCAACCCTTTAACATATGATTCGGTTATGAGATTTCAAAAGCAGATTCACGATTTTAAAACCTTGGGTTGGACATTTCCATACAAAAAAATAGAAAAACGAGTTAGAAGATTAATAGAACAAGCAATTTTCCATGAAAAGGTATTTGATGGTTTCTGTAATTCCATGAACCCCTTCCCCTTCTCTTAAGGCTTTCCTAGTAAAACTATCAGGAACCGACCCATTTTCTAGCATTTCACAATGACAGTGCAATCAGTTCTCTAATCAATAATTCTCTTGACTTGAAGCTAACCCTCTAATAACAATATTGTAAAGATCAACACTTAGGTTTTTAATCCGTTAATTAGAGCTAGATAGCTATACCCCTTTTTGCACGGTTCCATAAGGTCCGTGCAGAATGAATGAGTAACCCTCACATAGAACAGTGCCAAGGAAATAAAAGAAAATAATAATAAGCGTAAAATCAACAAATACTCCCAATTCATAACAATTATTACATGTACTTGATCTCCGTCGTATACGTCAAAAATAAATTACTTTCTCACTACTCAAAATATAAAATATAGCAAGGGTAAGAAAGGATCGTTCCCACAAAGAGGTTTTGGGTTGTCAATATGTTATGGTTTCTTATAAGTAACAAGGGAGAATTTTCTGATTTTTATAAAAGTATACTAAAATAAAAGCAAAGCAAAGAAATAAATCACGCAAATCAAGGATGTGAAATGTTGGGTAAAGGTTTCATCTTCAATTGTAAACAAGTTTTTGAATATACGAATATAATTCTTATTTATTCTCGCCATCATCAAAAGCCCTAGAATACCTTATTGCAAGAATACTCCGTAAATTTCCTAAGTCATCAACACACACATTAGAGCTGCGTATGCGAATTCTACCTAAAGAATAACCTAACGCCTTGCGCTAATTAAGTTCAATTCCTAGGAGCATTAAGTTTCAGAAATAGGCTAATCAATGCAATTGTTATACATTGTGCATGACAATTCGGACAAAGGTCAAACTCTACATATGATTGCAAGAGTGTATCACTACAAACCGTAATCATATCATGCTACTCGTATTCAAGGTTATCGCTCGATGATGAACCCTAAATTAGCTATAGATATGGATGTAAGTTCAATCAATTCTAGACTTAACTAAACAAACATTCAATCATATTGCAATACGTCAATCATGCAATTATTATAAACCGTATAAATCAAACGAAAATATTGATAGGAAACTAATTCATAAAAATCATAACTTGTTTTCAAAATCCAACTACATCTTTAACCAATAATAAAATATCTAGATCATGTTCATGGAGTTCATAACAAGAAGAAAGAGAAAAGATTTCATATTCTAAACCCTAGAAACAAAAGTAGAAGAAGAGATATATCCTCCTATGTGCAGAGAGGAGGTTCTTTTATATACTATTCCTTTCTCCACCAAATTTAGGTCACGCGTAACATCCTCTATCTATCTGGCCCATTTCTCACAACCACAATCCAGGCCTCAAAGACCATTAACTTGCATAAGCTTGTCAACCTCGTGAAGCTGTACTCAAGGGCAGGTTGAGAATCTGACTTTCTTATACTCTTACCTTTTCCAAGTTGCATCCTTTGTGGAGTGGGAATATTATAAAATGCTCCTCTTGCAAACGTAAGCCTCTTGTCATTTTCTGATACGGAGACTAAAGTCTAAGGTCTTTGAAGGCAGCTCAAGAAGTGAATCTAAATATATACATTCTCAAGAGAGTTTATATGTTCCATAAAGTTCAGCTATAAATATAGTTCCTTCAACTCATCCTCATTTCATATCAAACCAACATATAGAGCTAGCTAAAGACTTAAAGGTTGAAAACATAAATTTAGTTTTCAAGAGGATTTAGAAAGAGTGAGTGCTTTAATTTGAGAAAATTTGTTGATAAAGTAGTAGAGCTTTTTTGGATCTCACTCAGATATTTACCTAACGCGTCTAGTACAAAGTAACGCAAATCATATGTATGGGCCGAGTTTTTGAATCCGATATCAGAAAAATGAATAAATAAACAACACGAGTATATGACACAATCTAGCTGACGCGGGCTAACTTAGATGCCGAGTAAGATTCATATCCCGAGTTAGATCCAAATAAACATGGCCTAATCCAGTAGAAATAATATCTCCCCGAATAGAGACTCGATGGCGTGGTCTAAAATCTAAAAACGCTTGGTGAGCCGCATTGAGACGCCCAACCCAAACCAGAATGATAAAAATACGGTTTAGTCCAAAAGTATGGTTTAGTCCAGCCCGAGTCAACTAGGTACAAATTAGTCCAAAATATGAGAAAGTACACTAATAACCCTCATCATTTACAATTTAGTCCAAATATTTACAGTTTAGTCCACATTGACTTATGATGATGTTGGCAATTTTTATTAACATAAAAATAATTAAAAAAACAATTTATCTTTTGGACCGTTTGTCCAAAATTCGTAAACTTTATATATTCGGAAAGCTCTTTTCGAGAGCTACAAAAAGAGTACCCATATGACTATATAATTCTCATTTTTTAATAATCTTAGTTTACACTGGTGTATAAACATTTACACATCTACAAAAATCCATATAAGACAAGATGCATCAATTTGTAAACCACATACAACTTGAATCATCCACCCAAGCACCACTCACACATTTCATGCTGCAGCTCATCCTCAATGATGCTTCCACGGCATCCACATGATTTAGTTAATGACACACAAGCACCTTATTTACACAATCAAAAAAGAAAACAAAAAAATATCATAAACATTCATCTTTTTCTAGAAAATAAGTTTACTACTAAGCTAATTCTGAAAATTTTGAGTAATTGTGTTTACGGAAAATCAATTAGGTCTTTAAATTAGGACCCATAAGAAGGTAAAGGAAGATAGTTGTTATTTTGAGTAATAACCAGCATGTGTACAAACATGTACACATCTACAAATACCTACTTTACCAACAATTTTCAACTAAATATGTTCTGATAACCAAGCCCATTCAACGCTCTCCGAACAAAACTATAAAATCGCAATTTATATGGTCATCACGGTCAGAACTCCCATTATCCATAAGATGCATGATTAAAAAGTATAAGAAATAGAGAAAAACCAATGCACGTAGGAAATTATGTGAAGCAAAATCAACGATGCTCTCATGCCACAAACTATGAAACCTTCGATCTACATGCATTCATTCATCAATTCCAGCAACTAAAACATTTGACAAACACAAAAAAGGTTCACAGACTACTTAACTCGTTCATCAAGTCTGACAACTTAACATTTGACAAGCTGAAAAAAGGTTTATGGACTACTTAACTGCTGCATTAAGTGCATCGTTTATAAGTTCAACAAAGTTATAATAGGTTCAACAAATTTATAATTAAAATTCAAAATGAACAAAGTCTACTGACGCACGCACTTAGCACTTTGAAGAGAACAAGCAAACACCCACCGCCTTTAAAACAACATGCTTACTTAAAGGCTATGACTTGTCCATTATGTAAACTCTACATCAGTCATGCAGTATAAGTCGATCCTAACACGCTTATTTACTATTTCTAGTTTCAAAGATTAATAATCATCAAGTGTTTATTTACGTGCACATTAACAATCAGCAAGTGTACATTTATGCGTACAATCAACATGTATACAATTATGTATACATCAACAATCAACAGGTGTACAACTATGTACACATTAGCTTAAAAAGTATGAAACTAACTATAGAAGCATCACTAATGCCTCTCTAATAAATTAGGTCATCCAATGTTGCGGTTCATAATGGGTCACTTATTCAAACCATATAAAGATGTTAATTTCTATAAAAGGGATAGGGAAAAGAACATGTCTAAACGGGAAACTTCACTTATTCACCTTCAGAACATAAAAAGGGTCTCTTAACAAAGTAAGATACCAACTATTTCTAAATCATTGGGAAAAAAGTATCTACAAACCTTGCTTCAAGACAAGCAAATATGTTGGCCATCTTCATCCAGGGATAGAATCTGCATACGAAAACAAAATTTGCGATCAGTATATCGAGACGACAATGAATTCGTAATAAATGGGTGTTGATTAAGTGCTATATGCTTATATGAACGAAGCAAACTTTCTTTAGCAAACCCCAAAACTAAAAAGAATCGCCAACATCATGAAAATGATGAAGCAGAAAAATATTTACTTATTACAAAAGCTTAAATAATCAACAGATGTATAATTATGTGTATATTAACTATCAACAGGTGTATAACTATATGCACATCAGCAATCAATAGATGTACAATTATGTACACATCAAATATCAACATGTGTACAATTATGTACACATTAAGAATCAACATGTGTACAATTATGTAAACCTTAGTAATTTACGCAAGTTTTTTCACATGTGCATCAGTTTGTACACCCTAGTTATTTACGCTAGAAAAATCTTATGTTTTACCTTTCAGGTTTGACTACTGTTATTTCTCACAAAGTCCTGCTATTTCTTACAACTACTCTACACAATCTACTCTACAGTATAAACATGCGCAAATTTGTTTCACAAAATGCTTTTCCAAAGAGAATTTTTTGTATTTTTTAAGTTGTAAGTTTGTTAAAGATTACAAGCTGTCAACAAGATCACTAACCTCCAGACAAAACACAGATCGAAAGAATCCCCATCTCCCATAAAAGATATTCCACTCTTCGATAATAGATTTTGACATTATTAATAAATGTATGCTTAGAAAAATATAAGAAAATACGGAAGGAAAGGAACTAACCTTAGTTGCTGGTGCACCGGTTGACAATCAATTTAGTATGATAATAATGACCATACTGAGGGATAATGTGTAAACAAGTACAAAGCTTCTCAATAGTCATCTGAATTTCAGAATAGGCAGGTGTACAATTATGTACACATTAACGATCAACAGGTGTAGACCTATGTGGACATTTATGACACAAGGCCCTGCAGTTACCATAAAAGTATAAGAAAGAGATCCAATAACTTTTGATGTTTAATTCCTATATAAAAGTTTCTGCCAAAATGGATTATGGTTAGCAAGAGCTATAGGAAGATGTTGAAGGGAAACTAGAAATAAAAAACTAAATCATCAAATGTCTAATAACTTGTCTTATGAATCTTATCCAACTTCAATCCGGTCATTTTTATTTTTAGTTCCTTTCTATTATCCAAAGCTTTCTCTCCAACCAATGCAAAGAATTTGGAGTTCACAACATATATTTAGGTCAGGTCAAACGAAATATTTCATAGAGACATTTCATTTAATGTGGAAATTACAATATATGGCAGTGACAATAACAAAGTAAATGTGTTTAAAACTCAGAAAGTGGAAAGACAAAGAAGACTTACAAGCCAAAGAAATCTAGACGACGATATCGGCATCTGAAGTAATGTGATTTTGGATAAGAATGATCAACTTGGTCATCCTTCAAAGTTTCATATATCAGATCCCGATAGGGATGCTTCAGGGATACCGCATTTCTTTGTCGCAATCCATCACCTGCAATACATACTTTGTCTATAAGCTACATAATACATGGTCTCGATGCAAAAAAATATAATGTTCATAAAACGAATCAAGAAATGATTCATAAAGCGAAAACATGCAATAGTGTACAAATATGTACACATTTACAAATATGATTCATAGAGTGAGAACATGTAAAAGAAGATAGAAAGGTTAAACGGTGAATAATCATTGAAACTAACAACAAGAAATGAACAATAATCATGAAAATCAACAAGTGTACAATTATGTACACATCAAGAGTTAATGTTACAATTATGTACGCATTAAGATTTTCCAAAGTATAGGCAGTTGAAACTAGCTTGTCTAACATTAAACGTTAGCGACTATAAAATTTCTAAACCTTCACGTGCATGTGAAGACATTTGAGAAAAAAGACTGGTTTGTTAGTAGGATATTCAAATAAGTTTTGATTATTTTTGATAATTGAGATACTTGAATAATGAGTAAACTGAAGCCTATGTTTTAATTATAAATGTCATTGCGGATCATAACCAGCTCAACATTTTCCGCTAAGCAGTAAAGCGTCATAATTTCCCTATCCAGAAATGAAACCTCCACAAAAAGATCTTATGTCAAATTAAACGGGCTGCCGGTAATATTGGTTTTTCTTGCTAAAATTTTCTTAGTTTTATCTAGTTTACATGAGCATTAGACAAGTTGGGTTTCCCTCTGGTTGAACACACAAAAGACTTTTCACATTTGCAAAGTTTTAAGAACACCTAATAGTCTGCGAACACGGTTTTCTTGCTAAATTTTCTTAGTTTCATCTAGTTTAAAAGAAGTATAACCATGCCATCTTGTTAATTGAATTTTCTAAAAATGGGGTTTACCTATGTTTTTTCGTACTTAGGCGTAAATCCAAACAAGAGAAATATAGCCATGCCACTTATTTCCTTGACAAGTTCTCTTTGGTCCACTTCATATCCATATATAGGAAGCACAAAAGGAAGAAACAATACAAAGAGAGATTAATAATACCTGCAGTGAATCCACTAATTCCATCTATGCCATTAACAAACTTTCCTATCAATTGAGAATCTCACTCCAATGCATCGTTATTGACTTGTATAAACTTCACTGGGTGGTGCTGCAAGAGAGATACTAGCAAGAAAATCTTGTGCCACAATCCATGTACATCGCATAGCAGGATCAACCGGCATCATCCTATGACCTTCACAAAAATGAATATCTTCTTAATCAGCCGACAAGATACTTCGTCAACATAAGCAAGAAGCTTATATGTCAACATAAGTCATATTATCACCAAAATGAAACAGTTCCTCCTATCCCAAAAATGAGCATCCATCTTTTACAAATAAATAAAAAAGACCAAACAATCTCTATAAACTCTAATAACCTCTAATAACGAGAGGAAGTACAGTTGATTAGTTTTTAAACACCAAATTAAAAAAAATAAAATAATTAAACCCAACATCATCAACCCTCTTCATTGCATATACCCAACAAGATAAGATCCTTCAAAGAAAACCTAATATTGATACTCAATTGAATACACAAATTCAATAAAACATCTTAAAATCAACAAAAATCCCCCAATATTAAGAAAACAATAACCTATTCAATAAATAGTGATAATAATAATTTCTTCCAAAATTACATAACAAGATCGTAAGTAAATGAATAACATACCTGTAGATTGTTGTAGTGACGATGAATGCATCAATCAACCTCGAATATGTATATAAAAATTCATCTCAGTAGAACCCCAAATTGATGAAATTAACCCTAAATCAAATTTTTACATCACGAAATTGTAAAAACAATTTGATGAATCAAGTGAAACGAAACCAATCAATCGAGAAAAGAAGAAGAAAAACAAGATGAAACTAGTAACATCGTCTTCAACAGGAGCGGCTGGAAAAGCTTTCTCGACGTTGGACGTTGGAAATGAAGAAATGAAAACCGAGTTACGAAGAAATCATATCTGATGGGTATTTTTGTCATCGATTTTTTTTATTTTGGATTGAATCGTTTAAGAAAGGATTAACTCGTTTCAGATTTGGTAAATTTGGACCTCCTAGTATTAGGCTTGAGAGTGTAGGACTAGAGTGTCCAAAGCCCAGTAATTTTGGGATTAAATGTTAATTTCTACAAGATAGATCCTATTAATAGAATTGAAGCTGGAATGGCAGCAGTGGCAAGAGGAACTCTCCATCCAAAACTACCTTTGATCTTTTTTGTGCCAAATTTGATGAGATTAGCATATAAGACTCTGATGCAGACACATAATCGGAAAGCGTTGTTAATTGCTCCTCGGTATTTTACGGCGCCATTTCTGACAGATACAATGTGACTGCCTGCAAACCGATATCAAAGGAAAGCACGAGCTTTAACCAATGAAGTGCATTGCAGAATCTATATATTCGTTAGATTTGACGACAATTTAAAATATAGAAATCAAATCCATGTAGGTGCATAAAGAGGTAATGGCGGATATATGATGTCACTGTAATTACCTGGTTTGCGAACCCAATGCCTACACCAAGCAATACACGTCCAAGTATAAGCATGTAAATGTTGGCAACAGCTGCACCAAGAGCGGCACCAACAAGGAAAGCGAAGCCACCTATGAGTATGGAGGGCTTCCGACCATAAGACCTAGTAGTCGTTGATGCAAAGAAAGAAGCCACAAGACCAGCAATGTAGAGAGATGAAGTGAATGCAGTCAAGAGATGGCTATCAAATTTGCAGTAATTGCCGATGTCTGTGTCTTCTTTCATTCTTCTATAAACCTTTGGGAAGAATTTCCTTAAAAATGGTTTCATTGATGACACTCCACCTATAAATTACTTTACAAATTGTCAAACTCATATCTGGATGCTTCATAGGACAAATTAAATATCCAGACTCTTTATTTTGAAATGGTTTTAATGCAAACTACAATAATGCCTGTGCACCTAAGGCCTTGCATAAACTTACACGAGAAGGAACCAGGAAAACTGGGTGTTTCCAAATGAGCTACAAGTTAAAAGACAAAAGCATAGAAAGAGAGAATATGATCTCTTATGTTGCAGTAGGCCTTGTAAATAACGCGGCAGGGGAGAGAGTACTTTTATGTAGTGAGTGGGCGCATTAATTGGTGTTGAAAATTCACAATAAGCATTCCATTTTGGGTAAGCCATTGACAAGAAATGCCATATCATTTAATTCTACCACACCAAACATCAGTCTTTTCTGTAGAAAACTTGAACACATTTTCTCAGATCTTAGACAACAGTTACCAGAGAGAAGAATGGATAGCCATGGCGAGAGAAAACCAAGCTTTAGGAGCCAGAAAAACAAGATCTGAAGGATGTGGTATCGCAGAACAATAAATCACCTAGTAAGATGAAGATGAAGGAAGTGGTATGGCAGGGGAATAAGTCACCTAGCAAACTAGTAAGCCTTTTGTGCCAAGCTTATTATAGGGCGGCATGGTTTATTATAGGGGCGATATTCTAATAGGACAAAAAGGGTCATTACATGATCATTCAAGGTGTCCCATATTAAAAAGATACTTGAAATGACAAATTAACCCTCACTATTGATAACCTAGTTTAGTGAATGATAATCAGGTTTAGTGTTAATGATTAATTTCACTTATATTAACACAAAATCAAAACCAAAATCAGAATTTTAGAGTTAAAAAACAAAAAAAGTTTAGAGGAGAAGAAAAATAAAAATTTATGTGATATTTGTGAAACTTGTGAAACCCTAGATTTTGATTCACTCAACCAAAATGAGTGATTCCAGTTGCAAATTTGAGATGGGTGAATCTCTATCTGATAGAGGAAACAAGTACTACATACCTCTTGATGGAGATCCTGATATGGAGTATTTGTTAGATGGTAGAGATGTTTTAACCCATAGTGAAGGCCAATCTCAACCAATTGAAGAAATTAACCAACAAAGTGAAGAAACAACAATTGAAAATTACCAAGTATACTTCTAAATTAGTTCCCATTAGCTTTTTGTTGCTCAAAATTATCTAAACTACGTAAAAGAATCAAATTTTTAAAAATTTCAGAAGAACATACGGTTGGAATTGAGCTCGGGACCAATCGTAACCGTAGGTTACGGTTCATAATGTATCAATTACCAACCGTAACTGGTTCAATTTGGGGAAAACCAGAAATAAACCAGTTACGGTTGGTATATTTTGTTCACTTACGAACCGTAGGATGAATACGGTTAATAATGTTGTGCAGTAGTTACTAACCGTAACTAATCATGTGCATGCCTATATTTATTGCACTTGTCACGGTTGATAACTTGTAAAGCGTTACCAACCGTATCTTTTCTACGGTGCCTATTTTAATTTTCATCTCCAACCGTAAGTTACACCGTATGTTAGAATTTTCTTTCGATTAACTTACGGTTTGTTATAAGATGAAACTTACCAACCGTATTCGACCTACGGTTTGTATATGATTACAGTTACACATTGTAACTCTGTTACGATTTGTTTTACTCTTTTTTTACCAACCGTGTCTTTGTATTTGTTTTTGTTTTGTTGCTTCGCTTAGACTAATGTTGGTATATTTTTGTCCAGGTCGTTGATGTACCTCCCCTAATGGATGAACAACCTTTAGCAAATGAAATTCTCACCCAAGATTCTAGCTTTCACTATTTAACCGACGAGACATGGGGTGAGAAAGATGATGCAAAGAAGTGGGCTAGAGAACGAGGCAAGTTGATTAAGTGTATCATAGTTTGTAGTAGTACCACTAGTGATATTTCCTTTCAAATGGTTTGCGAGTGTAGTGGAAAACATAAAAGTCATGCAAAAAAAAGGTACCGTGTACGAAGCAAAGACAAAGAGGAAGATTACTACTTTCTATAAGAAGACCGAATGACCCTTCAAGCTTCAATTTAAAAGGAACGCGGCTAAAAAGTGGTTTTGGAGAAAGTTGTATGCGGTAGTCATAACCACCCTATACCGGATAGTTTGCTAACACAAACTTATGTTGGACGCCTTACTGAAGAAGAGAAGATCGTAGAGTCTTTGACAGAAATTCGTATGAAGCCCATTGATATCCTCGCTCACTTAATGGAAAGAAACCCACAAAATGCTTCTACTTTGCCTAACATCTACAACGCAAGAACAAAATTGAAGAATAAGAAATGGGAACAAAGGAATGAAATGCAACAATTAAGGCATTTGGGGGAGGCGCACAATTAATCGGTTTTCCACGATGAAGATGAGAAAGGACGAATAAAACATCTTTAATTGTCTCATCCCGAGTTTATAAAGTTGGCACGGTGCTCTCATCAAGTGCTTCTAATGGATTGCACATACAAAACCAACAAGTTTGAGATGCCATTGTTTAACATTGTCGGGCAAACTTCTACAAATGCTCCTTTTAGTGTTGGCTTTTGCTTCTTGAAGAATGAGCTTGAAGAGAGCTATGTGTGGGCATTAAACCAAGTGAATCTATTCTACGTAGAAGGATACACTCCAAAGGTGATTATTACCGACAAGGAACAAGCTTTGTTGAATGCGATAAAGAGGGTTTTCCCGGAAGCTCATAACCTTCTTTGCACGTTTCACTTGTGGAATAGTATTGAAACTAAGTGCATGCGCATTGTCCATCCAACCAAAAAAGGAGAAATGGAAAGAATAAAGAAACTACCGTTACATCAACAAAAGGAAGCCAAAGAGAAATATAAGAAGGATGACAAGTTGGCGGAACTAAAATGGGATAGTTTTAAAATGGAGTGGAGAGCCTTGACACATTCTATCACCGTGGATGAATATGAGGATAGAGCTCGTATGTTAGTGCCTCATTGGAAAGGAAGTTATCCAAGTGTCGTGAAGTATTTGTTGGTTAATTGGTTGGATCCGCACAAAGAGAAGTTTGTAGCGGCGTTCACTAACCAATATAGGCACTTTGACAACCAAGCTACAAGCACGACGGAGTCATCTCACAACCGGTTGAAGAAGAAACTTCATAGTTGTAATGGTGGGTTGGTTACGTTATTCGAAGCCATGAATGTGTATTTTCTCCGTGATCACGATAGAGTTACGGGGTCTTTTGAAAAAAGAAAAATTAAACTACACACCAAATGGTTAGACAATTCGTGGCTTAGGGGAATTACATTTCAAGTTTCGCACCACGCCATTGATAAGATAATGTATGAAGTACAACATTTTGAATTGGGGGATTATGAAGAAGAGTGTGTTTGTCCAAACATGACAAGTTTGGGACTCCCATGTCGGCATGTTATAGCCACATACCAAGACAAAGTGATCCCGATTCAAGATGTTGATCCCTTTTGGAAACAATTATCATTCCGTGAAACAATATTTGATCGAGATTTTGGAGGAACGTTTGGAGATACCGAGATTGGAAGAGCTCTAGCCGATAAATATGATACACTAAGTCCGGGCCAAAGACAAATATGGTTGAGTAACTTGAAAGATTTTTTATATCCACAATTTAGGTTTGATATCAAGGAACCACCAAAGGGGAAGAGTAAGGGAAGGCCTCCTACCAAAAAAAGAGTTACGTACGAAATAAAAAAGCAAGGGAATTGGCGGAAGAATCAAAGAAAAAAGATCCTTGTGGTTATGAATGGTTGAGAAAGGAATATGAAGCGGAGGATGAGATGGAAGAGGATGATATTCAAGGTAGAAACAAACGGAAAAGAGGTCAAGCGGAACCAAGCCGTCGAAATGTACAAGAAAAATGTATCGAGCTTCCTACTCAAGAAAGTTCAACAAGCAAAATTGATGTTAAAGGAAAAGGTTTGGTATTTCGCTCCAAACAACTTCAAAGAAGCAAAGTTGTTGTTAAAAGAAATGGTTGCAAAGAAAGTGCAAAAAACGATGATGGAGTTAAAGGTAAAGGTTCTTTTATCGGTTCCGAGGTTTCCTCCTAAGCTAGTTCAATAAAAAAACTTGTTGGTAAATTTGGTCTTAAACAATTAGCAAAGAACAACGGAAATAGTCCGATGGTTGAAAATATTCCATCAAGTGGTGAGAAGGAGAAGAAGACGCTTCGTATAAAAGGAGTGCCTAAACCACCACCTAGAGATGAGAATGGTCAATATATCCACAACTATTACATTCTCTATGAAAGTTACCTTCTTTTTTTCCCCCGACTATATTCGTGATTATATCAAGGCCACAAACCATGTTCATGGTGATGGGAATTGTGGTTACCACGTCGTCGTGGATCAACTTGGACCCTTTGAAGACGCGAAAGGGTGGGGTTGTGACCAAGTTACTTACGCAAGGCAAAAATGCTTAATGGAACTATGTGGTCACCACGACTTTTATGAGCCAATGATGAGAGTTGAAAGAGATGAAAGTGATGAGGTATTAAATGAGAGCTTCGCGGAATGGGAAAGGCGGTTAATCGGCAATGTATGTTTGACAAGCGAATATTGGATGCGCATGCCTATATGTGGACAACTCCTCGCCAACGCATTCAATTGCGTCATTCATTTAATCTCCAGAGACATGAGTTATACATTTGCACCAACAAGAATACCGTTTGACGAAGATTTGTCAACAAAAAAAAAACATTTGTAATGGGGCATGTGCATGGAAATCATTATATTGGCCTCCATTTGCAAGAAGGAAGCCTATTACCTCCTTTGAGGATGGAATTTGATTGTGACGGTGAACTCCCCAAGTCTTGGTGCAATCTATTTGAGGATAGGATTGAATTATGGAAGGCTATTATGCATTCCTTGCCATCCCAATTCATAGTTATGACCGACGACGAAGATGCGTAAATGTTGTGAAGGGTGGTGAAAAACATTTTACATTTTGTGTTTTGGTATTTTGACTAAATTTGATGTGATTAAAAGTGACAATATCATATCTATTTGATTCACGTTATGAATGAAGTATTTTGTTAAATTAAATTTGGGTAGAGTTCATGCTTCAGTGTAATATACGGTTTGTAAAACAGTTAAGTTACAAACCGTTGGTAACTATAAGATTGTTACCAACCGTAACTACCTTCACAAACCAATTATAGCTGCCATTGTCATTTAAAACCATTAAACCATCTTCATTACTAAATAAACATTACAACCATTGAACCATTACAAATATAAATGACATTACAACTCATTCATGTGTGCGACTTAAAAGGATATTAATATCCCGGTCTACGAGTGCGATAAAAGTCTTTAAGGATGTGGAAATGAGGTAAGTATTGAAAACTCAACCTTTTCCATCGTCTCCATTCTTGAATAGAGCTCTCTAAAACTTCAGCGTCAGTTTCACCCCTTAATCGTATTTGACCCATAATACGAACTAATGCCATAAAATTCTTCAACGTTATCCCGAATAGTTGCATATCAAACATACAACATAATTCCATCGCGGTGATTAGGGTTACCTATTTCGGAACAAAAGTTTTCAAAAAGAGTTATCAAATAACTTGTACTCACAAAATCACATTGACGTCGTTCTTCTCCTCTTTTTGGATAGCATAGAACATAGTTGCGGCAAATAATAAATCTTCTTCCAATGTAAATTCAGGGTTTGGAGCCATAATCTAGTTTAAGGTAGGAGATGATTCATGTGGAGGTGTAACTTCTAGTAAGGAGGATAAGCATATATATATATAAATTCTATTTTTTTTTATTTTGTAACGGATCTATTTTTTGAAAATAGAGTCGTTGAAGGCTTCAATGGCTATATTTTCAAATGTGACAAAGACAACTCGGTAGATAAGGTAGAGAATATCCAGGAAATATAAAGTTATGGTTGGTAACTAAAATACTATTACAAACCGTATATAACTTATGGCTGATAAGTTTATCAAATGTTACACACCGTAACTCTGATCAAAAACCAGTTACAGGTCTACGGGTCACTTTTCAGTTACAATTAGCAGCCGTAACTCTGCAAAAAAAATTATACCAGAGTTACGGTTGATGATGTTTATTCTTTACCAACCGTATGTGTGTCCTCTCAAAAACTCAAAAGTTTCAGGATATTATGCGGTTGATAAAGTAAAACACTTACAAACCGTAGGGTACCTACGGTTTGTAAGATAAAAGAATTAGCAACCGTAAGTTTCATATGTCCAACTTCACCATATTTCAAAAGTTTCAGGGTAAAATACGGTTGGTAATGGGTTTCCATTACACACCGTAGGTAACCTACGGTTTGTAATTCAAACAAAATACACACCGTAGGTATTGTACGGTTTGTAATGGTAACTCATTACCAACCGTATATTACCCTGAAACTTGACATTTTCTTTGTAAATCAAGTAGTAACTAAGCACACAGTTCATAAGTAATTCATAAGCTAAAATCCATAACCACACAATTCATAACATGTTTGTGATAATATCCATAAGCTAAAAACTTACAAAAACTAACCACACAACCATTAGTTCTTCATAATATCCATAAACTAAAAAACAAACCACACAAAGCTAAGAAATAAAAAGTTGTCTTGCTATCAAATGTCACACAACCATAATTAAGCATTGCGACCACGACCTCTTTTGTTGGTGGTACCACCACCACGAGTGCGAGGACCATCACGACGACCACCACCACTACGACGACCACCCCTACGACCACAACGACCACCTCTTTGGCTAGTACCCACATCATGAAAATCCTCTTCCAATTGCGTCTCTTCGCTGCTAGATGACGGCTGATTACGTCTAGTACTCGCACGGATGAAATTCCTTCCGGGTTGGATCATGCATGTACCTTATTTGCTCTTGTAAGGTCCTTTGTTCAGGAGGTTCAATCACACCTCCAGCACGGATGCATGAAGTCAATCTATTAGCAAACTTTTGTCCTCGTTCTTTCTATTCACGCATAAAAAAGTGTCTTAAGAGATTATTCCATAGTACATAATATAAATTAGAAATAAATTCCAAGTCATGAGGATAACAAAGTTACTTACCGACATGAAATATAGTTTCTTCCAAGTCATACCATATAGTCCCTTTGTCTCTTTGCTCGCCTCGGCAACCAACCTTTTTTCTATTGCCTTTTGAATAAGTGGCTGGGCCTCCGGATCATTATTAATCACATGTGGATGACCAAAATGATAATACCAATCTGTGTAATCATCAACGGCTTCCTTCGTCTTGTTACAAGCCGTTGCCTATCCAAGTGCGAGTTGGTATGCTTCTTTATGGCGGTTGTTCCAAACATCAACCGTCGGAGTTGGGCGGTAGTTGAGTACAATAGTGGGGCATTTTGTCTCGGATCCCTCCTGACATAATTTGAAGTTTTCCTTAACGACAATTCCTTGAATATGAGCAATTTGACGTAGAGTTCGACGAGGATTGGTCATAACATAACCGGTGGCATGATACAATGGTCCATTGTAGCCTGTGGTCGGTGTGAATTGACGAACATCAACTCCATTTTGAATCCTTAAATAGGGGTCAAAGATAACATCTTCAACGGTGAAAGCGTCTATTTCCTCCCTCATTTGAATGAGCTTCGCCTCTTTGTTCCTCAATTGTCTACCAGTGAAGATAAACTCCTTTCCTGTAGGTCCGTGATCATTTTCTCCCCATTCAGTAGGAGGTCTCAGGCTCGGAAAGTGGTCATACACCCATGCCTATAAAAATATAAAACAATTTAACCAATTGAGACATGACTACAGAAGATAAATATAACAAGCATTCATAAAATAAAAAATGATAAAATGTAACCGAACTTACCATTAGGAGCGCAACATTCCCAACAATTTCAGTATCTCCAACCCTCGAGGCCTTTCTTAGACTTTGAAGTAGATATGCAAGCGTGGCGGTGCCCCACGAATACTCTCTGGTCTTGTTCACATCCTTCAACAACTGTAGGTAATGAACATTCACCTTATTTCCCGAGTTATCGGGCATGAATACGATCCCAATATAATACAATAAATACGTTGTGGCGGTACGCCTAGCTCTTGTTTCATCTATCACCTCACCTGCCTCTTGCTTTTTGAGGGTGTCTCCAAACTTCGTCCTCAAATTATTCAACAACAAATTCTTTACCTTGTTAACCTTGTTTGGTTGCGAAGGGTCATAACCACCAGCCAACATAAACTCCATCTCGGTCTCGTCTTTATCCTACCTAAGTGTTTCCTTAACAAGGCTATAAAGATCATTCGAAGACATGTTGTTATCGAAACCTTCATACAAAAATTTTCCTTCAACTTCCAAGTCAAGAATTTGCTTTACATCATCCGGTATTATTGTTATCTCTCCAAATGGGAGACGAAACGTATCGGTTTCTGGACAAAATCGTTCCCCTGAAGGCAGAGACTATAACACTATCATACTCCGATTGGTTATGCTCAATTCCAGGCCCTAATCCTGAAGCTGCCATTAGAGTACGAACATCACCACATTCTTTACCTATTGGCCAATAACCAGCCCTTTGACGCTTGAGCAATTTGTTCGCCCTTGCATGATCCTTAAAAAAATACAAACATATTTTGTTAAACTAAGATTAATGAAATATATATAAATACAAACGAAAAAAAATCGAAATAAATTATAACAATGTGTTAAGAGAAACATACCCTAGTCGCACAGACTTTTGCGTCCCAGGAATTGGTATAACCAAATAAGATTGAGGACTTATATGGTGCCTCGCCCCAGGGACATCTATTCTTCTTCTGTGGCAACATCAAATCTTTTCCTGTAGGAATATGCAACCCTTTTGGTGCGGGTTCCTTTCTCGGCTTCTTTTCTTTAACTGGTTTGGCTCGAGGTAGAGTTGTAGCTACGACAATTTCTTTCCCCTTGTTTTGTACTCCCTCTTCATCATTTACTTCCTCTTCCTCATCTTCATCACTTTCTTCCTCTCCCTCCTTTTCATTATTTCCTTCTTCTTCCTCCTCTTCACTGGATTCATGAGGAATTACTTCTTCTTCCTCAATTTGTTGATCATTATGATCACCTCCTTCTAATTCAACCCCAGAGTTACTTACAGATGTTTCTCTTAACCTAATCTCAAACTGATTCTTCTTCTTCACATGGTCACCTCTATGATCTACCCCTAAATGCTTGTCACCGCGAGGGGTGGGTATATGACCAATTGGAGTTTAGTTATTCCCTCTTTTATTCTTAACCCTATCAGGATTCCTACACAAGCAATACATTTGTATGATTTATTAAAGGTTGAACAAACAAGATACAAACAAAGAAACTCAAAATATATTGAAACACAAAACATACGGTTGGTAATGAGATGTCCAGAAAAACCGTATAAAAGATACGGTTCATAATTTTTCAAAGTTACAAACCGTGTAAAAGAAATGGTTGGTAACTTTGGTTTCGTCTCCAACCGTATAACAACTTTGAAATTGGTTTGAGCATCAGGACGACATACGGTTGGAGACTAATGATACTTACGTGCCGTAACTATTATACAGTTCATAATTTCTTGTACCGTAGAATGAAATTCTATACGTCACACAACTCAAAAGTACGGTTGATAATCAACAAACATTACATACCGTATAACACAAACGGTTGGTTACGAACTCACAGTTACGAACCGACTAGAAAAAAATTAACATGCAGGAAGGAATACGGTTCGTAATAGGGTGTCCCGTACCAACCGTATCTGCACAAAAACTCAAACCCTAAAACATACGGTTCGTTATTTTTGATGATTTCAATTGTTACGAACCGTATATGCATCAAACAGTTCAGATACGGTTGGTAACTGAAACAATACCAACCGTAGAAACCTCATTTCCAGAATTCAAATTATAATTTTGAACCTAAAACCCTAATTTTTGATATAGAATACACTTGAATTGAACATACACAAAATAATAACTGGGTTTTTGATTACATACCTCATATAAGTCATTAATCCTGATTTCTCAACTTGAGGAGTTTGGAATTTTGGGTTCTTCACCGGTTGAAGGATTTTGTTGATTTGAAGCCGTTGAATCTTCGTCATTCTTCTTCTTCTTCGTCATCTCTATTATAGACTTTAATCAACGATTAGTACTGTTGGGAATCGCCAATCAATCGATGAAGTTTTAATGGTGGAAGCTTCCCTTACGGTTACCATGGAAGAGTAGAGAAGATGAAAGAAAAAAAATGATTTTGATTTTACTTTACTCATTCATAATTAGGTTGAAATATGATGGAGGATAATTCTGTCTTTTCAATTTAAAAAGGAGGGACAAATTAGTCCATTTAAAGAAAAAAGGGTAATCTAGTCAATTAACATTCCCTTTTGGACATCCCCTAACCAACTAGAGGGACATTACTATCACACTGCCGCCCCTCTAATAAACCATGCCGCCCCTATAATAAGCTTGTTTTGTGCATAGATGGTGGGGGAATTAGAGGAGTTATTCCGTCGCATACGCTTGCACTCTTGGAGAAGGAACTTCAGGTAAAACTTTTATTCCGAATATTGTTTGTTAATGCTTCTTAAACTTTCCTTTTGGGTGTTTAACATATGACTGAGTAAACAGTGTGTCTGAGTAAACTTTCCTTTTGGGTGTTTAACATATGACTGAGTAAACAGTGTGTCTGAGTAAACTTTCCTTTTGGGTGTTTAACATATGACTGAGTAAATAGTGTGTCTGTGTGATATCGAGCTATATAGAGTAAGATAGTTAATAGGGGGAGTCCTTCAGGTCCTGATTATTGGTAAAGAGTTATTGTTCTTAAACCTCAATCACTTAACAGGGGTATATTGGATCATGATTTATCTAAATGAAATTAGATACTAGTTTTACCAGAATCTAGTGGATTTATAATGTTTCTTAAAGAATCTTTAAGATTCTTATAGATATATGATTCTGGATTATAATGGATTGCCTTAGAAATAGTTCGATTTTAAAAAACTGAAGTATTTTATCAATTAGTAAGTTTATTTGAAAAAACAAGGTCATCATGATTCCCTTAAAAAAATATCCAAAAGTTGAGGTGGTGGGTGGAGGTGGTGGTGGGTGGTGGTGGTTGGTGTGTGTGGTGTGGTGTGGTAGTGGCGGTGATGGTTGGTGTGTATGGTGTGGTGGTGGGAAGTGGAGGTGGTGGTTGGTGTGTGTGGTGTGGTGTGGTGGTGTGGTGGGGGCGTGTGGTGGTGGGTGGTGGAGGTGGAGTGGTGGTGGTGGGTGGTGGTTGGTGTGTGGGGTGGTTGTCTGGTGGTGGTTGGTGTGTGGTGGTGGTGGTGGTTTGTAATGGTGGTGGTGGAAAAACATAGCATATTGTGATAAAAAAAAATTGTCCATAAGAATCCATGAAACTCTTGTGGTTTGGGTTAAGATTGATATGAGATAATAACATACATATTTTGCCTACAAATATCCATAAGAATCCATATATATCTTGTTCCTTAACTATCCTAAGAAATCTTATAGGGTGTTAGTCCTCAAGGGAGTTGGGGGAGTTGGGTGTAGTTTGGTTTTTTCCTGTTAGTCGTGGGGGAGTCTCTCGAAATCTCTGTTAGTCGTGGGAGAGTTTAGAAGAGTCTCCCAAACTCCCTAGAAAACCTTGTTAGTCGTAGGGGAGTTTGAAAGAAACTCTCAAACTCCTTGTTAGTCGTTAAAATTAGAATGCTAGGGAGTTGGTGTTTTTGGGGGAGTTCTGGGGAGTTCTAGGGAGTTTATAGTGTATTTTTTCCTCACTCCAAATCTCTCAAAAAAGTAGAGATTTCTTGAGAGTCTCTCAAACTCCCCACACTCAAAACACCACACTCTCTCAAACTCCCCATACTCTCTTACACTCCCTCAAAATCCTCAAGATTCAAAATACATTAAACTCCCCCAAACTCACTCGTGGACTAACCCCCTAGGATAAATTGAATACCTAGGATATTTGTAGAATCTAAAACAATCCTGATTGAATACCATGAATATTTAATGATTTCTTACATATCTTAATTGAATACCCAGGAGTTTTTAGGATTGTTAAATATCCAAATAAATCTCAATCCAATACACCCATGTAAACCTAAAATTGATAATTGTGCTGATTTAGTAGTTGGGTATTTTTTGGGGAGGAGATTGGATTTTGCTTTTGTGAAAGAAAAATTAGTCTTGAATTGGAAAACTAAGGGAGATTTTTCCATGACTATTCATGGAGAAAATGTTTTCCTGTTTAAGTTTGTTCAAGAAGAAGATAGAACAAGAATCTTATAGTCTGGTTCCATCTACATTGCTAATCGTTTATTCATAGTTAGACCTTGGACACCTTTTATTGAACAACAGATTGCTTCAATTCGTTCAGTCCCAATATGGATGAATCTAAGAGATGTCCCAATTCACCTTTGGAATGAGATGGGTTTTGCAAGATTAGCTAGTGTAGTTGGCAGACCTATTATGACTGATTCTCATACAGCTTTGAAGACTAGGATGAATTTTGCGAGAATATGTGTTGAAGTCGATACTGATTGTACTTATCCAGCTGAGATTCCTTACAGAATTGATAATGAAAAGTTTGTGGTTAGGGCAGAGTATCCATGGAAACCCCCATCTTGTACTCACTGTAAGAGTTTTGGTCATCCTAGTGGTAAGTGTAAACTTGCACCGAAGACTAAAACCATTTGGATTCCAAAGAGAGCCCCTAGTATCCCAATTGATACTGCAGATGTAGGAACAAGGGAAGAGAATGTCACAATTGAACAAGGGGGTGGTATTGGGAAGCAAATGGGAGTGGTTGAAATCAACAATTCTTCGAACTCTACTCAAGAAAGAATAGAAAGTGCTAAAGGGGATGATGTTCTGGATTTGGCTCCTAAACCAGCTGAAGGAAATTGGATAAACCCAAAGAAGAAGAAGAAATCTGGAAAAAAAGGAGAAAAGGTACTGCAGGAATCTACAGTTCTTCAGAACCCTTACAACATTCTTGATTCTGAAATGCCTTTTGCTAACTTAAGTGAGGAAGAAATTGTGGAGGAAGATATTTCCATTGAAAATACTAGTGAACCAGGGGAGGTCCGTTTTGCAGGAATAGAAAAGAAAAAATCTGATGCAGAAAACGCTATAAACTCTTCAAGAGAAGAAAGGAGCAAGGAGACTAGTTCTAAACAGGTAGATGCACTTTTTAAGTTCTCTGCATTGTTAGGAGCATCTAATGGGGCTACAGAAGAGGAAAAAAGGAGCATCTTCACTGAAATAACGGATAAGCACCAGAAAACTAGGAAGGAAAGGGAGCTTGAAAAATTAGGTTTGAAGAGTGAGCTGAGCAATGATTTGCTAGGCAGAGGACAAAGGAAATCAGCAAAGAAGAAATATTGAAGGTGCCTTTTGTCTCGCCGCAGTTTGTATCGTTAGAGTGTTTGTTTTATGGCTTGCATGTTGTTCTTTTTTGCTCTTTTCTTGTATGAGCTTGGCTCCTGCTCATAAGTTTCTTTTGCCAGCATGTAATGATTTGTAATGGTTGATAAAAGAAAGATATTTGTCACTTGTAGGCGATGGATGGACCTGAGGCGAGAGTTGCCCACTATTTCGATCTGATCTGCGGAACAAGCACGGGAGGCTTGATTACTGCTATGTTAACAGCACCTGATGAAACTAACCATGCACGTTTTACTGCACAAGAAATCAATAGCTTCTACTTTGATCACGGAGCAAGTATATTTCCAGAGAAGAATCGGCAAGCATTGTATGGTTGTTTTTTTTTTTGTTTTTTGATTGAAAAAGAATTTATTAATTAAGAGGACAAGATTACAGCTTGCTTATCAGCTTCAAGGAGCCAGAAACTGTTGTTTCGAATGAACTGCATAACATTGTAGATACATTCTATCCTTGGCCAGAAGTGCTGTTTTGATCAATGTTTTGCATAGTTATCATATGATGTTACTAAGTTGATTTTTTTTTTTGCTCTCATGATATTTCAGCAAGGCCACATGGATACAGCGGATCATACGTGGGCCACTGTATAATGCATCGTACCTACACAAAGTTATATATAAGAGAAAAACTTGGACAAACTCGCATGAGCGAGACAATCACGCCGATTGCAATCACGGATTTTGACTTGAAGAAAAAGACCTCATGCATCTTCTCAACCGATAAGGCTAAAGACTGTGTAATGGAAAATCCCTTACTATCTGATGTGTGCATTGCTGCGGCGCCCACATATTTCCCTCCTCACCATTTTCAAGTCAAGGCTAAAGTTGGTGAAGTGGAAAAAATTCAAGAATATAACATTATAGATGGAGGTATAGCAGCCAATAATCCCCTGAATATAAGCTATAATATGCTTACCAGAATTCTTAGCAGAAACCCGCAACTCTTTGGCAGAGGAGGAGATGGTGAAGTGCTGATTATTTCACTTGGTACCGGATCATCCACCCGGGCCAAGGCTCAAAAGAAGGACACCACCGCTGTCAGTGCAGCTAAATGGGGACTGTACCATTGGGCAAAAGAAACCGTTGGCTTCACAGATTTATTCCGGCCAGCTCAAGATGACATGGTGAGATACACGAATGACACCGTCATCTCACTTCTGCGTCAATTACTTGGTCGTGATCGCATCCACTACTTACGGATGCAAACCATATTCACAAGTGACCAAGCCAGTGAAGTATCTTCCATGGACGTCGCATCAAAGGAGAATCTTCGAGCTCTGGTCCAAGTAAGCGAAGACTTGTTAAAGGAACAGGTAAAAGAAGAGAATGTAGAAACCGGTTGTCTAGAAAATGTTGTAGATCAAGCAAATATATTCCGTGGCGATACCAATGAGCAGGCAGTTTCCAGAGCTGCCGAGTTGCTTTCTACTGAGCGTAGAGCTCGTCGTCACACTTGAGCAATGATGGTGTTGCATTCATAATTTCAGTTTTTTTGATTCCACTATCTAGAGAATTTGTAGGCAGTAATGTTTTAGCTGTGAAACCTAGTTGTGTTAGAAGAAAAACTGATTATAATGTTGGCTAGTTCCCATTTTTCAACATTCGTTTTCATCTGAACATGCGCATGAACTTGTTATAAAGCTAATATCTTCAAGATGTAGTAACTTGTTATAAAGCTAATAATCTTCAAGATGTAGTGGACGTCATTGAGGGTTCTTTGGAAGGTATTACTTCACCTGAGAAAGTTGATGTTATTGTCTCTGAGTGGATGGATTGTTTTCTTTTGCGTGAGTCTATGTTTGATTCTGTGATAGTTGGGATGCCTGAATGTGGGTGGCGCCCTATTAGATGGGAGATCAGAAAATGAGAGATTTTGAAGCCTGTATGGGTGATTGGTCGAATTTTATGAAGGAGGTAAAACTTATTATGGTGTTGATACGAGTGTTTTGGTGCGGAGCAGAAAAAACTCTACGTGCACACATTCAATATGTTTATGACACAGACTCACAGCACACAAATACCAACAACTTGACAATCTGATTTTTTTTGTTATTCGTGTACACCAAATAGAGAACAAACACCATTACATGACAATATCAAACACACAAATACGATAGAATCGACTAAACAGAGCAAATTGAATTAAAAATGCAGCAAACATTAGAACAGAAAGAATTTGTATTTCGTCTATTTGGAAATAACATAATGAAAACTGATAACATGGGAACTTGGTAATGTGAGTACATGTAGCTAGTTAGATTACGATGGTAATTGTCACAAGTTTTAAGAAGACCAGTCACTATACAAGATACAAGTAACAAAACTTATCTTGCTTACTTTACACTTCGAAGTGCAAAACATTGTTAAGCCAATTTAACTCCATCAACCATACTTTACACTTCGAAACATTGTTAAGTCAGTTTAACTCCATCAACCACGGGTAAGCAATTCGCGAATAGAAGTACCAGCTGCTCCACGTCTCCGGGACTAACAAGAACCATCCAAGAAAGAACAGTCTTAGGGAAAAACATGTCGAGAACAGGATGCGTAATGCTAAAAATAAATCCATCACATACCTTATCATTATTGAATAAATCCTCAGAAATTGCTTCCATCTGTTTCCGCTTCTTTTCTTCTTTTACATGTTCAGCTACTTCCTCGCTCCCATACTCAGATTCCCTATTACAGACAACAGATATAACATACTCAAATTATATGCACACATATTTCCTGGGAAATGACTGAAAGAAACAAGACGATGAGAAACTAACCTGTACGGATTCTTTGAGAATGGAATCAGACATCTGTAGCTATTTCCCGACTCTGTCTCTCTCTGTAAGTACATAAATTCAAGACACTAACTATTAGAACGCAATTGTTTCCAAATACAGGAGCAAATTAAATTTGCATATTCATCTATGACATACTTGCACAAACATTCAATTGCAGAAGAATCCCAATGATAATCCCACAACGATAAAAGAAACAATAGTAAACACAACAACTATAACAAAGTTCTATGCAGAAAGAGAAAGTCAAAGGATATGACACACTTTAATTGATTGAGTTGACAACGAAAAAAGTTTTTAAAAGCTTTACGGTAAAAGATTGAGTTTAATCTGAATCAAGAACTCAAAATACTCATTTTGTACAAACTTGGGAACTTAATATGTGCTATAGAGTCAAAACAAAATACACAAGGTCCTGGTTGAAAAAACGTTGGTTCTGATATAAATCAACAGGCATATCGAAAATGGACTTGTCTACTAAGAAATGTACTTAGGTCAGAGAGGGAGGAAGGTATAGGCTCTTACTCTCCTGAGAGCGACTGCAATGGTACGACTAAACTCAAAGATCAAAGACCAAAAAAAAAAGACTAAATATGAGTTTAATCTGTATTGTGACGTTATGGGGAGAAGACCAAATTTGGTCGCGCGTAAAACAATTTTACGCATGAAGACGGGCGGAAGTATTAGTTACGTTTCATTTCTGCGCGGAATTATAAATTACGTTTCAAACGGGCGTAAATATAAATCACGTTTGTTATCGAACGTAAATATAAATTACGTTTGGTAAGGGGCGGAATCTTAAATTCCGCCCGTTGATCAGACGGATTCCAAATGACCGCTCGAAGAAACGTAAAACTAAATTCCGTCCGAGTTAAACACGGTCACACAGCACGTGTGAGATCAGACGGGCGAACATCTGGTGTCCGCGTGATGAATTGTACGGACGGACATCTTCTGTCCGCGTGATGAATTTGTCAGGCGTAAAATATTATTACGCCTGAGACGGGCGTAACCAAAATTTCCGTATGATTGGTTTTCATTAGGGTTTAGGGTTATGGTGTACTCTCCTGTCCGTCCGATCAAATCGGGCGTAATCTTAATGAACCGCACCTTCCACCAATACCGCCTCTCCTTCCCAACCACAACCCATCTCTTCTACACGAGCCTTCTTCTTCTCAGTTCATTTTCTTGCACAGTTCATATTCTTACACAGTTCATATTCTTGTTTGCTTCACCGCTCCTCTTCAGTTCATATTCTTCTTCTCCATTCCCATCTACCAACCGTACAGATACCCTAAAAACTCCACAAAAACCCTAAAAACTCCATTATAAGGTATGTATTTTCTACTTTCTTTATTCAATTTGTGTAATAATAATATCATGTATTGTATTTTTTGTTCCCAAATTAGGAAAGTCTGCTAGGAAGTTTATGGATTTAATTTAATTTATTTTTTTTGTTCGAATTTATTTAGGGTTTTTACGTTGAAAATTGAATCAGACTTTATTACTAATTGGATATTCATATTGGGTTAATCAAATCTTATTAAAATTGGGTTAATCACATCTTAATCCAATAGTATGTTAATGTTAATGTTATTACTTTTGTTACTGTTTCGTAATTTAATTTAATTTTTTGTTTTATTTAATAGTTATAAATATTAATAATTGGATAATTATTTTTTGTCAATTTAGTTACGTGATTTAATTTAATATATTTTTTTGTTAATTTAATTTCGTAATTTAATTTATTTTTTTGTTAATTATAAATAGTTATAAATATAGTTAATTGGATAATTATTTTTTGTTAATTTAGTTACGTGATTTAATTTAATTTATCTTTTTGTTAATTTAGTTTCGTATTTTAATTGAATTTTTTGTTAATTATAAATAGTTATAAATATAGTTAATTGGATAATTATTTTTTTGGTTAAATTTATGTTTATGGAATTTTATGATGTTGAAATTTTGTTCGGTTAAATTTATGTCTATTATGGTTCGTGGATTGGTCTTTTAATTATGAAATTGTATTTAACATGTTTGTGCGTAGAATGAACAAGTTTATATCGAGGTTTAGTGGTCGCCAAAAGACCAACAAGAGACAAAAATATACCGAAGCTGATTACAACTTAATCTCTACCGGTCAAATTGAGGAGGTCGACGTCCCCGGGTTAGGGAGGTTTCCTATAGTGGAAGATGATAAGCCGCACGCTACTGAAGACATTACATTTTCAGACGCACCAACATTTAAGTTTAAACATCGTGGATGTCTGGCATCGGTAATTCATTATTATAAATTTATTTCAATACATTGTCCTAGAGTTAAATATTTGATTGAAAAAGCGGGGTGGGAAAAATTGTTGAACATAGAGTGTAACGTTACCCAACATGCCGTTGTTGATTATATTGTTGAGAGGTTTTGGGATACAACCAACACGTTCCATTTTCCATTTGGTGAGATGGGGTTCACGCCATTAGATTGGGTCATGTTAACTGGACTGAGTATCGGTGATGGTTATGTAGTTCCGTATGATTCGAGCCTATACCAATTTGACTATGTCCGTGAGAAGATTTTTCCGGATATCACACAGGGAACAAGAGGCGCGTCGTGGATATCAAACTCAATTACAATTACATATTTAAGCTCATACTTCAAAGAAGATAAGTTGGTGGCGGCTAATGAAGATTCTCTCCTCGCCCAAAGAATAGCAATTGCCTTTTTTATGTATGTTTTGGGTCAATTTTTCTTTCCTAATGCAAAGAACTATATTGATGCTGGATGGTTAGCTGCTTTCGAAGAAATTGATAAAATAAAAGACCTTGACTGGGGCGGTAGTGCCTTTTCGAGATTGTATGCAGGTCTCCGACAAGCTTGTAGGAAACAACAGAAGGCACTAAGCGGGCCCTTCCAAATATTAGAGGTATTTTGGTAATCGATTTTATTTTAATTTTCAACGTAAAGTATATTTTCATTTAAGTTTATTTCCTTGGATATATTAATTTGATTCATTAATTTTATGGACTAGTTTTGGGGGTATGAATACCTAGGCATATGTCGACCAGACATCTCAATGACCGGTAATGAACAGAAATGGCCTGTAATTTCCAGATGGAATGGAAGGAGGTGTCAGAATGATATTATTCGTTGTAGGATTTTACTGAATCAGCTGACGATTGACCAAGTGACATGGCACCCATGGGAATCATACACCGACGTCCTCAGTTCTGAGATGGGAAAGTCTGCTAGGAAGCTGTCGGACGAATCATACACCGACGTCCTCAGTTCTGAGATGGGAAAGTCTGCTAGGAAGCTGTCGGACTCGAGATGGATATTTTCTTGGAATGGCGTTGTGAGTTAGACATGATTTTTTATATTATATCATTAATATTAAACGTCAATAACATAGTTTTTTTATTTTTCGTTGTTTATCTAATTAATAACGTACTCACTACAATTATATTCCCTTTTTGGTTATACAGCATAATGTTTATTTAGGAGAAAGATGTTGGAGGCAAAACCATCCCTCGTTTGCTGTTCCCATGAAACTACATGTAATTATTGGGAATTTGGGTGATGACCAAGCAAAACTCCTGCTAGCGGACGGTTATGTTGATGCAACCGAGGTGGTGCAAGTTGTGCAGTATGAAGTATATTTAGAGTATTGGAAAAAGGTTACTAATTTCAGAAAATATGTGACACATCCTGATTGGGAGGTCCAAACATTTGGGTACAGCGGTGACTTCTATTCTACCGAACTTGGAAAACCAGATGAACATGTTCTTATTCCACCACAACAACAATTATCGCCCGTAAGTGTTCGTTCAACTTTACATTGCTTATTTAAAAAAAAAAAAATCTCATCTATCTCATTTTTTCATGACAGGGCGATAGTTATGCATTATTCCAAGAATATGCTGATTTTACTAAACAATTTCGAGATTTTACATTACGAGAAACGAAAGATAGGATGGAGTGTCTATTAGCGAAAGATGAACTTATAGGAAACCAGAATAATAAGATCACGGAATTGGAGTATCAACTGTCTCTTTTCCGAACGCCACACACCATCCAACCTTCCATTGGATTCGGCGCCTTTTCCCCCGCTAGACCCCCACAAGTGTGGAGTTCTATGAGTCAAGGATCATCTTCAACGTCCTCGGTCAGGCCCATTCCGAGAACGGGTTTTATCCCACCGCGATCGGCGCCTCCGGATACGGGAAATGTTTAGCCTGTGATGACTATTTATATGGTTTAGCTTTGAATTTATTATGTTATTTATCTTTGTTATGTGTAGTCATACTAGACATTTGTTATGTTATTTATCTTTGTTATGTGTAGTCATACTAGACATTTGTTATGTTATTTATCTTTGTTATGTGTAGTCCGTGAGTAGTCAGTTCAATACTCAATCAAATTTCTATCAAATTTCAGCGAGTGGTTATTTCAATCCTTTATCAAATTTCAGCGAGTAGTCATTTCAATAGGCAATCAAATTTCAGCGAGTAGTCATTTCAATAGGCAATCAAATTTCAGCGAGTAGTCATTTCAATAGGCAATCAAATTTCAGCGAGTAGTCAGTTCAATACTTTATCAAATTTCAGCGACTAGTCATTTCAATACGACAAACACCTCACTGACAAACAGTTTACAAAATTTGTCAAATACTTTATGTTATTTTATTTATTAATCCTGATGGAAAATGGAAGCATGTGATCTCCGTCACTCACTCTATAAATACCAACTCTTTTTACAATCACACACTTATTCTGATTCGGATAGAATATGGAAGCATATGAGAATACCGCTCACTATTGTTCTTCTGTTTCATCTTCTTCTTCTTCTTCTTCTAATAGTAGTTTTTATTCCTCGGATGATGATTCAATAGCAATTATGCAAAATAACATGGCCGTTAGTATGGGAGTCCTTGTTACCAATTCTAAATGGCCTCAAACTCGTATCAAAATACCAAGAGATCGTGAGACTGGTGCTGAACTTCTGTGGAACGACTATTTTTCTCCGTATCCAAACCAACCACCTAATGTTTTTCGCAGAAGATTCAGGATGCGTCGACAATTGTTTAACAGAATAGTGGAAGGTGTTACAGCCGAAGACAGATATTTTGTGCAAAGGCCCGATGCGTGTGGAGTTTTAGGATTAAACCCTCATCAAAAAGTAACTGCAGCGGTGCGAATGTTAGCTTATGGATGTGCGGCAGATGCAATAGACGAGTACTTACGCATAGGCGAAACCACGGTGTTGGAAGCAACTCGGAGGTTCTGCAAGTCGATTGTCAATGTGTATGGGAAAGAATATTTGCGTGAACCTACGGCTGGTGATGTTGAGTTGTTGCTCAACCAAAACAAAGATAGAGGATTTCCAGGGATGATAGGTAGCCTAGATTGCATGCATTGGAAATGGGATAAATGTCCGTCTGCCGAATCAGGGGCTTACACCGCGTATAAAGGGAGCGAAAGTATCGTGTTGGAGGCGGTGGTGTCGTATGATCTATGGTTTTGGCATGCATTTTTTGGTATGCCAGGCTCTAACAACGATATTAATGTGATGAACCGTTCATATGTTTTTCGAAGTCTGGTCACGGGAAAAGCACCACCGGTGAACTATGTGGTAAACGGTCATTCTTATGACATGCCGTATTATCTAGGTGATGGAATATATCCAGAAATTGCTACTATTATTATGGCGTTTAAACATCCGCTTGGTAGGAAAAAAGAGATATTTTCAGCGATGCAAGAGGGTGCAAGAAAAGACGTAGAGCGGGATTTGGTGTACTTCAACAACAGTTTGGAATCATCAAACAACCTGCTAGAATGTGGAATCCAGATGTGCTTGCCTATATCATGAAAACGTGTATTATCTTACATAATATGATAGTCGAGGATGAGCGTCTACCCGGTGAATGGCCACATGTTTATGATCATCGTAGCAACCCGACACCGGTTAATATATTAAGAGGCAACAGTGAGGAGTTTTCCCAAATTAGAGCTGAGCAACGCCGACGTCATATGCGCAGCAAAGATAGGCATATTCGCTTGCGCGATGACTTAATCGAACATATATGGGCAGAATATGGGAATTAAAAGGTTGGAGACGAGGACAAAATATTCGAATTAAATGTTGTTTCCCTTATGAAAATATTATGTGATTTTATTTTAACGAATAATTTTATTGAAATGTATTAACTCTATTTCATATACTCATCACTTGGTAAATTAAAGTAAGATGTTACAAAATAAGTTAAAGTTGATTAAATTAAATGAAGATAAAATTAAATCCCAAATATTACATAATAATACGACTAATGACAAAATTAATACATATTAAAACGTAAATAAACTACTAAAACTATTATCACTTATTATTAGACTTAATACTTAAGGTTCGAACTATCCCGTTTTGACGATTATAATTGGCTCCTTTTGTCCCGTACTATTAAAGCCTTTCGAAGTTCGAAGTACTCCTTTTGTACATGATCCAATTTGGAAAGATCCATCATCATGATGCGAAATTCATCGTCTGCGACCTCCTTGGCTATTTTAGCCGCATGCTCAGCTTGTTTTTGTGCAAACTCGGCCTTTTTTTGTTCCATCTTGAATCTTGATTGTTCCCGGTAATGAGAATTGAAATTTCCTTGCTGTGTAATAATTATTCCCATCAATTCCTCTTGGCTAGTAGATTTCTCTCGCCCGGTTGTCTTCAGTCGTTTAGCTGCTTTTTTTCCCATCTGACGAAGGTATGTATTCTCTATGTCTCCTTTATCTGTGTCGTTACCGGACTCGACTTGAGTGCCATCTTCCTCGGTATTCACGCTACTATCCAAATCGTGCGTCGTATCAAAAACAAAAGTCGATCGACGATTATATTTTATATTTTCTATGACAATTGGGTAGCACTCTTCGTGCCTAAATTTTCTTCCATGATTGCATTCCTTAAACCGTTTGTTTACTTCTTCGAGCTGTTAATGTTTTTAAAAACAATTAGGTTCATGGGCATCTCAATATTAGAAAATAATTGTTTCAAAACAGAGAGAATACTCACGGTCATTTCCGGACCCCATCCCGTATGATATTCACCTTCCACTTCCGCCTGTTTTGCCGAAAACAACGCCACTTCTTTACTTATTCCCTGAAATCGTTTTTGCCAGGAACTCCAAGACCGCTCTGGTTTATCCGGTAAATGAGCTTCAATATCATCCTTGATACGAGTCCACAACGCAATCTCTGATTGATCGGCTCCAACGCCGGGATCTTGAGATATTGATAAATGAATTTTACACATCGTGACATCTTCGATTGTCGTAAAATTTGGACCTCTTGCTATTCGTGGTGTTGACATTAAAAACGATTCGATGAAAATTTTCAAAATGATTTGAAATATGGGAAACTATTTTTTCTTCCTGATACTATTTTTTTGTTGCCGAATACAAACGAATGATATGAAAATGTGAAAGGAATTCATCTGGTATATATAGGTATAAAATAAACCCGTTATTAACATTCAATTTCAAACGTTCGAAAGATATAAATATCTTACCAACGGTCAAAAATCTGCTACGCAATCTCCAACGCCAACGTTCGAAAAAATTTATCATTCTAACGTTCAAAAATTTTCATTTCATGTTTCATAATTTTGATGAGGCGTAAAAAAAATGTCCGTTTGAGAGGGGCGGAATTTTGGTGTCCGCCCCAGAGAGGCGGAATTTTGGTGTCCGCCCCAGAGAGGCGGAAATTTGGTGTCCGCCCCAGACAGGCGGAATTTTGGTGTCCGCCTGGCAACGTGCGGAATTCTTCAGTCCGTCTCATCAGGCGTAAATTTATGTTACGCCCGCAACAAACGTAAATTTAAATTCCGCCCCACCAACATACGTAAATTTGGTTTACGCCCGTTAACAAGCGTACTTTAAATTTACGCCCAGCATCAAACGTACTTCGAAGTTACGCCCGACTATATCAGAATTTGGGATTTGCTCGCGACCATATTTGGTCTGGAATTTGATCTTTGGTCCAAATTTGATCTTTACTCCGTCCCACTGTGTTAGGATCTCATCCCATAAATTTGGTTATACTCGCCCACTGTGGATGCTCTGAAGCATTTGAAATTCACCACTCCTCTGATTGTGGTAGACACAAATGAAGCTGGTGGGTTGGAATCTCGAACAATCAAATCTTGCATGTATATCAAATTAATGTTTAATATTACACAAAGATTCAATCTAAAGATTGTTTTAGTTCATTAAGTAAAATAGAGTTGAAAATCCAAGCGATGAAAATATTTAAAACCCTATGAGAGATTGTACATATAAAGGTCAAGCAAACAGCTGACTTTAATCTAGGGTTTAATGGAGAGGGGAAGTATACAGAGAAATAGATAGAGGGGGTATTACCTTGTTCTGCTAGCTGAGCGGTGGTGGTTGTTGTGATGGTGATGGTGGTGGGTTTTAGTGGAGTTGCAGGCGCTATGTGATGTAAGATGGAAAAGAAGAAGAAGTAAAGAAAGAAGTGTCGATATGGAAAACACTTTATTCAGAGAGAATTACTATAATATCCATGTTCAGAAACCTGGTAAAAAAAAATGGAAATGAAAAGAGCGCCGTTGCCGGGAATCGAAGAAAACAACAGGTCACCCGGATGACAGGCACGAACACTTACCATACTTGCCACTACTACTATACTACAACGATACAACGACTTGTTTGGAAGCGGAACGTCTATTTTGAAATTTGTCATTTTATTTGAGGTCCATCACTACAGCCCATGGAAGCACCAAATAGTCCAGATTTTAATGTTTTAGATCTTGGTTATTCAATCACTGCAGCATATGGAAGCATCCAACACAATTGATGAATTAGTTCAGGTAGTAGAGGATTCTTTTGAAAATTTAGCATCTGAAAGCCTCAATTGTATTTTTGTGACATTCCAAAAATGCATGATTGAAACTATGAAGGTCTTCGGAGGAAATATCTACAAAAATGGTAATCTACCCATTACTCTTGAATGCGATGCTGATCTCATAGATAATGTCTGAAACTACATCGATCAGCACTAAGCTTGGGAAGATAAAATCACATTTTTATTTTGGTCTATGTCTTTTTAGGGAATCAGTGTTTCGTACCTTGACTCGAGGTGTGAGTATTGGAGACAAAGCCCAACTCCAAACTGAGATGGATCAATTGTGAAAATAATTGGAAGAGAAAGATTATGAATTGGATAGTGTGCGTACCTTGAATCGAACCCTTATTGATAAAGAGCACAAGAGTAACCGTGATCTACAGGAACCACACAAAGTTTTGATCGAGGTAAGAAGTTTATGGATGACTTCTTCCTCATGCCCCATAAGTACTTTTGCTATTTGCTGGAAAACTAAGTAATTATTCTTGTGTTAAAGACTTTGGATGACTCTGGAAATAAGCGCCATAACCGTGCTAATATTGGAATTAAACGGATGGGGGAGCTGAATGCGAAACCGTTTCGAGATGCTCGCAGCCAGAAGTTCTCACCTTCAGAACAAGAAACAAAATTTGCTGAGTTATGTTCACTGTGGCAGAAGCAAATACAAAATTCAGAGTGGTATCCTTTAAGGGGGAAAAAAGAGAGGAAAAAACCATGTCATGTTCAATTCATTTCTTATTAAAAACAAGATAGTGAAAGGATACACCAATAGAACCTTCCAAAAACATGAAGAAGTTGTCCAAGTTAACAAGGAGTACCTGAACAACGCCATTGTCACAAAGGTTCTTTAATGCCATTAAGTATTTAGATTCCCCAATTCGGTCTAAGTAACGTCTGCAGAATGCCAATGTCGAGAAATTCTTGTTGATAGTTGCTAGCAGTTGCTTCGCTCTAGGTAGCCTTAGTGGTTTGTTCCCAACATCGAAATTTTTCATGTAGTGACTGCATTCCAAATCTTATCTAACATACCCTTCCCCTGCGATTTTAAGAGATAGATTTGCTTGCTTTAGTCAATAACAACGATAAAAACCTTAACTTTTTAAATACCATGGCTCAAGAGAATAGAGGTTACCCGTGGATCCAAAAGTTTCTATTGCAAAGAATTCTCCCTCCTCCATTTTCGTTTGTTCTCCTCCTTTCATAATTGGAACTGATTTACCAGCATGAATCTGATAACTTCCAATACTATGTCCATTCAAGTTTCGAATAATTTTCACTATGCAAAGAAAAATACACAGATGGTTAACAAAAAAACATGACAATACTCCCACAGAAACAAAGCAACACAAAAAGAAAAAGCTTAACTTTCCTAAACAAAAAACTGGTATAAGAAATCTTACTCGGGAATATCTTTCCATTATTTCCACTTCATATGACTCCATGACCTCTTGGATTGCAACACCAACATCACAAAGGCGTACATCTATTCCAGCTTCCTAAGCAAGAGATGATTAAAGAGTGAGAATAGAGAAATGGCACTCCCATAGGCCAACATACCCACACGGACACACCCAACCACAAACTTAAATTCCAACAAGCATTCCACATTGGTACCTCTAGAATTACCAACATTTTTGCAGCGTGACAATGATAAAATAAGAGGCATTATATGTTAAACTGCTAAGTAGACAAAATTTCAATGAAAACCCTATTGATTTAGGCCAACACTATGACAGTAAGTCTGCGCAGGGAATACAAACTACCTTCACTCCAGTATTTGTTGCATCTTGTGTGGTCTTCAGAAGTGAATCAAACATGGGATTAAATTCCACTGTGAATGCACAGTCGATTATATGTCCTGAACAAAGTAAAACAATAAAGTTCAGATAAGTTATTACTTATTAAAATCTAATACATAGTGACAGGAAAACAACACTCACGTTGCTAAGCCTACTACTTAGAAGACACATAATAAAAACTTGTAAAAATATTAGGCGGAGCATGACCAGTAAAGAAATTTGTGTCATACCATCCACATGAGTACCAAAATCCAACTTCATAACATCATCATACTGAAGTACAGTCTTATCACCAGAATTGGGAGTCCAATGAGCTGCAACCCTGTAAAATAATCGATGTAGCTTAAAACAAAAAGCATGCATTGAAATGTATATCAAAAGGTGGAAGGAAAAGGATTTACCAATTTAGTGAGCAACCTGTAAGGAAGGCAATGCCTGCTTGCAGAACATTCTCTGAAATTAACTTACGAACTTTATTCTCCAAAGTTTCACACATATCAATCATTGAACTGTATTCTTCAGTTAACCTGCGATTTCACCTACAATTTCATCTCTGCTAACCGCAACTCCTTGCTGCTTGGTATCAACTAGCCATCCCTCCTTACACAACTTCTTCTTCCAGTATCTGACTTGTTTACTCATAATTTCAGCTGCATCTCTGCCTGCTTCAAACTCAGCAACATCAAAACCCATTTCCTGCAATTTTAACATCCACACAAACCGAGACCAGCACGGATTCAAGCCTGCATTGCAGTGCCATTGCATCCATCCCCAGCTCCATGCCTGCAACAACAACTCACCAATTTTACATTTTCTGTAACTTCATGAAACAGTACCACATCTTTGTTCTACATATTATACAAAACAGAAGAATTATGATGTTTAACTATTCTGCAAATCCCTAAATGAAGAAAAGTGCAACCTGTCGGTGAACTTCAGCTGCCTGGAGAACAGCATTGTAGATAGGTTTTTCAAGGCGTTCAATTTCCCTATTTTCTTCAGAAGTAGTTCTCCACAGGTTACTAATAGCAAAAAGGAAATCAAGAAAGATAAATCCCACAAAATTAATAAGATGTGTGAAACTAATTTAGAAGAGAAAGCGCTTCTTAAATATCCAATTCAATTTAATTTTTGCTATTTCAATGGATTTGAGAAAAAAATTTAAGAAAAAAGAGAAACAGAATGAGACTTATGATTCAATAGTAAAAAAAGAGAATTGTATTATGGGTGATTACATACATTGTAAGCTAGTCCGACAAAATAATTCCCTAAAAAACAACTAAAGCGCCCAAACAACAAACAACTAACTAAAACTAAAACTCTTAATAGGATGAGAATCAATCTCAAAGACATCTTCTTAAACTAAAACTAACTGAAACATACTAACATCTTCTTAAATAACAAACAACTAAGTGATTCTCATAATAAATCTCAAAGACAATCTTCACTGAAACCTTGCGGGAGGTGCTTCTATATAATATGGATATGGATGAGAATGAGGTATTTCGTATGAAAATCGATCAGGTTCAAAATCAGTAGAATTTCTTATGGTTTGATCGAGAATAATGGGTACTGATTGTCTTCTTAGACTACCCAAATAGCCCATCTCCAAGTCTTGATTATTTGGTTTTATTCCCCTTTTATACTTCATGCACAAAATCCCCCCAATAGCAGATACAATTGAAGACGCTATTGCCCCGATTATTGCATAAACAACTGTCTTCCCTAGCTGAAAAACTTCTTTTTTGGGAATTTTCACAGGATTAACAAGAGGAGGAGGAGGAGAAGTAACATTGCTAGCAACAAAAGGGCTTCCAGGGATTGTTGTTTGTTGAGAAGATACATATGTAACATAAGAAACCAACACAAAAATCAGAATAACAAACTTCCCCATGGCGAGTGTGTGGAGAAGAGCGGAGAAGAGAGAAAAACTACCTTCTGCAAGTTAAAGAAAGAAAGCAAGTTTGAAAGAAAGCACGATATAAAGTCTTGCAAGTTTGGAGGTATTTTATAGGGTGGGTCATGGGTGGGTACTGCTGTAAATACGGTCAAGGTTAACCCGAGAAACAAAAATGGGATAAATTTGTGAAAAATATTATTTAGTTACATAGGATCGATTGCTGAGCCGTATGAGGTTAATTTCACAGTTAGCAATGAGATTATAAAAAAGCTATCTCTGCCGGTCTTCTTGGTCATCTTGATTGAGCTGGTGATTAGGAGAAGTGGACAGAATAGTATGTTGAAACTCTTGGTTTTGTTAACTAAGTTAGTGATCTGGGATCAGGTGCATCCGGTCTGTCTGGCCCATCAGTTCCGTCAGATCGGTCATCACCAAGTTAGTAGTTTTCGTCTGGGTATGCGCCCTTGGATTGTTGTCGCATATTCAGCTCATGCTGCAGCCATTTCCTAGTACCATGACCAAAATGAACTTTTGCTTCCATCATCTCTTCCAAATTAATGTTCCAATATCTTCTTGTCATTTCTCCCCACGCTTATATTTGGTGGAATCTGGCGTATCTTAACCAAACCCTTTGCATGGGCCGGTCGCGCCCTTGTATGGTCTGAGGAGGCTTACTTTCAGATTGGGAAGTAAGGGTCGTGGAAGGGAAATCACTCATTCTTAAGACCAAAGATTCAGGCGTAAAGGGGAGGGTGGGGGTGGGGGGGAAAGCTCTCCGTTCCTGGTTCTTCTGTAGCTGGATTTTCCAGAACTGCAAGAATCCTTAGAATGGGATTCCAACTCAGCAAGCAATTAGGGCACCAATATCAATCTCGCGTGGGCACGGTCAAATTGGAGACATTTTGGGTGTATATTCATTAAATAATCTGTACATTTGTAATTTACTGATTTATTTTTCTGTGAAAATTTTGCACTTGTAATTTTATTTTTCCATAGTTACTTTGAATTATAGATTTATTAAGAAAATTCTTGTTTGAGATGATAGTCGGTTAAAGTAATGATATGATTTTCACAACTAACTTAACGGTATATTTTAGAAGGGTTCTATTGAAAAGTAATTTATTGTACTTTTGGAATTAAAAAATCGATTATAATGATAATTTTGAAAATTTTACTGGAAACGATAAACAAATATATATAAATTACTGACTTCGAATACGAAAATTAGTCTCTAAAAGACTAGTCTACTTATACACTATATTTTGTGGCCAACTAGCGGTAGCCACGAAAAACCCAAACTATAGATCATAAATATGAAAATCGGTTTCCTAGACAACTAGCCTCGAACGAACGTCGTAGCTCCCTAAATTATTTACATATTATCATTTCTCATCGCAATTTTAGATATAAGAGTCTTTTTCTAAGCAAACCGGATGAAATAGAGAGTCAGTTTCCTGTCCAACTGGACTGGAATACCATGATTAGCCTAACTTATTCCCATATTATGCGAGTCTAAAAATTTATTGGACATCTGCACCCTTTAAGTTAGGGATAAATGAGAAAATTTAGCAAATATATATGGTTGCTTTTGTAGTTTATAAATTATATTAGGGCTAATGTTTATAAATGTATAGGAATATTTATCTTGCAACAGGTCGTAAGTAATAACCAGCACAACATCGTCCCAACCTTAAGAGTTAAGATTGATTTTTCTTTAAAAGAAATGAAATCCATTTTATATAAGTGGTAATGTTTTATTTTCTAGCCTTTTTTTTTTAATTTATTTTATAAATTATAAAAGTTTTAATATTTTATTTCCTAACTTTTTTATTTGTTTTGTTTTGTATGAGAAATAAAATCCATGAATTTATCTGCAGCTGAAATGACGAGGGTACCCAAGTACACCATAATTTTTTCGTTTCAACCTATAAGTTTGATATCTTGAGTGATCGTCTATAGACTAAGTTAAGACAATACAACTCCAAGATACTCACTTGACAATAGTTACGGTTCAGAACCGATTGAATATAGGTTCAATGTTAAGTGATTATGAATTAACGTGCAAGTGTAATTTACTTTATTATAATAAAACAATTATAATGTGGAATTAAAGTAAATGACATAGCAAGATTTTCTTAACGAGGAAATCACAAATGCAGAAAAACCCCGGGACCTAGTCCAGTTTCAAATACTCTCAGAATTAAGCTGTTATGCAAAGAACAAAGCCAACTTCGTATAGTTGAGACCAAGTAATTTAACCCTAGTTACTTAGTTCCCCCAGTATCTCTGCGTCTACGACCTATTGGTCACGTACTTGAAGCCCAATATAGAAATCACTATCTTGAGTTGCTTTATCGATGTAAAGTCTTAAGCACTCAACTCCTTTTGATCGTTTTCCAAGCAGTAAAGGAACAAATCTGTTTGGTAATTACTCCAATTATCTTTTAAAAAGATTTCCTTGAGTTTCGACAAAGGCTCTTCCATCTAAGTTAATAAATTCCTTTTTTGGGTAAGATCAATCCAAATCAATAACTTAGATTCGGATTCACAACTATCTGATTCGGATATTGAAGAATACCACCAAATGATAGTTTTCGATCTAAACGAATTTATGATCTAAATCTATCAAAGATAAATCAGATCTAAGTCGGATCCTATCCGATCAAGATGTGTGCATAAATTACGAGATACGAAAACTAATAAGAGAAATCTTCTTGTCTTCAAATTTTAAATTGCCTTCTTTTGTACCTGCATAACACAAAGTTGAATCCAATTATGATCGATCACGCACATAACGGAGTATATTAACAATGGATGATCCAAGTTATCTTTCGATCTACGAACAGTTATAAAGATCCCGTCAATACTTTGATCTATTTTGAGTGACCCTTATTGTTAGAGCATTGCTCGGTCGAACTCGTAAGCGTTTCTATATCAACCTTGTTTGCCAAGTTTAGGTGATCAAAACTATAGTCTTGATTTCTAGTCTACTTAAAGCATTCCTCGGTCGAACTCGCAAGCGTTGCTATCTCAAGCTTGTTTGTCAAGTTTAGGTGATCAAAACTATAATCTTGATTTCTAGTCTACTTATAGCTATGTCTCCGGTCCCGTTTATCGGAGTGGATTCTCCATGTGTCGGTTTATCCTAAATCGTTTCCGCTATGCCGTATCATAAGGTGTGATCGTTGTATCTTAGAAGGCTACGTCCGAAAAATCGTAAGCATCGTGTGCTGGGACGTATTAGTCTTTAAGGAAAGAGTGATCCTCACTTCGATCAACCCAATTCGATAAGTATTTTAACTCTTGCTTTGTTACTTTTATTTTTGCTAATGATTTTCGAGAAACCAAAACCAAAACATATTTTCCAACTAAAACTTAGACGATTACAAACGTAAAACTGGCATTTCAAACAATTTAGCCAACTCTAATAATCTTTCATGAGAAAGTCGGGTAAGTCGTACCAGAAAATTATAATATGTTCTTTATTTCGCGTATTTTGGTCTTCAATTCTACATGCAATTTATTTTATTTGAAGCAAACTTAATCAATTGAAGAAGATTAAAGAATCGGCTATGATAAGAATGTACGAGAAAATAAAATAAAAATTTCTAAGTGAAATCGAATTTTTTATAATGTGAAAAGTTATTCGAGTAAATTCATCTATTTATGTCCCTAAGATATCTCTATTACGATTCTATCAGCCCCGAAATAACCTTCCTAGTTTGAGGCGTTAGGCTTGTATTTGAGGCCTATAGATTTCTTCATCCACCCAATAAAGAAGGATAAGGGGTGTCTAAAGTGTGTTAAAAATACTAGCTTACCTTACAAACTTAATAATTCTAATCATCTAAACCAAATAAAAAAACTAAATCATTTTTACTAACAATTTTTAATAAAAACCTAAAAAAAATTCAGTTTCCATGATAATCAAAAACTAAAACATAATTACAAAACAATTCAATTCTCCATTTTTTCGGGTTTTCAAATAATATTTCTCGGCAACAAACAATTCGAGTGATTGAATCAAATCCTTTGTGACGGACCGGAAAATTACGCCTTTGGCGCGTTGCCCCGCAGGCCGTAATTTCCCCTGTGCGCCATGATGAAGCTACGATCCGGGCCTTAAGGCTGGGCAAATGCACGTCCATTTTCCCTCGCAGGAATGCTCATGGATCATGATGCAGATAACTTAGCTTCCACACCGTTCCAACTTACCCTTGTTCCGCAAAGGGTTTATCAAGGAAACAAAAACTTTCTCAATACGGCAAAAACGGCTTTTTGAGGCCCTAAACGATGAATTTTGGCTAAATTTTGGTGACCATGTGGATCTATAGATCGACATGTCTTTATCTTTGGGTCGTTTCCCATCAAAATGGCCTCCTCTTGAGCTAAATTACGACATTCGGGTTTTTAGCCATCCAGATAGGCTATAGCTTGCTCTTTGTAACTTGATAGCAAGTATGAGCATCCACTTGATGGCATGCAACTAATCCTCATCAAGTATGGCCACAATCATCTCTTGCGTCGATCTACTGAGCTTAGATGATATGAGGGGCCAAAATGTCGCAATCATCTCCCAATTAGATGATATGAGCGACAGAGTGCTGGACCGGCAATGCTACAACTCATTGTGGCTTCCTACATACCCTTCCCTACTCTAAATGGATAAAGCACAGACCGTAGTTCATCATCGAATGGACATAAACGTAACCCAACTCGTTTGCGAGGCCGTGGCCAAGCAATAAAGGTAATGGCCTAGTCCGTATAGGTCGTTCCGTCAAAATGCATCCAAGTGATGCATGTTTGGTCCGCAATATGGCATAAGGATGCCTAAGCATCAAATTCCCTCTTCGTGAGGCTACACAACTATAAATGATCCTTAGGCATCATTTATACTCTTCCGCCTAATCTATGAAGCTTACTTGGTACATAGTCCGCATATGCACCATCAACCAACTACCCCTCTCTATATAAGTTAATTTGACATTTTTAGAACTCAAATTGGGGGAGAAAAAATCATTCATCAACTCCCCAGACCATGATGGATGCACCTTACCATTCTAGCCAACTGCGATGTACGGCCGTAATGGCTGTACATTCAATTCTGGCTCACAGGCCAGTTTCAATGTCCGGCCATGACGGCTGAACATTTACTGAGCCATGTCCCATGAAGGGCCGTGATGGTTATACTTCCGTCTTTGGCCCATAGGCCACTCCAATGTCCAGCCGTGATGGTTGTACATATCTAAGGCTATCTCACTTGGTGCATGGTCTGTATATGCACCTTCAACCAAGTACCCCTCCCTATATATGTTAACTTAACATTTTTACAACTTTGATTAGGGGAAGAAAAATCATTCATCAACTCCCCACTTTTACTATTCATGGTCGTTGCCATATACCCGGCCATGTTGGTTGTCCACTACCAACCCGATGTCCAGGCATGTTGGATGTCCGCTGCCAACCCGATGTGCATCCATGTTGGCTGAACATTTTCAACGCATTGTCCAGGGGCCAATCTTCCTTTTCCAACGCAACAGAAGCTTTGGATGAAGCTTTATCACAAGAAAATGACGCATCTTTTGGCATGTGCCATGCTAAAAACACGGGGTGTTGCATCCTTTTAATCCGTTCTTTTTAAGAGGGATTCATCAACGATTTAACTATGAATCTCTGAAATCTCTCATTAAAATTTTCTTAAACTCAACTAGAATCGGTTGATATAGACATTAACATAAACCGATTGTTGTTGATTTTCCCCAAAATCAGTAAGTATGGTACACCTACATAAACCGATTCTGGGTTGATGTGATGAACATCAACCACAATCGGTATACGTTAATGCATATATCAACCGATTCATTACCCATGTTTGAATTTTTGCACAAACCCTGAAATTTTTTATCTTTATATTATAGAGCACGTGAACGCAAAAAGAATGAGGTCATTCCGACATCGAACGAAGAAATTATGAGCAAAACAGTCGAAGAAATACTCAGATTTACAATCTGTTTATTGGGCATTTATGTAAACTGATTGTAGTAAAAAAAAATCACAGAAAAACTCTTCATTCTTACAATCAACCTCTGTTCAAAGTCTTAAAAACCGATTCTTAGAATCGGTTTACAAGTGCAAGAACGTATACCGATTCTGGGTTCAGATTTTTTTCATGTTTTGATGATTATTTGAGATTAATTGATTTTTAGGTTAACATGATTAAACTACAATTAATCACCCGAAATAACGCGAATCAATCAGGGGCAAATTATTCATTAAGTAAAATAGTTGGATAAGAAATTTTCCATTTTACTTCTAAACGTCTGTTTCTGTCTCATTGAGGCAGACCTCAAATAAAATGCCTAGGCCTCAAACTAGGTAGGCGAAATAACAGTTACACTTTTTTTAGCCTTGTATTAATATGTATATTTCACGAGTTTGCTTTTTGTATCGTTCTCAAAAAATAAAAGATATATTTTTTTTAAATAGGAAAGAAGATGAGTTAATCTCAGAGATGAAAAGTCCTCAAGATCGACAAGGTCGACAAAAAATACACTGCCGACTTTTAGCAAAAATGTTGAATCATAAGGGATTTGAGATTGGGTTTTAGGTTTTAGGCGGCATGGTTTAAATTTGGCTGAAAATAGTTAGGACAATTTGGTCTTTTAACATCTTTTAGACACCCCTTAACACATTACCTTAGATGAGTTTAAAATTGGTATACCATAATTAATCTGGGTATACCCCAATTTGGCCAGGTTAAATTAGATTTTTTGTTAAATTTGGCACCCCATAGCCTTTTGGTAGAGTTGGGAAAAAAAATTGATAGCCCCAAATAAATGGCATATGCCCCTTTGGTTGTAAATCTAAGGAGAGTTGAAGAAGGTAGTTATCCGAAGAATTGAAGAAGGTAGCTACAGGCCCTTGACTTGACGTTCAACTCCTACATTAGCTAAAACAAAGACTAGCAGTAGAGATAGAGACTAGTAGTAGAGATAGAAATTAAATTTGACAACCATCGGTAATAAATGAGTTGCATCACGGCTAACCTTGTAACACTTCGAGTTCCGAAACAGGGTCAAATTCATATGCAGATCCGAACTCGAAGCGTTACGGGTCGGAAAAAGACATATATATATATATATATATATATATATATATATATATATATATATATATTTCTCTTAGTTAATCTTTTTTTTTTTACAACAAATATAATTTAGCCTTTCTAATATGAATTTGCTAATCATTTGTAACAACATTTCCAGCAAACTTATTATTTCAAATTACATTTCAATCAATACAATGAAAAGATTCAAATCACTAAGCTACTCAATCCTAGTTTCCACTGCGCGACTCTAATAAATCTGCAAGGATGTCAATTGGGGTGAGATGATAGCTCAGTATAATGCATTACCAATTCTCTAAAGATGCGAAAACATAATCATTCTTATCAAAGAAAAAAATATGACAAGAACATGGTACAACTTCAACGAATCCATGATATATTCAAGAATCACAATAGCAACAATATATTTTCGATAAATTATCCAATTTAGAATTCAGTCTACGATTTCATAACATTAATATTATTATCAACAAATCATCCATTTAAGTTTCAACACATCATTCACATATTAACGTTGTCACCAACCAAACATGAGTTCATAATACCATTATTTTTGTCAACTAATCATCCATTTTGGATTTAATACATCAATTCACAATTCATCCATTTAAGTTCACACTTGAGTTCAACAATTCATTGAAATAGATTTCGCACGTGAGTTTACAATACTATTAATGTTTCCTACAAATACTTCAATTCGTATTTCAATGCTTGAGTTCATAAAACCAATAAGGTTTTCACTAATAATTCAATAGAGATTTAAACACACGATTCACAAATTAATATTGTCGCCAACAAGCCATGAATTCTCAACATTATATTATTATCAACAAATCATTTATCATATCATCCACTTAAGATCCAACTCATCAATTCACAACAACAATTCCTCCATTTGAATTTCACAAATGAGTTCATAATGCCGATTATGTTTCCAAAAATTCATTTAATTTAGATTCCGAACACATTATTCACATATTTATAAGTCACCTCAAACCATGAGTTCACAGTACGAAAACTTTGGTTCGTACACCCACCTATCGTTTATCGGCACGGACAGCCTCCATCGATGGTCAGGAACAAAAGTTCCTATGGGGATCATACCCATTTGCTCTCGGGGATCATTACCCATTTCATTCACAGTACGAAAACCTTGGTTCGTACACCACCTATCGTTTATCGGCACGGACAGCCGCCATCGATGGTCGGGAAACACAAGTTCCCATGGGGATCATTACCCATTTAACTCTCGGGGATCATTACCCGCCGTTAGCATGAAACATTTTCCATATAACGGTAAAACATGAACTCATTTTCTTTTATAAATCATTTTCAAAAAAAAACACAAGCAACCATGGCTTAACAACATGAATTTCATTCAAGCATTTAATCAAACACACTAACTGCAGACATTTTATATCATGTGTTTCAGGTGATAACTTTGTCCGATCTACCTCAAAATTTTAGTGCGCATTCCTAACACCATCATGTATAACATATCCAAATTTCACATCAAAATAACGGCTCAATCAAAAGATATTGATTTTACAAACGCATTACAAAATCTAGACAGATAACATCATTATACCAAAATATTCACCATAAATTCATATTAGTCTTAAATTAAGAAAACCCAAAGCACAATGAAAGATGATACATTTATCTACAACTTTTGTTCAGACCTTAAGTCATTTTAATATCATTAAGACTGCCTAAGAACATCAAAACTACAGAAAAGCGAGTCTGTCCAGAATTTTCAGAAATCATCATCCATATTAAATCAAACATTCAACGGTGAATTTACATTGGAAAATTCTCAAGTTTAATAAGAGATACCTAATCATGTTTTCTATCAATAAGGTAAGCCTGATCATCAACAAGAGGTATATATTTATTCAAATAAATTACTGAATCATAACAATACAAAATCACATAAATTAAACACCAAGGAAAAACACCTAAAAAAAGAAAGAATTTCGCATTCTACCTCTCAATTGCTACCAACTCCACTTGATTTCTTCTCTAAAAATCTCTAGGTCAATCTCTTTCTTCTTCTCCTTAGCCTTATACATTCTAACTTTTTTTCCTAAGCTTTTGATTACAAAAATCTTAATAATACCAATATTCATAATGATAACTGTTGCAGGGCCTACGACCAATGGATGTGCGGTCCATCTAGATTCCTAGAATTGTATATAAAGGAAACTATGTAATGGTTCTATTCTAATCCCCTTATAAGATTCTTCTTCTTCTTCCTCTTATCTCTACAGGTTTCATCTTTAATTGTCCTCAAACACGTTATCATGCAGGATGCTATACGGTAGAGCGAGATTGGTTGATTTTTTTTTCTACATGGATGATAAATACAAGTTGTTCGAAAAAAAAATGATGCTCGGATCTACATCGTCCCAGTTACAGAATCATGTCAAGCTAAGTGCTCCTCTTCCATTGATTGATCGTCACATATTTGATTTGATTGGATTTAATTCGGTAGATTTGATTTAATTCATGGTTTTAAAGGAAATCTGTTTGATTTGTACTAATGCCAAAGGAAATCTAAACCGGTGAACCTGGTGAAAGATGGAATGAGCAAAGGAAATGTAAATCTGAGATGCCTCTGTTCGCTGGAAACTTTTTGTCCCCTAAGTTTGGTTGATATAAATTCACGGTGCTAAATTAGCCGAGCTATCCACTCGATCTATACTTTTTGCTTCTTTGAATCAAAGACATCAAAGGTATTATCATACAAACCATTCCTTTTTCAATTACTTTTCCTTGTAGAAATATGTGATCCATACTTTTGTTATCGGCCATGTATTAATCGTCAAGAGTTTGTCTGCATTTTGGTTTTATATTCAAGGTCTGGAAGAAAAAAAAAATTTTATGCTGTGAAAGATTTTGTCTGATGTCTATTTTTGGGGACACTAACCATAATTTACATCTTGAAATCGATGCCATAACGATTGACATGTTTCTTTTTTTTGTCCTGTAGTGAGCATATATTTGTGTCTGCCAATAGTCTAGTTCACATGTATTTTTCTTTTAAAAATAAAATAAAATTCAATAATAGTAATTGTTTGGTTTAGTTTTTATCTGTGTGTAGTGTGTTTATATGCTTGTCCGTTTTTTATTTATTTATTTTGAGATGGTTGATGCGCATGCTTGTCCGTTTTCTTCTTCCTGTTAAATGTTTTTAGTTAAAAATGTAAACATCCTTCACTCCACCATTCAAGTTTGCATAGGCCTTATTATATAATATTTTAATGTTTAATATATTAATTTTCCAATACATGATTGCATAGGTCAGTAATGTTGTTATGGCTTGATCTGATGTCATATTGCTAGGTTGGGTTAGTTTTGGATTTAGTGAAACCATGGTTGAACATTTTTCAATAGATGGTTATGTGCGATATCATTGTTGGTTGATTTTTCGTTTCCTCTCATCATCTTGCCTGTCTCCATGTTTTTCCTGATTTAAATAATAGAAAAGATGAATAGATTATCATACACTTCACTGTTGGTCTTGATTAATTTTAACGTACAATACCACTACTTGATAAGGTAGATAATTACTGTCCGATTTCCTTCACTGTACCATGTATCTAATCACATGTCCGTGTTAATGTGCGAGGGTTGATCTGTTCACTTTCCAATGAGAAAGAATTTCATTCGGAAAAAAAACAAAAAACCTGCCAGTTCACGGCCGCGTGATTATGTGAAAACGGTGAAAGGGAAAAATGTCCACCCCAAATCGTTCCGCTCTAGTTCCACCCCAACCAGTTCTAGTTCCAGATGTGGACGGTGCGTGATCAAGGTTGTTCCCATTTTGTGTGTATATAGCAGGAACCAAAGCTTGAGGTATGTAACCAACGTGGGCTTTTACACTGAGTACTTGCTGGGCTTATTTATTTGTTTGTTGAACATGCCTAATATATTTTTACTTTTCTTAAAATAAGTCTACATTATATAAACGATTAATTTAAATTATAATTATTGATCTCGATCATTAAGAATTTTGGTCTTAACATTATTTTGTTCTCTTGAAAAGATATTGGCTATCATTGAATGATGTTTATCTTTTGTTCAATTGGTTGTACCAACTCAATTCCAATGTATTTATTTGGGGTTTAGAAGTACTTGAGCAACATTATTGTGTACTTGATATTCTCTTCCCATGGTATGTATGATCTGTGTACCTTGGTAGCTATTACTATAAAGGAGGAATTCAGAATAATAATAGACGAGAAACTTAGAAAACAGAACACAAGTAATGATTCGAAGAAATATATCTTCTCTAGATTATGAATAAGAAAACGATTACAATTCTCTATTTGTTACGCTCACAATCTTCTCTAACAGTGGATTAACCTTAAACTGTTTTCTAAGCTTTCTCTAGGTTTTCTGTACCTAATATCTGTGTGTCCTTAGCTTTTAGCCAAATCCCTCTATTTATAGCCTTCATCGTACTCAGCCGACCAAGGATTTCTATTAGGAATCTATTTCCTAAACTAAGAGTATTTCCTAAAACAAAACTCTTCCCTAACTAGGAATTCTGCCTAAACAAGGATTCCTGCCTAGAATAGGATTCTTCCCTCAACTTAGCTTGAGGTTAACTAAGTTCCCTAAAGGAGTACGGATACACATGTATCATGGGTCCCCCCTTTTAAGAACTTGAACTCCTGTGAGAGTTAAAAATGAAGGTTAGGGAACTCGAGAGTCCCTTTTTCTTTGTTAAACCACTTGGCCTTGCTAGGAACTTGACCTTTAAATCCAATTAGAAAATCTTCTTTCTCTCTTTGTCGTGTTTTATTCACTCTTCGCTCCAATATGCAGTCTTCCTTGAGTGGTTCCTCTCTATCAAACCATAAGTCTTCTACTCGTGGTAAGATCATAGTGTCGTCGCCGTCATCATCAAGTAATGGTAGTTCAAACAACTTCAAGTATTCAGCATTTATAACCGAGTACATTCCTAGATAAGGTGGTAAATCTAGACGAAAGGCATTGTCACCAATCTGATCGAGTATACGAAATGGTCCATACCTCAATGGCTTGAACTTCTTACCTTCCCCCTTCAGTCGTTCCTTACCTAACTTTAACCATACCAAATCACCAACACCGAAATTACAAGGCACAAGATGCTTGTCATGCTTTGCTTTGTATCTGGCTTGTGACTTCTTTAATTGTGCTTCAACAGTTGCATGAATCTGAGATATCTTCTCCAAGAACGTTTGTTCCTTTTGTCGTTCACTTCCTTCCTTTCCCCCACATAGAGGTGTCACTATAAAATACTAGATCAAAAGGGCTAGGTGGTAAGTAACCATAGCACGTCTCGAAAGGATATTTTCCCGAAGAACTGTGAACTGCTCTATTGAAAGCAAACTGTAGATATGGTAAACTCTTGAGGAACAATTGGCTGAATTCTCATGGCCAATATTAATGCTCGAATTAGAGGTCGAGATAACATATCTGCCAACTTGTTTGTTACTCCCTTCTTGTACCTGATGAGAATATTGAAACTCATCAAGTAAGACATCCACTTCATGTGTCGGGCTTGTTGTAGTTTCGTCTGTGCATGTAGATACTCCAATGGTTTGTGATATGAATGTACCACTACTTCTTTACCTAAGAGATACACTCGCCAATGCTTGATACATTGATATAAAGCATAAAATTCTTTGTCGTAAGGTGCGTAGTTTTTAATAGCACCTGAGAACAATTCTGAATGGTACTCCACTGGTTTACCATCCTGTAACAACACTCCTCCCAATGCATAGTTAGAAGTGTCAGTCTCAACTTCAAAAGTACGCTGTAAGTTAGGTAATGCCAACACTGGTGCTTCTGAAATCTTCATTTTTAGTAACTGAAAAGTGTCTTCATGGGTTTGCTGCCATTCAAAGTTTGCCTTAGCTCCCGTCAAACCATGTAATGGTCCTGCAATATTTAAAAAATGCCGGATAAACTTACGCAAGTAGGTGCAAGCTCCTAAGAAACTCCTGATTTCAGTTACAGTACTAGGTCTAGGCCACTTAGTGATCACTTCAACCTTCCTTTGATCAATCTTCCGTTGTCCACCACCAACAATGAATCCGAGATATACTAACTCCTCCTTCCCAAACTCACACTTCTTTACGTTCAACTTCAGTTGGCCTTCATGTAACACTTTAAACACCTTCTCAACGTGAACAAGATGCTCTTCCCAAGTTCTGTTGTATATAAGGATATTACCAAAATACACAATCACAAAATCTTCAATAAAAGGTCGTAACAAATCATTCATCAAACGCATAAACGTCGCTGGAGCATTACAAAAACCAAAAGGAATCACCAACCATTCGAACAAGCCTTGTTTGGTTTTGAAAGAAGTCTTCCATGTATCATCTTCTCGAACTCTCATCTGGTGGTATCCGAATTTGAAATCCAATTTTGTAAAGACTCGAGCTTTTTCCAACTCATCCATCATGTCGTCTACCCTAGGTAGAGGGTAACGATTCTTGATTGTGATCTTGTTTAATGCTCTATAATCAATACACATACGCCATCCTCCATCTTTCTTTGGTACCAACAACACCGCTGATCCACAAGGTGAAGCACTTGGCACTATCATTCCTAATTCTAGAAGTTCCTGGACTTGTTTCTTGATCTCATTGGATTCCTCTACGGTCGTGCGATAAATACCTACATTAGGTAGAGAACCCTCCCTGGTCAACATGATCTCATGCTCCACACTCCTCTTTGGCGGTAATCCCGTGACATCCGAAAATAAATCCTTGTACTTCAACTTCAACCTTTCTAGGTCATCTTCTTGTTATGCAGACAAGGCTTCCAAACAAATTCTACTCGGCTTCTCCTCAAGAGAACGGATCATAAGGAGAATGAACTTTGTGCTAGCATTCACCAACCGCTTAGCCTGAGTGGATGTGATTAAGATTGCTCCATCAAGAGGAAAATCTATATCCCGAATCACAAAACTTTCCCCATCTTTGGTAAAGGTATACTTTTGTTCCCTCCTGTGTAGAGTTGCATCTCTATCCCATAGGTAAGGACTACCTAGTACTACCTGACAGACACCCAAAGGAACTACATCGCATGTAACTTCGTCAATATATGACTCATCTAGGGCAAATTTGAACGTGCATTTTTGTGAAACTTGTAAGCCTCCTTCCTTTTGAATCCATCCTAAAGGGTATGGTCTTGGATGTTTGATAGTCTTCAATCCTAACTTCTGCACCAAAGAATTTGAAAGTAAGTTCTTCTGACTTCCTGGGTCAATAACAGCATCAACTAGTGATGTTTTGACTTGCATCTTCACTGTGAAGAGTCTCTTCCTAAGATCATCTTTTGAAGGTCTTTCTTTTGCCCCTGTCATAAGAGAAAGCTTTGAATTGGGTTCCGTTAGTCCGTGGACTTCTTTTGGATTTTGAGTGACTAGTGATGCCTTCTTGGCTTCTTTCCTCTGCAACCGTTTAGGCTTTAGATGAGGGTTCTTAACCCAACACTTGTCGACTACGTGACCTGTTTGCTTGTAATGAGTGCAAGTCAAACTTTCCTTGTCACTAGACTTCCCTTCTTATTTGGTCCTTTCACCTTCACAGTGGTACCTCCAGATTTCGCCTTAGTATTTCCATTTGAATCATATTTCTTAAGCCTGCCTTCAATGGCATTAGCTTTTATACTTGCTTCAGAGATAATATCTACCGAAAACATCTTCAACTCCTTCCGTATATACTCATGGAACCTGGAAATATACTTCATATAGATAGCATGATCTTCCAAGTCTAAATCCAAAACCATAGCTTGATTCTGAAATTCCAAAGTATATTCTTGCACGGTTTGGTTGTAAGTCTGCTTCAAGTTGTACCACTTGAACCATCTCTCCTCAAGGTAGCCAACCGGATAAAACTGTTTCCTTACAACTGCCTTGAATCTTTTCCACGACAATGCTCCCTTACCTAGGTTTTATCTTTGATAAGCTTTCCACCAGGTTATAGCATGCTTTTGTAGCTTTAATGCCGCGAAAGCAATCTATTCCTTTGAACCATATTCAAAGAAATAAAAATATGTCTCTAGACGTTCAATCCAGTCATCCAATTTTTCTACATCGACACTTCCATCGTAAAGTGGAATATCAACACGAAAATCAATTTTCAGACTCTTACCATGAGGTTTAGTTGATGTATGACTTTTAAGACAATCATTTTTCTTCTTCTCATCCTCATCTTCTTCTTCTTCTTCTTCCTCTTCTTCTTCATCATCATCCTCATCCTCTTCTTCCGAAGCTACAGGTGAAGGTATAATCTTTTTCTTCGCCTTCGGCTTGGGTGTATGAGAACGAATACATTCAGTCAATTCTGCAAGGGTGGTTTGAATCGACTTCATGTCTGTTTGCAGCGTAGCCACCTTTTCTTCCATAGTTTGTGGTTCGCTTTGCTTAGGATCATCATCTGACTTTGTCATCCTTGATCCCCTTGTTTTCTTAACGTCTTCTAGCTTCTCGAGTACCTCACCAAGCTTTATGTATATAGATCTAGTGAAAACCATAAACCGCAGGGATTTACACTAGAAACTAACCTTGCTCTGATACCAACTTGGTACGTATGATCTCTGTACCTTGGTAGCTATTACTATAAAGGCGGAATTCAGAATAATAATAGACGAGAAACTTAGAAAACAGAACACAAGTAATGATTCGAAGAAATATATTTTCTCTAGATTATGAACAAGAAAACGATTACAATTCTCTCTTTGTTACGCTCACAATCTTCTCTAACAGTGGATTAACCTTAAACTGTTTGCTAAGCTTGCACATTGTCGCAAGCCTTCTCTAGGTTTTCTGTACCTAATATCTGTGTGTCCTTAGATGTTAGCCAAAGCCCTCTATTTATAGCCTTCATCGTACTCAGCCGACCAATGACTTCTATTAGGAATCTATTTCCTAAACTAAGAGTGTTTCCTAAAGCAAAACTCTTCCCTAACTAGGAATTCTGCCTAAACAAGGATTCCTGCCTAGAATAGGATTCTTCCCTCAACTTAGCTTGAGGTTAACTAAGTTCCCTAAAGAAGTACGGATACACCTGTATCATCCCAAATTTGAAATGTTATGTGGGATGCAATCCACATGCTCGACTATTAAGAGTCATTTTTTTAAGAAGATACATTGCAAATAAAATCACATGTATTCCAATTTGTGGAAGAGCTCACTGATGAGTGCCTAATATTGTATATATTTATCCCTTTTTGTTGGCATTTAACTCATCTTTTGTGCAGTAATTCTACATTTTATCCCATATTCTGTATTTTCATTGTTTTCAAGAATAAATATTTTTCTTACTTAATTTTGCATTTTTAGGTAATAAATAAAGTCTGGATGACTTGCGGAGCAGAAAAGAGCTGAAGAGTAGTGAAAAGCCGGAAGAAATTACGCAAGGAAGCCGCAAAGAATGGTGCGCACAAGACCAAAAAGCTAGGAATGGGCTCAAGAAGGAAGAATTGTTCTTAAAGAAGATATGGGCTTGCCATACCCAAGGCCCAAAACCCTTACCCAAACCCATTTTCTATATCCATACCCGCCTCCATTCTCAGCCGTTAGATTGGATCCATATCATCATCCAATGGTCGCTTCTTCATCGTGCATCAAAATCTGAAGTCCCTGCAAAACACCATAGTGCCTAAATTCCAAGCCTTCAGATTAGATCACATTTAGATCCTACAGTCGCTTCTTTGCCTGCGCATCAAATCTCGATACTTCCGCTTAACACTTCAACACCTAACCCCATCTAGAGCCGTTAACTTCGTTGTATCAAGACATCCGACGGTCGCTACCAGCCTCTTCAGGCGGAGCCTTCCGATTCACCTACCAGCTTCGATTCCAGTGGCTCAGCTTCGCCAACATATAACTTTGATGCGCTCGCTCAACACCCTAAAAACGGATACCCTATACCCTAAACTGTCGACCCATTCTTCTCCTCTTTCTTTCTTCTTCTCCTCCACCCGACAGTTGCAGAGCTGCAACTGCAACACCATGTACGCCACCACCTATTCTGCCACAGCCAAGCCACCAACTCCACCTGCTCAAACATCATCACCCCCATCTTCTAGCCATCTATCCTACCAATTTCTTTTCTTTTCTTTCTCAGAAACCCTAGGAAAGAAATTGGTACAATAGCTAGGGCTAGAGAATAAATAGAAGCATGGGAATGGAGCAGAGGACCAAGGGGAAGAATGGGTCGAAGACAAACTCGTCAAATCACATCAATATGGGTAAGAATTACCAAACCCTAAATTTTCTGATTTGGGGGAATTTATTAAAGAACCCTAAGTTTCTGTTAGGGAGAGCATAGGGAAGCTAGAATAGGGATATGGGTATGGTTGAATTAGGTGAATTAGGTAAAACCAAACCCTAATTGTACTGTTTTCAATTTGGGGATTTTTTGGGTAGAAACCCTAATTGTATAATTTAGGGATTTGGGTATAAATAGCCTTGTGTGTATGTTGTAAAACTTATGCTGGAATAGCCAGTGTCCAGAACTTTGATGTTCTGCATATATTCATGTTCTGTTTTGTGTAATGTTCCCTGTTGTTAATGTGATGTTCCCTGTTTTTGTGTAATGTTCCCTGTTTTAATATCCTGTTGTTGTTGTTGTTAATGTGATGTTTTTGTGTTGTTCCTGTTAATCATGTGTTGTTCCATCTGTTCTCTCATGTTCTCATTAGCTGAGGCTCAGATGAAGCTTTAGTGGACTGTTAGGTAGTGGAATGTTAGGTTAGAAGCCTTAGTGCACTGATTTGATTGAGCAATGGGAGAATTCAGTGCTCACTAGTGCTTGTGATTGATTGTACTGTCAAAAGACAGTCAATACTAGGAGCACATCAGTTGAGCAAGCTGTTTATCTTGCTATTCCCTTTTTGTATGCCTAGGATCTTAAGTTGGCCTTAACTGTCACTTAGTTCCATTAAGGATTCAACCTAGAACTATACTATCTGGCTAGGTCACAGGGTGGATTCATAACCCAGTTGTGTTGTTTCTCTGTTCTGTTATTCTTATTTGCTCACTGCCATTGCCCTTGGCTTAGGCCTTGGTTTATATCTTTGTTACCTTTGTTTCACTGTCACTTTTCCACCATTACTTCACTGCCATCTCTTCTTTGCTCCTAGGCCTGCTACCTGGTGCTGCCAGTTCTCCCTTGCTGCTGCTGCTGCAACTGAGCTTGGCTCACAGCACAAGCCCAGTCCAGTCATTACAAAAGCCCACTGTTCTTCTGTTCAAGCCTAAGGCCCAGCCAACTAAACCCAGTTCACTCTTAAGGTTCAAAAGCCAAAGGCCCAGTTCATTCCCAAAGAACTCAAAGGCCCAAAGCAATTCATCAAAGCCAACTGAATCCAAGACCATTCCAAAACCAAAGCCAAGCCCACTGTGCCTAGAAGTTACCAAAGCCCAATAGCAAATTAAAGCCCAAAATAGCTAAACACTACAAAACACACCCAGTCTCTGTGGATCGACCCGTACTTGCACGAGCTACAACCGACGACCGTGCAATTGCGGTATTACTGTAGGCCCGCGTTTCATTTCGCTTAATTTTCACGCTTTCCCGGAACCACCAAGTTTTTGGCGCCGCTGCCGGGGACTGGTGCTGTGTTTTTCTTGTAGTTTTATTAGCTATTTTTGCATTTCACTGCATAGCATTTGCATCTGCATCTGCTTCACTTCATTTGCTGTTGGACCTGCTGTTCTGAACCTGTTTTTTCTCTGCTGGGACGCCACCAAGGAAAAGAACCAAAGCCCAACTGGGTTTTTGCAACAATATCAGAGCAGCTGGGCTGTGCTTAAAAGGTAACCCATTTAAGAGAACCCGAATTGTGGGCTTCCAATTTTTTAATTGTGGGCTTGTAATATTAAAGCCAATTTTTGGGCTTCTCTTATTTTCTGTTGGGTTTGTAATAATTTATTTGTGGGCTTGTTTGTTTACATTGATTATGGGCTTGTGTATTTAATTTTTGTGAGCTTGTTTAATTTGGACTGGTATTTCGTATTCTGGGTTTTTAAACCCAGCTGAGCTTGTGAGCGATCATGCTAGGTTAACTCGTTAGTGGGCCGAGTACCCAAATTCTAGGCCGAGATTTTGGACTCAGTTTCACCAAACGTTTTCAAACCAGCTGAGCCAAAGCAAACACAAAACCAACAGTGGGCTTGCTCCCATTCAAAAACCAAATTTTATTTTCTTTTTAAAAAAAAAACAAAAAAACAAAAAAACAAAATTTTGCTCCTTATTTCAAAAACCAAAATTTTCCCAAAAATCCAAACCCATTAAAACCAAATAGTGGGCTTTGTGTCTTTTCAATATGGGCCAACCTCGTGCTCTCCATGAATACATGTATCCGTCAATAAAAAATCCATTATCATGTATTGTATTACCTCAAACCAATAACCCTTTTAAAATAAATGCAAGCATGATACAAATACTTCCTATATTTCGAGGGTTCGATTCTGAGAACCCCTATACTCACGTAAGAGAGTTTGAACAAATTTGTCGGACTATGCAACCTGATCATATGTCCAAAGACTCTCTGAAATTGCGTTTGTTTACATTTTCTTTAAAGGAAAGGGCCAAAACATGGTTTTACGGTTTGAGACCACAATCAATCAACACTTGGGACCAACTCACAGATCTATTTTTCAAAAAATTCTTTCCACATCATAGGACCATCGCTATTCGTCAAAGTATCAATTGTTTTGTCCAATTGGATGAGGAAACTGTTTTTCACTATTTCGAACGTTTTAATGATTTGTTGAGCGAATGTCCGCACCATGGATTTGAGAAGTGGAGACTTGTCGTCATCCTCTATGAGGGACTAGACTTTAAATCTCGAACCATGGTTGAGTCTATGTGTAATGGTGAGTTTATTGATAAATCTGTGGATGATGCATGGAATTTTTTAGCCGAGATTGCAGAGAAAACCCATCAATGGGAATCCGTTAGGGAAACAGGAACAACACCACATGATATGAGTCACCCCCATGAATTAGAGTTTTATTCTTGTAATAGCTCCGACCTTAGGATTGAAAATTATCCTAGATTGCAAAATCCCTATCATGATGATGATGATGATTATGATGTTATGTTAGAAGAACATGTCTATACTGAAAATGTTATGGAACCTTTGGGTTCAAATACATTAGGCTTCTCTGCCCCGACCTTAATGCATGATATTTCTTCTAGTATTCCATGCGATGTTTCCCCTGATGTGCCGATACACGAGAATCAATCTGTTGATGATATTGATGATTCTGATTGTGATCTTGCCAATTTGATTGATGATTGTGAGCATGATGTGACATGTGTAGATGAGTTAGGAGATTTTGATTTGATTGATAATGATATGCCTATTCTTCTACCTAAGTCACAATCTGATGGCCTTCCACCCAACCTAGATTTGGTTTGTACCCATATTGTCAAACCGATTTTTCTGAAAATTCCTAATCTAGGATGGAACTGTATGCTTCCCAAGTCCTTTTGGACTTTCGCTTCTAAGTATAATACATTTGAGGAACCACAGTTGGAATTAGCATGTTTTCCCGTCCCTAGCACAGTTCATTTCGAGCTAGACCTTGTGCATGATGAACCCCCAAAACTGCGAGATTTTGTTTCCAAAATTTTATCCGTTGAAAATCCAGGTTTGGGGGTAGCTCATTTTTTTCACAGCTTCACTTGCATGCCTACCATATTATTGTGTGAAGCTGTTGAAACCTTTACACTTTGTCTTTTGGGTTGATCCTCAACTCTTTAGATTGTTAGTGTATGGTGAATTTTTTGTATATAATCCAGTAGATAAAATTTCAAAAACCCTTTTGTTCCTTTTGTATATATTTTGCTAATCCAATATGATCTCGGCTGAAATATGTTGGATTTTTTCCTTGAATAACGGAGTTTTAATCGAGCTTTCGCCGAAATCGGGTATTCTCTCCTTTTACTCTACTCAGCATGTTCCTCTTCATATATTGTTTTATAATTCTTTCCATATTTTGAAACATTGAGGACAATGTTTAGTTTAGGTTTGGGGGTATAGAGTAGATACCACGATAATATGCCATAATATGCCATAATTGAAAACAAGAACTCCTTCTTTTTGAAAAAAAATGAAAAATGAAAATAAAAAAATTAAAAAATGAAAAAACATAAAAATGGAGCTCATTTACCTTGAAATGTTGACTCTTGTGCAAATATGTAATTATTAGGAGTCTTAGTCTAGATATTTAGGCACCCTGATTCTAGCACAATTCACATAGTGATAAGAAATTTGCACGCGCACGATCTACCAATACATGTATGGCCTCGATCTTCAAGGTGTTTGATAGGAAGTTACGATTGCCAATCACTTTAGAATACTGAACAAAACTTGACTAGCTTGTTCTTTGGTTGGTTGGAATAGAAGGTGGAGGTTACATTAAGAAAGACAACCATCGAATTTAACTGGGTGCATCAAAAAGGGCTACCTCTTGCAAAGTGTCATGTAATCTTTTGTTTCCTTTTGTATATGTATCAAAAGTGTTTCCTTCTTAAAAAAAAAAAAAAAAAAAAAAAAAAAAAACGATGTATATTCAGAAAAAAAAAAATCAGAAAAATACAAAAAAAAAAAATCAAGTATTTATCAATTCCATCATCTCTTGTTCCAAAAATAAAAGAGAGTAGTCAATGTAAATAAGAGTCATGTAAATAGTCATTTTGTTGTTTCATTGTAATAAGCAAGGAAGGGTGTATGCCATTGATGTACAACGCGAGTAATTGTGAAATACCTCCAACTCATTCACAATTCTCGTAAAGTCCGGACAGCTAGCTAGATTTCGACCTTGGTTCTTAGCCTGAGAAACTATCTCTTGGTGATTAGTAGTCATAACATCCGATCTTTCTTTACACATGTGTAGATACACTTTACACTCTTATCACATGTCTTTATTGTTATCAGTGCTAGGATTGTGCCTTCGATAGCTAGATTGACATCTCCATTTTGCTGTGAGCTTAACTGACTTGCACATGTCACATTTGATGGAATCTGAGCTTATTTTGACCTAGAACTTTGTAGGTACGTTCTAAGCAAACCTTCACGAGACTTCAACTCGTCCACTAGGGACACTTAGTGGTTTAAAAGGCTTAGTGCATACGCTAAATGCATTCGAGAGACCAGCGACAGTGGTATAGTTAGGATTTCCTTAGTTTTGTTTTACTTGAGGACAAGTAAAATTCAGGTTTGGGGGTATTTGATGAGTGCCTAATATTGTATATATTTATCCCTTTTTGTTGGCATTTAACTCATCTTTTGTGCAGTAATTCTACATTTTATCCCATATTCTGTATTTTCATTGTTTTCAAGAATAAATATTTTTCTTACTTAATTTTGCATTTTTAGGTAATAAATAAAGTCTGGATGACTTGCGGAGCAGAAAAGAGCTGAAGAGTAGTGAAAAGCCGGAAGAAATTACGCAAGGAAGCCGCAAAGAATGGTGCGCACAAGACCAAAAAGCTAGGAATGGGCTCAAGAAGGAAGAATTGTTCTTAAAGAAGATATGGGCTTGGCATACCCAAGGCCCAAAACCCTTACTCAAACCCATTTTCTATATCCATACCCGCCTCCATTCTCAGCCGTTAGATTGGATCCATATCATCATCCAATGGTCGCTTCTTCATCGTGCATCAAAATCTGAAGTCCCTGCAAAACACCATAGTGCCTAAATTCCAAGCCTTCAGATTAGATCACATTTAGATCCTACGGTCGCTTCTTTGCCTGCGCATCAAATCTCGATACTTCCGCTTAACACTTCAACACCTAACCCCATCTAGAGCCGTTAACTTCGTTGTATCAAGACATCCGACGGTCGCTACCAGCCTCTTCAGGCGGAGCCGTCCGATTCACCTACCAGCTTCGATTCCAGTGGCTCAGCTTCGCCAACATATAACTTTGATGCGCCCGCTCAACACCCTAAAAACGGATACCCTATACCCTAAACTGTCGACTCATTCTTCTCCTCTTTCTTTCTTCTTCTCCTCCACCCGACAGTTGCAGAGCTGCAACTGCAACACCATGTACGCCACCACCTATTCTGCCACAGCCAAGCCACCAACTCCACCTGCTCAAACATCATCACCCCCATCTTCTAGCCATCTATCCTACCAATTTCTTTTCTTTTCTTTCTCAGAAACCCTAGGAAAGAAATTGGTACAATAGCTAGGGATAGAGAATAAATAGAAGCATGGGAATGGAGCAGAGGACCAAGGGGAAGAATGGGTCGAAGACAAACTCGTCAAATCATATCAATATGGGTAAGAATTACCAAACCCTAAATTTTCTGATTTGGGGGAATTTATTAAAGAACTCTAAGTTTCTGTTAGGGAGAGCATAGGGAAGCTAGAATAGGGATATGGGTATGGTTGAATTAGGTGAATTAGGTAAAACCAAACCCTAATTGTACTGTTTTCAATTTGGGGATTTTTTGGGTAGAAACCCTAATTGTTTAATTTAGGGATTTGGGTATAAATAGCCTTGTGTGTATGTTGTAAAACTTATGCTGGAATAGCCAGTGTCCAGAACTTTGATGTTCTGCATATATTCATGTTCTGTTTTGTGTAATGTTCCCTGTTTTTGTGTAATGTTCCCTGTTTTAATATCCTGTTGTTGTTGTTGTTAATGTGATGTTTTTGTGTTGTTCCTGTTAATCATGTGTTGTTCCATCTGTTCTCTCATGTTCTCATTAGCTGAGGCTCAGATAAAGCTTTAGTGGACTGTTAGGTAGTGGAATGTTAGGTTAAAAGCCTTAGTGCACTGATTTGATTGAGCAATGGGAGAATTCAGTGCTCACTAGTGCTTGTGATTGATTGTACTGTCAAAAGACAGTCAATACTAGGAGCACATCAGTTGAGCAAGCTGTTTATCTTGCTATTCCCTTTTTGTATGCCTAGGATCTTAAGTTGTCCTTAACTGTCACTTAGTTCCATTAAGGATTCAACCTAGAACTATACTATCTGGCTAGGTCACAGGGTGGATTCATAACCCAGTTGTGTTGTTTCTCTGTTCTGTTATTCTTATTTGCTCACTGCCATTTCCCTTGGCTTAGGCCTTGGTTTATATCTTTGTTACCTTTGTTTCACTGTCACTTTTCCACCATTACTTCACTGCCATCTCTTCTTTGCTCCTAGGCCTGCTACCTGGTGCTGCCAGTTCTCCCTTGCTGCTGCTGCTGCAACTGAGCTTGGCTCACAGCACAAGCCCAGTCCAGTCATTACAAAAGCCCACTGTTCTTCTGTTCAAGCCTAAGGCCCAGCCAACTAAACCCAGTTCACTCTTAAGGTTCAAAAGCCAAAGGCCCAGTTCATTCCCAAAGAACTCAAAGGCCCAAAGCAATTCATCAAAGCCAACTGAATCCAAGACCATTCCAAAACCAAAGCCAAGCCCACTGTGCCTAGAAGTTACCAAAGCCCAATAGCAAATTAAAGCCCAAAATAGCTAAACACTACAAAACACACCCAGTCTCTGTGGATCGACCCGTACTTGCACGAGCTACAACCGACGACCGTGCAATTGCGGTATTACTGTAGGCCCGCGTTTCATTTCGCTTAATTTTCACGCTTTCCCGAGACCACCACTCACAAAAGGTGATATGAGTCAGAAAATTTCTATTTCTCTACTTCATCGATGATATTAACGAAACTGTACATGTTGAAGTATGACAACAAGAGAACTACCTTTTCTACTCGACCTAAAGTAATTGGTTGACATGTGTAGTGAGATTCTCTTGGCCTATTGAGACAAAGAAATTTCTCAAATTAAGCTAAATGTAGCAAAATTAAAAATGGAAAGAACCCCGAAGTAATAAGGGTTAGACGTAATGACTCATATAAAGCATGAGAAAATGGACATATATATCATGGGACATAAATGAAGAGTTGGAAATGCACCTGGTCATACGTATTGGTATATACAATGTAATGTGTGTATCATAGTAGTAACCAATTTTCACATCAACGTTAATGGCAACAAGAACTTTGCTGGGCCAATCAACTATCTTATTGAGTTGAACGAGATCCAATGTCTGCGCTTATGGAATGAAAACACGAGACATAAATTCTCTAAAGCACTTGAGATATATTTGGTGACACGTAATATATATTCACTCTAAAGCACTTGAGTTGAATCCCACTTTTATTACGTAATAAGGCCACACCACTTATTAAAACTCTCAAGACCCAAGTGTCTAACTCATAGTTGTTTTTGTTCCACTAGCTTAAGGAATTTAAACTAGCTGTTGAACTATTTCCTTATAATGTGACTACGAGGATTGGATCATCGAGCGCAAAATTTCTCAAAATTTGTTTTCAAGATAGAATAAAGACGTAACAAAATCTCTACATGGACCGAGAGATAATCACACCTTGTTAAATTCCAAAGTAATCCATGCAAATGGATATCATGTGGAACCTCACAATGATGAGAATGTAACTGATTGCATCTTTTATAGTTTCTAATATATTTGGAAGGAAATATTTCTTAGAGAAACTAATGAGTCAATCTAGTGAAATGTAAATCACTATAGTATTTGGATTATTGAATCCATATTGACTCCGACGATGAGATGTTGGGAATTGACTCATTTAGGCTTTGACATAACCATAAAGGCACTTTGGTTGTGATATGATATTTGATTTTGAAAGGAATCATACGTACATCACTGTGTTTTGAGTGGACAAGACAATGGGAAAAAGATTGATAGAATGCGAAGTAACGATATATCTCTCATACGTACTAGTTGCACAACCCCCCATCCCATTATGCTTTTAGGTAAGAAAGCATATCACTCATTTTTACAAAGTCTTCAGTATAACAGGATCGAAACCATCCTAAGATGCAAAAGGTAAAAAAAAATTCCATATTACAAAGAAAACAAGGTGAAATTTAGAAAAATATTCATGCAGAATGCGGACCATTAAAGTGACTGATGGATCTGGTGAATGTTTTGACATTTCGGACTAATTATAGTTCCCAAAAACTTTGCGTTTAAAAACTCCTAGCACATACTACACAATGCAAAGTGCAAAGACTAACCACCCTTGTTAATGCTAGAGAAGTTACATCAAAAGGACTTGATGAATATCGCATGTTTAATAGGATCAATATAGAGCATGTTATACCCAATGGTCTCATAGAGGCTACCATCAAAGGTTACAGATGGTGTCTAAGGAATAGGTTATGCGTACCAACCTACCTTTTATTGTTTTGGGGATATGCAATATTACGCGCATCTTTAGTTGATTCGTTTTAGAACCCAATATTAGTCAACCTTTCCTGCGTACCAGTTGGTAACTGAATTTAAGCCCGGCATTTGTGTTTTTACGCATTTTTGGTTGCACTATATATGTGCCATTACGAGTCCACATCGTACTATAATGGGTCACGAAAAATGATTAAGTAATTTTGTTGGATATTTACTCCCAACAATTATCCGCATTTTAAAACCTTTGGGCAGGAGATAAGAAAAAGTATTTTCTAAGGGAATGACATGAATTGTCGTGGTGTGTTCCCACTGTGTCTCATACTGATTCTTGTACTCCAAAAATGTAAATATGAAGTGACAAAGAATAATCAATTTTCAGAATATACACTGATGTCGCTAAAGTGACAAGATCACACATACCAGCTGCAAATATTCCTACAAGGTTAGAAATCCTCAGTATGGGGTACACCATAGACTAAGGTGTTGCAACTACACTTGGTGGAAGTGTAGTTGAGGCCGTGGCTCCAGAAAGGAAGATGGAGAGACCACCAGGTTCGATCAATATTCACCTAGAAAGGAAGTAGATGAGTAAGGCACAACCTAACTTGTATCATTAATGAAATCATCTCATTTGATTGTCTCTGACTATGTCCATGAATCAATATTGGAGGACACTCCGAAGTTTTAAATGATTCTAGAGAACTGTGGTTGCAGGAAATCCAAGAATGTGAAACTAATTGTTATTTGGATCTGTAGAATGTCGCAAGAATCAGCGAACAAAGGAATAAATATAAATAAAGAAATGTAAAGTGGGCGAAACTGGAAGAAACATACCTCTTTCTTCTTCTCGGGACAAGAGAATACCCAAGGTTGATAAGTAGCGAGATTCTCAAGAAGACATTTGACCCAGCAATGTAAGGTCCTTTCAGCATCAAGGGGAAAACGCACCATTTATCATCTTTGGATTGGCGAGGGGTTGTGTTCTTACCAGAGTGCCAATCAATGTCTTGCATGAGTATTTTATTTTCATCAATATTATCTTTCCTTTTCAAGAAAATACCCCAGCGAGTATTCTCTTTCTTCATGGATATTAATTCATAATTTTCGAAGAAATTCGCTATTCTATACTTCTCAGAGACTATCTCTAGATCTAAGAATTTAGGATCCCTAAGCTCTTTGGAATAAAGAGATCCTTTACCAGCACCACGGTTAGCGAACTCCAGCATCAGACGGATGCAATCCCCACTCAATTGGAATATAGCTCGCGAAAATCCCGAGTGAGCGAGAATTTCATAGAACAGAGGAATATCTGGGTCATAAAGAGGAATGGGGAGACCTGCGAGAATTTGACCCAGCGAAACTATGATTGATTGATCATCACAATGTTGATCAGAGAAAAGTTTGATAGAAAGAAATGATTTGGCACTTTCACCAGGAATGGTAGAAAGTGTGAAACCTTTCTCGGCAAGATCTTTTTGAACTTCCTTTAAGGTTTTCTCATGTTTTTGACCACTTGGAGGCATATCTGAATATAGAGTATGGGAATGGACGAAGAATTAAGAAGATTAAAGAAGGAAGATAGAAGAAAAATTACAGCAGAGGAATTTACGGAGAAAATGATGAAGTTGCAGAGAAGATGAAAAAGAGAGTAAAAAAGAAGAAAAGGGAGAGTAAGAAGAGTATATATATAGGAGATTTTCGAGAAGATAAAGACAATTAATGCGAAAAGACGTGAGTGGTTGAAAAGCAGCGGTTACAGAAGACGTGTCAAGAAACAGATGGGAGAAAGGATACGTGTGATAAATGCAGAATATGAAGTGATGGATAGATGCGGAATTTCTCACATCGTTCTCTACTTCGCAGAGAAGATATGATAAGAGGCAAGATGTAGGATCAGAATCTCGCAGCAACAATGCCTCAGCGAAATTAATAACAACACAACACGACAGTGTCGCAGAACAACTTCAGAAACGACATAATAAACGACATCAGCCAAATCATGAGAAAAGTGTGACGGCCCTGCGAAAATAAGGAAGTTTACGAGATTGATATTTATAAGGTTGCGAGAATGTCGCAAGTCATATCCGAAAATAAAGGACAGGTTAGCTGTCATCCACTATGTAATTCCCTATAAATAGTCGTTCAGTTGTAAAGGAAAGAGAGAGATCTTTTTAGAGAGAGGAAAAAAACAATTAGGAGAGAGAAAATCAAGAGTGGTTGTTGTTCTTAATCCCTTTATCTTTTCTTGTAAGATTGTTCAAAGATTCATCAATAAAATAAAGATTGTTAATCCAAAAATGAGTTGAATGTTAATGAAATCTTGTGAGGGGTGTAGTGTAGGATTTCCTGCAACTACAAGAACAATGAAATCCTGAGGGATTATGAGAATGCACATGAGTCAATGGAAGGATCATGCGTACACAATGATGATATAATCCATAAATAGTTGCTCCAGAAGTATAGCACAATGAGATCGAACCGTGCTTTATTAGGATTAATTTCAAATAAATAGCATATTTGGCCTACACAATCCAGGTAGAACTTAGTTCTTTGGAAAATATACGGGTATTTGGTGTGGTAGTACTAACCAACCAAGTGTAAAGTCTATCGGACATACATAATTAATTTGTCATAAAGCATCATGAGAAGAAAGTACTCTTAAAGTACAAAGACTCTCCTTGTGGCGCGAGGTTTCTCACAAAGCCCTGGAATTGTTCTCTTGTAATGAACGCTATAGAGTTCCGCTACATAGCTAGCTTGGTAATTTCAAAAGGACTTGAAATGCAGCATATGTATGTGGTTGTTACGTATCTCTGAATGAATCAAGAGATATAAGATATTTACAAAAGTACTTGATAAACTTTTGTTGCCCAAATCAACTGACTCTAAACCACAGAGTGCGTTTACAGTTAGATAGAACGCTCACTTATAGATTCAAGCAATCAGGCGGACGTGGTATACCCGTATAAGTGGCTATTTGATTTGGAGGGGATATACAAGTAAGTTATTTTGCCTTGCGTATTCATAAGAAAGTTCCTGATTTGGAATTGTAGCTATTTTTGTTGATGGTACAGACATGATGTGTACTCTTGATGTAATAAGAGACCTTAAAAGCTATTTAAAATTCGAATTTGAGATGAAAAATCTATGGAAATCTCGATCGAATACTGAGCTTGTGGTATATTATTCCACCAATTTGCATATGTCTAAAGTTGTCAGGAAATTTAACAAAGACATGCATCCTGATAGCACTCCCATGATTAGTCGAGATTCAAATGTAAGTAAGTAAACATTTCGTCCAAAGGAATATGACAAAGATGTGTTGGGAGATGAAATTCTCATATCTAAGTACAATAGACGCATTGTTGTACTTAGTATAATAATGTACTCGATTAAATTTTACATCCTCGGGAAACTTGTTAGCTAGATATAGCTCCGTGCCAACGCAACGTCATTGGAATGGTATAGTGAATGTAATCATGTACTTAAAAGTAACCATTGACATAAATTTATTTTATCCCTACAAAGACATTAAAATGAATGCTAATGAAAGTGCAATCCAAAAGTTGCTGATTATGAAGGAACAATAATCTCTTCTCCAACGAAAGTAATCATAGGGAGATGTGGTAGATTATTTTCTAAGTCATTAACAATATTCAGTTTCGGAAAATACACGACTAAAGGAACTGTCTGGAACAACTTTGAAAGTACTCAGGGGAGATGCCGACATCAGGGGGAGGATCCAAGGATATGATGTCGACATATTTTACTTCAAAATTGAAGCTGTGTTGTACTCTTTTTTCCCTTCGATCGAGAATAGTTTTTCCCATAGGGTTTTGTTACTCTACAAGGTTTTTAGCGAGACAACACTAAAAAAATCAAGTATGTTGAACGTTAAAGACATAAAGATCGTGTAGATATTACCGAAGATATCTTAATCAAAGAAATGAAATGCGATAGTCTGTTAAGCAACGTAACTTCTAGAATCAACAACATGATTTTATAAACTTTCAAGTCACCAAAGTAAAGTGTGATAAGCTCCTTTTGACTGCATTAGACTAACAAAAATTACCTGACATCAGGGGGAGCATCTAATGGTGTGTTGAACTATTTTCCTTCACCGGGGTTACTTTTTCCCACAGGATTTTGTTACTCGGTAAGGTTTTCAATGAGACAACAACAAACACTGGGAATGTAATTTCCCAGCTAAGGCTATTGTCTTTCCCACGGGGATTTTCTGCCTTAGGAATTGTGAAGCAACTAGTCAACTTCAACAAAGCAAAGTGATCATCTGCAACAGATCACCTTTACTTGCATCTTCCACGTTGTACTCTTTTCCCTTCGTCAAGGTTTTGTCCCACTGGGTTTTTCCTTGTCAAGGTTTTAATGAGGCAACGTATACACATCCAACTATGTTCTAATTTTACTTAATATTGTACTCTTTTTCTTTAGTTCAGGTTTTGTCCCTATGGGTTTTTCCTGACGAAGTTTTAACGAGGCAATTAACTTACGCTAGTCGATCTTTTAAGATCGTATTGCATGTGACGAACTACATGTAAAATACGAGACAACATGTGAAGTATTACATGTGAAGAGTTGTACCAAGGTTTTGTCCCACTGAGTTTTTTCCTTATCAAAGTTTTAATGAGACAATGGACTCCGGCACAAGTCATTAAGGAGAACGACATTTGAAGAACTATATGTAAAGCATTATGTATAAAATTTTCTTATTGAACCGCACAAGGGGGAGTGTTGCAGGGCCTACGGTCCATGGATATGCGGTCCATCTAGATTCCTAGCGTTGTATATAAAGGAAATTATGTAATGGTTCTATTTTAATCCCCTTATAAGATTCTTCTTCTTATCTCTACGGGTTTCACATTTAATTGTCACAATAATTAATATTTATATTTCTTTATTTTTTTTAATTGTCTTTTCATCTTCTATTCATTTTATTTTATTTATTAAAATAAATTAGGTGACTTTATTTCCATCCTAAGTTGTATTCCTTCTAGTTCAATCCACCCATCCAGACTAAGGAAAGACGGAGTAAGATAGAATTTTTTATTATCACGCCTACCTTAGCTATGGAGTAAGATAGAAATCAGTCTCAACAAATTACAGGCCCTCTCAGATCATTTTCATTTAATTTTTCAGGAATTTTTTACTCACACCCATAATCTTTCTTGCTTCTGTCTATCTCATATCATCATCATTAATCATCTCTTTCACTTTTAATAAATCTGACCAAATAATTGTTTGAACGAGTATCAAAACAAGCACTAGGCAAAAGATGTATTTGAAAAGAATATGGAGCTGTTTAATATGGAGCTGTTTTGTGACTGTAGCTAGCAATGTGGACTAACTCTTTTGTTTTGGGAGCTGCTAACATTTTGATGATTATTTTTGTATTTCATTTGTTAATATTATTATTGGATAAAGAGTATTACAATAACTAGTTGGAAGCCTAACAAGTTAAGCTCTAACAACGTACTACTACATTAATTGAACAGGTTGTTGTGCTAGTCTACCAGCGAGTTTCATGGGTAACCTATTCAAGGAAGCCGAAACGACGGATGGGGGTTTGAGATTGTGTCACAAGGGGGGCAAACTAACTCTACCTTCCATGCTAATTTCTGCAATATTACGTCATCGGAGGTTCGAACCTGGGACCTCCTAGAACGCATGAAACTTTGAAAACGGGGATGACCAGCTGAGCTAGGTGCCCGGGGACCAAACGAGCCAACTCATTTCGAGTCAAAGGAGTCTAGAGTAAGATGGGAATAAAATTCGAGAACGGTGGGTAATAAATGAGTTGTACCACGCCTAACCCAAGTGGAGATGTCAGAAAGCTCTCAAGCTTTCTAATGTGAGCAATGCTAATGCAACTCAATAAATTGTGGAACAAGCCTGTTATAGGGGCGGCATGGTTTATCAGAGGGGCGACAGTGTGATAGTAATGTCCCTCTAGTTGGTTAGGAGATGGTCTATAGGGGATGTAAATTGACTAGATTAACCTCCCCATTTTTTAACCTAAATCAAAGCTAAATTGAAAATTTGTTTTCTTTCTTCTTCTCTTCTCCTCCTCCCATCAACCGTAACCTCCATTAAAACTCAAAATTTCATCGTCTTCGATTAATCAACGATTCGAAAATTGATCAAGTGTAGTGTAATGACTAATATGAGGTATGTTTTGAAAACCCAGTTACGATTTGGTTCGATTTAAGTTTAGTTTCTATCAAAAATTAGGGCTTTAAATGAAAATTGAAATTGAAATTTCTGGGGTTATGTGAGTTACGGTTGATTTTAACTCAATTACGAACCGTAACTGGAGATTTTGATGTTGTTACGGTTGGTAATAGTTCAATTACCAACCGTATGTTCTTATATCTAAGAATTTTCTTCAGTTACGGTTGGTAACCATTTTAGTTTACGAACCGTAACTCAGTTACGGTTGGTATCGAGCATTTGGTTACCAACCGTAATTCAGTTACGGTTGGTATCGAGCATTTGGTTACCAACCGTAACTGAGTTACGGTTCGTATCGAGCATTTAGTTACCAACCGTAACTGGTTTTACGATTGGGTTTTCTTCAAATTTAACAAGTTACGGTTGGTAGTGCATCTTTTACGAACCGTAACTTCGATTTACGGTTGGTTATGAGCAAAATTCCAATCGTAATTATCTCTGAAAATGTAAAAAAATTGAATTTTTTACGTACTTTAGATAACTTTGAGCAACAAAAAGCTAGCTGGGACTAATTTAGAAGTATACCCGGTCATTTTCAGGTCCTGGTTCTTGATTTTGTTGGTTAATTTCTTCAATTGATTGAGATTGACCTTCTCCTCTAAATTTTTTTTTAACTCTAAAAATTTGATTTTGATTTTGAATTAATATAAGTAAAATTAATCATTAACACTAAACTTGATTATCATCGTTAAACTAGGTTATCAATTATGAGGATTAATTTGTTATTTCCAGTTTATTTTGGATAAGGAACACTTGAATTATCATGCAATGACCCTTTTTGTCCTATTACAATGCCGCCCCTCTAATAAATCATGCCGCCCCTGTAACAGGCTTGTTATTAATTTAGTTGTTAGTTGTTCTTCGTTTAGTCATATTCAACCTCCCTTGCGTGTTTTTGCTCTTCATTTGAGATTTTGCATCGCTGAAGATGGCCCATAAAATTTTAAAATCAATTTAAAAAGTCAAATGTATACTGCATGTTTGTGCATGTTATATCGGTTCTCACCCGAAAGAATTATTTGTCTTCAATTATTGTAACAAACTAATTATCGAACAATACATATAATCTCATCTTTCATTTCATATGTCGGGAATTTAAAGTATCACCCACCGGTCGATCACCATGTCTAGATCGGGAGATGACACCCAATCTTTCGAGAGCAGGTTCCGTAATCTCGTCGACACTCAAGAAAAAACTCAACGTCAGTTGGATGTTTTAGCAACAAGTTTCACCACCCTTATACAAACGCTAAACCAAAATGCAAAGTATATGAATCATGTTAGTTTTTGTGATCAACTTGGTCGACATGAAGTTATCGACCAACAAAATCTGGCCGTCTTACCTCAACAGCCTACTACATCGTGTCCTGATGATAACAATAACCCCGGTGATGAAGTAGCCGTTGAACTCGCAGCTGTTACGCAAGGTAATTTTTTACTTGTTCTTATTTATAAACAGGCATGAATACTAACATTACTAAGATGACTTGTCCTGCTATTACCAGCAGAAACAATAACAGCAACAACTGTAATCTGAAAGAATCTGCACTTATGCGACCAGAAAATGATTCTGTAGTACACGAGATGTCTTTTCGGAAGAATTGCTTGAATGATCTACTTAATAGAGACCGTAATATTATTCTTAATACTGATCAAAATGTGGAAGAAATTTTGCCTCCAAAAACTCCTTCCCCAAAGCTTGATTCTGGTGAATATTTCTTTCAATATTCTTTTTATTGGTTGTATTTTGGTATGTGTCAGTTTAAAATCTTCTTATTGATTGATCTCGAAAGGTACTCCCGTAAGGAGCTTTGTTGTGGTCGAATACATGTCACTGTACCAATCAGCTCAAGAAGGTGACTGGGAGAAAGCCCAAGAGTTGTTTAATGGTAATCCAAGCTCGATGACAGCAATAATCACAATCGAGTCAGACACGGCACTACTTGTAGCTGCAGATCACAAACAGTGGGAATTTGTCGAGAAACTTGTAAGATGCATGCCGCAGGAAGCACTTGGACTAAAAGAAACCAAATTTGGTTACACTGCACTTCACATTGTTGCTAGAGAAGGAAAGACAAGAATTGCTGAAGCAATGGTGACCAAAAACAACAATCTGACACAAATACGTGATAACGAAGGAAGAGTACCACTTTTAATTGCTTCCTTGTTCGTTTCACTTGGGAAAAAGGAGACGATTGAGTATCTTCTTAGTGTCACTAAGGATGAGAATCCAAGTCCCTTATCTGGTCCTGACGGTGCTGCACTAATGTGTAATTTACTTGATGCAGACTACTATGGTAAGTAAGTTGTATAATCGATTGCACAGAAAAATTTGGTGACTCATATTACCAGACTTTATCCATTTAATTCGACGAAACAACACTTATCTTATGTTTTTGTAGACATTGCTCTGTCTCTCTTTCATCGGTCTCCCGAGTTGGTTATGGAAAAGGCGAAAAACAGCAATATGTGGCCTCTAGAAGTGATGGCTCAAAGACCGTTCAACTTTCAAAGTGGAAGTAAATTAAATTTCTGGCAACGGAGCATCTACTCAAGTTAGTGGTCTATCTTTAGTAGTCTATATCTTAGCAAAAAAAAATCTTTAGTGGTCTATATAGCATACTACCAGTGTGCCCTTGTGTGGGAACAATACATAGTTGGATGGTCCGATAACCAGAGCTAAAGCCTAATCATGTACTGTATGTAAGACTGCAGTCAATAGTGTCAGAACGAGCATGGCGCTATCTTTGCTTTGTTCCATGAGTTAGTTGGAAATAGAAAAAGTAGGATGACAGGGAACCTAGCCGACATATGGATCGCGAGAGTCACATGAAGGGAGTGGGGTTTTTATACTGATTTTCTGTTGGTAGTTTCAGGTGGTGTGGTTTCGGAAGTCCCAATGTTTTTCCAGAGGCAAAATCCTTCCAATATAGTCTGTATCATAAAACTTGACAACTTTTACATCTTATAATGAATATGTGCAAACTGGAATTGCAGTGGTTCATGTGGACGTGCCAATTTCAACTAACAGTAACAATATAGACGACCCGGAGAATCCAGCAGTGACAGCTGAATCCTCGCCAACAAGCCGAACCATGACCATTCTCTATTGGCTCTGCCAAGGTATGATTTAATCTCAAGTAGTTACTTGTAGTAGCTCGGGACTAACTAGTTGGTGACAGTCACAGATGGACCGGTGTGGTAGCTTAAGTAAGTTAACTGATGCATATCTTTACCTGGTGTGCCTTGTCTACATTTATGGGATGTCCCTATGTAGTTTGTTTATAGGGTCTGCTGTAAACATGTTTTTGATACTGTGAAGATCATTTGCAAACCCAAGCATTTTACATTTTAGTTAATATGAGATAGTATATTAGGAGCAGGATTAACTAGATTTTAGAGAATCGCCTTTCAACCAAACCAATCAGTTGATCGTAAATGTGTGGGAGACTCGACTTAAAAACATCTGGAACATCAGGTGACGGACAGATGTGTATGAAGTTGGATAGAGAATGTCTTATGGTTCGTTTTACTTTTGTTTCAGTCCCCGGCATCAAACATTTATACAAGCAAATATACAAACAAAAGTCGATGCATGGACATGCCTCCAGTTTAGTTAAAGGTATGTTTGCACAACTTAATCAGATGACCACTGAGGCCGAGGAAGCAGATTTTTTTGAGAATTCTGGGGTATTGAAGACAGCTATAAAATTTGGGACAACTGAACTTGTTGAAGAGTGTCTAAAAGAATTTCCTTACCTAATCTGGACTAAAATGATGAAGAATCAAACACTAATCCAAATGGCAATTGAAGAACGAAATGAAAATATTTTGAATCTCATGTGCAAGATTAGTGAGGAAGATAAAAACGAACTGGTTTCTAGAAAAGATAAGGATGGTAATGGGGTCTTGCACTATGCCGCCAAGTTAGCGCCTTTCCCTCGACTCAATTTAGTTTCAGGTGCAGCTCTACAGATGCAACGAGAGATGCAGTGGTTTAAGGTATTTAAGATTACATAGTAAAATGGCAAAAAGAAAAAGATTTGGATTGTATATTTTTATCTAAAGATTCATAAATTTATTTCTTTCAGGGTGTGAAAAATATGGTACTAAAATCGGAAAGATTGGTCAGAAATAAAGATGGGTTTACAGCCCAATCTATATTCACAACGCAACACAAGGAGCTGATGAGGGAAGGAGAAAAATGGATGAAGGACACTGCTCAATCTTGCATGCTGGTGGCCGCCCTTATCGCTACAGTAGTATTTGCTGCAGCTTTTACTGTGCCTGGTGGAAATTTCAATAATGATGAAAGTAGTGATAGAGGCATCCCAATTTTCTTGAACGAAAATTCATTCATGATTTTCGCCATAGCAGATGCCTTGGCTCTATTTTCCTCAATCACATCAATTCTTATGTTCTTAGCCATTCTGACATCACGATATGCAGAAGAAGATTTCCTCCTTTCTTTACCAACAAAACTGATACTTGGTCTTGCAACTCTCTTTTTCTCTATAGTCACGATGATGGTAGCCTTTGGTGCAGCACTTGATATTGTGCTTGTGCATAGATTAAGGTGGGTTCCTATTCCTATAGTGCTATTTGGTTTCGTGCCTGTTACCTTATTTGCATTACTGCAGTTTCCATTGTTGGTGACAATGGTGAGTTCTACTTATTGGCCTCACATCTTTGGCAAACAAAGCAAACATATGTTTCGTTTGTCTAATAGCTAAATGGATTCATTTAAAATGCGGGCCAAAGCAAATGTGTAAACTAGAGTGCCAGTATCCGTTTATCTGACTAGTCATGTAGCCGATTCTCTTACCCACGGTGTATGCTTGCTTTTTTTTTTTTTTTTTTTTTTTTATCTTTTGCTTCTTGTCGTCTATTTAATGCTGCTCAACCAAAAAAATAAAGATCATATGAATACACACAAACACTGGAATCCTACTCTTTGCTTTGGTCACCTCCCATAAAAGTTCCGTCTCTTTTTCTACCCTACAATTATGGTGATGGTTTATATGTACCTGATTAATTGTGACCACAATTGTAAAACAAACTTTATTTGGAAGTCTTTTTCTGTCACTTACTATTCAACCATTCGTTAAGCCTGAAAACCCACCCCACCTCCCATCCCCATGACCCTTGCTGCTCTGCTTCCTAAAGACAACATTTTAAAGAGTTTTTAACCAACTCATATGGTGTAATGCGCATCGTTAAAACACCCTGGGCAATCATAATCAACTGACATAGTTAAACACCCTGTGCATCAACCAACTAATAGCTACTAGTATATATAATACCATAAAAAAATCATAAACCATCTAAAGCCAACAAGAACCCTACCAGGACAAACACAAGGAGATTGAGCTGATTAAGGATTTAAATTGAGAAACAACAGAGTATTTGCCAACAGATTACTGCCAATATACAAACCACCTGATGCATTAAGTTTGAACACAATAAGTAAAAAACATTCAGATGCTTATTTAAGATGTTTTTACCAGCGCACAGCTTGTGTGCCTTTTATTTTGACGGAGCGAAAAGAAAAAACATTTAAGATGCAGTTTCCAGGATGTCCTAGCTCACTAAATTTTAATTTAATAAAGCACAAATCAAAATTCAACACAACAAGAATTGAAACCAAACTATCTTGAAATCAAACTTATTAACTATATTGAGCAAAGATAGAACTCGGAATGCTTGAAGATATTCTCATCTATCCACTGTTTTATATATAAGAGAAACAAAGATACACCCTAAGAACGAATAGGTTGTACTAATAGCATTTCTTGATACGTAAACACATTAAAAGCCTTAAGGTCCCAAAATTTGTAAGGAGTACCTATAAACACTTGCAGAAGTTGACCTCTGTCTTCAGCAGGCTAGAACCTGAGAATCCTTTTTGGTACGGTCAGTTAGACTTAGCTTGGGGACAGATCTTTCGATACTCCTAAGCACTGCGTAATTCCTATGTAAGACACTGACACTCACAACCGAAGGTTTTCACCTACATTTCCGTAAGACACTGACACTCAAGGTTTTCACCTGCATTTCCAGCAGTTCATATAGCAGATAATTTGGACATAGCTAATCCAATTTCCCACCATCAGCACCCAGAGAGAATGATAACCATCATTCTGATGCCAAACCTGTAACAGTGTGATATGCAGACACCATGTTACTGAGACACCCAGAATTTCACTGACTTAGCACCTACATTTCCAGCAGTTCATATAGCAGATAATTTGGACATAGCTAATACAATTTCCCACCATCAGCACCTAGAGAGAATGATAACCATCATTCTGATGCCAAACCTGTAACAGTGTGATATGCAGACACCACTTTATTGAGACACCCAGAATTTCACTGACTTAGCAAGCTAGTAGTATACACAAGGCTATTTCAATTCACAACTGAAGAGTACGTGCACATCAGAGCAACCGTCACTTGAATACAATGCAACAACATGGCAACAAAAACTAAAGCACCTCAGCTTTCAGAATATAATACAAGAAATCCTGAATTGACGAGTAAAAATAATCTGAGTTAAGATAATAGACATGCATGCTGGTGAGTAGTGATTATGCATAATGCTTATGGAGCCTTGAAAAACACAAACACTTCATATTACATCACCTAATATGCTTATGGACCATCTCGATCACTAAAGTTTCCTACAAAAAATTTCACTCGGTATATTATGGAGCCTTAACAAGTTGAAGATGCATGTTGAGATGAGAGTAAATTAAAATCAATTAGAGGAGAGAAATTTCCAATGTTGTCCAGGAAGATTGCAATACATGATGAGTACAAAAATCTTTACGAGCATGCTTTGACAGCACATAATCAACATCATCACACACTGCCCCTTAATGAATTCAAAAATGTCCAAGGACCATCAGTTTGTTACGCCAAGTCCAAACACATTCATACTACAAATACAGATTTCCAGAACTGCCACGCGTATGTGTTGCACTTCCTAAATGTTACGACAATGTCTGCAAGAAAGCCAAGCAGAACTTCTCGAAGGAAGCACACTCACAATATTTGGTTATTTTATCACAGAGCAGTGGGATACAAGGCCACTCTGACAATGTATAGGCAATATGCAAATTCTGTTAGCTAACACGGAGTCAACTTTCAAGTTACAGTCTCACGGGTTAACTCTAATTGTGGGTTGCAACTTGCCATAAGTGGAAAAACAACACTTCTTTTATAAGTTCTGAAACGATAGCTACTCTGACGTTGGGAAGCATTTTCGAATATAAAATGTCAACAATAGACAGTACCATTGAAAAGATAAGGCTGTACATGTACCATCATTATATCACTAGATAGAAGAACATAAAGATCTACAAGGTGCCCATCAGAAATCAACTAATTACTCAAGAGTTAGGTCACATGGAGAAGCACGGCTAAATGCTGGAAGGGTCAAAAGAGAAGTTATTTGTAATTTTTTAATCACCCCTTAAACTAGCAGCACAGCGTTTATACACCCATCATTCTCCGGGTTATTTGTAACCTGCGCATATTTCCCTGAATGCGTCCAAAATGTACATTATTAGCTCAAATGATAAAGAAAAAAACGAAGTATCATTTTCTTCTGGATGGTAAAACATGGCAAGTTTATTTAAACATAGGTGTAAGCTATTTTACTTACCCCATACAATTTTCCCAGCTGGTGTAACCAGACCAAGTTCACTCACGTTCACCTGTTATTTCCACAGTTGAAAGAAAATGATGTCCACATCAAAACATTGTTGAACACAAGATGACAACATGAAATTTGAGCACTCTTAACTCATTACCTCAATAATGGTTCCCTTAGTGAGAACGCCAAGAGACGTGTACATAGGACCGTTGGGATTCTTCTTTATACCAATGATTTCAAGATTAAAAGTACATTTAAGTTCAGGGTGTGTAACATGAGCGTTGGTGAATCGTAACCCAGATGGGCGAATGAAGCGCTCATACTTTGGAGGCTTTCATGTGAACCCAGGTCCCACAAAAGTTGCTTTGGTGATCATCCTCTTCCAGTGCTTGGCTGCGAGACAAAGTTGAATATAGATTATCACTTATCAGAAGTGGCCAATACAGAGAATCTGGTTGTGAGCAACATTTCTGCCATAAGAACCTCCTAACATATTTGGCCTGCTAATTTATTTTAATTTTCTATTGACATCATTTACCCCCAAACCATAAACGCTATAGTACTTAAATATGTTTTTATACTCACTTTTCCTTTTTCCACTATCTTGAACCTTGAAGATCTCATCCTCAGCCATAGGCCTTACCTGTGAGAGAGAGGCAAAATTTTAATATAAAAAGGAAAATCAACAAGATGTCTATAAAAGAAGAGAGATAATATTATGACATACAAGCGTTCCCTTCCAACCAAAGATCAAACTATTTTCAAGGCACTCAAAGATAAAAGATATATAGGAACTGGGAATCTCTAAATTGTCATTTCGCAGTACATACTATTATAAACTGGGGTGAGTCACTGACAAGCATCCCAAGAAATCCATGAAATGCAGGAAGAGTTACCTTAGGCAGAGAACCTCCCATTTACCAGCCTTCTCTTTCCTCTTTTGCTTGATAGTGTTGCTAAGAACCTGCAGTAACATTAAAGGGGCGTCACTAAGCCATCAAGTAACAAAAAATTGAATCGGTGGATAGGAATAGCTGGGCTAGCAAAAATTCTTCTATTACCTTCGCACGTGTAGTTGTTTCACGATCTAGAAGATAAGGAGGAAGAGCCTCATCGTTAACCTCGTCATCAGTCTTGCCTCTCTTATTCGACTCTTCATGCATGGCAATGCTGCCACAATAGTAGATGAAACATTTAACAACCAAAATCAGTATCACACAGACAGCCACTGCCAACTCAAGCACAACTGTAGCAAACGATCTCGAACAGGAAATTGAATTCATAAAGCCATTGGTATACTAGTTTGCAGATTCATCTGATAATGTATTTAAATGCATGTAATGTCCATATATTAAAGTTAATGAACGGTGTATTGTCGAATTTGTTGATGTTTTACTTGTGTGCATTGGTCCAAATCCTGCGATATTTCAGTTCTTCACTTATAGAAACAACGCATGACAGTATTGTATACAAGGTAAACGGACAACTTACGTTTTCTTCATCAAGGCCTTCTCAGCATAACGTTTCTTTGAAATTAGTTTACCCTTGAGTCCAATAGTCTGTTTTTAACAAAATTGAAATGTTAACTAAAAATCTTTAACAGAAAATCAATAGATAACGAGATAAATTCTTACAGTCTGCGCCCTAGAAGATCGTTTGTGAACTTCGCGAGCTTCTCTTTTACGCTTCCTCTCGAAATGATCAAGTCGATAACCATTTCGCTTCTGATAAAGCTCTATATAATCTCCCTGAGGCTGCAATCACAACAAAAAGGTGAGACTATCGATTTATAAACAAGAATTAACAATAGAAATCTGATGAATTATATGAGAGTTTATTGAAAAAATTGTGTAGAAATCCGTAACGAACCATGGTGAAGGAATGAAGAGCTTTTCCCTGTAAACGGAGGGTTTAAGAGGATCAGAGAAACCCTAGTGGAGAAGCTGTTGTATTTGTAGTCTTCGGTCGGTTCAAAGTTTGTAACTGGTGAAATCAAAAAATTGTTGGTCCCAAGATCGGCATTCGAAACCCTCATCGGACCCGGTAGGGTTGAACTAAGAACACGAACAAAAAGAGAAATAATCCCCGGGAAATAATGTAATGGGTGGGGTAAAAAAAGAGAAATTTATTGTTCAGTACACTAAACCCGATCCGGCTTATCCTATAATCCACCGGCAAAAATCAATTAACCGGAGGTCCAAAAAGGTTTTAAAAACATAAAATTATCTTTCTCCCCATCAGAGTGTTCCTTTTCACTAAGATTTCACTAAAACCACGTCGTTGTCGTTCACAAACCAGAAAATCTAAAACTATTCCCATATCGAAATCGAAAATTTGGGCACCGAAAATCGAATCAGAAACTGTAAAAAAAAATCAATCATCAAAAAACCCCATAAAACTAAAAGCTTAAAATCAAATTAGGATACAGAAATAAAAAACATAACTGAGATTCAGTGAAAGAAGAAGAAGAAGAAGATCTCTGCTAATCACCACGAGCAGTACATATTGTTATGTATGATCGTACATATTGATATGTACTGAAGGAAAAAAATGTATCATCCCACGGTACATATTGATCAAACAGTACATATTGATATGTACTGGAGGAAAATACGTATTATAGGTAAAAGTGTATAATCCCACAATACATATTGATCCAGCAATACATATTGTTATATACTGAAGGAAAATATGTATTCAAGGAAAAAGTTTATCATCTCATGGTACATATTGATTCAGCAAATACATATTGATATGTACTGAAGGAAAAAGTGTATAATTCCGTGATACATATTGATAGGTTTTCCCTATTTGCCACCCACGCTTTTTCTATTTGCCACTCACATAAATTACCACCCCCACTTATCCTATTTACCACCCATATAATTTTGAAATATCCTAAATAACACCTCTTGACTTTTTAAGTTACCCTCATTTGTAAAACCACCCCAATGGATAAAAACAACCCTACAAGTTATTTCTTCTCGCCGATCGACCACATTTCTCTTCTCCATCTCCATCCATCAGCCACCATCTTCACCCATCTTTTCTTATTTCATTAATAAAAAGAACCTTGAAAAAAACAGTCACTTAGCTTCATCAGAGCCAAGTAGATCATACTTCGAATATTTATCATCACCTTTCACCATATACCAATCTGAATTTGGCAGGACTTTGAGAAACAAAGCTGATCTAATATGCCACTAGTTAATAGAGATTCATGTTGCAGCAGCCAAGAAACCGAACACCATACCGTTAAGTCTTTTCACATGCAGATTTGGCATCATTCCATGCAACAAAGAATACGTCAAACATGATAATTTTGTCATAGCATACAGGGTATCTAATTAGTGGATGTTATTGCTCTTAAGCTGATCAATTCCTGAACTAATGAAATTAAGAACTTAATTTTATGGTCGGTCATTTCTGGACGATTGAAACTGTTTTGGACAGTAGCATTCTGGACGACTACTAAAAATTTCAGTCCTTCATTTCTGAACGACTACGGCTATTGTGTATTGCGGCTACGGATGTTTTGATTATGTAATCTGAAATTTAATCCATAAACAACTTAAATACTTCCATAATTTATTAACTGTATTACCATTAACACAAATAAATAAATTGATTAATTTTTTCGGTTGATAAATTTAAACAAATAATAATCATAAAATTACATTTGTTGATTATGTATTAACATAATTTTGTTGGATGTTTGATTCATCCAAATGATAAAAGGCAGAGAAATAATTAATTTTGACATACCATAATTAAACACAAGTCTAATCTAGGGCTTAAGAAAATTTATGAAAGGGGGATTAATGAAGAAAAAGGAGAACAAGAAAAAGGAAAAAAAATTAATGAAAATGGAAATTAATGAAGAAGATGAAGAAGAAGAAAAATGGAAGTAGTTGCAGTCATATTTAATTTGACTTTTTAGGTGGTAAATAGGAAAAGGAGGAATTGAGAAATAGAAGTATTTTTAATTTTTGAGGGAGGTGGCAAAAAGGAAAAATGTGGGTGGTTAATAGGTGAAACCTACTGATATGTACTGAAGGGAAATTTTTATGATCCCACAATGCATAGTAATCCAACAGTACATAGTAATATGTACTTAATGAAACTATGTATCGAAGGCAAAAGTGTAAGATCCAACAATACGTATCAATATTTACTGAAGGAAAAGTGTATAATCTCACGATATGTACTGTATGATTATATAAAATTTATATCTCCTCCTCCTTCTTCTTTGTGGATTTATTTGTGAAGATCTTCTTCTTCACTTGTTTTCACTTATTATAGAACATACCTGATTGGATGGATATGAAGCTGATTACAGAGCACCAAAACGATCTTCAAACAAACCCTAAAAACACCGGTAGAAGAGAAGGCAAATCAAAAATATGGAAAGATAAGCTGGATAGGATGGATATGTACAGTCATATCATTATGCTTGAAAAATGACGGAGAACACCAGCAGAAGAGAGAGAGATTTGAATCTGAGCCGAAGAAAAGAAAACAAAGTTTTTCTCCTCTTATGTTGTTGCAAGTTAATTTCAGAAAAGAGAAGAAAAAAAACATTTGAAACTCGCACATGTATTGGATCAACGAGTAAAAAATTTGGTCCAAAATTATATTTTGGACTAGCGAGTAATTTAGTTTGACAGGTGGACTAGACAGTATTCGGGTCACCTAGATAGGACTATACAGTAATTCCTAATAAAAAAAGGATGACCAGATCCCCTCGGACTCTTAAATTCACATTATCCCACATTTTGGGATATGATTTTTTTAGTAAAATTATTAAATCATATTATTTCACATTTCGGGAGATAATTTTAAATGATAGCGTATTAGCGCAAAGACATGGGGTAGGAAAATAAGCAGAATTATCAATTCCCACCCGATAGTGGGACTGCCAAACAAGAAAATAGATGGACAAACAATCGGGGTTAACTACGCCAAGACTCGTCTCATTCTGAAACGTGGCTCGTCTCAAACTGAGACGTTCGGGTTGCATATTGAGCTGATAATGATAAGTTAATCCAACATCTACCATCTCAACTTCTACAAATTCAAGAATTCTCATATCTAAAATGACACCTTCTTCACCCCAAAATTTCCTACTTCTATTTCTAGCTAAGTTCACTTTAATGAATACCTTAAGAAGAGGATTTAACTCTTTGTAGAGCTTTTGTCTTTAGAATAAGAGAAAGTGTTTATGGTCATCGGAATATGTTGGCTAATTCTGTGTGGTAAAATTTTTTTGCAATGTTCGCAGCAAAAACGGGAAACCCCAGGGGTCGTGATGCTCATTCCTTATCGACTCATTTTCAAGTAATAAGTTAAGGTGTCATTCAATTCCTATAATTGGTAATGCAACATAATCACCATAAATTGAATGGTGAAAATGAAGCTAAACTGATACAAAGAACTCTAGCAACATGGCAGTCATCTAACGGAAAACCTTTCGCTTAAGAAGCTTGTTTCAACATTCTTAGACAGCTCCACGGATTCAACCCCTTATGCTGCCTAGATACTCCGCCACCGGGTCATTGAATGAAGACGTTAATGAACTAGTAGAATAATTTTGGTTTAATTGAATAATAGATTAGTTTTAATCCAATGTAATTATTTTAATCCAATGTAGTTTACTCTAATCCAATGCAGATTAAAGAGCTCTAATCCAATGTGGTTCGGTTTAAAATAAGAAAGTTCAAATTAATTATGATAGTAATGGTGCAAATACAAAGAAAATTCCATTGATTAATTACATAAATATAACACTAAACTAAAACATAAAATACCCAGGACATCAAACTAAAATGACAGTGAACCAATTAGTTCTTACGCTTAATCAGTACACTGCACCAAAAAACACCTAGGACATTTCTAGAAGTGATTTTCGCATGTGTCTTCTTTTGTAGAAGTCTATAACTGCATATAAGTCCTGCAACAGGGCTTTGAGCATCTATTAATTCTCTATGGACTATGTTTGTATTCGTGATCTCCATCTCCACAGTGCTTTGGATTTAAGTGTCAAGTTTTTGCACACTGGTGCTAACTTTTCTTCTTCTTCTTTAACCTTCATAGCATATATAATCTAGCATATGTGGTTCCTCGGGATAATTAGGATCTTGACATCGCAAATACCTAAGCTTTTATGGTTGTGATTCAATGACCGTTCTGATGTGTGAACAACCTTTTTGTGGGCACTTGGATTACATCCAAGGGCATTGCACCATACTGTGATTATCCATGAAACATAATGGACACACCTCGTTTGCTTCCACATATAATATTTTCTTTCCTTTGGTTTTATATTTTTTATAAGAAAAAATCTATCCGCCATTATATAGACGTGATAATTTAAAAATATAAGCATTACAAATATTGTCGTTATCTAGCCGTTAATTTTTAAAAATATTTCGGTTATAAATATTGTCGTTATCCAACGACTCTCTTTGAATTCTCTGTAAAAATACTTTGTATTTCATTGCTAAACCAAGTTAATTAAACGTAAGTCTAAATGTAATAAACACCGAATAAAGATTAAAGTATAACTTTTACATTATAAATATTTTCCAATTAATTAATATTACTTCCTCATTGATTACAAGATATAAACTCAACCAATAAAAACTTAGACAACGACTTCAATAAAAATCTCGGACGATCCTTGGCCTCCTGGTTATCTTCGTTTGACATATGTTTCATTCAACACCTCGTGAACTATTTTTCCTTTGTTTTTGTACCTTTGGTTGTTAACTTCCAAAACTTGAGCTCTTCTTTGCTTTTTAGCATAACATTTTCCTGGACTAACTTTTAAGTAATTAAAAGTGGAAGATTTGGATGCGAGATTAAAGGATTTTGAATTTTGAATTTCAAAATAATTCAAAGTCAAAAATTCACGCACAAGAAAACCTAAAAACTAATTAAGTGAACAAATCAGGTAGGTCAGATGATATGGATGGCCATAATGGTAAGGACCAATCTAAAATGGCAACATATAAGATAAATGAACTCCTTCAAAATGGGTCTGGATGAATTATTCAAGAAAATGAGGATTAAAGTTATTTAAGTCTCTAAGCACAAGAGCTGTAAATCACGTTTGAACTCGGTCATAACTCACTTTTGGGTTCGGATCAGGTTTCAGATTCAAGTCGTCAGCAAAAGAAGAGAGTATTTAAACAAGGGTTTCGCGAAATACCATTCAATTGAAGATAGACAATTTGATTCTATAAGCTATGAGGTAGGTTCTGAGAGACACTATCTGGTAAAAGATGGGGGAAGTGATTTCCAATACTGTTGATTCTCTGGTAAATTTAGCTTGTTGTTATGGTACGCGATGATATAAGTTCTCATATAGAGATAAAATGACAAAATTGGTACTTAATGATAATGAATGATTTCTTGTTCCTAATAGTGCGGATGATGGGGAAGTTAACTCTTCTCAATTTTACTTTTCTTAAGACAGTGGTAGAGATGAATATGATAAAAGTATTTCTCAAGGATGTAAGCAATAATGGTGTATGAGCTGAAAGGGTAGACAAATTTTCCAACGGAATTTAAAAAATTATGGTGGTACACTAAGAGCTTAAAAGACTTCATCAAGATAACTTATCTTTCGAGTTTGGTATTTGCTCAAAGATGGGTTATTTTTCCTAATTCAGGAGATTAAAATAATAAAATCCTCCAATTGGTTTATAAGGCAAATTTTGGCATGATGAAAATTTTGAGAGGACTTGTATCCCATCATGGGGATGTAGTGGTGGTTTATCGACTATCTATCTGGGACAACAATATATTTGAGTAAATAAAAAAGTGAAAGAATTTAACCTGATAAAATTTTCTAGTTTTTTCTACTATGATAAACGAATTTCAATTGTATATTATTAATGTTTATATCCAATGTGAGTATAATTAAAGCTTCTTATTTCGGGACGATATGGAAAAATTAGAAGCTGGTCAGCAGGTCCTCTTAGCATTGTAGGCGACTTGAATATAGACAGATCAGGTGAAATAAGGAATAAAGGAGATGGAGATAGAGACAACATAAATAATGCATTCCTAAACAATTTGATTTTAAATCAAGAATTGGTGGATCAACCTTTGATAGATAATGATTATATTTGGTCGAATAATCATATTGGCTCCATTCAATGCAGATTAGACGTATTTTTGTTTCAGTGTTGAATCTGATGATGCTTTTATAGATGCTCTTCTAATTGTTCTTACTAGATTTATTTTTGTTTCAGTCAGATCAGGTAACTTCAAGTCTTTCTGTGAGATGCAAGCCTTATTTTAAGCTCGAGAGAACTTGGATTCAGCATAAGAAACTTGTGAAGACTGTTGAAATTTTGTGGAATTATATCTCTTATCAAGGAAATATGTTGAGTTTTCTTTTGTAAGTTTCAGAATCTTAAGCACTTTGTTAAGAGTTAGACCTTGCAATATTTTGAAACGTAAGAAATGACAAACAACTTTTAACTCAAAGGATTAATGAGTTGAGTCTTCTGGAGGAGTCTGATGTTGTGTTGCAACCTTATCAACAAGAAGATAAACTTCAAAGTAAGTTGAAACTTAATGTTAAAGCAATGGAGGAAAAAAAGTGATAGTAATTAATATATAAGCAGAATGGTTTTATATGGGGAGATTCCAATATGGATACTTATACATAATTACTAATGATGGAAAGAAAATGAATACAATAGCCTTTTGCGATGTATATTTCCAAGATGTGGCAATATAATGTCACAATAAATAGATTTTCTTGTAGTATATGAGCATCCAAATAACATATGTTGTGTTGATTCAACTTAGGAATATAAAAAAAAATATTCTCTTCCAACTCCAAAAAAGTGTCAATTTTTATCTTGTTGGGAGAGCCTTTTATAAGCATTTCTGCACAAAAGATTTCATTCTTAAAGATAGGTTCATACTCTATGGATTTTTCCAGAATCTTTGGTATTGTTGATTGATCTGCAAAGAATGGATATTTAGTCAAGCGTATAGATACTTTTATGTAAACTTCCATTCTTGGTAAGGCCCTGTCTAAGTTTAACATGTTTAAAGTACCATTATCGACACCACACAAATTGGTGTTTAAAATATTTTTATTTTTTTATGCAGAAAAGATTAGCTTAATTGAATAAATTTTCCACCACTTTGCGTTCAAATCAATACGATTCAAAACAAGTTTAAGATTTTCCCTATTTATCCACGCTTTTCCTATTTGCCACTCACATACATTTCCACCCCCGCTTATCTTGTTTACCACTCATAAAAATTTGAAGATATCTTAAATACTACCTCTTGATTTTTTGTTTACATGTAACAATAATACCAACCCAATAACTAAGAAATTATTTCTTCTTCTCCATCTCCACCCACCGACCACTTTTTTCTACTCCATCTATACCGACCTACCACCGTCTTCCGCCCACCAACCACCACCTTCACCCTTTTTATCTTATTTGAGATAAAGATCTTAATCGTTGAAATATTGACGACTACAATACAGAAGTTATAAAATTGTGGTCATCAAATTCCAGACGAGTAAAACAAACCAGGACAGTCATATTCAGAACGACCCAGACTTTTTGTAGTCGTTCATGTAATAACGAGTAAGATTCAAAAAATTAAAAATGTGCAGTTGGTAAATTTTGCACGTCTACCACTTTTTTGGACAGTCATATTCTGGATGACTATGAATGTTCCTTAGAGTTGTATCTATGGAACCTGAAATTCAGTAAATTCAATACTTCCATAACTCACAAACACATTAAGTATTATCCATTAACACAAATACATAAATTCAGTACTTTTATTGGTTATGATAAACATAAATAAATAAAAATCATATAAGAGCACCAAATTTGTTGCTTGTGAATTAAATAATCTTGTTGGATGTTCGATCCATATAATGTTTGCCTAAATCTTCGACAATAGAATCTTCCATATAACAAAATTTTTTTTTGGTGTACCATAACTAATTAAACAGAACTTTAACCTATTAGGGTTAATAGTATTTTTTTAATGGAAAGGGGGATTAATGAAGAAGAAGAATATGGTTTTTAATGAAGAAGATCAAAAATAAGTGATAATAATAGTTGTAGTCAAATTTAATTTGACTTTTGTAAATGGTAAATAGGATAACGTAAAATTGAAAAGTAGAATTACTTTTAACATTTTGAGGGGGTGGCAAATTGGAAAGACATGGGTGGCAAATAGGTGAAACTCAAGTTTAATATATGTGTAATTGGAGTTGCATGATTGTTCTAGAGTATCTTCATACCCTAGAATTCATTTATCCTTCCATGAATTGACCTCCCATATGTCCTAAATTGATAAATAGTTTTACCTTGTTTGATATTTTTCCAGACCAAAATTTGAAATTCTGACGTATTAAGCCAAAGTAACTAGTTGACTGATTTTATTCGAGATGTTAATGTTATTTCAACATGCCTTTTTTCAGACTTACGATATTGTTTATTCAAATAACATCATTTCAAGTTTCCATGAGCAATCCAACCTATTCATAGCAACAAATTCCAAGATACTAGTATTTTAAGAATCCAGATACGCAAATGAAATTTCAGGAGCTCTATTTAGTTTACATATGTATGTTAAAAAAACACATGAATTCTTAAGTAATAGATACATGTTGATCCAAAATCTTGTTTTCATGTTTTTCAAAGATGGTCCAAACCAATTACTTGAAATTTGTTGAACTATTGAGTTGTTGCTTTAACTACTTGTATATAACATATTGTTGAACTTATTATAAAATGCATGGGATATGCATGGATATGGTGGCTATCCACTTAGAACCATTGTTACACCAAGCTCCTTCGATAAGCACCTTGCATGAGCAACTTATATAAGCTACTTAACAATAGTAAGCTACTTGTTGGAGGGGAGTAACACCTAAAGCTAGTGGGTGTTGAATTACATAGTTTGCATGCAAGCTAGAGGTGGTATTACTACATAACTCTTTACATGTAGTGTGACATCTAAACTAGGTGGTGTATACAAGTTAACACCTTTAGAACTTGTATAAATAACTCCCTTAGCTAATGTATATGGCATCCCAATTGCTTAAGTGAATAAGAAATTCTCCCTTCTCCCTTATTACTTCTCTTAATATCCATTTTGAGTTTAGTGGTTAATTAGTATTTGCTTTAATTATTGTTAATATTACTTTGGAAACGTAATACGTAGCACGACTTTCTCATTCTAAAGTTGTTGCTCCAAAGTTTTAGTTAACAAAGCGCGACTTGCTTGTTCTAAAGTTGCTGCTCTAAAGTACTGTTTAACAAAAATAGAGAAAGAAAGAAAAGAGTTTGCTTAGCATTTCAAGTTGCAGTCGACGTACAAAAAGTAAGTTTGTTTAACCTTATGATGTAGAATTTAATTAAACTTGACTTTGCTCCTCTTTTGCCTAATGGAGGGAATTATATTTCTTGGGTGCTTGATGCTGAATTGCATCTTGAAGCTAAAAATCTTAGTCACGCGATCAGGAAACGGAGATAGCATGTCAAGTGAACGCGCTTGTGCTGCAGCAGATATGCACAAACACCTCTCCACAACTCACAAAGATGAGTTCATGGCATGCCGGGATCCCCAAGTACTATGAGGCTTCTTGAAAGAGAGATATGATCACTTAAAGGTGGTCATGTTACCAAACCTTAGAAATGAACGGATTCATCTGAGATTCCAGGACTTTAAATCTGTTTCAAACTACAATTCTGCATTGTACGAAATTACTGCACAATTACAGTTATGCGGTGACATGGTCACAGAAGAGTCTAAACTGGAGAAAACTTTCAGTACGTTCCATTCGTCTCAGATCGTACTTCAACAACAATATCGTACGTGAACGGCGTTTCACTCGATATTCAGAGTTGATTGTTGTCCTTCTCCTAGCGGAACAAAATAATGAACTGCTGGTGAAAAATCATGAATCTTGTCCTTGTGGTTCTGCTCTTGTGCCAGAAGTAAATGAAACATCTTACTGTAGACATGGACGCGACTCTAGTAAACGTGGTTCTCGTGGAAAAAAGAATAAACGTGGAGGTCGAAAGAACAAAAATACCAGTGGTGATCCGTATAAAAAGGAACATGATACGGATGCGAAACAAGTAAAGGGGAAGGAATTAGCAGTCAATCCTTCCAAGAAAACTGACAAAGATCAACATTGCTTTCGTTGTGGTCGTAACAACCACTGATATAGAACTTGTCGAACTCCTGACTATCTCTGTGAACTTTTCATGAAGAATGAAAAGAAGAAGGCAGCAAAAACAGAGATGAATCTAGCTGAAGCTAGTGTTTCCACCAAATCTCCAAAGCTAGATGTTGCTAGCTATTTGGTTGATCTGGAAGACACTAAGTACGAAACTGATTTCGATCAGTTTGCTAATGGTTTATTTAGTGTAAATTAAACCGGCATCTTGTAACTGTTTTAGTTTTTTTTTATGTATAATATGTAAGCTTATGTATAATATATATATACATATTTGTGATATATACATCTTTTGCTAGAACATGTTGTGCACTTTTTTTACACCTTCTTTATTTTGAAGAGGAATGAACTCAAAGGGTCAATCAGACGGTGACATTTATCTTGTTGATAGTGGAACGACAAATTCCATCTTTCGAAGTAGTAGATACTTTGTTACCTTGAAAAGGTTCAAGGCTAATATCAATATCATCTCTGGTTCATCCAGTCTTATAGATGGTTCTGGTAGAGCAAGTGTCTCATTACCAGGTGGTACCATATTCACTATTAACGACGCTTTATATTCCTCTGGATCCCAAAAGAATCTGTTGAGTTTTAAAGATATACGTCGTAATGGTTATCACCTAGAAATTGAAGATGAGAACGATATGGAGTATTTGTATATTACTTCATCAAATTCGTGTGGAAAACACGTTGTTGAGAAGCTTGTAGCTCTCGCATCTGGGTTGTACCTTACAAAGATTCAAAAGGTTGAATCTTATTCTGTCATAAGCCAAAGGTTTTATGAACCGAATGCTTTCATGCTATGGCATGATTGGCTCGGACACCCAGGTTCTACTATGATGAGTAGAATAGTCAAAAACTGTCATGGACATCCTTTACAAAAACTTCTGTTTAATAAAGAACTTGGTTGTACTGCTTGTTCTTTGGGAAAATTGATTACCAAACCGTCAATGATGAAAGTGGTTCATGAATCCCCTACTTTCTTAAAGAGAATACAGGGTGATATTTGTGGTCCTATTCATTCCCAAAGTGGACCATTTCAGTACTTTATGGTTTTAATTGATGCTTCTGCTAGATGGTTGCATGTTTGCCTCCTCTCAACACGAAATCTTGCATTTTCTAAGCTTCTTGTTCAGATTATTAGATTACGTGCTCATTTTGCAAATTACTCCATCAAGTCTATTCGTCTTGATGGTATGGCAGAGTTTTCTTCTAAAACTTTTGATGCATATTGTCGGTCGCTGGGTATTGATGTTGAACATCATGTTGCTCATGTGCATACACAGAATGGTTTAGCTGAATCATTCATTAAGCACCTTCAACTCATTGCGAGACCTATGCTAATGAAAACTCAACTCCCTGTTTCTGCTTGGGGACATGCTATTTTGCATGTTGATGCAATGGTACGTTATCGACCATATGCAAATAATCAATGTTCTCCTTTGCAACATGTGTTAGGTCATCAACCCGACATTTCTCATTTGCGTGTTTTTGGTTGTGTTGTTTATGTTCCTATAGCACCACCACAACGCACTAAGTTTGGCCCACAACGTCGACTTGGGATTTATGTTGGTTTTGATTCACCATCTATTATTAAATATCTTGAACCATTAACAGGAGATGTCTTTACAGCAAGATTTGCAGATTGTCATTTTGATGAGCTAGTTTTCCCACCGTTAGGGGGGGGGAGCTACCGCTTGAAAAACAACGTGATTTATCATGGTATACACCAGATTTGTCTCATCTTGACATTCGCACCAAGCAATGTGAAATAGAGGTGCAGAAGTGTAATGACCCGTCCCTCCACCGATATTGTCCCCACTTAGCCACTGCGGTTATCCGGCAGTGTGGGATTTCAACGGGCATCGCTGCGGTAATCCAGTAGCAACTTCTCGGGAGGTCACCCATCCCTGGATTGCTCCCGCGCGAGCACGCTTAACTGCAGAGTTTTATGCCATTACTTATATTCCATTACATCGGCGAACCACTGCCGAAATCGGGGTATTACAATATCACCACCTTAAATTGGAGTCGTCCTCGGCTCCTAAATATATATACAAGCCCAGATCTTCGACGTTCATTGCCCCTCGTGAGAAGCACCTGGACTAACCCCGTCCAGCGTGCCTTCCCACCCTCGGCAGGTGATCCGTCTTCAGCTCCAATATCATTTGTAATATTTGTAATGACCCATCCCTCCACCGATACTGTCCCCACTTAGCCACTGCGGTTATCCGGCAATGTGGGATTTTCAACGGGCATCGCTGCGGTAATTCAGTAGTACCTTCCCGGGAGGTCACCCATCCCTGGATTGCTCTCGCGCGAGCACGCTTAACTGCAGAGTTTTCTGCCATTACTTATATTCCATTCCATCGGTGAACCACTGCCGAAATCAAGGTATTACAATACCACCACCTTAAATTGTAGCCGTCCTCGACTCCGAAATATATATACAAGCCCAGATCTCCGATGTTCCCTGCCCCTCGTGAGAAGCACCTGGACCAACCCCGTCCAGCGTACTTTCCCACCCTCGGCAGGTGACCCGTCGTCAGCTCTGATACCATTTGTAATGACCCGTCCCTCCACCGATATTGTCCCCACTTAGCCACTGCAGTTATCCGGCAGTGTGGGATTTTCAACGGGCATCGCTGCGGTAGTCCAGTAGCAACTTCCCGGGAGGTCACCCACCTGGATTGCTCCCACGCGAGCACGCTTAACTGCAGAGTTTTCTTCCAACTCAGGAAACAATTGTGCTGAAAAGGCTTCGGTGGTAGGAAAAGACTAACCATTACATATTTTCCATTCCATCGGCGAACCACTGCTGAAATCGGGGTATTACAAGAAGATTTTACATCTTCAAAACATTGCTAACCAAATGCCTGATGCATTTGCAGATACAACAAAAATAATGAATTCAAACGTACCAGCTAAAAATGCTCTGGCACGTGTTGTTGTCCCTAAGGACAAGCCGTGGATGTGGTAGCAAATGATTCGTCTAAATCACGCCTTAAGCGTGGACGACCAGTTGGTTCAAAAGATTCTGGTCCTCGAAAGAGGAAACTCCAATCTCAATCATTGAAAGATAGTGCTCCTAAAGAGCTACTAAAGATACGTCTGAATTCTCTGATCATAAATCTCCTGATGAGGAGAGTGTTTTTACGGAAACAGTGGAACCTTAAAATGAGGAAATTTCCATAAATTATGTTTCAAGCAGAGAAGTTTGGGATCGTAATACAATGGTTGTTGACGACATATTTTCATTCATAGTAGCTACTGACATTGCCTTAGATAATGATGGTTTTGAACCACACTCTATAGAGGAATGTCGTCAAAGGAATGATTGGCCAAAATGGAAAATGGCAATCCAAGAAGAATTAAAATCTCTCGCTAAACGCAAAATTTTGGAACTGCAGTTCGAACACCATGCAATATCAGCCATGTTGGCTGTAAATGGGTGTTTGTGCGTAAGCGAAATGAGAAAGGTGAAGTCGTTCGCTATAAAGCGAGACTAGTGGCACAACGTTTTTCACAAAAACCTGGGATTGACTATGAAGAAACATATTCTCATGTTATGGATGCAATTACCTTTCGGTATTTGATCAGTCTGGTAGTCCTTGAAGGGCTCTACATGCATCTGATGGATGTGGTTACTGATAAGTGCATAATTCATATGATTTTAGTGTCCATTCCGTACTTGTTTTAGCTATTATTCTTGCATATTTTTGTATTATTACTCTTGTTTTATCTTGTTTGCCTCTAATAGGTGAATCATCCATAAAGGAGATATAAAGTGCTGAATAGATCTAGGAAGAGAAGTATCCAAGCACCCAAGTCCAAGAGTAGTGGAAGAAGTGCGACGAAAAGGAGCAAAACGCTCAAAATCAAGATAAGTGCCAAATACCGATCTTAACTCATCCAAATTAAGGATTTCTCATCATCATCTTGAATAGAATTGAAAGATAAAGATAATGCAAAAAGAATGAGGTCATTCCGAGTTCGGATGAAGAAGTTTTGGCCAAAACATTCTTTATCAAATACCGAAGACAATGAAGTCAGCGAACTGGGTTCGCATACCGGGTTTGCAGACTTAATTCCGAAAATTTCTGCTGGATTTTGAAGTTTTCGAACTGGGTTCGCTAACTTAGGAAGTAGGAAACGTGTATTTACACTTTGGAAGGCCTAAGGGCACGTTTGGAGTCGTTAGGTCATATTTTTGGGTCGGGTTCCTAAACCAAACTAAATACGTGAAGGTCAAGCGATGTAAACCTATAAAAGGTATTGGGTTATGTGAAATCATATCATTAGTTCAAGAAATTTTAAGTTTTGGAGAGGAGAAATATCAAAGCTAGGGTTTCAGAGCGATTCTCAATCGTAATGTTATCTCTTAACTTTTCTATCATGTATATCATGGATGTTTCTACATCCATGAGTAGCTAAACACCTATTGATTGAGGATGAATTCTAAGTTGTAAACAAGATTTGAGTTATTATATTAATCTACTTTGAAGTTCTTCATATGATTATCGTGTAGTGTACTGAAGTACAACTACAAGATTAGATCAATGGATAATTATCAGTAAGCTGCTTTCTCTCTGCAAGCAGAGCCTAAACTTCCAAATTGAAAGCCAAATTGAATTTTCATTAACTGGTTCTCACCTGAGTACAATCATTGGTTCTTAAAGGACCAACCCTGGTAATAAAATCCGACAGCTACGATTGCGTCAAGCGGATACACTAGATTCTAGGAATAACTCTTATAACCTAATGCTAATTCCACCCCAGACTGACTAAGTTACACCCTAAGTAAGAAAATTCATTCAAATTACATTTTAAAGTGAAAAGTAACTTGTAGGATCATGACATTGACCCTCCCATTTAGAGATCCTTGTCCTCAAGGATAAATCAGGAAATTGAGCTTGGAGATGAGCAGCATCCTCCCATGTAGCATCTTCTGGGGTAGAGTTACGCCATTGCACTAATACCTGTTTGATGGTGGAAGAGTCTCTGACAGTAGTTCTAGTGTTTAGGATAGCAACAGGCTCCACTACAAACTTACCTGCATGGTCCACCAATGGTAGCTGAGGAGATAAGACTGTCTGCAATCCCAACTTCTTCTTCAGCTGGGAAACATGGAAGATTGGATGTATTCTCAACCCCACAGGAAGTTTCAACTTGTAAGCAACAACACCTACTCTTTGAAGTACTTCAAAAGGCCCAAAATATCTGGCAGAGAGCTTTAAATTTTGTCTCACAGCAACTGAAGTTTGCCTGTAAGGTTGGAGCTTCAAGAAGACTAAATCACCCACTGCAAATTCTCTATCAGTCCTCTTTTGATCTGCAAAAAACTTCATTCTGTGTTGAGCTTTAGAAAGTTCACCTTTGATCAGTTGAAGCATGGTGTCTCTCTCTTGTAGATAGTTCTTCATAGTAGCAACAAAAGTGGATGCAGGAATAGGAAAAACCAGGTGAGGGGAGTGTAACCATATAAGGACTGAAAGGGTGACATCTTCAAGATGGTGTGGTAATTGGTGTTGAACCACCATTCAGCAAGAGCTAACCAATGGACCCATTGTTTAGGGTGAGAACTGGTCATACATCTCAAGTATTGCTCAACACAAGCATTAGTTCTTTCTGTTTGACCATCAGTTTGTGGATGGTAAGCAGAATTGAGCTTTAGTGTGGTGCCAAGGGATTTGAATAGGGCTTGCCAGAATTGTTTAATGAATATCTTGTCCCTGTCACTAACAATGGAACTAGGTAGACCATGAAGCTTAAATACATGTGTAAGGAACTCCTTAGCAACTGTAATGGCAGTGAATGGGTGACCCAGAGGAATGAAGTGACTATATTTAGTCAATCTATCCACCACAACTAAAATGACATTCTTCCTACAAGACAATGGAAGACCTTCAATGAAGTCAAGTGAAATGTGTTTCCATGCATTGTCATGTATGGGAAGAGGTTGTAAGAGACCACCTGGAAATGTATTTTCGCCTTTGTGACATTGGCAGATATCACAGGTGGTGACATATTGAATAATGTCATTCTTCATGTTGGGCCAATAAAAAGAAGCTTTAGCTCTGTGATAAGTTGCAGTGATTCCAGAATGTCCACCCACAGAAGAACCATGCAGGGAATGTAAAATAGAAGATTTAAGGTCATTACCAGAGCCAATATAAAGTCTGCCCTTGAACCTTAGTGTGCCCTGTGAATAAGAATAATTTCCCTGAGCTGGAGTCACCATGAGTTGGGTAATGAGTTGCTGAGCTGTGGTGTCAGAGTCATAGCTAGCTTGAATGTCTTTCATCCATTGTGGTTGAGATAATGATAAGCTGGAGAAGGAAGCAGTAGGAAGTCTTGATAGAGCATTAGCAACTTTGTTTTCCATCCCCTTTTTGTACTTGATGACATAATCCAGACCCATCAATTTTACAAGCCACTTCTGTTGGAGAGCAGTAGACAACTTTTGGTCCATCAAGTATTTTAGACTCTGGTGGTCAGTATGAATCACAAACTGTTGGTTGCTGAGATAGTGTTTCCATTTTTGAACAACCATTACAATAGCCAAAAATTCCTTCTCATATGTAGAAAGAGCCAATGCCTTGAGACCCAATGGTTTGCTGAAAAAAGCAATGGGTTTATCATTCTGCATAAGGACAGCTCCAACCCCTCTGGAGCAAGCATCAGTTTCAAGAGTAAAAGGCTGAATAAAATCTGGCAGTGCTAGCACAGGTGCAGTAGTCATAGCTTGTTTGATAGAATAGAAGGCCAAAGTAGCATTAGCATTCCAAGCAAAAGAATCCTTCTTGAGCATGTCAGTGAGTGGTCTACAAATGTTGCCATAATTTTTAATAAACTTCCTGTAGTATCCTGTTGTAGATGGTGGATTTTCGACAAAGGGTAGAATTGTAAAACTATACTCCAGATTCGGCAATCGGATGAGTATTGAGGCTCATGTCTCTCATCAAAGCATGAAAGCTCATGCCATAAAATCTCTGACTGAGAAGGCTGTCTCTCAGAGTACATGTAGATGTGTAGTCTCTCAGCTGAGGCCATGACACATCTCATGAATACTGAGCAATTTCAGTAATTACTCCGGATCCGACAATCGAATGAGTATCGAGACTCATGTCTCTATGCATGAAAGCTCATGCCACCTCTGATGGAGAAAGTCTCTCAGAGACGATGTAGATGTGTAGTCTCTCAGCTGAGGCCACATCACATCTCATACTGTATATAATCGAAAGATTGGGCGGCTCCTAGACAGCATGTCTGCTAGTATAGAGCGGCAGCGTCTTCGGGATGTAAGCAAGTTTTCCCTGACTATGCAAGAGGAATATGACACTCCAGCAAGTTCATATTTCTCAACCCTCAGATAATTAATGCTCCTAGACAGGAATCCCTTCTAGTATAGAGCCAGCAATTAATTATCTTAAATCGTCTGAATATCCAACAATATTCTACGAGCCATCGCCTGAATATCCAGCAATATTCTACGAGTCGTCAATCAATCGCCTGAATATCCAGCAATATTCTATGATTCCTCGTTATATTTCGTTACTTCAATATGTGGTTCTTCCCAGCAGAATTCCACAGGTTTGTAATAAATATTCAAAGAAACATGCATCTGAGCATCGAATAAGCCCTGACAAAAATGGTGCAAGTGTAATTAGCGGATAATGCACAGACCAGCATTTTGAATGCACGAACGAGCATTTCAAAAATACGAACGAACGAGGAACCTATGCAAAATAGGAAGGAAAAATAATAATAATAAAATATTAAGCAAAAGCGCCAGGGGACTAGGCTGACCAGCCGGCCAGTCATGCCGTGACTAGTCTCGCGCCCAATTTTATATTTTATCATATTTTTACTATCTTCACGATCTCATGAAAATCCTCTTGTTCGAGCAAATTTCCTTTATTTCAAAAAAATTATCTAAATCACATGATTTTATCAAAAATAATAAAATTAGGGAAAGGTGTCGCGGGATCGAGCACCAGCCGGCCATGTCTTAGCCGTGGCCGGTCCACACCTCACGTCCCATTATTTTATTATTCCTTCTCAAATTATGAAAATTCCTTGATTTTATGAATTTTCCCTAAAATCATGAAAATTACCTAATTTCATGTATTTTTATCTAAATCACATGATTTTATCAAAAATAATAAAATTAGGGAAATGTGTCGCGGGACCGCCGGCCGGCCGATCATGCCTTGGTCGTGGCCGGTCCCACACCTCACGTCCCATTATTTTATTATTCCTTCTCAAATTATGAAAATTCCTTGATTTTATGAATTTTCCCTAAAATTACCTAATTTCATGTATTTTCTCTAAAATCATGGAAAATATTAAAAAATTATGAAAACTTGTGGGACCGGGCTCTAGCCGGTCCCACACGCCCATTATTTTGTTATTATTTGGTGTTTTGTTTCCTGATTTCATGTAAACTCCCTGATTTCAACAAAATATCTTGGTTTTCAACAAATCCCTTTGATTTTATGAAAATTATCTAAAATCATCAAAATTACATAAAATTGGGAAGAGTGCCTTGGGGACCCGCGCCCATTGGCCGGCCGGCCATGCCACGGACATTGTCGGTCCCACACTCCCATTCCCTATTTTATATTTTAATTTATGTCTCTCATCTCATGGAAGTTCCCTAATTTCGCCAAACTCTCCAGTTTCATGGAATTTTCCTTAAATCAGAGAAAAATACATAAAATCACATAAAACTGGGAAAAGCATGTGGGACCGCGTGTCAGCCGGCCGACCATGCCCTAGCCGTGGACGGTCCTAAAACTTGTGGTTCCTTGTTTATTTATTATTTTCATCATCTCATGTATTTTTCGCAGTTTCAGCAAAACCATGGATTTTTCATATTTTCTCCAAATGTTGCTCAAACGTGCACCAGAAAATATCAAAATTCTCAGGACTGAAGCACGGACATCATGGTGACACGGGCACATCCCCTTGACCGACCAAGGGTGAACCTGAGGCTTGCAAACAGCTGGTCCCGTGTGCTTTAATGATTTTAACCTAATTTGCTCAGCTGCTCATATTAGGTTCACACTCTTTCCAAACAATTGGAAGTTTGCTCAAATGACCATCTACTGGTCCCACGACCATCAAGAGCCGGTCTCATGACCTCTTGGCTGGTCCCTCATATTTTCCATAGAACCAGGTTTTATGATTTGTCGCTCACACGAGCATTATTTCAGTAAATGATTAAACCAACATTTAATCATTCTTTCACCAACTGGTCCTCAAGAGACTTTGGTATTTTTGCTCATTCGAGCATCTGGGCGTTATATGGTGAACCCGTCATCCCATGTAGCCGGTCTTATGTTATTTGCAATAAATCATTATCTTGGTAAAATTAGGGTTTTGAATCCAGAGCTCTGCAGAAACGTAATTCCTAACAGATTCGAACACTCTGATAATTTTATGTTGATTCCATGATTAACATTCATATTTATTTTGCTCGACCCAGCAGTCAGTAACTTAAATTAATATTTTACTTGGTCCAACTACCAACAATTCATTAAATGAACGATATTTGTTCAAACTAGCAAACTAGCAATATTCGCTCGAACCGGTAATATTTACTCAATTAGCAATATTCGCTCGGACTAGCAATATTTGCTCAAACCAGAGAATGTTGGTTCAACTATCAATATTTAACAATTTAGCAACACAGTTTTGTTCGTCTTAGGTTATGATGATACCTTGTCTCAACAGACACGTTAAATTCATGAGTTTCGAAACATTTACTCACACATGTTCAACTCAGCGCTACATGGACTCATCGTCCCATAAAGTCAGCAACTGACTCCAAAATCACGAGATTTCAATCGTGTCACATGGGGGGATATTAACTAGGGTTTTGGTCTGGCGGTCTACGGCACGTGTGTTCACCCACGATGAGAATGTGAGCAAGTCGTGCAATCAGTTGGAAGAGTCAGCAAAGTAGTGGGTGGAAAGTTAACCAAGTCTACGCACGATGAGTAATTGGTTTTAAAATGATTTCCCCATTTCCCATTCTCTGATTCCAGCAATTGTCACACTTCATGGGATCATGGTGTTTTCAACTCCGATTATAAATGTCTTGAATCCTGATTGAAAAGACAGAAGTTTTCGAACACTCGAACAACATTCGCCACGAGCAATTTCTCATCAAAGTTCATACAGACAATCTTTCGTCTACACGAACTCACAGAAATTACTCTCAATTGAGCAAAATTCAATCATTCAGAGCATTTTCACGCTGAATTCACAACACACCTACAATCTCAGATCACCATTGATCTCACGCATTTCTCAGCTTCCCTCCTACAGATCAACCCATCCTCTCTTGTGACCGAATTGACTCTGGAACGGCCATTGTTCTTGGTTTAGGCCGGGGTTACAGATTGATCTCTCGAACTTAAAGCACTCCCTTCTTGCAGTGCATCTGTGTGAGGTTCAACATTTCGCTCGGTTCAAGGAGTCTCCACACGGTCGACTCTTCAATTCCGTAAAAACCAGCAAATCGTTTTCCCCACTCACAGATTGGCGACCACAGTGGGAGATTAATCTCTCGGTTGCAATCTCGATTTCACAAGATGGCTGGTCTTAGGTCTGGGTTAGTTACAGGTTCCAACACAAACGACGCTAGTACTAGCAACAACAACAATGACAATCAGAATATCCCGGAAACGATTCCGGCCTCCAACACTGACGGTGGTGACATTACTCCTCCTCACGCTGAAGGTCATCCCTGTTCGGTCGACACCCTGAAGAAGTCAGAGGAAATCCACCACCTACCATTGCTGATCTTATCAAAGTGCAGGAGACTCTCGCAAAGAATCAGACTGACATGGCTGCTACACAGAAGGAGCTGTGTAATTATCTCAAAACTCTTACTGATAAGATGACAGAGAAGACTCAAGAAAAGGGAAAAGAAAGGAGAAATCCTCAGATGTTGTGATCCTGAAGTAATCCCAATCCATACAGTGGATGATGATGAAACTGGCAAAGTGCAGATTCATCAGCAAAGGAACCATCAAATTTCATTACTCGGGAAGACGTGGAGCGCCTTCTGGAGAACCGTGGAAAAGACAAGACATCACATGTCCATCGTCACCAACCTCCTTATCCTGCCGCTACGCAGAGGATTCCCCTTCCAAAAGGTTACATTTCTCCAACTTTCACTCTGTATGACGGAACTGGCAATGCTCGAGAACATGTCTCTCGTTTTCTCGAAGCCTTGGGAGAGCATGAACATAACCATGTTGTTCGTCTCAAAGAGTTTTCAAAATCCTTGAAAGGCAGAGCATACACCTGGTACAACAACATCGCACCGGGGACTATCAACAATTGGGGAGAAATGATCAACGCCTTCTACAGGAAGTACTTTTTCGTGTCAGAGCAAGTCACTCTCTCTGATCTTGGAAGAATGTTCCAGAGGGTCAGTGAGAATCCCAATGATTACGTGAAAAGATTCAGAGTCCAGGCCCTGGACTGTCATGACCCAAATGTCACAGAGCAGCTGGTAGATTTGTGTATCAACGGCATGCTCCCGGTCTACAGAGCTCTACTGGAGAATCTTCGATTCCAGACTTTCTCAGAACTTCACGAAGCCGCGAAGAGATCAGCAACCACTGCACCTGCTCTGTTAGAAAGAGCAAAGTCCACAAAGACTGAGGAATCACGTGACACTCGAGGAAGCAGACGCCTGATCAACAAGCAGTACAACCTGCAGTCCTCTACAAACGTTGTTGCAGAAGGGAGCAAGCGCAAGGCTGAATCCCCGAACAAGCATGTGCAGCTCCTCCAAAGACGCAAAAAGGACAAACCAGAGACACAGGTCCTGGCCAACGCACAGATGCTCCTGATGATGCACCTGATTTTCCTCTCCCCATTGGAGAAGTGCTCGAACTATTAGACGCCTGGATCCAAGATGGTGCAATCAAATTGCCATACGTCAGGAGAGACCCAACTGAGGAAGACATGGAAAATCCTCGTTACTTCCGATTCCACAGGTTCGTCAATCACCCCACAAGTAGCTGCAAAGTTTTGAAACGCATATTCAGAGAAAAGGTTGAGTCAGGAGAACTTAACCTTGGAGCCGAAGGAGTACAGAGATCCTCTTCCTGTCAGGACTTTCTCTATTTCTGAAGCACCAGTCAAGGAAGCAGTTCAGTCATTGATAGAGCATGTTTGCGAATTGCTCTATCTATCAAAAGCACAAAGAGGAGACATGTTCACAGCTTTGAACCACATAGTGTCTGGGAAACGCCTACTGATTCCAGAAGTACCTCCTGAACCATCAGCCACCGACAAAGAAATGTATGACTGGGGACTGCTCACCACCGTGCATATTAAAGGAAATGAATTCAAAAGAGCATTTTTGATGTCGGCACCGCCGTCAACATCATCCCTTTGAAAACTCTCAGAGCTGCTGGCATTACTCGACAAGAGGCTACTCATGCTCCCATAGCAATCAGAGACCACGAAGGAATCTCCAGATGCATACGGCTTCATCATTCTCAAAGTCACGGAGAATTTGGTCTGCACTGAGACCAAGTTTTACATAATTCGAGAAGATCCTGGATATGACATGATCCTTGGAAGAACTTGGATTCATGCTGGAAGGGTAACTTCAAAGCTTTCAACACTCTGTCGCGACAAAGACTCCAAGTCAGAAGAAGAAGTAGAGGACGCCCCACCGTTTGAGCATCTGGAGGAAGTAAAAACCTTGATGGGACTTACGCAAGAACCTGGGGAAAATCCACATACCTTTGTCAAGAGGTTTCGAGCTCAGGCAAGTCTTATTCCTCTTCATGCTCCAATATTACCAATGTTCAAATATGCTTTGATTCAAGGACTTCTCCCTACAAACGATTTAGCAATTACCAAAAGTTATGAATGGATAACTTCACCTCGCCAATATTATACCCAATGGTTGGGTTCAGAGCTTCTCCAAGTCGGTCATTCTATCAAGAGGTTTATTGCTGAGGACCTGGCTAAGCACGACAGACAGTATGCTGGGTACTTCCTCTACATGAATGTCCATACGTGCCACAACCATGGAATCAGCAAAAGATATTCAAGGCGCGAACTACTAAACCAAACAAATTCAAGGAAGGGATTTGGTTTTCAAGGCGGCTAAACGAGATCTCCACTCTGCAAGGAGCTCCAATTGGGAAGGACCATTTATGGTTGCTAAGTCCATAACTGGAGGATACTACAAATTGATCAACACAGATGGTAGAACCCTGCCAGTAATTCACGAGAATTGGCTTAAGGCGTTTATCTGAAATTATTAGGCATTTGAGGTACTGGGCGTTTGAGCACTCATGATGTCTGGATTTGGCATTTAGGATTTTCTTTCATTGTATTTCAATCCCTCCAAAACGTTTGCAATACTTGCAATCAGTATTTGAATTCAGCAATTTATCAGAAATTCAATTCACTTTACTTAAAGAAAATCTCTATCAAATCCAAAATCAAAGAAAATTCTCAGTCACGACTCGACACCTATCAAAGAATCAAAACCCAAATAAAATCTCACATCTCTCACAGAGTTCAATGTTCTTGATATTATGGAAAGGAAACTAAAGAAAACCATCAAAGAAAGATTTCTGCTCTTCTGCCTCCTCCAAGACTTTCAAGGCTGCCTTTTCCCCCCGCTTCCTGGTTAGTTCGAACTTCATTCATCTTCTTCAACACGGATCACTGGTAGGGAAGGGAACATCACCCTTTACTGCTTTCCTGATAACTTCAAGTCTTTGACGGAGCCACTTCAGATTGAAGCCAAGATCTTCAGCATTCTTCAAGTTGTACTCCCAATCAAAGAGTACGTCTTGGGTAACAACATTTCTGGCTGTAATCCGGATATCATTTATACACGCAAGATGACTTCTACTTGTCTCGTCAAGAAATAACTGCGTCCTGGATCCTGAGTAACAACAATGTGTCCATACATTTCCCACAGTTCCTTGTACATAGCAGCATATCCGATGGAACGCTAAATCCTCCAACAAGCTGGTGATATGGGAGTAACTCACCAAATTGAGGATCAAAGGAAATCCCTGCAGTAGGATACTCGTGCACTATCATCTGGTTCTCAGCTACTGGCAACATCGATAATCATAGAGACGATTTCAGAGGAAGTAGCTTCTGCTATTTCGGGTTCGGGTTCCACCGTCTGAGGCACAATTGGAGTTTCTTCTACCTCCACGGCATCAACGACCAGCACTTCATCATCTTGAGGCACAGATATGGAAGTATTGTCATCAACAACTCCTGATTTCCCAAACCATCATTACTGGATTCATGATTCCCAACTTCGTTGTTAGGCACCTAATGCGAAGATTACATGGGATTAGAATGATTCAAGGGGAGAAATCCAATACATCATAAAATTAAGAGAGTAAGTGAACTAACATCTAAGTTCCTTATCATACATCTAAGATGTGTACAAGTAGCATCAAAGTCATGAAACACGTTTTCAAAGAAACTCAGCTGAAGAAATTTTACACTGCCCTGTGTTCAATGACGAACTGGGAGCAATTGGTGTGGAGTATATAGTTGGGTTATATACCATTCTCTTCGTATGGAAGTCCTCCAACATGTCAAAATTTCATGGCAATTGGGAGAACGAGCTAGGAGGTGTGATCAAAACATCGGGCAACATACAATCTGAAAAAGTTCTGAAAGTCTCCTGAAAGTTTACTATTTCGTCTTTTTCAGGCCCTAAACGTGCTTAAAACTTAAAAATCTTCTTCGCAAAAGCTTGGAAATTTTCCGGGCTTGAATATGCACATGCAGATCATGAAAGTCCAACTTCAGATGAAGATTTTACGGCGTTTTTGGTAAAAACCTGGGTTCTGAATTTTCTGACGACGAAGTTCGACCAAGTTTTTCGTATATACACATGGATTCTCATTCATTCATTCACAAATCAGCACTTTCATACTTATATGAAGAGGATGCAGGGTATATACTCACTTTGGGGGTTCCAAAGTACTCAAGGAATTATGATTGTCTGTATTAATGACAAGGGGCTCATTACCTCTATTTGGCTCCGAATCTTTTGAAGTGCCCTCGTCTATATTCTCAGAGGAAGATCGAACATCAGCACTTTCCATCTCCATGACGACATCCTCCTGGATATATTATCAAGTAGTTAGCATTTTCACATGAAACATTTATGTCTGATGGTAAAGGAAATTACTTACGGCGACTTCTTCTTCAACGTTCAAATCAGAAGTCGTCTGCCCAACAGCAGAGAATCGAAGACCGTCAATACTAGATGGAGCAAAGTCATGTGACCAAATAACAAATATTGGTTTTGAGATCCTGATAATGCGGATGGAAAAAGTCACAGCGAAAAAATATCAACAACTCACCAAAAAGGCGACTGGGGACTTTATGGTATTGGGCAACAACTTGCAATTCTTTCTCCTGCCTTCTCCACCGTGGGAAATTGCCTCCGCCTCTGAGAAATTGACTTCAATTTGAGGTCTCACAGCACGACCCTCCTGCAAAAGAAATTGATGTGATAATTAAAGACGATTATACGAGTTGTATGAGGAATATGCAAAAGAATACATACTGGTGAACCTCCTGGAGATGTATTTCGCTTGTCACCACCAGAAATATTCCTTAGTCTGGGACGAGAGACACTCATCGCAGAAGAAGGAGGATCTTTCACTAAAGGTTGGACGGACATCACATAATCATTATGACGCTCAAGCTACTGATCCCAGAATTCCATGTAGCTTGGAGTCACATACGTAGTTCGATCAGCACAAGGGAACCAATAAGATCTCCCTTCATCATGTGTGTGATCTAAGAAAGTCTTAAGTTGTTCCACTGATGGTCTTCTCCTTCTGAAGGTTGGAACACATTGGTCCATACCCATCTGACGGGCGGCTCTATCAATGTTATACCCCTCCACCGAAAAATCTCCATACGTTGCTGATATTAGATGACCGGGAGTGCAACTCAGCATGAAAGATCTTTCGCCATCGCTCAAATCAGCACCAGATTTCAAATACTTACTTTCTACAGCATTGAAAGTCGTCAATTGAGAAACGTGAGGAGGAAACACCACCCAAGGACGAAAGTTGAACTCAGACTCGTCATCTAATACGTCAATGAAGCGTGTCTTGGACTGAATTTGCTTCGTAGACCAGCGCATAATCCTAGCGTTGTCTTTCTCATGGAAGATACGTCGAGCATCAGCAGAGTTCAGACTTTGTAAGACGCTACGGGGAATGGGTGCATAGTTTCTGAAACGCTCCCACATCAGAGCTTGTAGAAACATCGTGTTGGCGTAGCATTCAATCTTCATGAAGCCGTTCGAAACACTGGAGTCTACGACTAAAGAGTCCAGGTTAGAATATAAAGATCCCAAGAATAATCTACCTAGCGGAAGTTGTTCACCTTGAGCTAGCATAATAGCGAAAGAAATTACAAACGGCTTCAACAAGGTACCAGCATCTTCAAACACATCCCTAGACAGCCATAAGCACAAGAAAGCAGCAATAGACAACATACCGTCGGGTTCATCAAGAGGGACGTCTCGTTGCCACCAATGTGTCAACCAATGAGCGTAACAACCTTTACCAAAAACCTTGTTGATTCTCTCCATCTCAGCTGTTAAAGTTTTGGAAACTGCTTTCTCTTCCGCTGTCCAAAGTTCTTCAGGAAAGTTACCTGTAATCGGAAGATGCAATAAAGCAACTACATCTTCCAAGATAATAGTGAACTCTCCCCAGCTGCATATAAACGTGTGAGTTGGGACGCACCAGCGAGAAAGAAGAGCTACAATACCTCATGCGTCATGAAAGATATACAAATCTCCAGATGTTTGAACGGCCCTGGTAATTTGTGCTCTATCAGGCATAACTCTAACACAAGGAAATCCTAGCATGTGTCTAGACCATCCCGAGAACTTCTCCAAGGGGCTTAGAGAAAGCTTGAATTCAATCATTGAATCCTGGAATAGTCCTCGTTCAAGACAGAACCGAATAGCAGCACGAGGAGTCACCAATTTCTTTTGAGTGACCGTCCTGGGATTGATCAGAAGGCGATATACCGGGGACTTGAGACGATTTTCGGGCTCCGGAACTTCAAAGAATGTGTCATCTATGTTTGAGACATTCTTGACTCCAGGTGTTTCGTCTTCCTCACCAACGGAAGTCTTATCCGTGCATGTTTCCTATATGGAGATATCATCATCTGCACACCTTTCATCTCTGGAAGCATCATTGGCTGGAGAATCAGACATCCTCGCAAAGCTGCTGTGAAATCCACACAATGTTTCAGTCATCCGCGAATTCAATAAGATGATGGAATCATGCAAATTAAAACGCCGGTGTCTACAAATGGTAAATCTTGAACTCTTACCTCTTTCAATTTCACTAACAATAGTGATTGCAATACAAGAGTTAACACACGAAATTAGTTCGTTCCTTGAAACCTGCAGTAACGAACAAAACTTTATTAACCTTCAAACTTAATTTTCTCATAAAATCATATACATAATTTTCATAACGTGGACATTCACACAACTAAACTATGAAATTTACAATAAGACATGACTTCATCATAAATAATTTGTCTAGTTTGAAGGTTACTCAAAACCCATGTCTTGATTTTACAAATCAATAATTAATGCAATTTGTTCATATAAATTTTCAGAATTTATCTAATAACAACAAATCCATGTGAATAAAATATGTCATCATGTTTCACATAAAATATTTCACGGCTACATATATATTAAAAAAAATCTATTTTCCTTCGTATTAGTGTTTTATTAAAAAACGAAGGTTTATGCTAGTTTTGTGAAAGCTCACACCTATTGTGATAAAATACTAATTCTCATGAAAGCTCATAAATAAAGTTTTATCACTGGACATAAATTTACTCCAGTACACCGACGTACGTTAGCTGCCAGAGTTGCATTCCTGCTTGTGCTGCATCTAATAACATGTGCCATGGAACAGAAGCTTTTGAGACACACCGTTCGCGAACGACTAAAACCCTATACAAACAAAAGCTTTTGTATTTTTAGATATTTATATAGATATAAATAAGAAATAACCAAAAATACACTTCTTGAGTTAAAAGACGCAAATCCCCATATTCTCAAGATAAAGATGAGGATGCAAACGTTTAGGGTTAGATAGAGACAATGGGATCCAAAATCTCTCCTTGTTTATCACATTGTGACTTTTCAAGGTTAGATACATGAGCAGAGATTCTTTTTCTTTTGTCCCCTGAAACGCTTGTCACGTAGGACCTGTGACAGTTATAAGTAGGTTGAATGGATAAAGAACATTCTATAGGAACAAATGTTTCTTTACACTCAAATTCTTCAACTCGTGAGCTTCCTTGAGGAATGAGCCTGAGATTATCTCTGAAAGTGTCTAAATAATATCCCACATTCCTGGATACCCATTTAGAACCGATATTATAGACTTTGGACTTGCATGGTACAAGGTTCCATACAACATGTCTATGAAGTTGATCTAACTCATCATCCATGTATTTTACCCAAGAGGAGTTGCTCAGAGTTATATTAATATTTCCTGGTTCTAATTGAGAAGAAACACAACCAATCGGAAGTTGTCCTTCTGTTTTAGTTGTAGAGTCTTTTCCACGTTTAGAGACGATAGATTATATACACAATGAAGAATCACCTAACACATGTAGAAAAGGGCTACAACAACTGTCACTACACAATTGAAGGGGAGAGATAGGACAAGAAGTAAGATTACCCATTCCATCAGGATTTTTCTGTTTGGAATTTCCTGATAGTATTGTACGTCCTTTCTGAGTAACACAAGGTTGCACAGTATTCTTGGAAGGATTACTTGCAGCCTCCAAACTCTTTCAAGAAGACATACAGGCTCGTCGAGGATGATCGGTTGAACAACCATATGAGCCAGACCCTTGAAATTTGTCTGAGTGGTTACTAGTCACATACGTTTTCTCAACAATCGGTTGTTGAACATTATCTGAATAATGACTATTCTTTGGAAAGAAACAACTGGCTTCTCTCAGATTCAACGAGAGACTCTTACTAGATATCAAATCCTTAAGAGTTGAAATTTATGCAATGAGACCACAATAGATCCGGATTTGTCATTCCAATCTCTTTTGAAGAGTAACCAGTTTATCAGACCTTTTTCTACGGTTGTTTTTTAACCCTGGTGAAGCGTCAAATGAGACTTTATGGTCCATGTAGTAAGATCGCTGCAAACACAGATTTTTGAGGTCTTTAAACGTGTTTGCCTGCTCTGATACCAATTGAAAATGCGGGGTCTAACAACAACACCCAATATTTCGCTTAGCAATCTGTATGGACTAACTCTGAAATACTTTGCTAGAGAATCAACTAGATAGTCAGACTCAATCTAGATAAGAGTATCTCAAGGAGTTAATATCTCTCTCTTGTTTTTGATATTACTCAAGCTAATAGAAATCAGCGAGTCATAATCAAACACAAGGAATACTTGGACGGTACCAAATACCAATGTCCAAGGATCAATCAATATCAATCAACAACCAAAGGTCGGATTTCCAATTGATGATCACAAACGCACAACATGTATTATTTCAATTATATAAAAAATATAATGCGGAAAGAAATAACACAGACACCAGAAGTTTTGTTAACGAGGAAACCGCAAATGCAGAAAAACCCCGGGACCTAGTCCAGATTGAATACACACTGTATTAAGCCGCTACAGACACTAGCCTACTCCAAGCTAACTTCGGACTGGACTATAGTTGAACCCCAATCAGTCTCCCACTAATTCAAGGTACAGTTGTACTCCCTACGCCTCTGATCCCAGCATGACCCTGCGCACTTGAATCCCTTAGCTGATCTCACCCACAACCAAGAGTTGCTGCAACCCAAAATCGCAGACTTGATAATAAACAAATCTGTCTCACACAGAAAAGTCTATCAAAGGATAAATTTGTCTCCCACAGAAGAACCCTAGGTTTTTGTTCCGTCTTATGATATGAAATCAAGGTGAATAGGAACCAATTGATAATTCGGTCTTATATTCCCGAAGAACAACCTAGATTAATCAATCACCTCTCACCAGTCTTACTTGTATAAACAAGAGGACTTCGAGGAATCACAAACAGTGAGACGAAGATGTTTGTGACTTCTTTATCTTGCCTATCGGAGAACTCTCACGATCTCAAGCCAATCAAAGATTGTAGCCGTACGATAGAAGATGCAAGATCAGATCACACAACTACGATAAAAGTAGTTTCGGTCTGGATTCACAATCCCAATGAAGTCTTTAAGTCGTTAACCTGGTTTTAGAGAAGAAAACCAAAGGTTGGAGGAGAATCGACTCTAGCGAGCGCACTAGTATCACACAGACGTGTGGGGATTAGTTTTTCCCAATGCTATATGTCTCCGATATACAGTCTTCAAATCAGGGTTTTGCCTTAGGTGCAAAGCAATCAATATTCATCGTTAGATGAAAACCTGATTTAGATTCAAGCTAATATTTCTCAACCGTTAGATCGAAAACTTAGCTTGTCACACACATTTGAGATATACGTTTACTGGGTTTGTGAAAACCGTGCCCCAACGTGTACGTGTATGTTTGTTCAACATAGTAACCCAAAAGGTTAACCATATGAGCATTTCATATTAACCTTGTTCTTCTTCACCATAACTAGTTCAATTGACTCAAATGAACTAGTTAGAGAGTTGTTCAATTGCTATGAGATCTTATGTAACTACACAAGACACAATTGAAACAAAGATGATTCGATTCGATTGAATCGGCTCATGAACTTTATAGCCACGGTTTGCATATTGCATTTCTTAGTAATTTAAGTTTCATGTTCAGAGCACATCTTTAGATCATAACCCACTCAAGTACGCAAGCAAGTTCGCGGACTTAAGGCAACCGGCAGAGTTTTCCAAACTCAGCAGAAAATCTCGGCAAGGAGACTTCCGCCAGTTCGCGGACTTAACACGCAAACGAGTTTTTGGAAAATCCCAGCAGAAATTCTCGGCAAGAGAACTTCCGTCAGTTCGCGGACTTTGCAAAGCCAATTCCTCCGATTTCTCTCAATCAACAAAGTTCGCAAACTTCGGATTAAGGAATAGGACTTATGCACATATGTGTTACCACTAAATGCTTATGTCCATCATTGGTTATATTGACCTAAACTCTCATTCCAACCATTGAAACATTCTTAGAGGACGTTATATAGTTGTTACACTATTTCTCGTCAAAGCGATTTTCAAAGTGATTGAAACATTATGACTTTCGTCATTAGGTGAAGATAAACCCGATCAAAGCGAAACGCTTTACCAACACATGATTTCGAGATATAGATAGGCGAGATATACTCGGCTCGAAATATCAAATGTGTATGATCCAGTCTATATAGCATACAACTTTTGTCTCATAAGAAGTAGGAGATAGAAGAGATAGACTTTTGAATGATAGATAAGTTCAAGTCTCCACATACCTTTTTGTTGATGATGTTCCACGGTTCCTTGAGTAGATTTTCGTCGTTGTATGACGAATCACCATGAAGTCCTTGAGCTCAACTACACTTTTCTATCCTAGTCCGAGACTTAGCTATGTAAACTAGAAATCAAGACTCATAGTTTTGATCAATAACATTGACAAACATGCTTGATATAACAACGCATGCGAGGTCGACCGAGCTATGCTCTAACAGTTTTGATGGTGATTAGGCTCAAGTTGATTGAGAATAGTATTAAGCTTTGAATCCAGACTATTAACAGCTGTTTTTAAAGATCCAAGCTCAGATTGGATTTCGATAATAGAAGTAGAATTTTGGGTAACTGCTGTGGTGATTTCTTGAAGTTTCTCTTTAGTATCCATGGTTACGGGTTCCAGGATGGGCTCTGATACCAGTTTAGTGTACTGAAGTACAACTACAAGATTAGATGAATGGATAATTAGAAACAAGCTGCTTTCTCTCTGCAAGCAGAGCCTAAACTTCCAAATTGAAAGCCAAACTGAATTTTCATTAACTGGTTCTCACCTGAGTACAATCATTGGTTCTTAAAGGACCAACCCTGGTAATAAAATCCGACAGCTACGATTGCATCAAGCGCATACACTAGATTCTAGGAATAGATCTTATAACCTAATGCTAATTCCACCCCAGACTGAATAAGTTACACCCCAAGTAAGAAAATTCATTCAAATTACATTTTAAAGTGAAAAGTAACTTGTAGGATCATGACATATCGTTTGTTTATACTAATTAATATTTATGATTGATTGATAGATTGTTTAGGTGGCCAACTAAATTAATTTGTTGATTCAATCTATTGCTAGTATTGAGTTAGGAGATTAGTAATCGTCGAATAACTTGTACACAAGTAGAGAACGCAAAACCTTGCAGAGGGATTCTGTGGAGTGATTGTGTGTATAAACAACACTAAAAAGTGGACCTTGATCTAAGAGTCTAACTAATAGGATCAACCTATAAATTCACAAAAGATAAAGCATTCGATTGGATTACACCTTGAGTGATCTACTACTTGGTGGTTCGTTGAATAGAATCTGGTAGGTGAGAACTTCCATATCCAGTGGTATAAGGAATTTAGGGGATAACACTGATCTAGCTGTTATTCTACGGTTGGTAATAATCTGTGATTAACGACAAGTAGGCAATTATAATAACTCATTGACGGTTTATATACGAAGAAGGATTCCTCGATCATATTCTCTCTATTGATTACAATACAATTTTATTTGCTTTTGATTATTTATTTTGTTCACAATATAAAACAAAACCCCCCTTTGTGACACTTTGACAACTAAAACTCACTGCTCTTCGTGGGAACGATCCTTACTTCCATTATATTACTAGTTAATTGTGTGGAAATAAGATTATTAAATTGTTTGCACTTACGACAGCCATCAAATTTTGGCGCCGCTGCCGGGGAGCAGTCGGTAGCTTTAGTTGTTATTTTTCTTAGTATTATTCTTGTTTTTAGACTTTATTTTTAGTTTTTAATTTCGTTTTTTTAGATTTTTATTTTCAGGTACTTAATCGCTGGCACCTAAAGACTGGGAATACCGGAGATGCGGAATCCAAACTCGTAAAGGAACGGTACTTCAAGCACGTCCACAGTTGTAAGAAGAACCTTCTACATTAATAATGGTAGGCGGTACAAATAATCCACCACCTCCACCTGCGGAGAGGAAGTTAGGAGAGTTGACATCTCCATGCTTAGATTCGCAACCACTGTGCATTACAATCACTAACCCAGTGAAGATGAAGTTGAGCTTACTTTATCATCTGCCAAAGTTCAAGGGACTTCCAGGTGAAGATCTGAATCGTCATCTTCGAAAATTTCAACAGAAGATGACAAGTCTTAGGCAAAGTACCAAAGACAGCGATACAACATTGTTGCAATCCTTCCAATTCTCTTTAATAGATTCAACAAAAGAATGGTTGTATTACCTTCCTCCAAGGAGTATTACAACATGGAGTGAGATTAAAAAGCTATTTTTAGAGAAGTATTTTCCTGCTTCCAAGGCAGCATCCGTTTGTAAAGAGATTAGTGGTGTTCTCCAGATTACTGGGGAGTCTCTCTATGAATACCGGGATAGGTACAAAAAGTTAGTGGCAAGCTGTCCTCACCACAACATATCTCCAACACTCATCATTCAATATTTCTACGAAGGATTACTTCCAGAGCAACGAAATTTGATTGATGCAGCCGCTGGTGGTTCACTTACTGAGAAGACATTCTTGCAGGCGACTAGTTTGGTCGAGAGTATGGCTTCGAATGCTCAAAATTTTTACACCAGACATGACTCAAATGTCAGAAGAGTTAGCAATATGGAGGAAACTTCACAGTCAGAACAGCGGATAAACAATATAGAGAAGGTAGTACAAAGGATGGCAGCAGTGATTATTCCATCATACGAAGAGGAAGCCGAGGTAAATGCTTTATCCCCTAATCAAAGGCCAAGGTATGATCCATACTCAAATACTTATAATTATGGTTGGAAAGATCATCTTAATTTCAGTTACGCTAACAAGCAAGCTGCATCCCCTAACCCATATGCAAGACAAGGTGGTTTTCAACAACATTTACAGCAACCACAACAACATAAAGAGCAGGATTCCTCTATTGATGATAAACTGAGTGCTATGATGCAAGGTATTACCTCTTTGTTCCAACAAAGTCAGCAGAAAACTGATCAATTCATGCAGAGAACTGATCAATTCATACAGAAAGCCGATCAAAATCAGTTGAAAAGTGATAACGCTATTAGAGATTTGCAAAATCAAATGGGGCAAATGGCGACAGATATGAATCAAATGAAAGCGCAAGCTTCAACAAAGTTGCCATCACAACCTTTTGTGAACCCAAGAGAGCACGTTAATGCAGTAACTCTAAGAAGTGGGAGACAAACTGAAGAGCCACATCAACAAAAAGAGGTTAGTAATGACCTCGAAAAGTAAGTAGAGGAAGAAACTGTATCAAAGGAAAAGCCAACCTCAAACGGCCAACCTAAGGACACGGTTCCCACTTTTACCATACCACCTCCTTTCCCTAGTCGTTTTACCAAGTCGAAGAAGCAGGCTCAAGACAAGGAGATCATGGATATTTTCAGCAAGATACACATCAACATTCTGTTTATTGAGGCCATCAGAACCGTACCCAGGTATGCCAAGGTTTTGAAGGATTTGTGTACAAGGAAGGATAGGTTGATTGCTAATGAGATTACTCAGGTGGGCGAAAGTGCTACAGCTATGTTACTAAAGAAGATTCCTACGAAGTGTGAAGATCCTGGCGGTTTCACGGTACGCGTTACCATTGGTAACCAAAGATTTGAGCGTGCTTTGCTTGATTTGGGAGCTTCCATAAGTGTTATGTCAGCCGATGTTTATGATTCTTTGAATCTCGGACCTTTAAAAGAGGCAAACATTATTATTCAATTAGCTAACAAGTCCAATATATATCCTAAGGAAATCGTGGAGGATGTGTTATTTCAAGTGAATGAGTTGATCTTTCCGATTGATTTCTACATTGTGGATATGCCAATGGAGATAATTGTTCATCTACTTCGTTATTTCTTGGGAGACCATTCATGAAGACTGCAAAGACGAAGATTGATGTTGATAGTGGTGCACTCACTATGGAATTTGATAAAGAGATCATACTGTTAATATTTTTGAAACCATGCGTTATCCGTGTGATGTTCACTCTGCTTTCTCTATTGATGTGATTGGTTCGTTAGCTGCAACAAATGTTTGATTTGAATGCTGAAGATGAACTTGGTGTTGTGTTACGGAATAGCATTGATTTGGACGTTTATGGACAACCAAACCTGGACGTTAAGTTAGCCAAAAAACTGGTGGAGATGTGTGGTGCTTTAATGACACTACCAGAAGCAAAAACGGGTAATGTTTCTTATATTTCGTTACTCATAACTAATGAGGTTCCTTTACCTTCTATTGTGCAGGCACCGAAACTAGAATTAAAGCCGCTTCCAGATCACTTAAGGTACGCATACTTGGGTGATAAGGAAGAACTTCCGGTGATTATTGCAAAGAACCTCACCCCAATACAGGAAGAACGTCTACTTAGGGTTCTGAAAGAGCACACGGCTATTGGCTGGACAATTGCTGATATCAAAGGCATTAGTCCATCCATGTGCATGCATAGAATCCTAATGGAAGATGACTTCAAGCCAGGTGATGATCAGCGTAAGCTTAATCCCCCAATGATGGAGGTCGTGAAGAAAGAGATCCTCAAATTACTAAGTGTGGGGGTGATTTACCCAATTTCTGACAGCAAATGGGTTAGCCCGGTACAGGTGATACCTAAGAAAGCAGGTGTCACTGTTGTTAGAAATTAAGATGATGAACTTGTTCCTACAAGAGTTCAAACAGGATGGAGAGTGTGCATAGAATACAGAAAGCTTAATGTCGCAACCCGAAAGGATCACTTTCCTTTGCCTTTCATTGATCAAATGTTAGAGAGGTTGGTAGGACATTCACATTATTGATTTTTGGACGGTTATTCGGGATACAATCAGATTGTTATTGCACCGTCGGATCAAGAGAAGACTACTTTCACTTGTCCTTTTGGTACGTTTTCCTATAGACGAATGCCGTTTGGTCTTTGCAATGCGCCTGCCACTTTTCAGAGGTGTATGGTTAATATATTTTCTGACTACGTGGAACGCATAATTGAGGTATTTATGGATGATTTTAGTGTTTATGGTGATTCATTTGATATTTGTTTATAAAATCTTGAACTTGTGCTTAATAGACACTAATCTTGTTTTAAATTAAGAGAAATGTCACTTTATGGTAAACCATAGAATAGTGCTCGGTCATATTGTGTCCTCTCGAGGGCTTGAAGTTGACAAGGCAAAAATAGACTTAATAAGAAACTTACAATATCCCACTTCGGTGAGGGAAATTCGTTCTTTTCTTGGTCATGCAGGTTTTTACAGGCGGTTTATCAAGGATTTCTCCAAAATATCAATGCCGATGTGAAAATTATTGCAAAAAGAGGTTATTTTTGACTTCAACAAGGAGTGCAAGAATGCCTTTGATAAATTGAAAGAATTTTTGACAATTATCAAGTCACCGGATTGGAGTTTGCCATTTGAATTAATGTGTGATGCAAGTGACTATTCAGTTGGAGTCATTTTGGGTCAAAGAGTAGACAAGCTGTCTCATGTGATTTATTATGCATCTAGGACCCTAAACGATGCGCAAATCAACTATTCTACCACCGAGAAAGAATTTTTGGCTATAGTGTTTGCACTTGAAAAATTTAGATCCTATTTGGTTGGTTCAAAAGTAGTTGTGTATTCCGATCACGCAGCACTTAGGTACCTACTAAAGAAGAAAGAAGCTAAGCCAAGACTTATACGGTGGATACTAATACTGCAAGAATTTGATTATGAAATCAAGGATAAAAGAGGTGTTGAAAATACTGTTGCGGATCATCTCAGCAGACTTGTTGTTTCCGAAGAAGAATTTCCTTTACAAGATTGTTTTCCATACGAACAATTTTTCTCAACTGAAGATTCAACACCTTGGTATGCGGATATAGTGAACTACTTGGTTACAAGACAAGTACCTAGTACAATGTCTAATTTTCAAAAGCTTAAGCTTAAGAAAATAGCCAAGCAGTATGTGTGGGATGAGCCCTACTTGTGGAAATACGGTTCTGATCAAATCATCCGCAGGTGCATACCTAATTCTGAATTTCAGTCTATTCTTACTTTTTGTCATACTTATGCATGTGGTGACCACTTTGGTTCTAAACGTACCGCTTTCAAAGTACTTGAAAGTGTATTTTATTGGCCTACCCTATTTGAGGATGCATATATTTTTTGCAAATCTTGTGATAGATGTCAAAGAACGGGCAATCTAGGTGCTCGAAATCAAATGCCACTCACACCAATTCTTGCTGTTGAAGTATTTGATATGTGGGGAATTGATTTTATGGGTCCTTTTGTCAATTCTAATGGAAAATTTTATATACTTATTATTGTGGATTATGTTTCTAAATGGGTGGAAGCTAAAGCCACCCCTATTAATGATTATCAAGTTATTTGTGAGTTTATGAAGGAATATATTTTCTCTAGGCATGGTACACCAAGAGTGGTTATCAGTGATGGAGGATCACATTTTCAGAAATCCTTCCATGCTCTACTCAAGAAGTACAACATAACACACAAGGTTGGTACGCCGTATCACCCACAAACTAGTGGGCAAGCCGAAATCTCAAACTGTGAGATTAAATCCATTCTTGAGAAAACCGTAAACACTACACGGAAAAGATTGGAGTTATAGGCTTAATGATGCATTGTGGGCATATAGAACAACGTACAAAACACCGATTGGTATGTCTCGATATCGGTTGGTTTATGGCAAAGCTTGTCATCTTCCGGTTGAACTTGAACAAAAGGGATATTGGGCGATAAAGATGTACAACATGGATTATGACAATGCGGGGAAACAAAGGAAGTTACAACTCAATGAGCTAGAAGAGATACGTAATGATGCTTACGAGAGTTCTCGTATATACAAGGAAAAGACGAAGCTTTTCCATGACAAGATGATTTCTCGAAAGAATTTTGTTGTGGGGCAAAAAGTTCTTTTATTTTATTCTCGTCTTAAACTATTTCCTGGTAAGCTAAGGTCCAGATGGATTGGACCATATGTTGTTACTAATGTTTATTCTCATGGCGCAATTGAAATTTCTAGTCTTAGAGATGGAAAAAATTTAAAGGTGAACGGCCATAGATTGAAGCCATATTATGGAAGCATCGCTTATGTGGATATGGATGTGCAAGGATTTCATGATTATCTCACTCTGGAGGAGTAATTAAAAGGATGCCAAGTCGGGCTGAAGACATTAAACTAAGCGCTAAATGGGAGGCAACCCATCGGTTTTGTATCTCTATCCCTTTTGTTTTAAATTTTATTAGTTTTTCATATCATATCTTGCATTCCCATCTGAGATTTTACAAGTCCTATATCTATAATGGAAGTTTGACGAATTCACGTCAGAAAATTCTGATTGCGCACTTGTCCCGAAAATAGCTCTCGAGACTTCATACGAAGTACGATTTGAGTGGTCGACCCCAACTTTTAAAGAGGACAGACATACCTTTCTTTTCCAGAAAGAAAATCTGAATTTGGAGTCTGTTAAGTTGGAGCGATAGGCCTGGACATTTGAGTTTCGGTATTTTTCCAGAACTTTTTCAGATTGCATGTCAGTCAGTCCGGAGGCCATAAGAGTCAGACCATTTATCGAAACATTGTTCCCTTTCGACACGTTATATAAAAGACGTAGGTGAACAACTTTAGTTTAGGATGTTTTTCCTAGTTCCATACACATTGGTACAGTTTTTAAGTTTTTCAGGGATGTTATGTCAGAAATCAGAATTTTCGGTTTTGAACATTGAGGACAATGTGGAGTTTAAGTGTGGGGGAGCATTTAGTATCTACTATTTGAATATACACATAATTATAATACTCTTTGATTTCTTTCATTCTTGAGACTTCCTCTTTTGGAGTTAATTATGAGCTATTTAGGATGACACTCTAAACCTTTTTAGGTTGAAATAGTTCTTACGGTTATAGATTGAGTTCCACTTTATCAATTCCATAATCCTTAAATATATACGTTCATAATTGAATGCGAAATTAAGCTATGGTAGTCGTTTTAAAGAGTCATCCTCGCAATTAATCATTACTGAATCACTTTCTTTTTATTTTTGCAGTTTTATGTTTCTCTAAAGTGATTTGGTGGGATCCTGATACTGCCATGGATGTTGTAGCAAGGTAATCACTGGTTGAGTTTATATAAAAGCCCCATAGACAATTGTCTTACACTCGTAAAGAGTAAAGAGTGAGCCGAAAAAGAAAAAAAAATTATATATAAGGCTCCTCTTCACTTTATCGACACTAATAAATGATAGGCTCGGAATCGCGGATAATCATAGTCGATGAAAACAAAAACCATATCATCATTATATAGCAAGTCAAAGAGACTATTGATGAGGTTCTTGACACTTTGATAGCAGTATGTGTGAAACGTTGTCCCTGTCTCCGTCGCCTAAGCAAGCGTGGAACGCAGGATCCAAGGAAACTATCATGTACTTGCTGAAAAGGAACATGCGCTTAGAGTATCTAATCATGTGGTCGAGTTAATGGGTGCTTCTCTCAACTAGTGATCTATAAATATATATCCTTTGACGGCATTCATACAAGTATTGTGGGTAACATCTTTCACTTAACTCAACATTTGCACACTTCACTTTTCTATTTTCATTCTCTTAGCTGATCTCACCCACAACTAAGAATTGCTACGACCCAAAGTCGAATACTTGATAAACAAATCCGTCTCACACAGAAAAGTCTATTGAATAAATAAATCTGTCTCCCACATAAATACCTACGAGTTTTTGTTCCGTCTTTAGATAAATCAAGTGAACATGAACCAATTGATACACCAAACTTATATTCCCGAAGAACAGCCTAGTAATATCAAGCACCTCACAATAATCTTAATCGTTTGGTAGTGAAACAAGATATTGTGGAATCACAAACGATGAGACGAAGATGTTTCTGACTACTTTTTATCTTACCTATCGGAGATTAAATCTCGAGCAAATCTTAGAGAAGATAGTACTCAATACGACAGAACAAATTAACATCAGAACACGCAACTACGGAGAAAATAGTTGTGTTTGGTTTCAGAATTCCAATGAAGTCTTTAAGTCGTTAACCTATAATGGTTTTAGGAAAAACCTAGGTTAAAAGAGAATCGACTCTAGTCGCAACTAGTATCACACAGAGGTGTGGGGATTAGGTTTCCCAGTTGCTAGAGTTCTCCCTTACATAGTCTTCAAATTAGGGTTTACAATCAATGCTACCTTGTTAACAAAGCATTCAATATACAGCATTAGATGAAAACCTGATTAGATTCAAGCTAATATCTTTCAACCGTTAGATCGAACTTAGCTTGTTATACACAAAATAAAATGTGACTTCATTTAGATATGGGTAAACGTACCTAAACGTGTACACTTAGTTGGCTCAACAATAGTTAACCAAAGTTAGCCATATGAACACTTTCATATCAACCTTGTTCATCTTAATAACAACTAGTTCAAATGACTCAAATGAAACTAGTTCTAGAGTTATTAAATTGATTATATTTTCATAGAAGTATACAAGACACAATTGAAGAAAAATCGATTTTGATTCACTCGAATCAATTCATGAATATTATAGCCACGGTTTTTAAAAGATTGCATTCCTTATTGTATCAATGAATTTATTCATGAACAAACCGATTTTAGAACTTAACCCACTCAAGTATGAAAACGGGTACGCATACCTAAGTAGTCGGACTTGGTATGGGTTCGTCAGTATGCGAACGGGTATGCATACTGTCGTACATGACCAAACTCAGTTGAATTCCCAGACTTGAACTGTTAAGACGGTGCGCATACGGGTATGCATACTAAGTTCTCGGACTTCAACTATTAAACTAGTACGCATACGAGTATGCATACTATGGTTCCCGGACTTGGAATAGCTTGCAACAGTTAGCATACAAGTACGCATATTGTGTTATATCCAATCAATGGTTAATCATTCTAAACTTCATTTAAACATTCTTGGAAGACGGGAATAGCTGTCTCACACAAACTATTAGCTTCAAAGCAATTTTCAAGTGATCAATAGATAAATACGAAACATTCTGTGTCTACAACAAATGACTGTCTCACACAAATTATGTAAGATGTTACCAGGCGATTTTCACATGATCATCTTTTGACTTTCATCAAGAATAAAAGATGAACTTGGTTAAAGTGAAAGCTTACCACCACATATTTCGAGAAATATGTAAGCGAGTTAAACTCAACTCGAAATATCAAATGTGTATAATATAAAGTCTATATTGCTATACGACTTTTATCTCAATAGGAGATAGAATATAAATAGACTTCTGAGTGATAGATGAGTTCAAGTCTCCACATACCTTTTGTTGATGAAGTTCGACAAGCTCCCCTTACTAGTTCTTCATCTTCAATCGATGAATGTCGTGAAGTCTAAAAATCAACTACACATTATATCCTAATCCGAGACATAGCTATAAGTATACTAGAAATCAAGACTTATATTTTTGGCAACTAAACTTGACAAACAAGCTTGAGACAGCAACGCTTGCGAGTTCGATCGAGCAGTGCTCTAACAATATCCCTCTTTGTCAATTTTAATGACAAAACTATCAACACATATGTATTACAAAATAAATAAACTTTGTAGCTTCTCATCCAAATGCTTGATTTTCTTGGTTCTTCAACATTACTCGAAATCTTCGTCACTTCCAAGTACTCCAGTGATTCTGAACGTGTTCAACTCAACATCATAGTTGTTGAAGATCCCTAGCCATAACAATAATTGCACAAGATTGTTTTCTTATTGTTATACAGTATCATCGTATTATTACAGATCATCAGTTCAATTGTATCACAACGTTGACGATAACACTATGGTGATATGTATCACTTCCCCTTAGTCAATACTTCATCTCACAATGAAAACCACTCCCCCTTACATAATGATCCATAAACCATATGTATTTGTAGTGTGAACTACAAAATAATTCTCTCCCTTTTTGTCAATATGAATTGGCAAAGGTACGAAAACTAGCGGGATCATAATAAAATTCTCATAGAGATACTTCTTGACTAAAAGAGAACATATCAACTTTGTTTCGATGATTTCACATAGTCGAAACTTAGTGTATTCATCAAGGAGTTTATAAAGATACAAGAAAACTCCTATAATATTCCACAGCCGCACTCCCCACAAAGATTTGGCAATTAAGTACAAGTTTAAATAAGAACTCTACCCCATAAAATGTCATTGCCGAAAGAAAAAAAAGAGCGGCCTTACTTTCACAAGAAAAGAAGGATTTCTTTGGACATTAACAAATTACATGAAACATGAATCTGTATCCAGAAAACTCAATCAAATTAACCACAAGAAAATCCATGATTAATTTAATCGGAAATGCTCAACATAAGAGAACTTACGGAGCCATACAGTACTTTCACATAAAAGTGGATCAGGGAAAGATCAATCCTGCGGAATATTCAAAGATTCATTCTATTTTTCATCAATATTTTCATAATCACACAATAGACTTAATCTTTTGACATATATGGGACAATCATAGTTCATGGATGAAAGCACGCATATCCCATAATTTTTTTTGCAATATATAAAACCAATAAAGATTAATACTGCAAAATCATCTTCCAAATAAACTTTAGAATTTAAAATTAATAAATCTAAAAACATTGCAAGATGAAAAACGTTGGCAATAACAATGTGTAATCACAATATAGGTTATTCCGAACCCTAGTTATACTCTTAACACACAAGAATAAAATCCTCATAAGAAGTTTCCTAGACAATAAGAACTATGAAAAATTCTTTATCGTCCCCGAACTCCTTGTTGTCCACATCCATTGGAATATAAGGTTCATGAAGAAAGGAGTCAATTCCAACAAACCTTCTTGACTGATGCCGAACCCGGGCGTTCTGAATTTCAAGAGTCCTTAAAACAATAGCCTTTATTTGCTGAATCTCCTTCCTTGTTTCCTTCAACTCTTCAAGAACACTATAAAAATTCTGGATATTAGAGGGGATATCCCTTGGTTTCTTCATATTCTTCCTTTTTCTCTTCAAAGTTGTGGAGGAAGAATAATTATATTTTTCCTTCATGATTGATGGCTTAACAATCATATTAACATCTTTTCCATCAGAAGACATGATGCTTGGAGTCTCCATACAAGTATGGAATTGTGAAAGAAATACACAAATAAAGCTCAACAAGCAATCTTGTGATAAAAAGAGTTTTTCAGGGAAGGAAAAAGAAATGCTGGGTTACAGAATCTATAAACAAAGTAGGATTCACGTATGACCAATTTATAACCCTAAAGAAGGTAGAATTATCGATTTTAACTCTCTTTTAATGAAAAGGAAATTCTTTTCAATACCTATTTATGAAAAGATCAACAGAATTCCAGAAAACAGCAACCAAGAAAAAAGAAAACATTTCTTTTCCTAAAGCCTGAATTGCGCAAACTCTTGTCTCTTTGAAGTCAGGCACATGAGACAAGACGCACTTTCAACACAATTAAGCTGTGTTGGGGTGAACAATAATCTGTCCACCATACACTCCTCGTATGGAATTCTTAATACCCTTTTTCACAGAATGTTTAAACCTTGTTCTTTTCTGGAGAGGTCTAATTAATTCTTTAGAAATTAACTTTTTTGGAGAGGAATTGAGTTTTTTACTTACCTCGGATGAATTAGACTTCTGAACAAGTTTGACCTTGTTTGCTAATCGATTTGCTCTCAATTGAAGTTTATTGACATATCTTATTTTATGTTGTACTTGTAACACTTGGAGAGTTCATGACCCGTAAAAGCAAAATAAGAACATGTCAATGTGAAGGAAGGTTCAGACACCAGCATGCTGCTAAATAAATTGAGGTACCTGAAACATGTGAAATATAATTTTTAGTAGACAGGAGAAAAATCCATTTTATCCTCCAAAGTGGTTAACGAAGTTTCTCCAGGAAGAATATCAAGATTGATGTACGTATTGTTTCAATTATCGAAATCAATATTTTCACCAAGGAGTGCGACACTTGACTTTTCATCTTCATCTGAATCATAATTGTTAGAGCACTGCTCGGTCGAACTCGCCTGCGTTGCTATCTCAAGCATGTTTGTCAATGTTAGTTATCAAAACTATAAGTCTTGATTTCTAATCTACTATAGCTAAGTCTCGGACTAGGATATAAAGTGTAGTTGAGATCAAGAACTCCATGGTGATCATCATACAAGACGAAGTGCTACTCAAGGACCTGGTGGGAATTCATCGACTAAAAGGTATGTGGAGACTTGAACTTATCTATCACTCAAAAGTCTATCTACTCTATCTCCTATCTTGAGGCAAAAGTCGTTTTTCTATATAGACTTTGATTATACACATTTGCTATTTCGAGCCGAGTTTATCTCGCTTATCTATTTCTCGAAATATGTGTTGGTAAGCTTTCGCTTTGGCCAAGTTCATCTTTACCTAGTGACGAAAGTCATGTTATGTTTCAATTACTTGAAAATGGCTTTGCCGAAAAATGGTTTCTGAATAACAACTATATAACGTCCTATAAGAATGTTTCAATGATTGAAATGAGAGTTTAGATTATATAACCATTGTTGGATATAAGCATTGTGTGAAAACGCATACATGTATAAGTCCTTATTCCTTGAACCAAAGTATGCTTACTTTGCTGCTCAGGAAAACCGGAACAAGAGTCCGGGAACCCAGTTCGCGAACCCAGCCTGCATACTGTCAGAGGTTCTCTTCTCGAGAAAATCTGCTGGAGTTTGTAGACTTGTTACAAGCTTATTCCGGGTACTTAAGTCCGCGTACTTAGGTTGGTTATATCTAAAAACGATTATTCGTGAACTTATAGTTATATTAACTAAGGAATGCAAGTTTGCGAACCGTGGCTATAAAGTTCATGAATCGATTCGAGTGAATCAAATCGTTTTTGCTTCGATTGTGTCTTGTATACTTCTATAAGATCTAAGCAATTAAACAACTCTCTAACTAGTTCATTTGAGTCATTTGAACTAGTTATGGTGAAGAACAATATGGTTGATATGAAAGTGCTCATACGGCTAACCATTTGGTTAACTATTGTTGAACCAACAAATGTACATGTTTGGGTACGATTACACAAACCTAAAAACGTGCATTTCATTTGTGTGTAACAAGCTAAGTTTTCGATCCAACGGTTAAAATATATTAGCTTGAATCTAATTAGGTTTTCATCTAAAGGTGAATATTGAATGCTTTGTTACTAAGCTAACATTGACTACAAACCTGATTTGAAAGACTATATAAGGGAGAACTCTAGCAACTGGGAAACCTAATCCCCACACCTCCTGTGTGATACTAGTTGTATTAGCTAGAGTCGATTCTACTTTAACCTTAGGTTTCTACCGAGACCCTGTAGGTTAACGACTTGAAGACTTCATTGGGATTGTGAAGCCAGACCGATACTACTTTCTTGTAGTTTTGTGATCTGATCTTGCTGATTCTATCGTGTTGAGTACATTCGTAACGATTTTCTTTAGATTGATATCTTCTTTCGCAGTGTCGATTAAGATTATTGTGAGGTGATTGATAATACTAGGCTGTACTTCGGGAATATAAGTCCGGGTTATGAATTGGTTCCCGTTCACCTTGATTTATCAAAAGACGGAACAAAACTCATAGGTATTTCTATGGGAGACAGATTTATCTATTACCATAGAATTTTCTGTGTGATACAGATTTGTTTATTAAAGTCTTCGACTTTGGGTCGTATCAACTCTTAGTTGTGGGTGAGATCAGCTAAGGGAATCAAGTGCGTGGTATCCTGCTGGGATCAGAGACGTAGGAGCATAACTGTACCTTGGATCAGTGTGAGATTGATTGGGGTTCAACTACAGTCCAGACCGAAGTTAGTTTGTAGTAGGCTAGTGTTTGTAGCGGCTTAATACAGTGTGTGTTCAATCTGGACTAGGTCCCGGGGTTTTTCTGCATTTGGGGTTTCCTCGTTAACAAAACTTGTAGTGTCTGTGTTATTTCCTTTTCGCATTATATTATTTATCTTTATAACTGAAATATCACAGGTTGTGCGTTAAGTTCAATTAATTAGATTATCCAACCTTTGGTTGTTGATTTACATTGATTGACACTTGGATATTGGTCTTTGGTACCATCCAAGTTATCTCTCTTGTATTTAATTAGACTAGCAAATTTCTATTTGCTTGAGTAAGAATTAAATCGAGAGATCGAGATATTATAACTCTTTGATATATTTTATTAAGATTGAGTCTAGTTGATTCTCTTGAAAGTATATTGGAGTTTGTCCATACAAATTGCTAATCGAAATATTGGGTGAGGTTGTTAGACCCCCGCTTTTTCAACATGAATATGAAAAAAATAAAACCTTCAAGGTTTAGAGTAGTTGCAAGTCGTAACAAAGATGATACGTTGGGCTCTGGCACTGCTAAGGAATCCAACAATGATTCTAGTTTAGGCAGTGGCTCGGAAACAATAGAATCCTTTATTAGGGAAACTACTAGCACTAACGATTCCACAAAGGATTTGGAAAGGAAGTTACAAGATGATTTGGATAATAATGTTTTGGAGGATACATATAGGGGTGTGGATGTATCTAATTGGCTTGGAATTAAAGTCCAAAAAGGTTTTTCTCCTAGACCTTTGAAGTACCACGCTTTTTCAATAATGATCAGACATCTCATCAAGAGTTGCAGCAAGACCTTTGCTCCCAGTGTATTTGTTAGAGCACTGCTCGGTCGAACTCGCATGCATTGCTATCTCAAGCATGTTTGTCAATATTAGTGATCAAAACTATATGTCTTGATTTCTAGTTTACTTATGACTAAGTCTCGGTCTAGGATAGCTAAGTGCAGTTGAGCTCTAGACTCCATGGCGATCATCTTACGAAGACGAAGAACTACTCGAGGAATAAGTGAAACTTCATCCGAAAAAAGGTATGTGAAGACTTGAACTTATCTATCACTCAAAGGTCTACTTTATCTCCTACTATTGATACAAAGTCGTATAAGTATGATAGTTTTCATACATACACATTTGCTATTTCGAGCATAGTTTACTCGAGTATTTTTTTCTCGAAACATGTGTTGGTGAGCTTTTGCTTTAACCATTTTCATCTCTACCCGTGACGAATGTCATGATGACGTTTCAATCTTGAAAATACCTTTGATGACGATGGTCGTGAATAACGATTATTATAACATTATAGAAGAATGTTTCAATGATTGAAATGTAGAGTTGAGATTACCAACTATGGATATAACCATATATAGTATGTTCGCACATTAGTGTATAAATCCATGTGCCGGAAGCCAAGTGCGTGCATATGTGTGCATGCGGTATTGGTGAAGGAGAGAGGTTGAATACGCGTACCCGTACGCGTACCTGCGGAAGTTTCGAACCGAAAATTTCTGCTGAGTTTGTAAACTCAAATCCGGTAGCTAAGGTACGCATACCCATAAGCGTACCCAAGCTGGTTATTTCTCAAATCGGTAGTTCATGAGCTTAAAACAATAAATTATAAGGAATGAAATCTTTGCAAACCGTGGATATATTGTTCATGAATTGATTCAAGTGAATCAAACCGATTTTGTTTCAATTGTGTTTATGAATAAATACCTAAGCAATTGTACAACTCTTGAACTAGTTTTTATGAGTCATTTGAACTAGTTATGAGAAAGATTAATACGGTTAATATGAAAGTGCTCATATGGCTAACCATTGGTTAACTATTTGTGAACCAACTAAGTGTACACGTTTAGGTACGGTTACTCAAACCTAAATGAATACATTTCATTTGTGTGTGACAGGCTAAGTTTCGATCTAACGGTTGAAAGATATTAGCTTGGTTGAATCAGATTTTTCATCTAACGGTGAATATTGAATGATTTGTTACCAAGGTAACTTGGATTGCAAACCCTGATTTGAAAGCTATATAAAGGAGACATTTAGCAACAGGAAAAACTAATCCTTACACCTCCTGTGTGATACTAGTTGGTTTTGCTAGAGTCGATTCTCCTTTAACCTTAGGTTTCTTCTCGAGACCATGTAGGTTAACGACTGAAAGACTTCATCGGGATTGTGAAGCCAGACGAAACTACTTTATTATAGTTGAGCGATCTGATCTTGCCATTTTATATCGTACGAATTCAATTGGACTTGAGATTATATCTCCGATAGGGCAAGATAAAAAGAAATCACAAACATCTTTGTCTCATCGTTTGTGATTCCACAATATCTAGTTTCGCTACCATACAATTTAGATTATTGTGAGGTGATTGATAATACTAGGCTGTTCTTCGGGAATATAAGTCCGAGTTATCAATTAGTTCATGTTCACCTTGATTTATCAAAAGACAGAACAAAACTCATAGGTTTATCTGTGGTAGACAGATTTATCTATCATCATAGACTTTTCTGTGTGATATAGATTTGTTTATTGAAGTCTTCGACTTTGGGTCGTAGCAACTCTTAGTTGTGGGTGAGATCATCTAAGGGAATCAAGTGCATAGTATCCTGCTGGGATCAGAGACGTAAGGAGCGCAACTATACCTTGAATCAGTGTGAGATTGATTAGGGTTCAACTACAGTCCAGACCGAAGTTAGTTTGTAGTAGGCTAGTGTCTGTAGCGGCTTAATACAGTGTGGTGTTCAATCTGGATTAGGTCCCTGGGTTTTCCTGCATTTGCGGTTTCCTCGTTAACAAAACTTCTTGTGTCTATGTTGTTTCTATTCCGTGTTATATTTTGTTATATAATTAAAATATCATAGGTTGTGCGTTAAGATCAATCAATTAGAATATCCAACCTTTGGTTGTTTATTTACATTGATCGACACTTGAACATTGGTCTTTGGTACCGTTCAAGTTATTTCACATAATAATCAGGCTCACGGATTTCTATCTGTTCGATTTGCTGATTACATTGTGAAATAGAGATATTAGAACTCTTTGATATACTTTATTAAGATTGAATCTAGTTGATTCTCTTGAAAGTATATTGGAGTTAGTCCATACAGATTGCGAATCGAAATATTGGGTGAGGTTGTTGTACCCCCTCTTTTTCAATTGGTATCAGAGCAGGAAAACACGTTCAAGACCTTACAAGTCTGTGTTTATAGCGATCTGACTCTATGGACAGAGGTGTTATCTCTATTAACGTACCACCAGTCTTCGATGACTCTAATTACTTATGGTGGAAAATTTTTATGCGAGCTTTTCTTCAAGCATGTGATTTTCAATCATGGGTATATGTAGTTAATGGCTATGATGGTCCCATTGTGGCAGTAGGAAATGTAAACGTTCCCAAGAATATTGGTGAATACAGTCCTACCGAGATACTTGCTGCAAAGCAAAATTCCGACGGTTTGAATGCCATCATACATGCCATTACCCCAAATCTTCAGCACCATGTGTCAAATTGCACTTGGTCTAAAGATGCGTGGGATATCTTAGAAACCGTATGCGAAGGTAATACCAGTGAAAATGAAGCTAGGCTTCAAAACCTTAATTCCGATTGGAAAAACCTTCGTATGGCAGATGAAGATTCATTTGATGAGTTTAATCACAAAGTGTCTGAAATTTTTAATGCATCTTTTGCATTGGGTAAGACTATTCCTGAAAAGGACATTGTGAGAAAATTCTCAGATCGCTGCCATCTAGATACGACTCTAAGAAGCATCCCATTGTTGAGGGAAATAACCTTGATAATCTCTCCATAAATACGCTGGTTGGGAAGCTTAAGATCTTTGATCATGAGCATTCATCTAAATCTAAGGATGTTGCGTTCAAAGCAGTAAAAGACACAAAATTACTTGATAAAAGTAAAAAACTGTATATCTCTGAAGACGATCACTCTGAGACTGATTCATCAGATGAAGATATTGACAATTCGGTCTCGATGATCACAAGACAGTTTAGAGATCTTCTATTGAAGAGAAGTAAACGGTTCACCAGAGATAAGCCTAAAGCATCAGTCAAACCTCATAATCGTATTCCTCCTAAAAACAGGGACACTGATGAAACTGATGACGAGGATATGCCTCAGTGCTTTAAGTGTAAGGGATTTGGTCATTTTGCAAACGAGTGCCCAAATCGTAGAAAATACACGGGAACAAAGGTCTTGCTGCGACACTTGGTGAGATGTCTGACAATTATGATTCTGATGAAGACAAAAAAATCAAGTGTTGCTCTTCTATGTGAAAATATTGATTTTGATAATTGTAGCAATACATACACCAATCTTGATAATCTCTTAGAAGAGAACCCAATCAAGATGGAAGAGTGTTTTGACCCCTCTATTTGAAACTCTATGTTTAATGTTTCAGGATCAACTATGTGCCTAGCAACTTGCACATCTCGGGCGCCTGAACCATATTATATGTTGACATTCTCCTATTTTTCTCTCAAAGGTCATGAGTTTTAAAAGTGTTTCAAATACAAACACAAGATGAGATATGTCAACAAGCTTCAGCGAAGAGCAGATCGTCTAGCCACTAAGATTAAACTCGAAGAGAAAACATCTAAGGTATGTAAGATCTTATCTTCCTCGAAGAGATTAGTTTCCAAAGACGGATATAGGCCATTAGAGAAGAAAACATGGTCTAAACATATGGAAAGGGAGGGTTCCATGAATTCCAACCAAAAGGATCATGGTGGACAAATTTTTATTCACCACAACACAACTTGATTATGTTGTCTTGTGCATCTTGTCTCATGTGCCTGTTCAAAAGAGACAAGATCTTGCACACCTCAGGCTTTAAAAATAAAATTTTCTTTAATTTTGTTTTTAGCTTTGTGTTATTAGTTTGGAATTCCCCCATGTCACTTTTGATAGTGGAAGGGACCGGCTTGCCAAAAGAAGAGGGTTATTATCGAAAATTCTAATCTTTATAGGGTTGTGAGTTGGACGTGTACGAACCTGTTTAAAGGTTTTGAAACCCTACATTCCTTTTTCTTTCTCTGATACTCTTTATATCTTAAGACTGCTTGTTGAGGTTTAATTGTGAACTCCTCTCACAAAACCGTGCTTTCATGGATACTCCAAGCATCATGTCTTCTGATGGGAAAGATATCAATATGGTTGTTAAGCCATCAATCACTAAGGAAAAAGAGAAATCTCAATTGCCTCCAACTTTAAAAAGAAAATGAAGGAATGTGAGGAAGCCAAGAGATGTTCCTTCAAATTCTCAGAAGTTTTTCGATGTTCTTGACGAGTTGAAGATGGCAAGAAAAGAGATTCAGCAAATAAAGGCTTGTGTTTTAAGATCATTGGAAATTCAAAAGTCCCTGGTTCGACATCATCAACCAAGAAGGTTTATTGGTATTGACTCCTTCCTCCATGAACCATATATTCCAATGGCTGTTGACGACAAGGAGTTCGGGGAAGACAAAGAATTTTTCAAAGATCTTAATGTCTAGTAAAATTTCTGAAAATAATTTTATCTTGTTTTCTGTTTAAGAAGGTTAACTAGGATTTGGAATAGCCATTATTGTGAGTACACATAGCTATGTCTAACATTTTCATCTTCATGTTTTTAGATTTATTTGTTTAAATTCTAAAGTTTGGTTTGGAAGATGATTTTTGCAGTATTAATCTTTATGGTTTTATATATTGCAATGTGTTATGGGATATGTATGTTTGCGTCCGTGAACTATTATTGTCCCATATAATGTCAAAAGTTATCTCGTTTATATGTCAATATGCATGTATTGATACAAGATCGATGAAATTTTGACAAACAAAAGTTAAGCCTATTATGTCATTTATTGATGGAAGATAGGTTAAAATCTTTTGTTTACAAGGATTATATCTATTATATGTCATTGTGCAAATAGTGATAGAAAATAGAATGAATCCTTGTATATTTCGTAATATTGATCTTACCTGATCCATATTTTATGTATATATTGTGCGGCTCCATAAGTCTTCTTGTATGAGCATTTCCAACTAGACTAATCATAGATTCGTTTGTGGTTATTTTGGTTGTGTATTCCGATTAAATTAATCATGGGTTCTCTTGTGGTTAGTTTAATTGAGAATTTTGGATACAAAATCATTTTGTGGTTTTTGGTGTCCAAAGAAATCCTTCTTTTCTCGTAAAAGTAAGGTCGCTCTTGTTGTTCTTTCGGGAATGATATCAAATGGGGGAGAGTTCTTTTGAACTTGTGCTTAATTTCCATATCTTTGTGGGGAGTGCGGCTGTGGAATTTTGAGGAGTTATCTTGTATCTTTATAAACTCCGTGATGAATGCATTTAACTTCGGCTTTATGATTGCATCTAAACAAAGTTGATATGTACTTTTCTTTAGTCTTGAAGTGTCTCCATGAAATTTTTCATTAGGATCTCGTTTTCGTACCTTTGCCAATTTTATTGACACAAAGGGGGAGAATTAATACGTAGTTCACACTACAAATACATATGGTTTTCAGATCATTATGTAAGGGGGAGTGGTTTTCGTGTTGAGACGAAGTATTGACTAAGGGGGAGTGATACATATCACCACAGTATTGTTGTCTAAGTTGTGATATGAGAACTTTGATGTTGTGTAATAATACTATGACACTGTATAACAATGATCGAGAGATTTTGTTTGCTCATTGTTATGGCTACGGAACATCAACAACTATGATGCTGAACCTACAACCTTTGGAATCATGGGAGTACTTGGAAAAGATGAAGTTTTCGAGTAATGTTGAAACGCCAAGGAGATCAAGCATGTGGACGAGAAGCTACAAAGTTTTATCTATTTTGTAATCCATATGTATTTATAGTTTTGTCACTAAAATTGACAAAGGGGGAGATTGTTAGAGCACTGCTCAGTCGAACTCGCATGCGTTGCTATCGCAAGCATGTTTGTCAATATTAGTGATCAAAACTATATGTTTTGATTTATAGTTTACTTATTACTAAGTCTTGGTTTAGGATAGTTAAGTACAGTTGAGCTCCAGACTCCATGGCGATCATCTTACGAAGACGAAAACTACTCGAGGAATAAGTGGAACTTCATCCGAAAAAAGGTATGTGGAAACTTGAACTTATCTCCTATTCTTGAGACAAAGTCGTATAAGTATGATAGTTTTCATACATACACATTTGCTATTTCGAGCCGAGTTTACTTGCGTATCTTTTTCTCGAAATATGTGTTGGTGAGCTTTTGCTTTAACCATTTTCATCTTTACCCGTGACGAATGCCATGATGACGTTTCAATCTTGAAAATAGATTTGATGATGATAGTCGTGAATAATGATTATTATAACATTATAGAATAATGTTTCAATGATTGAAATGTAGAGTTGAGATTACCAACTATGGATATAAGCATATATAGTGTGTTCGCACATTAATGTATAAATCCATGTGTCGGAAACCAAGTGCGTGCATATGTGTGCATGCGGTATTGGTGAAGGAGACAGGTTGAGTACGCGTACCCGTACGCGTACCTGCGGAAGTTTTCGAACCGAAAATTTGTGCTGAGTTTGTAAGTTTGCATACTAGTAAACTAGTCACCTTAGGTACGCATACCCGTACGCGTACCCACGGAAGTTTTCGAACCGAAATTTTTTGGTAGCTAAGGTACGCATACCCGTACGCGTACCCAAGCTGGTTATTTCTCAAATCGGTAGTTCATGAGCTTAAAACAATAAATTATAAGGAATGCAATCTTTGCAAAACGTGGCTATATTTTTCATGGATTGATTCAAGTGAATCAAACCGATTTTGTTTCAATTGTGTCTATGAATAAAGACCTAAGCAATTGAACAACTCTTGAACTAGTTCTTATGAGTCATTTGAACTAGTTATGAGAAAGATGAATACGGTTAATATGAAAGTGCTTATATGGCTAACCACTGGTTAACTATTTGTGAACCAACTAAGTGTACACGTTTAGGTACGGTTACTCAAACCAAAATGAATACATTTCATTTGTGTGTGACAAGATAAGTTTCGATCTAACGGTTGAAAGATATTAGCTTGGTTGAATCAGGTTTTTCATCTAACGGTGAATATTGAATGCTTTGTTACCACGGTAACTTGGATTGCAAACCCTGATTTGAAAACTATATAAATGAGACATCTAGCAACTGGAAAAACTAATGCCCACACCTCCTGTGTGATACTAGTTGGTTTTGCTAGAGTCGATTCTCCTTTAACCTTAGATTTCTTCTCGAGACCATGTATGTTAACGACTGAAAGACTTCATTGGGATTGTGAAGCCAGACGAAACTACTTTCTTGTAGTTGAGCGATCTGATCTTGCCATTTTCTATAGTACGAGTTCAATTGAATAATTGACTTGAGATTATATCTCCAATATGGCAAGATAAAAAGAAATCACAAACATCTTCGTCTCATCGTTTGTGATTCCACAATATCTAGTTTCGCTACCATACGATTTAGATTATTGTGAGGTGATTGATAATACTAGGTTGTTCTTCGGGAATATAAGTCTGGTTAGTTCCCGTTCACCTTGATTTATCAAAAGACGGAACAAAACTCATAGGTTTATCTGTGTGAGACAGATTTATCTATCATCATAGACTTTTCTGTGTGATACATGTTTGTTTATTGAAGTCTTCGAGTTTGGGTCGTAGCAACTCTTAGTTGTGGGTGAGATCAGCTAAGGGAATCAAGTGCGTAGTATCCTGCTGAGATCAGAGACGTAAGGACCGCAACTGTACCTTGAATCAGTGTGAGATTGATTAGGGTTCAACTACAGTACAGACCGAAGTTAGTTTGTAGTAGGCTAGTGTCTGTAGCGGCTTAATATAGTGTGGTGTTCAATCTAGACTAGGTCCCGGGGTTTTTCTGCATTTGCGGTTTCCTCGTTAACAAAACTTCTAGTATCTATGTTGTTTCTATTCTGCATTATATTTTGTTATATAATTGAAATATCACAGGTTGTGCGTAAAGATCAATCAATTAGAATATCCAACCTTTGGTTGTTGATTTACATTGATTGACACTTGAACATTGGTCTTTGGTACCGTTCAAGTTATTTCACATAATAATCTGGCTCACGGATTTCTATCTGTTCGATTTGCTGATTACATTGTGAAATAGAGATATTAGAACTCTTTGATATACTTTATTAAGATTGAGTCTAGTTGATTCTCTTGAAAGTATATTGGAGTTAGTCCATACAAATTGCTAATCGAAATATTGGGTGAGGTTGTTGTACCCCGCTTTTTCAGTATTTTCTACGATTTAGACATTCATTAGAAAAATGACCAAAACCTCTACACTTGAAGCACTGTGGCATATCCTCATCATCATTATCGACGGTGTCCCTGTTTTTAGGAGGATCACGGTCATGAGGTTTGGATGATGGCCTGGGTTTATCTCTGATGAACCGTTCAATTCTCTTCAAAAGAAGATCCCTAAACTGTCTTGTGATCAGTGAAACTGAGTTGTCAAGATCTTCATCTGATGAATTAGTCTCAATAGGATCAATAACAAAGTTGCAAACACTTTTATTTTTGTCAAGTAATTTAGTGTTCTTTTGTGCTTGGAAAACAACATCCTTCCCAGATTTGGATGTATGCTCATGATCAAAGATATTTAACTTCCCAACAAGAGTATTTAGGGATAAAGTATTAAGGTTAGTTCCTTCAATTTTGCCATGCTTCTTAGAATCGTATTTGGCTGGCAACGATCTGAGAATTTTCATCACAATGTCCTTTTCAGGAATAGTCTTACCCAATGAAAAAGATGCATTAATAATTGCAAATACTTTGTGATTAAACTCATCAAAAGAATCTTCATCAGCCATACGAAGGTTTACCCGATCAGAATTTAGGTTTTGAAGCCTATCTTCTTTCTCAGAGGAATTTCCTTCGAATACAGTTTCTAAGATATCCTATGATTCTTTAGACTTAGTGCATGAAGTGACATGGTATTGAAGATCTGGGGTAATGACATGGATGATAACATTTAATCCATCAGAATTTTGCTTTGCAGTAAGAATCTCGGCAGGATCATAAGCACCAATATCCTTCAGAATAGTTACATCGCCTTCTTCAACAACCGGAGGATCATAGATATTAACTACGCGAACACATGATTGAAAATCACGCGCTTGAATAAAGGCACGTATAGCAATTTCCCACCATGGATAATTCGAGCCATCGAAGACTGGTGGTACGTTTATAGAGATAGTGTTTATGTCCATAAAGTCAGATTGCTACAAACACATACTTATGAGGTCTTAAACGTGTTTGCATGCTCTCATACCAATTGAAAAATCGGTGGTCTAACAACCATACCCAATATTTATGTATGGACTAATTCCAATATATTTCTAAGAGAATCAACTAGACAGTCAGACTCAATCAAGGAAAATACATCCAAGAGTTATATCTCAATGTCTCAAATCAAGGAGAACGGTCATGAGGTTTGGCTGATGACCTGGGTTTATCTCTGATGAACCGTTTACTTCTTTTCAAAAGAAGATCCCTAAACTGTCTTGTGATCAGTGAAACTGAGTTGTCAAGATCTTCATCTGATGAATCAGTCTCAGTAGGATCAATAACAAAGTTGCAAACACTTTTATTTTTGTCAAGTAATTTAGTGTTCTTTTGTGATTTATTAAAAGACGGAACAAAAACTCGTAGGTATTTATGTGGGAGACAGATTTATCTTTCAATGGACTTTTCTATGTGAGACAGATTTGTTTATCAGGTCTTCGACTCTGGGTAGTAGCAACTCTTAGTTGTGGGTGAGATCATCTAAGGGAATCAATTGGTGAAAATATTTGGGCCTGGCTTCAATCAACAAGCAAAGGTTGGATTCACCAATTGATTGAACTACGCACAACCTGTGATATTTCAATTATATAAAAATATAATGCGGAAAGGAAATAACACAGACACAAGAAATTTTGTCAACAAGGAAACCGCAAATGCAGAAAAACCCCGGGACCTAGTCCAGATATGAACACCACATTGTATTAAGCCGCTACAGACTCTAGCCTACTACAAGTTAACTTCGAACTTGAATGCAGTTGAGCCCTAACAAATCTCACACTGATTAAGGTACAGTCGCGTTCCTTATGCCTCTTGAACCACGCCGGATTCTACGCACTTGATTCCATTAGCTGATCTCGCTCACAACTAAGAGTTCCTATGACCCAGAGTCGAAGACTTAATAAACAAATTTGTCTCACACAGAAAAGTCCATTGAATAGATAAATCTGTCTCCTACAGAAATACCTATGAGTTTTTGTTTCGTCTTTTAATAAATCAAGGTGAACATGAACCAATTGATACACCGGACTTATATTCCCGAAGAACAACCTAGTAATATCAATCACCTCACAATAATCTTAATCGTATGGTAGCGAAACAAGATATTCTGGAATCACAAACGACGAGAATAAGATGTTTGTGACTACTTTTTATCTTACATATCGTAGATTAAGTCTCGAGCAAATCTTAGAGAATATAATACTCAATATGACAGAACAAAGTAAGATCAGAACACGCAACTACAGAGAAAATAGTTGGGTCTGGCTTCAAAATTCCAATGAAGTCTTTAAGTCGTTAACCTATAATGGTTTTAGGAAAAACCTAGGTTAAAGGAGAATCGACTACAGGGCAACTAGTATCACACAGGAGGTGTGGGGATTAGGTTTCCCAGTTGCTAAAGTTCTCCTTATATAGTCTTCAAATAAGGGTTTGCGATCAATGCTACCTTGGTAACAAAGTATTCAATATTCATCGTTAAATGAAAACCTGATTAGATTCAAGATAATATCTTTCAACCGTTAGATCGAACTTAACTTGTTATACACAAATGAGATGTGACTTCATTTAGATATGGGTAACCGTACCTAAACGTGTACACTTAGTTGTCTCAACAATAGTTAACCGAAGTAAGCCATATAAACACTTTCATATCAACCTTGTTCGTCTTAATCACAACTAGTTCAAATGACTCAAATGAAACTAGTTCTAGAGTTGTTCAATTGTTTAAATTCTCATAGAAGTATACAAGACACAATTGAAGCAAAATCCATTTTGATTCACTCGAATAAATTCATGAACACTTTAGCCACGGTTTCAAAAGATTGCATTCCTTATTATGTAAATGTATTTGTTCATGAACAAACCGATTTTAGAACTTAACCCACTCAAGTATGCAAACGGGTACGCATACCTAAGTAGTCGGACTTGGTATGGGTTCGCCAGTATGCGAACGGGTACACATACTTTCGTACATGACAAAACTCAGTTGAATTCCTGGACTTGAATTGTTAAGCCGGTACGCATATGGGTATGCATAATAAGTTCCGGGACTTCAACTATTAAACCAGTATGCGTACGGGTATGCATAATATGGTTCCCGTACTTGGAAATACTTGCAACAGTTAGCATAAAAGTACGCATACTGTATCCAATCAATGGTTAGTCCATACAGATTGCTAATTAAAATATTGGGTGGTGTTGTTAGACCCCCGCTTTTTCAATTGGTATCAGAGCGGGCAAACACGTTTAAGTCCTCAAAAGTCTGTGTTTGTGGCGATCTGAGGATGGACAGTTTTATCTCTAATGACGCAACATCAGTTCAGAATTACTATGATGGGTTTCAAAGTCCTAAAACCGCTAAGAAAACCTCTGTCTCTTGTTCGTTGTCTGAATCTACATTCTATTGGGAAAAATCTCTTAGTGAACAATTGGATGATCTTTCAGATGATAGTGATTCAAAAGAAGGGCAAAGTGTTGATGAGGAAGTTGCTCAATATATCAAGCAGTTTGATCAAGCTTTAAAAGAGAAGAAGTCAACAACTTGCTTGAGAAAATACATGGCTCTTCTTTGTCAAGAAAACAGAAAGTTGAGAAAACTCTTTAAAGGGTATGATGGTGGGTATAAACTCCTAAAATCTATCGTTAAAGATCGTGATGAAGATTTACGCACAAAAACGTCTGAATGTGATAATCTTCTCCGAAATCTTGGTTTGTTGAAAGAAAAACTTGTAGATGCTGATGCAAGATATGACTCTCAACAAAAAAATTTAATGACAAAGAACTCAGTCTCCTTGCCAAAGAAAAATCCTTGGAAACTGATCTCGTTGATGCTCTTGATAATGTAAAATCACTGGAAGAGAATCTGAGAAGGTTCAATTCGAGATCTACAAAATTATCTTCTATGATTGGAGCATGTAAAGAACATCGTGATACACGTGGTCTGGGCTATAAAGGAATAGAAGTTCCAAGATCTAGTAAGATTAATTTTGTTAAAGCTAGCGAAAATTCCTCTTGTGAAAAACCGCTCGCAGCATGCAATATATCTAAAGGCAAGAATTGTTCTGCATCTAAATCGACTCGCATAAAGACATGCAAACCCTTGAACTGCTATTACTGCGGAAACAAAGGACATCCTGAGCAAAAATGTCGTTTTCGGATTAGGAATGAAAAACTTCACAACATTCTTACATGGGTGTCTAAATAAGTTATTAAACATGTCCCTCATTTTGTTGGGCCAAATAACATGTGCTACAATCAAACAAGACACCGTAGTAAGTCCTTTCTTGATTGTGCTACTGGATCAAAAAACGCCAACAAAGGTAGGAGCAAGAACAAATGTAGAGCTACTGATTTCCTAAATAACTCTAAAAAGAGAAAAAGGCATAGGAAAATAAGGGTAAATTCTTTGTCTCGCTCTGGAGAAGAATGTGGTTCCAAGACTCTTGGTCCAGACTTCATGCATATTAACAATCGGGTCACAGAACTTAAGATCAGCATAAATAAACTCAAACGGGGCATCAAAAAAACTTCGATATCAACTGGATTAGGTATTTCAAATTCTTCTCTTGTTAAACCTTCTTCAACTATGATGTGTGGTTCTTCTCTAAGCCCCCTTGAAGGAGAGAAAAATGAAGTCAATAATGATGAGCCAAAGCTTATCTTAATGCACTATGACTGCATAGGGATGCATCCATCTTTTAAACAAAAAAGATGCTCTTTGTTATCAAGTTGCTTATCTTGAGAATGTTGGCAGGAGTGCTTTGAGGTTGTGTTTTTTTTTAAGAGTTTTTTTTCTTTTGTCTCCTTCTCTCCGTTCATCCCTCTCACTGACGGTTGACCGCTTGTACACGCACTGGACCCACACGAACGTGGTTCCTAGGGTTTATGAATGCTTTATAAATATTGTGATCCATAAGGTTAAAAGATTCAGTTGAATTATTTTTGTACACAATGGATGAAAGCAACAAGGTTGTTGAAGTCAAGCAGGACAAGACCAGTGAATTGATTGATGTTTCCATAACATGCTTCCATGCTGTTGATCATGAAAACAAACTACCAGTTCAATTGTCTTCACAACTGGTAGGAAATCTTCTTCATGATTTTGAATTTGTTCGTGAGCATCTCGGGATTGCAACAAGGAATCTTGGTTTTCTGAAAAACGAACTAAAGAAGGCAACTGATGAACGCGTCCATGTTCAATCTCTCGTTGCTGACAGGGTTTAAGGTGTTTTAAATCAAGTTTCCAGTATTAGTTTTTTGCCTAGGAGGTATTCTTTTTGGTTTAGTTGGAAGAATAACTAGTGCTTTGAATAGCGATGATTGTGACTACACATAGCTATTATTTTCATTTTCTTGTTTTTAGGTTTTTGGTTTTAAATTCTAAAACTTTTGGGAGGATGATGTTTTGCAATATTTTTGATTTGTTATATTGGTATTTTCGTCCGTGAACTATGTTGTCCCATATTTTGTCAAAAGTAAAGTCGTTCACGATCGGTATTCATGTATTTATTTAAGGATGAATAGACTTTTGACATATACAAAAGTTAAGCCTATATTGTCAATCTTTGACGGAAGATAGGTTATATCTTTTGTATCCAAGGATTATTGCTATTGTATATGCTTGTGCAAAAGAATGAATCATTGTGTATTCCACGGTATTGATCTTCATTGATCCATCTTTTTGTATTACCGTGAAGGCTCCATTGTGTGTCTTATGTTGAGCACGATACAACTAAGTTGATTATTTTTGATTAGCTTGGTTGGTTGTTCCGTAAGGTACGTTATGTTGAGCATTTAGAACTAAATTAATCATCTTTTTGGTTATTTATTTATTACTCCACAAGTTCTCTTGTGTTGAGTACATGAACGATTAAGACAATCATTCTCTTGTATGGTTAACTTAGTCGTTGCTCCGTAAGTTTACTTATGTTGAGCACAATGAATTAAATTGATCACTTTTCGTGGTTAATTTGATTATGTATTCCAATTAAATTAATCATGGGTTTTCTTGTGATTAATTTGATTGAGTTGTGGAGATAAAAATCATTCTCATGGTTTTGGTGTCCAATTAAATCCTTTGTTTTTTTTTGAAATTAAGGTCGCTCGTTGTTGTTCCTTTGGGAATGACATCAAATGGGGGAGAGTTCTTTTGAACTTGTGCTTAATGGTCATATCTTGAGGGGTGTGCGGCTGTGGAATTTTAAAGGGGTTATCTTGTATCTTTAAACTCCTTGATGAATGTTGTTAGCTTCGGCTATATGATTGCATCTAAATAAGATGATGTGTGTTTCTTTCTTTTAGTCATGAAATGTCTCTTACGAAAATTTCATTATGATCCCGTTCTTGTACCTTTGCCAATTTTATTGACAAAAAGGGGGAGAATTAATATGTAGTTCACACTACAAATACATATGGTTTTCGGATCATTGTGTAAGGGGGAGTGGTTTTCATGTAAGATTGAGTATTGACTAAGGGGGAGTGATACATATCACCATAGTATTATTGTCGAAGTTGTGATACAATTGGACTTTGTCATTGTGTAATAATACTATGACATTGTATAACAATGATCGAAACCGATGCTTTCTCGTTGTTATAGCTACGGATCTTCAACAACGATGGTGCTAAACTTACAACCTTTGGGATCATTGGAGTACTTGGAAGTGACGAAGATTTCGAGGAATGTTGAAGATTAGACATGTGGAATAGGAGCTACTAAAGTTTCATTATCTTTTTTGTATTCCATATGTATTGATAGTTTTGTCACTAAAATTGACAAAGGGGGAGATTGTTAGAGCACTGCTCGGTCAAACTCGCATGCGTTGCTATCTCAAGCATGTTTGTCAATGTTAGTGATCAAAACTATAAGTCTTGATTTCTAGTCTCTTATAGCTAAGTCTCGGACTAGGATAGTAAGTGTAGTTGAGCGCAAGGACTTCATGGCGATTCATCATACAAGTAGAAGATCTACTCAAGGAACCGGTGGAACTTCTCGACAAAAAGGTATGCGGAGACTTGAACTTATCTGTCACTCAAAAGTCTATCTATTCTATCTCATACTCGTTGAGACAAAAGCGTATGCTATATATATAGACTAGATCATACACATTTGGTATTTTGAGCCGAGTATACCTCGCCTATCTATATCTCGAAATATGTGTTGTTAAGCTTTTCGCTTCGACCAAGTTTATCTTTACCTAGTGACGAAAGTCATGAATCTTTCAGACACTTTGAAAATTGCTTTGACGAGAAATAGTGTAACAACTGTATAACGTCCTCTAAGAATGTTTCAATGATTGGAATGAGAGTTTAGATTACATAACCAATGGATTCCTTGAACCGAAGTTTTGAACTTTGTTGATCAAGAGAACCGGAAGAATAGCAAGTGCCAAGTCCGTGAACTCAGTCCGCGAACTGCCGAAGTTCCCAAACCCGGGAATTTCTGCTGGAGTTGACGAACTACTTACGTGAGCCAAGTCCGCGAACCGGCGTAGTTATCGAACCCGAGAATTTCTGCTGGAGTTTGTAAACTCTATCCGGTGTCTTAAGTCCGCGAACCTAGTCTGCGAACTTGAGAAGGTTATGTATCTACAGATGATTTCTGAACTTAATCTTAAAAGACTAAGGAATACATTTGCAAACCGTGGCTATTAAAGTTCATGAACCGATTCGAGTGAATCAAATCATCTTTGCTTCAATTGTGTCTTGTGTAGTTACATAAAATTTCCTTGCAATTGAATAACTCTCTTAACTAGTTCATTTGAGTTAATTGAACTAGTTATGGTAAAGAAGAACATGGTTGGTATGAAACGCTCATATGATTAACCTCTTTGGGTAGACTATTGTTGAACCAACAATGTACACCTTTGGGTGCGGTTAACAAACCTAGAAGCGTACAGTCAATTGTGTATGACAAGCTAATTTTTCGATCTAACGGTTGAGAAATATTAACTTGAATCTAAATCAGGTTTTTATCTAACGGTGAATATTTATTGCTTTTTAACTAAGGCAAAATCCTGATATGAAAGGCTATATAAAGGAGACATCTAGTATTGTGCAAAACTAATCCCCACACCTTATGTGTGATACTAGTTTGCGTGCTAGAGTCGTTTCTCCTTTAACCTTAGGTTTTCTTCTTCTAAAACCAGGTTAACGACTTAAAGACTTCATTGGGATTGTGAAGCCAGACCGATACTATTTTTATCGTAGTTGTGTGATCTGACCTTGCATCTCTATCGTAACAGTACAATCATATTGATTGGCTTGAGATCGTGAGAGTTCTCCGATAGGCAAGATATAAAAAGTAATCACAAACACCTTAGTCTTATTGTTTGTGATTCCACGACATCTTGTTTCGCTACCATACGATTAAGATTGTTGTGAGGTGATTGATTAATCTTGGTTGTTCTTCGGGAATATAAGACCGGATTATCAATTGGTTCCTGTTCACCTTGATTATTATCAAAAGACGGAACAAAAACTTTTAGGGTTTTTCTGTAGGAGACAGATTGATCCTTTGATAGACTTGTCTGTGTGAGACAGATTTGTTTATTGTTAAAGACTGCGATTTTGGGTCGTAGCAACTCTTTGTTGTGGGTGAGATCAGCTAAGGGAATCAAGTGCGCAGTATTCTGTTGGGATCAAAGGCGAAGGGAGTACAACTGCACCTTGGATCAGTGGGAGATTGATTGGGGTTCAACTATTGTCCAGTCCGAAGTTAGCTTGGAGTAGGCTAGTGTCTGTAGCGGCTTAATACAATGTTTATTCAATCTGGACTAGGTCCCGGGGTTTTTATGCATTTGCTGTTTCCTCGTTAACAAAATTCTGGTGTCTGTGTTATTTTTATTTCCGTATTATATTTGTTTATATAATTGAAATAATACAGGTTGTGCGTTTGAATCAATCAATTGGAAATCCGACCTTTGGTTGTTGATTGATATTGATTGATCCTTGGACATTGGTCTTTAGTACCGTCCAAGTTATTCCTTATGTTTGATTATAGACTCGCTGATTTCTATTAGCTTGAGTAAATCAAAACAAGAGAGAGATATTAACTCCTTGAGATACGTTTATCTAGATTGAGTCTGACTGTCTAGTTAATTCTCTAGTAAAGTGTTTCGGAGTTAGTCCATACAGATTGCTAATAGAAATATTGGGTGGTGTTGTTAGACCCCCGCTTTTTCAATTGGTATCAGAACGGGCAAACACGTTTAAGACCTCAAAAGTCTGTGTTTGTGGCGATCTGAGGATGGACAGTTTTATCTCTAATGACGCAACATCAGTTCAGAATTACTCTGATGGGAAAACCTCTGTCTATTGTTCTCTGTCTGAATCTACATTCGATTGGGAAAAATCTATTGATGAATAATTGGATGATCTTTCAGATGATAGTGATTCAGAAGAAGGGAAAAGTGTTGATGAGGAAGTTGCTCAACATATCAAGTTGTTTGATCAAGCTTTGAAAGAGAAGAAGTCAACAACTTTCTTGAAAAAATACATGGCTCCTCTTTGCCAAGAAAACAGAAAGTTGAGAAAACTCTAAAGGATATGATGGTGGGTATGAACTCCTAAAATTTATCGTTAAAGATCGTGATGAAGATTTACGCACAAAAAGGTCTGAATGCGATAATCTTCTCCGAAATATTGATTTGTTGAAAGAAAAACTTGTAGATACTGATGCAAGATATCACTCTCAACAAAAATGTTTTAATGACAAAGAACTCAGTCTCTTTTCCAAAGAAAAATCCTTGGAAACTGATCTCGCTACTGCTCTTGATAATGTAAAATCACTGGAAGAGAATCTGAGAAGGTTCAATTCGAGCTCTACAAAATTATCTTCTATGATTGGAGCATGTAAAGAACATCGTGATACACGTGGTCTTGGCTATAAGGGAATAGACGCTCCAAGAACTAGTAAGATTAATTTTTTTAAAGCTAGCGAAAATTCCTCTTGTGAAAAACCGCTCGCAGCATGCAATATATTTAAAGGCAAGAATTGTTCTCCCTCTAAATCGACTCGCATAAAGACATGCAAACCCTTGAACTGCTATTACTGCGGAAACAAAGGACATCCTGAACAAAAATGTGGTTTTCGGATTAGGAATGAAAAACTTCACAACGTTCTTACACGGGTGTCTAAAGAAGTTATTAAACCTGTCCCTCATTTTGTTGGGCCAAATAACAGGTGCTACAATCAAACAAGACACCGTAGTAAGTCCTTTCTTGATTGTGCTATTGGATCAAAAAACACAAACAAAGGTAGGAGGAAAAACAACAGTAGAGCTACTGATTTCCTAAATAACTCTGAAAAGAGAAAAAGGCATAGGAAAAGAAGGGTAAATTCCTTGTCTCGCCTTGGAGAAGAATGTGGTTTCAAGACTCTTGATCCAGACTTCATGCATATTAACAATCGGGTCACAGAACTTAAGATCAGCATAAATAAACTCAAACGGGGCATCAAAAAAACTTGGATAGCAACTGGCTCAGGTATTTCGAATTCTTCTCTTGTTAAACCTTCTTCAACTATGATGTGTGGTTCTTCTCTAAACCCCCTTGAAGGAGAGAAAGATGAAGTCAATAATGATGAGCCAAAAGCTCATCTTAATGCACTATGACTGCATAGGGATGCATCCATATTTTAAACAAAAATGATGCTCTTTGTTCTCAAGTTGCTTATCTTGAGAATGTTGGCAGGAGTGCTTTGAGGTTGTGTTTTTTTTAAAGAGTTTTTTTTTCTTTTGTCTCATTCTCTCCGTTCATCCCTCTCACTGACGGTTGACCGCTTGTACACGCACTGGACCCACACGAATGTGGTTCCTAGGGTTTCTGAATGCTTTATAAATATTGTGATCCATAAGGTTAAAATATTCAGTTGAGTTCTTTTTGTACACAATGGATGAAAGCAACAAGGTTGTTGAAGTCAAGCAGGACAAGACCACTGAATTGATTGATGTCTCCATAACATGCTTCCATGCTGTTGATCATGAAACCAAACTACCCATTCAATTGTCTTCACAACTGGTAGGAAATCTTCTTCATGATTTTGAAGCTGTTCGTGAGCATCTCGGGATTGCAACAAGGAATCTTGGTTTTCTGAAAAACGAACTAAAGAAGGCAATTGATGAACTCATACATGTTCAATCTCTCGTTGCTGACAGGGTTTAAGGTGTCTTAAATCAAGTTTCCAGTATTAGTTTTGTTGCCTAGGAAGTCTTCTTTTTGGTTTAGTTGGAAGAATAACTAGTGCTTTGAATAGCGATGATTGTGACTACACATAGCTATTATTTTCATCTTCTTGTTTTTAGGTTTTTAGTTTTAAATTCTAAAACATTTTGGAGGATGATGTTTTGCAATATTTTTGATTTGTTATATTGCAACTTGTTATATTGGTGTTTGCGTCCGTGAACTATGTTGTCCCATATTTTGTCAAAAGTAAAGTCGTTCACGATCGGTATTCATGTATTAATTTAAGGATGAATAAACTTTTGACATATACAAAAGTTAAGCCTATATTGTCAATCTTTGACGGAAGATAGGTTAAATCTTTTGTATCCAAGGATTATTCTATTGTATATGCTTGTGCAAAAGAAGAATCCTTGTGTATTCCACGATATTGATATTCATTGATCCATATTTTTGTATTACCGTGAAGGCTCCATTGTGTGTCTTATGTTGAGCACGATACAACTAAGTTGATTATTTTTGATTAGCTTGGTTGGTTGTTCCATAAGGTACGTTATGTTGAGCATTTAGAACTAAATTAATCATCTTTTTGGTTATTTAGTTATTACTCCACAAGTTCTCTTGTGTTGAGTACATGAACGATTAAGCCAATCACTCTCTTGTATGGTTAACTTAGTCATTGCTCCGTAAGTTTACTTATGTTGAGCGCAATGAATTAAATTGATTATGTATTCCAATTAAATTAATCATGGGTTTTCTTGTGATTAATTTGATTGAGTTGTGGAGATAAAAATCATTCTCATGGTTTTGGTGTCCAATTAAATCCTTTGTTTTTTTTTGAAATTAAGGTCGCTCGTTGTTGTTCCTTTGGGAATGACATCAAATGGGGGAGAGTTCTTTTGAACTTGTGCTTAATGGTCATATCTTGAGGGGTGTGCGGCTGTGGAATTTTAAAGGGGTTATCTTGTATCTTTAAACTCCTTGATGAATGTTGTTAGCTTCGGCTATATGATTGCATCTAAATAAGATGATGTGTGTTTCTTTCTTTTAGTCATGAAATGTCTCTTACGGAAATTTCATTATGATCCCGTTCTTGTACCTTTGCCAATTTTATTGACAAAAAGGGGGAGAATTAATATGTAGTTCACACTACAAATACATATGGTTTTCGGATCATTGTGTAAGGGGGAGTGGTTTTCATGTGAGATTTAGTATTGACTAAGGGGGAGTGATACATATCACCATAGTATTATTGTCGAAGTTGTGATACAATTGGACTTTGGCATTGTGTAATAATACTATGATACTGTATAACAATGATCGAAACCGATGCTTTCTCGTTGTTATAGCTACGGATCTTCAACAACGATGGTGCTAAACTTACAACCTTTGGGATCATTGGAGTACTTGGAAGTGAAGAAGATTTCGAGGAATGTTGAAGATTAGACATGTGGAATAGGAGCTACTAAAGTTCATTATCTTTTTTGTATTCCATATGTATTGATAGTTTTGTCACTAAAATTGACAAAGGGGGAGATTGTTAGAGCACTGCTCGGTCAAACTCGCATGCGTTGCTATCTCAAGCATGTTTGTCAATGTTAGTGATCAAAACTATAAGTCTTGATTTCTAGTCTCTTATAGATAAGTCTCGGACTAGGATAGTAAGTGTAGTTGAGCTCAAGGACTTCATGGTGATTCATCATACAAGTAGAAGATCTACTCAAGGAGCCGGTGGAACTGCTCGACAAAAAGGTATGTGGAGACTTGAACTTATCTGTCACTCAAAAGTCTATATATTCTATCTCCTACTCTTTGAGACAAAAGTCGTATGCTATATATATAGACTAGATCATACACATTTGGTATTTTGAGCCGAGTATACCTCGCCTATCTATATCTCGAAATATGTGTTGGTAAGCTTTTCGCTTCGACCAAGTTTATCTTTACCTAGTGACGAAATTCATGAATGTTTCAATCACTTTGGAAATTGCTTTGACGAGAAATAGTGTAACAACTATATAACGTCCTATAAGAATGTTTCAATGATTGGAATGAGAGTTTAGATTACATAACCAATGGATTCCTTGAACCGAAGTTTTCGAACTTTGTTGATCAAGAGAACCGGAAGAATAGCAAGTGCCAAGTCCGCGAACTTCCGAAGTTCCCAAACCCGGAAATTTCTACTGGAGTTGACAAACTACTTGCGTGAGCCAAGTCCGCGAACCCAGTCCGCGAACCAGCGTAGTTCTCGAACCCGAGAATTTCTGGTGGAGTTTGTAAACTCTATCCGGTGTCTTAAGTCCGCGAACCTAGTCTGCGAACTTGAGAAGGTTATATATCTAAAGATGATTTCTGAACTTAATCTTAAAATACTAAGGAATGCATTTGCAAACCGTGGCTATTAAAGTTCATGAACCGATTCGAGTGAATCAAATCATCTTTGCTTCAATTGTGTCTTGTGTAGTTACATAAGATTTCCTTGCAATTGAACAACACTCTTAACTAGTTCATTTGAGTCAATTGAACTAGTTATGGTGAAGAAGAACATGGTTGGTATGAAACGCTCATATGGTTAACCTCTTTAGGTAGACTATTGTTGAACCAACAATGTACACGTTTGGGTGCGGTTAACAAACCTAGAAGCGTACAGTCAATTGTGTATGACAAGCTAATTTTTCGATCTAACGGTTGAGAAATATTAGCTTGAATCTAAATCAGGTTTTCATCTAACGATGAATATAGATTTCTTTGTAACTAAGGCAAAACCATGATTTGAAAGGCTATATAAAGGAGACATCTAGTATTGTGCAAAACTAATCCCCACACCTTACGTGTGATACTAGTTTGCGTGCTAGAGTCGTTTCTCCTTTAACCTTAGGTTTTCTTCTTCTAAAACCAGGTTAACGACTTAAAGACTTCATTGGGATTGCGAAGCCAGACCGATACTACTTTTATCGTAGTTGTGTGATCTGATCTTGCATCTTCTATCGTAACAGTACAATCATATTGATTGGCTTGAGATCGTGAGAGTTCTCCGATAGGCAAGATATAAAAAGTAATCACAAACACCTTCGTCTCATTGTTTGTGATTCCACCACATCTTGTTTCGCTACCATGCGATTAAGATTGTTGTGAGGTGATTGATTAATCTAGGCTGTTCTTCGGGAATATAAGACCGGATTATCAATCGGTTCCTGTTCACCTTGATTATTATCAAAAGACGGAACAAAAACTTTTAGGGTTTTTCTGTGGGAGACAGATTGATCCTTTGATAGACTTGTCTGTGTGAGACAAATTTGTTTATTTTTAAAGCCTGCGATTTTGGGTCGTAAAAACTCTTAGTTGTGGGTGAGATCAGCTAAGGGAATCAAGTGCGCAGTATCCTGCTGGGATCAGAGGCGTAGGGAGTACAACTGTACCTTGGATCAGTGGGAGACTGATTGGGGTTCCACTATAATCCAGTCCGAAGTTAGCTTGGAGTAGGCTAGTGTTTGTAGCGGCTTAATACAATGTGTATTCAATCTGGTCTAGGTCCCGGGGTTTTTCTTCAACTCTTCAATAACACCAGAAAACTTCTGGAGATTAGAGGGGATAACCCTTGGTTTCTTCATATTCTTCCTTTTTCTCTTCAAAGTTGTGGAGGAAGGAGACTTATCTTTTTCCTTCATGATTGATGGCTTAAAAATCATATTAACATATTTTCCATCATAAGACATGATGCTTGGAGTCTCCATACAAGTATGGAATTGTGAAACAAATACACAAATAAAGCTCAACAAGCAATCTTGTGATAAAAAGAGTTTTTCAAGGAAGGAAAAAGGAATGTTGGGTTACAGAATCTATAAACATAGTAGGATTCACGTACGACCAATTCATAACACTAAAGGAGGTAGAATTGTCGATTTTAACTCTATTTAAATGAAAAAGTAAATTCTTTTTAATACCTATTTATGAAAAGATCAAGAGAATTTCAGAAAACAATAGCCAAGAAAAAAGAAAGCATTTCTTTTCCTAAAGCCTGAAGTTTGCAAACTCTTGTCTCTTTGAAGTCAGGCACATGAGATAAGACGCACTTTCAACACAATTAAGCTATGTTGGGGTGAAAAATATTTTGTCCACCGTACACTCCTCATATGGAATTCATAATACCCTTTTCACAGAATTTTTAGACCTTGTTCTTTTCTGGAGAGGTCTAATTAATTCTTTAGAAATTAACTTTTTCGGAGAGGAATTGAGTTTTTTACTTACCTCAGATGAATTAGACTTCTGAACAAGCTTGAGCTTGTTCGCTAATCGATTTTCTCTCCGTTGAAGTTTATTGACATATCTTATTTTATGTTGTTCTTGTAACACTTAGAGAGTTCATGACCCGTAAAAGCACAATAAGAACATGTCAATGTGGAGGAAGGTTCAGAAACCATAGCTGAGCATGCTGCTAAAGAAATTGAGGCACATGAAACACGTGAAATAGAATTTTCAGCAGACAGGGAAAAATCCATTTTATCCTCAATAGTGGTTGACGAAGTTTCTCCATGAAGAATATCAAGATTGATGTACGTATTGCTACAATTATCAAAATCAATTTTTTCACCAAGGAGTGCAACACTTGACTTTTCATCTTCATCTGAATCATACTGATCAGACATCTCATTAAGAGTTGCAGCAAGACCTTTGTTCCAAGTGTATTTTCTACGATTTCGACACTCATTAGCAAAACGACCAAAACCTTTACACTTGAAGCACTGTGGCATATCCTCATCATCAGTATCGACGGTGTCCCTGTTTTTAGGAGGAGCATGAGGTTTGATTGATGGCCTGGGTTTATCTCCGATGAACCGTTTACTTCTCTTTAAAAGAAGATCCCTAAACTGTCTTGTGATCAGTAAAACTGAGTTGTCGAGATATTCATCTGATGAATCAGTCTCAATAGGATCAATAACAAAGTTCCCAGCACTTTTACTTTTGTCAAGTAATTTAGTGTTCTTTTGTGCTTTGAAAGCAATATCCTTTCCAGATTTGGATGTATGCTCACGATCAAAGATATTTAACTTCCCAACAACAGCATTTATGGTTAAAGTATTAAGGTTATTTCCTTGAATGATGGCATGCTTCTTAGAATCGTATTTGACTGGCAACGATCTGAGAAATTTCATCACAATGTCCTTTTCAGGAATAGTCTTACCCAATGCAAAAGATGCATTAAAAATTTTAAACACTTTGTGATTAAACTCATCAAAAGAATCTTCATCGGCCATGTGAAGGTTTTCCCAATCAGAATTTAGGTTTTGAAGCCTAAATTATTTCTCAGAGGAATTTCCTTCGAATACAGTTTCTAAGATATCCTTGGATTCTTTAGACTTAATGCATGTAGTCACATAGTGCTGAATATCTGGGGTAATGGCATGGATGATAGCATTTATTCCATCAAAATTTTTCTTTGCAGCAAGAACCTCGACAGGATCATAAGCACCAATATCCTTCGGAATAGTTACATCGCCTTCTGCAAAAACCGGAGGATCATAGCCATTAACTACATGAACCCATGATTAAAGATCACGCGCTTGAAGAAAGGCACGCATAGCAATTTTCCACCATAGATAATTCGAGCCATCGAAGACTGGTGGTACGCTTATAGAGATAATGTTTCTATCCACAGAGTCAGATTGCTACAAACACAGACTTATGAGGTCTTAAACGTGTTTGAATGCTCTAATACCGATTGAAAAAGTTGGGGTATAACAACCACATCCAATATTTCGTTTTGGCAATATGTATGGATTAACTCCAATATATTTCCAAGAGAATCAACTAGATAGTCAGACTCAATCAAGGAAAATAGATCCAAGAGTCATATCTCAATTTCTCAAATCAATATGCAATCAAACATATAGAAATCTGCGAGACGGATTAATATGAGAAATAACTTGGATGGTACCAAAGACCAATATCCAAGCGTCAATTAATTTCAATCAACAACCAAAGGTTGGATTCACCAATTGATTGAAATACGCACAACCTGTGATATTTCAATTATATAAAAATATAATGTTAAAAAGAAATAACACAAACACCAGAAATTTTGTTAACGAGGAAAACGCAAATGTAGAATAACCCCGGGACCTAGTCTACATTTGACCACCACACTGTATTAAGCCGCTACAGACTCTAGCCTACTACAAGTTAACTTCGGACTTGAATATAGTTGATCCTAACCAATCTAACACTGATTAAGGTACAGTTGCGTTCCTTATGCCTCTTGAACCACGTTAGATTCTGTGCACTTGATTCCCTTAGCCGATCTCACCCACAACTAAGAGTTGCTACGACCCAAAGTCGAAGACTTGATAAACAAATATGTCTCACACATAAAAGCCCATTGAATAGATAAATCTGTCTCCCATAGAAATACCTACGATTTTTTGTTTCTTCTTTTGATAAATCAAGGTGAATATGAACCAATTGATACGCCGGACTTATATTCCCGAAGAACAACCTAGTAATATCAATCACCTCCCAATAATCTTAATCATATGGTAGTGAAACAAGATATTGTGGAATCACAAACGATGAGATGAAGATGTTTCTGACTACTTTTTATCTTACCTATCGGAGATTAAATCTCGAGAAAATCTTAGAGTAGATAGTATTCAATACGACAGAACAAAATAACATCAGAACACACAACTACGGAGAAAATAATTCTGTTTGGTTTCAGAATTACAATGAAGTCTTTCAGTCGTTAACCTATAATGGTTTTAGGAAAAACCTAGGTTAAAGGAGAATCGACTCTAGTCGTAACTAGTATCACACAGATGTGTGCGGATTAGGTTTCCCAGTTGCTAGAGTTCTCCCTTATATAGTCTTCAAATAAGGGTTTGCAATCAACGCTACCTTGGTAACAAAGCATTCGATATTCACCGTTAGATGAAAACCTGATTAGATTCAATCTAATATCTTTCAACCGTTAGTCGAACTTAACTTGTTATACATAAATGAAATGTGACTTCATTTAGATATGGGTAACTTTACCTAAACGTGTACACTTAGTTGGCTCAATAATAGTTAACCGAGGTCATCCATATGAGCACTTTCATATCAACCTTGTTCATCTTAATCACAACTAGTTCAAATGACTCAAATGAAACTAGTTCTAGAGTTGTTCAATTGTTTATAATCTCATAGAAGTATACAAGACACAACTGAAGCAAAATCGATTTTGATTCACTCGAATCAATTCATGAACATTATAGCCATGGTTTTCAAAAGATTGCATTCCTTATTATATAAATGTGTTTGTTCATGAACAAACCGATTTTAGAAGTTAACCCACTAAAGTATGCAAACGGGTACACATACCTAAGTAGCCGGACTTGGTATGGGTTCGCCAGTATGCGAACGGGTACGCATACTGTCGTACATGACCAAACTCAGTTGAATTCCCGGACTTGAAATGTTAATCCGGTACGCATACGGGTATGCATACTAAGTTCACGGACTTCAACTATTAAACTAGTACGCATACGGGTATGCATATTATGGTTCCCGAACTTGGAATAACTTGCAACAGTTAGCATACAAGTATGCATACTTTGCTATATCCAATCAATGATTGATCGTCCTAAACTCCATGTTAATCAGTGAAACATTCTTGGAAGACGGGAATCGATGTCTCACACAAATTATTAGCTTCAAATCAATTTTCATGTGATCAATAGATCAATACGAAGCATTCTGAGTCTACATCAAATAACTATCTTACCCAAATCATGTAAGATGTTACCAGGCGATTTTCACATGATCATCTTTTGACTTTCATCAAGAATAAAAGATGAACTTGTGTAGATGGTGGATTTTCAACAAAGGCTAAAATCGTAAACTCATAATTATACGAAGCTCTGATTCAGCAATCAGACGTGAGTATCGAGACACTGGTCTCTCATTGAATTCTCAACGGAGAGTACTTTCTCTCAGAGTACATGTAGATATGTAGTCTCACGACTGGACAACGACATATCTCATGAATACTGAATACTTTCGGTGATTATTTCTATAAAGTATCACGAGATGGACGGCTCCTAGACAGCTTGCTCTGCTAGTATAGAGCGATAACGTCTTCAGGAACAAACAACGAGTTTACCCTGACTATATAAAGGATATGACTTACCGACAAGATCATATCAGGATAATTAATGCTCATAGACAGCTTGCTCTGCTAGGATAGAGCCACAAAGTTAATTATTCCTAATTACAATTGCTCATATTCCATGGTCGAATCCACGACTGATCCCATGGAATGGCAATTACAATTGCTCCTATTCCATGGTCGAATCCACGACTGGTCCCATGGAATGGCAATAACAATTTCTCCTATTCCATGGTCGAATCCACGAATGGTCCCATGGAATGGCAATAACAATTGCTCCTATTCCATGGTCGAATCTGCGACTGGTCCCACGGAATGGCAATAAACAATTGTTCTGATTCTATGATCGAATCCACGGCTTGATCTCATAGAATAGCAATAACTATATTATCTCATTACTCCGATTTCATGATCGAATCCACAACTGGTCTCATAAATGGTAATAGATAAATCTTAATTACTCCGATTCTATGGTCGAATCTACGATCCCATGGAATGGTAATGCGCACTTTATTATTATGAATTCGTAGTCGAATCCTCAGCTGATCCTATATATTAATAATAAACATCTTATTACTCAGTTTTGTGAATTATTCTCCACTGAATTCCACAATTAGTAATAAATAATCAACAACCGGGCGTCTGAGCTACCTCTAAGTAAGCCCCGATTCAAATGGTGAAAGTGTATTCAACGACGATACACTAACAGTCACCGCACGAACGAGTATTTCAAAATACAACGAAACGATGAGCCTATGCAAAATAGGGAAGAAAATAATAAATAATTAAAAATATTGACCAAGGTGCTGGGAACACGGACACACGACCTACCGACCGTGCCGTGGTCAGTTCCACGCCAGTTTATATTTTTAATACATTTTTATTATTTCCATGATTTGATGAAAATTCTCTCATTTTATCAAATCTCCTTCGTCTCGAGGAAACTCCTCATTTTCATGGTACTTCCATAAATCCATAAAAATAATATAAAATTAAGGAAAGGAGTGTGGGGCGTGACCATTGGCCAACTGGCCATGCCTTGGTCCCAACCGGCCCCACACCCCACGGTTCCTTATTATTTTTTTTATTATTATTATTTCTCTAATTTCATGAAAAAACTCCTTGATTTCATGGTATTTTGCACAAATCATCATATAATAATAAATAAAATAAAATTATGAAAAACTTGTGGAAATGGGCCACTAGCCGGACGGCCATGCCTTAGCCGGTCCCACACGGCCTTTGCTTTATTATTTTATTATTATTTATCCTATTTTTCCTTGAATTCATCAAATTCCTTGATTTTATGGTATTTCTCTCAAATTAGGAAAAATTCCCTCAAATCATCAAAATACCTAAAAATATTAAAAAATTAGGGAAATTAGTAGGACCGGCCCCTAGCCGGCCAGCCGCGCCTCCACGGTCCCACACGCCCTTGTTTTTATTATTTTAATATTTTTTGCTTCTCTGAACTTATGAAAACTCCTTCAATTCATGGAAACTCCCTAAATTCATCAAATTTCTCAAAATTCATGAATTTTTCATAAAATCATCCAAATATTATAAAATTAAGGAAAAGGCACCACGGGACCGTGGTCACGACCGGTCGACCATGCCTTGACCACGATGGTCCCACGCCTCCTCATTCCTTATTTTATAATTATTTGTCATCATCTCATGGTGTTTTCCTCAGTTTCGTCGAAACCCTAATTTTGTCATATTTTCTCGAATGGATGCTCAATTACACGCCAGAAAATATAAAAATTCTCAGGACTGAGACGCGGATGCCTTGGGGACATGAGCACGCTGTCTTGACCGACCAAGATTGGTTCTTCGGATCACGGAAGCCGGTCCCATCAATTTTCACAGTTTTGACCTAATTTGCACAATTGCTCGTATTAGGTCCAAAACTCTTCCAAACACTTTGGATTTTCATGAAGTGATCGTCAGGCGGTCACGTGAAAACCCAGGGCCGGTTTCATGACTCCATGGTCGGTCCCTCGCCTCGTCATAATTAATTAGGTTTTCTCGTCTAAGGCTCAGACGAGCATTTTGAATAAATGATTAAGCCAGCATTTAATCATTCTTCCACCAACAAATCGTCAACTCTTCAGGAGTTCTTCGTATTTGCTCACGCGAGCATATGAACACTACATGATTGATCCACGGTCCCATGTAGTCGCTCCCTCCTTCGTCCCATGGTTGAAATTCTGACGAACCATGAATTAATCATCAATTTGATCAAATTAGGGTTTCTGAATCCAAGGATCATCATTCCAGATTCCAACCTTAATAATTTTACGACGACCTCATGGTCATTAATTTTATTAATTATGCTCGGTTCAACGACCAATATTCTAACTAATATTTTTGGTGCGCTGCCAATAATCCATCAAATGAGCAACACATGCTCAGACGATCAAATATTCAACAATTCATCACATGAGCAACACTTGCTCAGATGATAAATATTTGCTCAAACCAAGGGATATTGGTTCAACAATCAATATTCAACGATCCATCGAATGAGCAATACTTGCTCACTTCATCGTAAGAACTATACCTCTGTCTCATGACATGTTCAACTCATGAGTTTCAGAACATCATGTTCAACTCAACAACTACATGGACTCATCGTCCCATCAAACCACGAAGTCATCAATTGACTAACAAACCACGAGACGTTAATCGTGTCACTTGGGGGGATATCACTTAGGGTTTTGGTCTGGCGGTCTACGACACGTGTGTTCAAACACACGATGAAATGTGAGAAAGTCGTGCAATCAGTTGAAGGAATTCACGAGGTAGTGGGTGGAAAATCGACCAAGTCTCCATACGTTGAGCAACTGGTTTCAAACACGATCTCCACTTCCCCACTCCTTGATTCCATCAACTGTCACACTTCATGGAATCATGGTATCTAAAATTCCAGCAATATAAACAAGTCTCTGAATCATGATTGAATAATCGGCATCATCAGTATCATCAATCTCACGTCAAACTGACAACACGAGATCATCAACTCATCAATTGAGCAACTACGCTCAATTGAGCAATTTCAATCACTCAGAGATTATCGTATTCAGAATTCACATACCCACAATCTTTGATTACCATTGATTCCACGCATTTTTCAGATTCCCTCCTACAGATCAACCCATCCTCTCTTGCGACCGAATTTACTCTGGAACGGTCATTATCTTAATTTAGGCCGGAGTACTACAGATTGATCTCTCGAATCTAAAGCACCCCCTTTGCAGCGGTGCATCTGTGTGAGGTTTAACATTTCGCTCGGTTCGAGGAGTCTCCTCCGTACAGTCGTCTCCTCAATTCCTTAAATACCAGCAAATCGTTTTTCCCCATCTACAGATTGGCGACCACAGTGGCAGATCATTCTCTCGGTTGCAATCTCAATTCTCACAAGAATGGACGGTCTTAGGTCTACCAATCCGGGTTCAAACCCGATCCTAATATCTCAAGCTCTAGTGGTACCGCTAATGCCACTCCTCCGACGCAACCTGCTACTACTACTGCTCCAAGCACTGGTGCTCCAGTGATCACCCCTGCAAGTGACAGCACTTGCGCCATCAACAATCTACTCTTCGTTGATCTCCTGAAGAAACCAGAGGAAATTAGCCTGCCATTGTTGATCTCATGAAAGTTCAGATTGACGTGGCTGCAGCACAAAAAGAGTTGTGTACTTATCCCAAAACTCTCACAGAAAAGCTTGCGTCTGAACGAACTCAGCCTCAGCGCGAGAAAGGAAAAGTTAAAGAAACATCTTCAACTGCTGATCCTGAAATCTCTCCAATCCATGTTGTACATGATGAAGAATCCCGCAAAGCTGCAAATAACTCTCCAGCAATGGAACCTGCAAGTTTCCTCAATCACTCGTGAAGACCTGGAGCACTCTTTTGAACATCGAGGAAAAGACAAGACATCATCTGTCCATCTTCGTCAACCTTCATATCCCGCTGTCATATGGAAGATTCCTCTCCCAAAAGGTTATATCGCTCGAACATTCATTCTTTATGATAGAACGTACAATACTCAAAAACACATTTCTCGGTTTCGGGTGAACACGAGCACAACCATGTCGTCCGTCTGAAGGAATTTTCGAAGTCTCTGAGGCAGAGCATACACCTGGTACAACGCACCGGGAAGTATCACCGATTGGGGAGAGATGATTAATGCTTTCCACAGAAAATACTTCTTCGTGTCAGAGCAAGTCACTCTCTATGATATAGGAAGGATGCTTCAAAGGAGCGATGAACATCCCAATGATTATGTGAAAAGATTCAGAGCCCAGGCCCTGGACTGTCATGATCCAAGCGTCACAGAGAAACAACTGGTAGACTTCTGTATCAACAACATGATCCCGGTTTACAGAGATTTGTTGGAAAATCTACGAGCTTCATGAAGAGGCGAAGAGATCGGCGACTACTGCACCCGCTTTACTGGAAAAAACAAAAGCTACAAAGGCTGAAGAACCGCGCTCGAGGTAGCAGACATCTGATCAACAAGCAGTACAACCTCCAGCCTTCCACAAACGCTGTTGCAGAAGGGAGCTGATGAGTGCCAAATATTGTATATATTTGCACCTTTTTATTGGCATTTAACTCATCATTTGTGCACTAACGCTCCATTTTATCCCATATTCTGTGTTTTTGTTGTTTTCAAGAATAAATATTTTTCTTAATTAATTTTGCATTTTTAGGTACTAAATAAAGCCTGGTTAACTCACGGAGCGAAAAGAGCAAAGAAACGGCAAAGACTCCCGCAGAAAGGCAGCGAAGAATGATGTTTGCAAGAGTCGGATCAACTAGAAGTGGGCATGAAGAGGAATAATTGTCCTTAAAGAAGATATGGGCTTGGCATACACAAGGCCCAAAACCCTTACCCAAATCCATTTCCAATATCCATACCCATTTCCATGAGAGCCGTCAGATTGGATCCGTCACATCATCCAACGTTCGCCTCATCACCGAGCATCAAATCTTGAAGCTCCTGTAAAACATCAGAGTACCTAACTCCAATCTAAGCCGTCAGAATTGTTGTATCACGCATCCAATGGTCGCTGCAAGCTTGTTCCATCTTAGCCGTTCGATTCAATCCAGATGTGATCATCCAATGTATCATCTTCGCTGGACATCGAATTTGCTACAACCGCTCAACACTACAACACCTAACACCTATACCCGCAAAACAAACGCACCCTTCTCCAATTCTATCGAATCCATCTTCTCCCTCACCGTCTGCAGAGAAAACTCTGCCATTACCTGCAACTCCTTCACCACCATATCCTTCCACCACCAGACCCCGATGTTCACTGCCACCATCTCCCATCCCTCGAGTTCCACCACCACAACCACCCGACAAAAACCCATCTCCCTAGTTTCCCTCTCTCTCATTCCTAGCATCATTCCTGGATGCTATGAATTAGGAAGTGAGAAGCTAGGGTTAACTAGGAGCGCAGAGAAGACCAAGAAGGCATGGGTTCGTAGCAGAAGAGGAAAGGAAGGACGAGCAAGAGAGCAGAGGAGACAAATTCAGATAATCAGTGAGTGAATTCTCGATTTTCAAAATTAGGGTTCTTTCAAATTAGGGTTTAGAAATTAGGGATTTCATGTAAAACTATAAATAGAAGATGATGTAGACTGTTATGAGTGTGCTTGGGTTAGCCGAGTTACCACCAATTAGTGGTTCTATGTAGTTTAATTTCTGTTTGAACTTCAATTTCAATGCCATTTTAATTCTCTGTTTGATTTTCAATTTCTGTTTTAATGTTCTAATTCCTCTTGCTAGGGTTGAGATGAAGTCCTAATTTGCTATTTGTTGTTCATGTTTTTGACAATAACCTTGTTATGCTTAATTGTTTAGGATGAAATTTAGTCTTAGGACTTCAACACTTAACTTTCACAGTGTATGTAATGCATCCATTGTAGTTAGAATTATTCTGTGTTGTAGAACTGCAACTCATGTTTAACAGCATATATGAACCTTTTGATTAGCTGTGCCTTGAAAAGACAGTTAATACTTAGGAGAATTACCTTAGTTGTGATTGAATCATCCATCTCAAATTGACCTTAGATATGCAGAGGATTGACATCCCTCTTATTATCAGTTATAAGGACAAGGTTAGTGTTAGGAGCAGAACAAGTAGTGTAAGTTAGTGGTGGAATCAAAGGCCCTAGTACTCTTCTCATCATTTACTCAATCTCCCTGTTTACATTTGCTGCTGTTTCCATTTGATCTCATTATTTCCCCCTTGCTACTGCTCACTCCTCACCGATCAGTGGTGTTCATAACACCACAAAATCATCTTTTCTCACTGTTTCATCATCACTGCCCCTTAGAAAGACCAGTTAACAAGCAAGCTTAGAAAAAATTAGCAAATATCCCTCCAAGTCCCTGTGGAACTGACCTGTGCTTGCCCTGTGTTGCTTTAGACACTGTGCACTTGCAGTTAGATAAATATAGTGTTGTTTCCAGCCCTATCAGGAGCAAACGAAAAGTCGAACCGCCGTGCAAGCATACCTCAGCTCCTTCAAAAGCACAAAGGAAGGATAACCAAGATGCACAAACCTCGACCTAGCATCAACAAACGGGAAATGATCGGACAGACTCAAACCTCCCTGAAGTGATCGAGTTACCGGAAGTCTGGGTGCAAGATGATACAATCAACTTGATGTTCATCAAACAGAGCCAACTGAAGCAAGATGGAGAACCCCAGGTACTGTCATCTTCATGGATTCATCAATCATCCAACAAGTAACTGCAATATTTTGAAGCACATCTTCAAAGAGAAGGTTGATCTACACAAGATTCAACTGGGGACTGAAGGAGTACACAGATCCTCTCCCAATCAATACCTCGACTCTCTGAACAACATGTTAAAGAGGAAGTTCAATCCTTGGTCGAATGTGGATTGCTCTATCCGTTGAAGGCACAAAGGAGAGACATGTTCACAGTACTGAACCAAATCGTGTCAAGAAGTCCATTCCGGAAATATTTCTTGAGTCTTCAGCCACAGACCAAGATATGTACGACTGGGGACCGCTTACCACAATCAATCTCAGAAGAAACGAATTTGGAAGAACGTTGATCGATGCTGACACCGCCATCAACAACGTTCCACTGAAAACCATCGGATCCACATGCATCACACATGAAGGTACTCATGCTCCATCTCAATCAGAGACCTTGAAGGAGCGCTCAGAAATACTTCTGGCTACATCACTCTCAAAATGAACATAAATCCAAACTGGGTAGAAACCATGTTTCACATAACCAGGAAGATCCAGGACATGACATGTCCTTCAGAAAAACATGGATCCATGATGAAATGGGTACCTACAAAGCGCCTCTGGTTACACATCTCTCCAACGAAGAAATTTCTGATCCAGAAGATTTTACGGACATACCATCATCAGAGCACTTGGAGGAATTTTGAATTTTGACGAGATTGAAGCAAGAACCTGCAAAATATGCATAGACATTCATCAAGAGGTTTCACACTCAGGCAAGTCTCATTCCTCCCGTGTCTACGTCATTTATTTCTTCACATGCTATCCTAGCATGGGGACTCAATTCTGCTAGAAACTCTGCAATACGTTGTGAATGGTAGCCTCTCCAAATCGAGCACCGAACATTCATTACCGAGATGATTTCCAAGCATGGAAAAGAATACTTTGGGAATCTCTCCATAGCTTTGCAGGAGCGTCCATGTGTGCCACAAAATCAGAAAACTCTGATGGTTGCACAAGTGTTGAATCTTACTACCGCAACGAGAAGAATGCTGCATCAACATAAGATACTCAGGGCCGAGATGATCAAATCTAAGACATTTGATGCTTAAGGGATATGATGCTTCAACAATCAAGCATCTAAGAAGCCTTCAAATTATACTCCCAATCAAAGAGTACACCTTCGATAATGGCGCCTCTGGCTTCAACACAAATATCTCTACACTGAGTCAACACCAGCACGATCAAAGTATTACTAAACTACAATCGATAAGTCTTCATTATCCCATGATAATACTTCTGAAGCAGATGCAACATCATTCATACATGGATGGCATTAACTCCTTCAACATACATTGGACAACCTGAGGTGATTCCGCGAAACTTCATCAACGGGGACTTCTCTACATCACAAAACCCTCCATGACTGAGGAACTTCTTCCCTTCACCGATCCAGAATGGAGATTTATGCCGCTATCTTCCACAACAATGTGGATTTACTTACAAAGCCGCTTCACGTTACAGTCATTCTTTCAAGAGCACTCAGGTTGAACTCCCAGTATACCGTATTCTCAACTCACTAACTAGTTCGTCAATATAAATGCTCGCTGAATGGAGGAGCAACGAATAATCATGGTTCCAGTCTTTTTCGATCTCTGGAGCAGCTCTAACCATAGCATCGACATCAACAAGGATATATGGTGGAAATCCTTCCATGGTCTCAGCAATAAGAATATATGGAGAAAACTCAATCGTGATCTCAGCATCAACAACGAGAGAAACATCCTCATGACATGTCTTCATCAACTAACCGTTCTCTGAAGTGTTACACATGAAGCGGGATTCTCCAAGCACTAATGATTCATATCAAGGTATCTAGACGTGAAAACACGTTATCATGAGCATCTTCCGAAAGCTTGCATGGTGGACGGTCACAAGCCAAAGTCTTCTACAAGATGTTCTACATATAAAGTACAACATACTTCAGCCCATGGGTTTACAAAAACGTACCAATGAGTGAGGAATGGGACAATACTTCCTCAACAAAAGATGTTCGCCTATGTCTCTTCTACAACATACCAAAAGGGCGCATCAATCGGACATACGAGCTAAAAGATATGGCCTTTACTGTCAGGTCTACGAGATCTGAAAAATCCGTACGGGATTACAAATTACAAATGTGCACGCCTCGTTGGATGACTTATACAACTCCAAATTGAATGATTCTTTTCTCATGTGATAAATCAATCTCTTATCTTCAAAAGTTGGGGTCAAGCATCGAATTCCGACGTCGTATGAGGTTTCTACAGCTTCCAAAGCATACAACGCGCAACCAGAGATTCGTGGACGGGATTCATAACTTCCACAGCCGATCGGTGTCCACCAGGTCTTTTCGCTAAGTCCTTCATCAAGGTACCTCCAACTTCGACCACCTAGGTTTTTACATCGATTTTTCTACCCGGGTCCTCTATCTAGGTCTTGACAGAAGAAGGGAAAACGAAAGAGGGAGATTCAACAATATACTGGGGACTGTCGGTCCACCGATCATGACGATCAATTTCACAACCCAACACTCGTGGTACCGGGCTCTCCAGTGCTAATCATTCATCATAAAAGGAATGCTACCACTGGGACATGAAACCATGGTCATTACATCATCCCCTCTTGAGAGCAACCTCAGTTATGCTCCCATGACCAGGGTTTCAGAAGTAATGTTTCTACGACTGACAGAAACAAGGTGGTACCCATGCTCATGTGCCAATCAAGGAGTCCTGATCTCATTTGAATCAATGGAATCAATCCTTCACCAACCGTTCAAGACACAAGCGAATGATCTAAAGACGCAACATGAGTCTTTTACAACAAGCCCGTCTGAAATAATTTTATGCTGTCCTGTACAAACCGACGAGCTGGGAGCAATTGGTGAAGAATCTAGGTATGGGTAATATACCATTTTCTTCGTATGGATGTCCTCTACAACATATCCAAAATTCACAACAATTGGAGAAACGAGTGAAGAGTTGTGGCCAAAAAATTGGACCCCATGCCAGCTGTAAATTTTCTGAAGGTTTCCTGGAAGTTTACTGTTTCGTCGATTTCGGATCCTAAACAGGCTCTAAACTCAAAAATCTTCTCTGCTAAAGCTTGGAAATTTTCTGGGCTTGAGGATACATATGCAGATGTCGAAAATACGACCCCAAATGAAGATTCTACAGCGTTTTTACTAAAGGCTGAAGTCTGAAATTTCCTGGTGACGTATTTCGGCAAAATTACTCGTGTATTCACATGGGTTTTCATTCATTCACTCACAAATCAGCAATTTCATACTTCTATGAAGAGGTCACAGGGGATATACTTACTAGGGGAGTCTCTAAACCATTTGAGGGTTCGGCAATGTTGGAATCTCCGTTGGCAACTCCATTAGCTTCATTCGGTTCGGGATTTTGGGAACTCTCCATATTCTCATATCCCAAAGAAGAGCACGCTTCATCAACATAATGCTTATATACCATGATTTCTTCCTGGGTTCGTCAACAACAATTATTATTATGTCATTCAAGGAGATGCCACGATCACGTGCACGAAAAAGGGTACTTACATCGACTTCTTCATCAATGCTGGATTCATGAATTGTTTACCCGGGAACAAGTTGAAGACCATCAATCGATGGAGCAAAAGTCTGAAAATAAGTAACAAACCTTGATCTCATGATCCTAATTACACGGGTAAAGTCATGACACAAGGAGCGGTTGGGGACTGCACGTTATTTGCTAACACCCTATAGTCCTTACTTCTGGGCTCTCTGCTCCCGTAGATTTTCCTCCATTACCATTGAGTCTATATTGATCTGGGATCTCATTACACGACCATCCTATGGTAAAGCTAACGAAATAACTAGGAATACAACTCAGTATGAAGGATCTCTCACCACTCAGAGCACATCGTTCATACAAAACGCAGGATTCCACAGAATAATGAATCATGGATTAAAGGTGCTCACAACAGCGTCTACAAAAATGGTAATCCTCCACTCTTACCTATTTACGTTTCACGAAACTTAGTGATAATAACGTAAAACCTTCGAAAAACTTGCTCGCCTCTTCAAACTTGCCAAGATGAGCAAAATTCATTATTTAAAACCAGCACCTGACTTTTCATGAAACTATGAATAATTCACGTAACGTTTCATATGAACATTCGCTGGTTTTCTACATGTGTGCATACACTATAATATCGCCAAACTCATACATACATTATTTCATCATGTATACAATTGCTTGCTTCCAGCAATTGCTCAAAAATCATAAATTGATTTTCATGAAACCGTGGACAACCCACGTAAAGTTTTTACTGAGTGAACATCCACTGGTTTTTCGAAAATTGGACAGACGTCCATTCTACAGTTGTGAAAACTCACATACATTATTTCACCATGTATAATTTTCTACTTTCAACAGTTGTTCAAAATCAAAACATGATTTTACAAAATATGTAAATATTTAACGTGAAACCCATGTAAATTTGAAAAATATATCTACATACTTTTTCTCCTTCGCGCGAGCATCTGTCTTTGAAGCGAGAGTATATTTTCAAAAATTTATGAACGCTCATATCGAAAATAAAAATTTTCATGAAAGCTCATAGACAAAAAATTTATTAACAGACGCACGTCTTTTCAAAAAAAAAACTTTTCTCTCGTACGAGCATCCACCTTTGAAACGAGAGTTTATTCCACTTTGTGAAATCTCACATATTTAAAATATAAAATTCCGGTTTTCATGAAATCTCATAGACGAATTTTATATCATTAGACTCAGTTCTATTTTGTTTGTTCCTTAAACTAACGAACGAACGAACGAGCGTCTATTCATAAAACAAGGATTTCCTTATTGGGCCCGACCCGCGAATCCTAACCGACCACGGACTCGTCGTCCAAACCAGCGGTTCAACACCAATTTATCCTCATCAAACGACGCTCCAATCATGATATTGAAGCCTTCATCAAGTCGTGGTTTGATCATGCTCTCTAAATCTGGTAATGTCTCAACTTACGACTAAGTTCAATTACTGGTATTATTATTTATGGCCGGAAAATCACCATTTAATGTTGATTGAGGAACACAACTTTCCTCAGTAAGCAGGGGACTTAATGTAGATGGTGGATTTTCGACAAAAGCTAAAATCGTAAACTCATAATTATACGAAGCTCTGATTCAGCAATCAGATGTGAGTATCGAGACACGGGTCTCTCATCGAATTCTCAAAGGAGAGTACTTTCTCTCAGAGTACATGTAGATATGTAGTCTCACGACTGGACAACGGCATATCTCATGAATACTGAATACTTTCGGTGATTATTTCTATATAGTATCACGAGATGGACGGCTCCTAGACAGCTTGCTCTGCTAGTATAGAGCGATAACGTCTTCAGGAACAAACAACGAGTTTACCCTGACTATATAAAGGATATGACTTACCGACAAGCTCATATCGGGATAATTAATGCTCCTAGACAGCTTGCTCTGCTAGGATAGAGCCACAAAGTTAATTATTCCTAATTACAATTGCTCATATTCCATGGTTGAATCCACGACTGATCCCATGGAATGGCAATTACAATTGCTCCTATTCCATGGTCGAATCCACGACTGGTCCCATGGAATGGCAATAACAATTGCTCCTATTCCATGGTTGAATCCACGACTGGTCCCATGGAATGGCAATAACAATTGCTCCTATTCCATGGTCGAATCTGCGACTGGTCCCACGGAATGGCAATAAACAATTGTTCTGATTCTATGATCGAATCCACGGCTTGATCTCATAGAATAGCAATAACTATATTATCTCATTACTCCGATTTCATGATCGAATCCACAACTGGTCTCATAAATGGTAATAGATAAATCTTAATTACTCCGATTCTATGGTCGAATCTACGATCCCATGGAATGGTAATGCTCACTTTATTATTCTGAATTCGTAATCGAATCCTCAGCTGATCCTATGAATTAATAATAAACATCTTATTACTCAGTTTTGTGAATTATTCTCCACTCAATTCCACAATTAGTAATAAATAATCAACAACCGGGCGTCTGAGCTACCTCTAAGTAAGCCCCGATTCAAATGGTGAAAGTGTATTCAACGACGATACACTAACAATCACCGCACGAACGAGTATTTCAAAATACAACGAAACGATGAGCCTATGCAAAATAGGGAAGAAAATAATAAATAATTAAAAATATTGACCAAGGTGCTGGGAACACGGACACACGACCTACCGACCGTGCCGTGGTCAGTTCCACGCCAGTTTATATTTTTAATACATTTTTATTATTTTCCATGATTTGATGAAAATTCTCTCATTTTATCAAATCTCCTTTGTCTCAGGAAACTCCTCGGTTTCATGGTACTTCCATAAATCCATCAAAAATAATATAAAATTAAGGAAAGGAGTGTGGGGCGTGACCATTGGCCAACCGGCCATGCCTTGGGTTTTATTATTATTATTTCTCTAATTTCATGAAAAAACTCCTTGATTTCATGGTATTTTGCACAAATCATCATATAATAATAAATAAAATAAAATTATGAAAAACTTGTGGGACCAGGCCACTAGCCGGACGGCCATGCCCTAGCCGGTCCCACACGCCCTTGCTTTGTTATTTTATTATAATTTATCCTATTTTTCCTTGAATTCATCAAATTCCTTGATTTTATGGTATTTCTCTCAAATTAGGAAAAATTCCCCCAAATCATCAAAATACCTAAAAATATTAAAAAATTAGGGAAACTCGTGGGAACGGCCCCTATCCGTCCGGCCGCGCCTCCACGGTCCCACACGCCCTTGTTTTTATTATTTTAATATTTTTTGCTTCCCTGAACTCATGAAAACTCCTTCAATTCATGGAAACTCCCTAAATTCATCAAATTTCTCAAAATTCATGAATTTTTCATAAAATCATCAAAATATTATAAAATTAAGGAAAAGGCACCACGGGACCGTGGTCACGACCGGTCGACCATGCCTTGACCACGGCGGTCCCACGCCTCCTTATTCCTTATTTTATAATTATTTTTCATCATCTCATGGTGTTTTCCTCAGTTTCGTCGAAACCCTAATTTTGGCATATTTTCTCGAATGGATGCTCAATTGCACACCAGAAAATATCAAAATTCTCAGGACTGAGACGCGGATTCCTTGGGGACACGAGCACGTTATCTTGACCGACCAAGATTGGCTCTTTGGCTCACGGAATCCGGTCCCATCAATTTTCACAGTTTTGACCTAATTTGCACAATTGCTCGTATTAGGTCCAAAACTCTTCCAAACACTTTGGATTTTCATGAAGTGATCGTCAGGCGGTCACGCGACAACCCAGGGCCGGTTTCATGACTCCATGGTCGGTCCCTCGCCTCGTCATAATTAATTAGGTTTTCTCGCCTAAGGCTCAGACGAGCATTTTGAATAAATGATTAAGCCAGCATTTAATCATTCTTCCACCAAAAAATCGTCAACTCTTCAGGAGTTCTTCGTATTTGCTCACGCGAGCATATGGACACTACATGGTTGATCCACGGTCCCATGTAGTCGCTCCCTCCTTCGTCCCATGGTTGAAATTCTGACGAACCATGAATTGATCATCAATTGATCAAATTAGGGTTTCTGAATCCAAGGATCATCATTCCAGATTCCAACCTTAATAATTTTACAACGACCTCATGGTCATTAATTTTATTAATTATGCTCGGTTCAACGACCAGTATTCTAATTAATATTTTTGGTGCGCTGCCAATAATCCATCAAATGAGCAACACATGCTCAGACGATCAAATATTCAACAATTCATCACATGAGCAACACTTGCTCAGATGATAAATATTTGCTCAAACCAAGGGATATTGGTTCAAAAATCAATATTCAATGATCCATCGAATGAGCAATACTTGCTCACTTCATCATAATAACTATACCTCTGTATCATGACATGTTCAACTCAACAACTACATGGACTCATCGTCCCATCAAACCACGAAGTCATCAATTGACTAACAAACCACGAGACGTCAATCGTGTCACTTGGGGGATATCACTTAGGGTTTTGGTCTGGCGGTCTACGGCACGTGTGTTCAAACACACGATGGAGTGTGAGCAAGTCATGCAATCAGTTGAAGGAATTCACGAGGTAGTGGGTGGAAAATCGACCAAGTCTCCACACGTTGAGCAACTGGTTTCAAAAACGATCTCCACCTCCCCACTCCTTGATTCCATCAACTGTCACACTTCATGGAATCATGGTATCTAAAATTCCAGCAATATAAATAAGTCTCTAAATCATGATTGAATAATCGGCATCATCAGTATCATCAATCTCACGTCAAACTGACAACACGAGATCATCAACTCATCAATTTAGCAACTACTCTCAATTGAACAATTTCAATCACTCAGATCTTATCGTATTCAGAATTCACATACCCACAATCTTTGATTACCATTGATTCCACTCATTTCTCAGCTTCCCTCCTACAGATCAACCCATCCTTTCTTGCAACCGAATTTACTCTGGAACGGTCATTGTCTTAATTTAGGCCGGAGTACTACAAATTGATCTATCGAATCTAAAGCACCCCCTTTGCAGCGGTGCATCTGTGTGAGGTTTAACATTTCGCTCGGTTCGAGGAGTCTCCTCCGTACGGTCGTCTCCTCAATTCCTTAAAAACCAGCAAATCGTTTTTTCCCATCTAAAACTTGGTTAAACCGAAAGCTTACCAACACATATTTCGAGAAATATGTAAGCGAGTTAAATGCAGCTCGAAATATCAAATATGAGTAATATAAAGTTTATATAGCTATACGATTTTTGATCAATAGGAGATGGAATATAAATAGACTTATGAGTGATAGATGAGTTCAAGTCTCCACATATCTTTTGTTGATGAAGTTCCACAAGCTCCCTTAGTAGTTCTTCGTCTTCAATCGATGAACGCCGTAAAGTCTAAAGCTCAACTACACATTCTATCCTAATCCGAGACATAGCTATAAGTAGACTAGAAATCAAGACTTATAGTTTTGGCAACTAAACTTGACAAACAAGATTGAGATAACAACGCTTGCGAGCTTGACCGAGCAGTGCTCTAACAGATAGTCGCACCTGGCTTCAGGAATCCATAAGTGAAGTCTTTAAATCGTAAACCTAATAATGTTTCTTAGAGGAAACCTAGATTAATAGAGGATGACTCTAGCAAGAAACTGGGAAACATAAGATTGAAGTTTTCATTTGTTTGAGTCTCTCTATTTATAAACTTTCAAGACTATAGGTAACTTTAAATTTAAGCTAAGAAGAATATACACCATGGTCCAGGGTACTGGAACCGTGTACAACAATAGTTCTTCACAAATATGCCTTATGAACTTATAAGCATAATCATGATCATTAACACTCAAGACTTAAACCATGATTTACCAAAAAAAATGATTTAGTGATCAAAGTTATCTTAGAAGTGTTTATGAGAGTTGTAGCAATGACAAACATATTTCCGAAAATAGTTTATGAGCATCTGCTTAATTCGTACTATGTAGGTATGTGTAGGGGTACGCATACCTAGGGACCAGTTCGTGAATTCAGATTGCTAGGGTACACGTATTGGGTATGTGTACCCTTATGCGCTCACGAGCTCAGAACCTTGGGGTACGCGTACTGGGTATGTGTACCACCCTCCCCCATTAACGAATTCAGAATCTTTGGGTACCCGTACTGGGTATGCGTACCTCCCTTGTTCTGGAACTCAGATGTCTAGGGTACGCGTACCTACCTTGTATCCATAATCTCAGAAGTTCTGAAAACTCTCCTTAAACAATTTGAAACATTCTCAACGCCATATATGAAATATCATTGCTTGATCAATCTCCAAATGATCAACTTGAAAAAAAAAACAACTTTTGAACAATAAATTTGAAAACACTGGGGGTGCTAAAATACACACCAACTTTTTCATAGGCAATCTATATGGAGAAACTCAACACAACTCCGAGAGTTAAAACTCAATCAAGGAAAGTGTCTAGAGTTATATCTCTATCTCTCTTGCGATTAGAACCTTTACATAATTGAATCCATGAACCTAATCACAAAGAGAGTTCTTGGACGGTACCAAACACCAATATCCAAGGATCAATCAAGTCGTATCCAACAAACTAGGTCGGACATATATCTACTCTGATTGATCAATGCACAACCTGTGATATTTAAATTATAAAGATAAATAATATAATGCGGAAAAAGAAATAACACAGACACCAAAATTTTTGTTAACGTGGAAACTGCAAATGCAGAAAAACCCCTGGACTAGTCCAGATTGAAAACCAAACTGTATTAAGCCGCTACGTACACTATCCTACTACCAATTAGCTTCCGTCTGGAATGTAGTTGAGCCCGAACTCAGTCTCTCACTGATTCATGTACAGTCGCGCTCCTTACGCCTCTTAAATACCAGTAGGACTCCGCGCAATTGATTTCCTTAGATGACGTCACACAACCTAAGAGTTGCTTCAACTTAATTGAAGACTTTAAACCAAATCTGCCTCCCACAGAATAAGCATACATAATTTATTACCTGATTATAATCGAAACAGATGATCAAGTCAAACGTAGATTGACAAGTTGGATCAAGATCAAGAATTTGAATGAGCTTTAAATGCTAATTAGTCATTGGTGGACAGTTTTATTTGCTAACTAGTCGAATTATAGTTTGTTTGTTTGTTTTTTTTTTTTTTTGACTTGGGTTTGAGTTAAATAAAATGTCTGACTTAAAGGTCACTGAATCAGGTAAAAAAATTGCCTGACTTGACTTAGCAAACGCGTCATGACTTGGGCATCTGAGTATGGATAAATTTTACTTGAAGACACCCTATAGATGAAATGTCCAAGTTTGACACATTGTTTTACTCGTCTAAATCATCATTTGTAATATGTCATTTTTGTTAAGCTAGATGGGTGTATACTGAGTCAGATATATTTTTTATTTAACTCGAAGACTCTTGCATTAGATTTTCATCTGACTTGAGCCCAAGATAGACATTCCAAATAAAAAAGTTAACAAGTCAGATTTCAGATGCAAGTCAGCAAAAGTAACGACGTCTTACATCTTGTTGGTTTTCAAGGTTGGGGTGAACTTAATCTTGAAGGCGCAAATCATCCCAGAAGCCATAAGGTTATTCGGATATAGTTATGTTGTTTCATAGGTGACTCATTTATAGCTTCTTTTCCTGGGTTGGACTTTGATTTGAGTTATATAACTAGATTTTAGCACCTTGCTGGTTAGGCCCCCCGAGTCATTTGATATTCCTTCCAATGAAGAAGTCAAATTATGTTGTTACACAATATAGATATGCAATTCAAAGACATGGGATCTGATCTTTTATGTTTCTCATGCAATCAAGTAATGTCTTAGATATGGTTTTCAGAGTCTTCACTCTAAGGTGCATTACATGTTTTTATGTGTTTTTTTGTTCCTTCAATTAATAACTTCGTTTATTGATTTGTGATTATGGATTACGGTTTTTGAATTTTCCTTTTTGTAAAAATTAATAGGTGGTTTTGGTATGAGTGAAGTTATTGCCAAACAATCAACAGAAGAGAATAGTGCACAGAACATTAAGAACCCATCTTTAGGATGGATGATTGGATTTCTCTTCGTCGTTAGTTTTCTTGGACTCTTCTCCGTCGTGCCTCTCCGTAAGGTAAAAAAATAAAAAATAATTACATTTAGGAAAATGAAGAACAATCTCATTTCTTTTTAATTTCCTTTACTTGAGTGATGCATGTTTTCTTTGGTGATTTCTAAGTAGCTACTGGTATGTTTTTTTTTATGCAGATTATGGTGATAGACTTTAAGCTAATCTACCCAAGTGGAACTGCCACAGCTCATCATATCAACAGCTTTCACACACCACAGGGTGCCAAACTAGCCAAGTAAGACTTTTTTCATAAACCAAATTTCACTATATGTATCAAACCCAATAAATCATGCCAACCTTGATTACAATAAGATCCATGTATGTCAGTTTGGAAAAAAAATAGTTTCACTCTGTCTCATTGAATTAGTTTACGTAAACTTTTAACCTCTTGAATTTTTTCACCTTTTGAAATTCTGTTTTTAGGAAACAAGTGAAGCGTTGGGGAAGTTTTTCTCGTTTAGCTTCTTGTGGGGTTTCTTCCAATGGTTTTTCACTTCTGTAGACGGTTGTGGATTTATAAACTTCCCTACGTTTGGTCTCAAAGCCTTAGAGAACAGGTGCATATAAACTTCTAGATAGAGTGTAAAAGTACAAAGTAGAGCTAGATCCTGACTTACATTATTGAAACAGGTTCTACTTTGATTTCTCGGCTACTTATGTCGGGGTTGGAATGATTTGTCATGGGGAATTATGTGGCCTCTTATAGAAAATAGGAAGGGAGACTGGTACCCTGCAGAGCTCTCGCCTAACAGCCTCCATGGGATCCAAGGCTACAGGGTAAATTTTTATTTTTTATTTTCATTTATGACGCCTTCTTATTAATTTCACATTAAAAAAATATTACCAAACAATTTTGCTAAAAGTTATTTAAGTGTGATTGGTGGCAAGGATGCATAACCATAATATAATATACCAATCAATTGTAGATGCAATCCTGGCCAAAAAAAAGACCCTAGGTAATTTCCATCTGGGATTTCAACCTTTTTGCTACGGCTGGCTAAATTACTAAATAACCTTTGGTTGTGGATCCTGAGTTTGGTATCAGTAGATAACTTGGCAGGTTTTTTTTTTTCCCCATTTGAACTAACATTTGCTTGTATGCTGCTAATAATAGATCTTCATTGCCATAGCCATGATCCTTGGTGACGGTCTCTACAATTTCGTAAAAGTTCTAAACCGAACAGTTCTCGGCTTACTTCATCAACTACGAAGCAGAGATGTACTTCCTGTCGCTGACCAACCAGATACAGCCAATAAATCTATCTCTTATGATGACCAGCGTAGGACTGAACTCTTCCTCAAAGACCAAATTCCTACATGGCTGGCTGTCCTGGGATACATCAGCATTGCTGTTGTCTCCATGATCACTCTACCGTACATTTTTCACCAACTCAAATGGTACTATGTATTGGTCATCTATATCTTTGCGCCAGTTCTAGCTTTCTGCAATGCCTATGGATGTGGTCTCACTGATTGGTCACTTGCATCCACTTATGGAAAATTGGCCATCTTCACCATTGGCGCTTGGGCTGGGGCTTCTCACGGTGGGGTCCTTGCTGGTCTTGCAGCCTGTGGTGTCATGATGAATATCGTCTCCACTGCTTCCGATCTGATGCAGGATTTTAAAACCGGCTACATGACATTAGCATCACCAAGGTATTCTATATTATTATGTCATATAAGTAGAGGAATCTGCAACCTTTTTACCTTTAGCATATGACGAATCCTGAAATATGCATTACGCATTTGACGCTCCCTTAAAAAGCAGATCCTAGAAGTTTGCTTCGAAACTGAAGGTTAAATGGCGTTTTACCAATCCATGAATTTCTAGATGAAATTTGTATTTTAGATTAGCCAACAAGAATTTACTGATTCATATCAGCCGATTCCCAAATTAAATTTAACGAAGAAATGCTTTCTTTTGTAGGTCTATGTTTGTGAGCCAAGTTATTGGAACTGCAATGGGGTGTATAATATCTCCTTGTGTATTTTGGCTCTTCGTCAAAGCTTTCGACGATCTAGGGATACCAGGGTCAGAATATCCAGCCCCATATGCTCTTGTATACCGTAACATGGCAATATTAGGAGTCGAAGGCTTCTCAAGTTTACCCAAGAACTGCTTAAAGCTGTGCTATGGATTTTTTGCCGCAGTAATATTTATTAATGCAATTAGAGACTCCGTTGGAAAGAAGTGGTCGTCGTACTTCGTGATTGATATGTGCCTTGGGAGCTTGATTTTGTTTGTGTGGGAGAAGGTAAATAAGCCCAAAGCTGATGCATTTGGTCCTTGCCTCTGGTTTGATATGCGGAGATGGGATATGGACTTTGCCAAGTTCGATTCTTGCTTTAGCAGGTGTTAAGCCACCTATTTGTATGAAGTTCCTATCCGCTAAGGATAACATCAGGGTTGATAAAATCTTAAAAGGGTAGTGAATATACTTTATATACCTGGTCAAAGTACTAACTAATATTCTGTTTCATGTTTTTTTTTTTTTTTTTTGAGATGTATTATATAAAATGTATTTGTAGAATGTCCATATGTACTAATGTCGTCAAAGCAACTGCAAGTCATAGTAGTATCTCATCTTCATCCTCCTCAAAAATAAAAAGGAAGGCTATTATTCGGGCGTCACATTTTATTAGAGGGGCGTCACCTAATAGGACAAAAACCGGCCGTCCATAAATAATATCAAAAATCCCTTATCTCAAATAATTTTATAATTAAATAACCCTTATTTAGTTAATTTTAATTTAATTTAATTGGTGAATTTTGGGACAAAGTTTTTGTGGGAAGAAAAACTGGCCGTCAAATAAACTTCTACGGTTGGAAATAATTCAAATCTAGACGTAAAATCACTTCTACAGTTGGAAATACTCCAAACCTGGACGTAAAATCACTTCTACGGTTGGAATTAAAAGAAACCTGGACGTAAAATGAGCTTCTACGGTTGGAATTAAAAGGAACCTGGACGTAAAATGAGCTTCTACGGTTGGAACTAATTCAAACCTGGACGTAAAACTACATGCAAATAAAATTCTACGGTTGGAATTAATCCAAACCTGGACGTAAAATCACTTCTAGTTAAAGGGTAATCCAGACATTTTGTATATGTGTTAGGATATCCCATAACCACTTTTTTGGACATTAAGAATCCAAGTGAAGCCCCACTATTGAAATGTGACGCCCCAATAACAACCTTCCGAAAAAACATTGAGCTGGAAATGTAAGATCTCATAGTTGATTTGTTACGCCACATTCAGTAATAGACTAATTTGGGGCCACTAATAAAATGAAATAGGCTTGCTAAAAAGTAATATCAAAGATATTTTTTTTAGTAAATAAACCAGGCTCAACCCTGGATAAGCATACCACAGTCAGTTACATTTCCTCCTTGTAGGAGGTTTACCAAAAGAGAATTGATACAAGGACCATCCCACTGTGATGAGATTTTACGATTAAGAGAAACTTCTGTTAATTTACTTGCTAATAAGTTTTCAGATTCTGGAACTCTACTAAGTTCCTTGAGGTTTCTAATACACAAAATAAAGTTTTTATATCTTTCTGCGTACATCCTTTGTACATTCTTCCCTGCTTCACCTATTTTGCTCCTAACAGCTTTAAGGACTTTCACATTGTCACCGATCCAAGCCTTTAAAAACACTCCTTTTTTTCCATTCTCGTTTCCCCCCCAGAAAAAGTCCCTCTGCAATTTATCAATACTTTCTGTTACTGCTACTGGAACTCTAAAGCAGTTCATCTGATACAAGGGCACTGTGGAAGAAGAAGCTTGTATCATGAATCTTTTTCCAGCACAAGAGAGATGTTTTCCTTTCTACTCCTTCAAATTTCCCCCAATTCTATCTAGCATAAACTGACAAGACTTAACTTTTGATGTGTGCGTAAACAACGGAGACCCTAAATACTTATCGTTGAGAGCTATTCTTTTCATACCTAAAGTAGTTATAATCTCATCCATAGTGTTCTGGTGAGAGTTTTTACTGAAAAAAACACCAGACTTCTCCATATTTATGAGTTGGCCAGACGCCAAACTAACATCGTTCAACACTTTCTAAATGTTCTCACTTTCAGACTTGCTATATTTACTGAAAATCAACAGATCGTCAGCAAACAGAAGATGAGATATGGCAGGGACATTTTGTCCCACTTTTATCCCATGGATGAGGTTCAGGTCTTCGGCTTTAGATATGGCTCTAGAAAGCATCTCCGTGCATATTATAAAGAGGTAGGGAGATAAAGGATCTCCCTGCCTCAGTCCTCTAGATGGACTAAATTGCTCGCATGGGACTCCATTTATGAGGACTGAAGACGAAACAATGCTAATACATTGGTGTACTAGCTTACACCACTGACTATTGAAACCTAGCTTGACCAGAATCCTTCCTAAAAACTTCCACTCTACTCTGTCGAAGGCTTTCGACATATCGATCTTGAGGCCCATAAGAAACTCACTACCCCTCTGAGCCCTTAAGGTATGGATCATCTCATGTGCAATGAACACATTATCTGAGATCTGCCTCCCTTGAATGGAGGCAGCCTGGTAGGGTGAGATAATATTTGGCAGAATTTTTTTCAATCTATTTGCTAAGAGTTTTGAGATCATTTTGTAAATGATATTGCTTAAACTAATTGTTCTATACTCTCTAGTTGCCTGTGGGTATTCTATATTGGGTATAAGAGTGATGAACGTAGTGTTTATCTCTCTTAACATGAACCCAGAATTGAAAAAACTTTCAATCATGTTAAACACTTCCCCCTGCACTAATTCCCAGTTCATCTGAAAGAAACGCGGGGTGAAACCATCTGGGCCTGGTGCCGAGTCAGGCTCCATGGAGAAAACAACATACTTTATTTCCTCCATCGTTGGAATTTCAGTCAGCATCTCATTATCCTTCTCTGTTACTATTGGTTGCACACTTTCCAGGTAACTGTTCTCTACATCATGGTTAGAAGTGGTGGAAACCTCCTTGAAATGACCCGTGATGATTTCAGCTACTTTCTCTCTTCCCTCTACCCACTGACCTGCACTATCTCTAACAGCCTCTATTCTGTTCCTCCTATACCTGTTTACAGCTTTCCTATGAAAGTAAGCTGTATTCCTATCCCCTAGTTTAATTTCCTGCTCCCCACTCTTATCCTTCCAGAAATTTTCCTTAATCATATACCAATGATCCACCTCTCTTTCACACTTTCTAATCTCATTACTCCTGTTGCTAAGGCTAATATTGAAGATGACAATTTTAAGACTATTTTTGGCTCTTGGCAGGTTAGTATTTATGTTTCCAAAACTATTCTTGTTCCATTTAAATATCTCTTGCTTGGTCCTCTTGAGCTTGTGAACAAGTTTGTAAGCTTTGCTGCCTGTAGTCTTTCTTTTCCAACTCTCTTTTATCACCTTCCTGCATCCTGGTTCCTTCAACCATGTTCCCAAAACCCTGAAAGGCTTGTTCTCTCCTTTGGGGACAATTTCCGTATTGATAATAATTGGGGGGGGGGGGGGCCAAAAAAAAAAAAAAAAAAAAAAAAACAAAAAAAAAAAAAAAACAAAACAACAACACCCCCCCCCCCCCCCCCCCCCCCCCCCCCCCCCCCCACACACACACACACACCATTTTCCATTGGCCAACACCCTATCCAATCTAGCTTCAGTTAGTGCTTCATCTTTCCTCTTGTTGCTCCAAGTATACGGATATCCCATAAACCCCAGGTCACACAAATCTGCCATCTCCAGACAATACAAAATTTTATCCGCCTCAGTCTTGTTGAAGTTTCCATTACCTTTCTTATCTTGTTCTATCAAAGTGAGATTCAGATCCCCTATCATCAACCAAGCTTGGTTCAAATTCCCAGCCATTTGTGCTATGTACTTGTTGGGATTATGCCCAAAAACAATAGTTTGACATTCCCATTTAAGATATTATTCAACAGTTCATTTTAAACATGCTTTGTGAGATATGATCAAATATATTAGTTGCAATTTATGCAGTGGGAGATACAATATATTGGTGACATTTTGGTTCGTAATCTATGAGTTTTTTTTTATATTGATTAGATTATAACTTGCTATGATTATTGCGTATGTATTATGATAAATCTCAATCATAGAAGTGGAGACTTCTAAATCTAGCAGGTTGATGTAATTGGATTACATCGAACCGGTCGGTTAGTTCTGTTCATTGTATATCAGCTAATTGAATGGATCTAAGTTAATACTTTACATAAGTTCTTAATCCTGAGAATGTGTATATACCTTACGTGTATTTCCGGATATCTTGTCTTACCAAGCAGTGAGGTCATTAATTTGGATTCAATATCTGGGTAAGATGGATGGTTGTCAGTGTGCAGTAAGAATATACATATATTCAATGTGGTATCCGACTCGGATGTGTATTCCCTTGGATTATTATGGGGGAATTATTATTCTAGACTGGTCAGTAGTCATTTAAATTGCTTAAGTGATTATTAGAATAATAATAAGAACATCACATCAAGGAACAAAATATAAATTCTGCATAGGAGCTGATATGTCATTGTTACACGCCTATGAGAATTTATGAATACCGGTATTAGTGGAGGGACTTACTGTAAGAAAGTAGAGGAAGGGTTTTACTTTTATTAAAACAGGTAATTTTAGAGTGTTTGTCAATTACAAGTCTTTGGTGTAGTGACTTGTAATTTCTTAATCGTATTTGGAATTGTGTGAGACACAAAGAATTCTATACGGTTAAGAAAAGCTAAAATTGCTTGTAGCCCAAGAGACCTAATTGTATTTGGAGAAGATTTTTGAGAACAAGAAGGATAACTCCTTATATGAAAACTATATAAGGGGAGCAAGCTAGAAGAGTTGGGATACCGAAAACTAAGAATAGCTACGCCATCTTGTTCTCCCATCTTTACACAATTAAGTTTATTGTGTGAAAGCCCAAAAGACAAAAACGTGCTCTTCCTCGCAAGTTTTTTTCTTTACAGCAAGATATTCTTTTTGTTTTTCGTTATTAACAAAGTCAAAAGAAGCCTGGCGTTTTTAGGGGCCACTCAAAAGGATTTAGGGGCCAACAATAAAACAAAAAAGGTCACCCAAAGGGAAAATGTATCCATCCCTTATCTCGCGTAATTCGTAATGGCGAAATTACCCTTATATATTCGGAGGATATGATAACATTGTTACGCTCCGAATGCAATCGGAAGCCAAAATATTTCCCAGACTTCCGATTGTAGTCGGTGCAGTATTTCTTGGTTCGTGTTTTGGATTCAACGTTAATCGGGAGTTAAATATATTACAAAACCTACCGATTATAAGTTGCCGCAAATTCAAATTTTGAAAGATACCATAATCGGTAGATATGCTAAATCCAATACCTACCGATTATTGGTTTCTCCACATTCAACTTTCGTCAAATTAGCCGTTGGAGTTTTTGGGAAAAACAAAAAGAGCCGTTGGACCCTAAACCTATATGAAGAAACTCATATCTATCACCCCAATTGCACCAAACTCTTTCCTCTCTTCAGTTTTAATTTTCATAACAAAAAACATGGATATTTCTTTTGCCGAAGAAGAAGATTGTGCTATTTATAGAGCGTGGGTTGTGGTAACTACTCATGATCGTGTTCACAAGCTCCACAAATCGGAATCCGAAGAGCAGATATGGAACCGTATCTTAATGGTATTTGAGGCCTTAGATGGTAATCGAATTCGAAGATCATCCAATGACATTAAGATGAGAAATAATGCGCTCGATAAGGAGATTGACAAACTTGAAGATGAGGAACGGTTTGTTAGGAACGCTTTTCCTTGGTGGACGTATGAAAAACGAGTAAGTATCTCTATAACTCCAACTCACATTAACAAAAGTTAGTACTAACTTGTTACTCATTCGTAATTTCAGAGAAATCTTGCGGATCGCCGGTATGTGGACCTCTACGGGAAACGATTTGAACATGAAGGATGCTACAAAATCAAGAGGGACAATTTCTATGGTCACTGGAAGTTATGATCTGTTTTAATACTTTTATGGTCAATTAGGAGTATGGATTTAGGTGCTTTTGACGAAATTGTAAGGTTAAGACCGTTTGAATTTTATGTAATGGATGTAATCGGAGTATTATTAATATAAAAACTAGCCGATTATACGAAATCGGTAGATTATTTTGTTAAACAAACTACCGATTGTAATATTCGGTTATGTTATGAGTCAACTTTCTTTACGATTATGGTGTTGTTTGGTTCCGATTGTAATATTCGGTTAGAATAATCGAAAGGGTAATAAAAACTAAACTTCCGATTATGGTTTGTTTGAACTTGTAATATTCGGAGGATGGGTTTTTTGTAAAGTTCCGAATGTACGATGGCCCAAAAATCAGAATTTGGGAAAAACTGATACTTTTCAAATTTTGAAATTCAAATAATCGGAAGTTAAACAGTTACCCAAACTTCCGAATATGGGCTGTCTAACCTTCTATATTGTCCCTTGGAACCACATAGAGCCATGGCGTGGTTTGTTTTGAACTTGTAATATTCGGAGGATAAATTTTTTTGTAAAGTTCCGAATGTACGATGGCCCAAAAATCAGAATTTGGGAAAAACTGATATTTTTCAAATTTTGAAATTGAAATAATCGGAAGTTAAACAGTTACCCAAACTTCCGAATATGGGCTGTCTAACCTTCTATATTGGCCCTTGGAACCACCTAGAGCCATGGCGTGGTTTGTTTTGAACTTGTAATATTCGAAGGATAAATTTTTTTGTAAAGTTCCGAATGTACGACGGCCCAAAAATCAGAATTTGGGAAAAACTGATACTTTTCAAATTTTGAAATTGAATTAATCGGAAGTTAAACAGTTACCCAAACTTCCGAATATGGGCTGTCTAACCTTCTATATTGGCCCTTGGAACCACCTAGAGTCATGGCGTGGTTTGTTTTGAACTTGTAATATTCGGAGGATAAATTTTTTTGTAAAGTTCCGATTGTACGATGGCCCAAAAATCAGAATTTGGGAAAAAATGATACTTTTCAAATTTTGAAATTGAAATAATCGGAAGTTAAACAGTTACCCAAACTTCCGAATATGGGCTGTCTAACCTTCTATCTTGGCCCTTGGAACCACCTAGAGCCATGGCGTGGTTTGTTTTGAACTTGTAATATTCGGAGGATAAATTTTTTTGTAAAGTTCCGATTGTACGATGGCCCAAAAATCAGAATTTGGGAAAAACACAAATTTTGAAATTGAAATAATCGGAAGTTAAATTAGTTACCAAATCTTCCGAATATAATACACAAATCATTATCATTTGAACTTGTCTAACTTAGTTACCCAAACAAATTTCCGAATGTACAACAAAAATCATTGTCATTTATCTGCTCTTCTTTACTTTACGACCGTGACTACCTCCCAGTCCTGCACGACCACGGGTTTGAGCACCTTCAGTTGGAGCAGCTTCAGTTGGAGCAGCTTCAGCGCTCGAGTTCTTTTACCCGTCTTTGATACTGCCACCTTGGGCGGATGCCTCTTCGTGACTTTCTCCCCAAACTGGGCAGCATAATCTTCGTTATCCATATTATCAACTAGATCTCTAGCCTCTTTGATCTTCTCAGCTGGCATGGGGTCTCCGCTCTTCAGGCATGCAGTTAACATTTTGGAAACACGCTTGAACCTATTCACCTGTTTTTTATACGTAATGACATAACATCAAACGGTAATTACCTAAGATTTATAGGAATCATATAAAATGAACAAAAATATAAGAACACGCACCAGTCTATCATAACCAGCTGGTTTGTCTTTGATGATACAATTATAACTTGAACCCGCCGCAGTATTGTTGGATTTGATTTCACGGATAACCAAAGGATGTGATACCTTGTTATACCAACTCATATAGTCTGGAGAAATTTCATCACCTCGGTTGGTTCGTCTACCAGTGTCGATAATGAAGTCATTCCTCTTATCCCAGTTATCAAGAACAGTAGGTGGGCCTGTGTGAACAATTGTAAGATTATCACCACTAGAAGAGCACAACTCCAACTCCAATTTGTAGTAATCCCCCATTTTCTCCAGAGGTTGTTGTTGTATATACCCGTGTTGTCGCATCACCCTAGAGGGGTTATACATCACATATCCTGTGGGGTGCCACAATGGTCCAAAATAAATGGACAAGTCCGACCGAAAATTTATATGCCCACTGGCTCGATCTTCCTTGTATGGATCAAAGCATACGTCCGAGGCCTTCAATTGGTCCAAAATCTCCCTCATGCAAATCAACTGCTGCTCTTTTGTCCTAGAACGGTTGTCTTCAAATATATACTTTGTTCCTCTAGGAGTACCTTTGCACCACCCCGGGTTCTCTCCGGCCAACTTCAGGATAGGGAAGTGGTCATAGATCCATGCCTATATACATAAGAAATCAAGTTTTAGTAAATAGATTGTGTATATTCGGTAGTAATTTCCAAACATAATTTCCGATTATATATAATCGGAAACAAAACTGAGTACCTATCTACCGAATACCCAACATTCGGAAGTAGATATGGATCATTTCCTACCGAATATGCGTCATTTGGAGTTCAATAACATATAGTTTTTCTGGCCTGTATATTCGGTAGTAATATCAAAAAAGTATTTCCGATCATATATAATCGGAAATAAAACTAAGTACCTAGCCACCGAATAACAAACATTCGGAAAATAAGATGGATCAATTCCTACGGAATATACGTCCTTTGGAGTTCAGTAACCTCTAGTTTTTCTGGCCTGTATATTCGGTGGTAATATCAAAAACGTATTTCCGATTATATATAATCGGAAATAAAACTAAGTACCTAGCCACCGAATAACAAACATTCGGAAAATAAGATGGATCAATTCCTACCGAATATGCGTCCTTTGGAGTTATGAATATGCGTCCTTTGGAGTTATGAATATGCATCATATGTATTGTCTACCGAATAACTACAGAGTGAGTTATAGAGTTAAAGAAAAAACCTGAAATAGAGCCACGTTCCCGGCAACTTGGCAGGTTCCTAGCCTCGACGCCTTTCTCAACTCTTCCATCAAGAATGCTAGGCATGTCGTGCCCCAAGAATAGTCACCGACTTCATGGAGAGGATCCAAAAGTTGTATAAGTTTTGCGTCGATCCGGTTGCCAGAAGTATTGGGGAATATGACACATCCCAATACACAGAGGAGATATGCAGTGGCAGCGTGGTTCACTTGCTCATCAGTTGACGTTCCATTCTTTTCCTTCTCCAAGGTGCCTCGGAACATATTCATCAAAGCTGTAATGTTGATCTGTCTTGTTCTATAACTGGCATGCCTCCTAAACTCTGCTGTTGTTGTCTTTTCATCCCAACCTAAGCACTTGTTAGTTAGAGAATAAAGTTGTGCCCAACTTAACTGCTTTGTGTAGTTAAACTTCACAGATGTGCCTTGGTCGGGAAGGTTAAAAATCTGCACAACATCATCCGGGGTGATCGTCATCTCCCCAAACGGCATATGGAAAGTATCGGTCTCAGGATACATTCTCTCCACGAATGCCGATATGGCCACACGATCATGTTCCAACAATGAATTCTCGGCGGCATTAGCTAACCCCGAGTTGGCAACAATTGTCTTGAACCTTTCACATTCACCGGATAAAGGCCATGCAAGCATTTTTGTTGGTGCGGCGGTAGGTTTGAGTAGACGGACCGCATCTTGATGATCCTATTAAAGTACATAAAAAAATCCTTAATACAAGTATTACGATATAACACATAGACAATACATTAATAAAAAATAGTAATTTTATTACCTCGGTTTCATATATTTCTCTGGCCCATGAGTCTTTGTATCCAAATAGCAATTTTCCTCCATCCGCTGGTAATCCAAGGATTGTGCCTGCTGGAATACCCTTCTTCTTCAAGTGCTGAGGGACAAGATGTGATGCTTTCTTAGCAATATCCTTCCTTACAACATCTTTTCCTTTTTTGGCTTTTTGGGTACCACTTGGTTGTCCTTCTTCTTCTACTCTTGCCACTGGATCAACTGGTTCAACACTTGGTCCTGCACTTTGTTGAGCGGCTTGTTCAACAATTGGTCGCACCCCTTGTTCACTGCCTTGTTGTTCAACAGTTGGTTGCACTCCTTGTTGACTGCTTTGTTCTTGTTCGCTTTGTTGAGCACCTGAATTATCTTTGGCACTCCTTTCCCTCCTAGCACTAGCTGTCACTTTCTTCCTCCCTTCTCGACTTTGTCTAAACAACAAAGAAAGGAACAATATTTACAAACTATACAATCGGAAGACAAAGTATGGAAATATAACCCGAATGTACACATTCGTACGTAAGAAGACACATATTGTTCCCGAATACAAAACAATCGGAAGCTAACTAAACATATTTGCAACCGAATATACATCAATTGGAGTTCAAAAGCTGTAAATTTTTCATCCTACACAATCGGAAGACAAAGTGCACATCTATAACCCGAATGTACAAATTCGGAAGTAAGAATACACATATTTTTTCCGAATGAAAAACAATCGGAATATAACTAAACATGTTTGCAACCGAATATTCATCAACTGGAGTTCAGAAACTCTAAAATTTTATCCCACAATCGGAGGTATAAAACATTATATTGTCTTCCGAATAAATACTGGCCCCAAAATGGGATTTTTCCTATATCAGAAATTTTGAGATTTTTTCAATATATACATTCGGTAGTGAGTGTTCTTCCGAATACTTTGTGTCTACTTAAATATATTCGGTAGCCAAAAAATTCATTAAACTACCGATTATTAGCAGTTTGTATCCAGGAAGATATGGCCACCAATATTCGGCAGATAATCATCAAATCTTTCTCCCGAATACTGTCGATGTTCTTGAAAAATGAAGAACACGACTACATTCGGAAGTAAATGAGCATGCATATCGTCCGAATCTGGATGAATAACCGAAAACCCTAGAAATTTTTTTTCTCGATTCGACGAATTAAAGAGAAATAAACCCCAAAAATGATAGATTCTTACCTAATTGGGGCCATTTGAAGTTGACGAAGTGTTTGAGTCTCGGAATCGCCACCACCGACTACATTGCCGGGTACTTCTTCTTCGCGTTCTTCGCGTTCTTCTTCATTTGCAGCAAGAATTTCTTTATTTCTTGCTAAAATTCCAATGTTTGGATCGATACCCCGAGCAACATTTTTGGTTCTAGGTCTGTGGGTTTCATTTCTCTTATCCATTGTTTTATAATCGAATCGACGATGTTTTGATTTTACGATTCGCGGCGATGTTTCGGTTGAACGAGGAAATTTTTTTTTCTTCCACAATCGGAAGATAATATGAAACTGGAAGAAGAAGAGTTGAAATGAGTAGAATATTTTTTGATTTGGTTTTTATACAGTTTTACCAGAAGGGCATTTATGTAACTTCAATATCATATAGGGTACCCCTTAACTAGAGTCTTTGGCTGGGTATAAATTGATGGCCTCTAAATCTTTTGGGGTGGCCCCTAAAAACGCCAGGAAAAGAAGTTTTGGTTCAGAGTAAGAAAAAGAAAAGCTACAGTAGCTGTTTCGTTTTTATTCATAAACAAAAGAACATACTTTGGTGTTTATTGAGCTTTGTTCAAGTTCAAAGTAGAAGGTGCAAGAGCTGCTCATCTTCCTTCCGTCCGGCAGAGATCGTTGGTGGTTAAAGACTAAAGCTACAGCAAGTTTTTTTTCTTCCTTCCCGTCACGGCAGAAAACGGTGGTGATAGAAGATAAAGCTTCAAGAGGAAATTGATTTGTGGTGTTTGCTTTTCTAGGAGATTTGGATTAGCGAGCTAAGGTACACAAATCCTTAATTCCCCTATGCTATTATTAACATCTAATGAAACTTAATGTTGGGTTTTGGTAGAAAATTTTAAAAACTCAATTTCCGCTTCGTTTTTGATCGATTACTAACAATGGCATCAAGAGCTAGGTTTAGATGTTAATAATTACAGTTTTATTAATCATGATAGAGATTATGATGGGTTTTAAAAATTAGGGTTTTTTCAATTTATGAAGTTGGATGAATTTATTGAACCCTAGATTTATCAATTTGAGAAATTTGATGTTAAAATTTATGATTGATATGGTTAGCTAAGAGATGGGTACTTGCTGAATTTTGTATGGGATACAAATTTAACTATGTCTTTTGGTTTGCCAATATGTATGCACTAGAATAGTAATCTCCATGATGGTTTAGTATGGGTACTTTTCTAATTCACATGAGATGTTTGAATTAGTGGTTAAAAGATCTGTTTTCAAATTTTTTGAAATTCATAGTTGGTATAAGATGATAATGGAGTTACTGTTGTAATAAAAATCCATAAATAATTTGTTAGGTCCAACACGTTTTGGTCCAGCTTGTGTAAAACAAATTTTATGGATTTGGCTTATTGCAAACAGGAATGACCACTTATCTCCTTAGATTACCAACTTCATCCTATGCCTTGTGGTTTTGGTGATTCCAGTGTCCACGTAAATCATTGAGTAATGTTTGATTATTCAAGTAGAATTTACATAGTAATTATTGGTTTAAGGGCTTATGTATGTCAGTTACAGTATTGTCATATACTAATTAGATTGGAAATCATGAATATGTAGTATTGTTTATGCATGAGATGTGTGAATGTAAATATTACAGGCCCTTGTCTAAGAAATTAAGTGGGAGAGGGATTTTCGAATCCCGTGTCCTTCCATAGGCAAATCAGATTATATGAATGGTTTTGCTCTCCCTAAGGAGACAACTCAATTTATGTAGATTCTGAAAATTGTCTATGGGTTACACTTAACTCAAAATAAGTAATTTTATTTCCCTAAGGAAACAAATATTTATTTGAGAGGCCGAACATATCGGATTGTTGATTTAATATGACATGAGATGTCTAGGGTTGTTAAATCAATGGAAAGATCTTCCTCCTGAAAAACTATATGCGCAACTAATTCCCCAAGGAATGTTACATATGTAAAGTTTTGGGAATTCGATGTTTATCGTAATATTAGGGAGTTGCGATAAATAGAATTTTGTTTTGTTTTGTTTTGTTTTGTTTTGTTTTGTTTTTGTTTTTGTTTTTGTTTTTTAAGAACTGTTTTATCTCACTACGATTTATTTGTTATGCATGTTTAGATGTCGATGTCGAACCTCGGCCCCTTACAAATTATCTTGAAAGAAAATCAGTTAACCGGTCCCAACTATGTTGATTGGAAAAGAAACTTGGATATTGTACTCACCATACAAGATTACAAGTTTGTTCTTAACGAGCCAGAACCTGTTCTCCCTGAACCCCAAGAAACAGTTGGTGCTCATGCTAGGTGGAAGAAAGCCAATGATATGGCCAAGTGCTATATCATGGCTTCAATTTCCATTGTATTGTAGCATCAATACGAGGGCTTTGAGAAAGCTGCTGAGATCATTAATGGTCTGAAGGAGATGTTTTCTGAACATAGTCGTCCCGCCAAAACAGAGGCGACTAGAAAGCTAATGAACACTAAGATGCAAGAAGGAACTCCAGTTCGTGAGCATGTCATTCTGATGATGTCTCTGTTTAACGAACTGGAAACCCTTGGGTCAACTATCGATGCTGATATGAAAGTTGACATTGTTCTCAATTCCCTTCCCAGTTCGTTTGCGCATTTCAAGTTGAATGTCAACATGAATAAGATGGTTTTAACTCTCCCTGAGTTACTTAACCAATTGCAAACTGCGGAAGGAATTTTGGACAATAAAAAGGCAGCTGGAAGTGTTCACTTAGCGGAGGATTCTAAGCGCAAACCTAAGCGAAAGAATACTAAGAAGAAGTCTCAGAAAACATGTCTCAATGCAAATAAAGCTTTGGGTGTTAAAAAGGACAAGGGAGAGGGTGTTGCAAAGGGAAAGTGTTTCCATTGCAACAAGACTGGTCATTGGAAGCGCAACTGCACGGAATACTTAGCTAAGAAGAAATCAGAAGGTAACTTTGAATCTTTAGTTGTTGAGGCAAATGTTGCCACCTATACATCAAACAGTTGGTGTATAGATTCTGGAGCCACTAATCATGTATGCAATTCATTGCAGGGGTTTCAAATAACCAGACAACTAAGTAAAGGAGAAATTTACCTAAGCCTGGGTTCGGATGCAAGAGTTGCTGCCGTAGCCGTAGGAAGAGTTCGTCTTAGTAGTAGTAGTAACAATGAGAATAAGGTTTTAGTTTTGAAAGATTGTTTATATGTGCCAGACATTAGGCGGAATTTAATTTCAGTGTCTTGTCTCGTTAGAGATGGTTTGACAATTAAATTTGATTCTTTTAAGGTTTTAATAATTAAAGACAGTTTAGTTATTTTTACTGGTGTGTTGGCGCATGGTTTATATCTTATTTATCCTGTTATTCCTTGTGTTTTAAATAATGAATGTATACCATCTGTTAACACTCTTAAAAGGAAAAGTCCTTCTACTAATGCTACATACTTATGGCATCTAAGGCTTGGTCATATCAACCTTAACAGGATCAAACGTTTGGTTCAAAATGGATCTCTGGATTCGTTAGAAATTGAACCATGGTCAGTTTGTGAATCCTGTTTGGAAGGTAAAATGATCAGGAGACCTTTTACAGGGAAAGGTGTTAAAGCCAATGAAGTATTAGAATTAGTGCACACTGATGTATGTGGACCCATGAATGTTAGAGCTAGAGGTGGCTATGAGTATTTCATCACTTTCACTGATGATTATTCTAGATATGGCTATATCTATCTTATGCATCATAAGTCTGAGTCTTTTGAAAAGTTCAAAGAGTACAAGGCAGAGGTTGAAAACCAAACAGGAAAGAAATTGAAAGCCATTCGATCAGATCGAGGCGGTGAGTATCTTTCAACTCTGTTTGGTGCATACTTAGTAGAACATGGGATTGTATCCCAGTTGACTTCACCTGGTACACCACAACAAATTGGTGTGGCAGAAAGAAGGAACAAGACTTTACTAGAGATGGTAAGGTCTATAATGAGTTATACTTCATTACCTATATCCTTTTGGGGATTAGCCTTAGAAACAACATCATATATTCTGAATTTGGTACTTAGTAAGGCAGTTCCTAAGACACCCAGGGAGCTGTGGTCTGGGCGTAAGCCAAGTCTACGGCATTTAAGAATTTGGGGTTGTCCTACACATGTGCTAAAAGGAAAGTCTAGTAAACTAGAGTCAAGGTCAGAAGTGTGCTTGTTTGTAGGTTATCCAAAAGGTACTCGAGCTGGTTTATTTTATAATCCGAAAGAGCAAAAGTTGGTAGTAAGTACTAATGCAATGTTTCTTGAAGACGATTATATGATGGACTATAAACCTCGAAGTAAAGTTGTTCTTGAAGAGTTGTGTGATAATGGTTCGGTGGGAGTTAGTAGTACTTCTAGTTCACTTCCAGTAAACAATGAAGAGTCTAACCAAACTGCTCCATTTTTGCGAATAACAACCTTTGATATTCCTGAATTTAATGAACAAGCTAGTAATAATACACATACAAATTCACCTGTAATTGTGCAACAACCAATAGTTCAGCAGGATCCTCCGATCTTTAATGAACCATTATCCGGGTCTTCATGTGGATGAAGAAGTAGTACATCCTCAACTTGTAGTTGAACCTCAAGTTCAACCACAAGTTGTAGGACAACCGGAGCAACAAGTTGAACAAATAGTTGTTGCTCAACCAAACCAGTCTCGTCGTAGTACTAGACCAAGGAAACGAAATCCTAAGTATGTTGAGTTCTTTGGGGAAACTTTTCAAGTTATTCTAGATGAGCAGGATTCGGATCCTACTAGTTACAACGAGGCAGTAAATGACCTTGAAGCGAGAAAATGGCTGTCCGATATGGATAATGAAATAGAATCCATGCATTCTAATGGAGTCTGGAGTATTGTAGATCTACCACCCAATATTAAACCCATTGAATGTAAATGGATTTACAAGAAGAAAAGAGGACCAGATGGTAAGGTTGAAACCTTTAAAGCTAGGTTGGTGGCGAAAGGGTACACTCAGAAAGAGGGAATCAATTACGAGGATACCTTTTCGCCAGTAGCAATGCTTAAGTCCATTAGAATACTCTTGTCCATTGCAGCTCATTTTGACTATGAGATTTGGCAAATGGACGTCAAGACTGCGTTTCTGAATGGCAATCTTGAAGAGGACATTTACATGACCCAACCAGAAGGATATGTAATTAAAGGCCAGGAGCATAAAGTATGCAAGTTGCATAAGTCTATTTATGGACTTAAGCAAGAATATCGAAGCTGGAATATTAGATTTGATGAGGCTATTAAATCTATAGGGTTTGAGCAAAATCTTGATGAACCGTGTGTTTATAAGAAAACTCAAGGAAACATGGTGATGTTTTTGGTGTTGTATGTAGATGATATATTACTCATTGGTAACGATGTAGGAGCATTATCATTAGTAAAGTTATGGTTGTCCAATCAATTTAGTATGAAAGACTTGGGAGAAGCTAGTTACATTCTAGGCATTAAAATTCTCAGAAATCGCAATGCTAGAATGATAGGCTTGTCCCAAGCTACTTACATTGACAAATTGCTGGAGAGATTTGCTATGCAAAACTCGAAAAAGGATTTTTTTTACCCAATAGACATGGCATTAAACTTACAAAAGCTCTTTGTCCCAAGACATCAGAGGAAATGCAAGAAATGAGTAATGTTCCTTATGCTTCGGCTGTAGGCAGTCTCATGTATGCCATGCTATGTACCAGACCAGACATTTGTTATGCAGCTGGGATGGTTAGTCGGTTCCAATCCAATCCTGGACGGGAACATTGGATTGCCGTAAAACATATTCTAAAGTATCTCAGGAGAACTAGAGATTATATGTTGGTTTACGGATCCGAAGATTTGGTACCTCTTGGTTATGCCGATTCTGATTTTCAATCAGATGAGGATAAGAGAAAGTCAACTTCAGGATATGTGTTCACATTAGGTGGAGCAGCCGTTAGTTGGAGAAGTGTCAAGCAAAAGTGTATTGCTGACTCTACTACTGAAGCTGAATATGTAGCGGCTTCCGAAGCAGCTAAGGAATCAGTATGGCTAAAAAATTTCTTAACTAGTCTTACAGTGGTTCCTGCAGCTATACCACATATTATTATTTTCTGTGATAATAATGGTGTTGTAGCTAACACTGTAAAGAACCTAGACACCACTCTAAGAACAAGCACATTCAAAGAAAGTATCATATTATTAGAGACATGTCAAAGAAATGCGAAATAGTTGTTACAAAGATAGCCTCGGAGCAGAATTTGGCGGATCCCTTTACCAAAGCCTTGACACAGAAGGTGTTTGATTCTCATGTTGATGGGATGGGAGTCAAAACTGTTTTTTGATTGTTTTTGTGTAAGTGGGAGATTGTTGGGATTATGCCCAAAAACAATAGTTTCACATTCGCATTTAAGATATTATTTAACAGTTCATTTTAAACATGCTTTGTGAGATATGATCAAATATATTAGTTGCAATTTATGCAGTGGGAGATATAATATATTGGTGACATTTTGGTTTGTAATCTATGAGTGTTTTTTTTATATTGATTAGATTATAACTTGCTATGATTATTGCGTATGTATTATGATAAATCTCAATCATAGAAGTGGAGACTTCTAAATCTAGCAGGTTGATGTAATTGGATTACATCGAACCGGTCGGTTAGTTTTGTTCATTGTATATCAGCTATTGAATGGATCTAAGTTACTACTTTACATAAGTTCTTAATCCTGAGAATGTGTATATACCTTACGTGTATTTCCGGCTATCTTGTCTTACCAAGCAGTGAGGTCATTAATTTGGATTCAATATCTGGGTAAGATGGATGGTTATGAGTGCGCAGTAAGAATATACATATATTCAATATGGTATCCGCCTCGGATGTGTATTCCCTTGGATTATTGTGCGGGAATTATTATTCTAGACTGGCCAGTGGTCATTTAAATTGTTTAAGTGATTATTAGAATAATAATAAGAACAACACATTAAGGACCAAAATATAAATTCTGCATAGGAGCTGATATGTCATTGTTACACGCCTATGAGAATTTATGAATACCGGTATTAGTGGAGGGACTTACAGTAAGAAAGTAGAGGAAGGGTTTTACTTTTATTAAAACATGTAATTTTAGAGTGTTTGTCAATTACAAGTCTTTGGTGTAGTGACTTGTAATTTCTTAATCGTATTTGAAATTGTGTGAGACACAAGGAATTCTATACGGTTAAGGAAAGCTAAAATTGCTTGTAACCCAAGAAACCTAATTGTATTTGGAGAAGGTTTTTGAGAACAGGAAGGATAGCTCCTTATATAAAAACTATATAAGGGGAGCAAGCTAGAAGAGTTGGATACCGAAAACTAAGAATAGCTACGCCATCTTGTTCTCCCATCCTTACACAATTAAGTTTATTGTGTGAAAGCCCAAAAGACAAAAACGTGTCTCTTCCTCGCAAGTTTTTTTCTTTACAGCAAGATATTCTTTTTGTTTTTCGTTATTAACAAAGTCGAAAGAAGTTTTGGTTCAGAGTAAGAAAAAGAAAAGCTACAGTAGCTGTTTCGTTTTTATTCATAAACAAAAGAACATACTTTGGTGTTTATTAAACTTTGTTCAAGTTCAAAGTAGAAGGTGCAAGAGATGCTCATCTTCCTTCCGTCCGGCAGAGATCGTTGGTGGTTAAAGACTAAAGCTACAGCAAGTTTTTTTTCTTCCTTCCCGTCACGGCAGAAAACGGTGGTGATAGAAGATAAAGCTTCAAGAGGAAATTGGTTTGTGGTGTTTGCTGCTCCAGGAGATTTGGATTAGCGAGCTAAGGTACACAAATCCTTAATTCCCCTCTGCTATTATTAACATCTAATGAAACTTAATGTTGGGTTTTGGTAGAAAATTTTAAAAACTCAATTTCCGCTGCGTTTTTGATCGATTACTAACAGTACTTCCAAAAATTATATTTCTCATTCCACTCCGAAGGACCATACACACAAGATAGAATGCTTTCCACTCCTGAAACCATACTTTTGATATGACAGTTTATTAGGTTTTGGAGAACACTCCTATCCTGATGTTTGTTCCTATTTTCCACGCCACCACAAGCCCTCCTGCTGCACCAATTGGTTCTACCATGAAACAGTTTTTGTATCCTAGTTTTGTGATTATTGGGTTCACAATGTCTCTGGTATTTTTTGTCTCACACAAAAATAGGATGTCTGGGTTTTTTTCATTGATTATGTCACTGAGGTATTGTTGTGTGAAAGGGTTTCCAATTCCCTGGCAATTCCAGGAAATTATTCTAAGATTTCCAGCATGGTGCATATAATGGTTGTTGAAAGTATGGAATTTAAATGCTTCAATTAGATTATTCCATCTACAGTATCCCAAGAGCACATAGACTTTACTATCATTGCAGTATATTGGGCACACTCTAGTTATTTGAGCTAATTTGTTGAAGGGATGTACCTGGTGTCCAAGACTGGAGAGCGTATCCGGGTTTTCCTGCATGGTGTCTTGTATCCTCCTAGCTGCATCCTCAGTTGCTGGTCCATTGTGCTGCTCCGAGTGCTGATTGGTGACATTTGTGCTTTTTTCTATAGAGCCTAATTTGGTTTTGCTTGGTTTGGTAGGTTGTTTAGGTTTGTTGATGTTCTTTACTTGCTCTCCCACCCCAATTTGAAAATCAGACCCATCATGGAACATGTGTGACAGTCCACCTTTCTTATCTGGCATTTGCTTTTTGTGGCCTTCAACCATTTCCTCATCTTCTGTTAAGTCTAACTTCCTCTTTGCTAGAGGAGAAGTCAAGCTTGTTTCCTTAACATTTCTTGCTCTCTGTTTGATTGGGATGTAGTTTTTATGGTTTTATCTGTGAACTTTATTTGGGTTATGAGTTGTCGGTTTTGATGTTACCTGACAGATTGGTTTAGAATTTTTCTCTTTGAGCAAATTGTCATTTGTACTTGGACTTTGAGTAATGAATGTGTTTGTTGTGTTGATGTTGTTGTTTTCCTCTATGACAGCCCCTTTTTTGTATTGCATTAGATTCTGATTTGTCACTGCCAGCATATCCTTCTTACATCTTTCCCCATTTAGTCTTTCTGTTTTAGAGCTTTCCATACCTACATCCAATTTCTCTAATATGCTTTTCCCCTTTTTCTCATAACCTTCAGACATTTTTGTATCTTTGATTTGTAAGGGTTTTCCCATGTTCTTCTCTCCTTCCAATATCCTGTTCTCCCCTCCTTCCTGTAGAGAAAAGTTCTGTTTTTCCTTCTCCACAGGTTCAATAACATCAGCATTTGCATTAGCTCCTGAGGTAGCTCCCTCTCCCCCATCTATTTTCTTCTTGTAGGATGGGTTGAGCCATTGTCTGCTCCCTTCACACTGCAGCTCTGGGTGATCCATAATATGACATTTAGTGCATAAATTTGTAGGGAGGCATTCATATTCAAAATTTATAATTGTTTTTTCCCCATCCTCATCAGCAGCTACCATCCTGAATTTTACTTTTTTCTTAACCTCCACCTTCACCTGGATCATAACATCCTTTTCTAACAAATTGTTACCCATCAGAATTTACATGTCTTTGGTATATCCATGCATTATTTACCACTTTCTTAAGCATCTCTTCTGAAATGTATGTTACAGGGACTTCCATCGCCTTCAACCAGAACAATTCATGTTCTAAATCTAAGGTCTCGTCAGTAGGTATTCCGGACAGTGGGATCTCACATATTACCACTAGTTCACCTTTGAAAAGCCATGGTTTGAATTCTTTGATCTTATGAAAATCGGATTCGTTGTTGCATTTGAGTATGAAGACATTCTTATACTTCTTGTGTTTGTATGGGGATATCATCATTGATCTTGTTAATCTCCAGTTTGCTCTCACAAAATTGATGTACTCCCACTGCAACACAATCCTATTCACACATATTCTACTTAGCATCGTCAAACTCCAATCGATTTCATCCTTTGCTAGGATTTCCTTCTTTATAATCACTACCTCAGATTCCTCCTCCGGCATGTTTAGTTGTTCTTCCATTTGATTTGCTAGTCTATCCACTTCCAGCCTCGAATCACTCATATTGATGATAACCTTCCACCTTCCTTTTTTATTTCTCCAGAGAATACTTATTTGAAATGAGGGTAAGGACTCTGATATTTTGTTTTTGGGAAGTTTAAAGTTTATCCAGTGACTGACTTTTCTTTTGTTTTTTTCAATTGAATTATTTTTGCTTTTTGGGTTTTCTGGGAACTTGATATTTTATTGGCTGGCAGATGGTATTTGGGATGTTGGGTTCTGCATTTGTTGATATGACTCTCCACTTTATTGAATTTACAAGCACTATGTGTCTGTACTTGAATGTAGGGGGCATGTCCTACTATGGATAGATTGTTTAGGGGGTGTGTGTTGTTGCCTTTGTGACCGTTATCTCTAAAAGCATGGTCTGAGATGGCTAGCTGTTCCAGGATATGTTGGTGGAAAGAAATTTATGGTTTGGAAATTTAATGCAACCACTTTCATTTTGCACAATTCCCCTCCTCCTTTTATACGTTTGTGTAGCTCTGTCGTTCTTCTACCACTTCTTTTATCTCTCTCTTGAAAGGAATTTTCATCTTTGAAACTTTGATCCACCTTAGAATTCCTTTTGAGATGGCTCGGTTCATTCATGGAGTACTTGTAACTAATCAGATGAGAGTAGATTTCCTCGTTGATAGGGAGCATTTTTATCTTGATAATCCTGCTACATTGCACGTTCATCCCCTCGACGTAACCCCTGCACATGCTGCCTATTTGAATGCCCTTCATGATGTGCATCAACTTTATGGTCGTTTTTTCCGATGATGAAGAGAACGATTATTATCCAGAGGTCGATGAAGCTGAGGTTGTGGTTCCGTCTCCTCCTGAGGTTATGAATACTGCAACTCTCGCTCCCGTCGCTTCCGAATCTTCTTCTGAGGCAATTGTCCAACTTGGTGAGCATGAAAAAGACTCCGGCATTGCTAATGCTATAAGCGATACTGAGGGGCCATGTCAGGCAAGCCAATCTTTCTCTGTAGATCATACTACTGCCTTTAATGGCCATATTCTCTCTGTGGTATGTGAAAGGGAGGTTGTTGTTTGTACTCATGTTGCTAATGATGTTGTTTCCGGCGATGCACGAGCTTTTGAATCTAATCCAGAGCAACAGGAAGTTGATGTAGTAGTGATTTCTTCTAGTGAAGATGAAGCTTGATATTTCTAGATGTATTATCTCACTTTCTTTGTTAGCTTTTTTGTACCTTCCCGGAACTACTGTTGTTGTTTGATCTTTTTGCTTTCTTTTTTTTTCCTCTTTTTTCTATCCTCATCTCTGATGTAACACAACTTAAAACAGATGAGGTTTTCCACCGGATTAACTCTGAACTTTCAAAAAAGGGTAGGCGATACTTATCGCTAAAGATTCAAAGATTCAAAACCCCTTATTCCCCCATTTTTTAAATAATGACAAGTATATCCTCGATCAATTGGTGCTAGTGCTGGTTAATTAGTTAGTAAATTTTGATTATAAATTATATAGTTAGTGTGCTAGGAAAATATGGTTTTTTTTTTCTTTTTTGAGAAGAAATAGAGGAGGAGAAGAAGAAGTTGGTAAAACTAGGTTTTAGTGATTTCAATAACGAAAATGAATGAGAATGAAGAAGAGGAACGATCTTACTATCTTCACATAACCAAGATCATGTTACCGATTCAATAACGATCAGAGATGATAATTTGGGGTATTTGTTGGATGATACAAATTTTTGTGGAGAAACCCTAGAAGATTATTTAATGTAAGAAAACGAATAATCGCATCAAAATGAAGATAATAATGCATCAAATAAACAAGTATTGTGTTAAGAAACTCAAGGCCCACATTGTATGCGTTTATTTGTGGCCGCTAGCAAAAAAATCTCCATTTTTGCATGTATTTAATACCATTGATGTCCCATAATCAGTAGATAATGGAGTATGTTATTTACCGACCGATTGTACACTTCTGTTCCAAAATCATTGCATAGTCGGTAGTAATTTATCTTATTGAAACTACCAAATACATAATAAGCCCCAAATTGAATTCCCCCCCCCC